>NW_026126469.1:18731250-20115000 GCF_943737965.1 Phodopus roborovskii | reverse complement strand
TTAGATAGATCTTGAAGGAATGAGAGAGTAATTAGTCCATGGATCTGCTAATTCCATGTGAAGATAATAAAGTGATAGTTTATTAATCCAAGTTGTTTAAACCTTGACTAAGAATTCATTAGCTATGTGTATTTTTTTTTTTTACCTGTATATTGTGGACCAATTTTTTAAAATGTTGGGGGAAAAAGCACATGAAACTGTCAAAATAAATTCTGACACACACTAACTTTTGCAGGGATTTCAGAATAAAGAACAAAGAATACATAAGATTAAAGTTAATAGATAAGCAATTGCTAGAATCCCAGGGAATCCCTGGAATGCCAACAGATTGTAGAAATGGTAAGCTAAAGATGAGTCCCTGTACCTGCCAATACTTTACCTCCAGGTAACATTAATGAGAAATAACCAACCCTGGAACAGCAGAATCCTCAAAACATGAACTAAACCAATGCCTGATCATTGATCACACCTGAGGAAATGATGCTTTTCTTCTCCCATTCCCTGGACCCCAGGCCCTGTATGAGCCATTAGCCCAGATTGGTAGGCCATGAAAATAGAAGTGTTCCCCATTCTCTCCAAATGATACAGAAGCCAACATGCTGCTCACAGATACCAAGGCATACAAGGGAGTGGCTGAAAATGTGCCCACCCGACCTCCATGGGAACGGAGACTGCAGCTCTTCAACTCCGATTCAGCTCTCTCTTGAGCAACAATAAACTGGGGCAACCGCATACATAATCTTGAAATTGGTTACTTCAGAATGATCTGGAGTTCTGTCTTCAGACATAACAAACATGTACAAGAAAAGTTCACTGGTTAGTATCAGTGCTGACATTTATCTTACTTACCTCTTTGACACTGTGTGTTACTGCCCATATTAGAAAAACTCTTGACATCACCTGGAAAGAAGTCAGGACAACAGAAGATGGCACGATTCCTGAAAGAAATTTAGGATGATTATCACATAATATGTTTTCCAAAACTTTCAAATTTAAATGTTTACAATCAACACCATCTTTAGCAATTTAAGATTACCTATGCTGCTATAGATTAAGTCTGGCAATACAGTCATCACTCAAACTGTTTTTCCTGCCTTAAAGCCAAGCCTGTTCATGACACCTGAGGAAGCTGGCTACCTTTCTTAAGTCATCAGAGTCAGTGACCAACTACAGTATTTTTAATACTTAGAGACAAAACAAAACCACCACCCAACCATTAAACAGGGATACTGATGGTTCATTTTCTAATATAGCTTTCATGATGACTAAGCAACTATGAACAGGAAGGAAATCAGTCCTACTTTTGTCTAACAAATACTGAAAGTTCTTAGATATCAAATTTGAATATCTGGCCATCAAGCTTAGCAAAATCAAAGTTTATTATTTCAAAACAATTTCTTTATACCTTGTTCACTGCAAGTATAAGTTATTTATCCTCTCAGTGCACTCAGTTTACTCAGTTTATATATAACATGAGAACACCTTTATTTTAAATAATCATCTGTTAAGCTTTGGCTTCAAATGCTACAATTATGACCCCTTCCTAGACCAAGGCCACATGTAACATTCTTGTCTCCTTAAACCCTCAAATAAGCAAGCCATCGTTTGGAAACACTTTTTTCTCTTTGTAACTTTAAGCTAGCATGGAACTGCTTCTAAAATGAGATTTGGAAGCCAGCAGCCCTTCTGATTCTCTCTGACCTCACTACTGCCAATACCTATTCTTACTTGCTAGACTCCTGGGGTTGAACATGGAAAATTCTGCAGCAGTCAGTGTCTGTCTGCTTTAAAACCAACCTCATCTTCAGCACAGTCAGTGGGCAATCCTGCACCACCTAAAATCTTCAGCAGTCACTGGCTATCCTGTACAATTTCAATTCTTCTGAACATTTGTATAGCAGGACAAATTACAACTTGCCAAAGACCAGGTATGAATCAGATGGAGTTACAATTGTCACCACAGGCTTGGCTACAATGGGAAATCACTTTATATCTCTTAAAGGGATGTTATATCATGCTTTAAAAAAAAAATAGATTTTTGAAAAGAAACATGGGCTCTGATAAGGGATAGTTTGGTTCCTCAAAGTCAGTATCATGGGAAGGTCAAATACAATGCTTGGCTTATAGAGGTATGTAGAATGAATGGAAAAAAAATATAAATGCAGGGACAGACAGGTAAACGGAATACATATTGAGTCCAGAAAAGACTTTTCAATAAGAGTGTAGGATTTTATTTTCAACAAACTGGTGTAATTGGGTCCTCACAGGTAAAAACAAAGGACTTAAATATAAAACCCGACTCAGGAGCTGAGGGGATGGCATGATGTTTAAAAATGCCTTCTGCTCTTCCATATTGATTGGGTGGGCTGCCCAGTAAGGCTGGCTCAAGGCCTCTGCTGGCCTCCTTGGGTACCCATACACATGTGGCATAAACACACTGACAGACACACATATTTTAAAAACTAAGAAAGAAATTAATTCAAGCCTGGGATGCAACTCAGTGCCACAGCACCTACCTTGCTAGGCCTTGGGTTTAAGTCATGCATGTGCGAATGAACACACACAGAGACACAGATACACCCACCCACCTCCACACACAGGGGAAGGTAATCAAAACCTTCAGGGCTGGAACCCTAAAACTCAGTAGAAAACAGGTGTGAATCTTGAAGGTTTGAATCATACAACAGTTTATGATATATGACACTATTGACACTAAGAAAAAATAGATTAGCTTGTGTGCTTTGAAGGATAACAAAAAGGAAGTTAACACAGCTCTGTGTTCCGGTTTGGATATGAAGTTTGATGTCAATGCAGCAATGTTCAGAGATGAGCTCTGGGAGGGAAAGTGGCTGAACTACGACACTATATCTTGCTAAAAGTGCCCTGATCTCATCAAAAAGGCTAACCCTCTGAAGGGTTCCTGGACAGGCAAAAGACTTCAGGACACAGGGCCTACCTGAAGGACACAGATCACTGGGCGCATGCCCTAAGAGGGTGCGTACTGTCTTTGGATCTTTTCTTGCTTCTAGTTTTTCCTGAATCCTGCCATCTTCAGAGAAAGTCCCCTTTGTCCCAGACCACCTCTGCCGTGATGCTGCTTCACAACCCCACAGAGATGCAGCCAACTGACCATGGAATGACAGTATGAGCCAGAATAACTCTTTAAACATAGTGATGGAACACTTGCACACCACAGACGGGAAAAGATCTGTAATCTTATCTGACATGAGAAACTTTTATAATTCCGTAATAAGAAAAACAGCCAAATTAAAAAAAAAAAAAAAAAAGTTGAAAGGAGCATGAAAAGACACTGGACATCATTAGTCATCAGGAGACACAAATCAAAACTAAATAAGATATATTTCATACCATACTTGTTTGAACTGTGAAACAGTACAGCCACTCTGGGCAGCTGTCAGTACCCCCAAAGTATTAAACACTGAGTTATAGAACTCTTACACAGACACACATGTACACAGGCCACACGCACACAATTTATGTTCTCACAAAAATTAGTTTATGTATGTTCATAGTGGTATATATGAATCAAGATGTGGGAATAAGTGTTTACTGACAGATGAATGGGTAAACAAAATATGGTATACTCTTAAAAACAAGATTAATAAAAATATGGGGCTGGAGAGGTAGCCCAGAAGATAAAACACCTGGCTGCCCCTTTAGAGGACCCAGGTTCCATTCCTAGAACCCATATATCAGCTCACAGCTGTCTATAACTCCAATTCCAGGGGATCTGATGCCCTCTTCCAGTTTATGTGGGCACCAGGGATGCAAGTGATACACAGACACACAGGCAAATGAAGCATCTGCATATACAAAGTATTAATAAACATGAAAAATAGGATAAAGAAATGTTTGAAATTCTCAAAGAATTAAAAATATATTACAAATGAAACAAATAGAAATGAAGTACTGATATATGCCATGATATTGATGAACCTTCAAGATGCTATAAGAAGTCTATGGCAAAAAGCCACACAAATTTATATGATAGAAAGTAGATCTGTGGTTACCTAGGGCTGGAGTTTTGGGGGAAATAGGAAATGACTCTTAATGGATTTCCTTTTGGGGTAATGAAAATGTTCTAAAATTGACTGTGGTAATGGTTGCACAACTCATTATACACTCTAAATGGGTGGATTATATCTGAATAAAGAGATGTTATTAAAAATAAATATGAGTAAAGTGCAAAGCCTGGTTACATAATTATGCAAGACAGCTAAAGAAGCTAATTAGTGAATCAAACATTTAGATAACACTTCGAATAAGTTTTACAAGAGCTGGAGAATTAGAATTTTATGAGCAGAAAGCATTTGTTGCTTAAGGAAAGATGAACATCTCACGCTGCTGCTTCCTCCTGCTCTTTAACTTTTGCCCATCCTCCCCAGCCATGGAACAGCGTGCTGTGCCGCTGAGCTGTTGGTGTTTCTGGAAATGCTCCCAGATGCTGCTGTGTTTTCATGAGGTTCAGAGTCTGGACTTCAGGGTTGTAAGCTCAAAACTGAGTCTATTGCATTCACTAACAAGAATCATCAAACTACATGAATTACCGTAATAATCCAAAAAATTCATTTGTGCATCTGTAATAGTGGCACAGTTTTCTAACAAACAAATAACAAGAATTGTAGAGATCCTCATCCTTGGCCAAAAGTCGCTTATGAGTGCGACTTTAAATGAAGAGACTGCAAGAAAGTGCAACCCAGCTGAGCACTGGAATCCCCTCCCCACCTACCAGTGGAATCTGGGGCTTGTGCAGGCCCAGGCATTCTACCACCCAGGTCCATCCACATAAACAAGGGATTCTTTTATTTTACTTTTTAACATTTCTATATGTGTATGAATGTTTTGCCTGCACATCTGTTGTATGTGCACCACATGTGTGCCTGGTGTCTGAGGTAGTGAGAAGAGGGGGGGATCTCCTGGAACTAGAAGTATGGATGGTTGTGAGCTGGTAACTGGACCCTGACCTTCTGCGAGAACAAATGTTCTTAACTGCTAAGCCATCTCTCCAGTCTCCAACAAGGGGTTTTTTGTGCTTTTGAAGACAGGGTCTTTTTATGTAGTCCTGGTTGCCCTGGAACTCACTATGTAGACCAGGCTGGCCCCAAACTTAACTCACAAAGATCCGCCTGCTGAAATTAAAGGCACGTGCCCCGCCCAACAGGGATTCTTAGTCACCCCTTCTTTACCATAAAGCACCCTTTTCTAGGTAATAAGAGTATTTATGTTTGCTTTCCTTTCAAAAATACTAAATAAAAAAAAAATCAGAAATTTTTCCTTAGAAACCAAATTTGAAATCCAAAAACAATGATTTGTTGCTTTCCTTTTTCACTTCTTAAAGTGTATTTGTTGTCATTGTGTATGTATGGTGTGATGTGATATGTGTGATACAACATCCAAGTGGAGATTAGAAGACAATTTGTGGCATTTGGTTCTCTCCTTCCACATTTAAGTAAGTTCCAGGGGTAGAACTCAGGTTATTAGGCTTGCCCAGCATATCTTTACAGGTAGTTTGAGCTACCTTGAAAGCCCTCTGAGCATATTTAAAAATACATATGAAATCTAATACTGTGCTCTTTGTACTGTTTTCCCTTATATATTTCTCTTAACATCCTTCAAAGTATCTTGAGTGATACTATTCCTCTGAGTTTTTTTTACCCATTCTTTACCCATATTCTTTACCCATATTTACCCATTCTCCTTTGATCAGACATTTAAATTACCTCAAATTCCTTGCTATAATAAGTGAAGGAATAAAATACTATATAAATAACTTAGAATTTTTGAGCATGGATTTATTAAAGGACTATTTTCTTGGGGCAGTTTCTCAAGAGTCAAATGGTATGAACATTTTTAAAGCTCTGGAAACACATTGCCAAATTACTTCCCAAATAGTTTGTTATCGATTTGAATTCCTAATCAGCAATACCCAAGAATACATGCTTTCTGATTTGGTAACTGGCCTTGCTTTTAGGCACTCCTGCACACACGGCCAGGGGCCTCATTACTTAGACTCACCCATTTCCCCCATAGTTGTTTTTCACTCCAGCTCTCAGTGCCATTGCAACTTATCCTAACAAGACACCCAGCAAACAGCTGTGGAGGCCCTAATCTAAGCACACTCTCAAAATACCTGTTCCTCTAGTCCAACTGAAATGCCAGGAGGGGCCTAGGGATGGAGCTCACTGGCTGAGCACTTGGATAACACTCCCAACACCCAACGCTCAACCCCAGCACAGCATAACAACAACAAAGCAAGAAACCATCTAACAAAATATGTCAGCAGGAGCTAGGCATGGTGGCATATGTCTGGAGTCCCAGGATTGGGAGTCTAAGGCATAAGGGTTTTAAGTTCAAGGCCAGCCTAGGCAAGCACATCAAGACTCTGTCTTAATAATAAAGAAAAATGCCAGCAATGTCTTAGGGTTTCTTTGCTGTGACCAAAAGCAACTTGAGGCGGAAAGGATTTATTTCACCTTACTTGTATCCGTCATCCAGAAAAGTCAGGGGAAGAACATGGAGATAGGAGCTGATGCAGAGGTCATGGAGGAGTGCTGCTAATTGGCTCACTCCCCATGACTTGCTATAGCACCCAGAACTAAAGCTCAGGTGTGGCACTGCCCTCAGTGAGCTGGGCCCTCCTACAGCCAATCAGCAATCAAGAAAACGGCCCAGGCTTGCCCACAGGTCAATCTGGCAGGGATACCCCAATTGAGGTTCCCAACACTAGTTTGTGCCAAGCTAACACAAAAACTGTATGCAAGGGGATGTAGTAATGAAAGTGCTGGAATGGCTCCTCCAATGGGGGGAAAGGTGTTTATTGTGAATGAGAGAGAGAGAGAAAGAGAACACCCAGATGTGTTCAGAGCAGAGAGCAGCCAGCAACAGACTGGACATGGCCAGATCTAAGGAAGTGGGAACAGTAATGGCAAGAGGGAGAACACACAGAGCAGTAAGGGTTATAAGGGTAAGGGGCTGGGGGAGGGAAGCCTGTGCTGGAGCAGGCCTGAGAGTTTAAGGAGAAGTGGGAAGGATGTGTGCATGTGTGCCTGTGTGCTTGTGTGTGTGCATGGGGGGGGGGAGATGCTAGTGTGAACCCTGAAATATATGATGGGTACTTGTGAATAAACAGTACATGTAGGAGCTTGGGGACTAGCATGAACTTTGATATGATGACATGTGCCATAGGCATGTCCACGGGGAGCCATATGTCCCTTTTCCATAGACAAGGAAAATGACTCCCTTTGGTGGACAGAAAACCCATTTTACAAGTTCCCGAGGAATGCTGGATTTTACCTAGCTGCCAGAAAATCCTTCTATAGTCCTGTTTGAGATGGGCCAAGACTATCATTTCTGGGTATCTGCACTGCCTTTTGGAGTTTGGGGAATTACAGTTTTCTTTGAACTTGACATTCCAACCTTTTGTTGATGATAAAGAACATTGATAATCTCTCCTGCAGCTGTTTTCCAGCTGAGGAGGGCCATCTTGGTGGTCCAGGAAGGCTGGAATGCAGGCCAAAGGCGGGGAAAGGGAGAAGAGGAGGACAACTGCAGGAGACTTGGGGAAATTCTGTCAAAAGCATTGGTTCACTGACTATGCCTGGTGAGACAGCAAGCAATCACACCGGTGGGACTGGTTTACATCAGGAACACAAGCAACAAGAGGGGCCTGTCTATAAGGAAGACTGGCTGAGCACTGGGAGCTCCAAGTCAGCCTCGGATTCCAGCTACACAAACAGCAGAAGGCCGCACAGATGGTCCACAACACCTTATGTCTGTAGCACCTGCTTCAGAGGCTTGTGGTTATCAGGTGCATTTCATATGAAACTGTGAACCCATGCTCTTTTCTGGAGGGATGCTGTGCAGTGCAATGCTTGCCCTAACTCTCTGTGACCCTTCCATACAGCTCCAGATGGGAAATCTGCTTTAGACCTTTATGTTTGCTCCTTTCCAATGGTAAGAACTATATAACTGAGTCACCCTGGTACCTAGAGAGCTCTCAGCTAAACCTGAAGCATAAATCCCATGCAATCAGAGTACAGACAGATAAAAGGCCCACTAGATGCCCTTTTCTTTTCTACTTCTTTCTACACTCAGTCCCATTATGCTTGTGGCCCTTGTTTGAACACAATGGCATGGATGTTAAAATCCAAACCACAGATGTTTCTGTTATTTTGAGGTGTCAGGGATTCTACAATCTTATTAGTAAACTCATTTTAAAATCATATTTAGTAAATATTTGGGCACTTATTGTCATTTTATTTAACAAGTATTTCTGGAGTACCTACTCTGTGCCAGGTTCTGTTGTCTTGGTGGGATTCCAACTACAGAAGACAAAGTTCTAAGTGAGCTTACACAGGGCATGTAGGGGACATTCTTCAAGACGCACCTCTAACCCTCAGAGCTTTTCAATGAAGGCAGTGAGGGTGCCTGGAATTTGTAAATGAGAGAATAGTGTGATAGCACACAGGTAAAGGAAGTTACAGTCAGGACAGACTCGGTCACACACACACCTTTAATTCTAACACTTGGAGTAGAAGCAGGCAGATTTCTGTTAAGTTCGAAGTCAGCCTGGTTTACAAAGCTAGTTCCAGAACAGCCAGAGCAAATAATGAGACTCTTGTCTCAAAACAAAACAAAGAAAAAAAAAAAAGAGAAAAATAGAAGAAAGGAAGGAAGTTACTGTTAGCAACAATTTGAGAAATAATGAAAAGAATTTTTGTTGAAAGAGCAATGAACCTGTGAAGCATAACATTAGCAAATAAAAGATACACTCTGTGTGTGAGCTGCACATAGGGGATCTGGCAATCAGTTGCCCATTTATGCAGAAATGAGGATTTGCTGAGTCATTTAGTCCTGTAGGTTGAAGAAGTTCTGGAAATGCCCCTCCCCGAGCAGCCCTCAGGTAAGCTGGGTGAGAGGGGCCGCAGAGTGGCCACATTCGAATAAGGTTGAAGGTTAAATACTGAAAAGGCAAGTGAGGCAGGGTTGGGAATAGAGTAGAGCATTGACTATGTAGAAGTCGAAGCTACAGCCAGGGAGGAGCCACCCAGCAAGGGATAAGGACATAGTCATGAACACCGCACCAAGGCAAGGAGTCAGTGCCAGAGAATAAGTTAAGTGCCAGCAAGTGAAACCAGATCATAGATCCTCCTCCCCACCAGATACCTGCATACCAAATCATAGGCAAAAATGTTAAATACCGCACACTATCAGCAGCATCCAAAGAGAATGGGCATGACTAAATGGGCAAGAATGTTCGAGTATTTTATACCTACCCAAGATGGCATTCTGTGTAGAAGCAAAAGTTAAGAAGACAGGAAAGAACCTGGCACACAATTTGGACTCACCATAAGCTTCTTGAGGAAACACAAGCTATCAGAAGTCCATCCAAGTGAAACAAATCAACAGAGAACTCACAAGTCTTCCTTAGAGGGGTATTCTAGTAAGCTTCTCATGTGATAAAAAGCTTTAGTTTGGTAAACCCCAAATACACAGGATTTTTCATTAGAGTATAAAGGTCATCCATTTTGAATATTCCATTTCTCTATGCCCTGTCCCATGTAATCATTTGAGAAAAGAATGCTCTTTGGAACATTTGTCTAAAGTTAAAGAAGATTTATTGGTAAAATTTAGAATTGCTTTCTTTCCTTTTCTACCAGTACTGGGGGTCAAATCCAGGGACGGACACACACACACCCAAAAGGTTCTGAGAGTTCAAGGACAGCCTGGTCTACCCGGTGAGTTCCAGGCTAGCTGGGGCTATATAGAGACTCTGTCTCAAACCTAAAAACAAACAAACAAACAAACAAACAAACAAATCCACACACATCCTTTAGGTGTGCTGCCACTGAGCTGTATCTCTAGCCCCAATCTGATTCTAAACTCTCTTTTAGCTTTGCTACCTTAATTCCTTATAAAGAACATGACTTAATTTCAAAATTAAGCAATAATCTTAACTAGAATTAAACATTTAGCACTAACAAAAAGATAATTCTGATTTTAAACCAATTCTAACCTTAACACAGAAATTCTCTTCTATACTTTCTCTTAGCAAACAAGTTAATGTCAGTAGGAGGAGAAAAACATTTCTGGTGGAATGAAGAATGGATAGAGGATTTGTGAAGTCAGGGGGCAGGCAGAGCAGACAGACCGATAGCCTGGGAGTGAAGGAGATGATGGTGTGCTACTCCAGATAGACAGTCGGCCATTCTTTGCTCCTTTCCTAGAAAGGAGAAAAGTGACCATGCCTCTTGAGGCTAGAGCACCCCCATATCTCCAGAAAGCAACCTCTGTACAGTTTACACTGCCACACTTATACCACTGAATTCTGACCAAAGAAATTTGGTGGAAATCAATAGTACAATGATAGCATTTATTTAACGTCTGGGGGTTTACTTGAGGTTGTCACTTCAAAGTATCCATGGGTACTATGCTTTCTGATGTATACAGTCACTGAACTTTTTCTATGCCAGTAAGACAACGTTCTAATAAATGTATTCATTCTTAAATTTTTATTAAAATATAAATAGATACAAAGAAGAAACAGAAAAAAAAAAAACAAAATGTAACATTTCATTCATTCCTTGGTAACAAATGTACAGTAAGCATTAAATCCTTTCCTGTGAGTTGAGGGACAGTCACTTCAACAGTAGAAGTACAAATGGGACATGTGTACCCTCAAAATATGAGACAGGATCCAAATACAACATTCAATCTGTTCAAACTCAACACAGAGGCAACTCCACCTAGCTGTTACTGTAGGACTGTGTGGGCCCTCATCTCACTGAATCTACCTCTCAAAGTCAGATTTTCTCACATAGAGCTCTAAATGTAATTACTTCATGTGGCATTCAAAAGACATAAGACTGGGACAGTTTGATCACTAGAGGAAACTGGGCTTACTAGGTCCCACTATGAGCCAAGAGTAACCTAAGGCAGTTCCCCTTATAGGAGCAATTCTGCCTTAGGGAACACAGTCACAGAATGCATGGTGCATCTTGGGATAGTAATGTTTCCTGATAATTTTAGGGGAGATCCATTTTCACATTAATATTAAAAAGGGACTTTAAAAGTGACCCTTTTCACACTATGGTTAGGCTGTCTGTCTCTACTCTCAAACCTCTTAGAGTAGTAGACTCCGCCTGCTATTAGGGAAACTCGAGAAGAAAAGCTGGAAAAGCACAGAACACAGGACCAAAATATAGGTGGGAGGCTGGGCTGGGGGAAAACAGCAAGGAAAGTACCATGCAACCAAAGAAGAGGCAACACCTATGTGGACTAGCACATTGTGTGGAGTGGGGTGCTGGCCCTGAGCTCCTTTTCTAGCCAGCACAAGATAAAACAGCAGGGCCTGTAACCGACAAGGAGGTAGGAGGGTTGGTCCTTTGCACCATGTCCTCATATATTGAGCAGCTAGCTGCCTGCCGCACTGGTTTTGGTTGCTGGACACATCAGAGCCATTTCCTGCTTGAGATGGCTACTGTCACTGTGCCTATGACTAACAGCTTTCTCTTCCATTTACCTGAGCTTCTCATATGTAAAAGGCCAATAAACTGGTTTTGGTACAAAGCTCAGTGTCTTCTGAGATCTCTCAAACAGCAGCTTTTCATCCACTGGTTTACTTTGGAGGTCTCTGCCATCATTGCTTAACTTCTGAATAAGAGCATGATAGACATGAAACATGCCACGAGTCTCCAAAGTTTCTGAATGTAACATAATAGAATGCCCTTGTGGAAAAGGTGAAGCCATAAAAATCCAGGGAGCACACAGTAAGCCAGTTCTATAACTGTGGTTATAGTCATGGTGGCTTACTCAACCCTCCACTAAAGTCAGAGCGCATTCCAACACATTCCCACCTGATTGTCTTTATGGTGTGCAGAACACAAGCTGTTTATACCAGACTATTGATTACAGCTTCTATACGGCTGGCTTGTGTATTCTTGCCAGAAGACCACCGGATCTTTTTTTTTTTTTTTTTTTTAAAGTAAAACTGTCTGTCAGAGCCAAATAAAATTGACAGTTGAACTATTACATAAGTACCGTTATATAAACAGCCCCGAGTTCTGTTTTGATCTACTCCATTTGTTATGTCACAAGAAAAGGTGGGGGCCACTGGCAGGGTAGAGACTCTTTCCTGTATATCCTCTTAAAACTTCTAAATTTCGTGCCATGTAAGTGAATTATCTACTGAAAAATTAAACTCATGCAAATATCACTGTAAAGACAGAGTGTGAGTGAGCAGATTAAAGAAAATGAAATCTCAGAATTCACTCAGTAGTCAGTGTAGTTATAACAATGACATGCACATGGACCAGATCCGGAAAGAAATCCAAAAATAAAACTGGAGACTTTATGGTCATTTTTTTCTACTTATCAAAATGAATTTCAGTATTAGACATTGACAGACTCCCTGATAGACAGACAGACAGACAGACAGACAGAGGGGCTAGGTAATCAAGGCAGTGAACTTCCAAGATGGCCAGCTTCTTCTTCATCCTCCTGACAAAAGCCTGACAGCTTAAAAAAAAAAAAAAAAAAGTGGTGGTTTGGGGTGGGGGGCTTGTCAGTTTCTGTCTCCCACCAGCATGTAGGTCCCTGCTGATGGACTGGCTCAACAAGTTCAAGGCCAGTTAAGACATGTCACATAACAGTTCTGAGCCAATCAACCATCCTAGTTTTTTTCAAACTAACCAACCCTAAATTAGAGGACAAAACCCTTTAGAGGCTTTAAAACCCCAGGCTTGGAAAAAAGACTGTATTTTCGAGTCCTGGTCTTTGTGGTTGTTGTCCATGTTCTCACCTGCTCCCCCATGCCCTGCCCACTTTGCAGGAGTCTTTTTTTTTTCTGTATGTCTAGTCTGCTGTGTGCACATTTCCTCACCCCCCCCCCCATAAGTGCCTTTCTGATTCAATCTGTGGTCCTGATACTTCTCTGCTGCTATTTGTTGTGCATCATGTTTTTCCTGACTTTTAATTCTTTAACTGACAGGAAAAAAAACAAAAAAACAAAAAACCAATCTAGACCCCTAGACCGTATCATTTCTAGACTGTATCAATGTAGAATCAAGGTTACTTGAATCTTGAACCCACAACCAACATACTAACATGTTTGGGGATAACATGATTGCACAGGCAAGAGGAATAAAAGAAAGGGTCTCCCAAAGGCTATTCACAACAGACATGCACAGTTCAAATGCCTCTGCAGTCTCTGTTTCCCCTTGCTGCACTCATGGGGGTGTGTTGGGGGGGTGTTCACTGAGTAGGAGGCCAATAGAACATGGAAAGAGCCTGTCGACAGCATATAAAAGACACACACTGAAAACACTGCTTGCAGGAGGAGTGAAGCTTGTCAAAGTAGTGCAGAGGCTGGGAAAGTGAAGAGAAGAGAAAGCAATTATAACCTGAACCTAACAATTCCTTGGCTAATTTTAACTAGAGAGGTGGAAGGTATCTGCAGCTTGAAAACGATAGGCAAACGAGTGTGCAGGTACAAAAGACCCTCCCACACAGAGCCTGAAATGGTCACTGCAAGAAAAAGTGTGTGTCCCATTGATCATCTGCTGCTGCTCTGATAATGCTTCGGTTATGGCTCCTCCAGAATAAATAAATGGCCTTAGGGAAGAACAAAAATCCTAAGCTCAGAGCAGAAGCTGTAACTTTTTGTTACAAGATAAAACAAAGTCAGTAAGACTTTATTAATGTCAAACTTGGCAGAAATGCCACTCTAAAATTTCTCAGCTATGAATAATGGCTATCAAATATTAACTCATATTTACTTTTAAATGGAGTTGAAATAGAGTTACTTAGCCAAGGTTTCTTTAACTTTTTGAGTCAAGAGCTATCACAGCTGATATATTTATTCATATTGAACTATGCTCACAAATAATTTTAAATATGTTTCCTGTGGCTTTAAAATGTAGAGAAAACAGTGACAACTATTTCTTAGTGATGGATCACAGATGATTCCTATTATTATGAGGGCTGTATTATAACATGTGAGGGGAGGGCCAAGGACAACCTTTACATGGGTTCCAGGGTTTGAACTTGGGTTACCAGGCTATTATCTGCTGAGCCACGCTGAAGGATGATTTTTTCCCATTCTTCACATTTTTTTGGTATTAGCTTATTATTTTTTTTAAAAACAACGTGCATGTGTTAAGTTTATATTAGAATAAATCATATTCCTTTAAGAATGTTACAACTTGATCTAAAAGCCATTAAATTAAAATGGGTACAATTTTTATGAAAACAGCTATAACAAACTGATTTACAATCATTTTAACAAAACAGCAAAACTCCAACACTGTGTGTGAAAGACTTTATTTATTAGCTGCTCCTTATACTAAAAGGGGACTTTGCTGGGAGGAAGAGGAGACTGTACACAGGTCATAACTATGATTTATAACCACGTATGCTGCCTCAAGGCAAATCAGTGTTCTTTGCTTTTCAACTGAAACTTAGCAAATAAAAAAGATTAATCATTCACATCAAGTACTCTACTACCACTATATTCTATTACCACGTGGCTGCTGTATTGCTGTGAACTCAAAATTTTAATAATAATCCAAACCCTTTGTGGCAGAAAATTCTACTTGTTTACCCTTTGTACCCCTTCTTCCCCATGAGAGCACTGGCTTTGGGCACTGCTGACATCAAAGCTTTGTTTGTGTCGCCACTTTATGCCTGTGATATATGAATATGACACCACATAAGCTGCCACCTTTGTAACTGCTGGACCACAGCACAAAGACAGAAGTTATACACTGAGGATGACGGAGTAGAAAGACAGACTTTCTACCTAGGAAGAACATATCCCTGTTTGGTTAAACCCAGTGGTCGGAATTCTGCCTAGCATAGCTAAATGCAACACCCCTATCCGTGCATAGATGGGAAATAAGTTCCAAGGAACTGAGGGGATTCAAAAGGTCAACAAGATCTGAGTCCATAGTGGCTTTCCACCAGAGGCTACTTCAGTTATCCTCTGCACAAGGAACAAATAGCATCACCAGGAAAGAACACATTGGGAATCTGGTGCTTCCCCCCCCCCCCCCGCTTTCAGACAAACATTTTTCAGAACCATCTATAAAAGAGTTGTTTATCTTTAAAAGATCACTAATGTTTTATATCTGAAAAAATAACAACAACAACAACAAACCCTGAAACCCACTTCCTTTTACAGTCCTGACATGTGGTATTGATGAGAAGCACTTAAAAAGTACCTGCCCTAGAGCCAAGAATGTGGCAGCCCACTTGCAAGGCAAGATCCAGACGATAGGAATGCGGTACTGAGTGGAAGAAATGAGCTGCTGGAAGGTGCTTGCCTTTAATATCTTTTTTTCTTTGTGTTACAAGTGTCCCCTCCTTATACACAGATTATTTTAAAAAAAACATTCTACTTACAAGTACTATACTTTATTACCTAAGCAAATCAGACACAAATCTAATAATAATAAAAAATAGGAAATAAGCCCCAGAGTTAAAAGTATGCTTTGGACTCAAAAGTTCAATAAATATGTGTGTTCTGAGTGTGAATAATCTTCAGGACAATGAGCAATGTTCAGTGCATGCTATAAGCTCTCATCTTCTGCCCATTACAGATGGACACAGTGTCAAGTCATCACTTCCCTTAGCGTCTACCATATATTCCTAAAAGACTTTCTAATATAGAACACAGAAGACTGCACTGGGTGAGAGGTGAGGCCAAAGCATGATCTTAGAGCATACAGAGTCAAAGAGAAAAAACAACTAGGCCATGCTGCTGCTTATTACTAACACCACCAAAAGCCATCATTTACTCTATGCCTCAAGCTCAACTCAGCACAGGGAGGAAAAACACAGGTCAAAACAAGTCTAAAGTGATGTTAAAACATGTCCACAATTCTTTGAGACTTCTCTCCTTCAGATGTAGAACATGGCTCTCTCCTTGATTGTGATGAGCACTTAGTAACAATGCTTTCATCAAAGAAAAAAGCAGAGCCAACAGTATGTGACTTTACAGTCTACATCACAGAAGCCACTGTGGCTCTCTCACTCTGGCGGAAGCTGACTTTCAGGTCTTGAGAGCCATTCCCAAGGGTTCTTCTATCTACAGAGGCCAAACAGTGAAAGAAAGACTTCCTGCTGTCAGCCACCCTTCAGGTCTAGTCCAGGATCCAAATGGTGGCCACCCAAGGCAAAATTCTGACTGAAATGACAGGATGTATCTAGAACTACCCAGCTAAAGTGCTCTGCACTGCCACTACACTGCAAGCGCATACTGTTTTAAGCAATGATTTGGGGGCTTAACTTTTAACACATGAATAGAACAAAAGGACTACTACAGACACTTTTATCAGAATCTATTTCCAATCTCAAGTCACTTAGATTAGTTGTCAATTGTGTAATTAATGACTTCATGTGTCCGCTCATTCCTTGGAAGCAATAAACATTTTGATCAATTCAGAAGGAACAACAAATCCCTTATGCCCCTTCAAAAGCATAATGAACTGAACTAATTAATTTTTGAAATTCTACTCTATCAAAAATTAAACAAGGACTGCAGGGTACAGCTCAATGTTAGATCATGTAGTCAGCATGCATGAAGGCCCTGGATTCAATCTGTAACAGAAAACAAAGCAAAGCAAAGCAAAACACAAGGAATATATAAAAAAAAAAACTGAATGATTATTTTTGCTCTAATATTTCACATACCCCTTTTTTCTTTTCATCTAAGTCAATAAAAAAGCAATGTAGTCTACCTCCAAAGATCTATAAGAATAAGCTGTCTACTTGATTCCCGACAGTCTATTCAAGGTGCTAATCTGCCATCATTTATAGACCCTTGGCTCCTTTCTGAGCAGCTGTCATTAATAGAAGAACTTAGGAATTCAAAACACATTATTCAACTCAACTGCCTCCTGGAATATTAGTCATGTTTCTCAAACCTACAACTGCGTAGGAACTAAAGACAAATCACGTCTTCAGAAAGCCATGAAGAGCTACCGTGAAAAACACCAAGATTAACAGCTGCTCACTGACTGACATTCCTTTGAAGCCCCCCATTCCTAATCATTCAGGAATCTTCTTCTATCAGCCTTTAGGCTTCCTCTTCCTGGGAGGGTTCTGTCCCAAAGTTACAAATGTGGTCTTCAAAGTGTCTCAGAGCTGTCACCTGGGGACTCCTACACCCTCCACAGACAGGCTGGTATCTCTCAGGTTTAGAAGCAAAGGTGTGGTGGTGGGGCAGTGTGTTGTTCTCAGCTAAAGCATCCTACATGTGATGTTTTCCTCCTCTCTGAGCCAGGCTTTTGAGTTTGGGGGCGCATCGGAACTCAAGCTCTCTAAAGAAAAGGTCATGACCAAACTGGTGCCTGGGAAGTGAGACTGGAGTCTGTGGGCAGGGGATATAGACCAGACACACAAGGAACCAATCAAAAAAAAAAAAAAAGAGAGAGAGAGAGAGAGAGAGAGAGAGAGAGAGAGAGAGAGAGAGAAAGGAAACAACGAGCAAGAGAGAAGAAAATAGAAAGAAAAAGGCAAGGAAGAAAAAGTATAGTTTTTTCTGTTTTTTGTTTTTAAAGTAGACATGAGATCAAACATGATTCTCTCTCTCACATACACACACACACACACACACACACACACACACTATTTATTATGCAGAGTGTTCTACCTGCATGTATGCTTAGGCCAGAAGAGGGCATCATATCTCATTACAGATGATTGTGAACCACCATGCAGTTGCTGGGAATTAAACTCAGGACCTCTGGAAGAGCAGCCAGTCCTCTTAACCTCTAAGCCATCTCTCCAGCCCCCAAACAGGATTTTTAAAAATTGTTATTATTGTGTGTGCATGCTCACACTTTGTGCCATAACACACAGAAAGAGGTTGACTCAGTGGAGTTGGTTCTTTCCTACCACCTTTATGAGGGCTCTGAACATCAAACTCAGGTTACCAGCCTTGTATAGTAAGCACCTTTACTTGCTGAGCCTCTCACCAATTCCCCCAAAAGGATTTTTTAAAATGAACAAAAATATGGACAGAACAAGAAGCAAAACTCTCTGAAGGAAAGAGGCAGAGAGAAAAGCAGGGGCAGATGGTAGGAAAGGCACAGACTGACTCAAGCTTTCTGACTGAGGACTAGTTAGAAAAGAGTAGTACCATAGTAGATCCAGAAAACAGGAGAAGGACAGGTCAGGGAGGGATGATAAGGGAGGTTCTAGGCAAGTTCAGTTTGTAGTGTCTGCAGAATGAGCAAGGGCAGAACCAAGGGATGACCCAGAAGTGACTACATGGAGCCATGAATCCACAGAGAAGGAGTGGTGAGGTCATGCTGGGAGACTGTGTCAGAGGACCAAAGCAGGGTCCATCAACATTTGAGAAACTGGAGGAGAAAGTCTTAGGGTAGGAGCAGGCGGCTGAAGTCATATCATGAGAGCTGGATCACAAGAATGAATGGTCACACCTTAGGTAGTCCACAGTGCTGTTCTGGGAGGGTCCAGTATTCACTGAGGTTTGCATGGAGTAATGTGGAAAGAAGAGATTTTATAGTGGAAAATGCTCCAAGCAGCTCTGCAGCCACTTTCTCTGCTTACTGCATTTCTTTGAGCAAAAGCTCTACTACACTGTCTATTTCACATCTGTCTCCTAGATTTAGGAGTGAGCAGGGATCTTGCTTTTGTGTATCCTCAACTGACTATCAGCATAGCTCCTGTCAACACAAACTCTAGATACTTATGGGTTTGCTGGAGAATGTGAACTAGTGAAAGCCCCCAAATGGCATCACCCTTGACCTGTGTCTAGGAGTTATCAACAGAGACTGATACAGCTGTGCAAAGATACAACTACAGGTACAGTTATAATCTACAATGTGCAAGACTCTGGTTCTAATTCCCAGTATCACAGAACAAAAAGACAAAGAAAACCTATCTACAGATTCAATAAACACAGCATTGGCTAAAAACAAACCAACCAATCTAAACTACAACACATCTATACAACTGAATACCATAAACCTAAATGCACAAAGATCAACAACAAACAAACCACACAAAACCCATATCCTTAGCATAACTAACAGATATGAGTCAGTATAGACTCCAATCATCTTGTAAGGTGAAACATTAAAGACTTCCATTCTAGCACAACTACCTCAAGCCTCCACTGCAAATCTATGTAAAAAGAGAACTTGAAATGGCACAAAGGAAGGAAAAGCAGTATAGAGAGGGCTGGAATCAGACTCAAACCACCTCTGAAGGGGACAACATGCCCTTTGCAGAAAAACACCTCAACTGCAGAACCAACAACAGGGATGGTTTCAGCCAGCAGGAGCAGCAATCTGAAATCTGAAAAGGACTCTACTACTAGGAAATGGTGGGTAAAAGGAAGCAAGAGGTGCCCTCTAGTGACTGGTAAAGGAGAGGAGGCAGCAAATGTTGGAGTCTGTAACACAAGGAAGAGCTAAACAATCAGAACATGTATCCCTAGCCAACCTCAAACAGGAAGCCACCCACCCACACTTCCAACCATGCTCCCTCCCCACACCAAACAACCAAAAGGAGACTAACAGTATTCCAAAGAGAACCAAGAACTTCAAAATAAATATTTGGGACCTAAAAACTGTTAAATCAGAATTTCAAAAGCTGAGATTAAAACTGAACAAAAACAAACAGAAGTACAATAAAAACTAATTGAACTAAAAAGAAAGGTAAGGAAAAAAACTAACATGGAGATGAAGGCTAAGTTTTAACATGCCCAAAGGAGGACAGGTTCAAATGAATACTTAACAAAGGACACTCAAGTGTGGAAATAAAATATCCAGGAAAGAATAAAAGGGAGAATTGAAAGAACAGGCAGACGAAGTTGAACAATACATATGTATTTGAAGTTACTAATAAAGAAACCCATAAAACAAAGCTAAAAAATTTTAAACTATAATCCAGTGACACTTTCTGGAAAAAGAAGGCACAAATCTACATATACATTGCTAGAGTATTCGGGGCTGAGTTGTAGCTCAGTGCTTGCCAGTATGCATAAAGCTTTGGGCTTAATCCTCAGGAACACATAAACAGGTTTTGGTGCTGTGTGCCCCTTACACTAACACTCTGGAGATAAAGGCAAGAGGACCAGAAGTTCAAGATCATTCTAGATGATGTATCGCATTTAAGGCCAGCCTGGGACACACTCACACTCACAATGTTTTATGATTTTAAAAAGATAGGGCTGCCGGAGAGATGGCTGAGGGGTTAAGAGTGCAAAAGTGTTCTTGCAGAAGTTCTAAGTTCAGTTCCCAACACCCATGTTTGGTGGCTCACAACTGCCTGTAATTCCAGCTCCAGGGATCCAATATTCTTTTCTGACCTCCAGGGATACCTGCATTCATGTGTGCATGTGTGCACGCACAGCCGCATTTTCAACAATTCAAGGCAAGAGAGAGTGGAGTATTTGATCTAGAAAAGGCTAAACAGAATGCCTATTACAAGTCTGAACCTAGGGGAAACTGCTTACAAGCCCTTTTTTGAAAAACATTCTAGGAAAGGCAATCAGGCGGACCCCTTCATATCCTTATTCTTTCAGAGTCACAACCCAATAGTCTTACTGCAGAACCACACTCATTGTTTTATTTGAGACAGTCTCACTCTTACCCAGGTGACTTCCTGGAGTTTTGTTTTCAGGAAGCAATCTTGGGAGATGAGGGAGCACTCCCCCTAAAGAGCATCCACCTACTAATTGCAGAAGATTTCCTAAGTTCTCCATTCTTCCATTACACAAACTCCTGATAGGCAGAACATGCATACTGACTTACACAGGACAGGAGAAGCATAAAGAACCACTGCCAATGAATATGGAGCTTTGGCTACTGCTTTTGTCATAAGTAATAAAGTCCTTTGTCCCTGACCCAAGTGTCTTGTCTTCTGCCAGCATCCAGAAAACAGTAACCAGCAATTCTATTAGTGGGGAAGTAGGGTAACAGCTTCAGTCTGTCAAAACTCCCACCACTGCCAAGGAAGTTCCAACCCACTAGAAGCTGATTGGCAGGTTGGAGCAAAGGACGGGCAGTGAGCATTTAATGTGTGTAGACTAAAGACTAACACTTAGGAAAGAAGCACATACAAAAGTGTGTATGTTCTCAGAAAGTAAATAATGCAATTCTAAAAATGGGAGAAGGAGAAACGGGAAAGCACCCTAACTATTGGGTGGGTAACAGGTGGAGTCAGAAGATAGCTTTTAAAGTAGACAAGCCAGACAGTGAAAGATAAACTAAGAAAAATGGAGGGTGGATACATTAAAAAGGGCACAAATTCAAAGATCATCATTAGGAGAAGGGGAAAAAATTCTAAATTCCTAAATAATCAGGTCAGTAAATACAGAACTATAACAGACAAGATGCAGAAATTATAACATAAGCTGACAGAGACCTCCAGAAGAACACAGGCTACTGCTCTTAGTTTCTCACCATAAGATGTAAAAGCCCATTGCTGAAAGACACATCATAATTGGGCTGCAGTACATAAGAGAAATCAAACAATCAAACTGGAACTAACCTGAAAACTCCCCCACTGTTGGTTAGCGTTCCTACTAAAAAAAGGACCTACACAGGGACAGAACATTCGCCAATGATATCACCTAATAGCTAACCCTGAATGCTACAATATCACCCTGTGTCCACTGGTGCAAAAGGGCATGAGGGTATCAGAATAACAGATTACTTTCTGTTGAGGCCTGTTCCATAGGACAGAATTCATGCCTAGTGTAAACCTGATGAAAAGCTCACAGGCTCTAGGAAGGAAGCTACTACTGTTTCTTTGTTACATGGTCATGTTGTCAAACTGCCTTCTAAATACTTATGTTTACATCCATAGATTAATGCTGCTTTCAACTTGATCAGAGAAGCCACTTCTGCAAGGGGAAGTAGTTGAATCACAGTCAAAGTGCTGAGAAAACTTGACATCTATATCAACTTCTGATAAGGCTCAGGGTAGTCAAGGAAGAAGGGGTAGAAAGAATATATAAGAGCTAGAAGTAGTAGCATGAAATGCTGCCTCTGGAAGGGGCATGGTTGTTGTACTCATGAACTCGCTACATTACTAACTGCACAAGCCCTGAATGAGATCAAACTAACACGATCAGTTAATGGAATGGGCTGGGTTACAAACAAAACAACAGGAGATGACATGAAGTGGGAGGGGGACACACGGTGGGTATTCTGGTGGTCTTGGATATGATAAAGATACATGGTATACATGTATGAAATTGCCAAAGAATAAATAAAAGACATATTAAAAACTGACGAAGCAAGAAAAACAAAAACAAAACTGTATTTGTCATATTGCAAGCATAAATGGACTCAACTTATTTATCAAGAGGTTTTCTAATTGACTTACAAAAGAAGACTCAATCACTTTGAATCACTACAAAAGTGATTCAAAGGGGTACAAATAAAAAAAAAATGAACAAAAGATATGGACAAATGGAAATAAAACAAAGTGTAGGTCAAAATCCTAATAGCAAACAAAGTACAACAAGAGGGTAAAAACAGTAGTTAATTTCATCATCCTTGGTAGTACATTCCTCCAATCTAAGCTACTTTGGATGCTAAGCCAGGAGGATCAAATGTAGAAGGCCAGGCAGAACAATTTAGCAAGACCATGTTAAAAAAAAAAAAAAAAAGTATAAAGGATTCTGGGGATATAGTTTAATATTGCGTACTTGCTTAGCATGTATAAAGAATTGGTTGGATTTAACCCCCCATGTGGGGGCAGTGAATGAGAGACAGAGTCAGAGACAGACAGATGATATTTAGATATATTTTATTATGTATTTGCCTATATATTTCCTACGCTGGTATCTACTGCTGTGACAAAACCCATGACCAAAAGAAACTTGGGAGAAAAGAGTTTATTATGCCTACACGTCCAGATCACAGTACATTACAGAGGGAATCAGGGTAGAAATTCAAAGAGGGAAGGAACCTGGAGGAAGAAACTAAAGATGAGACCTCAGAAGAATGCTGCTTACTGGCTTGCCCACCCAGGCTTGCTCAGTCTGCTTTATTATACCACCCAGGACCTCCTGGCCAGGGCTGGTATCACCTACAGTGGGCTGGACTTTTCCGTATCAATCATTAATCAAGAAAATGCTCACAGATTTACCTACACTCCAAACTGACTGAGACATTTTCTCAGTTGAGGTTTCACTTCCCAGGTAACTCTAGCTTGTTCAAGTTGACAAAAAAAAAAAAAAAAAAGCCAGGACAGGGGCTGTATGTACATAGTGCACTGTTACCCACAGAAGCAAGAGGAGGCACTAGATCCCTTGAAGCTCATGTCACCAAGCATGGGTCCTAGGATCCAAAATCCAGTCCTCATGTGAGCAGCAAACCCTGTTAACCTCTGAACCATCTCTTAAAGCCCAGAACACACTTTTTAAAATGCTAAAAGCCATACTTTATAACAAAAGTGTAACAGAACTATCCATGCAACTATTATAGACACTTTTGTTTTGTTTTTGAGATATGAAGTCCTCGTTGGCCTCAAACTCATGGTAATCGTCTGAGTGCTGAGACTACAGGGAAGAGAAACCATACATGACCCACAGCAACCATTTTTGATAAAATAAAAGCCACAGAAGACTGTAGGGAAATAAGACATACATTGATAATCCTAGGACTCTTGAATGGCAAATGGACAAAAAATAAGCAATAAAACAGAATAGCTCTTTTAAGAGAGAATATATACTGAATTTTATATCTAGATAGTATAAATGAAGACACTTACATTATTCAAAATTATTTGGGCAGTAAAAACCTTGTTGAGAAAAGGTTTGTCATATTGAGTGAAGAATATAATGAACAGGCTGAAGAGACAGCACAGCAGTTAAAGACGAGGCTCACAATCAAAGTGTAAAGAATATAATAAATATCATAATCCAGGTCAGGCAGTGCAGCAGTACAAAGCCATCTCTATTAGCAAAGAGAAAGATGCAGAGGATGCACACACATGAAGAGACAGGTGCATCACTGGTGTTACTGAAACAATGTGCTCCCTTTATTTCATTATTTATCCAGTCAACTGTCACAGAACTACACAACCAATAACTGAAACAGTTTAGAACAATTTCTTCTGGAATGAGGTGCATGCCAGAGCATACATGTGGAAGTTAGGGACAACTTGTGGACATCTAAGAGTTCCAGGGTCTGAGCCCAGGTCAGGCTTGGTGGCAAGGGTCTTCACTCACTAAACCAACTTGCTGATCCTGAATAATCCTTTCTGAAAGATGATTCACACCCTCTCTGTGAGGTTCAACAGATGTTACATGTCTCATTTTGGACGCTGCACAGTGTTTCCACCTTCACTGATCTCATCTGTCTCTTGAAGCTACGAATATAAATGGATCATTTTCCCGACTTGAGACTGCCACAGACTGTCTCACAGGGAATTTTTGAGGTGGAGCACCTGTTTTCATAGACAAACCAAGCTCATGCTCAACTTAGATATACAGTTAAGAAATACTGAACAGTGAGCTCCCAAATAACATACAGTTTTCCATTATCCCTGTCATTAATGATTATCTAAGAGGCAGCGACAACAGGCCAGGCATTGGTGGTGAAGGCCTTTAATCTTAGCACTGGGGAGGCTGAGGCAGGCGATCTCTGTGAGTTTGAGGTCATCCAGGTCCATAGAGCTAGTCTGAGGACAGCCAGAGCAGTTCCACAGAGAAACCCTGTTTTCTGAAACAAAGTAGGAGGGGTGGAGGAGAGAGGGGGGGGAGAGGGGAGGAGGGAGGCAGCAACAGAAAAGTATCAAATCCCCTTACTCTGGTTAGCTTACTTATACCTCAACTGCAGCTAGTGGTTCACTACTATACATTTTTATTAGAAAAGGCCTCCAGTAGATCAGGGAGAGGTATTTTCTCATTAACACAAGGGTGCCATCTAGTGACGACTGTGGGACTATGTTAGAGAAAACTGCATCAGTCCATGATGCTTGTCATGCAGGCGCAAGGATCAGAATTATATCCTCAGAGCTCATATGAACGCTGGGTTTGGTGACAGATGTCTATAATCTCAGTGCTGAGGTGAGGGAAGACAGGCAGCTCCCCAGAGCTTGTTAAACAGCCAGCTTGGCAGAGTTGGCGAGCTCCAGATTTAGTGAGAGACCCTGCCTCAAAAATTAAGGTAGAGAGGGGAAAAAGCCTGATATCAACCTCTGGCCTCTATACACATGTAGTTCCACTTGCCTGTGTATGCAAGCACACATACTGTCTTAGTTACTTTTCTGTTGTTACAAAACACTAACAAAAGCAATTTAAGGAAACGGTTTACTTTGTCTCAATTCAAAGTAGAACCCATCATGGTGGGGAAGTTAAAGAAAGAGAAGCAAGGTTACACTGTCTGCAGTGAAGATGAAGAAAGCAATGAATGCTGTCCACAGCGCACTTTCCCCTTCTAATACAATCCAGGATCCCAGCCAGGGATAGTGGTACAACCTACAGTGGTGCTCTGCTTACTTCAATGAACTTAGGATAATCTATAAGCATACCCAGATGCCCATCTCTCAGGTGATTCCAGACTATGTCAAGTTGATTACTGAAACTAATCACATGCACAGACAGGGGGGTAAAAAAGAAGAAAACTGTGTTTATTTTTATCCCAGTTCTGTTTTCTGAAATGACTTTTAAAAAGCACCAAAAATGGTAGCAATACCACCATGCTTGAAATGAGCTTCCTAACACACTCATAGACAGACACACTAAAACATCAAACATACCCTGCTTACATTGCTGCTCAGATCACTAACCTCATTTAGGATATAAAATCTTTCAGTTTCATGGAATTCAGAAAACCTGGTATTATGGTATCTAGTCAACATCCTAGCTTCTCATAGCTCAGCTCAGAGACTGTGCTTGACTAGTTACTTGGCACCTAGAATACTTAAAACAGTTTATCCACACAGGCTTCTTGTAAACTAGGAGGTAATGGTTTATGAGGATGGTGTTTTCAATACCTTTATTCCCAATCATGAGGTCCTGGCTTCTATTCAAAGGCAGCAGAGGGTAGCCTCTGGGCTCATTTCACACGTTCCCTTCTGAGCTCAGAGTGGCCACATACACCCAGGTACCTTGGGTTCCATCTACCCAGTGCTTGTGAGGGACCAGGCAGTCTACACAGCTCCAGGTTAGGTGCCTTGGGGTCCGAAAGCGCACACTCCACTTCTCTACCCTTTCCCTCATCTCAGTATGTTTGTGCCAAGCAGGGAACAAGTAACAGAGCTGAGTGTTCCTGGCAAAGCAGCTGTGTGTGTAAAACTAGAGGTGTGAAGCAGCAGCTTATTCAGAGAACAAGAGTGGAAATCTTGTGCACCAGGAGTAGAGCATGAAGGTGCCAACACCCTCTTTTTTTCATTCTTTCTTTTGTGGGGCATGGAAGGAAAATATATCACGAAGCAACAAAATGAACTGTAACCAAGACAGGGAGGCTAAACTGATATAGTCTGAAGGACGCAATTGAGTTGGCAAAGGCAAAAGTTTGGTTAGTACCATATGACATGGAATGTATGCAGTATGGATACCTACCCCAGGAAGGAATGGAAGGCTGGCTCTGGCAACCTACCACCCATGTGGCTGTCTAAAGCTGAGCACGATTCTCCAATCTTTTGACCTACCTCCACCTGTCACATAAAAAGCAGCACCTAAAACTGAGTGAGACCTGTTCTTTTCTCTTTAAGGAGGATGAAAATGTGGGGTTGGGATAGGGGTCAGGTTCCTCTAAATCTTAGAGACTTAAAGCAAGGTGTGTATGAGGCTGTGCCAGTGCCTGGGGACTAAGAGTGAGTTAGGTTTCAGGAGCTAACTCTTGTTCTTTGGTGAAACGAAGTTTATATTTTAGATAAGTATTCTCCCTTTGTTCCTTCATCCCTTCCTTCCTATTTTGGTAAAGTTCAGTTTTAAAATGTCGCCCACATTAAATAGAACCAAATAAAGCAGTTTTGGGTTCAAAGAAAGCAGTTCTGTTTGTGTTCCCAGCTACAAGCTGAAAGCAGAATGTCAAGGGTATTAGCTACTTTTATTGCTATGAGCACATACACCAGCAAGAAGCAACTTAGGTTTTAGTTTGGCTCAGCGTCTGAGCTTATATGGTCTATCACAGCAACTGCACAGGTGGCCTCAGTGTCTGAGCTTATATGGTCTATCACAGCAACTGCACAGGTGGCCCTAGAGCAGCAAGAACACATGGCAGCTCCTGGGATTTTATCGCTGTTGTTAAGATTTATTTATCTACTATTTTATGTGGATATGTGTTTTGCCTGTATGTATGTCCGTGTACCATGTGTGTGCAGTGCCTGCAGAGGCATCATATCCACTGGAACTAGAGTTACAGGTTATGAGATACTATTTGGGTCCTGGGAATGAATCCCACCCAGCCAAGGTAACTATTTGTGAGATAGGTCTAGAACTGGGATAGGGCAATATCCCTAAGACCTGGCCCCAGCAACTGGTTCCCACCAATTCCCTAAGGTTTTCTAAACCGTACCACCAACCAGGAACCTAGTATTCAAACACCTGGCAAGACTGCTGTAAGAATTAGCCGTTTCTGTCCAGAGTTCTTGACTGCTGAAATATGGAAACAGTCCCTTTACAATACTGTAGGGCCAGTGATAAAGACTGCTCCATCTCTCAAAGTGTGTGTGTTGGGGGGGGGGGGATGGAGTGCAAGCTGCAGTTCAAGAGTTTCCTCAGTCCCACACTCAGAGGAGGCCTCTAAGGCCAAAATGGTCACTCTCTTGCCTGTCTTCGGCCTCTGCTCTGCTTACTTCCTAGCACTGACACCTAAGAATAGCAGTTTGGAGTCACATACTATGAATTATTAATATGATAGTAATTTTTTTAACAAACAGAAAATTTATTTAAAATTTTGTTGTCATCTGGTAGTTCTGGGGCCTGACTCCGGGGCTCCATTCATACTATTCACGCACTTTACTATTAAGCCAAATCCTAGTCCCCAAATCGCTTTTGTGTTTTGTTTTGTTTTGTTTTGTTTGCTAGTTTGTATGTTTTTTGCGGCAAGACACTAGAAGCCTTAGGCCAAAGACTGAATTCCTCCTGGAAAACAATCACTCTGAAAACGCTGAGGGATTCTTTTATAAAGACAGGTGAGACCCCTCACAGGGGCAGCACCCTTAGTTGGATTTTAGCTTCTATTTCTGAGGTCAGTTTTGTCACAGCCACAGACAAAATGTTACTGCACTTAGAGAATGGTGGCACATCTGTGCTGTCAATCTCAGCATCCAGGGGGCGGAGGCAGGCAGACCTCGGACTTTCAGGCGAACCTGGCCTACAGAGGGAGTTTCAGGCCAGCTAGGGCTACACAGCTAGACTTTGTCTAAAAAGAAGGGGGGGGGGGGGTGAGGGACACGATTCCAGCTCAGGCTAGGAGTGTGTGGCTCTGAACTGCAACTGGTAAAATCACAACTTAAGAAACCAAAAAAAAAAAAAACAAAAAAAAACCAACTACATTTAGACTTCGTGTGTCCATATGCATGTTGGGTGGTTTGAATGAAAATGTCTCCCATGGACTCATGTATTGAAATGCTTGGTCCAGGTGGTGGTACTGTTGAGGGAAGCATGGAATCTTTAGGAGATACAGCCTTGCTGGATGCAGTGAGTCACAGGGGTGGGCTTTCAGGGTTTATAGCCCCCCCACCCCACTTTCTGCTCTCTTTGCTTCCTGGATGTACATAAAATGTGATCAGCCAACTGCTGCCTGCCGCCATGCCTTCCCCACTATGGACTCTCCCTCTGGAACCGTAAACCAAGATAAACTCTTGCTTCTCTAAGTTGCTTTTGGTCATGGGGTTTTATTACAGCAACAGAAAAGCAATATCGAGAGAGGGGGACAGAGGAGGGGAGAGTGCTGGCATGTACATACAATGGCACACGTGGGCAGTCAGAGGACAACTGATAAGAATTGCTTCTCTCCTGGCTAGATCCCAGGGATCAAACACAAGACTTCAGGCTTGCCTGGAAAGTATTTTTATTCACTGAGCCTTCTTACTAGCCCTTAAAAAGGTAGGTGTGTGTGTGTATGTATGTATGTATGTATGTATGTATATGTGTGATGATGTATGCACACAGGATCTGCCAGTCTCTGCCTCTCAATACTGGGGTTACAGGCATGTCTGACTTTTTACATGGGTGCAAGGGATTTGAACTCAGATCCTCATACTTTTATAGTGAATGTTTTCACCCACTGAGCCATCACCCTAACATTTATATAATTCTGGCTACTGGCCATTATAAAATATAACACTCTATGATGTATTGTTCTCATTAAATAGTAGTAGTTATCACTTGACTGGGCCATTTAAGCTGTCACACTGCAGACACTATGCTCCGTGTTCTTTAGGCACTGTCCTGTCTGACTTTCACAGCCTTGTGAGGCAGGGTCATTAGCTCCTTTAATTAAGATAGAAATGATGGTGTACAATGTCTACATTACTTCTGGGAGCCACACAGCTCACAAGCACTCCTAGTCTGTTTGAGGTTCACATTTTTCAATTTAGAAGATATATATGTATGTAGTATGTATGTATATATGTATGCATGTATGTCTCTAAAAGTCTTTAGTAAACTTGTAGTAAACTTCCAGAATGGCAAGAAAATAAATTGTTATTCCAAAAACTGCAGTTTTATAAGTGAAAAACTGAACAGTTACCTTTAGGTAAATACTAAAAATACACCATATTTTATTGTTATCATTACTTATTTAAAGTAACTGTAAATATTTTGGAATATGTTTTGGAAGTCCACTAGGATTTGGTAAGCCCATGATCACTAGGAGACTATAGGTATGTACTGTTATGAGCAGAAATACAGGGACCCTATTTCCAAATAGGGAAGACATGAAACACAGTGACAAATCATACATTCTACAAATAGAATACAATGACAGGACACAACAATAGGTCTTACAGGAAAGTTACCAACAGTACCTCATATAGTTAGAGGATAGTAGGGGATGTAGTTAAAGAAAGGGAGACAAATAAGTCAGCTGGTCATGTGTTCTGTTTATTCCAGGAGAGGGCAAAGCCCAGGCATAGATGCAAAGGCCAGAAGCTAGAGCTGCCCTAGTGTGGCCTGGAAGCCAGGGCCCAGACCATGAAGAAATAAAAAACAGTAAAGGTTTTTGTGGCACAATAAATAAAAGACCCAGAGACAGATATTAGGGTTCAGGGTTCAAGCTTCAAGCTGAAGATCAGAGAAGCAAAGCAGCCAAGCCACTACCTCTTACTTCTACCTCAGGCTGAAAGAGCCGATCCTGTCTCACCAAGCCTTAGACTGCTGTCTCTCCTCAGTGTGTATGGAGAATCAATCTTCACATGAGACCCTCTGCCTTTTTTTTTTTTTTAACCTCCCTAGTACTAGGATTAAAGATGTGTGATCCCAAGTGCTGAGATCATCTTTGTGTGATCTGTTTCTCTTTAGGAATGGATCAATTTTATGTAGCTCAGTGTGGCCTTGAACTAACAGAGATCTGTCAATCTCTACCTCCCAAGTGGTAGGATTAAAGATGTGTGCCACTACCGCCTGGCTTCTATAACTAACTAGTATGGGTGCTTTGCTATTTTGATCTCCAGTGACTTTAATAAATCATAAATAATACATCACCACAGGTTTTAAGCAGGAAGCAACATGTTCAAGGCCATCCTTTAACTAAAGCCTTTAGGGAAATAGTGAAACAAGAACATGGGCAACACAGAAATGAGCTCAACACTTAGCTGTCTTAGTTAAGGCTTCTGTTGCTGTGAAGAGAAACCATGATCATGGCAACTCTTACAGTGGAAAAGATCTAACTGGGGCTATCTTACAGTTCAGAAGTGTAGTCCATTAATGTCATGGCAGGACACAGGCAGACATGGCACGGGAAGACACTGCCTGGAGAGGGCATGTTCAGTCAGAAGCTCAATGAGCCAGGATAGAACCCGAGGACACTCTAAGGGACAAGGAGACAGTGGCAGCCATGGAAGAAAAGAAATACAAAGTGAACTGGAGCACAATTCAGTGAGTGAAGCAACAGCCATCAAAGTGTCAAGACCAGAGCTCACATCATACCTATAGCTAAGTGCATCTCTTACACTTCATCAAAGAATCTTTTTAAAGCACATGGAAACCATTACAGAAAGCCACAACTAGTCAAAAGACAGAGAAAAACTGTCTCTGGGTACTCAACCCCAACTGATGTGTTTACATTATAACAACCCTTACCCACAATGCACAGGGAACATTGAGGAAGAGTGGGCAGAAAGACTGTAAGAGCCAGAGGACCAGAGAGTCTACTGCAAGACTGCATCTTCTAGATGTGACTGGGAAGCTGTGCCTAGGGAATCTCAATATGGCTGTTTAAGCAAGAGCTGAGCAAGGACAGGGAAAATCTCATGGGGCCCCATGCCCAGATGAAGAGCTACAGGCAATTAAAGACTACTAAAAAGGATTGTCCAATCCCAAGTGGTCAGCCATAAAAACATACAAAACATACACATATAAGCAACACTAAAAAAGACTCAGCAGGTTGCATTGACATAGTTACTTTCATATGTGATATATATATATATACACACACACACACACACACACACACACACACACACACAATTAAAGAGAGGCCATGAATTTGAAAGGGAGCAGGGGAACATGGGAGAAGGAGGCAATAATAAAATTATATTTTAATTTAAAAATTTTGGGTTTTGAAATCAGTTCAGCCTATGTAGCCCTGGCTGTCTCTGAACTCACTGTGTAGACCAGAATGGTCTCAGACCCACAGGGATCAGCTTGCCTCTGCTTCCAGGGTGCTGGAATTAATGATGCTGGCTAACTAATTTTAAAAAATGATTGGAGTTTAGATTCTAAGAATTCATGAAGAAGCTGAATGCAGGACAGTACAACAATTATGATGGTGAGTGTTATCAACTTGACAAAATCTAGAGAGAGATGGGCATCTTGGCTTGTCTACAGAGGATTATCTATCAACCCACTATGGGTGGTATTAAAAGAATAAAGTCTGCTGCATGCAGGATCCTCTGATAGAGAATCTCTCCCTCTCCCTTTATATATATGAATATACATGTGTCCACACACACACACACACACACACACACACACACACACACACCTCCCTCTCCCCTCTCACTTGTAGATACAATGTAACCAGCTGCTTCAGGCTCCTCTGCTTTGATTTGCATATAACTGTAAGTCAAAATAAACCCTCTCTCCTTAAGTTGCTTTTGTCAGGTTATTTTGTCACAGCATCAGCAAAGGAAACTAAGATAATCTTAGCTCTTATATGGGGAGATGGGAGAAGACAGAAAAATTCCTGGAAGCCTGGGGTCAGCTAGCTAATGCACGTGGTGGCAAACAACAGACCCTGCCTTAATCAAGGTAAAAGACCAAGACTCAGTCAAGCTTGTCTTTTGACTTCCAGATGCACACTGTGGTATATGTATGCACTTACACACAACATGGCATAAACAGTAGTGAAGAGGGATAAGAATCAGCCATATATCTAGGTGAAGAGACAAGGAGGAATTATCCAGGAGGAGGAGGAAATTGCAGACTCAAAGGTTAGGGTCAACATAAAATTGTCTTGGATTTTTGTTTGGATAGGGTCTCATTATGTAACTGAGGCTGGCCTGGAACTCACAGAGATTCTCTTCCCTTTACCTCTCAAATCACTATTAGTAAGATAAAGAATCCGGATCATTCTGTGAACTGTGAAGAAAAATGCAGACAGTAGCAAAGAACAATGATGTACTGTCACTGAAGGAACATGTCCTTGAGGAAAAAGAAGGGCTTTGAAAGTATTATCCAAGTGTCAGGGGCCTGCCAGGAGCTCACAGTCTGATGGGGAGACAGTATCAACACACAGGAGAGTGATACACAGCAGTCCTCTGGGCACAATATGCCACAGAACGGAGGACTCAGCTGGCGTGGCTTTCCTGGACCACATCTGTAACTGCACACTCTTCATCCCCACTGTCTCATGCAGCAGGTGAGACCCCGCCCCACCAGGAATTTAATGAGACTTTTGGTTTATTTGTTTTGTATGAATGAACAAATGAACCCACTGGTGATTACTTCCAGAGATAGAAATTTTAAAGAGGTGAAGGAACATATTTTAAAATAAGATAAGTAATTTGGAACATTAAAACAGTCAAACATTAATAGAAATCATACTACACATACAACAGTACCCATGCCCACTTCTGCTGTGAGTTAAACTAACTGGGAGATACTGGAGTCACAGTTTTCGAGTTTTCAGACTTTTGGTACGTTTCAATGAATAGCATCTTTATATTGTCCCTTTGTCAGACAAATCTAGAGCCCTGTGGGCTTGCTTGCTTTATAGGACCTGTCCACTTTCTAAAACTGACTTGTGTTTAATAACAGATGTCTATCTGTCCCATTACTGGAAGCAAATGTGATTACTCTCCAACAAAAAGCAAGCAAGCAAGCAACCAACCAACCAACCACGCACACATCTGCTTGTTTTAGAACTCCTATACATAAGTGTTAAAACTGTTATGCTTTACAACACACACGACACCATCCATATACAGATCATAGGGAAATTCTCCAACAAAGCACAGCACCAGAACCCGAACCATGCTTAGAAACACGTGGGACCACCCCTACTTATTTACTACTGTCCTGAGAAGGGAGACACCTCCTAAACTGACAGAAAAGGAGCTGCAACAGAAAATGGTATGTGGTGACAACATCAAAATAATACTTACTATGTAAGAAAACAAAACTATTTTAAAGAGCAATTATCTACATAATAATTAAGTGGTCTGACTTTTAAGGATCAAACCAAGCCAATCATCTATGACTTTAAAGGGCACAATTCAATGCATTCAGAAGGTGTGGAGGGGAGTTGGTCTACTTACCTATAGCACAATGTAAAATCTAGAGAGGAAAAAAAAGGGGCGGAGAAAGAAAATTAGTGAGTACAGTGTTATTGCACATAAACTGCTCTTTCAGCAGTGGCCAACAATACTTAATCTGAAGAAAAAACAAAAACAAAACAAACATTCTACTTTAAACCTTGCTACAGGCTATTTAACAAAATAAAACTTGTTACTGATTTTATTTGTTCATTTTAGTTTGTGTTTTTCTGGGAGAGATCCTAAAGACCTAATGGTCACATAATGGCTTGCTAGATGTCAATGACCTCTTTTATAACTCATCAGCTCACAAGTACAGCCAAACCACAGCATCTCCTGTGTCCCATAATCTGCAGAACAGAACTGTCACAGGCCACACAACGTGGCATCAGTAGCGCCTTTGTTGGCTGTTCCTGCCCAGCAGACCCTTCAATGCAGACATTCATTCTTCAAAGCTCCCTATCCTTGTCCCTGAATTGCCTCCCTCAACAATCCTTGCTGCAGAGTTCTTCTTTCATCTAATTTCTAGACACCAGCTCCAAGTCTACTTTCCAAACCTCCTTGGACGTCTGCATGTACTGCATCAGCATCTCAAAATGGTTACCTCAATTCAAGCACTTCACTTCCTCCCTATGTTATGCCTGAGAGCACTGGGCTCCCAGTCTGTTAGACTAATGTCCCCTCACCCCCAAATCTCCACTGGCTTCCTATCCCTGCTGATGCATCTCAGATCTGTCTTATTTTCACTTCTAGCACCTGGAGTGAGAATGCCATTTCCACCCTACTCAATGGCCTCCCACCTAGCCAACTGTGTCTGTCCTTCTAAATCCCTGTTCTTTTAACACTGGTAATGATTGTCTTGAAGCCAACTATAGGATTAAGTTCATGAACAAGAGTTCTTCTGGGAGATAAGGGTAAAATCTGTTGGAGCTCCTGTTACCACTTTTACAAAACACCTGTAGCAGTCATTTATTTGATCCCGCCAGTCACCCTGACAGGTGGACAGGACAGTTAGGGGAGTGGGTGGGAACACCAGAACCCAGAAAGATGCACAGCTTACCCACAGTGGTCAGCAATGGCCTAGGCAAGAACCCATGCCTTGGTTTTCTGTCTTCTCTGTGTTTTCTACCAGTATTTCTGAGTTATGAGACCCGGAAGCCAGAGTGTCACAAGATAGACTTTAGCTAAAATATACCTTATTGCCCTGTGCTTAAAGGCTCCTTATTTCACTAACACCCCAACCCCATTTGGGGTGGAGAGAGCAGAGTAGAGGGGGAGAGCCTGGATTTAAAAAACCGAGCTATGTAAAAGCACAGAAACTTGAGAAGGGAAGAGAAGAATCTCCATCCAGCCAGTCATGTTATCCTTTTAAAAAAACACCCGTGAAAATCACAACTGTGTGATGACTATTACAAGAGAAGCTGAATCTCCTGCTACATAGCTGAAAAACTCGATGACATGTCTAGATTAAAATGAGGGCTGAGACGGAGTACATGAAGGAAGCACATCCTTTATGAAGACAGAAAGCAGCACGCATTCTCTTCATGTATGTGACAAGACATCCTGACTGCTCATTAAGGACCGGGCACTGAAGGAAAAAATGGCAGCAATTTGTGCTATCCTGTTTTCTAGGTCTCCATCCTACGAGGCTGAGCATCTCCTTTCATTACACAGATTTTACAACGCCCCCTTCACCTTCCTGATGAAACTATCCTGATACACAAAGAAGAAATAAAAGAAAGTAATTTAGCTAAATATACTTATATTTCAGTTTGTAAATGTGTTTGGACATAAGGATATTACAACCAGATACAATATTAATTCATAAATTTGGATTTAAAAATAAAGTGTTCAGGAGCCAGGGAGATGGCTCAACAGGTGAAGGCCCTTCTGTACAATGTGGGCAACCGAGTTTGTGAGGACCCGTGGAAAGGGAGATGGAGGGCCTGACTCCCCAGTGTGCCCTCCCTCCTGCCATGTGCACTGTGACTCCTGTGCCCGCCCCCACATAATCAATGAAACGTAAAAAGTAGTAAGAATTCCAGACACCACCCTGAGTAGCTTACTCACACTCTCACGAGAAACAAAACAACCAGTAAGGTTGGTAGTGACAGAAACACTGCAGAGCAGACAGATGGAATTATTATCTCATATCAACTAGATCTTCTGTACAAAGAACAGCACACAGCATTCTGTACGTTATCCCAAGGGGTCAATTAAGAAAGTTCAGAAGATGTATCCTTCTGTCCTGAAATCCTGGGCCTAGTGTGCAAAAATTCCTTGCACACCCTATTTTTTAAATACTGAAAGAAGGACCAAAAGATAAATTGTGAGAAAATGAATCACCACCACAGCAAAACAGCCCACAGCACTTCAAGAGGCAACAATATAGTTATGCATTAGACTGGGGACCTTTCAGACAAAATTAAAAACCAGAGCTGGGAAATAGCTCACTATAGACCAGAGTTCAATCCCCAGAACCACACATAAACTAATAAATAAACAAACCAGGCTGGTAATCTAGTGCTGATGAGGACAAAGCCTTACCTACATGGAAAGTTCCAAATCAGTGAAAAAGCCTGAGTCAAAAAAAAAAAAAAAAAAAAAAAAAAAAAAAAAAAAACACACTAAGATGGATACCTAAGGTGTTCTCTGGTTTCCAGCTTCCATGTATACACATACACAATCAACCAAAGAGATCACAAAATACAACTTCTATTTTACAACTGAAATTTCTTTTTTCTTTTCCTTTCTTTCCTTTTTTTGTTTTTTTGGTTTTTGGAGACAAGCTTTCTCTGTGTAGCCTTGGCTGTCCTGGAACTTCATCTGTAGACTAGGCTGGCTTCAAACTCACAGAGATCTGGCTGCTTTTGCCTCCCAAGTGCTGTGATTAAAGGTGTGCGCTATCACTGCTCAGCCTGAAATTTCTTATCATCACACAATAACATGAAATATTATTAGTCTATATTAAAGAAGGCATCCTTCCCACCTTTTTTTCTTTTTTCTTTTTAAAGACAGGGTATCACCATATATCCTTGACTAGCCTGGAACTTGCTATGTAGATCAGATTGGCCTTGAACTCACAGAGATCCTCCTGCATGTTGGGTTTAAAGGTGTGTACCACCTAGCCAGAACTACCTCACTAATTTAATGCTTTAAGTCTGAGTAGCAACCTTCAGTCCCCTACCTCATATTTCTGGGCTATCTTGTTAATCTTTCAGTAATAACACTAGCACTCTGAAAACTTCTCAGCTAAGTATGCAGGCTAGGAGTGCCACACAATGTGAGAGGGAACAAATTATTTTTAGGTAGTATCTTTATTTCATACTAGCTTTTTCTTTCAAATTGATGGTGTTAGCACACAGGATTCTAAAGGTTACAACTATCTGTCTATCCAAACAATGATCTAGATATTGTAGGATAGAGATTTTGCAAATGTAATTAAAATGTCTATTTATTTAATGTTTATTTATTTATAGATAACATTTCACTCTGTAGCTCAAGCTGCCCTGGAAATCACAACATAGCCAGCCTGATTCTTGGTTCAAACTTGTAGCAACTCTCCTGCCTCAGCTCCCTGGTTGTGACTACAGGCATGGGCCACCGTACCGTACCTCAGTAAGTCAACTGACTTTAAAGTACATAGATGGTGTGGGTAGACTGGACTCAATCATAAGCACACTTTAAGACTTTTCTAGCATGCATGTGACCTTGGGTTTAAGTCTCAGAACTGGAAAGCAAACAAGAGTCTTCTGTGGCAGGTAGAAGTAGGGAAGCCAGAGACACTCAAAGAACAAGGATTCAGCATAGCATACTTGGAGGTTAGAGGGGCTGTGTGCAAGGAATAGTCCCTGAGTGACGAATGGCCGCCAGCCAACAGCTAGCCAGGAAACAAGAACCCCAGGACATCTGCCAGCCTCCCTGATGCTTGATGCTGACACCTTGATTTCAGTCTTGTGAATCTCTGACCAGAGAACCCACAGGCTCTAGCTTCTAACTTACAGAACTAGGAGCTAAGTGTGTGCTGCTGCAAACTGCTGACTGTATGTGATGCAGCAACCAAGCCTACAGCAATCTTCTAAGCCTTTCCTCTAACATCTTGTGAAGGTTTTCAGTATTGGTATATACTATGAGAGGCTAGAACAAATCTTCATTGAGTTGGACTATGGGGCATCAAGTGAGCAGTGTCCCTAGTGATTATGACACTGAAAATACTCTCATAATTTCTCTACTCCTAAGACAGTGGTTCTCAACCTTCTTAATGCTGCAACCCTTTTAGTTCCTCATGTTATGGTGACACCCAACCACAACACTATTTTCGTTGCTACTTCATAACTGTAATTCTGCTACTGTTATGAACTGTAACGTAAGTATCTGTGTTTTCTGACGACTTTAGTTGACCCCTGTGAAAGGGTCATTCAACCCCCAAGGGGTTGTGACCAACAGGTTGAAAACTGCTATCATAAGAGGTACCAGTGTTCTGGGATCCACAGAATAAAGTCACAGATATTGGGGGGGGGGATATGAAAGTCAGTCCTAACTTGGTAGCACTGTGTTATTGCCTGCTCTATTCTGGTGACACGTCCCCCCAGAGTGCTCAGACCTGTATAATTCACAGAACCCCCCTGTTAGCTAGAGAAACTTAATATGATAGCAGGCACCCCTTAAGGGCCATTGACCTTTCTTTGCCCTGGAATGCCTTTGAGACCCTAGAGGCCTGAAGATTTAATTAGAATAGGATAATGATGTTCCTGCTTTCTGCTTTTGTAAACCTACTTATCCCTGGGATGAAGTGGTCTTTTTGTTGCTATACAATGGAAAAGAGAAACAACTAGGGGAAGTAAACAATTTTCTTGCCTAGTTATGAATTCCATAGATAATTGTATTGTATATCTTGTTATCCACTTTTATAAATCCCACCTTTATTTCCTTTTGGCACAGCATGCTGTTTGGCTCTAAGGCCGACATCCTTCTAGCAGTAAGAATAAATTCATTTAATCTAAATGAGTTGGGATTAAGTCTTTGATCTTTCCCAGTGGATACAAATGCTACACTATCTGTCTACCAAAAAATACACACACACACACACACACACACACACACACACACACACACACAGAGGTTTTGGTTTTAAATTTTAACCTCAGTGTCAAATGTCATCTTGTATAATTGCTATTTAGAAAAACCCTTTTTATAAAAGCTTCTATGATTTGAACTGAGGAAATGTTGCAAGTTATCAACATTTCCAATTTCATTTAAAAAATTATTTTGTTACTTAATGTGTATGGATGTTTTGCTGAAAGGTATGTTCTTTGTACCACGTGCATGCCTGGTGCCTAAAGAGGGCCCCAGATTCCCTGGAACTCTAGTTACAAAGGATTATCAGCCACTAGGTGGTTGCTGGAAACCCAGGTCCTCTGGAAGAGCAGCCAGAGCTCCTAACCACCAAGCCATCTCTCCAGGCCCTCTAATTTCATTTTTAATCTAAGGTAAGGAAATAATAGCAAAGCATCCACACAGTTTAACAAGTGTCAAGGTGAACAGCAAACCATGTAGGAGGAAAAAATCCTGGCCAGCCCAGTACAGGTCAAGGATGTGTCCCTTTCAACTGACTTAAGAAGGTGAGTCATTGGCAAGAGATGCAGTTGCTGTGGGTTCAGTCTCAAGAACAGAGAGAGCTTCTAGACACACCCCAAGTTGTGTCTACTATAGTTTGTACTGTGCAGTACAAACCCAAATTTGACTCAATTGGGAAAGTAAAATACCATATACAGATAATCCCATTTTGTTTAAAGTCCATTCATATAAAATCTAGCCTTTGCTGAGGATCAATTCTAGGGTCTCACATATGCTAAGTAGGTGTTCTACCCCTGGGGTACACCCCTAGCCTTAACATGCTGTCTTGAGGGACAGACACTAAAATGTAACAGGGGCAATTTTGAGGCATGGAGCTTATAAACAATATTCATCACCTCCTTCATCATCTTCAATTCAAATAGTGAATATACATGGCATTTACTGTTAAAAGGAAGAACTCTCTCCTCAGGTAGCTAAGAGCAGGGTTTCTGACAACTCCTACTGGTCTTTCTCCACCTTTTAATTTATTTACCCCAGGAAAAGAGGATGACTCATCTTGGTGTCAGGTTTGGAAGGAATAAATAGGGTGTGCTTAACTCTGTCTCACCTGAAATTTCCATAAAATGCCTTATGTGGAAGGGGGCAGGGAGAGAGCAAGCAGGGTATATGTGACCACCACATGTGATACACATATGTGGAAAATGTATCATGAAACCTATTATTGTCTACAATGAATGTATTCATAAAGTTCTTGGGGAAAAAAAAAAAAGAACCCCAAGTTCTCATGGGTTGGTTCTTCCAGGTCACCCTGGCTGCTACCACATGTGATGGAGTGTGAAATCACTTCTGGGGTTCAGGGAGGAATCAGGGCATGTCTTCCAGTCAAGTCTTCACTACATGGGCTATTTCTAACGTTCTCACCCTACTCCTTCCCAAATGTTTAGAACCTAAGCAAGACAAAACAGGAAAGCCCATTTGCTGATCACCTTTGTAGACACCAGATGTTTTTCCAAAATCCTTTTACATCTTCAAAAGAGAAAACAAGTGAAATTTCTCTATTAACGATATTTTCTCATTGTTACTTAATTTCACTATCTTGCAGAACTATAGTGACAAATTATTTGCTTAAGTCTCATTTTCTGAGAGTGAAGTATTAAAGCTTCACAGAACTTAACATTGGGAAGTAATTTAATCCAGTGTGTTCACTGCACACAACAAATTAAGGCCCAAGAGAGAACAGGGTCACAATGCTAAAGACAAAAACTACCTTAGGAACTAAATTTCGCATCTGCAATGTTTTCATGTATAGTATGACAAATCTTAAGCACTCTATTTTCACTTCTCAAGCATTTCTGCCAGCTTTTCTACACATTTTGTTTCTCTGTTTGGATAAACATTTACTCATCAAATGATTTCCCATGTTCGTGCTACAGACACACACAACTCTGCTTGTTGTGAAATCAGCTTTATCTTATGCTGTGATCTTCCTCCCTCCCACTCTGCCTGTTCCTCTTTTGATCCAGTCCTACTACTTAGCCAAGGCTGATCTCAAACTCCCAGTTAGTCTTTCAGCCTCAGCTAGGCTCACAGTTATGTCCCACCATGCCCATCTGGTGGCAGCCAGCTTTTCTTTTCTCATTTTTTCTCTCCACCCACTTTTTTTTTTTTTTTTTTTGTGGCACTGAGTTGAAACCAGGGCCTCACATATGCTATCAAGAGAATTTACTTATGCTATTTGTCTATCATCTTGTAAGTTTACAGTAATTCTCGTGTCACACTGTTTCTTAAGATTTATTTTTATTTTCTGCATATGAGTGTTTTGCCTCCATGTATGTATGTCTACCATGTGCGTGCCTGGTACCCACAGATGCCAGAAAAGGCAGGCATCAGATTACCTGGAGCTGGAGTTAGACAGTTGTGAGCTAGGTGTGTTGTGGGTGCTGGGAACGGAACCTGGGTACTCGGGAGGCACAGAAGCCAACTCTGCAGCCCCTGCCATTCTCATTTTCAACTTTGAAAGTCTCTTTATAGCAAAACAGATCTGTTATGTTTCCATGTCCCCAAGCTCTCAAGCTGAGGCTGCAAGATGAATCCACAAGCTACCTAAGTCATCATTTTCCTTATTTAAAAACGGTTTTAATCCTATTTTCCTCACCTATTCTGTTTTTTATTATATTTGTTACATATAATTTATGTGTCTTTCAAGATTAATCTAAGAGGTACACAAATGTATACTAAAGCACAAAAAGTAGGAGCAGATAGCTCTTCCTCAGCACCCTGAACTCCTCACTCCCCACAGACAATGCTGGCAACAGCAATATCCTTCAAACCTTTCTCCAACACCCAGGTTTTGCTTTTATTCTACATGTTTTCCTAATCTGAAAACACCTACATATCTCAGTAATTAGTCTCATTATTCTAAACCTAGGAATTAAGAAGCTTCAGCTGGGTGGTAGTGGCACACACCTTTGATCCTAGCACTCAGGAGGCAGAGGCAGGCAGATCTCAGTGAGTTCGAGGCCAGCCAGGTCTACAAAGCTACACAGAGAAACCCTGGCTGGAAAAACAAAACAAAAAAAAACAAAAAACAAAACAAAACAAAAAAAGCAGCAGCTTCAAACTCCAGGTGTTAAAATATTCACAGCATGCTAGCCTCCTTCTCATTCACCACCCCTCTTACTCCACTCTGTCCTGACAGAATCTGAACCACATCGTGGAATTCCAGGTGGTTCTGGGTGCAATCTGGATCATGGTCTATCTATCCTGGGCTATGCAGATGTCACTAGTCACATATACCTACCAAAATGGAAACGAAATTTAAAACTTAGTCTCTCAGACCCACCAGCCATGTCTCAAAGGCCCCATAACCATGTTGATTAATGGCTACGGTACTGTCTAGTACAGGCATTATTAATCAGACAGTTTGAACACACAGAGCCAAAGACTCATTATCTATGTAACAGCAATTGGACTTTGGTTCTCTTCCCGAGTCCTGTTGCTTCTGGAGGGGTCAGAATGTCTCCTTAAGGGCCTGCTGCTCTCACCCAGTTCCACACGGATTCTGTTCTCTAGGAAGGCCTGCATCTAAGGCTCTAAGTTGCTTTGACTGTTTCTGTTCCAAGTTTCTTTTCTTGTAGGACTTAAGGTCTTTGCTCTAAATTTAAGAACTTAGAAATACAAAAAGAGATTTTCCCCCCCACCCCCGGCAGAAAAGCTCCTCTGTAGTGTGCCATAAACTGTCAATAACCAACAATTCCACTCAGAAAAGTCTCTATTTTTTTTTTCTTCATGATTATTTTGAATTACATGCACCAAATTTTCCCATTTCTTTGCATAGCCTTATTACTCTTGGAAAGGTTTCATGTCTGCATTCAGTTCTGGGGATGCACTGGTTTTAACACTAATGGTTAGTTCAGTGAGCTTCATTCCTCACAGGCTGTGTCTCCCTGTTCTAGTACCATGCACCCACCAGCCAGCCCACCAACATACGGCCTCTCCCTCGTGCCAGGCAGCCCATACTGTGTAACGCTCTTCTGTCTTAAATGGTGAAGTCCACAGTTCTCAATGGCTTCTGCTTTACCTAAGATGCTCTTGGGAACAACTGTCTCCTCAGTCTTCAGGGTTATTGCCTGTGTCACTACCGGCCCTTTCCTGCCCTACAGTCATTATCAACATATTTAGTTTTGGGGGCGTTGGATTTGTTTTTTTTTTTTTTTTTTTAATTTTAGCACATTCTGTTCTAAAATCATTAGCTTTCTCACCTCTGTGAGCACTGTATTATTTAACTTCTATTTGCTTGAGTTGTCAAGCAATGACACCTGTGTGGGTAGGTTCTTATTTCCTACAGACTCCCTGTGCCTGTCAAATGTTGTGACACTTCTTACATCCAGGTTCGTTTTCTCCCATTCAGTTCTTACAGTTTCTGAAGCTAGTTTTTCTGGGCTTTGTTGTTCAACGAGTTTGTACTAGATGTCTCCACATAACTGGCTCTGCTAGCTTTTCCAAATTCTTTTAGAGATCTATTCTCTCAAAAGCAATCTTCAGAATAGAGGGAGTCTAACAAGTGCATGTAGATTGTTACAACAGTTCCAAAAGACATAAAACTGCTACTGGAAAATCAACAGGTTCCCACAATGAGGAAAAACTGTCCTCTTGTGAACTATCCCCACACCAGTTCACAGAAGCAAACTTGACTGGTAATGTGCCTGTAGCATACAAATCTATTAGTAATACCTTGGACACTAACATGGGAAATAGCTAAGGGTTGAGCCACAGGGCCAGAAACACTCAGGGGCTTGAGCTAGGAGGCTTTTTCTTAAAGACATATGGGTTAACTGCATTGCCCTCTACTTAAAAAGCATGGAAAACCATTTGCTATTTCATTCGGGATCTGAAGGATGAAGGAGTAAGCATGAAGACTCTGACTAGAACACAGAAGCAGGACCAAGAATGAGCTAGTGGATTTTCAAGATCTGACAGAAGTTGTCTGAGGTCCCTCACAGCCCTCCAGAACTAAGTCTGCCACTTGGAACCTAGCAATAGGCCAGCTCTAGGAAAAGGTAAGAAATGAGCTTGCATGGTTCTCCTTATCATAGGTAAGGGTTCTAAACAGTAGAAGATCTGGGGGGGGGGAGTGGGACATAACAAGAGTTGTTATGGGCCACGAGGACCAGAAGGACAGAGGTAGATAAATGAGGTACATAGCAATCTAAGTGGCTTGTCCCAGCCCAACAGGGCTGTGCAAACAACTTCAACCTGTTGGAAACCTCACCCTCAGTCCTGGGACATAGCCAACATGCACTCCTGTTTTAACCAAAAGCATGAAGAAATCCAACTTTACTCAGAAATTGTTTTCAACTGCCATTCTGGTCCAGCTTACTGGTATAGGTCTACAGTCTTCACTACTCATGCGAATGAGACAGGAGGGCCTCGAGTTCATGGGTGGGGGAGCTACGAAGGGGGTTAAAGAGCAGCCTGGGCAACTTAACAAGACACTATCTCAAAAATAATATTTTTTAACTATGTGTTATTAGTGGGGGAGGGGGTGTCACATATGTGTGGAGGTCAGAGGATAACTGTGTGGCATCAGCTCATGTCCTCTCCAGGGACTGAGCTCAGGTCCCCAGGCTTGCACAGCAAGTGCCTTTACCCAGTGAGCTATCTTGCTCCAGTTAAAGGTTTTTGTTTGTTTTTAAGGGAATATAATACAGTGTTTACCTAGAGTGCACGAGACTCTAGATTCAACCTCAGTCCAAAACACAAAACAAGATTTAAAAAAGCAAAAGCAAAATCTACCACAACTGTAACATCAACCCAAGTATTTGTCTGTGTGTGTACAAGGAACTGAACTTAGGACTCTACCAGACTCTATATTCTCAGCCTAATATTCAATCTCTGCACAGACAAACTAGGAAAAGTCTGCCTTATCAAGGACTATCAAGAATCCAAAGCAAAAATGAGAAAGATCTTACCCACAGCACACTTTAGACATATAGCATTTAAAACCAAGACATAATTTACAAGACTACAAAATCCATCCTTTATAAGTGTACAATTCAGTGATTTTGTTTAATACAGTCACAAAGTTGTACAGTCAGCATCACTATTTACATTAGAACATTTTCATCCCTTTAAAAGGAAACCCTGTACCTATAAACAGTCATTCTCCTGCCTCTACAGACTTGTGTCCTGGAGATTTCATGCCAAAGGAGTCACATAATCTGTTGATGTTTTGTGTCTGCCTTCTTTTTACACAGTGTGTTTTTATGGTTTGTCCAGGCTGGGCATGCCATCAATAATTCATGTTTCTGGTATGGACATGTCACTACCTGACCATTTGGGCTTGCTTAGTAAATGTCCTTAAGTCTTTTATATATTCATAAGAAGATTTGACATTTCTTGGGAACAACTAACTTCTATTTTATCTGGATTAGTTTTCTCATCCTGCTAATGGGATACAGTGTAATTAATCAATCTGAACACATCTAAAGATTATACAAAGTTTGCTATGTAGGTGATGAAACCCTACTTAAGAACTGCACAAGAAACGCTTCTCAGCAGGCTCTTTCGACAGTGGACCTCTGCAATGTTCACCTGCTTGTCTCTAGGGGTCATCACATCATTGCACACAATCCTTTTTAATGTCTCCTTCTCCCTTAGCAGGTGGGTGGGTTGAAAGGCTTTTCCTTTTTAGGGGCACAGTCTTTTATCTAAAACCAAATCCAGGATTTGTCATGTAGTAAGTTTTCAGTGGAGACTGACAAAGATAAAACAAAAAAAAATTAAAATTAATTTCGTAAATCCCTATTAAAAATTCAACAGAGATGAACAGGCCAATCATCCTTCAAAGTCTAAGACTTGACTCTGGAATGAATTCTGTAATGCATTGTTTAATTTATTTATCTTCCCTAAGACATACTTAAATTTTTAAAATTATATTTGTATATTAAAAAAACTTCAAGGAAATCCCCATGGCTGACATATCTCAACCCTGATTAACGCCTCCTATGTCAAGCACTGAGGCAGTTTCTGATGGCCCTGCTCTAAGATGTGCTTCTCTGTAGCTGAGGGAACTGTGTGTGCCAAGATGAGGAAACAGAATGCTACTTATTTATTTCTTCCCAGTTTCAGGAATTCCTGGTACTAAGCTTAAAAATGATTCACACTGGAATCTGTTGTGGAATAGAATATTAGTTTAACGATGTAAAGATGTGTTACATTTATTTGTGTTGCAGAATAATTGTTTAACTATGTAAAAATGTGTTACGTTGTGTTGCAAAAATAATTATGTAAAAGTGTGCTGCATTTGTTTATGTTGCATTTGTTTACCTATGTAAAGGTGTATTGCATTTGTTTATGCTACACTTGTTTACCTATGTAAAGGTGTGTTGTTGCTACTTCACCTTGCCTGCTTAAGGCACCTGACTGGTCTAATAAAAACCTGAATGTCCAATAACTAAGCAGAGGAGGGACAGGTGGGGCTGACAAGAATCAAGAAAATGCCAGCCAGCCAGCCAAAGAGGAAGCAGGAAAGCAGGATGGGCAGAACCCAGATGAAGTAAACAAGCCTTGGGGCAGCACGTCAATTAATACAAATGGGTAAATTTAAGTTAAAAGGAAAAGAAAAAAACAAAACAAAACAAAAACAAAAAACTAGCTAGAGACGAGCCTAGCTAAGGCCAAGCATTAATAATTAATAATAAGTCTCCATGTTATGAGTTGGGGGCTGGCAGTCCAAGAAAGCCTGCCACAAGAATTGCCGGTTTTCTTGGATTCATATTATTTGGACAGGAAGAAATTAGAAATTGGATTTAGCCTAATTGTTTTCCAAACCAAAAAGGTGGACAAGGGATAAAAGACCAATCTGCAGGCTGAGCTGGTCAACGCAGCACAGCCGGAATAGGCGCTCAGGGGATGCTGAAGTCACCACAGCACCCCTGATGGGCCAAGATTGAAGAGGGCTTACTTCCTAAGAGAAAAAAGCAGAGGCAAAAGCACAGAAGCCACAACTTTCTGCTTTTATTAAAAGTGAGGGTGAGAACTGGAGCTCTTAAACATTATTCCCTAGTTTGGGTTTTAAATTGCCAGAGACACAAATGTCATGCTGGGAAATAAATTGAGCATCATGTCTTCTATACTACCCAAAGGTTTCTCACTACAACTAAATAGCTTTTGATTTTGTATGACCCTAAATAACCTCAGTCCCTCTTCCCACTACCAAAATCTATAGTCCATTGACCAGAAGAACAGGCACGTGCTCTAAGCCTGCTGATCAAGTTGGTACAAACAGGGCTGATCAGAATCCTTCCTAGAAATATGCCTGATACAGATGCTCAGAAAAACAAACCCCTTCCCACCACATAAAGGAGGTCCATAATAGTAGAGCCTAAGAGAATCAGAGCTCTGATGTCAAATCACTGGTTCTCAGTCCCGAGCTGGTCCCTTTCATCTTGACAGTTCACCTTTTATCTTTTTAGAACATTATTTTACTAACTTATTTTTATGAGTGTTTTTACCTGTGTATTCATGGTGCCCTTGGGGGTCAAGAGGGCGTCAGATTCCCTGGAACTGAAGTTACAGACAGTTGAGATCCACCATGTGTACTGGGGATCCAACCCAGGTCTGCTGTGAGAGCAGCCAGGGCTCTTAATTGCTAGACCATCCTTTCAGCCCATAACTTTGTATCTTTATCAGCTTCAGACCAGAAGATTTCTTTATTCTTAAAATTCTTTGAGCTGGATTTTTTTCTGTCAGACATAACTCAAAAATCCAATTATACTCATAACCCGAACTACACTAATTGAACAAAGAGGACGAAGATAATCACAGAACCACCAGTCTCACTGAGAATCTCTACTGTCCTTCAAAGTCTTTGTTAATTATTTTAGATCTGGATGTCTCTGGGCAGGTTCTGCTGTGTTTCCAATCTATTACTAACATACTATAACCACCAATGACACTCACCATTCCTGTTACAACAACACCTGTTATATGGGCCCTGAATGTACGCATTTGTCAACACTTCACTAGGGCATTCCTAGAATTTTTCAAAACCCTAACACAAGCTTGCATCATTTAATTTCCTATAACAGCTGGACAGAAAATATATCCCAAGCAATATATTAAGTGGAATTTAAATTTTTTTTTGAATTTCAAAGACAGTTGAGGCATCAATTTCATAAAACAAAATTTCCAGTTTAAAGCAAATCTAACAGGGATAAAGCAATTCAATATACTTTATCATAATAATAGCATGTTTTCTACTTCATAACATTTGAAATTAGTGACAAAAATCTCAAACATACCTCCAGTAAGGCTCCTGTTTGGAAAAATTTCAAAGGCTTCTCTATTGAATAATAAAGACTGTGGTAGCTGCCCTTAGCCAGATACGCTCTCACAAGCCCAACTGCTATCACCAGCCACCTAGTCAAACAGAGAAAGTGCAATTAGGAAAGAGAACAAAAAGTAAGTTGGACTTACAATAATTAAAAAAAAGACATAGTAAAAAACACTGCTTGTTTTTTTTAAAAAAGAAAAAATATCCTAGAATCCTAGATTTATCAAATGCAGTGGTTTGGCTCTAACAGTGGTTCTCAACCTGTGGGGGTCAAGCAATCCATTCACAGGGGTTGCCTAAGACCATCAGAAAACAGGTATTTACATTACAATTCATTAACAGTAGCAAGATTACAGTTTGAAGTAGCAACAAAAATAATTTTATGGTTGGGGCTCACAACAATATGAGGAACTAACTGTATTAAAGGGTCAAGTGTTAGGAAGGCTGAGAGCCACTGGTCTAATGCCACCACCCCGAAGGGCATGGTCCCCACAGTGACACTACTGGGAGGTGGTGGGACCTTTGAGAGGTGAGGCCTAGTGAGAAGTAAGTCACTGTGGACGTGCCCAGTGTCCTCTCTCTTCCGCTTTTGTGGCATGATTACAAGGTGCACAGTGCTGTTCCTGCTTTGTCACTTGACCCAACACAAGGAGGTCCTTCAGCTGTGGGCAGGACCTCCAAAACTGTGCACCAAAACAAACCTTCCTTCTTTGCAAGTGTGGTATAAAAGTGATGGACACACAGACTACAGCTCCCAAAGGCCAAGTTGTAGCACAAATAAGTGTTACACCACTTACAGAATCCTGTTAAAATAAAATTGCACAGTGGCACCTCACTCATCCGGGGCTTGGCTGTTTAGTAAATATATCTGCTGAGAACAAGGCTAATACAAATATGGTCTTTGTGCAGTTAAATCACATCCCAGAAAGTCTAAGGGGAATAAAGTGTTTGGTTTGTGCTGTTAAAGGGTCTTTAATAATAATATTAAGACTGGAAAAATATTTTAAACTATTTTCACAATGTCTCAGTGGGACATGTCTATATATAATCTTTCTTATCTAAATCACCTATGGAATATGAATTTAAAAGTTGCCTTTGAAAAAAGGACAGTTTTAAATTTCCCAAAACCAAATGAGATCAATAGGCTTATTGATTGGAAAAACATGAAACAAGAAAGCCAGGAATATACAGTTGTGAACATTACCTTTCTGCTCCATTTTCCTTCTCAAAAATAAATATTTGGCCCTAGGATTCCCTGTTAAATTCCATAATGAAGCTGTCCTCAAACTCACTTTGTAGACGAGGATGGCCTTGAACTCAGAGAACCACCATGCCCAGCATGAGCCTTTGTTTTAACACCTCCCATTTCTGTTACTAGCAATAAGCCTACCTCTCTCCCAGCCAATTTCTTCATTAAAAAGCAACATACTAACTGTAAATCTACAGTAAGTGTAATTAGCATGTACTACTATCAGCATCTGAAGGATATACAAAATTAGCTGATTCAAGTAAGGTGACCTGGGTGGATCGGCCCTGTATAGTATGTCTTGGTGTATATCTTAAAATTTGCCGATGTATTTCCTATTCTAGAAAACAATTAAAACTGGATTTTCAATATACAGTCCTTAATTATTTTCTGTATATTTGAAAGCTTTACCTAAAAAATAGCTGGGGAAAAATAGCTACAGTGGTAGAGATATAGCAGAGAAGAGTGCCTGCGTGAGGCCCTAAGTTCAATTCCCGGACCAGTAAGTAAACAAAGGAATGACTACTAGGGGTCTAAAGTGGTGGCATGGGCCCCTAATTCCAACAGTCAGGAGGATCACAAGTTCCAGGCCAAACAAGACTACATAAAGAGCTCTAGTCTTTAAAAAGCAAAGAAAGAAAAAGTAAGTGTGTGTGTGTGTGTGTGTGTGTGTGTGTGTGTGTGTGTGTGTGTGTGTAAAGTGGTGGCATGGGCCCCTAATTCCAACAGTCAAGAGGATCACAAGTTCCAGGCCAAACAAGACTACATAAAGAGCTCTAGTCTTTAAAAAGCAAAGAAAGAAAAAGAGAGAGAGAGAGAGAGAGAGAGAGAGAGAGAGAGAGAGAGAGTGTGTGTGTGTGTGTGTGTGTGTGTTTTCAGCTTAGAAATTTCCTAACAAATTATATTGTGATCCACCAATTCACCTCATCAAAACCACACCGGATTGCGAAATTGGGTTCACCTAGCCCAATTCCACCTAACCGAAAAAAACCAGAGGCCCAGAGAAAGCAGCAGATTCATTCAAAGTCACAGTGCAAGTTGCGTGAGAACCAAACTAAAACCCCGCTATTAAGGAACAGACTGAAATGGGCTAACACCATTTTTGAGGGTCGATACTCTCCCAACCTCAACTTGCCCCAGTCCTATCTAGGAAGTCTAAATCCGTCCATCGGACAGCTCCGACTCGGGTGGCTGGCCAAAAACTTTGAACGCGTCCCCACTCCCTGGGAGATGCAAGCAAGCTCTGCCGGGGTTTTGAAAACCACCGCTGAAATGAATGGTCTCCGCAGCCAGCGCTGCTTCTGTGGCGCGGCTCGTGACCGGCCGCCCGGGCTGGCCTCCCCTCCGCTCCGCTCCGCTCCGCCCCGCACCTGTGGCCAGTCCGCCCGGCCGCCCTGGCGAGGCCCTGCCCGGGCAGCCCCGGACCAGCCTTCCCCGCGCTCCGCCGGGCCCGCACCGCGCACCGCGCACCGAGCACCGAGCACCGCGGCGGCCCCGGGTGCCGGTTCCCACACTTGGCCGCAGAGCTCGCTCCCCGCCTCCCCGCGCCCAGCCTCACCCGGCCGTCATCACCACATTGTAGATGACCAGGTACGCCGTGGCCACAGGCCCGGGGCCCTTCTTCCTCCGCGTGCCGCCGCCTTCCCCGGCCCCGGCTCGGCCACTGCCGCCCCCATTCCCCTTGGTCGCCGCAGTCGCCGCCCCTGCCGCCATGTCAAGCGCCTGCAGCCCGCTCTCCTCGCGCGTGCACCTCAGACCCGACTGGGTGCTGCGAGGGGGCGGAGGGAGGGGCGAAGGAGAGGCGGGGCCGCAGCACGGGGCGGAGCCGGGGCAGCGCCCACGGGGCCGCCATCTTGGGTGAGGGCAAAGACGCTCTAGGCTCTCCCGCCTGTGGGCTCATCTAGGTTACTGCCGCCATGTTGGATGGGGGTAATTCCTTCCCCATTTCCGGCACGCTGGCACGAGCGTCCGACACCATGTGTGTCTCGGTTAATGTGAATCTGGGCCTCACCTTCCAGGCCTGGTCTTATGCATAGGTGGATAATTTGTCTCTGGCCATTCTCTGTCTTATAACCATCTCTTCCTGCTGGATCCAAAGGATATGTCCCAGTCCCTGTTCTTCTAAGCCTCTCTCAGGTGCTATGTCTTCATCCCTGTACACAATTGTCCAAAATGTTGTCATTTTAGATTAGGGCGATTGACATCAGTTAAGCTTCCATCCTGTCAAGACAGCAGAAGGAACCAGCATTTTTGTAACACGCATCTTTTTCTTCTAACTGTAGCCAAGTTGGGGAACCAGCCTTCAACAGGTTCTTCCTTGTCTCGTAATTTTTAATTAGCCTGCACTGTACAGCGGAGACTCCCAGCAGTCGCTAAGAATTAGGCAGTTCATCTCCATTCATAGGCCTGATTTTTGTGACGGAGGATTTAAGGTGATTCGGTGGTTAGTTGAGGACCATGTGAGGAGTAAAGAGTTGTTTATACTCACAGGGTCTTGGCTAGGTTGGAAACTCCTACCGAGTTAAAACAAAAACAACTTCTGGAAACTGCTTTTATTTGCTGACCCCACTCACTTTTTTTTCTAGGAGTTTCTTTGTCAAATTACCTTACTATCTATGTTCATGCAACCAAGCATCTCCTTAAATAGTTACTATTTATGTAATGGGATAAAATATGTATTGATTCCAAGAAGCATTTATGGAGCATCTACAAGGTTGTACTAGAGTTTATAACACTGACGGAAAAAGACAAAAAGTCTTCAATCTCCCAGAGATTACACAGGAGCCAGACTTGAATAAATATGTAGTAGTTGGTGAAAAGTGCTATCAGTTGGGAAACTATTACAATAACCCAGGTCATGACAGTAGTGAAGTGATGAACACTGAATTTTCAGAATATTTTATTACAGTTCATAAAATGTTTAGACAGAACATTAGATTTTAATGGGACGTAAAAGAGACATTGGACAGCCTGGAAGAACAAATTGGAAAAAAAAAAAGTGATTTTTGAAGGCAGAAATCAGGACTTTTATGTTCAGTTTGAAATACTTTTTAGAAGTCCAAGTGGAGATGTTGACTAGACAATTGAATTTAGACTCTGAGGTTCAGGAAGACCAGAAGGACAGAGAGGGAGGGAGGGAGACAAAGAAGGAGGGAGAAAGGGAGGGAGAGAGCAAGGGAGGGAGGGAGAGAGATTTGAGAGCATCAGGATGATTATAGGATTTAAAATCATGGGATCCCCAAAAACTGAGAGGTAGAGACTGAGCAGTTCTGAATTGTCATCCCTTACTGTTCTCCAAGATTGTAAGGCATCCTGTGGCCTTGTTTTTCCTGATTTCTTTAAAAAACAAGACAGTGAGAAGGGAACAGGTTTGGTTTTCAGCATATACATGGTGGTTCAGAACCATCCCTAACTCTAGTTTCAGGGAATCCATTGCCCTCATCTGACCTCTGAAAGCACTAGGAACACACATGGTACACATACATACATACATACATACATACATACATACATACATACAATGATGGTAAAAACACTCCTAAAATAAATAATTTTTAAAGAGGCAGATCAAAAGTGCAACAAAACCTTTCTCATAAACAAGTGAACTATTTACAGAATAATCATTCACCTAAAAGCTTCTCTCATTCATTTAATTGATTCTCTTTAAAACATAATATATTTAATGGGGACGTAGGAGACACGAATGCATAAAATTGGAAATCAACTTAAAACTCAGTATATCTTCTTGTAGTCATTTTTATATAACTCCATCACTTCTGCAAAGTAAAGGTGATCTTTTCTAAGTACAAATTTGTACACATCTACTACTTCTCTCATCCTGTTCCCTTGTGGCATTTAAATGGTTTTTAATGATACAGTATAAGTGTAAGATACAGTGTAAGAAGTTCAGTGTGACCTTTAATAATCTGAATAGTTTGTTTGTCCCTTTGGTCTTGTTACTTGAGCTTAGGTAATAAGCCCTGGATCCAAGTGCCAACATTCTCTTCACAGCCACCCATCCCAATACACACCATGATGATGAGTAATTATGAAGAGCAGAGAAAAGAGATTTAACCAGTGTGACTACATTGGGAAATACAGATCAGTGGGTGCAGTAATTCATTTTTTTGGAGCACTGACAAAAGCGTTAGGTATAAACAGAAGAACTGGAAAATGAGGCAAGAAGTGTTTGTGGATAAGCAGTCTTGGCCAATGTGGGATTGCCTCAGTTCTGGTTCTGTAAAGTAGGAGGAAGAGTCATATCTATTGAGAAGATAAGCTGGTTCAATGAGAAGATTGTTCCCAGTTGAGGGTACTCTCATAGTAGGATGGTCTGTCTTCAAGGCTCTGCTGTTCCTGGATCCATAGTGACTACAGTATTAGGACAATGACTGGAGACCTTCGGGTACTATAATGGTTTCTGGAACATGATATTGTAAATAGCTGACAGCAAAATAGTTCAGTTACCATTATTGTTGTACCTTTAGTTTTAAAGGGTGCTGGGATAAGTACTACCATGTATCTTAGTCACTGTCCTATTGCAGTGAAGAGACACTATGATCAAAGCAATGGAAGAAAGCATTTAATAGGGGGCTAAGATCCAAATATATGAATAGGGAAGCCATTCTTATTAAAACCACTACAGCATGTTTTAGATAGACACTTTCTGATTGATTAATCTACCCATGAGCAAAATGAAGCATGTAACTGACCCAAAGTAAAGGAGACAGATATTTTTTAAAAATGATGATAGACATGCTTGGGTTTTATTCTGCTTTTAGTTACTTTGTGGCCCATGTAGGAAGCTAGAGCTTTTTAGCAAAAGTATTTTTTGTTGAATGCCTACTGAAGTTTCACTTCCCACCCTGCTCTACCTAGCCAAGCATCTTTATCTTAGTTCCTCTGGTGAACAAGCTTCCTTTTTGCCAAGATAACTTCTGTTGTATTATTCCATCTGCCTAGGACAGCCTTGGTCCTTGTCTTCATAGCTAAATTGTTCAGTAATATTTTCAAGTTTCAGAAGACAAAAACAGAGGTGTATTTTGTTGTTGGGAGCTCATTTGAGTTCCTTCTATGTTTCTCTTTTGTTGCCCAACACACCAACATGCCAAGATGATTTATTCTGGTTTGATCTTGGTTTTACTAATCAAAATAATTACTTGAAGATTTAGAACTACAATTATGGCCCTACTGTGAAATGACTTATAGATGCTTAGATAGTGTTTGTGGTTTTGGCTTGGATTACTAAATATGATACAATCCTGAACATTTTGGTAACTACCCTCTCTTCTATGTATAGAAATACTGTTAACAGAAAAAAAAATACCAGACATAGTTAGATTAGTTATCTTTATGTTGTTGTGACAAAACACCTAACAAAATTCTATGAGGAAAGATTTCTTTTGGCCCCCAGTTACAGAAGGCCTTAGTCCACAATGGTGGGGAATATATAGCAGGTTTCATAGTAATGAGAACATAAAGTAAAAACTTATCTTACAAAGGACCAGGAAGCAGTGTGGGCCTGGAACTAAAGGCAGGACGATAACCTTCAAAGAACTACCTCTAGAAACCTTCTTTAACTTCTAGGCCATACCACCTAAAGGCTCTACAACTCCCCAAAACATTAAACCTAAGCAGGGAACAAGTACTCAAAACATACTTATGGAGACTTTTCAAACTAAAACATAATATTCTTTTCTTGATGCCCATAGGCTCATGATTATGCACCACATTGTGGTACAATTTAAGAGTCCTAAAGTCTTAACATATTTGTCAAAATTCCAAAGTCTCTTCTGGGACTCAAGGCAAACTCTTGACTATACCCCACTCCCAGTATAAAATGGTACAGAGTAAATGTTCCTTCTTCAAAAAGAGGGATGGAGCGATAGCAAGGAGGACTGGGCCAACATGACATATAAATTCATCAGGGAAAGCATTACATCTTGAAGCACTATGTCTGGTGCTATGTGAAAGAACAATAGATATAAGCACATTTGGGAGGTCTACGTAAACATGTTGAGGACTACAAGGCAATTATTACTGTGGGGAAAGATAAGCCACGAAAAGCGTGTGGACAAGGTACTGAGCACAGTGATAAAACAGAGATGGAATGTTATAAAAATCTAGTGAGAAGAATTGAAGGGTGAGTAGTGTGTCTACAGAAAGCTAACCAGGGTGAGATTACAGAAAGCTAACCAGGGTAAGTAAATAGCTGCATTTTGAGTGCTAGGCTGGGGAATTTAATTTTGAACTAAAACATGATAACAAAGTACTTTAAGTGTAAATAGTTTTTGGAAGTATTATCCCAAAAGAAAAATGTACTTCACATACTACTTTCTATTGCCTTTGTAACAGATTACTACACATGTAGTGGGTCAAACAGCACAATTTACTCCCTTAATGTTCTGAATGTCACACATGCAAAATTATTACTAAGGAAAAAAACTAAAGTGTCAGCAAGGATTGTTCATTCTGGAGGTTCCATGGGAGAATCCATTTCTTGCCTGTTGCAACTTCTAAGAATGATAGCATATCTCTACTTCAGCTGTTACTTGTTCTCTGATTTTCATATATTAGTCTGTCTTTCATAGTGACTTTCATGATTACATTAGGAAACCATAGTGTGGGGAAATGGAAATGCACACGTTTAGGAGAGATACATTATTATGCCTACCATATTTTATAACCAGAAAATCAAAACCCCAAAGAATGGAAAAAATGACAAGTATTCATTTTAAACCATTTCTGGAGATGTTAAGAAATATAGTCAAGATGGAGGATGAAAGTATAGTGAGAGCTTGTAGTACTAAAGAATGGTAAGCTGATGCTAATTACCACTTAGGAAAAGAAAGTCAGGATCAGTTGGAGGACAAATGTTAGTATCAGTGAGGCTGGGGAACTAAGGCCTGGAGGCCATGGTAACCAGAGGAAGCTGGACCTCTAAGAACCCTAAAGGGGCCCTAAGTGGTCCAGATGCTAGTTGGTTCCTAGCACAGACATAAAAATCCTCTGTAGGGAAGCATGAAATTTACACAAACCATGCCTGACTTTTATGTGGATGCTGGAGATTTGGACTCAGGTCCTCTTGCTTTCACAGCACACACTCTGACTCCACAGAGCCCTCTCCCCAGCCCTGCTTCTCCAAATCCTGCTCATGCTTTCAATATTTCAGTATTCTACTTACTTGAAGGGATTTTCATGCCATTGGGAGACTAATCTTTTATTTTACATGTAACAAATATCTTCTGTACCTTGTTGGATTTTTTTCATGTTTTATCTTTTAATTAACAAAACTCAGTTGTTACTGAAAAAGTATCAATCTTTCCAATCATGGTTGGTAACTTTGATATCTAGTCTTAAAATTCTCGTATCTTTAAGTTGGCAAAGTTACTCTCCTATACTAGTTTCTCAAAGTTCTAAATGTTATTTCCATGTTGAAGTCTAACAATGATTTTTTGTGAAATATGTGCTATGGTTTGAATGTGTCCCAGTTCCCTGCACTAGAAATTTAATTCCCAGTAACATTGGTGAGACGGGAGTCTCATGAGGTGATAGAGCTGTGAAGACTCATGGGTCAACACCATCATCTCAGGAAAGGGCTATGAGAATGTGTTCCTAGTGAGAGGGTCTCCCCAACCCCACCTCTCTTGAGTGAGCTCTCTGGCCCTTCCACTTCCTGCAACACGGAAAGACACAGAAAGAAAGCCAGAAAGAAAGCCCTCCTCAGATGCATGTCTCACAACCTTGAACTTCTCAGCCTCCAGAACTGTAAGAAATACATCTTGGGGCTGGATGATAGCTTAGCATTTAAGAGTGAGCACTGCTCTTGCAGAGGACCTGAGTTAGGTTCCCAACATCCATTCTGGGCATCTCTGGCCTATAACTTTATCTCTAAGGGCTGCCATTGCAGCCTCTGGCCTTCACAGGCACCTACAGTCATAGGCATATACCCACATAATGACACATAAAATACATAATTAAACATAATAATAAAACTTGAAAAAAACTAAATTCATCTCTATTCTTTATAAATTGCTCAGTCTCTGGTATTCTGTGATTTTTTTTCCCATATGGATACCCAACTGTCCCAGCAGTGTTTATTAAAAAGCTCATGTTTTCCCTACTGCATCTCTCTCATACCTAAGTATAATGTGGGTCAATTTCTGGGATCTCTATTCTGTCCCATTTTTCCCTTGTCATCACTATGCCAGTACCACACTGTTTCAATTACTAAAGTTTACAATAAACCTTGATATAAAGCAAGTTCTCCCAGTGCCTTGACAATTTTTGGACCTTTTAATTTATTTATTATATTTATTATATATAAAGTTTAATCTTTTTGTCAAGTTCCACACAAACAAACAAACAAAAAAAAACTGACAACTTTTATTAGCATTACATATTATCATGTCTACCATACTGATTCTTTCAATATACCAACTTGCACTGAGATTGTGGTTTAGTGTCATAACACACTGACCTATCATAGCCAAGGCCCTGGATTTGATGCCCAGTACCACAAAAATAAGAGTAAATTATAAACAGTAGAAGTTTATATCACTCATATTTCTGTAGTCTAGGAATTCCAAGACTGAGGTGATGGGAGATGCCATTCTGTAAATATGTTTCTCATGCTGGTTAATGAATAAAGCACTGTTGGCCAATAGGAAAGCAGGATAGGGGGGACTAGGAGACAAGGAGGATTCGAGGAAGGAGTAAGGAGGAGTCAGCATGTAGAGATTGGAGAGAGCAGATGCCAGCCCCACTCTCTGGTAAGATGAGACCATGTGGAAATACTTAGATTAATAAAAATGGGTTAATACTTAAGACAGAGCTAGCCAATAAAAAACAAGTACCTGGCCAACAGAATTATGTCTAATACAGAGCCTCTGTGTGTTATTTGGGTCTGGCGCTGTGGTGGATCCAGGCCAGCAGGAAAAATCTTACTCATAACACTGAGGGGCTGCACCTGATGAGAAATTTCTTGCTGCACAATATGGTAGAAGGCTAAGCAAGTACATGTGATATAGAGAAATGTGGAAGTGGAAGGGGCCAAACTTAGAAAAACCCATTCTCATAATAACTAACCCATCAATTCATTAAGAAGAATCTTTATGACCTAATTATCATTTAAATGCCTTGTCTCTTTAAAAAATTATGTGTGTATGTATGTGTGTCTGTATGTGTGTAAGTATTCTGTATGCATGTGTATGCATGTGTGAATGTATGTATGTGTGTAAGTATGCATGTGTGTATGTATGTTTGTTTGTATGTATACATGTATGTGTGCATGTATGTATGCATGTGTGTGTAAGTATGTATGTATGCATATGTGCATGTACATATGGGTGTGTGTAAGTATGTATGTATGTGGTTTGTACAGGAGAGTGTACTTTTGTGGCTGTCACAGGCATTAGATCTGCTGGAGCTTGAGTTATAGGCAATGTGAACTGTCCAACATAGACACTGGAAACTGGACTCTGATCTTCTGCAAAAGGAGTACACAAGTCTTTTGTTTTGTTTTCCAAGACAGGGTCTTTGTGTAGTCCTGGCTGCCCTGAAACTTACTCTGTAGATAAGCATCACGGAGATCTGGTTGCCTCTGCATCCCTCCTGAGTGCTAGGATTAACAGTGTGTGCCCACAGCCTTAACCACTGAACTATCTCCCCAGCTCCCAAGGTCTTACCTCTTAGCACTGTTACAATGACAGTTCCATTTCAACCTGAGCCTTGAAGAAGGCAGTCAAACTACAGGTATGATATACTTGAAATCACTATACATAGCTTTCTCCAACTTACCTTGTGTTTTGTATCATATGGTCATCATTTTGACTGCATACTAAACAAAGATGGTAAGACTACAAACAAAGCAGATATCCCCTTCCCTCATGCTTTTACCTTCCCCCAAAAGGTTTCTGCATGGAAGTTGTAATTCTATGTTTCTAAGCAGGTTTCCAGATTTCTCAACAATAGAGAATAACTGTGGTTAGAGAGAAAGACTATCGAAAGGATATTTACTAGCTCATAAAGTTGATGTAAAAGCAGAAGAATGAGGTTCAAACATGGATAGGAACTGTGGGAAATGAGGCAGCCATAGAGACCAGATCAATACACAAGAAGAGTGTGGTTAGTGTCCAAACTTCTGTCACTGGCACAGCCACCACTAGACATTGGATGCTGCCCTTACTGCTTCTCTTGCCACCCCTGGGAAGATCCTAGACTGCCATTTGTGGTGGAAGACATGCTGTCAACCCTGGGAATAGTGCATAAATGTTTTGCATATGGAACTTCTTAGACAGTAGGCCCTTTGGAGAATACCATCTATTTGTCAAGGACTTGTGGAAGCAAAACTGCAAAGTCCTGTATTGATCCTAGGGAGCTCGTGGGCTTTAGGCCTCTCTAACTTTTGCTATGCTTATTCTTAAGGTAACTGTGAGTTTTGCTTTGTTAATTTTGGTTGTGCATAGTTTATTGGGAATAAAATCCTCTACAGAAAAATTAAATTTCTCTGATCTGTTACAGAAACCAGTTTCTCCAGTCACCCCTGGCTGCCTCTGCAGGAGGAACTCACTAAGGTTAATTATCATTGGTTATTTAATACAAACAGGAGATAAATATATTCCAAAGAACTTAAGAATTTGGAAAATGGTCTCTTAAAAGATGACATTAAAAACTTATAGGAACATATAAGGGAAGAATATAGGATATGAAGGGTTAGACAGTTCTCTGGCTCCACGATGTGAACACTCAGATATTTTTATAATGCCAAAATATCAATAAAGGAATCTAAAACTTCTAGTTCCCTTAAAAGAAAAGTACATACAGAAATTGCCAGAAATTTAGTCCCAACAGTTAAAGAGTTAGATATTAATCATTACTATTTTGAAAATGTATGAGGAATAGCATTATAACTGTGATCCACATAATACAGGTGACATAGGTTGCTTAGAAACTGGTATACATTTGAAAATGATATTATAGGCATGACAGTACACTCAGCTTATTTCATATTGTTAACAGCTAATCAGAGGCATTAAATCTCTTACTTTGTAACTGCATGTTTGTTACAGGGTAGGGCACAATATGAATAAGATGTACCTAGCTAGATACAAACATTTGGCTTGCATTATAATGACATGGGGTAAAGGTCAATGATGTCAAGGGAGTGGGAAGGAAGAGGAGAAACTAAAATGTTAATGATTCTCTGAAAACGATTGAAAAGAAATTATTTGAAACTGCTCATCCTTGAATTATTAGAACTTGTATAAATAAAGACAGCCTGAGCTACTCAGGGCCATTAGTTTGAAAGACAACCAGTGGTCAGACTCTTCATTCTTTGCTGACTTCACACATCCATACTCCAGCACAGAACCCCACTGGAGCTGGACTCAGGCACATTTGGTTCTCTGCATTAGCCCAATGTCAAAACCTTAAGCAGTTTTAGCTGACTGGAAGATCTCATGTCCAAATGCTACAGATAAAGGAGCTGGGCAAGGGACTGTTTGACTACACTGGAGGTTCTTTATGGGCACACACTCCAAGCAGGAAGTGTGGTAAGCTGGCCCCGATAAAAATGAGCATGATAGGGAATATCAAAATTAAGCATATCTGGCTCCTGCCTGTCCAAGGGAAAGAGAACTGCGTAACATAATTACTGACGATCTGGGAGAGTCATTGGACCTTGCCTTTGCTTGTAACATGAAATTGTGCAGTCACTGAAGTGAAAGACAGCTTGGGCTGCTCCCTCTTCTGCTTGTCAGAGAACAGTTCTCGCTCCCATCTAGTTTTCTTTGCCTTTGACTGAGGATAGGGAAGTAGAGGAATTCTGTACTATGGTCTGTACTATGGGATAGGCAGCTATCCAGGAAGCTAGGAAGTGACTTTGGTGTCACTTCCCACCTGATTATCAGGAGAAGGTCTACAATAGTGTTTTGGGCTACCTGGTCAACCACAAAGACAGCTGCCATTCAGAATCTCATTTAGTTGGAGATCTAGCTTCTCTAAACCCTTGTAGGGAAGGATGAGTGGTAACAGGGTTGACTCCAAAGTTAAGCCTGAAATTCCAGTGAGTTAGTCCTTTGTTATGGTTTGAATCTGGTTGGTCCCCTTTGAAACTCATGTAGATATTTGATTGTCATCGTAGCGGTGCTGGTAGTGGGCCTTTAAGAGTCAGTGAGGTTGTTGAGAGATTAATTACTTTCTAGGAGAATTGGATTCATTTTCAGAGAGCAGAGGGTTTTAAAGAGATCCCAGTTTTCTTCTAAACAAACCTTGTCCTACCCATTCCTTCAAGACAATGCTCAGAACAATGAACCAAATAAACTCCTTTCTTTTATACAAACTACCCAGTTAGCTATTGTGTTACAGCAACAGAAAATGGTCTAAGACACCAAGACTGGCTGGCATATGAAAAACAATGTCTGTCACATACATGGGATAGGCAGAGGTAGAAGAATCAGAAGCAACAACTACTGGTAAATCAGCAACTGAACAGTGTCTTGCATTAGTTTTCAAGTCCCATCTACACGGGGTGCTAGGGATCAGCAAATGACACATACTCACATACTTACATTGCTTTTATCAGGATATTTGGTCACTGTGCAGAAACAGCTCCCTCCCCCTCTCCCTCCTCCCCCCTCTCTCACACACAGTGTGTTACAGGAGAGAAACCACAGTTCCAAATGTAACTTGTTCATGCTTCTATTGAGAACAGTGGTTCTCAACCAACGGGTCTCAACCCCCTTGGCAAACTTCAATCTCCTAAAATATTTACATAAAAATTTCTAAACCAACGACCCTCAACCTTCCTAATGCTGTGTCCTGTTAATATAGTTCCTCATGTTGTGGTAACCCCAACCATAAAATTATTTTTGCTGCCACTTCATAGCTCTAATCTTGCTACTGTTATGAAATGTAAATATCTGTGTTTTCCTACGGTCGTGGGTGACCCCTGTGAAAGGGACATCTGACCCCCAAAGGGTTTGTGAACCACAGGTTGGGAACTGCTGGTATAGAGCACTGACCACATTTTTCAGAGTTGCTTGATGTTTTCGTTTTGTAACCATCAATGCAGCCAATGTTGCATTTTATAAATAGTAAAAAACTGTAGATGTATGCTTAGGATCATTTCAAGAGTTGTTGGAAATCCTGTCCTAACCTCCAGCTAGAATTCATTTAATGATTTGTTTTTTAAAAATGAAATGCAAGTTAGCAACTCAAGTAGCAATTTTAAAAATCAAGCTTTCTAACAATACAATCTAAAAATACACTAATTTAATAGTTTCATGTTGAGGGATGATGATGGAAAACTATTACAAGTTTTTGACTTGATTGATTAAACTATTGTGCTTTTGTAAGAGCAGAAAGCTATCTGCATGGTAAAAACACTGGAGTTCAGAACAAGCAGTTATCCTGTTGCTATTGCACTAGTGGGTTCTTCTTGCCTGGCTACATGGAATTGTTGCACAAACAGCTCAGGGTGAGTAAGACTGTTGTGGATAGGTCTCTCAGATACCTCACTTGGCTTTTAAAATGTGGGTTCTGGGGTTTTTAACTTAAGTCCTGGTGCTTTCAAAGCAAGCCCTTTACTGACTAAGCTATCTCCTTAACCCTGTCTTGAAATTCGAAAACAAAATAAAACAAATAACAAGGACCCTTTGTTTTCATTTTGCATGTAAGCCTTCTGTATCCAGTCCTGCCTGGCAGTCAGAGTTCTGGCAGGCACCCAGTGGGAGAGGGCTACAGTTCAAGGTTCAGTTTACAACCTTCCAACCCCCATATTTCCTTTGTGATCCCTTTGTCCCTCCAGTGAGCCTGTTGTCTGCCAGCTGCCAGTCCACAGCCTTTCTATGTCCCCCTTTCTGCCACAGTTGGGGAAGGGACTGCCATTTGCCATAGAGGAAGTGATGTCCACTTTCAATGCTTTCATAATTCTGTGGTTGGAATCACTTTGCTTTCTGGAGTTTTTTTTTTTTTTTTTTTTCTTTCTTTCTATAGACAACAGCAGAGCAGAAATTTAGTACTAATTCCCAGTCTGTCTATCCTGTAATTTTGTTAACAATAGAAATCTACAATTTAAGGAGCTGAAGAGATGGCTCAGCCATAAAGTACTCATTCTGAAAGCAAGAGAACCTGAGTTTGGAGTCCCACTACCCACATAAAAAGCAGGATGTGCTGATGTAGGAAGTGGAGGAGCCCAACAGATTGCTTGCCTACAAGTCTAGCCAATCAGTGAACTCCAGATTCACTGAGCCATTCAGCCCCCACAATATAAGGTGGAAAGCAATTTGAAAGAGATACATAATACTAGCCTCTGGCCTCCATACACATGTGTACACACACATATACTTGGATTTATATGCATACAACATTACAGGTTAGTTTATGGATCTCCACTGGTTTTACCTTTAGGTCTAAAGTTGAGCAATGCTGGGCAGAGGAGACTGGTTTTAAAAATGGAAAAAGGCTAAAGAAAGAAACAAAAGCAAAAAGTTACTTTTTTCTTAAACTTAGGTAGAGGAAGAAGACTGAGCAATAAAAACTAAATGGATTAACATTAGTTTATTTTAGGTACATTTTAATTAATTGTGCTGGGGTTTGAACCCAGAAACTTGCACATGAGATAAGTGCTCTACCCTGGGGTTACATCCCCAGCTTGACTTCTCAGCTAAATAGATTTGTTGAAGGATGGTTGCATAAGATTTTAGGGTGAGTGACTCCAGCCTGGTTTCAGGTTGGCCCATGAGAGAGTAGTGCTGGAACTTCGTCGAAACCAATGACCTATATTTTTATTTAACACTCCTTTCATCCTTTGTGCCGGTGGTTCCTTTGCTTTCATTTTATAAGATTTGGGGAGGTGTGAGAGGTAACACAGGTGTTCCTTGAGCCAGGCATGAATAGTCTCAGTTTACCTCTCACAGAAACAACCATTGTTCTCCCTAGCACTACGTTTGTTGTTGCTTTATGTAATAATCAAATTATGTAACCACAATAACATGTATAAATGACATTAGGAAGTCTATGAACAAACCTACTGACTTTTGGTATACTCGTAACTTAGTGGGAACAGAAGTATGTGGCCCTTCACAAATCCACTTTACAGCGAGAATCAAGATCGTGGTTAAGACAGCCAGTTGTAGTAAATGGAGATGGACGGCCTCTGCTCTAGGTACATAAATATAACATTCATCTCTTGTTATGAACGGTTAGCTGATTCAGCATCTGGAACAACCAAATTATGGAAGTCAACCTGTCTTAAAAATGCCATCATCAAGCAATTGTCATCTCTCTAGGTTGAAGTTCTTTTCTGTCCTTGACATGGATGCTATTGAAGTATTCAAGCTGTTTACCTGGGTTCTCTACCATGTCTGGCCTATCTCCCAGAAATCCCTTCCCCTGCCTTGATCTTCTCATTGGACTTTTGGTTTTGACTTTGGAGGATTTGATTTTCACTGTCCATTACCTTGAGTCTTCCTTTCATAGGTATCTGGCTTCACCAGCCTCTAGTCCTTTGTGAATTCTTCAGGACAAATTCACTTGCCTGGCTTGGGAGAGCCTAGAGGGGGTACAAATGCTTAATGAACTTTTTTTTTTTTTGGTTAGCATGACTTCTTTTTCTGGAGAAAGTTATTTTACCTTCCAAACTTCTGATGGATTTCATATCCCAAGGGATTATAGCTTTAACATCCGTTCCACAGAGGTTCTGGGGAGTAGAGAGTAATTGCTTATATTTAGCAGCTCATGTGTGGCCTTCTCCCTCTCTGGAGACTTCCTACTTCTAAAACTCTTCATCTTCTAGTGCCCCAGAAAATAGAAGTCTCCATATTGAGCTTTCTAGACAACTTTAAAAAGATATGTATTTAGCCTTTTCCTCTGTATAGTAACCTGTTTGTTCTGTGGTTAATATACAGACAGAAGCAAATGAATGTAAATTCGCTTTTGTAAACAGCAACTAAAACAGGGAATGTTGGGGGGTAAAGGTTAAATATGGTTAAAGTCAAGCTGAGAGAGCTACTGATTGGGAAGTATACTCATAAGGTCAATATGCTCTAACCCTTTAATGATAATTTCAGATGGATTAGGAAGTAGACTTATAAGGTCAGATATGGTGTAACCCTTCAACAACAACAACAACTAATTGATTGGGAAGTAGATTCGTAAAGTCAGGTATGCTCTAACCCTCAACGATGAAGAAGGGAGTGTTCTGAGACTGGAAGTTAAAACTTTTCCTTACTAGGGGAGTTGTAGCATCACTACTCCAAGAAATTATTCTTTTATACAATTGCATAGATGTCTTAGTTAGGATTACTATTGCTGTGATGAAAAAACAGGACCAAAAGTAACCTGGGGAATAAAGGGTTTATTCCGTTCACAGTTCCATATAACAGTTCATCATCACCAGCAGTGATGGCAGGAACTCAAGCAGGGCAGGAACCTGGAGGCAGCAGAAGCCATGGAAGAATGTGCTTATTGGGCTACTTACCCTACTTTTTTTTTAGAAGACAGAACTATCTATCCATGAGTTCACCTCCCACAATGGGCTGGGCCTCCTGCATCAATCACTAATTAAGATTCCCTACAGGCTTGCCTACAATATGGATCTTACTAACATTTTCTCAATTGAGACTCTGATAACTCTAGCTTGTATCAAGTTGACATAAAACTAGCCAGTACAATAGATAATGTCAACGACTATCATTTTGGGGATTTTAATGTCAAAAATCCTTCTTTGGGGCAGAATTTAAATAATTTTTCCCATCTTTCATAGCTTATAACCTTTTCAAATATTCATTTTGTTTCAACAGGTCTACAATCAGTTCTCTCAGGGAGGAGAGTGTTTCTGGCATAATCTCAGTACCTGTGTGCCAGAGTAGAAGTTTTCACAGATTCAGGACTGTGCATGAACTCAGTTACTCTTTATATCAGCCTATGAATGAGGAGCTACTACTGTGTTAATTTACTAGATGGTGAAACTGAGGTACAAGCTACCAGTTATAGTTAAGTAGCAGTTCTTATAGAAGGAATAGAACATGTGGGTAAATCAGACACACAAGTTTTAAGAATAGTTCAAGTGGAAAATAGTTCCACTTGTCCAACAGACCAGCTAAATCCTATCTAAGTGTATTCCAAGCATTTGCCTTTAGTGAGCACGCAAGATTCTTTCTAGAGGCAGAACGATTACTATTAGTTGGGTTTTTTTTTTTTTTTTTTTTTTTGAGACATGGTCTCACATGTGGCCCTGGCTGGACTGAAACTCATCATGTAGACCAGACTCATAGAGATCTGCTTCTCTGCTTCCTGATTGCTGGGATTAAAGATCTGTGCTGTCATGCTGACTGACAGTATGGTTTTCTGACAATAAATGTTTGATGAACCTGATTTGAGAGTCTCTTTTGCTAACATACCCATGGAGGAAGGCTGTAGAGAAACTGTAGAGCAGTTTGTTGTGACCCCTTTGGAACTGAATGACTGTAGTGAAATACTCACTTTGTCTGCTTCTGTGGCACTGACCATGCCTATTGAGGGGTGGAGCCAGGGGCGAAAGTGACCTGTGGAACCAGGTCTGAGGAGGAGCCCTGGAACGTTCTTTTGCTGGTGTGATGTGGAAAGGAAAGCATCTGGTGGAACCTGCTGGCGTTCATCTGTCTAGGTTGTAAGTGATTTCTCCCTGAATAAACACCTACTTGGTCTCTTTGTTTCTCCTGATCCTTATTAAACCATGATAAATGACTCTTTCACGAGGATCACATATCAGATATCCTGCCTATCAGATATTTACATTATGATTCATAACAGTAGCAACAACAAAACAGTTTTATGGCTTAGGGTTAGCACTGCATGAGGAATGTGTCCCAGCATTAGGAAGGTTGAGAACCACTACCCTAGAGCAACCAGATGTCTGCCTAACCGACATCAATAAATGTAAATGACTAAGATCACTTAGCTGTAGCCCCCTCCTTTACTTATGGCCAATGAAAGATAAAAATTTAGTTCAATAGAGTCATATGGTGTTTTGTGAAAATGTAACAGAGGTCACTAACAGAAACTTGTAGAGTTACAACCTCTAATCTGAAAATATTCTGCAATGTGAAAACTTAGAATAAGACCTACTCTTAAAATCTCAAACAAGCAGCAGTAATAAAGTCCTAAAACCATATAAAAATCCTTCCTAATGTAATGACACGAAACTGATCCTTGAGAGAGACTTAGAACTAAAGTGTAAATCAGGTCACTTGTGAAAACAAGAGCTATTTTAGTTAATTTTTGTCCTAGGTCAAGCACAACTTTATTAGCCAATTCTTATGTTTGCTTGTGTGTGCATGTTTGTGTGTAGGTCAGATGTTGACATGTGTTGTCTACTTCAGTTTCTCGCCATCCTGTTTTGTTTTGGGGGTTTTGTTTTTTTTTAAGATAGTCTCTCATTGACCCTGCAGCTCACTGATTGGCTAAGCTGGCTAACCATCAAGCTTCCTGGGATCTGTCCATCTCTGCTTTCACAGTGCTGGGCGACACCTGCTCGTTGCTGAGCCTGGCTTTGAAACCAATGCTAAAGATCCAAACTCAGTTCCTTGTATTTGGTCTGCAAGCACTTTACCAGCTGAGACATCTCCCCAGCTCCAGAAGCCAATTCTTCCTAATCATGCAGCACAGTGTTTGGCTGTAATCAATCACAAGATGATCCACAGGCTCTACAGTTAGTATGGAAAAAAGAGAAGTGTACAAAGATGGAGCAAACACCATGCACTGTGGTATCCTTTATTTAAAAATTGTGAGCTAACTGCAGTTGTAGCATTCTCATTCACCATTTGGATGGCATAATAAACTAAGAGAACATTAATACAGTCCCAAGAAGGCATTAACCTATAAACACACGTATAACCACCCATGCACACATACACACAACATACACACAAAGATTATAATATAAACACAAAAGTGATGAAAAACACTTTGAATGCTCTAAATCAAACTAAAACCCCTTTATTATAATAAACTGTGGCACTACTGTGGCTATAATGAAAGATATTGTAGCTTAAGAAGCAAAAAAGGAAACTGAAACTAGCAACAAAAAACAGCCAAAGTAAGATGGGAGATAAGAAGACTAAGAAATATCAAGTTTCTAATGTCGGTACTGTGTAGGATTGCACAGAAGTAATTTAAAATTGGTTTTTTAAAGGAACTATTTTAAAAAGTCCTTTGAAATATTAACTTGCTGCACTTCACAAACTGTGGAAAAGAAAAGGAGTATTTGGAATGTTACACACACAGAGAGAAAGAAAGAGGAAACATACTAGGATATCAGTTTTATGGTCTTTGTTTATGACCTCCAAAAAGTTTTATAAGAAAAACATTTAAGTGCCAATGGGGTGAAAGAAAGTTAAAAATTCCTAAAGATGCAAGTCTGAGTGCACTGTTTAGGTCTAAGGATAGCTCAGGGTTGGAGGCAAGGCATGACTGATGCACAGTCAAGAAGGGAAACAAAGGCAGACCCCATAAGGCAGGCCAAGCTCTTTGAAGAGTGTTGAGGATGAAGATGTATTCAACTCAGGCCTTCTGGAAGGAGCTTCCAAAGTACACGGAGTTCTATAGTTGCTCAGCGATTGAAATCAGTTTCATAGTGCCCAATAAATAATTAAAACCAGCATTTCAGCAAACTGGGCTTTCTACATCCAGATGCAGAAACATCTACTGCACATGTGGCTGATAGTTTGTTAACGCACAAATATGAATCCTGGTTTAAGGAAAAAAGCGCATTAGCAAGGATCTTTTTTTTTTTTTTTTTTTTTTCTCTCCTTTCTTTCTTCACAGATTTTCATACAAATGTCTGAAGCTGCTAGAAGCTTGCAGAAAGGGGTGAGTTTAGTTTTCCTATGGATTTTAGAGGAAAGGAGATTTTATTTTTCCAAGGAAGTAAGAGTCATCAATGAGCAGGGGACCTGTCTTCAGGATGTAAGAAACATAATTAATGTCCTCATTGCTGCAACTCAAGCTAGCTTTAGAGCCAGGAAAACTGGCAGGTGGAATGGGGAGGGAAATGGGAGGTTGAAAGTAGAGAGTTGGAAGTCTCCTGTGTCAGGATGGCTCAACTGCTTTCAGGATGAGATACTGCAGGATGGGACAGGGCTGGTTCTCTGGATCAGGGCTGGGGTGGGTGGGGGCAGGGGTGTGGGGTAGAGAGGCATTCTACCTCCAGGGTTCTGGTTTGAGCTGCAGCAGGAGGCTCAGGACCCTGGTAGTAGCTTTCCTTTTCAGGAGTGTATTCAGTTGGGAAATGTATGACTTTTCCCAGGTAAATACTTCTTTTAGTTATTCTCTCTCTGAAATCAAATTGGTTAGACAAGTTGCTGGTGATTTCCCCCACATGGAATCTAGCTGCACTAGTGCCTTAAGGTGCTATCTAATTCAAATTAATGCCCATCAATAACACTGCTGGGTACCAACTACTGTTGCTCCAAACGACCTAACTAGATAATCTACCACACTATGTGCTTTTTCTATCTTGGGTTTTTTGAATTTAAAGAGCTAGTCCTTTTAAAATGACTTAGGAACTGCTTCTGCTTGGTTTTGCTTCACTCTTCCTCCTCTTCCTCTCCCCCCTCCCCTTCCCCTTCCTCCATGGTTTCCACAATGAGCTCCGCAGTGCAGGTGGCTTCTCCCAGGCTGTTGACAGCCTTGCAGGTGTACTTGGCATCATCATCCCCGCAGACATCGCTAATAATTAGAGAGCAATTTCCATCTTCATCGTAGTCTATCTGGAAGTGGCGGGACTCCCTGATTGACTGGTCGTCCTTGAACCAGACAACCTCAGGGTCTGGGTACCCTGCAGCACAGGGAGAGAACACAAATTGCAGAACCTATCATTGGAAATTATTATCAACATCATTAAGTGATTTTCAAGCTACCTCTGCTGATTAAAACATGATGTTGGCTCTTAGAGTTTATGTCCATATTTATGCTGGAATATTAACATATGCTGTAAAAACTCATTTCCTAAACCTCAAATAGAATATTCGAAGCTTGTTTTTGTTTGAGACAAGGTCAAGGTTTGAAGCCTGGGTTAATTTCCATCTTTCAACTCCTCCCCCCCCCCCCACAGCCTTTTGAGTGCTGAGATTACAGGTGTGCACCATGAGTGTCTGAGATTACAGGTGTGTACCATGAGTGTCTGAGATTACAGGTGTGCACCATGAATGTGTGAGATTACAGGCATGCACCAGGAATGTCAGTAACTCTTATAATGCCTCACTGTCAGTTGAATGGGGGGTAATCCAGAAATGTCTAAATTCTAACTGTACAATGAAGGTTAGATATCTTGATGAAAATAAAATGTTTGAAAATTAAATTTATAAAAGCTTAACTTAATGAATTAAAAGTTAAATAAAACAGGTACAAGGGATCTTTTTGGAGTTGCACACATTCTAAAATTGGGTTGTGACAGTTGTTGCATGAGGTGAATTTGTGAAAATAGTTCATCTGAAACCTAAAGTGGATAAATTTACTATATGCAAATATTAACTCCATACAGCAAGTAATGGCTATATAAAAGATCAGATGGGGGAGATTGTAATATTGCTAGTCTGACCACAAATAGGTAATCTGCTTGTGTGTCTCTAGGGATGGGTTCCAGTGGCTGCCCTGATGTCATGCACTAGTCATGTCTCTATAAAGATCAGTACATAAATATATGTGTACTATATATTTTTAAATTATATATGTATACATCTGTCACCAACTTTGTCTGTGTGAATTTTTAAATATGTAATGTATTACAACCAACTTGTTCTTAAATTTTGTGGAGGTAGTTTTAGATGAACAAAAAAAAACCTTGTAGCTCCTGACAGTATAAAAATTATACACAAAGATCAAGAAGTCTAGCATTCTTTTCAAATGCAATTTTGTTTTCTATCAGAACAACATCCATATGCTTTAGCTTTGCATCAGGGCTATAGTCAGAAGTTATGCAAATACCAAGGAGATCATTTAAAAGAGAAAAAGCACAACAGATCATAATCATGCTGTCATGATAACATGTTTTAAAACTCCAAAGGGGAAAACCCCAGGATATCCAGGGACAACAGAGAAGATCTGAGTGACAGGCCTCACTTTGGAGCTTTCAGTGGGGTCCCCAGGCACATCACTACAAGAGGCACATCTATCAGACCACAGGCCTGCTGCTGTAAAATGCAGGTCACAATAAAAGACTAGGTTGGCAGGTGACCCCCTGATGGCAGGTCTCTCTCTCTCTCTCTCTCTCTCTCTCTCTCTCTCTCTCTCTCTCTCTCTCTCTCTCTCACACACACACACACACACACACAGAGAGACACACACACACAGGCATACACACACACACACAGATGTACACACACAGACAAACACACATAGACACACACACAGAGATAACACACAGACGTACAGACACACACACACAGAGTTGTAAAGTTGCATTGTGCTTTGACTTTGTACCCTCTCCTGCTTAAAGCTGCAGGAGAAATGAATGGTCCTACTCTGCAGTTGGCTTCAAGTATGGAAGTCACATAGACAAGGCCTGGCATGGTGCTGAACGTCTTACCGGCCCCCCAAACTTAATAAAGGTCCAGCATCCCCTTTGTTCTGGGACTGATTCCTCGGCACTTTGCCACCGTCACCCCTCACATTCTTTCACTTTAAGCAGCCCTCTCAAGGGCCTCACAATGCTCCCAATCACTCTCCTACCTCAAGGCCTGCTCATGGCATGGCAGGTCAACAAACCCGCTCTCCTGAAAAGTCTCATTCTAGTCTCTCTCTCTCTCTCTCTCTCTCTCTCTCTGTCTCCCCGTGTGAGCGTGTGTGTGTGTGTGTGTGTGTGTGTGTGTGTGTGTGTGTGTGTGTGTGTGTTAGAGAGGAATAGACCCAGGGCCTCACACATGTCAGGCAAATGTTCTCTCTCCAGCTCAGCTACACCCTCAGCCATACAGTAATTTCATATTAGATCCTTTCCTGAATTGATTGTTCTGTCTTCTTTGTTATAAAAACATCCACTTTTTAAAAAGAAGATGAAGAAAGAGGTTTCTTCCTTCCTAATATAGGGTTACTTTACTCAGTGAGAGAGGCCCAGTGGTGGAGAGCCACACAAAAGTACAAGATGTGGCTGGCTGTAGCTGCCATTCTGGGCTACGTGACCTTGGGGAAGCTGCTTGGTAAGTTTTTCTGCTTTACTTGGTCAGACAAGGACGGGAGATAACCCTTTACTTCGTTGGCACAGCCTTGAAGCCAAGAGGCCTGTCTCATCCTGCCACATATTTTTCCAAAATGTCATAATCTGTTGAAACGGAAAGGCTTTGGCCATCAGTTTTACTGATTTCTTAGGACTCAGGCTACGATCCCCAAGGCCTCTGTTCTTTGCTCACTCAGTACTCTACAGCTGTGTGACTCCTAGGAACAGAGACTACCACCTGATGAATAGAGCACAGATTGGAGACTGCTCTGTTTGTGGGGTCCCAAATTTCCTTACTGTAAAATTCTATGCATGCACTCCCTGATCCTTACCAACCTAACATTTTTCTATTTACTCTAAAACCTCTTTAAACAATTAACCAGCTCTCAGGAGGCAGAGGCAGGTGGAACTCAGTAAGTTGGAGGCCAGCCTGATCTACATAGTGAGTTCCAAGGTAGCCAGGGCTACACAGAGAAACCCAGTCTAAACAAAAAAAAAAAAAAAAAAAAAAAAAAAAAGAAGAAGAGGTTTCTACTTTCACATTTGTGATGCCACAGAACCCCTAGGACCACTCCAGATTCCAGATGTTGGGTATCATTTGACAAATGAAGGGCCTGCACACAGCCTACTGACAAGCAGTTAAGCTGGCTGACTCCAGTCGTTGGACTTTTGTGCCAACCATCCTTGCAGAGCCTCTTATGGGCAACTCACATGCTTCTCGGTGGCTTGCAAAGTCCCTGTTATGTGTGTCCTATAGCTGTGGAGGTCCATGGTGGCCTATGTAGGTCTAGTGGCTAGGATAAAGAAGTATCAACTAGTGCTGTGGGAAAGTCCCTGAATAGCAGTAGCCTTCATAAGGTTGGGAGAGCAGAAATTGACCCTTTTGGACCAAAGGGACCCAGTGTCCCTTTGGTTTTGGCTATTCCTAGCACTCAAAGCAATGCAGGCCTGGTATCTTACCCAGGATTCCATGTGCAGCCATCCCCATGTATAGCAAGGAAAGACCTGGCCACAGCTTACCTTCAATCTTGCAGTCAAATCTAGCAGCACTTCCCTCCACAACTTCCAGGTCACGAATGGTCTTGGAGAAATAGGGCTTCGCATGGGGCTTTTCTTCAGCGACAGCCTCGAGGAAAGCCTGGGAGACATCTTCTAGAAGGTCAAGAGGAGACCAGGTCATGCCTTTATTCCTTCATCTCTCCCTGAGTTTAAACAGTCTCTCTCTCTCTCTCTTTCTCTCTCTCTCTCTCTCAAACTTGCTATAATTTAGCAAATAGTGCAGCTTAGGGAAGTGAATCATAGCATGACTTTCTCCCGGGGATGAATTGGCCTGCAGCCAAATGGTTTCTGGCAGCAGAGAGTACTGTGCCCAAAACAGGGAACTGCTCAGCCTCCCCCTTCCCTGATGCTGACACATTGAAAAAGAAAGTCATCTTTAAAAAGGATTTTTGGCTGAACTTCATAGTCTTCAGGATTCGGTGGAGGGTGTGAGAAGGACAGAATCTACTACTTTTCTGATCTTGATTTCCATGGCCTTCCTTCCTGTTGTAGTAGGTCCATCATCGGCTTCTGAGAAAGCTGCACAACACCTGTAACTCGCCAGAGTAGACCAGGATGTGGGACTGGTCCAGGGGAAAACCAAGCCTTGGAGGAGCTTCTGTATCCTCTCCTGACCCTTTAGGCTATTTCTGGCTTGCCACGAAGAGCAGCAAAAGTGCTGAAGACTGTCTCTAGCTATGAGGCTACTCCACAGCAGCCAGCTACTCTACCTTGTACACAAAGCAGTTCTACACTCAGTTTTCCACAGATGGCTAACAGAATCTTCCCCACAAAGGGTACGAGGAGCGTCTGTCTCGAGAAGAAAAGGACCACCCCTGTGTGCATGTAAAGCACTAAGAGGCTAAGGCCCTCACTGTGGAGATGACTAGGGTAGCCTCTTGTGTGTGGCAGAAAGGAGCTATCCCTGTCAGTTCGGGGAGAGGCCTACTGACCAGTCTGCCCAGGCCACACACATTTCCGCTGCATAAACGCGGCCATGGAATCTGGCCTGTATGAGTTAATTTTTCTTTAAAACAACATAGGCAGCAGATTTTGGAAGGATATTTTTAAAATGTTATATAACATATGTGATTATTTTATTTATTCTTGTCTATCAGTATACAAAAAAATCTCATTTTTATAGTAAGAAAAAAGAAGAAAGCTCATAATAAAGACTTAAGTCTTCTACAAAATTAAGCGAAAGAAGGTGGTTGACTAGTTCTATCAAACAATTAATAGCTTTTCCTCTGAAAATAGTTAATAATTAAAAAATAATTGCTAGAGATAGTAGTTGTCAGGGACTCCCCCCCCCCAAAGTCCTTTTGAACTTACCACCGTAGAGCGTATTAAAATCCCAAACTAAACCCTCGATTCTTAAAATGCTCCTCTGCCTGCCGCAGCCCTTCCCCTCTCACAAGCATCTGGGAAAACCCTGGTCCTCTTACCTTCAGACTCTAGTTTCTCTGCATTGATGGGGCTGGTTGGTGACCCTGTTGAGGATTTCCTGCCACTGAGCCCTGATATCATTGCCATAGAGGACAGTCTTCCAATGGCTCTCACAGCATTGCCCGTTTTCTGGAAAATAGACACGAAGGTTGGACTCAGGCTCTGGCCCTGGTTCCAGTAAGCAAGTTCTGATCAGAGGTGAAGAGCCCAGGCTGGGAGCCGCAGCTGCTGGATGCAGGGCCTTTGGACTGAGCCCAGCCTAGCTCTGCTCACACTGTCAGCGTGTCCGAAGATGTTCGGAGAATGGAATGGGTCCTGGAACTGATGTGTGCGTTAATGTGACTAAACAAGGTCAACATGAGACAAAAACTCTTTTCATACTGTGCTTCAACTCCCATAAAAGGGATAGTTTATATAAAGCAACTGCAGCCCAAGACAGCTCCAAAGACTTATTGCTGACTGGGCCCAGTGGGGCTGTTCTCATAAAACAATGCCTGCAACAGGATTTCAGCTGCTCAAGGAGATCGTAACTACAGACCCTGTGGGTTCAGAAAAGTGAAGCAGCGTCTTATTGACCTTGGGCAAGCCACTTGACCTCTCCAGGCTGCAGTTCCCTTCTGTGTATAAAGAAGGGGTTAGCCAGGTGGTCTCCAATGTCTGATCTGGTTCTGTTTATGACTGAGATACTTCAGAGATTTGAGGAAACACCTAGCCTGGCCCTAGCACACATCTGTGGTTGCCCAGTGGAGCTGTTCCTTCCTAGTGTTCACTCATGTGCCTGAGACAAACACTCAAATGGGCCACTTGGGAGAGGGAGGAATTCTGCTGAATAGAATCTGGACTTGTCACATAATTTCTATGCATTGTGAAAATTCCGTCGAGCATAGTAGGATTTACAGCAAGAGATACTTGTCTCTTATCTTCCAATACGGTTTCTCAGTCTTTCCCCAACGTCAATGGTGATGACTAAGATAACCCAAAGCATATTCCTTCAGTATCCAGAGACTTGCACCCACGGAGCCCACTTAACCCCAGACTGGCTCCTTGTTTGAGCAAAAAGGAAAACCGCCTCCCCCTCATAGGCAAATGCCTTGCCCTCACTCAGTGGGCCTCATACAAATTAATTTTACACACTCATGGATTTCAGTGAAACGTTACAATTTTGACTATTTGGAAAGCCAGTGTTTTCAATAAAAAAAACTATTTTGAAAGTGAATTTCAGAATGTTGATGAATTATGCAAAAGTGTGTGTATGACTCTGTGTGTGTGTGTGTGTGCACGCGCGCACGCATGTGCCTGTATATGTGTCTTAAGCAGAGACTACTGTTGCAATTGTAACTGCTTGTCCATCCTGCACTCTGCCCTCCTTGTTGCAACCTATTTTTGTGCACTTTGGACAAACATTCAAACTGCTGACATGTGGCCATTGATTTCTTCCTGCACACAGCACTGTGGAGTGTGGGCATGCTCCTGGTTTTCTGCTACCACAGTGAAGGGAGGAGGTTCTGAACAGAACCTGGTGGAGTGGTCCCAGGTAGGATGAAGAGAGAAGGTGGCGGCCCTTCAGAGTGAGAACATGCAACAGCTTTCAGGCTCTCCCGGTGGCCTGTCTGGCTGGTTTGAGTGCTTTGCCAGTTATAGTGTGGGAAGATCCACCTTTTCCCATGGGGACCTACCCTGCCCTGGGAACTATTAGGTGGCATCCATCTCAGTGGAGTAAAGATTTTAGCAGTTTATTTCCTAATCAGCTGAACTTCCCCTCTGAGCTGACTAACCCATTTCCAACACATACTGGTTTGTTCTGGCCTCAGAGTCTAACCCAGAGGAGTCTTTCCCAACAAGGTCAGTTCTCTGACCACTCATTACTCTGTGACCTTGTCCAAGTTAGTGCTCTCTTCTTTGAGCCTTGGCGTCTGGATTTTAAAAAGAATCCAGAAAATTTAAATCTCCTTGCAGCTCTAGTTTTCCCAAAGGATTGTTGATTCCTGATCAGGAATATGTAGCAGGACCTCCCACATTCTGTCTTGAGCCCCCCCCCCCCCGGGGCTCCTGAATTCCAGACATGTGGAGTGGGGTTGATAAAGACTGTATTCACTGCATACTGTGGACAAATTATGTCTTCCTTCTTTCTCGGTTTTATTTTGTAACCAAATTACTAGTACAAACTTATCAGAACGAGGCAAACAAAAGTTTCAGTAATTCAGAAGGAGTAGCAAATGCATTAGGAGCAGACACTGTCATGTGGAGAAACTTTCAGCAGACATAGACATTCAAATAATTTAAGTGGGGGATATTTGCAAGTGCTTAATAACAAAAACTTTTAATTGACATCAGAATTAATTCTTTGGAATCTGCTTTCTGTAGAACAGTAGTAGGGAGCTAGGAGAACTGCCTAAGTCTAGTTGCATGTCTCTGAGCTGAAAACTGACTGTGTTTCACAGAGCCCTTTGAAAATTCTGGAACAAAAATCAACAGACTTAAGTTTCAGTTCTTGAGCCTGTTTTGCAAAAGCCTCCTTCTTTGTTGGAGGACAAGGTTGGCTAAGGCTGTGTTCCTGGCAGGCAGTGTCTGCCCAGGCCTCCAGAATATAGTTCCAATTCTCCAGCTCCTGGAGAGCCAGCTAGAATGACCAGGACTGTTGGCCCAAGACTGTTCATTGATCAGGACTGGGTCTTTCAGTGATAACAGCTGAACAATGCCTGGCAAACTTAGGCAAGCTGGTCATCCAAGTACCAGCCTGCATACATCTTTAGAGCCTCAGGATGACAGAGTCCCCAACAAGTATATGATGGCCATAAGCAGTCTGTATTTATGTATCTATATTAAAATATAGAGCAGGGAATATTTTATTCCCTGTTATTTTATACACATTGCTGGGGTCTCTGCAGTTTCTAGAAAATAAATGCAGCTGACTTTAACTTCTACTTTTGTTTTCTTTCTTCTCTTGTTGCAGAGTATTTGTTTTAACTGTGTAAAAATATGTTGCAATTGTTTAATTATGTAAAGATGTGGTGCTGTTCTTTGCTTGCCTGACTAAGGCACCTGATTGGTCTGATAAAAAGACCAATAGCGAGGGAGGAGGTAGGTATAGGTAGAACTTCTGGGCAGGGAGAGTAAGTAGGAGGAGGGATTTAGGCTGGGGGAGAAAGAAAAGGAAATAAGAAGGCAAAGCCAGTGGCCAGCCAGACATGAGGAAGCAGGAAAGTAGGACATACAGAATGAAAGAAAAGTAAAAGGCCCTGAAGCAAAATGTAGATGAAGAGAAACAGGTTAAGTTAAAAGAGCTAGTGGGACAAACCTAAGCAAAAGCTGAGCTTTCATAATTAATAGTAAGTTTCCATGTCTTTATTTGGGAGCTGGTTGGTGGCTCAAAGAAAAATCGCAACTACATACTGCCCCTCCCTCACCCAGTCATTTACATCTAGTTTTCACACAGAAATCCTGGTTCCCTGCCCAACCCACCCCTACTGATACATTTCACACAACTGTCTTTCAGTATGAATTGAAAATATGCCTTCTTTCAGAATAACTTTACCCAAAGATCAGTAATATGATTAGACATCTGTGCCCCACCTAGCCTTGCTTGGAGGGATTTGTCACCAGGGTTAGCTCCCTATTTTTGGAGCCTTTTATTAGAACAGAATAGTCAGAAGGTTCCTTCTGGAGTTAGCATGGCCATGTGTGCCCCCTGCTCTCTCCCCCTGTATAGCCCACTCCTCCCCCCTCCCTGTCCTGCTGCACTTCCCCTTGGCTGCTCTGGGATAGAGCCACCTATCTCTTGGGGAGCCAAGGTTCTGGAACCGGAGTTAAAATGTGGAAAATATTTCCCTAAGGAAGCAACTTAACAGCAGGTCAACACAGCTGAACTGTTCAGTGAAATTACACCCCAGGGCAGTCATGCTGAGTGAGATTTTTACGGACTAATTTGTGCGCAATTTTGCAGAAAAGTCATTTCCAAATGCTTTACTTAAATTAAAATAGGGAAATAAGGTTCTTTTCTGAATTTGATCTTCACCCTTCCAGAAAATCCTGTGGCTGGTAAAGAGCAAATCCAGCAATTAGGAGACCAGCTGTGGAGTGTGTGTCCCTGGCTACAGAGACATAGACATTCTTTCTCCTATTCTCTCTCATCAGCAGCTCCTCTCTATGCCCACGCCCTGGTCCTAGCTCTCTCCTGGCTTGGAGCCACTTACAGATATTTTGAGGTGACACGCTGCCTCATGCAAGCGAGATCCAGCTAGACTTGCTTCTCTGAAGGCTGTCTGTCTTTCCTTTCCCAAGAATCCTCTGACATCTGACAGCCAGAGGATCATCAAGTAAGGCAACTTTTATTTTGTAGATACCTTAAAAAAAATTAAGGATACTTCCTACTCTGACCTGGAAGGCCCCAGGAGATGAGTGAGGTAACCCATCAGCCCAGTCCTTCCAACTCTGTAGCAGGGCTCTGGCTGTCATGTGTTCTGGAAGCCAGCCTCTTAAGCCCTGTGCCCGCAGGCCTTACTGTCTTCCCTCATCTCTTAACCCTTGTGTGAAGTTGGGTTTTCTAAGGTAACTGTGGTTTAGACACCCTGTGTGTTAGTGACCAGTGTTCCGTGAACCCCTTTTACTCTATCACTTGCTCCAAGCTCTGAATCTCCTGTTAAAGGCTCCGTCTTTTATGTCTAGCCCTAGGTAGTTGCAAGGTGGGCCTAGTTTTCACCTGTCATTTCTTCCACTCATGATGTTGCTCCTTTTCCTTTGGGATTTAAGTATGACTTCTGCTAAATTCCTAGCTCCTGCTCCTGAAGGTTTTTCTTATAATCATGTCAAATCCAGTGGAAACGCCTCCTCTCCATCCACCCTCACATATATGGTCATGAGGCTATACTGATCATTTATAATTCTTGGTGTGTGTGTGCATATTTTCATGTGACATTTGCTTTGGTTTCTCACTGCACTATACATTCCTTGGGTATGGAAATCATAAATCATGTCCTCTCCTCAAGTCCAGGAGTTTTACAGTTCCAATTGTGATAAAAGAAAAATTCAAACAGATGGAGAAGGTGCTAAGTGCTCTAGAGTTTGGATGACAATATTACCATCTTGTTATTAGAGGCAGTTCTGTTATCATTGATGCTGTGTACTTTGTAGCCAGGTTCTAGGCTTGATCCCTGGTTTTCCACTGAGCCCCATGACTTCTCTCATCTACTCTCTTCCTTGGTTTGTCTATACACTGGGGACCCTAATCCTCCCATGATAAGATGTAAAAGCAATGGACAGATGTGACATTTAATCAGCCTCTGCGTACACTTGAGAGGGCTCTCTAAATTCAGCTTGTGGTTTGCCCTGGGACATGCCTGTAAGGGGTTGTCTAGATTAGGTTAATTGTGATGAGAAAATGCACTTACTGTGGGCAAAACCATTGCATGCTGTAGTCTTAGACTGAATAAAAAGAAAACAAGCTCACTGTTCACTGATCTATTTCATGGTTGCTGATACAACATGACCAGTGGCCCAATCTCCTGACACTGGGACTTCCCCACCATAATGGACTGTGCCTCAAACTAGCCAAAATAAACCTTTCTCCTTTAAGGGTGCTTTGTCATAGTAAAAAGAAAAGAACCTAACACATATAGATCCTTTGAATAAACTCAGATCCATGGCCTGCCCTCCATACTGATGGCACTGCAGAATGCCATTGTGTTCCAGGCACTGTCCTAAAGACCTTCAAATTTTGTCTCATAATTTTCCACAATTTTTGGTATCAGTGTTATCCCCACTTTCTTATAAGAACACAAATCCACAGCCAAGTTAACTGCCTTGCCTAAAGTTACCACTGTTTCCTCTTTGGAACATGTACCCTCCCTCCCTGTCTCACAAGGAAATAACATGAGCATCATGCCACCCATAAGGAGCCCAGTTTCTCTAGGGCTATCACATACTCTTCAGGTCCTGCTGTTCATCTCCAGCCAGGAAGACTGGGCCATTAGCCATTTAACCAAGGGGGCAGGCTGCACGGGTCTCTGGTCACATTGAGACACAGCCAACAGGACTGAGTTTCCTCTGGGCTAAGGACTTTGCATTCAGGACTTATAACTCTGTGCCTTAATCAGGCATCTATGGACATAGGTAATTTTAGAAACAAATTCAAACTTTCTTGGGATGAAGCTAGGGTCAACTGGACCTGAACAAAGCTACCCTGAAGAGCTGTACTCTATTCCCACCGAGCCCACATTACCTGCCACTTCCTTCTTGCCATGTACTTCTTCATCCGGTCCTTGGACAGCTTCTTGGCCTCCATGTTCTTGGTGTCTTTCATCAGCCATGGGTGCTGAAGGCACTGGGTGCAGTTCAGACGGTTTCTGATGGAGGCAGAGATCAGAGGAATTCTGAGCAGGAGGGGACTTCAGGGATGATAAATGGGAAGCCATCTGTCCCTGGTTACACAGGGCACAGCCCAGGGCTGACCCTTCCCAGCTCACACACTAGTCAGGGGCACTGTGAGTGCAGTCCTTGTTCCCCTTGCTCTGGATCACACTGACTGGACCCAGCCTAACCTCCAGCAGATTCTCAACCTTCCGGGGTCCAAAAGGGTCATAGTTACAAGGCTAACAAAAAGGAAAAGTGGCTAGAAAGAAGCACAGCTCACTATGGGGACCTTTAGATAGATGAATCTTGATTTTTAGGTAGACTTATAGTTTTCAAATGTATAACTTTATTACAGACATTAAAAAAAAAAAAAAACAGTGACCTTTGGTGGAAGCTATGCTGGGTTTAGGGATTTAAAATAATGCTTTACTCTATTTGATGAAGTGTGGTCTTTGGTGAGTCCATTTGATAAGCACAGAGGAGGCCAACACAGCCTGTTGCTACACCATCTTAAGAGCAGATGAGAGAATGAGGTGTACACACAATGCCTCACTTATCACTTCTTCTAAGAAGGAAGTTTGGTTTACAGAAGCCATCATTAGGCCAGGGTGATGAGAATCAAGCTATCTATCTTGGGAGTAGGAACTGTTGTCATCTTGAAAGGGAATCCAGACTCCCATGACATCCAGATTCTTTGGGGATCATGCTAACTTCTGACGCAACCACTGTCGCCACTAAGAGGTTGGGACTGCATTGTGAAGAGGTGTGGATGTCACTCGGGGAGTCTCAATCAAGAGGATTCAGAGGTCGGTGGGCATCAGGAGATTAGGCACAGCCATCAAAGAGGGTCTCCAGCAGACACCTGTAGCAACCGCTCTCTCCTGTTCCTAGAGTAGGAACAGACAAGTTACAGAACAGGGAGCCACAGACCAGGTGGCCAGGTGGAAGTCGGATTGCAAAGTCACCTGCTAATCCTGAACCTCTTGCCTACCCCTGGAGGTGGCTGCCCCTTCTCCTGCTCCTGTCACATCACCTATGTCAACATCACCCTTCTTGGCTTGGGCACAACTATCTCCTATTGCCAAATCCCACTCAGAGCTGGGGGTAGAGTTGGGGTCCTGGAAACAGGTTCTGCCTCTAGAAACTTACAGGATGGGGCTGACACCTGATACTCTAGAGCTCCCTGCCCCCGCAATTCTGCAGTTCTCCCCAGGAGCATAGAGCCTCCCAAGCAAAGCCTCTCCCCTTCTGGCTTTAATTTAGCTGACTGCACTCACCTGGAGAGATAAACCAAGAAGATGTGTGAACTCAGTCCACCTCTTCTACCTAGCCTCACTCCAACTATGATAAAGGCTGTATGTTTCATCTTTCTTCACTGCTTACCGTTGTAGGCAGAGGCACCCAGCATCCACTGGCCACCAGTTTATTCTATATGAGAAAGAACTGGGCCATACTGAAGGAATAATTTCAATGGGAATAAAACACCAAACCAGAATAGTTTGAGGACCCTCAGAATAGAAAGAGGACCCTCCAGTAGGCTGTTGGCTGTCTCTGTTATCTAAGCTTATAAGTTAAACAGACACTCCCCAGTGTGAGCTTTGATGAGGGCCTGTGGGGTCTGTAGGACTGTGAGGGCCATAGCCAAACAGACAATAAAAGGCCAAGCATCACCAGGAAGCTGTCTTTTCCTTGAGACCCTTGCTCAGGGGTCACCATTCCAGTGAGGCTTCTGTGCTTCTAAAGTAGGTGGGGTGTCTGGCACCAGGAAACAGGGACCACTCCACACAACCGTTGGGTCCCTCAGTGGCCACTCTTTCCTCGTTAGGGAACACACCACTGGTGTGGAGCTAGGAAGAGGGAGTTTCACAGATAAAGGAAGACCCTGCCTCCCAGAACCAGCCCAGAGACTGACAAGACTGCAACCCCAGCTCATTACTTCATATCTTTCTTCAGCAAGTTACTGATGAAGTCCTTGGCGTCGTCGGAGATCTCATCGAACGCCTCATCATCAAAGTCCCAGGTGGCTGAAGTGACATTGGCTAAGGTCTCATTATCATTGTCACCCATGAAGGGGGACAGTCCGCTGACCCTGGAGGAGGAGAGGAGAAGAACAAGAATGGAGCTGAGCTGGGAGGAATGGGGAGCATGACCCCCCAAGTGAGTGCTGCTGAGCTCTTAGGTGGGGCTGCGCTGCACTCTGAAGCACACTGAAGCAGTATGGCCTTGCCCCACCTTTCCTCTACCTCTAAGAAGACATCCATATGGCCCCGTGTGTCTTCTCAGCCATCCCTGCACTCCCTGTGACCCCTAGGGTCCCCAGCCTCTTTTACAGCTGCCACCTGTGAGGCTGAGACGGAAGACTTGATTAATCTACAGACGTCCACGCCGTACAAAGCAGAACAGTGAAACCCCTTCATCCTCCTCTTCCATCCCAAACCTCAGGCTGGCCTTTGCCCCCCCCCCCCTCCCATAGGCCTTCGCTGAGTCCCTTCCTCCCACCTAGTCCTTCGTCTCCTCCAGACAGGGAGGCTTCATCTAGGGATGGCTCATCAAATGTGAGCCAATAAACATGAGGGCTTTCATCAGCAAGGAGGCATTTATGTTCCCCTGGAAAGCCGATCCACAGGCTGTGTGGCACAGGTCAGAGCGCAGCCTCTTCATTAGCAGAGTGACCTTGAGCACTTTCCCTCAGTACCACTTTCTCTCCATGCTCTAAAATGGTCTCTCACTTGACTCCACCATCCCTGTGCCCTTTTCATCAGCAGCAGGCACTGAGCACACTTTACCACCTGCGGGGTAAAGATCTGCGATAGATTAACTCATTTAATCTTAAGGCCACCCCAGAACACAGGTAATTTTCACTTCTTCATTATATAGAGATGGCAAGTGAGGCACTGGCACAGAATTTGTTGGGTAACCTGCCCCAAAGAGTCCCAGACATTGAGATGTGAGCTCAGGAACCTGGATCCTCAGGCTGACCCTTTACTGCTACTGCATCTCGTATTTCTATGCAGATTAAGAAAGCTGTTGCACTTGCACGTGGCACGGTCTGTGGTTAGGGTTTATCTGACACCGTGCATATCATACGATTCTTATAGATAAAGTGTATTATCTCCCAGGAGCCTAAGCCAAACACAGTTTGGAGGGCAGTGTTCTCAAAGTCAAGCAGAACAGATTGAAGCTCACCATCCTCATTTATGACCTCCATGCACCTCTTCTTCATGCCAGCAACCCCCTCACCTTGCATGTCAAACCGAGGGCTGACTCTGTGGGTATACGACCTGCACAGCTGCCTAGAGTCCCACCCTGAGATGGACCCCAGGCCTAGCATTAATGATCTACTGCTACCATCTTTACATTGTTAATTATGCTTCAACAAATAGTCTTCCTCCTTCAGTTTGAAAAGGATGATATACTTAGTCCTTTCTTGACCCTGTCCAAATCCCATGAAATACAGCTAGGGCCCCCTTGAGTCAGGGTTTTATAAACATCCTTCTCCCAAATCTTTATTAATCCATCATCATAAACCACAACACAGTGACAGCTTCTGGAGCTGTTCAGTATTCAAAAGGCCTCAGCTTATGAAATCTGCTTGTACCCGAACACTGTGCTTAAACAGCACCCACTGGAAACACTAGAAGGCCGGCCACAGGAGGAGCCCTCTGCTGAATGCAGTACAAAGATTTTAGAGTTGGTGAGTGTGTATTTTCTCACTCTAGTTAACCTACGTGTGTTTTTGAGTAATAACGCACCATTGTAGATGGCTTTTCTTAACACAAGATGCTGACTTAAGTCTATGAGGGCAATCTGAATTGTTTTTGGTGCTACTCCATCTTGACACAGTAGTGACTGGTTTACTAGGGACCTTTCAGTTCCCTGACCTCTGTGACGTGTGTGGTCTAAGCAAGCTCCACCAAGATGCAGCCTGTCTTTGCTTGTGGGCACTTGCTTCTTCTCACCTTTACATTTTCTATTTGAAGGAAGAAAGGGCAAAGTCCTGCAGTGCTCCAACAGACAGCAGGAAAAGCAGACAGTGTTGCTGAGGAATGCCAAAAGGGCCCCTTCTGCACGTCTCCTTTCCTAATTAGGACTTGGAATCCTGCATGATAGGTCTTAATCACTGTCCACGTCGAAGGCACGGGGAGCCCCGGCCGCTGGCCTTGGCACTGCTCCTTCCTGGCAGCACAACCATCTGAAACACTCTGTCCTGCCCGGTTCTCCGCCTGCCCGGGTTCCTCTTGAATTAGAAACTTACAATATTGGTACACATAGCGTGATGGGCAAGATAGAGCCTGGATATTTTGGTAACGCTAGTGTTTCTGGTTATAGTTCTGCTTCAGTGTGTAGTACAGTGCAGGCTGGCCTGGGATTCACGATCCTCCTGCTTCTGCTTCCCAGGTGCTGGGATTAAAAGCATGTACAACCATGATTAGTTTGAGGTTTCATTTTTCTTTTCTTTTGTTTTGGACTTTATTGCTAGAATTTGCAAAAAGGACCGTGTGTCTTTTTTTAATCTTAGGGGAAAAAAAAAAAAGCCTATCAACCAGTTAGCAAATATAGTAATGCTGTGTGACACCCTACCCTCAGTGTTATCTAGTTTTAAATCAAAAGACTTATCCAGTTTTCATAAAACTGCTATCTGTCTGGGCAAGTCCTCAGATGCTTGGCTTCTCTCTCAAGCATGTGGATTCTTGACATTCATCCTCACATCTGAATCATGAATACTTCAAGGTATTCTACTTTCTTAATACCTTTTCAGTGCTGGGCATTAAATCCAAAGCCAAAAGCATGCTAGACCAGCCTTGTGTCCCTTCGATAGATCTCCAAGCCCTAATTGATTAATTCTTATTTATTTTATGTATATGAGTGCCTGCATGTAAGTCTGTGTACCAAGCGTGCCCCATGCCTGAGGAAGTTAGGAGAGGATGTCAGGCCCCCTGGAATTGGAGTTACAGGGAATTGTAAGCTGCCTCATAGGTGCTGGGAACCGAACATGGATCCTTTGCAAGAACAGCAAGTGCTTTTAACTGCTGAGCCAACTCTCTGGCCCCCTAATTGTTTATTTTTTGTTTGTTTGTTTCTTCTCTCTCAAAATAAGATTTCTCTATGTAGCATTGGCTGTCTTAGAACTCATTCTCTAGACAAGGCTAGCCTCGAACTCAGAGAGCAGCCTGCCTTTGCCTCCTGGGTAGTGGGATTAATGCCTCCATGTCTGGCATTGCTTAATTCTTAATCTCCCCACAACAGAGCTTCGTTATCAGTTCTGAGGCTAAAGCCTGTTCTTCTGTCAGCGTGGACTGTCAGGAGAACAGAGAGCATGGAGATGCCTCTTGGACTATACCCTTGCACCATTACTGCCTTTAACTGCACAGACATGATCTGGCTAAAGGAATGGCTAGTTAAGGGACAACATATCTGCCAGTAGAACTACTGTGTGCATCCAAAAGGTTTAGGCTTGATCCCATTTTCACCTTAAGAATCCCCAGTGGACAATTTGAAACAGCCGAGTAGATTCATGGGAAGAACCAAGGGCTAAACTGGGGGTTTAGTCATATTTGCCAGCATCAAGAGTTTTGGGGTGGCAAAAGTTGAAGGTAGTGACTGGGTTTGGCAAGGGAACAAAGACAGGGAATAATCCTGGGCTCAGCAGAGGGAAGGGCACCCCAGTCCCAGGAAGGGCAGACAGAGGCTTCATTTCCCTGATTTGGATCAGAATTAGAGGATGGCCCCTGGCTCTTTGGAGTTGGGAGAATGAGGGCAATAAAGAAAGAGTACTGGTAATGGCTGCCTTTTCTCTGGGCGGGGAAGGGAGGGCAGGGATGGTGGAGAACGGATGGGGCAGGGCTCAGTCCAGAGGGGCTCCCCCAGGTGTAAGAGAACACCAAATGCTCAGGAAACCGGGAGGTAGTAGCTGGCAGGTAGGAAAGAGGTTTCTGGAAGGCTGGTTTATGATTTCCCTCAATGAATGTGACCGGGAGCGCCTCACACTCTCTTCCTGCCAATTCAACCTATCTTCACAAGGAGATCTAAGGAGCCCCTCCCTTCAGAATGACTTTGGAGCTGCCATTGCTTCTATGCAAGGACAGGAACCACCCTACTTTTGCAGGTGGCCAGCTCCTGGGGTGCAATGGCTTAGTCTGGTCCCAATGCTTGCAGCACTGCCTGCTGCAGGTCTCCCCTGGGACTGCTGGGTCCCCCTGCACTGGTGTGCTGTGGTGGTGCTGTCTGTAGCTATCAGGAGGTACGGCCCCAACAGGTGTTGAACATTGTAAAAACACACTATTACCTGGCCGATGATATCCAATTGCATTCACTGGTCCTAGACAGGGAGTCGGGAGGACTTTCTATACAAAGGTGAAAGGTAGGACCTGTTAGGACAACCCACTCTAAAGAGAGGGATGAGGCAGGCTGTAAGATGCTACAGATCACTTGAGAGCCTCTTCCAGCTGCCAGCCCCAGTTCTACACAGCAGGGGCTTAAGGGAAGCCTTTTGGCTGGCCACAATTTTGTTTTTAGCATCATGTGCTCTACTGAGAGCTCCCTAGTTCTAGAGGGGGGAACTCTTAGATTTGGACCAGCCCTTAAGGACCAGTCCAGAAAACTGCCATAACAATGGGTGCAGCCATCAGGACCCTGAGCTGGGGTTGAGTTTACGTGCTTCCCATCTCTTTTTTCACTCCGGACACTAGGGCGGGTTCCTCTATTGTCCTTATTTCTTAGTCTTCACTTTAAAAGCAATCTAGTAAACAATGGGAGGGGAAGTAACATAGTATCTAAAATAATTTTAAAACACAGTTCTCTTCTGACCCAGTAAGCCACGTGCCCGATTACATTTCCAAAGGAAATGCACAGCTATTCTCCTCAAAACACATGTTCCCGAAGGCTGCAACCCTACAAACTGGACACTCCCGAAGGCCTCGTCATTCACTGGATTATGTTCACACAAAGGTATGCTGCACAGCTCAGATGATAATGAGCCACCCATAGCTGTGTGGAACAGTATGAATTGCTTTTGTGGTATTGAGTTAAAGAAGCCAGTCACTTCCTTCTGGGTTATTTCATGAAGTCAAAAACCTACCGAGTGGTACAGTTACCACTGCAGCTCCTCCTGGTTTGTCTGGGACTATCCCCATTTTTATGCTCAAAGTCCTGTACCCTAGGAAACTACTAGTTCTGGGCAAAATGGAACACTTGGTCACCTGCCCAGATCATGGTAAATGGCCAACTGTGTGGCTTCCATGGCTGCAGTTACTTCGATGTCCAATGCAATCAAACCCCTGCCACGACCCGCTGCATGTTTGTGCTGAGATCAGACCTGCTCTTGTGAAAACCAGGGGATCAGATGATCCCCATGCCACAGTAAGGGGAACCCTCCTGCAGCAGGCAGTGCTGTAAGTATTGGGACCAGCCTAAGCCATAGCACCAGCAGGGTCTGACCAGAGTGAGCTCACCAAATGTGGCTTCTGCAGGGCCTAGTGTTTTCCTAGGGCACAGAGGCCACTAGCACCAGAAGAGGCAAGCTGAGCTATTGGCATCTGTTCTGAATTAATCAGGAATAGGAAAAAAAGCATCCGGTGCAGTGTCACTGGCACCTCCTCCCAGGGAGCACAGGGAGAGGCAGGGAATGCATGGGTTCTTCTCTGGCCTGGAGGGAGGTGACTTCAGGCAGGGGAGGCAGTGACTCTCTGTGGTGTAAGTCTAACTGAAGGAGGCTGTCCTTACAGGTCACCGTGACAGTAAAACTCTGAGGATGCAACAAGCCACACCACACCAAAGCTTTTCTAACAGTGCTTCCTAAATAGACTGGGGGGCTGAAGACCCCAAATCCCCAACCCCAAATGTCTTAGAGAGCATTATTTGAGATCCTCCTTACATTACAAGAAATTTAAATGTGTGTGTGTGTGTGAGAAAGAGAGAGAGAGGGAGAGAGAGAGGAGTGTGTGTATACATGCACCTGATGAATCTGAATTTGAATTTGCCTGCACCATATTGTACAGGTACTCATCAGAGCCAGAAGGGGCTTTAGATCTCCCGGAACTGGAGTTGTGAGCAGTATGAACTGCCTGATGCAGGTGCTGGAAATGGAACCCAGATCCTTTGCAAAAATCGTAAATGCTCCTAACAAGAGCAATCTCTCTAGTCTCAAATTTCCTGTAAAAAAATATTTACTTTCCTTGTTTTAATGACAATATACATATGTATAAATGTTTGAAACAGGGTCTCATGTAGTCCAGGCTGGCTATGTAGCTGAGGGTAACTTTGAACTTCTTACTCCCCTTTCTCCATCTCTCATGTGCTGTGTCTTGCCACATCTGGATGTTTCTATGCAGTGATGAGGACTGAACCTCATACATACTGGGAAAGCACTCTACTGACACAGCTACACCCTACCCCTGGCAACAACAGTTGCATGTATGCCACAGCTTTAGGGAGACCATCCCATAACTGCACTCTGGCACACAAGTTCAAAGGCGGCTTCTATGGCTAATGACATGACTGACCTGAAGCTTCATCACAACCCAACAAAAGTTTGTTGAACCGAGTTACTTAAAATGTAACCTTGGACAAACACCTCGAGTGCCTGGGGCCTGTTTTAAGTGTGGAATCTTGGGCTGCCCAGTCCCGAGGAAAAGCTTGCAATCTGCGGCATTACCATGGAGACTGAGGTATATTATGGGTTGCCTTCCCTCCAGCATTGCTAACGAATCACTGTATCGATCATTGTCTGCTGCTCTCATATCGCCTCCCAATAGGAATGCTTATTAGTTAGTACATGTGCTGGAGTGAGAGATGAGGCAGGACTGCGGTGCCCATCCTGAGAGGATGGGGCTCTGCCTTCGGAAGACAGCGAAGATGCTCATCTGGGCTCCCTCTCACCTCATTAGCCTGGTCAAGGCCCCCAGGCTGCCAGCACTAGGGACAGCAAGGTACCCAGCATGAAAATCTTTATGTGTGCCACTATGTGTGGCGACAGAAGGGTGATGCAGGCCACTGACTCACTGGGAGCCCAGGAGCAGGGTGGGCTGGCAGAGATAGGAATGGAAACCTATCACTCTTCTGCTTGGAGGGTGTGGTCTCCATAATGATCCACCTTGGCCCCTCTTTCACTATAACATGGAAACTTGGGGGCCCTCTTGTGGGAGTATCTCCCTCAAGAATCCAGGGACTCACAGAATATAGCAGATGACCCCGATGCTCCACATGTCTGTGGCATAGCCGATGGGTTCATAGTTGATCACTTCAGGAGCCACAAACTCCGGGGTCCCAAAGAGGACCTTCAGAGACCCAGCATTCTCTGAAACCAGAACAGATGGGGGGGGGTGTCAGCTGCCAGCACATCACAGAGTTAGCCTAGGGTAGGCCCTGCCTTTGTTTGTGCAATGGGCACAGACAAGGGCTTCGCCTTTAGGTGTGCTCCACACACAGGCACCTGCCTGCCTGTTAACACATCAGCCCACCAGGAAAACCAATTAGCTATATGCTCACCTTAAATGCCCTGAGCTGGGCATGGGGTAGAAGAGGACATTAAAGTACCTGTCTCAGAGTGGTCCCTTCATAAGCCTGTGTCTTTAGCAAGCGAGTCCAAGGTGGAGCATGTGATATATGTTCACTAATCTCAAGTAGGCTGTGACACTAGCATTCACTATGTCTGATGTACTTTGCTACCAGCTTCAAAAGGATTTCTCTTCACATTGGATACATCTTTCATCCTTAAAAGGATTTTATGGCTTAACATTCTCATTAATGCTAGGAAATAGGGATTATTCTCATGCTACTTAGGACAAAAGAGAGGAGCAGGGAAATGAAGTGGTCTCCCTATCCCCCTATCCAGCTCATTAGAGATGGTTACAACTTGGACCCAGGTGGTCTGACTGCTGGTCCAGGTTCCCCACACTCCCCACCCACTGCCTCTCCTGTTTACTCTGAACCTCTTGTTTTTCCTCTCTCCAGTTGCTTGGATAGTAGTTGGAGAGGCCTAACCTCCAAAGTGGCATATATTGGTCCTAAAGGAGCAGAGATGCCTATTAGTGGGCTGGAATCCGTCTCCAAATTGGAGATGTCAGCAGTGGTAGCACATTGGCTTGGGAGCCACATCTGGTCTGGTTCAACACATCAGGACCCATATCAAACATTCCAACCAAAGGCCTTAAAGCATTCACAGCCTGAGTTTCCACTCCAGCTCACACCCAGTTTCCCTGCTGCATTTTAACTGTTTCCCTGTTCTTCAGCCCTCAGATACCACTGTCCCCATAATGTCCTTCTATCGAGGCACTGGAACATTGTGTTCCTTGGGCCCTGTCACTGCTGGCCCCTGCAGCCAGCGCTTCCCTATTTCTTCCACTTATTGGTGATTACTGTGCAAAGGAAGGTCCTATGTACTGGCCATCATCCTACGCATCCTGGTGGCAGAACAGAGTAGAACAGGCATATCTGCTCAGTATCAGAGAGTGCTCTGGCTTCACCGAGCTGAGCATCAGATAAGTCCATGCCTGTGAGGACCTCACACCCTCACTATCCTTACTGACCAACATAACCCTGGAAGTCCTGGGAGGTTCACCAGGTGGTGTTGCCTTGTTTAACTATTTCTTGCTTCTCCCAGGGTGGTGAGACAAAGACTAGCTCACTCCACTCCAGCCCTGTGGCTCTGTATTCACAGAAGGGTCTAGGAGGGGAGAAGGATGCTGCTCTATGACAGACATCAGAGAGCCACAGAGGCAGAGTGCATGCAGGGGGTACATGAGACACAGTTGCTGACTGTAAAGACTTCAGTGTCTGGGAAGAGGGTCTAGCCACTCCCCCACACCTTCTTCCTGCTGAAGATGTCAGAAGTTGGGGTGGAACAGTAAGGCAGTGGTAGCTGAGGGCCCTCACAGCATGCTAAGCTGGGTCCAGGGTTCCTATGCCAGTCTCAGTACTTCACTGGAACCTGTTGGGCAAAGCTTTAGAGAATCTTGATCTCCTCAAAAACATCCTCCTCCCGGTGAGAATGGATGAGGCTGGTTATACATTCTATTTTACTGTGACAGTACTCTGCAAACTGTAACATAATGCAGATGTGAGAAGCTATCGTCACCAAAATGAGTCATCGTCATCATCATCATCCTCACCACCATTACCACCAGCAGCAGCCCCATCACCATCATCAAACGCATAGTTAAAGCCAAGGTGATTACTGTGTGTAAGGACTATTGCTATTGTGCATTAGTGGCCTAACACCTCTATGGGGCAGGTACTGTTTAGTTCACCTTACAGAAAAAGAATTTGAGGTTTAGAGTGACACAGCAGTAAGTGGTAGGGGCTGGATTTGAACCTGAGAAGTCTTACTGGTCTCTGACTTTAGCTCCAACACTGTACATTTCCAGCATGCAGTGTATAGAGCACACCCAGCCATTGCCACCATGACAGATAAATGGCCTTACCGAGTCTTCGTGCCAGACCAAAGTCAATGAGCTTGATCCTGGTGCCTGTCTTGTTGACACACATGATGTTCTCGGGCTTGAGGTCCAGATGCACAATGCCCTGCTTGTGGATGTACTCCACCCCTTCTGAAATCTGCTTCATGTACTTGATGCACTCTCTCTCCGTCAGCTCAAAGTCCTCGTCAATGATGCGCTCAAACAGCTCGCCCCCTGACACGCTGTGGGGACAGCAGGAGGCAGGAAAGGTACTACGGTCACATCAGAGGATTCTAGGAACCAGAATGGCAGTGTGTCCTGCCAAGGTGAGCACAGGTGTATGTGTGAGCACATGCTGGTGCACATACCAAGTTTCTGTGGCTTCCAAGCCTCATTCATTTTTCTGTCTATGCACCTGCCAGCTACCGGAGGGCTCAGGGAAGCATCTGAAATCTGGGAAGCCCCCAGGACAGGCATAAACAGAGCAATGAGGACAAGATTGCCTTATTTGGAAGCGTGATCCCCAGCAGTCTTTTTCTCTCACAGACCCCAGCTATGCCTTTTAGGTACAGGGAACTAACATTTCAAATACCCACTTTTCTATAGAATCTAAGAATATATTTTCATAACCGGGAAGAGAAACTGATCTTTGGTAATGAGGATCCTCAGCAAATGTTCTGGAATTGGTTGATGTAGACTATTGCAGTAGTAGCTGTAAGAGATCTGTGTTTGCCCTCTCCAGTTGTAACTAGCTTGCCTTGCTTCTACCTGGTAGACAGTAGACTGTGTCCCGGGCAAGTGCAATCCACTCCACCCCCAGACCCCTAGAACCCACATCTGGGTATCCAATGCTGCTAACTTCAGGTGGCCAGCATACAACCCCGTGTGAATGCACAGCCCTGATGTCTTCTCTGATTCTCCCATCGCAGCGGACCTCTAAGCCCACTTTCCCTGCTCACTGCTCAGCGAGTTTAAAGCTTGCCCTGGGTAACCTATGTGACACCCAGGTATCAGTAAGCTCAGTTTTCTACAGTGGCCTGTTGGTCCACTACTGCTACAGAAAGTACAAAATGTGGTACTTCTAAAAGGAGCCATCATGGATGCACAGTGTGAATCCAGGCTCGGAGTTTCCCAGGCTGTGACTCTGGGCCAGGTAGTTCCTTGCCACTGATGCTTGCAAGGGAAACTGACCAGCAGACAGAGCCTGTGCACCTCTGGAAGACCTGAGTCGGGTAAGGGTCATGAGTACTCCTGGCCACTAGAAGGAGCTAAAACAGACACTTCAGAACTACCCAGAGAAGAAAGACCCTTCATTAGCCAGCAGGTGGCGCCTCTTGTCCTGGAGCCTTCATGTCTACTGATTTTCAGGAAGGCTCTAAGACAGTTCCTGAACCTGTGGGTCACAACCCCTTTATGGGTAAAACAACCTTTCACAAAAGTCACATATTAGATAACCTGACTATGAGGGATATTTGTATTACGATTCACAACAGTAGCAAAATTACAGTTATGAAGTAGCAATGACATAATGTTATGGTCAGGGGTTACCACAACATGAGGAACTCCATGAAAGGGTCACAGCATTAGGGAAAGTGGGCTTAGAGGTCCGCTGCGATGGGAGAATCAGCATTGAAAACTACTGCTCTATTGTTAGGCCACAGCCTTAATTTCTTCATCTGTAAGATACAAAAACATCACCACCTCACAGGCTTGCTCCAAAATGGACTGAGTTCACACTATGGGCAAAGTACCCAGAAGGGTACTAGCATGTAAAATAGCTTTTCTCATTTTAAAGAACCAGTTGGGTTTATGTTGAAAATATAGATTCTTGGGTTTAGAGGGATGGCTTATGGGTTAAGAGAACTGACTTCTCTTCCAGAGGACGTGGGTTCAATTCCCAGCACCCACAGGACAGCTCACAACTGTTGGTAACTTCAGCTCCAGGGGACCCAACACCTTCACCCACGCATGCAGGCAATACACCAATGCATATAAAATAAAACAAATACAACATTTAAAAATCATATGTAAAAAAGAGAAACTACAGACTCTCAACATCCTCCCTCAGAGATTTGACTTTGTAAAGTCTTGTGAGGAATCCAAGGCTCCATGTTTTAGAAGTGTCTGGGTCACTCTAATGACTAGACATGTTTGGGACATCCCTGCTTGCTCTGCTATGGCTCCTGTGAGGAACTGGAACTCAAGCTCTTGGAGAAACTCTTCCCTGTTCCACACGAATGGCCCTTCCTTCTGAGGGTCTCCATGTCTTGTCTATACTCTGTATTTGTGTCAAGCCTGTCTTGTCTCAGTTGCTGGTCATCATAGCTGCATCTTTCCAGGCTTTCACTTGCAGCTTCCAGCATGTAGCACAGACAAGGTGTCCCCAAATGTCTGCCTCTAAGTTTAAACTGTTCTTGGAAAGCAGCCATTCGTTCAACTTCCCAGGGGACTTCTGAGCAATAGGTAGAGATGTCTGAGCCATGAAGCCCATATGGCTGCATTTCTAGAGGTAGGTAACTTATTCAGTTAGTTCACACAGGCTCAAGCCTATTCAGCTACATCTGACGTATTTCGAAAGCATTTCTTTAGTCACTTCCTGGTATAGAAGGAGTTAAACATCTATAGGTTCTCTTCAAAATGGTCAAGACTGCAGGGGGAAGATAATGGTGTTTGCTAAAGGCTGCCACCCACAGACATGGGCCAGGATGGGGCCAGATGAAATGTGTTCTTAATAAACTGATACTGAGTGATACTGAGTTAAATGAATGGATACTTACTACCACCAACACATCCCAAGGGACCAAACCTATCACCAGAGCTCTAGGTCTGGGCAAGGCCTCCTCCCTGGCAGTCAGAGAGGACAATGCTATCCAGGGACTTGTTCCCCGGTCTCTACTCCTTGTCTCTTGGCAGCCAGCTGGATGCTCCTGTATAAATTTTGCTAACAGCAGAACAAAGATGACATCAGCCCCCGGGGAACCAGCTGAAACTTCATATCCTCTTCAGGGCTCAGAATCCCACCACCACTTGGCCAGTCCCAAGCACTTCCGAAAAGGCAAGCCCAGGCCCAGGCCAGCAGCCAGAAGGACCCTGATGCTGTACAATTGGGACTTGTCCGGAAACAAAGTCAGACAGGCTGTAGACATGCTCTTCCTTATTACCCACACATCTGAGGCAGGGGCCCCAGAACATATTTAATTACTCACTCTCAGTTTCTCCATCAAACAAGAACGTAAAATTGCCCTGCAGACTGTCAATCTTTCTCCTGTCTGTGGCCCTGTGTTAGACTAGGTTAGAAGGGCGAGCAGATGGAGGATGAGCCCTGGTTGAGCGCCTATTACAGGACAAGCTTCTAGCCCTCAATAGAGGCTAATCTGGCATCTGTGCCTGTAAGACTCGTTCTGTCCATGGGGGAGGAGTAGGGTACAGGGATGAAAGCCAGACCAGCTGAAACCTCCTTACATTTCTCTGCTTTTTCCAACCAGCTTGCCAAGTCCCAATTCCAAGCTAAGTATGGTATTCTGCCCACTGGTGCCGCTCGCTGCCTGGCCTTACCCAGGCTAGCCTGCATCCCCCCTCCCCCCAGCTTGCCCAAGGTTTAACTTCTAAAGATAAAGCATTTCTCCACGTCTTCACATACCCCACTGCTTGGACTAAGCAAGTCATTCTAGAACAAATGTGAACTCTCGCCCACGAAGATACTGAAAGCTGTGACAGGGTCATAGACAGGGACTCAATACTCCTAAAAGCGGGTGGTGGTGAATTTGACTATAAGAGACTAGTGAAAATGTTCTCTGAGTCTTTTATGGTTCCACAGACAGTAGAATTTTATACCTAAATAGAGAGCCTTGAGATTATTTAATCTAAATACCTTTTGGCTGGTAGTACCGAACAATTAAAAAAAAAAAAAATCACATTTCAATAGTAACAGAGCTTGAAGGAAGGCTTCCTGGGTATTACAAGGGACTTGTTCCACAGCATCTGCTTTGATGTTAAAATGCTCTCAGGATACTTTTAAGTGGAAAACAGACCAGCATATAGAAAAAGTCAACTTACCTTTCTTCTAATAGCTGCCTATGGCTGAATACAGAAGCTCACTCGCAACCATTATTCACTTAATCCCACAACAATAAAGCTAAGGATTGGCAGAGCTAAGAACTTACTAAAGGTCAGATTGTGAGAGGTGGGCTGGGGTCTGAGTAAGGGTTATCTGACTCAGATCTATACTTTTAAGCAAATTTTTCTTTCTGTCCTAAGAGCATTTTTTGGGAGAAGCATGACAAATGTCACTGTGATAAGCGGAGAGAAGAGGTTCATTGCGGTCTCAGACCTAGTCCTTCCTGGGGAAGAACGCCGCCAGCATAGACAGCTCGTCTTCTCACAGTACCAATTCCAAAGTTCAGGGTGCTCAGTGCAGTTCTAAAATACCCTGAAACCCCTCAATTGACCATGCCCTTTCACCCTGTGCAGCTTCACTTCCGGGATGCAAGCTACAGTTATGCACTGGTGTCAGCGAAAGCACAGGCGAGTGAGGCTGCAAGTAATGTCTGCAAATGCAAAAAGCGAGAAACCCTCTGATCTCTCTTATCAAAAACAGTCAGCTACAAAGTACACACTGTGGTGTGTGTGTGTGTGTGTGTGTGTGTGTGTGTGTGTGTGTGTATACAATGAGGTCCCTTGGATCTTGGAGATGCACGCACTGTGATGTGTTGTGTGTATAGTGAGGACCCCCCAGAGCATGGAACACGCAGGGCTTGCAATGGTAGCAGTTTACTGAAACTGCCTGGTGCGGGACCGTAAGCTCAAGTCACACATTGTGACAAAAGGCAGGACAGTAAAAATGTTATATTACGCTTGTGTTTTCATAAAGAACTTTGGAAGAGTACAGCAAAACCCAATGAAACTATTTTCCTCCAGTGGTGTAGAAACGGGAAGGTAGGTAAATGGGTAGGACTAAGACTTCATTGTGTATTTCCTTAAATGTTTAATGTGATTTTATATACTAAAAAAATAAGGTTCAGCAAAGGAAGTCAATGAAAACTGCAGGCACCTGTGAAGGACACCTGGCTTGAGGACGTGTATGGGCATGTGAGGGGATGGATGCCGAGGAAGCTCTGCCTGCAGGTCATGTGCTCCACCCCCAGCCTCTGTTTAACCCAGCAGAGAAGGCACTGCTCTGTTCAACAGGGAGGAAGGGGGGTCAGTAAGAAGCAGTGAAGGGCTGGAGAGAGGCTTTCATTTCAGAATTCTGAGCTCCCAAATCTGGGCTCCCTTCTCTTTTGCAAGGAAGGCAGGAAGCTGCCCTGTTCCCTCCTTCCCTACTTCCCCCCCTTCAGGCGAGAGTGCCCTTGTGATATCGGGTCTTTCACAAGGAGACAGGAGGACAAAGGTTATAGGGGTCCCAAGGCTGCTGGCAGGCTGCTTGATGCCCAGTGGGTCAGGGCCAGTTCTGGTTCCCACAGGTCAGCCCTGGTCACAGTGCTGGTGAGTATCTTGCCCACCATAGCATGTTGTGTGGTGAAGGTGTTGGGTTGGGACAGTGGGAGAGAGGCAGGTTGTGGTGGGGGTGGGGGTGGGGACAGGTAGGGGCTCTCAGGCTACAGCGCCACTCACATCTCCAGAACCATGACGATGTTGGCCTTTTCTTCGAAGGCATCCACACACTGGACCAGCTTGGGGTGGTGGAGACAGTTCATGATGCTGATCTCCTGCCGGATGTTCTCTTTTTCCTTGGCAGAATAGGCCTTGAAAAACTTCCCTGCCCAGAGTTTTCCAGTTTTCTTTTCCACAAGTCGGAAGACTTGTCCAAACTTCCCACTGTCAAAGAAAGAAAAGAGAAAAGCCAAGTTGAGCTGAGTTCTCTACAAACTTGGGGGTGGCAAACTACAGCCCATGAGGCAGAACTGTCCCTACTCTTTTCATAGTAGAGGCTCATCGGGACACAAGCACACACCTGCTCACTTAGATACTGGCCATAACTATACAGCTGAGGAGCCAGGACCCATGCATATGGCTCACAGACCTGAAACAGTCTTGACTAATGAAGGCCATCCTACTTAATCTTAAGGGTGGACTTCTTCTTCCCTTCCCTGTACTGGGATCTCTGAGGATGGGCTGAGGTCCTCCTTTCCAAATACAGAACTACTGAATGGCTGTCCCCCTTCCACTCCATGCTAGCCCAGATGTTCTGGCAGTGGAGGGTGGACCGGCTTCCCCGGCTGGGAGTAGGGAGCTCTTTTTATTCCAACAGAATGACTTTCTCCCCAGAGCTCATAAGAGGCGTACATTGTACCCTTGGTTCCCATAAACCACCAGAACCAAAAGCTGGGCCATGTTACCTTTTTTTTTCCTTAAAAATATATAGTTCAGGGTGTCCTCAGACACACTATCTCCCCAATGACAACCTTGACTTGGAACTTCTGATGCTCCTGCTTTTATCTCTTCAGTGCTTGGATGTGTATCATCACATATGGTTTATGTGGTTCTGGGGATGGAATCCAGGCCCTTGTCCTGTTAGGCAAACACTCTACCAACTAAGCTACATGACCCCCACCCCACCACACCCCACCGTTCACTTTCTTCCTCTTCTTATACTTCTCCAGAGACTGAGGGTTGGGGAGAGATGCATACTTGTTGGTGTCTCTTATGTCCTAGGGAAGGAGGACAGTTAATGGCAGCATATGGCAAGTTTGTCTAGGAACTGTGAGGCTCACTGGGTATGCTCGTGCAACTCCAAGGCTGGCCCTGCTGCAGAGAAGATGCTCACCGGGCCCAGCTACTTCAGACCCAATGCAAGGCATGCTAAAGACAATGGCTTCGGGTCTGGACCTCCTGTTTGAGTGATGTGCTGTGAGAAAAGGCACAGAAGCCTAAGCTCCTACAGAGCAGAGCCTGGACAGAACCTCAGGAGTAGCTCCAGAGACGGCCCCTGGCAAGGGATGGGCTTGTGGGTCTACAGGCTCCAGGATGGGCTTGTGGGTCTATAGGCTCTCAGTTTGGGAGGAAGCTGTGTTTAGGACAGCACAGGAAGAGACACTGGGGTGAACTGTGGGCCCTGCATCACCCTTACCCCAGGGCTCAGAGGCAGTTTTGAACTGTACTTACGATCCTAGTCGCTCTTCAATGTCATACACATCAGACACTTTCTGTTCAGTGTTAACTGTCACTGTGCGATAATCGACCTCAGGCTCCTTTTCGTCTGCAGGGCACAGGTTGGGGTGAGGGTGAGCCATCAGATTCCCCCTTCTCAGCCCCTCCACCCCAAGAGCCTGTCCCGAAGGCAGCTGGCCTCACTCACCATCATCTGACACTTCCGCTTCATCCTTTGGCTCTGGAGGGGACAAGGAGAGACAGAAAGCACACTGTGATTAGCACGGAAGGCCACCTAGAGCAAGACATGCTGTGGGCTTCTCCAGGCGGCAGCACACCTGAGTCACATGGGTATCCCCCGAAGTGGGTCAGTCCTTACTGTAAAAAGCCAGAGATGCAGACCAGCAAGTTCTGGCCTCTTCTCCTCCGCCCCACTCCTCTACCGTCTATTCATCATCCCCTCCTCTCGCCCAGTGACCCCCCAGACAGCTCCCCTTCTACACTTCTCCCAGTCCTCTGGAATTTCAGAACCGACATACAACCGCGACAGTCCCTTTTTCCATGGCTTGAAAGCAAACAACCTATAATTACTTTCATTGTTAAGTCTGTTTATACATCCGTTGAACATTTGTTATTGCATTCTAGCAGTATAGCAGCATCTTGCCAGTTGTGTGGGTACATAACATAAAACACACACAAGGAAGGCATAGTCTCCCCTCCTTCCCTGGAGCTTATAATTTACTTGTATAGGCAAAAACATAGAAACCTTTAAGTATCAATTACTTATGTCATATAACGAGGCATATACACTGTGGCACCAAATGCACAGTGAGGAAGGTGACACAACAAAGGACAACGATAAAGCCTGCGATTGTTCTCAGAAGAAGCCCTTGAGTGGCCCCCAGGAGAAGATGGAATATAGTGAGGGTGAATGATGGAGTCCACGTGTGACCCGTGCTGGCTGCTCTCACGCATATGCCAGGAGCGAGAGCTAGGGGAGGAGATGGGTCAGATGACCCCAGACCGTGTCTACTTCAGAGCCCTGGGGTTTCTTTTGCTCTGACATACATATAACTTCCTCATCTCGGCTACGTTATCTTTCCCTTTCTTGATCCCAGGCCCTGGCCCGACTACCACTATACGCCACATTGTGTAATGTTTTATATTCCCTCAGCTATCGTGGGGACCATGACTGATAGATGGATGAAGGGAAGTGTCTTGAGGAAACAGAGTGAGGACATGGCAAAAATCCCAGGGATGCCAAAGGTCATTAATATGGAAGTGTGTGAGTGTGTGGGATATGTGGGAATACGAGAGCGTATGTGAGTGACGGTGAGTGTGAGCGTGCATCCACGAGACGGTGTGTAAGTATGTGAGCACAAAGGTGACAGTGTGGAAATATATGAGAGGATGGGAGCATGTGGGGGCAGGATCTAGGGGACAGCATGGAAGTGTGTGAACATGAGTGTGACTGTGTTAGAAGGAGGTGGGCGTGGGAGTGTGCACGTGTGGGATGGTATGGGAGTGTGCACGTGGATAGTATAGAAGCATGTGAGTATGGGTAAGAGGATGTGTGAAAAATGTGTGTATGTGTACATCAGACAGTTGGAAAATGTGTGACATCAATATCTGTGTGGAGATGATTTAGAAGTGTGTGAATGTGACAGTTTGCTGAGAGGGTATGTGTGCATGGCACATGGACAAGTATGTGAGAATATATGTGTATAGAGTGGTTTTGAAGTGTGTGATAATGTGAGTATATGTGTGGGGAGTATTATGGAATGGTGTGAGTGTATGTATGTGGGGTAGCATGGAGGTCTGAGTGTGGTGGTGTGTGCGTACAATGTATGGGGGAGCATAGACTCATGTGAGCATATGCATATACATATATGATAGCATAGGAGTGTGTGGCTGTATGTGTGTGATAGTGTGGAGGGTGTCCCTGTATATGCGGATGGCATAGAAGTGTGTGTGTGATAACATGGTTGGCGTGAAAGTGTCTGACTGTATGCACATGTATGTGGCATAGTGTGGAGGTATGTGAATGAGGCTAGTGCATATATAAGTATATTACATATACACACACACGTATTTGTATGTGTATAAAATACATGTGTGAGAGATAGCATGAGTGTGTGTATTTGCCTGAGTGCATCTGTGTGTGTGTGTGATGGTGTGGCATGTGCAAATGTGTGAATGAGTGGTTGAATAATATCAGTGCATAAGTGTAAGTTGGATGTGTGTGTGTGAGAGAGAGTGTGCTAGAGTGCAGCAGTAAGACTTGGGAGGAAAGGCTGACTTGCTGAAGCTGCCACCAGAGCAAGGCTGGTGGGAGGGCTGGGTAGCAGCATGCTGGGCTCTGCAGTGCTTTCAAGGCCCCGCTCTGTGGTGGGGTGAGGGCTGGGGAGCAGGTGCAGCTGGCCCTGTGGACAGCAAGTGCATCCTTCAGACTGAGGGCAGAACACACTGGGACCTAAACAGACAACTGGAGGAAAACTAACCCAGGCCCACATAAGGTAAGTACCTCTTGCCAAAAAAGAGTTCCGAGAGTTTATGAGCATAAAACCAGAAGCTGTGATCTGTTTAGAGTTCTTAAAATGCTGCTGACAAAGTTTAGTTTTAGAAACCTAAACACAGGGGCCTGGGAAGAACAACACAGGGAACAGCCATGGGGAAGCAAAGTGGGCAAGGCCGATGAGGACAGGGTCGGGGCGGATGGAGCCGGCTGATCTGGAATCCATATGGCTGGCTCCGGCACAAGTGGCACTGTGCAACTCAGCAATGGCAAGGGTGATGCAAGAGCAGTGCTCCCAGGCCTTAGAAGTGAGTGCTCAGGGAGGACTGCCTCACTCTGCCCGAGGCGTCGCTCGCTCTCAGGAATGCTGTGAAGCTCACTCCAAGAGCCTTTCTTCCACTTGTGGCTCTGACCAACAGAACACCATACTGGGACAGCAGGTGGATTAGTCTGTCGAAGTGTTGGTCATCTGTTCCCAGTACTAGCTGTGGGCAGCTAGAAGGCTATGATGGAGCTGGACGAGTATTGAGAGTTGCTGGGAGGAAGGACTGCTGTGGTAAGATGGTCAGAGAAGGTGGGAATCATGGTTGTAAAAGGAAATTGTGCCTCACACGGGAGGACTAGTGGCAAATGGAAGCCAAGATGTCCAGTAACAAGAGGGTCAACAGGTGCTCAGACTAGTTCAGTGATGATATTTCACATGGGGCACTAAAGGAAGCAGAGAGTCAAGTCCAGTGGTCCATGACTATCTGGTAGATGCCGGTCACCCACCCAGTGTCCATGACATCTTTCTGGCAGGTGCCGGTCACCCACCCAGGTCTTCCAGTCAAGGAAACAGCATTTCCTACTAGGAAATCCCATTGTTGTCTGGTCTGAAAGAGTGGTTCTAATTTAATTTGATGATCACCCTTCATTTTCTTTGTCCCCTGTTATATCCTGCTGATGTGGAGATGGAGTGCTCTAAGTAGCAAAGTGTGGAAAAGCCACAGCAGGCTTTCTTGGCCTGGTGTCCTGCTTATGACAGAGTGGCACGTGCTATGAGCTATTAGGAGGCCCTTCCAGCCACCAAGCACAGGACTTTTCTCAGCCAGCCTTGGAAAGGGACTTAGTTCTGGAGTTTGCCTCTTTCCATTACCCTGCCTCCAATCAGAAAGTTGTGTGAGCCTGTGTGAGCACCAGGCCTGCCCTCACACCTCACAGCTTATGTACTGTAGTTGGGGGCCAACACCTCTTCGCAGAGATTCAAGTTGCCCTCTGTATTGCGCAGGGTAGCCTTCCTCTGAGAGTATTCACTGAGATCCAGGGATGCTGGAGTCTGCCTTCGCATCTTGCTCCTTTTGGTTGTGGGCAAGATGAGCAGAGAGGAGAGCAGGAGACGACATGAGGGAACTCGCAGTTCAGTGAGCTGAGCTCCTGGACCATAAAAAGTGGCAGCCATCTCAAAGATGAGACCTTGGTTTCCCTCTTCCCATGGAATAAGGAGATAAAATAATAAAAGAAAGAATTCAACAAACATTTTTTAAGCAACCATTTAGTGGGTTGGAGAGATGGCTCAGGGATTAAGAGCAATGGCTGCTTTTCCAGAGGACCCAGGTTTGATTCCCAGCACCCACATGGTGACTAACAACTGCCTCTAACTCCAGTTCCAAGGAATCTGATGCCCTCTTCTGACTGCTTCAGACCCCAGCTATGCATGTGGTACACAGACATATATGTAGGCAAAATACACATACACACAATTAAAAAAAAAATCTATTTGGAATGAGCCATAGAGCCAAGAGCTCAGTGCAAGAGCTGTTTGGAAGAGGGTTCTGAGATATTTCTATAACCAGTGAACCTCATTCCCTGGGATGGTGTGAGGAGACGGCCAGCAAAGCTCTGGGACCCCTCACAAAGCAGGTCCCAACAAATCTCCTACCACAGAGCTCTGTCCCTTTCTGTACAGAGGACTACATGTGTTTAGTGAACACTAGAGGGCAGTGTGTCTCTGGACAAGGCTTCTGGGAGCCCTGCAGAGCCTCATCCTAGCTGTGTAGTTCCAACTGCCCTTGGATGCAAGGAGCTGACTGGCGAGAAGCCTCAGCTAGGGCTGTTTTGCTAATACCTCTGCAGCCTAGAACAAATTAGGAGTAGGGGCAAGGATGGAGGGGACTCCAAAGTTAGAGCAGAGTTAGCGGGGAGTGGAACTAACTAAGACTTAGCTGGAAGGAAGAGTCAAGGTGGGGGCTCTGCTCAGGCCTGGTGAAACTGGGAAGGTGCTGTCAGGTCATCTGCCACAGGGAAGCCACTGCGGTCGGTGGGAAGTCCTCCTTTTCAGTCTCCCACTGTATCCCCAGTGTCCCGGGCAGCCCCAGCAACACTAGAGGGGCACAGGACACCTATGGGTGAATGAATGAGGGGTGGGTGGGAAATAGGTGGAAACCAAGCTCAAGATGAAGCAGGAGATGGGAGGTGCAGGGCAAGAGTGATGGTAGAACGGAACGGTAAATCGGTCTTACGAGCTGGGCTTTGTGGAGTGAGGGTTACTTGGCTTTGCTTTTAGTAAGGCCCCCACAGCCCACTATTCCACCGAAGCCACCTCCTATGGCTTCTACTTCTCCCATCTGTCCGCTAATGCTTCCAAGCTCATTCCCCAGCACACTTCCCAGAGAGCCATTTTCCCTTTAAGTAGAGAGAGCTACCCTCGCTTAGAACTCATAGCACCTGAGGAACGCCCAGAAAACTTTGGCGTGGGGCATCCCTACCCTCCTCTCCCCCTTCCTTCCTCCTCTCCTTCACCCCTTCACTCCTGTCTCTACTCTCAGACCTAGCTTGTGTGAACTGTCCTTCCCTCCTCCTCCCTCTTGGATAAGACAACTGGGCTTGGAGTGGGAGTAGCTTCCTGTCTGGAAGCCCTGGGTGGCCTGGACCCTTCCTTTGGATTTCAGGCAATTGTCCACTTCTGTTTGTCTGCAGCAGTGGGAGGGGGTTCTGGAGGCTACATAAGACGGCCTGCTGTGGAAATCAATGGCAAGCCACTGCCCACTAGCATGGCACTTCCATAATCCTGCATGCTACAGCTCTGGCCTCCTGAAAGCCATGCCTCATCTCCATCAGGATCCCTGTGTTGATTGGGGATTCTGGTTGCTACAGCAGGGCCTGGGTGACTACCAGCCCAGCCAATGAACAGATTTTCTCTGTATCTGTCACTTCCAAAATAATATCCTAAAAACACTCCCTGCCCCATCCTATCCTCTATCCTGTCTGTTTCCTAAGTTGTGCAGTGCAGAAGGATGTGCTCTCTCTCTCTCTCTCTCTCTCTCTCTCTCTCTCTCTCTCTCTCTCTCTCTCTCTGTGTGTGTGTGTGTGTGTGTGTGTGTGTGTGTGTGTTAGAGTGTTGAGAGGCAACAGGTGGTGGCTTTTACATTTGTAAGCAGCCAATGGATGAGAGCCTTGTGAAAGCTTCCTTGAGCCAGGGCTTAGGCCAGCTTCCTCTATGTTGACTGTGGCTATCAGAGAGCCCTGCCTGTGTCCATCCCAAGGGATCAGAAGTGCAGGTACCCAGCATGCAGGTGTCTGGATGGCAGTATGAAGGTGGTATGTTCTACTAGCATCTACCTCCTTTCTTCTAGGGCCCTCAACTGAGAGCTGTTTTACACCTAATTTTGGAAAGCCAGGAAATTATCATAAAGACAGCTACTCACGGGATACCCTGGGTTACATGGTGCTTCCGGGATGGGTCTCTCCCTGCCTCATTTGATACCTTAGTATCCCACCAGGCTGTCTACTTGACACCCTGAATATCGCTCCAAAAGGCATTGTCCCTTTTGTCCTCCACCTTCTCATCTTGCTCCTTTTGGTTGTGGGCAAGATGAGCAGAGAGGAGAGCAGGAGACGACCTGAGGGAAATCACAGTTCAGTGAGCTGAGCTCCTAGACCATAAACAGTGGCTCTGTCTTAAATCCACAGCAACCTTTTCCCTCTCCTTGAATAAATCTCAGCATAACTCGCCTTACTTCTGGCCTCTCTTCCATTCATTCCCTCACCAGGGCAACTCTGTGGAACTCTGTGGCCTTCTATTTCAAAGATCACTACCAAACAACAGGCAATTCCAATAATCTGCAGTCCCTAATCCCTGTCTTTAATGCAATGCTCTTGCACCTTGTCCTCTCCCTATGTCCACAATGAACTCCAGATTTCTCACAGTCCTTTCTTGTAGTCCCACAGACTTTCACACTATGGCATTAGTGTTGACCTTTTCTAACCTCTGGGTGACCTTATTAGTTTTATTCAGTTGTTCATTATGTGGCAAAGCTTTCCAAAATCTATAGCCCTTGTTTGAACCTTCCTCCCAAGGCTGGGACTCAATGGCCCAAAGAGCCCTCCCTTTGAGTATCCCTGAGATACCGCTACTAAACTACTCTGAAACTAAAACACTTACCATCTCCTAGATTCTCTGTAATCTAACCTTCAAGTTCCTCGAGCCAGTGGGGAGTAAGCCCAGCTAACTTCCTCCCTCATTCTGACCAAAGGAGAACAAGCATTGGGCCAGACAGCTCTGGGTTCACACTTCTACTCACCATTCACAAGCTCTTTGACCTTAAGCAAAAAGTTCCACATGTCTGTTTCCATTTCCCCTCAGAGGAGGACAATGGCAATGTCTGTGTTACCCGGCTACTAAGACTGAATGAAATGGAGAATGCAAAGCGATGAGGATGCTGTTAACATATGACAGATGCCCAATGGCTAGCATTAGCCACATGACTTAAAACAATAAACCTCTAATTGTCTCCTGAGTGTGTGCTTAGTTATCCAAGCCAGGAACTTAGAAGCCTCTTCTCTCTCTAACCCCCTCACCGCATAATCATCATGAGTGGTCCATTCTGTACTACAGGGATTTAGTTCATGCTCTTCCCATCCTTCTACTAGGCTATGATCACAGAGAGTCATCAGTACCTGGCTAACTCTAGACTCATCCTTCTAATCTATCACCAACCCTAAGGCTTCTCAAATGTTCTTGGGTATATGAATGCCTTCAGGAGCAAAGTGTGTCAAAGTGAATCTTCAGGAAGCCTGGGGATGCCTAGGCTGAGAAGACACAAGGCTGCCACTCTACAGTCATGTGTGAGTGGCAAAGCTCTACTACTTTACAAGTTTGCTTTCTAAAAGACCAGCCACATTGTCTCAATTTCTCAGCAAAGCTTTGGTGAACACTGTAATTCTCTCTAAACTACCCTTTTCACTTCCTTCTCTTTTAGCTCACACAACATATGCCCTCGCAACACTTAATCTTCTCAAATGCCACCTGTTTTTGTCACTTCCTACCCTTGCTCAGGTTGTGTCCTTTGTGTGGCATGCCCTTCCTTATCTCTCCCACTTCTCAGTATATGTGCCAGGCCCTTTTCCAAGACACAGCTTAAGTGTCACCCCCTCCCAGAAGCGTTTCAGTCTCCTTGGCATGATTTCCCGTGCTTAGTGTGCTGTCCTTTCATCTCTTAATTTGCAACACTCTAGTGAGATACATTCTGTCTCATTGTAGTTGCCCATGTAGTCATCTTTCAACTTAAGTTCCTTAGCTTATCTGTCCTGTATCCTAAATCCTAACACCGAGCAGACACTCGCCTGTGAGAGCAACAGAAGCAGAGAAGGGATGAGAGGTGGACCCAGGAGCCTGGGGTCTGCCTGACAGCCTGCCTGCTGTTTAACACATCGTCACCCTCTGGTGGCAGGGTGACAACATTGCTGACATTTCATTAGTGTGGTATCAGTGATATCAGATATTATACCCTAGGAAGGCATTCTGCCACTGAACTACATTCTCAGTGCCTTGGATAATAAGTTTTTGAAAGGCCCTGTGAACTTTTCAAAGTATGGGTAGGCAACACTGTCTTAGAAATCAAGCCCACCAAAGGTCCTGCCAGCCACCCCTCTGTATCCAGCCTCTCTCGCCTTGAACCTCCCTCCCTCTGTGGAATCCCTCCAAATGCATGCACATTTATTTCAAGCCCATGAGGGAAAGAAGGCAGCCTACCCTCAGGTTTCTCTCCCACGGCTGTGAGCTCAGACTCCTGGCTTGGCTCGCTGGTTCCATAGACGTTGACTGCACGTACCCGGAATTTATACTCTCTGTCAGGCAGCAGGTCTTGGACATTAAAAGAGGTGCTGCGGCATGTGGCTAGTTCTTTCCACATCTTGTCCTCTGAGTCCCAGATCTCAACATTGTAGGACTGTACAGCACTGCCTCCATCATAGGAAGAGCCGTACCAAGACAGGGTCAGCGAGGAACTCCGTATGTCAGATGCACAAGGTGTGCCAGCTGGGGGATCTGGCTTATCTGGGGATGAAGAAGCACAATGTCACTCAAATTCTATAGGACCACTGAGAAGGAACTTCCCTCAGTCTCAGTGCTGGGAATAAAATTTAGGATGACACTCTCATACAGACACCTCACTCCAGAATCAACCAGTACTAAACTGACAACATTCTTGAATTAGCTCTGCCACAAGGAGATAGTGAATTCAAGCTCAGTTCTCCATGTCTTGCTTTCAACCTTTCATGCATCACTGGGTTAGCAATGCACAAACCTACCAGTACTGAAAGTCCCATATATACATTCCTGCTTGAAAGAAACTATCTTTGGCTAGTCATTCAGACCACAAGTCATGGTTTCCTATACTTTGTCCAAGTCATAAACATATGTTTTCCAGAGTAAACAGATCTAGGAAGCTGTTTAGGAGTTGGGGACTGTTTACCATGAAAAATATGTTTTGAGAGAAAGTTGTGTGTGTGTGGTGTCATGTGTCTTTCAGGTTCAAAGCCAAGGGACCTGTGATATCACTTTCTTTGGAATCTGGGACATGCTGTCTCATTAAAGGACAGCAGACAAGTTCTGAAATCAGGTAGATCTGGCTTTAAACACAGATCTGTGCCCACTCAGTAGCTAGTAAATGCTCTGTGCCTCAGTTTCCCCATCTGGACAGAGTGCAGTGAGTCATTCTTAGAAGGTGGCTGACCTGACCAATTATTATTAAGCTTTAAAACACTTCTGTCTTACCTCTTTGTTGCTGTTCTGGGTTTTGGTGCTGTATAATAATGCACATGTGCTTTATTTACCATCAGGCAACAACCCTTACCCAACAACTTCAACTTTCATGGGACTGGTATGCAAAAGAGAGCCACAATTGTGAATCATCACTGCCCCTGACTAAGGGATACAAAATGGACTGAAGACACAAAAGAGAAGTGACCCTTTTGGCTGGCTGCCTTCCCACTTGGATGACCTTAGCTTAGCCCAGTAACACTGCTCACACCAGGCCATATCACGGCAGCCAACAGTTACCGAGGTTCCTGAGTTTCCCTGCCTGCTGTTAATTGCTTATCTGAACCAAACTAACTTTCTGATTAGTTTCTGCAGTTGTTTGGTTAGTTACATGTATCTGTTAATTATAGAAAACCCTCCATCCTCAACCAACCAAGTTTGACTTCCTTCACAAAACAGAAACTAGAAGCACATTATGTGGATTTGTATGTGAATGCCAGTAAGTTTAAGGCCAGTTTGTTTGTCTGTCTGTCTTACTGGGAAAACGGTGTTAACATGTGCCTCTTAGTATTTCTGCAAGTATGGAGTTAACACACACAGACAGGCAAGTCATGGACTTCTATCTCCTCTAAATGACCCTATGACCCTGTGAAGAAACACCTGTATGCTCCTGTGTGTGTGTGTGTATATATATATATATATATATATATATATATATATATATATATATATTCATATGTACATATTCCTTTTTACCCCTCCTCCATTTTTTAATTCTCGTTTTTTCCTTTCTTTTTATTTACTTATTTTTTAAAAATAGGGTCACTGTCAGGGTCCATAAAAATGGCTTTGCTTCATCTTGGCTTAAGGTCAGAGAGTTCAAAACTATCCTTACTCTTCCAAGGTTAAAGTCATAAGACCTAAAGGTCTAAGGCATGGATCTCTTATCTAAATAACAAGGGACTTGGTCTGAGATGTGAGAGATTTAATCTACGGTGTTTGGAGGTTAAGGAAGAAAGTCTATTTGTTCATTGTATCATGGTAAAGAAGTCTTTGCTATGTCCCCCTTTTTGATTTGAGTATATTAGAATGTTGAAGAATAAACTTGGGGCGTTCAGTATTCACTGGTTTGCCCTCTTGACTCTGTTGTTTCCTTAGCATCTTTACCTGCCATTTCTCAATCCACACTCCCCCCTTCTCAGGTATGAACCAGGAAAGTGGCTGGATCTGACTGAAGCCCCTCAAAGACGGGAAACTGCAGGTCACGTGGCCCACACTGGCCCCTACCTCATTCTCTAGTAAAGGATGATCCTGAACTTCTGATCCTGCTGACTCCACTGTAAGAGTGTCTTCATTATAAACATGTGCCAGGACACCTGGTTTGTGCAGGGCCTGGACTTAGAACTCAGGGTTTCACACTTTCTAGACAAACACTCTGTCACCTCAGTGTCACCTTTGACTTCTCAGCTTAATATGCACTGCCTGGAATTCATATGAGCCCAGGAAGCAAAGGCAGGCTCTACTCCTAGGGTGACTCTGGGGTTACAGCAGAGCCACCGCCCATCTCTGCAGCCAGTGTCACAGTCTCCCTGGTGGCCTCCTGCAACAAAGCCACTTTCACTGGTTGTTTAAGATGTTCTCAGAAAATCTGTTTGTTCTGAAGGATATATTGGTCTTTTTAGAAACATTTCTGGTGCTGGCAAAGATGTTTATTATTCTAAATCCTCTTAGAGGCAAGTGGTTCAAGTTCTCTAGAAACCAGCTAAGGAAGAAAAAGAGCCTGCTGGAGGATGAAAGGTCCTCACTGTCTCTACCCCAGCCTTCCTGGCAGACTTAGTCATGGAGGTTTATACAAGTGAAGACCCTGTTCGCTGGCTGATTCTCTCCCCTCTGCTTTGTTTTGGAAAAAACAATTCAGAGAGATCAGCATTGCTAAGAGTTGCTATGTGTACCTATCCTGATACAGGCATCTCTAATTTACATGTGATGGAGTTGCCCTCAGGCAGCACAGAATAGGTGTAAAATGTGAGGAGGGAGGCTTTCACTCCAAATGTTGCCACTGTGAAGAAATCTGGTGCCCAGTAAAGAGTTCAGAAGTCCTAAAAATTTGGGATCCTTCCTCCATGCATGTCCTCAGAGTCATGGGCTGTGTCTGACGCTCTCTATTCTTTCCAACCCACAGAGCCCACATGAGTTAAACCAACCAGTGATGAGAACCCTTGTGTGGGACCAGACTTCTTCTATGAGCCTCCTTGCTAAAGACAGACAAATGCAGCCTGGGCAGTACCTGGCAACCAAGAGACTGGCTTGGTGTCGCAGCTGGACCCATGCTTCCTCAGAATTCTCCCAGGGCTCCCTGGAGACATGGCTAACAGAATGGGAAACCCTTCTAAGGGAAGGGTTCCTCATAACTCCAGCTGCAAGATTTTTGTGCTCAGTGAAGGGTTGCTATTCCTGGGAAAATGAATGACCTTGTCTGCAAGGCTTCCCACTAGCCCAGCTTCCCCTCGCCCTCTGTGCTTGCCCACACAGAGTCTGTCTGTGAGCTTCTAAGACTGCCTAGACAGCTATCCATAGATCCTGAATTCAACAGCTGCTGGCCTGAACTGCAGCACACTCTTGGAAAGGGACTCTGGGAGGTTGAGGCTATGTTCAACGTGCTGGTTAGTTTTAACTGTCAGACTGATTCAACCAAGAATCAGTTGGGAAGAAAGTCTTAACAAGAAATTATATAGAGCAGGTTGGCCTGTGGGCATGTCTATAGGGAATGCCTTGATGGTTAATTGACAAAGGAAGACTCAGGCCATCATGAATGGCTAGATTTCCTAGGCCGGGGGTCCTCAATAGTATGAGGGGAAGAACTAGCTAGAAGCAAGAGAACAAAGATGTGTTTAGTCTCTTTGCTCTTGGCTGTGGATGTGAAGAGACTGGCTGCTCAAGTTCCAGCTGTGGATGCCCTGAAATGATGGATTGTGACCCTGAATTGTAAGCCAAATAACACTCCCCTGTTTTTGGTCGGGGTACATTATCAGAGCAAACTGGAACACTTACTAGTTAGTGACAAAGCCTCAAGGAGAGCCCTACAACTGTGCACCCAGACAGGGTTCGGTTTGGTTCTTTCTAGGGCAGCAGGCAGAATGAGATCATCTTGCTTGTACTGGTAACCAAGTGCTTCTAAGGGCTGTCTCCCACCCGTTCACACCATACAAGTCTTAAACCCAGAAGGTATTTAGTGCATGTTAGGTGTTAGGGTTCTCTCTACTATGTTTTTCTCCTTTAGAGTTATGTGGAGGCCTATTTTTCTTGTGCTGGGTGAGTGACATTAAAGAATCTATCTGGATCCACTTCTCCTCCTCCCTCCTCTTCCAGGCCACACTGAACAGTGGTGCAGGCACAGGCCCAGACCAGGCAGCATTGCTAATTTTTACACTGCTTCTTAAAATATAATAATAATTAGTCTTGGAAAAAGCTAAGGATCCCTCACTTAAACTAACTGGGGGAAAGGCTAGTTTTTATTGATTTGAAAATATGATCATGGGTGATCTGAAAAGGAAACAGCTCTTCAAAGACGATGGCTGTTAACAGATTTCTGAAGCTAACAAGTGCAAGTTGCATTTAGCTGACCTTATTTAGCTGGCCCACCGAGTGGATGCTTTTCAAGTACTTGAAAACTGTCTGGAGTAGGTGGAACAATTTCTGTTTTATCTCACACACGTTTACATCTACTTAGTAAACGCTGATCAGATAATATGCAGATGTCCCTGGAGACACAGAGGTAAATCAGCCTAATCCTGGTTTACTTTGGCCTAAGTCTAAATTCACAGGCTCTGAATGAATGTAGCTTTGCCGTGGCCATCAATACAAGTCCTCATTTTATTGAGTGATTCTATTCTTAGCTCTGGGGTGGGGGAGGCAGACAGAAAGCCTGCTCTCCATTCCATTCCCCTCCCAGGACGGCATTTAACATGTTGCTCCTGCCAGCTGGCAGGCAGCCACACCGATGGCCCTGTCAGCACTGGCCGTGGAGAATAAGAAACTCAACCATAAAAGGCCAGAACTGCAGCTCCTACAGTGGGGCTGGGGGAGGGGAATGTGGCATCGAACAGGGGCGGCCCTAGTGGGGGCAGGGGGTACTGGTTCCAAAAAAGCAGTTCAAAGTTTCCGAGCCCAAAGTTACCCACACGGGCAGGTGAATGGGAAACACTGAGGAAGAGTGGGTACTGATGCTTGGTGTGGTTGTACTGGAGTGTGAGCCAATCAACACTTTCAGGTATAGGTCCAAATGTACATTGAGTTGTATCACCGGTACCAATCTCGCCAAAGTTTCCGACTTCTTGGGAAATTATAGAAATCAACAACCAAGGTTACCAGAGAAGGGGAGGGAGAGGAGGGTGGATTGGGCTCTCCTTTAGGTAAGAAACTCATTCATGACTCCGTGGTACATCCGCTTCCCAGATCTAAGGAAGCAAAGGAAGATGAAAGGAAGAAGGGTCATGGGCCAGAATGATGGGCACCGAGTGAAGGCACAGGCAGGGAGGGGAAAGGACAAGAGAGAGGTCAGTCCATGGTGGGAGCGTGCAATGATGATCTGTGTTCTTGAACCCCTCCTCTCTAAGCATTCACTCTTGCCCACTGCTTAGGGCCTGGAAAGAGATGCTACCAGGCTCCCCAAGGCTCAAGATGGGAAACCAAGGTCAACAATTAACTCCCTGGCATGTGGCAGCTCTCTAGGCTATATAGCACCAAGATGAGTTCCCCAGCCAGAGGGTTCTTCATCTTGGAGACATTCTTCACTCTTCACCCATCCCCAGGCCCATGGGTACCTCTGGAAGGCAGGTGTTTGAGAGTCTGAGGCTAGTTCTCCCCTTGGTTTCCCTTCTGTAAGGTTGGAAACACCTATCCAGTTGGGCCTAAAGTGAGGTATGAGATAAAGGTGGGGAAGGGAGACTGGGACCCAAGTCAAGGAGCACAAAGTGACTGAGCCAAGAGCGCGTCTAAGTCATCTCCAATTGCCAACTTTATCCCTGGAAAATTCCATAGATAGATTCCTATGTGCGTTCTAACCACAGTCCTTTTCTGAAATTCTTGTGTTCTAGTTCTGAAGGTTCAAGGCCAGGCTGTGAGCCCTGTTGTGAAGTTTGGGTGCAGTTTTCACACTGAACCCCAAAGAAGCCCCCTTTTTTTCTAATTTTTAAAAAGGAAGTCCTATGAACTTGAGAGTCAAATTGCCTGGAAAACCCACTCAAGTCTAATGTGCATGCCAGAGTCTACCAGGTTAAAGTTCTTCATACACCCCACATGTGGAGGCCCACACAGGAACAAAACACAGACTACAATGCACCTAGCTGCCCCTATGCACATGCCACATGGGGAACCGTGACCAAGGAAAGATGCTGAGCATCACCTTCGGGAGGAAACCACTTAGCAATTCAGATGTGTTAGAAGACAGACTGGGGCATAGGAACAGTTACCAGGAAAGGGAACGTGCAAACTCAGCCTAAATATGGGTTCAGCTTAGTGGGGAGCCACAGATAAGGAAAGGGAAAGGAGTCACAGTGACCTCAGAGGAGCAGTCTCTGTAGACCAAAGGGCATGGAAGCAAGGGACAGGTAGCTGCAGAGTGCCAGGGGTGAAGGAGCAGAGACTCCTCTGCCACAGGGTTTGCCCAGGGGTGGGGTACGGAAAGCAGAGCACTGCAGGAAGGCAGATCACTGCAGTAGAGTAATGTCTGTGCATTTGGCTAAGATGGCAACTTCTCTTGCTGCTGTGAGGAACAAGCCAGAATGAAAAGTTGAGTGAAGTGAGGATGGTGGAGTCCCAATAGCATGGGAACTGGACCCAAGAAAAGGCTCACAAAGGCAAAGGGGAGCCACTGGTGGCATGATACACAGACACCTGGAAGGTCACCAAGTTCAGAAGAGTCATGCCTCATGTCTTAAAGTTCTCAACGAAGCTAGAGGCTAAGGGCTTTGTATGTGTGTTGTGAGATGGGGAGCATGTTTCAAAAACCAGCATTGGCTTTCCAGACAAGAACAAAGAGTTCTGAGGGGCACTGTTATCTCAGCTAGCCTGAGGGCTCCAGAGTATGGCCTGGAGCGTATAGGTGATACAATCTTCATATTCCAGGAGGTGACATCGATCCTGGGTGGTGATCTGCAGTTTGGATTGCACATCCCCCCATAAGCCTTGGACATTTGGATACTTGGTTCCCAGTTGGTGGCTGTTTGAGGAGAATTTGGAGGTGTGGATTTGTTGGAGGAAGAATATGGCATTTAAAATGGTTTAGGGTTTTTCTTGACAATGAGACATAACTGCTCCTGACAACACCAACTGCATCAGAAAGGAAGATGGACATAGAAGAAACTCATTATGGAGTTTACTTCGAATATGTCAAGAGCCATTTGGTCAAGATACTGTTCTTGTCTGGACTGTTTGATTCTATGCTTTATAAACTGGACATGCAGGATCCACAGGAAAGTGACTGCTGAAACAAGATGGAAATTGCTACAGGATTCCTGCTTCATGGAAGACATTCTGTAGGACACAGAGAAAAGTGACTGACAAACTGCCAATATAGGTGGACAGTTTAAAGTTTCCTGCTTTGCTGAGGAGTCTGCCAGACACACTATGGCCTATGGGCTGAAGATGGAAGGTTACAGAAGAACTACAGGTGAAGACAGATAGTTATGGTTATAGTTTTCCTTAGTTAAGATTAAAGATAAGTTACATATAAAATTTTAGACTCACAAAGATAAGATAGATGATGAAATATTTTCTTTAAATCTTGCTAAATGTTAATGAGCTAAATATTGTTAACAATAGTTCTTATTTGATAACAGTTTTATTATATATTTTACTACGCTAAAGTTAAAACCTTTCCTTTTATTTTAGATAGAAAAGAGGAGATGATGGGAGATGTCATTCTGTAAATATGTTTCTCTTATTGGTTAATGAATATTCAAGTACTATTGGCAAATAGGAAGGTAAGATAGGCAGGACTAGGAGACATGCAGGATTCTGGGAGATGTAGTAGAAAATGTAGAGACTGAGAGGGGAAGAGGTCCGGACTCTCTCTCCGGAAGACCACATGGAAATACTTAGATTGATAGAATTGGGTTAATATTTAAGACAGAGCTAGCCAATAAGAAATGCTAGTAACAGGCCAACAGCTTTATATCTAATACAGCATGTCTGTGTGTTATTTGGGGGCTGATGCAGCTCTGGGACCAGGCTGGCGAGAAAAACTGCTCGTAACAGGAGGTGGGCTTTGAGGTTTCAAAAGACTTGAGCCATTTCAAGTTAGCCCTCTCTACTGTTTGTAGACTGTGATGTGAGCCCTCAGTTGCTGCTCCAGTACCACGCCTGCCTGCTGCCATGCTGCACACCATTATGGTGATGACTCTTATCCTTCTAGAACCAAAAGCCCCAAACAAACCCTTCCATCTCTAAGTTGCCTTGGTCGTGGTGTTTCAACACAACAACAGAAAACCTAACAAAGACACAAAGGGAGTGACATAGTGCTGGACACAAGGCAGAGGAAGTTTAGGTGCCAACAGGAAGACGTGGAATGGGAGGGCTCGGGGTCTCCAATGGCCAGGAAGGCAAAGAGGCAAGGGGGTGTGAAGCAGGGGCAGGGATGGAGGTACTATGTGAGAGTGAGAAGCAGAGGATGCAGGGGAACTAGGAAGCAGAGATGAGCTGATGCCCTGGGGTTCATGCCTTCTGCTTCCCCACCCCACAGTCCCCCTGCTGAGTGTTTCCCAGACTTACCTACAACTGTGAGGTTGACTTGGGCCTGCCTGCTGCCCAGCTTGTTCTCCACTACCAGTGTGTAGCAGCCACAGTGCTCCTGGCGTGCTGCCAGGATGGTGAGCTTGCTGCCGGTCTCACTGTTCTCCACCTTGATGTGCTCGCTCTCCTGGATCTGTGGCAGATGCAGGAGTGTGTGAAAACGGGGCTCATCCACTCTTTGTTCCCAAGGGTGGACTAGACACAGGGGAGGGAGCAGGGGCCGTTCCATCTAGTCTGTTGTGATGCATATTTGTAATGCCACTGCTGGGGAAGTGGAGACAGAGGGATGCCTGGTGCTTGCTGGCCACTGAGTCTAGCACAACTGGTGAACTCCAGGCCAATAAAACATCGTGTCTCAAGGGAGGTGGATGGCTTGCCTGAGGATGACAGGGCGACGCCTGAGGTTGTCCTCTGTCCTGCACCCCCACACACACACACACAAGAATACAAAAGAAATGGGGTTGTAGGGTACCAATTCATGCTACAGCACAGGTAAGTCCTGAAAACAAGAACAAAAAACCCTGATACAAACAGTCAGAGAGAAAAGGTGATGTGATAGATTGCATGATTCCACCTATCTGAAATGTCCAGAACAGGCAAATCCATAAGGAAAATGTAGGCTGATAATGGCAGAGACTGGAGTAAGAGCCCATGATACTGCTTTCTAGGATGAGGAATTGGGCAATGCTAGTGCTTACACAACCTTGTGTACTGACTAACATCACTGAATTGTACATAGTGATTTTTAACCAATTAAAGTTAAAATTTTTGCCAGACATAGTAGCACGAGCTTGTAATCCTAACTGCTCATGGGTCAGATGGATTACAAGTTCAAGACCAGTCTGGAAAACTTAGTAGGACTCCCTCAAAAAGTAAAAAGAAGACTGGAGATATAGTTAAGTGGTAGATCACTTGCCCAGCATATGTGAGGCCTAAGTCTAAAATTCAAACCTCAGTACTGAAAAAATTTGTATTTCCTTATGGTGGTTTGAATGGAGTGGTCCCCAAGGCTTATGTATTTGAATGTTTGGTTCCCAGTGAGTGAAGTGTTCAGGATGTGTGGCTTTGTTAAATGCGCTGTGTCACTGGGTTGGGCTTAAGGTTTCAAAAGCCCATGCCAGGCTGGCCTCGCTTGTGCTGGCATTCTGTGGATCGGGATGTGAGCCCTCAGCTACTGCCTCAGTACTGTGCTGGCCATGCTCCCCAGCTGTGATGCTCACAGAGCAAACCTCTGAAACTGTAAGCCAGTCCCCAAGTAAATGCTCCCTTTTACAAGCTGCCTTGATCACAGTGCTTCTTTACAGCAACAGAACGGTAACAAAGGCACTCCTCAATTGTGCCAGCCGCATTCCACATGCTCAACTTACAGGTGGCAATCATACTGGACAGCACAGATGCCAACCGGTTTCAAAATGGCAAAAAGTTTTGTTTTGAATTTAATTAATTGGCTCTGAAAGGGGATATGATTCTACCTAAGCCATCACAGCCTAGGAGGGGTGGGCCACATTCTTCTCCACCTCCCTTGAAACCACCTCTGCTTCTCTCCTAGACACTCGTGGCTAATCTCTTGGCTATGACAAATTTCACAGCATGGAGACAGCGAGGAGGCTTACAAAGACTCCTCACACCTTCTGTAGTGTTCCTAATGCAGGAGCAGCCCATTAATCTGGGGTGTCTGCTAATCACACACACCTATACCATTACTAGCATGAAAAGCGAGGAGCGGAGTCTGCCAAATTTCTCTACATGCTGGCTATTTGGAAATTCAAATGCTTTCATAGGGAGCATTATTGTTACTATAATTGTTACTATACTTCTAGGTCATTCAACCAAAATTCTAATATATACACACATACATACATTTAGATCCCCAAATACCCAGGCCTGCTTTGCTCTTTTGATGTGTGGTAAGGGGAAGCTGTAACCAGATGGGAATCGGGAGACTGCTGTAGAGTCACAGAAGTGATGGTGTCTGACAGGTCATCTGAGGACTCTGACTTTTTGTCTCCAAAAACAATTCTAGGCAGATGGACTCAGATGAGCACAGGAGGAGTAACTTTATTAAACAAACTGCTTATGAAAACAGGGCTTATTTGTAGACACAGAAGAAAAGATTAGTAAGAACTCAAGTTTGGTAGGTAGGTTGTCTCCCATTTCTTTTTTTAACAATCCTTTTCTTAAAAAAAAAAAAAAAAAAAAAAAAAAAAAAGCTGGGTTTTGTGATGCTAGGCAAGCATTCTACCACTGAGCTATATCCCTGGACCTTTGTGTATTTGGACAGGATTCTGCAAGGTTGGCTGGGCTGGCCTTGATCTTGATAATTCTCTTGCCTCAAGCTTCCAAGGGCTGGGATTCCAGGTATGCCCCACCATATCCCAAAGTGAAAAAAAGCAATGCACACTCATCTTTCTGCCCCGGGGCTATAAGCTGTCCTTAGGCCACCCCGCTTCTATGACTGACCTGCTTTCGGAACTTCATCCATGTGCAGGTGATGGGCTGGGTGCCAGTCACTTTTCCAAACAGCTCCACAGGCTCTCCTGCGCGTACCTTCTGGTCCTCGGGGAACTGGATGATTTGAGGGGGCATAGCTAGGAGGGCATGAATAGAAAGTGAGGAGGGAGCCGTAGGCACGCTGATCTCACTGGCCATGTTGCTCTAGGGTGTGTCTCTTCCCTTCTAGGATCTTCAAAGTAAGATGGCAGTATTGACTCCTGTTCCAAAAGGTCTGAGTGTGGACCCTGCTAGCCTTGTTCATTCTTTAGAATCCCAGAAGTGAGCCTCACGATTTACACAACACAGTTCTTCATGGACTGGTTGTGATGGAACTTGTGCCTCCCTGTGGTCTGAATCTGTCCCAGCTCATTTCTTAAATTAGTAGTACCTTGCATCTAACCTTTAAGTCACCCTGGCTGGTGGCTCAGAGGTGGTTCGTGCCTTCAAATATCTTCCCAGGAACAACAAACAAGGACACACACAGCAGATCCTAAAAGCAGCAGGATGTGCTACCCCCGTGCAGGGTAGACTGGAGGTCTGAGGCTGAGGCACAATTTAGCAGAAGAGACAGGAAAGCCACCAGCAGCCTGTGATATGGCACACACAGATGGAGGCAGAGGAAGGAGGCAGGAGGGGGTGAGGGGAGGTGCCAGCTGGGCAGAGGTCCCCTAAAGAAGGAAGAGCAGCATGTAGCGCCTGAACAAGGGAAGGGTCTCCTGACCACTACCCACATGGTCAGTGAGAAGGCACAGGAGAAGGCCCTATGACAGACAACTCCCTTGTCCTCAGGATTGTGGCTATTACCTGCTTTTGTAGGTGTCTTGGGTGCAGGTTTCTTTTTTACAGTTGCGTCACCTGAAACAAAGACGTTTACAAGTTATGATGTTAAGAAGTCAGTTCTGTTTTCTCAGAAAGCTCCTAGGTAATGGGAGGATGCTGTTGTCCTGCCTGCTGGCCCCTCATCTACAGAAAGCCCTCATTCTACTATGTCTTCCCGTGGACCTCCTTGCCCTGATACAGGCAGTCCTATAGATTCAATGAATATCAGTTCTCAAGGGCCTCTGAAGGGGCCTCTAGAACCAGTGAGATAGAAAATCTCAAAACTCTAATGACCCTCACAGTCCTATTTAACAATGATAACCAATAACTCACTAACTACATGCTCACCCTAACTTTCAGGAAATGCAGAAAGGAAATTATGTCAGATAAACCAACTAAAATTAGCCTTGGTATGGATCCAAGGGTCTCTGGCTTCCTTTGAGTCATAGACTGTGACTGGTAGCTGTCCCTTAAAAAATAAAACACAACATAACAAAACAACAAAAATCTCCAAACCAAATGTTTGTTGAATGGACCAATGAATGAATGGAAGCTGGGAGTGGTGACTCATGCCTGTGATCTCCGCCCTTGGGAGGAGAGTTAAAAGCATTGTCATGAGTTCAAAGCAGCCTGGGAAGCATAGTGAGTTTCCAGTGAGCCTAGGATGCTAGACACTATTGTAAGTCTCAACCCTCAAAAATGAGTGAATGAATATATCTTACTATCTTTCCTTCCTATTCTACTTCCTCTAACTCAACAAGAAAAAATAACTCAGATAGAAAAGTCTCATAGCACAAATTACTTCTCTGACGAAATGAAAATATGATGCATAAGCAGAAACACCTGCATTATTTCTCATGGTTTTATGTCATATTTGTTTCAGGATATTTTAAAAATTTAAGATATAATCACACCATTCCCCTTTCTCTTTCTTCCCCACAACCTTTCCCTTTCTCTCACAGATTCATGATCCCCTTTCTCTTTAATTGCTGATAACTGTTTTTTCTCATTTCCTAAGAGAAGCCAGATTCAAAGGCTCCTTATAATAACTGTATAGTCCTACTTATTCGACACTCTAGAAAGGTAAAAACTAAGAACAGAGAACAGGTCAATGGCTGCCAGAAGTGTTAGGGGAAGGGTTGACAAACAACACAGGGAGACCTGATTTAACTTAGGTGGTCATTAAATAACTGCTCAAATCATTCACACAACTATACACTATCGAAGACGTGCAGGGAAATTGCATTTAATACAAGGGCGGGGGCATGTTACCAGGGCCATAAGTGCCCTACACAACTACATGAATCCTAGCCCTTGGACTAGGAGCTCAGTGATTGAAAGCTTGCATGACAAGTACAAGGCCCTGGTTTCCATTCCAGCTCCACAGAAACACACACACACACACACACACACACACACACACACACACACACACACGGGAGAGGGGGGGAGGGAGGGAGGGAGGGAGGGAGGGAGGGAGGGAGGGAGGGAGAGAGGGAGAGAGAGCCTGCAGTACTTACAGCCCTTACCCTGATTTATCATCCTCCTCTGTGCCTATCATATTACAACCTATATCTTTACTTGTTTTATCGTCTGTCCTTCCTTTCCCACTGATGTACAAGGACTTTGAGGTGGAGTGTTTCTATTGTTCACGGTTATATGTCCAATGTACCTGACACACAGTAGGCACTTAATAACTGCTTGCTAAATGAATGAATGGGTGGACATTGAGTTACGTGGATACTGCAAAATAGAGGGACAGTACTGGGGCCAGGCATGGCTGTGGAGCTGCTCTATGGTCACAGGTGGTTTGGCTAACCCTGAGTATTTCCCTAGAGGAGCTGGTGCTGTCACCCAACTGATGTCCCTGAGAGGACAACTGAAAGGAGGGGGCCCTGACAAAACAGCCTTAAGACCACACACAGGGCTGGCAACTGTGACCTAATGGCTTAGTCTAGGGAGAGGTCTGCTTGACCCCTGGCTGGCAGGCACAAATGATCCCTATGTTACTGTGGGCCTACTATGTGCACACTATGAACCTGCATACTAGGGAGGAAACCAAACAGATGTAAGAACTTAGGACTTAGTTTTAAGTTCCTAAACATTATTAGTCAGTGTGTTCTACAAGAAAGGCCGTTTGCCAAATGGAATACTTCTAGGACAGCTGAGAGTGTTTGAATATTGTCAATAAATTAGATGATAGCATTCTATTGATGTTTTGCTATTCTAATTATTATTAATGTAGTTTATAGAACAATTTGATTTTAGGAAAAAAAGCAGCACTAAATTATCTAAATATTTAAGGTTTTATGAGTATAATTTTCTTTCAAGCTGCTCATGGGCATAATTATGTAAGTATATATGTGCATGTGTGTATATACATATACATATACATACATACATACATATACTGTCAGATAAATGCAGAGAAAGAGGAAATGGCTGTGGAACACTGCTCAGTGCAGAGAGCACTTGCTGAATGTAGTCAAGGTCCTTGGTTCAAACGGAAGCCACCCCCCACACACACAGAAGGAAGAATACAGAATAGCTAAACAGTATAATGCTAATATATGAGTTATCTAAAGGATATAAAAGAACTGTTTGCGTTAAATCTTGCATTTTTTTCTATAAGATTGAAATTATTTCAAACTAACAGTTAAATAGGAAGCTTAAAAACAGCAAGGAGACTGGAGAGATGGCTTAGTCATTAAGATCACGTGATACTCTTAAAGAGTATCTATAGGCTCAGTATCCAGCAACTACATGGTGGTTCACAACCATCTGTAACTCCAGTTCCAGGGGATCTGATGCCTTCTTCTGGCTTCCAAGTTAGAAAGCACACATGTGATACATATACATATGTGTAGACAAACACATAAAAATAATTAAGTTTTAATTTTTTTCTAAAACAAGCTAACAGTTGTTCAAATGTAGCAGAAGAGAGAATGCCGTGTTGAGAACATAGCCACAAGCTCATCTTTGGGGAATAGTGGACCTAAGGCCTAAGAGGAATGTGGAGGAGGCCAGGTCAGCAATAGATAATGTAGTCTCAAGCTGGGTGGTGTTTGGTGGAGATTATCACGGGAAGTTGAATGAAGCTAGTGTGTCAATTTAAGTTAAGAAAAATTAAGTATTTAGAGCCTCCACTGAACTAGTTTTATTTTAAGCACTTAATAACCCATATATGAGTAATGGCTATCACAGTGCAGGCACGTTTCATGTCCATTGTTATAGAGAGTTCTGCTGGACAGCATTAGCCTAATACGCCAGAGATGTGGGTCCTTAGCCTGAGTTATCGGGGAACCTTCTCACACATAGGTCTCACACTGGGTCTGAGCACCCTCAGGTCTTTGATTCTCCCTGGGGACAAGGATATCCACTTAGGATACTGCCACCTCTTGAAAGACACTTGGGAGGACCACATAGAAAAGATGAGAGACAGAGGAAGCATTAAAAGAATTTAGGGGACTACACAAAATGGAGATACAAAGGTTTCTTGCTGAACACATGGGGGAAATTGTATCAGAGGAAAATGGAATGGGAGAGAGGCTGATGAATAGTTTGGCTTGGTCAAGTGGACTTGATGGATGAAAGTGCTGATCTGCATGTCAGCTTCTAAAAGCCCGGGTGAGAGTCCTGGAGAAACACTGGCAGGGATGGGAAGGTCAGGGTTTCAGATTTAAGCTGGGATTCGAATGAGAGCTAGGAAGCTGGGCAAAAGATTGAGGGAAAAGAATTCAATGAAAGACAAGAAGGACCAGGGCTTATCCCAGGCGATTCACTTTTAGTGACATCTGGGTGACAGAGGGGGGCTGTGGAAGGACCCAGAACAGAAAGAATGTTACTATGAGTAAGAGTGGAGGATAGATGTGGAGAAGGAGCTGCAGATGTAACCAGAGCAAAGTTATGGATGATGCTGGAGGTTACTGGGTCTCATGCCATTCCAGAGGACCTATCCAAAGGAAACGGAGAGGGTAGGTGCCCACGGAAATTGTAGTCAGTAACAATTGTGGTGCTGAATGGACAAAGGAAAGCAGTGAAGAAATGTTTCTCCTGTGGTGGAGGCTGACTTTCAGGGCTTGAGAGAAGGAAGGAGAGCCTAAAGATGATACAGACTACACAGGGAAGGCAAATGTGGGAAGTGAGAGGAGAGGGAAGGAGAGAGAGGAAAGAGGAAGTGGCAGAGCTGATCTCCTCAGGAGAGAGCAAGCCACCTGTGCAAAGAAGCTGGGGGATGGTTGTTATAGCTGCATGGTGTCCCCTTCCATCCATGTGCTGAAACTGTAATCCCCAGTACTTCAGAATGCTTCAGACACAGGGCCTTTGAGGGGTGATTACATTAAAACAGGTCACTAGGGTGGGCCCTAGTCCAGTCTGGTGACCTCACAAAATGGGAGGAGAAAGAAAGGAGGGGTAGGAAGAGAGAGTGGGAAGGGAGGGACCAGGGAAGGAAGGGGAGAGGCAGAGAGAGAGGAGGGAGGGAGAGAGAGAGAGAGGAGGGAGAGAGAGGAAGGGAGGGAGGGGCCCAACTGAGCAGACCTGCACACACAGAAGGAACCATATGAGAAGGGAGAGGACAGCCATTTGTAAGCAAAGGAGAGAGACCTAGATCTTGGCTTTCCGGCCTGTGTCCCACCATCCTGTTATGGCAACCCTAGGAGATCACTGTAGCTGGCTGTCAGTGAGCTCCCACTGGGTGCATGGGAGTGGACGGGAAGGAGGAAGACAGTCCTTGGGGTGTAACCTGGGGTACACAAGGGGGTGGGCAGTATGAAACCAGAGGCTACAAAGTCCCCCACCCCTATGTTCTTTGTCTCTGCAAAACCCACGTGGCTAGAAGTTAGCTCCACATAATAAACCTTTCAATGTTAGGGTTAAATAGGATTGATGGCCACATTTTAAATTTGTTCTATAAATTCGTGGTTACTGCTGTTCGAATTTGTTAGCATTTGAAGCTGCTTTGGTTCTATCAGTAAAAACAACTTTAAATGTCAACAGTGTTTTGTATGCTATACATATTTTATACAACCATCTGTAGGAATCCATTAACAGTGCTCTGAGCATGCAGGAAAAGCTAAGTCACAGGATTCTAAAACCTGGTTTCTTAGGGGAAGGGTCTCACAGATGTTCTACTCTGAGCAAATGCAAGCAGGGCAAACCCCCCCCCATGTTTCTACCTCATGAACAGGGGGCTGGGGTCTCATGTACAGCTGGTGACTTCCCAAGTTCATGAGGGTGTATGTGGCTCGGCTGGAAACAGAGTCACTGACCATCCTTCCAAGGCAAGGCGTTGAAACCTGTCTCAGTCCCTGTGTAGAGGGCTAAGGCTTTAGAGCTGGACTTGGGTTCAAATACTGCCCCATCACAAGCTAAGCTGAGGGGCTTAAAGCGTGTTATATAACCTCCCTGTACTTCAGTTTCCTACTTGGAAAGTAGTCCAGGGAGGCTAACTAGTTGCTCAGTGGGGGAAGGTGCTTGCTGCCAAACCTGATAATCCGAATTTGATCCTCAGGAACCACCCAGTAGGAGAAAACCAACAATCCCTAGTTGTCCTTTGACTTCCACAATAGAGTCATGGCTTGTGCACACATATACACATATGCATGCATACACAATAAACAGACAAATAAATAAATGTATGTAGAAAAAGTTTGAGAAGTACATTTTTTTTTTTTTTTTTTGAAACAGAAAAATAGAGCACACGGTGCATGCTCTGCACTGGTCCCTCCCCTCACTGAGCCCTCTTTCCCAAACAAGCAGATCCCAAAGGACTCCTCTGCCCTCTGGGATAAATTTAGCTCCTCCAGTTATTTGGAATGTGATAGTTAATCTTGATTAGAATCACCTAGGAGACACCCCTGAGTAGGCCTGTGAGTTTGTTTCCAGAGAGGCTCAACTAAAGAGCAAAGACTCAATCTGAATGTGGCTGATACTATGCAATGGGCAGGGGCACTGATGGAGTCAAAAGGAAGGGAGCTGGGCAGCAGCTTTCATCTCTCTGCTCTCCCAGTGCAGATGAAATGTGACCAGCCGCCTCATGCTCCTACCGCCACTGCTAGTTTCTCCCTCTCCACCACATCACGATGGACCCCACCCTCAAACTGTGAGTCACATAAACCCTTCCATAAGTTGCTTTTGTCAGGTATTTGTGTGTGCAAAGAGAAAACGAACTAATCCGGTAACTGATCCTGTTAGAGCCCACTCAGCTGGCATCCTCATGGGAGTTTCCATGTCATTGTACCTTACTGCCCTCTTCAGCTCAGGTCCCTAGTAAATACTCTTGTTGGTTCAGATGCCCAAACTCTCAGTGGAGACAAACTGATCACTAACGAGTTTCCATTTCTCTAGACTCACCCTTCTTATTATCTTACTAGTCCTTGAATCCTTTGTCTCTCATCCTATCTCCAACACCCCAAACTTTCTAGACCAGCCACAGTGGGAGAGCAACATCCTACAGCAAAACAGAAACCTACCACCTTTGCAAATCCCATGATGGCTATGGGCCACAGGGTACGGAGGGCACTCTGTCAGAGAGGGAGCTGGAGTACCTCACTGAACAATCAGCCCACAAGCACACCCTTCCTGGCAAGACCTGGCCCCTCACGTCCGATGTCCCCATGCAGGGTGTTTTACTTGCTGCTACTCTTAGAGACTCCCTTCTGTGGCTCTCTTCTGCCCACTTCTTCGCTAGAACCAGGCCTTTCTTTGGAACTTACCCCTCTGTGTCTAACCTCCTAGACATCATCCCCCCAGAAGATGCCAAACCCACACTACAAGCCTCCCTGCCCCAAATCAAACCCAGGACCATCTCCTCAGACTGCGTCTTATCCTACATCTTCCAAGGGCCTCTCCAATTCCATCAACTGAATATATGCTTAGTCTTTTTTTTTCCTCCACAGCATTCACCCCCTACCTCCCACTCTAACCTCATTCATTACTATCTCAGGGCCTTTTATCCACTAGTCTTTGCCCTAAGGCATCTGCCATACTGGGACCAAAGTGACATTTCTCATACACAAATCTAAAGTCTCTCTACTGTTGAAACCACTCTAGTGACTACCCACTACCACTCAGGACCAAGTCCATCTGGTCTTACAAGGTCCTTGAGACCAGCTCTGGCTTTCATCTCCAGCTTTTTTCACACTATTCCTTTTGGGGATTTTATTTCTTTCTGCCCAAGCCTAAACTAGTACTGGCCTTGAGAACTTTCTTTCTGTACTGGGAGACAGTCAGTCCTTCATGGAAGTTTCTAGATTGTTCAATCTGAAGACAGATGAGTACCCCTTTTTTATTCTTGCAGAGTGAAAAGGGTCAGTTAGGGAGCTAGTATTAACAACAACAGCCTTGGGTACAGGCAGGTCCCTGGATGTCTGTCTCTCTGGGGACATTTCCCTTTTTAGGTAGTTAACTATAAATAGGCATCAAACCCTTTAAAATTCCCAAAATCAGCATTCACTTTCTGCTTAAGGCTCCTGGGAGTGGCACAGGCTGGGTAAGGCTAGAAGTAGAGCTACCCCTGAGGCTGGCAAGGAAGTATGGGGCTGGAGCGCCAAGTCCTGATAACCCCAGCTGAGAAAGGCTCAAGGCACCAAGTGAATGAATCTCTTCTTACCACGGACTCCTTCTAGTACATCACTACAGATGTGTGGAGACATACTAGTTGCTTCCCCATAATTAACATCTGGGAAAATTGCCCACTCACCTCCCCTCATAGCAAAGACAGTCTTATTAGAAGATTCCAGAGGAAAACAATTCCTCTTGTTGCTGCAAGCCCTTATTCCCAAACCCCATGGAATGTCAGGGCAGGTGTGAAAGAGGGGTCTAGCAGGGCCAGCACTGCTTGTCAGGCTCTCATTGGCTGCTTCAAGGAAGGACTGATACTGCTGGTTGATTTGCTCGTGGGAGATACCAGGAAAGCTGAAGGAGGATCCAGAAGTAGCAGCCTAGAGAGGGGCCACCATAGTGACCCATGCCTGTGGGGTGCTGTCACAGTCAAATGCCAACACTGTAATGGGGTGTAAGAAGAGTTCGTGCCTGCTTTGGGGGCATTTGTGAAAGCATCCTAACTATTCTCCATAGGCCCCACACTTTCCAGTGATAGGGAAGTCTTGATGCCAAATTACAACTGCTAGATTTCCTTTCAGCCCTGTGGATTCTATCAGGATTTAACACTTCCTATGACCTCAGAGAATGTTTTTTTTTTTTTAAAAAAAAAAAAGATTTGACCTAGAGAAGAACAAGAGGACTAGACAACATGTTTGATAGCCACAGATATTTTCAAGTTGACATGACTATTAGTTTCACAGAGACATGTAAGTAAGATAGGCCAAAACAAAGAAAAGCGCTGTCATCAGGGATGCTCCACTATGGTCACCAGGAGACCCATACGCACCACCCTCCGGAGCTGAGTATCTAGGCCAGGCACAGACTCGAAAGTTGTCCCTCAGTCACAGAGTGGTGAAGGCAGGAACCCTTAGAGCAAGAGGAAGAAACTCATGCCTTGATTAGGAAAATTAAGTATCTGTTATGCTAAGCTGTAAAAGCAATGGATGCCCATTTTCTCTTTCTTATTCAGACCCCAAATCTGTTACCATGATGGCATTGCTTCACCTGTACGTCAATTCTAAAAACATCTTCTAAGCCCTATGACCTGATCCTTCCTCTACATAAAACCCCCAAGAATTCCACTGGCTAATGAGATTCCCTCCAGTAGGAGCACCCAACGTTGGGTTCAAGCTCCAGGCCACCTTCTCTGCAGGCTACTTCCATCACTGTGTGACCCCAGATTTGCTTCTGTAGCTTCAGGTAGCCAGCTTCACCTGAACTGTGTCCATCACAACTCCCCATCAGTGTCCTGATGTCCTAGCTGGACAAGGTTTGAGACCAGCCATGGAGGGTGTCCATTGGATGCTGAGGAAACCATGCTCTAAAGGGACGAAGGGCTCGGAGGAAAGCTATGTGTTTACCTAGTGGGAGAACCAAGACCTGTGTTTCCTGCTCTCTAGCCCTACCCGTGGCTTTTCGTGCCATGACCCATATCGGAGCAATTCCCTGGAAGTGACCACAACAAGCCAATGTCGGGACCCATGGAGGTTCACTGAGGTCTGCCTGTCTCTCAGCTGCTAACTCAGCACAGGCAGAGACTGAGTGCTTCTCCCTGAGCCTGCACACGTCTCCCAATTTATTTCCAAAACAAGGAGAGGAGTCACTTCTGTGCTGGGGGAGTAGGGAAAGTAACCCAGGGATGCTGATACTAGATTTTCATCAAGAAGAGAAAGTAGCCATAAACGACATTATGGGGCCAAGTGACAAAAATGGAAGAGGGTAGACTGTGGGTGGATTAGACAGCAAAACTGGTTAAGCGTCAACTTCCCTGATTCCAACAATTATGCTGTGGTTATACCCTTAGGAGAGAAGAGTAAGTAATGAGACAAGGACAAGCACTAAGCACTAAGTAATGACAATGAGTAAGAAATTAAAGGCATGGTAATTCTGATTTAAAGTGGTATCTGTCTATCTAAATGAAAATTGTTAATATATTCACAGAGAATGATAAAACTGTGGGATAAAAATGGAAACAACTTGTGATGCTTCAGGAAAGAGAATACAGAGTTCTTTGCACTGTTCTTGTACTTTTTCTGAAACTTTGAATGGATATCAAAATGGCTATTTTAAAAATCCCACCAAGGTGGGGGCTGGAGAGATGGCTCAGAGGTTAAGAGCACTGATTGCTTTCCCAGGGGTCCTGAGTTCAATTCCCAGCAACCACATGATGGCTCACAACCATCCATAATGAGATCTGGTGCCCTCTTTCCCACCAAGGGGGGGGGGTGCAGCAAACACACCGACAGGTGTCTAGATCCAGGGACACATGCCAGTGCCTTTCCTTTGTCTACTTCCGGGTTCCGTGGCCCTGACGACATCTCTGCCACCCCACCTCCTCCTGTACCCACTGTGTTAGCCTTTGTGTTTGTGTGGTCAATGTGGAGCAAGGCCAAGTCTGCAGCAAGATGAAGGGGGATGTGACAGGAACACAGACCACCACAGTTCCATTCCTTATCAGCTAGGAGATGCTAGGCAGGACAGTTTCATCTCCAAGGCTCAGTTTTGCCTCCCTATGAAATGGGAGCAACAAATACTTGTAAGGCTGTGGTGGCTTGGCTCGGGTCACGTAGAAAGAGCTCCTGACATGGTGCCTTTCGACACTCAGAAACGGGGTTTTGTTTGACTCAGCTGTCCTTCCCACTTCTCCAGTATCTGTATGTTCTCCCCCAAGCTCCCGCTCCCCCCCCCAATGTTCTCATTCTTCTTCAAACCACATAAACGACATTCCTCTCCCTCCTTCAAAGCCTGGTTCTGAGTTTTCCTCACCTCAAACCCTCCCGAACTCCCTCCCATGTTTGTGCCTTGTGACTTGGGTGACTGGCAGGTTAAGTACTTTAGTTATGGGGGGCTGGGGGCAAACTGCCTGGCTTCTTCCTCATGCTACAATGAGGCTTGGGGGCTCCCTGGCAAGCGTGGTCAACACTGTCCACTCCTACACCCAACAGCTGGCTCACAGGAATAAACCATCCCCGGGGACAGGAGAATGCACAGAGAGGGGTCTGGCTATACTCTGTTTGACAGGAAAGTCACTCCCCCTTTCCTCAGAAAGATGGATTTCCTCCTTAGATGAGGTACTTCACAGTTGTGACAAAACCACACATACGTCCACAGAAATACCGCTCATGAATCCAGCATGTCTGGGAATGAGGATAATAACGCTAACAGATATGTCACGTGATGAGAACATACAGACCACATGCCTGATTCCACTTCAGCAGAGAGGAAAAACCCTTGCCACTAAGGTGTCTGTGTATTAGCACACATGTAAAGTGCACAGAAAAGAAATGAGTGTTATGAATGAAGTAGGGGATAGAAGAGGACTTGGTATAGTGTTGTATGTTTTAAAATGCTCAAATGCATACACATATAACTTAAGCAATTAATAAACAAATTATACCCCAAAGAATAAAGGAATTTGGGACACAGACCTAAAAGACAATACTTTTACTTCGTGTCCCTGGGTGCAGCCACCTTGTCAGAAGGCTCCAAGGGCCAACCTCAGGCCTCTGGTGTGCAGGTTTCTAAGGGACAAGACTGCATGTAGAGGGACAACCAAAGCCATAACCCAATGCACAGAGTGACAATAGGCTTAGGGTGGTGCGAACTGAGTAGACAAGCCAGCACAGGGAGGCAAAGTGGCCATCAGGGTGCATGGGGTGAGATGTCCATCGCTGGACCACAGAGGAAGGAAGCACTCTTCCCAGACAGGTAGGTGGGGTTAACCCTGTGGTGACTGTGTTTTCCATGGAGTCCAAACACTTCCTGCCAGCCCTGTTCCATGCCCCCCCCCTTTTAAGGCTGCTTCCCCAGGGTGTCCTGCTGTCAAGGCCCTAGTGAGTGCTCCTAGGTGACTGCACACTACCCAGAGGCAGCAGGCCTACCGCCTTCTGCTCTGAACCAACCATGGAGAGCAGGGACAGCTCCCACGGAAAGGCAGATTTCCGGGATGGCCACACACTGGGGCAATCTAAGAACAGAAACAAACATGGAATCCCAGCCGCCACCCTAGAGTTTCTGTTTAATTGGTCTGGGGGCAGCCTGGGCACGGTGGTTTCCAAGTTCTACAGGTGAATCTAATACACAGCCATAGCTGCCATCCAGGACTCCAGAGTGTGATGATGACAAGTTGGTTGGGGTTTTCCAAGGCCTGCTGCTCTGCAGGGCAAAGTGCCCAGTGCTAGGTCTGCTCACTGTCTGCCGGCCTCACTGCACATGCCCCCCCCCCCCCCCCCACACACACACACACACACACACACACACACACAGAGTTCTGCTCACCCTCCTCAGGATTTCACAGAATGGGTTGCAGACCTCTGTCCCTGTCAGGTGAGCCACCTCATCACTGCCTGGGCTGTTCTTCTAAGAGCAACACTTCATTCGCTCATGTTTCCCCATAGTTAGCACAGCAGGCCCAGGCAACAGTTTTGGGGACTAATGCTACTAACTCATCCCTCCTAGGTCCGTATGACTGTTCCTGGGCTTTAACAGCTTATTAAAGTCTACTTGGAACAGTCCTGGCTCCTCCACCGTCTGAGTGGATCTCACTCTGTGTAAACATCTAGGGGAAATTATAACTTCACTCTGGCTACCCCACCATGAAGGCTGAGGACCTCTGACCCTTCAGTCCGATTAGCTGTGTTCCAAGAGCTCATCAGCAGCAAGGCAAACACACAGCTTTACAAAGAATGAAGCATTGATAAAACTCTGCCTTGTAATGGAAAGAAAAGTGATCTTAGGAACAGTGAGGCCTGATCGCTTCCCTCTGGTAGCAGAAGTGGAAACTTTCCGTCTGTTTTTGTTTTCTATTATGCTTTTGTAAGCTTACTTTTTTTTTTTTTGACTCACTCTGTAGCCCAGGCTGGCCTCACTCAGCTTCTCAAATATTACAAGTGTGCACCATGCCTCGCTGTTTACTTTAAAACTTTATAAAAAGAGTGTTCTGGGGATGTCAAGCAACTCTGTGCCCTATAAAATTGGAACTGTCACAAGATAGTTCAGCTAATAAAAACCACACCCATAATCACAGTGGAAGACGGGGCTGCGTCATAGCTTTTGAGGACTTAAGGAACTTCTGTGAATATCATTAGATACTTTTATTTAATAGGTATTATATTTTGATTTTGATTCTGTAGGTTATGTTTTACAACTGCTCTGGTACAAAACTATCTTGAAACAATACAGTTTTTTTTTTTTTTTTTTTTTTTTTTTTTTTGCAGTTTTGTGGGCATGAAAGCAGCTGAACCCTAAGTACCCTGTCTAATAGAGACACCAGTCACCAGGGAAACCCTGATCCAGAAGGAGGGAGGTAACCATGTACAGTTTGGGTTATACTTGTGGCCTTTCTCCCTGCCTATTTCTTGTTTTAAATTTAGTTTAGAAACAATTATATTTTACATATCAATCCCAGTTCCCTTTCCCTTCCATCCTCCCATGCCCCCACGGATACCCCCATCCCAGTCCCCATCCAATCCCCAGTAGGGTGAGGCTTTCCATGGGGATCTGTCACATCATTTGTGGGAGGCTTAGGCCTTCCTCCGTGTAAGTGGGTGGAGAGAGTATCCTTCCTTGGGGAATGGGCTCCCAAAGTCCATTTGTGCACTAGGGATAAACACTAGTTTCACTGTCACAAGTCCCATAGACTGCCCTGGCCTCCTAACTGTCCCCACATTCAGATGGCTTGGCTCAGTCCAATGTCTCCCTGCCTATTTCTAATACCCTGAAATTTGACTCTGAAAGACACTAATGAGGTCCTTCCATGGACACAGCATGTCATCCCGGGAGGCCAGGTTGGCCTTCAGGGAACACATAAGGACATACAGGTACATCGCTATGGTGCCAGGAACAGGTCAAGGTGGGAGTTCTGGAAAGTTCCTGATGTGGCTTTCGTGGATGTTTGCTGGAGAGCTGCCCATGGAGAGGAGTGTGGGTGACGGCATGAGAAAGGAAAGGAGATGGAGCTCCCCAGAATCAGTGAGGCGCTCTCTGGACTAGCTGTCGGAGTGGGGTAGAGCGCAAGGTGGAAGGGTGCACATGCAGTAGGTTTGTCCAGGGCAGGGACACATGAGAAGCTCACTTGTGGGAGTCTGTAGGCACCCCGGACCACTGGACGCTTCTGCTGATGTCATAAGGAGAGAAGGTTCCCTCAACAGGACAGAATCAACTTAAAAATGAGGAACAATTCCCACAGGGGTCTAAGTGACAATCAAGAAAGTGATGCAGGAGGTATAGAGGGTTGTGGCTAGGGAGACAAAGAGCACATGTAACAGCCCTAGGCTAAAGAAGGGGTGGAGAGAGCGGTTAGGGAGAGGGGGTGTTGAGAAAAGATAATTGGCTCACTAATCAGGAGTTCATAGGGTACTCTGGGGGATGAGCAGAAGCTTGTCCTCAAGGAGTTCAGGACAGAGTTGGTGACCACAAAGCAGGGGCTGTGCCAGCACCTCCTGCCTTTGTATGGTGAAGCTGAGAGGCACTTACTCTCTGTTCCTAGCAGAGGGGGAAGCGAGCTCTTGGGTCTCCGGGATTTCATCTCCGGGACCTTGGTGTTCTCACCGGTCTGAGCATCTGGAACAAATGAAAGGAACACAAACATCAGTCAGCAGCTGTCTAAGGAGCACCCCAGCCAGAACCCTATCTTGACCCTAGTTGGCCTACCCAACCTACATTCCACTCAGAGGCCCTCTGTGCCCGCCTGCCGAGTGGCGCCTGAAGCAGGCCCTTCCTCCAGGGATCACCAAAGAAGGAGCGCCGGCTGAATGGCCCTGATAAATCAGGTGGCTGGGACAGTCACCCAGCAGGATGGATGGCCAGGCTAGGGAGCTAGTTACTCCTCCCTGCTGTAGCAGTAGAGACTGCCAGGACTAAGGCCACTCAGCAGGGCCTATGCCTTCAATGCCCTTTGCTAGCCTTGCCCACATCAGGCACTGATGCACTTATCCAAATGTCCTACATCTCAAAGGCTTTCTGCAAATGGAGGGGCCTCACTCAGAGGAAGAAGACTGGGCTCCTCCCTGCCCTTGGGTTTATGGATGAAAAGGCCTTTGGTTTCTGAAACTTGCTATGGTACTGGGTCAGGCCTGGACAGACGAAGGCTTCAGAGTGGGTCACTGGCATAGTCTGGGAGACTAAGGCTGGGGCTTGGTTAAGGGTTTCTGCAGTACACCCTCATGGCAGGTCTATGAATCCCTGCAGGACTCACTGGCTGAGGCTGGGCAGCAAGCTCTGGCCACGTTAAGTAAAGCTCAGAAAATGCTGGGAGTCCAGTATACTCTGGCAGAGGCAAACAGCACTATGGGCTGGGTGGAGCAGGGCAGAAAAGGCTCTCCCTGGGGTCCCATGAGACTGGATTTTCAAACTTTGTGGGGAAACCACCCAGGACTTAGATAAGAAACCGCTGGCTGAATGGCCATGTCCAGGCTTGTGTTTTCACTACTCTTTGGGGAGAGGATGGAAGGCACCTCCCTCTAAGTCCCTTCCTGCCCTTATCCTTCATTTCCTGCTCCCAAGGAGGAAGCTCAGAGGGAGGAGGGGATTTCCAGCCAGGGCTCTGGCCACATTCCTGTGGCTTTGCTGGAGAAGAAGGGCTAACAGACTATCCCTGCCTCCAGGTTGGGCACCTCTCAGCTGGTCTTGCCTAGACTGGGTTCCCTGTGAGGGGTGGTACTAGGAACACACACTGCCAGGGTCAGGATGTACCCTTCCTGGTTCCTAGATGACATCTGGGTCCCTTGCATGCTCTAGAATGTGCATCTGTCTACAAGGACCCTTCTACTGGCTTGTTTATGTAGGTTTCCTCCACCACATGCCTGTCCTCTCTATGAGTGGGTAATCCAGTGACAGAGACTGCATGTGGGCACAATACAGGCTCAGTTAGGGATAGGAATATCAAGGGTAATTCCCTATTGAAGACAACCAAAAACCATGTATACACAACTCTGGAAATGATTCCATTTGGGCTTTGGTTAGGATTTTCTGGCAGTTATGTGAGGGGCTGAGGGTAAAGGAACAAAGATTGAAGAAATCCTCTTAAAGCAGAGCTGGAAACCCCAGCCCATACCCTGCTGCCTGCCACACACCTTAAGAGCAAAGGGGCCTCAGATGGTGAGTTCAGGCTTCTTGTCATGTGGAGCCAACAAGGTCTCAAGTTGCTGCCCACACCCCAGGGCACCAGTTTCACTTGGACACATTGGAGGAACAGAAAGACCCCCCTGGGACTTTAAATAAAGATCCACTCAGAAATATCTTGTCCTCCCCTTCCCAGGAGGAGAAGTGAATGACAGAGTGTGTACATAGTACTGAATTCCTGATTCAGCATTCATTTTCTCCTGGTAAATTCCAGAGCAGAGAGGATTCTGGGAAGGAGAATCAAAGTCCTTTTTTTTCCAGACATGTAAGCTGAGGCACAAGCAAGCAAAGGTGACGGGCCCAGTTTTTCTGGCCTCTGAAACAGGGTAGTGGGGGCCTGCAGATACCTTTCCTTGTGGGTCACAATAGTAGCTATTTTGATGCATTTTGTCTTTGTCATTGGCACCCTTGAGGACTTGGGTGACTCATTTAAACTGCCCCATGTCTCTGCTTCCATAGCTGTAGAAAGAGAACTTTTTACCTTTCCTAGCTCACTGCATCCCAAAGCCCAGAGAAGGCAAGGCATAAGATGGCATTTTGGAGAGATCAAAAACACCACTTACCCAAATGAACTCATTCTTTTCTTTACCTGTGTTCCCTCGCCTTCTAATGGGCCCGCAGCTCTGGGGCACCAAGGGTTCATCAGGAGTGTGAGCACTTCACTGTCTTCCCATCAGGCCCTGAATATAAGGGCTCAACTTTCCCTTCCAAACCAGGCCTATCCCAAACCCAGAGGCCCAGGGTGAGGGGGAGAGCAGCACCCTCTAAAGTGCCAGTAATGTGTGGGCTGTGCATGCAGCATGGGGCCCAGCCAGGAATACCGAGCTGCCTGGTCACTGTGAGAACCGCAGTGAGGAATGGACTGGGAGGACCATACGCTTAATCAAAACCAGCTTTGTGCGCACATGCTGCCCGGGGGATAAAAATAATAGTAATAAAAGTTTAAGAGCAGCTTGTATTTTCTGTCTATTTTAATCATTTTGTGATGAAACTAGGTTTTATTTCTAGATCTGGGCCCCAGGGCTGGTGTCCTTCGTTGACCTGGTTGTGCCCCTAAAAGAGTGTGGGGGTAGAAGATAGAGGTGTGGAAAAGTAGGGGCTCCTAAAGAGATCAGGAGATCTGTCCTTACATGGACAATGCCTCACCCCTTCTACTGCTGGACTCAGGCCCCTGGGATAGTCCCCCACCTCCCCCATCCCCACCCCCTGCAAAGAGGTTGGATCCCTGGACTCTGACCCTAGGCAAGCAAGGGAGAAGGAGGCTTTGGGAAACTTCTGGGAGAGGGTCTGAACTTCAGGAGCCTCAGGAAGGGCAAAGCAGGCTGGGTTCCCATCTCCCAGAATGGCTCATTTCTCACTGATCTCTCTGCCTAAGAGCTAGCAGCACTCTAGCACACAGAATTCTGTTAGGTTGGGGAAATGTGAACTTTTTTCTGGCTGTGTTGTTTAGTGGCAATGCATCCTTGGATGAACTCCTAAACTGTGAGGAGAGAATCTTCCTAGTTAGGAAAAACATCTCATGGACGATTGAAGGAGAAGTGGGTAGCAAGTAATAGGTGAGGAGCCCATGAGCAAGACAGCTGAGTGGGTAGAGGCAATTGCTGCCAAGTCTGAGGATCTGAGTTTGATCCCTGGGACCCACATTGTGGAAGAAAAGAAATGACTCCTGCAAATTGTCCTCTATCTCATACTCAATTTCATGTCCCCAGGCACCAAATAAACATTAAAGTGTAATAAAAACATTGAAATCACAGGTGGCATTTACTAGGTATTTATCCCACACATGCATCTCCCAGGGTCCTTCCTGTGCTCACAGCAGGCAGAACCACAATACTCATCAACATTTAAATTCATTCCCTCCCTCCATCCCCCCCCCCCTTTGTCCCTCCCTTCCTCCTTTACCTCCCTTTCTTTCCTTGTTTTGGAGACAAATTGTCATCCTGTAGCCCAGGTTGGTTGGAATTTGCCACACAGCCCAGGCTAATCTTAATTGCAACACAATTCTCTGGCGTGAGCCTATTTAAGTGTTTTAGAGCTATAAAAAGAGCAGTTTGATTCAATTCAACCCATAGCTAGCTGCATGTGAAGATTTAAACAATAAACAAATGCAGGAGAGGATTAAGAACCTGCCAGGTCTCAGATCAAGGCAGGTCAGGTTCTTCTCAGGAACAGCCAGTTGGCCAGTGGTTGGGAGCTAGTGCTTGGGTTTAGATTCCCATTTAACTAGTCAGAGTGGCTGGAGCAGGTGACTGGGTCTCTAGGTATTAAATGAGGCTGATATTACTGACACTCTTCTGAATCACTGTTGTCAAGGTCAATACTGATCTCCACGTTGTTCTTTCCAATGGTCATGGATCAAATGGAGCTGCTTCAGTGGCAGCATCTGACTCACTGGTCATTCTTGTCTCTCTAGAATCTTGACCATTTGGCTTCCCGACTCTCTCTCCCAGATTTCTTTCTCTCTTCTTGGGGCCATTCTTCCCAGTGTCCTTTACAGACCTCGAGCTGCCTCTGCCTCTCAGTGCTGTCATCTCCCTCTGGTCTGTCTTCAGTCACATCCACTACAGGAGCTCATTGACCCAAGGGACTCAATGTCTCTACATGTGGGGTTCCACTCTATGTTCTGTCCTTAGTCCCTCAGCTCCAGGTTCATCTAAGTATCTGTCCATGTGACACATCTCTGGAGCTGCCTCCTGGACATTTTTATCTTCACACACGGCACTTTTGATGATCCCTCAGCCTCCAAATTTTGACTTAAGTAGGTAGCATCACCCCTGACCCTTACTCCTCCATGCAAGCTTAGATGTAACGAGTCAGAGTACTGGCCCCTCTCCAACTCTCCAGACCCAATTCATCAGCAGCTCCTGTCATCTCTGAATCACGCCCTGCAGCTGGCCTCCCTACTCTCTTCCTTATGCATCCTGGGTCTGCTCACCATGAAGATGCCTGGGTGAGCGAGCCTTCACAAGCATCTAGTGTTGTCCCGACACACTGGCTAAAGCCTGTTTTCTGGTTCCTGTTCACACTGCTCCACGGCCCTGGTCTCTGGGCCTCTTGCCTTGTTTCCTAGCACTCTGCGCATGGTGCTTGGTCCTTCCTCCTCTTCCCACACTGCCCACAAGCACAGCCTCACTGTGCTTTTCTCTTGCTTTTCCCAGCCTCTCACCTTTCTTCTCTTACGTTTAGAACCCTCACTTCTTGCAGGTCTCTGTTCAAATGTTCATTCTACCAAAAACCCTCAGCAACACTTTTTCTGAAGCAATAGTCCATTCCCCATCACCTGGCTGTGCTTTCTCCGCATCCCGTGGTATTGTTTAAAACCATGTGTGCACATGCACACACACAGGCACACACACAGGCAGGCAGGCACGCGCGCACGGGTGGATGTCAAGTCCAAACACCAGTGTCTTGAGCTGTGCCTGGCAGGGTACAGACCTAAGTATTTGTTGAATGATGAATGATGGTATGGGTGCCACTGATGCACGCTCCCCTACACAAACAAGCATGATCTTTTGTGGCTGTGAAGCCCTACTCTCCCTGAAGATAAGGCTGGGTGCCTTAGCTAGGGAACCTGAGGAAGGGAAGCCTGAGCTGGGAGGGAATCATAGGAACCAATGTCCCTTGAGTAAAAGTGCCTTCCCAGCAATAATGGATGTCAAGGTCTCCCAGAAGTGTCTTTTCTTAGGGGGAGATGGGGGGGGGAACAGGGATGAGTTTCTCTGTGTAACAACCCTGGCTGTCCTGAAACTCACTCTGTAGACCAGGTTGGCCTTGAACTCACAGAGATCTGCCTGCCTCTGCATCCTGAGTGTTGGGATTAAAGGTGTACACCACCACTGCAGGGTTCTCAAGTGTCTTGACATGCAAATTCCCTGACCAGAATCAGCTGGGAAAGGTCTGGCAGGCCTGAGGAGTAGACACACCTGAGTTTTATCAGGACAATGTATATAGTAATTTACTGGGTGGGGCTTCAGCCTGGAGTAGTGCTTCTTGTCAGTCTTTGCTCATTGGGAAAGGTAGCCTGCCCCCTATTGCAGAGATTGAAAAGATGAAGTACAAAAGTCTCTGGCCACAGCAGGTATTGAAAGTCAGCTACTTTCCTTGTAGATGAGCGTTTTGGCAAGTTCTACCCATCACAGGTTCAGTGCCCTTCTGGGTGTGACAAGTTGACTCCTGCCTTCTGCTAGTTTGGAAGGAAGAACAGCATGCTCACAATCAACATATGGTATAAATACCCATTTCCATAGGCAAATGACCCAAGTAGTGCTGATATTAGCCAGACACACTGCATTCTGTAGAAACAGAACACTTGCAAGCATGGTGGCACATGCCTTTAATCCTGGCCCTGTGGAGGCAGACGCAGGAAGAGCTCTGAGTTCAAGGCCAGCCTTGTCTACAGAGTGAGTTCCAAGACAACCAGGGCTACACAGAAAAATCCCTGTACTAAACAACAAACAAAAGAAGAGGAGGAAGGAAGGAGGGAAGGAAGCAAGAAAGCAAACAGAACACATCTGAGCCCAATAGGATTCCTGTTTGTAAAATCCTGAAATTTATCTTTATATTGCAGAATTAGTGGTAATGGACACAGGCTGAATGAGTGATAGAGTCCTTTAGGGAGCACAGCCAGCTCTGCTGAGTGACATCAGGAAAGCCAACCTGAAGGCAACACAGTAGAGAGGGACCTCACTGTCCTCTGGAAGGGATGCAGGACTTGTTCTACTTAGAGACAAGGGAGGCAGCCATAGCAGATGGATTAGAAGAGCTCAGTGATAAAAATTCAGTCATGGCTAGCAACTCCTAAGTACAAATGTCTTCTCCCTTCCTTCTTTCTTTCCTTATCTTTCTTTGTTGAGATAGTCCCCTATGGTGGTCTTGAACTTGTGATCCTGTTGCCTCAGCCTCCCCAACACTCATAAGCCAAGGTGGCACACTCCACCCTTTTAGAAAATTTGGCTGACACCATGGGGAGTGAGACTGGGGAAGAAGGTTGCCCTTCTTCCTTCTGCAAACAAAATCAGACCAAGTCCAATTAACTGTGTGTGAGTCGTTTCTGTTCTCTCAGCTAGTGTCTCTCCTTCCAAGACCCAGGTCCTAATTTGTAACCAGGGGCCAAATTCTGACTTGAAAGAACTGGAGAGAAATGATAGCCATCATCTAGATCAGCGGAGACAGCAAAGTGTCTTTCAGCACACCTCCTCAGCACACAGAGCCTCTTAAGTTGCACAATGAATGAGTTCCTTAAACACACACACACACACACACACACACACACACACACACACACACACACACACACACACTTCCCAAACCAAACAAAGCCTCCTGAATATGTTGTGCAAGGGAAAAGGAAATTGCCCTTTGCAAACAAATCTGGAGAAGGTGCTGACACTGTGCAGATAAGAACAAATTGCTCTCTTGCCTGTAGCTCAATGTGTAAACAGCTCAAGAGGCCAGGGGTTTCAAAAGCAGATAACCTCATTAGCAGGCAGGCCATTTATGGATGGGAGGAATCGCCCAAGCCCCCAGTGGGGCAGTTAGAAATCAGTTCCCAGGAAGGCACCACCTGGACAGAGACCAGCAGAACTCTAACCTAGGTGGTGACAGGCAGGTGACACACAGCAGGAGTACAGAGGAGCCTCACAGCATGCACCTGAGTTGACCATGGTCCCCATCCATCAGATCTACTTCCTCAGAGGCAGGTCCTGTGAGCAAGTCATTCCTAGAAAGTCATTCCTAGGTTGCTCATACTGTATCAGCTTCTTTTTTCTTTGGCTAGGAACTATTTAATTTACTTTGCAATTGTGTGTTTTCAAAAGACATTTTCCGTCAGAAGACACCCCACCTTTTCTCCCGTTTATTATGTACTGCAGATCTCTGTTTTGTGACCAGGAAGGAGGGTTATGAAACCCAGAGCAAGGACAAAGACTCCATTTTGTGGGATGGCCATAAAACAGGTTAGGATTTCAGGACTAAAGCAGTCAGACTCAAGAGCCAGAACAGTGAAGCTGTTCTTCCAGAAGCCTTATTTGGACACCAGACATTTTTAGGGCAAGAAACTGTTTCCCCAAAACTACCTTTTTTTCGACATTTCCAGGCAAGTATGAAAATACAAAGAAAAGGCACTGTGTCCTGCAAGGGTCCTGGCAGGGTTTCATTTCTAATGCCGATCTCGTGATGACAACAAGAGATGATAATGTGGGTGTTAAGCCATCACAAGGTTCCTTGGATCCCCAGGCTCCACTTCCCTCATGGAGGGAGGAGATACAAATGCATACTTCCTGCTGGGCCTTGCCCCTTCCTGAGTTGGGGACCTGCATACTCCTAATGGGTTGGTCTCTCTCACACACTCACTCTTTCTGCTTCCTGCTCTCTCCTGCTTACTATCCTGTTTTCTTTTGGCAGAAGTAGCCCTGTCCTCCTGTCTCCCCCTCCTCAGCCTGACTCACCTTCTCCTGGAGGACACTTGCACACTCAGCTCGACCTCAGGCCCAGGCCCCTCAGTGGGCCTGTGCGTCAGCCCTCTACACACTTGTTTGCTGTGGTCTGTCAAATACTCATAGTCATTTTCCTGTGGGTGTGCCCTTTCTCTTGTTGGTGCCCTTGTGCCCGGCTTCCTTGCCCAGAAGGTTCTGGGTGTGGAGGTCAGGACTGGGAGGGGAGGAGAAGGTCAACAACCCTTCTTCCTGGCTAGAGATACAGGAAGAAGCCATGTGGGCAATCGAGTAATCAAGGTGAGGTTGTCACTTCCCTTCTTGATTGGTCTGGTTTTTTTTTTTTTTTTTTTTTTTTTTAAAGGTAGCTCAAGTGTCACCAAATGAATGTTGAAGTAAGGCTGGGGACAATTTGGGGGTGGGGGTCATTTAGATGTAGAAGGGGCAGAGAGGTGAGCCCTGTGTGTTAGCAATGGGTAAGCATGACTTACCATCCACAGTGACTTGGCAGGAACACTCCGCCTGGCCGGCGCTGTTCTTGGCCACACACTTGTACAAGCCTCTGTCCTCAGGCAGTGCCTTCTCGATGGAGACGGAGAAGAGTGAGCCTGGTGGGAGAACAGGAAATGCTGTGAATGACCAGGTAAAGGCACTGTGCCCACGCTGGTATCTGGAGCACAGGTCTTTAAAAGCCCCTTCTCAGAATCCAAGAGCAGAGGCCAGGTGGGAATCTGGTTCTCTCCCCTCTGAATCCTCAAACTCTCTGTTGGTAACCTACTCCAAAAGAGCAGATTTCTAATCACTCCTCTAGGACCCCTCCCCCAATAGGGGCTCTTTTAAGAAGCTGGAGGGGGAGAGAGAGAGAGAGAGAGAGAGAGAGAGAGAGAGAGAGAGAGAGAGAAGAGGGAGGGAGGGAGGGGGGAGCAGGAGGAGGAGAAGCATCAGCCTCTGTCAGGGGAGAGAAGATGAACATGGCCTGTCCCTTACACAGAGCATAAGGAGCCAGGTACAGTCTCCTGGGGACAGTGGCCAGGAAGGAGTCATCTAACAGTGATGTTGGGGACACAGCTTGGTAAAGGAGATTTTAAAAAGAACGTGTGGAGTTCTGAGGACAACTTTCAGGAGGTTTTCTCCCCCCACCATGTAGGTACCAGGGATCAAAGTCAGGTCATCAGGCTTGGTGGCAGGCACATTTTCCCACTGAAACACTGCCACCCCAGACCAAAGTAAAGGGGTTCTGGAGTGAACAGATGAGTGGCAGAGGGTGGGAACCCTAGTCCAACAGAGACACTGGTCTTTGGAATAATCTCTGTGAGAAGGCAGTGGCCGTGGTATGTGATGTGGCAATTTTATTTTACTTTTTTTTTTAAAGGAATAGAGTTATGGCTGAAGAACAGGCCATAAGAGAGGCTCCTGGGACAGCCTTCCTATCAGGCTGGGTCTCCTGGCCCTACAGGAGGGGTGAGGATGGCCTCTTTCCTTACAGTCTACATGGGCTACTCTTGTCTAAGAAACACCTCTGAGGGCCTGGAGGGAAGGCAGGCTGTGCACATATGAGAGCTTAGGGTTCCGGTCCTTCCCCATCCAGTTCTCTCATCTTCAGACTGACAGACTGATCGGATCTCTTTTAGGTCTTCCTTAGGCAGGGGGATCATCTAAGAATGGGGCTAGCCTGGCCAGCCAGGACTGCAGCCATCTGCTAGTTTCTACCTTGAGACACATAAACAATCCTATAGCACGGCATCCAGCTCAAGCTACCCAGTGTCAGTACACCAGCCATCACACAATAAGCTAGCCATTCCCACATCCCCCAAAAGCTGACACCAGGAAACAGAGAACAAGGCTAGCATCCATGAGGCCCACAGCACCATACCCGGGCTGGAGACTTGGAAAGACTATACTGTGTCCCCTCCCTTCTCCAGCTCTGGAACAGGCCTCACTGTGTCTTTCCCGGGGCAAGGCAATGGGCCACCATCTCTTCCCAACTACAAGAGAAAGGATTGAAGTCTAGCAGGAAGAGTAAGAACTGGGAGGCACAGGCCAGGAGTGAGGACAGCTATTCCATTCATCTAGGTGGGGAGGAGGATGTTAGGCTGACCGCTGGCCTGAAAGTCAAGGCTCAGAGGAAACCCAACCACCTCTGAATTTCCCTGGTCTGGGAGGACATACTCCATTTCCCCACCTCCAAGTTATATCCTGTTTTATAACCCATTTTGTTGTTGTTGCTTGGTTTGTTTGTTTGCTTGCTTGCTTGTTTGTTTCACGTTTTCGTTCTCCCCTCCGGCTGCCTTTGGCCTGAAACTCTGAAACTTAAATGGCAGACATAGTAGATAGTAGAGCATTTGCTAGAAGGGCGGTGGAGTATTTGAACTAGAGCCCACCTTTCCTCCCAGCTCTCCAAGGACCAACACAGCTTAGCCATGGCCACATGCATCTCAGGGCTGGAAGAAGACTGGGCAGGCTGGAGGCTGGCCACCCCAGATGAAGAATCTGGTATTTCCTGTGGGACGGCTCATTCTTGACCTCCAGAAGAAAACTGTTTCCCAGCATTTTTTTTTTTTAAGCCTCAGCCTAGTAGGGAGTATTGAGAAGGAGTGAGGGGGATGGGAAGCAGGAATCCACTGAGTGGTTCAGCAGGAGCTCTGCCAAGAGCCCCTTCTGGATGGGGAGTCACTCTTCTGTGATTGAAGAACACCCCCCCCCACACACACACACTCTTACCTTTCCTGAGTGGGTGGGGAGAAGGGATATAAGGGCCTAGGATTGGGGTTCAGGGTTGTCTGAAGCCCTGGAGCTCATAGTTACACCAAAAGCCTACCTGACCTGCCCTCCCAGTAGGCACTGACCAACACAGTGTCCTCTGTGCCCCTCTAAGGCCCTAGCTCTAGCTGCACCTTCTCCAGGCATCTGACACACTGATTGCAAAGCCACTGTCGAATCACACTCCCACCTCCCATGCTAGCTCCGAGGGTAATAACCATATCTGGAATGCAATCGCAGTAAAAAGCAACTGAGATGATGAATGATAGAGGTTATTTCCACAGCAGGTTATCTAGAAGGATCTATGCAAGACAAGGTCAATAATATATATTAATATGTATTGTTGAAAATGATCAGACAGTTTCTAGATAGAAAGAAATAGGTAATTCTGAGTTCTTTAAATGGATTCTACGTACAAGCAAAGGTACTGTATATAATTAATGCCTTGTATGTAGAGTAGATGCTATGTAATTTGTAGGATGAATTTATACAAGACTGAAAAGCCTTCATAAGATTCCATCTCTTGATAACAGCAACAACAACAAAGTGTTATTACTAGACTGGGAGAAGTGTTTTTCTAGGGGAAGCCCAGCCTGGAGGCAGGAAGTAAAACATGGAGATAAAGGCCCTTTTATTGTCACCTCAGCCTTGTCTGGACTCCAGGTCATCCCTATAGCCAAGACAGGTACCTGTCCCTGGAGGGAAGGTCCAGCTGATGGTCCCCTGAACACAGACATCCCACAGCTCTGAGCGCCAGAAGAGGAAGACCAATTCCACTTGATTGACCTTCCAAGAATTGCCTAATGGTCAAATCCCACCAATGGCTGTCATACCTCTTCTCGGAAATTCCTCCACACTAAGTGGGGTGTGTGTGACCCTGTCTGTCCTGCAGGCTCTGGGGCTCAGCAGAGAAGCCCCTGAACCTACACAGGCATCCCCTAGCAGTGGGGGCTCTGAAATCCATGTATTGATTGGGTACAAGGAGGCAGTGTGGGTGTCTCTTGACTAAAGTGACAGGAGTCTGAGAAGGTATCTTGGAGGAAGTGAATCTTGATAGAGGGGAAGATTGACAGGATGGGCACCAATGCAGTCAGAGGTAGGGGTGGAGAGTTGCTGGGAGACAGGAAGGCAGGTATTGCCCTTTCCTCCACTCATCCCCCTCAAACACCAACTGAGTTCCAGGGATAACATCCCTGTGGCCCCAGAGCACTCAGCCTGCTCCACCTCCCTCTTCTCTCCCCAGCCCCGGCCATCACTGTGCCCTTCAAGCAAAACCACAATTTTATAGCAGATGTCTGTACTTCCTGCCCTGGGTTCCTTTCCTTTGTGGCTATGCTCACCTTGGCAATGTGTGTGGACTTCACCACCATACCCCCTGATGTCTTCAGCAGTGTCCATATTGGAGTCAGTCAGAGCCCCTAAAACCCAACTTTGTTTGTAGCATTCCTCACTCTCAAATCTCCCATGAGGCTCTCTGATGCTTTCAGACATGTTCTTTGACAGAATGTGGGCTGAAATCAGGGCCAAGTCACTGTGGCCAGGCCAGATAGGCCCATTTGCAAGCAGCCAGCCACTACTGCCCTGTACAGGGACCACCTCCTGCCGGCTTCCCTGCTGCCCAAGTCTGGCCTGCTTTCTGGGCTCTGACTCCTTTCCTTAGCATGTAACATCTCCCCTCAGATCTACTCTGCTTTGCTCCAACATTGTATAATAGCAAACCTATATCCTCTGTGCCAGATCTTGTAGGATTAGATTCATCTCACCTCTGGCCACCTTGCTGCCTTCATGGACCAGATAGATGACTGACAGCTGATAAGCCCAAAGATGGACTTCCCCCTGACAAAATCCCTCTTAAGACTTGGTAAGTACAGGCATAGGAGGTGGGGCTGGCATCTGGAGGTCAAGTACTCTCCCCTTTACTGTGGCAAGAGAGGCTCACATCAAGGCCTGCTCCCTCAATCATAGAGAAAAGACCAGACCCTTGGCAAGCCTAGGTTAGCACCTGTCTTCCAAGGTTTTCGTCTAGTCACAAAAATCTCAACTATGTGAATTAAAATCCCAGCTCTATTACTTAAGAGCTCTGCAGCCTTGGGCAATTTACTTAACTTCTCTGTTAGAAAGATATCTAGTAAGTGTGAGAATTAAGTGACCAGAAAGCATAAGATGTCTAGGATGGCATCTGGATGTGGTGTTCAGCTGATGTAAACAAGATATTCTGACTCTGAAATGTTGAGAATATTGTTTGGAATCTGGGTTAGAGCTCTTTCTGCAAACCCCCACCTCCCCCCGACCAGTCTTTCTTCTTGTTCTGACCTGGTCAACATATCTTCTACTGTCACTGAGGACTTCAGTCCTTCCCTTTGAAAGGCGAAGATGTTGCTTACATCTCTTCTCTGCAGCTTACTCTCAGTAACCCAGGCATAAGAGAAACCAGTGGCTGGTAGCTCAGGAGCACTTTTGGGATCAGGGCTGAGGCCCGCCTTACACTGTTCAGTTGAACAGATGGTCTGTAAGTGGCCATTGGTGGCTTTGGCTTTGGGAACTGCCACCTTCACCACTGTTTGAACCCCAGTTTCCCTGAGGTTGATGTAGTCATGGGCAGTACTGTGCAGGATTCTATCACTTACATTTCCCAGGATGGTGGCTGGCCTCCTTCCTGCCCAGAGAGGTCGCTGGACATGATGACCTGGGGAACACCCCCAGTCAAGCTTTTCAGTTTGTTTGAGGGAGGGAGGCCAAGGGAGGGAGGCCTTTGGGTGCAACAGGGAGGAGTGGCCTAAGATCTCCTGTGTTTGTGAACATCATAGACACAGAACTAGAAGACATGGGGACAGATACCTTCTGGAGAATCCTACCAATCCGGGAGTATCCATGTGAAAAAGTTACTGTGTCAACACATTAGCAGAAGATGACACCATCTTTCTCTATTGAAAGAAATTCCACTTTGCCCTTTGGTCCTTCATCATTTAGACTGTATATTTTGGTCCCTCTAGATTAGCTGTCTGAACTGTGGAGTAAGGGACAAGGATGCTGCTTGCTATCTGCAAATGCTCCTTCCAGGTTTTTGGAGTTAGCTGTGGGATGAGAGGAGAGTGGGAGGAGAGGGGAGTGACCAGGGAATTACTGGGCACAGAGGAGGGGAAGAACGGGCTGGCCTCTCAGTGCACTGACATTTGCTAAGATCTGTCTACTCAGCCTCTGCCGTGACTGTCCTCTGTACCTCAAGGGCACATGCCACATCCTGGGAACTTCTTCATGACCCACTCGGATCAACTCTAGGTCAGGCAGGACCCAGTCCCTCCACTATCCACCTCAGTGGACTGTGGGATGTTGTCTGACCTAGGAGCGCCTGGCAGGACCTGGGATGGATAATGCCTTAAACCACACTGAGAGATGGTAAGGTGACTCGGCAGCAGGTAAAGGTGCTTGCCACCCAACCTGACCACCGGAGTTTGATTCCAGGGGACACACATGGTGGAAGGAAAGAACCAACTCCTACAAGTTGTAATCTGATCTCCACACATGTACCATGGCATTGTGTGGCCATGTTCACAATCAACCAAACCCTCCTTCCCTTTCTCCCTCCCTCTTTCCCACCCCTCCCCACATGCAAACACACACACACACACACACACACACACACACACACACACACACACACACACACACGTAAAAGAACAATAAAGCATGCCAAAGGGCTGGGGATAAATCTCCTCTCACTCCCAATTTCTCTGGTATAAACAGGCCCATCAGAGAACTCCAAAGCCCCAAAGGCCATAGGTGACAGGACTTGCACCACCCCCCAACCAAGAATGTGAAACACCAGCAAACAAAAGTCTCATCCAAATTAGGAAGCAAGCAGCTCTGTCCCGTGTGAGTATGGCCATCAGACCGTGCTGAGTGTCTGGCTTGTCCATGGGTCCCTTCAGACCCACAATGTTCTCAAGGCTGAACTGTTGCTGATGCCAGCCCCTAGTTCCATACCAGCATGCTGTCAACCACTGTTGACTAAACTCAAATAATGCTTCTCAATCAGTAATGGGCTCAGGGCTCGAAGCTGATCTCAGCTCCAGGAGCCCCCTTTCCCAGTCTGCAAGCACAGCTCTCTCCATGGTGGGGAGGCATGTTGAACAACTCAGTGCTAGGTCTTCTCACGGGGGCCCTGGGTAGTGTCAGGAGAAGGTTCTGCCAGATAGACACCAAGGCATGCATGTAGTGCACAGATCAGAAAGCCAACTCTCAGCCACAGTAGGGTCATGTACGCACCAAGGCCCCTGAGCAGGGAGCCTATCCTGTAAGATGGAGAGAAAGGGATGGCCATTCCAACTCAGGTTATGGCTACAAGTAACCACCGAACAGACTTCAGCTTCACCTTTTGACAGTGACCCAGGTAGGCATAGGCTCCCCAACTTTCCCACCCTCACCCCCATTTACCTTCTTGGGAGAGGATGATGAATTTTGTGGTCTTGAGTGTCTTTCCATTCAGTGTCCAGGTGACAGTGGCCGGTGGATCAGAGGTCACCTGGCACTGGAGCAGGAGCTTCTCCCCTTCTGCTACACGGACATCTTGTAGCTTTTCCTTGAAGACGGGGGCCGAGCCTTGGCTCTCGGGTCTCTTTTCATCGCCTGTGGCTGCAGCGTGCCCTTTCTTACAGTTCACATCGTTCTTAACCTCCTTGTGTTCTTCTTTCCCAGCTGGTTTCAGGGTCTCAGCAGGCTTGGCATTGGCCATGGGCTTCAGGGTCTCAGTAGGTTGAGCACTGCCTGTGGGTTTCAGGGACCCTGCAGGCTGTGCATTGGCTATGGGTTTCAGAGTCTCGGTGGGTTTGGCATTGGCTACAGGCTTCAGGGTCTCAGCAGGCTTGGCATTGCCTATGGGTTTCAGGGTCTCAGCTGCCTTGGCATTACCTATGGGTTTGAGGGCCCCAACTGGCTGTGTGTTGCCTACAGGCGTGGGGCCTTCCCCAGCCTTGACGTTCAAGACCTCGGCATTGTTGCTACCATTCTCTGCTGGTGCCTTCTTCTTGCCACCTAGCACTGAGCGGAAGTCTGGGGTGGCAGCTTTTGGAGGTGGGACCTTCTCAGGAATGGGGGTCTTAGGGGTCCCCTTCTTGGCTAGGACAGAACGGAAGTCAACCTGCTGGGGGCTGTGTACCTTCCTCTCTTCCTCGGACACTGTCTTTGGCTTTACTTGCCGCTGAAGGTTGGCGCGGAAATCCATCTGCTCAGCTGGGATCTCCTTCAGGTCTTCTTCTGAGACGGTCTTGGTGCTCACCTTCTTTCCCAGGAGGTCACGGAAATCCAGCTGCCCCACCTCCTGCTGGCGGATAGCCTCTTCTGTGTGCAGCCTGGTCTCCACCCGTCTCTTCAGCAGTCCCCTCACGTCTTCTCTGTCTTCCTCCTCTGGCCAACCCTGTCCTCTTGCTGGCCAGCCGGGCCTCAGGGTTCCATCACGGTCACCATTACCATGAGCACCAACTCCTCCACCAACACAGAGGCCCTCGCAGCCAGCAGGCTCCCGCCCCCTGCAACAACCAGTGAAGGAAAAAGGGAAAGTAGCAAGAGGAAAAGGGGCTGGGTAAGACAGAAACGTCAGGGGAGAGCAAATCCCTGAGGGCGGAGGGGAGAGAGGAGGGGGAAGGGGACGTGGGGGCCGGCCAGGCTGTGTTTATAGAAGGGAACATTGGTGAGAGGCGCTCACTTGCCTAGTTGGTTTATTATATCGGTAATGACTTCAGTAGCCTTATAAGGGTGTGTGCAAAAAAAAAAAAAAAAAGAAAGAAAAAGAAAAGAAAAAGAAACACCCCCCCCCTTGCCTTCCCCTGCCCTCCCTCCTTCAGCCCCTTCCAATCTTTCTCTTTGGCTCTGGTAGCCTCAGTAGGAGGACACAAACAATCCCAGGCTTCAGGGCCAAGAGGAGGCTGGTGGGTGCAGGGGCTGGCCAGGCCACTCCTGGGGGCACTCACCGTGGTGGGGCTCTGGTGAGACTGTTCTGCAGCTTCAGCGACACCTGGCAACTGCACTCGCCAACCCGGTTCCTGATGATGAAGTCAAGGACAGTACAATGAGGGCTATGAGACTCCCTGGGCAAAGGACCTATTCAGCCCAGGGCTGGAAGGAGAGAGATCAAGGCAAGTGTAGACTTGGTCATGGGCTGACGGGCCATCAGGGAAGGAGACCTAGGGCTTAGCTGTGGCATCCAGACTTAGATTTAGGGTACAGCTCTCACTCTGTGGTCAACCTTGATTTTTATAGTTCTGGATTAAAAAGAAGGGGGAGGAAAAGAACTATTTGGAACTGCAGCATGTACAAGTGGGAATCCTTTCTTAACACTTCCAATTGATCACCCAGTCCAAGAATAACAGCTGCTGGGGGCTGGGATGAAGCCACTGGTCTATACAGACAGCCCCTGCCCGGATGCCTGTGATCTGATTCCATACCCCCTCAAAGCAATGGCAGTCATTTCCCCAACGGCTGAATTCTCCTTGAAAACAGTCCCAGCCTTCCCTCATCAACCAGAACATTCTGTGTTGTTCCATGTTAAGAACCTAACAAAGCGTGTCTCCCAACATGGGTGGCCCTTTCTTTTCCTCCTTCAGGTGGGGAGGGCTCTGTATTCCTTACAATCATAGGACTGTTCAGCCTCCAGGGGTGCATGGCCAGCTGAGGCCCCTCTTTCCAGGCAGGGGCTGAATGGCTAACAGTAGATTCAAAGCAGATCAGTCCTCTGTCCTACAAGGCTGCCCTCTGCTGGAATTTCAAAGTGATGTTTAGGGAAGGAGCAAGTCTAGGAATTAAATGGGTAAATCCTGCTATTCTGAGGACTGTTTATCCAGGACGGTCTGGCCCTCACGACTGCCACATGCTTTGTTTTGTTCTCTACAACCAGCTAAGTTTGGAAAGTGTAGCAAAGCACAGGAGGCTGTGCAGATTATGGAAGGCAGTGCCGGGACTCTCAGGTCCCATTCAGTCCCCTAGATGCATTGTCTTAGCAGCACTGCTAGGTCCGAGGGACCCTTTTAGGTCCCATGACAGACACAGCATCTGCCAGCTTTGGGACCTCTTCCTTACAATAACCCGCCTCATTCCATCTGTGTTCCAACAGGTGAGAGGCAGCACTGTTCTTCTAAGACAATGGAGTGTCCGAAGGTTAAATAATGTGCCTAAACTCACAGTTGACTAGCAGGGACAAGGGCCGGGACCTGGATCTACCTACATACAGGACTTGTAGCCTGCATGCAGTCCTACACTGCTCATCAGAACCAGTTTGCTCTGGGGCCTTTGTGTTTCTTAGGGTGCCTGTATACATGTGTGCCCTAACCACATGAGTGGATACACACAGAAGTGTACAGGTCCACCTGATAGGAACCTACATCTTGAATCTGGAAACATGTGCTCATGCCTCCTGCTGCCACCATGATACACCTACCTCGTTTTGTCTGGTACTTCCTTGTGGAAAGATGCTAGCAGCCTCAGTGTGGTTCTGCTCTCAGGGTCGTGGGTTTGTTCCTCATTCTTGGGGAAGCATCCTTGTGAAACTAGGGCAGATCTATTTGCTCCCTTCCAGGCCTCTCTCACCTGTTGGGGCCTCTTTGTTCCACCCCTTCCCTTTGTGTTACCCCAGGCTATGCCTATGTAGATCCCTCAGCTCTTTCATTCACCTCTCCTCTCCCGTCAGCCCCTCTAGGGCATCCCTTTTTCCAGGCCCTGATTCTCTGAAGCTACCAATTCAAGGAACCTGAAGAGTCCAGGCTATACGTCCTCTTACCAAGCAACTTGTGAGTGCCAGGCTGTGAGCATGATAGCTGGGGCCCTGATTCTGCCAGGTCACTGGGCAGTGGTAGGCCATTCTTTCCCTACTTCACACTGTTCCATGCCTGGTGCAGGCATGCGGCAGAGCAAGATGACCAATGGGTGTTTACTTGCTAGCTCTTTTCCACATGTTCTCACTGACTGTCCTCTTGTCAGAAGGACAAAACCCAGGCATAGAGATCAGGAGCAAATTCCGACCAGATGGCCCCACTTTACCCTAGGCACACTCCAGGAGGCTGTAAATAAGGGAATTGAGCTGCTTGCTCCCCATGGAAGGAAACAAGTAAGGGCCCCCATCATCATCATGATCTGTCTCCAGGGTGGAGAACACAAAGATCAAGTCCCCAGGGTGTCTGGCTCCACCTACTGCCAGACCTCACCAGGAAGTCTCCAGACAGCTGAGGTGGCAGAGCAACCAGACACCATGGCTGGCCCCTGAGGTAACTATTCCTAAAACCTAAAAGGCAACTGGGCCTTTAAGGCAAGTCCTGGGTTCTTCTGGAGCCTACAAAGCTCAGGCAGACTTTTGACTGAGATCACCTACCAGTGTCCTAGCCAGTGGGAACAGCATCTCGAGGCAGCTTTAGTATTACCCATACTCCATTAAAACTTGGGCGGAGACTGAAGCCCTGCCCTGGTTTTGCCATACAGGACAAAGCAGTCACTCTGCATATTGCACCTGCCACAGACATGGAAATCTTTGGCTCCCCTTTCCTGAGCCCTGTATAAGAAGCTCTTGCTCTGGTTAGTCCCACCCTAAATCACCCACGGATGGTTTTATATACAAAGGTAAAGAATAGATTTTTCTGGAAAATATCTACATTGCAGCTGGAATTTGGGGTTGACTTACTGCTGCTAGCTCTTCTCTTGGTCAGAGCTTGCAAAGGGAAGGGAAAGTCAAAATTCACCCACATCTACTACTTCATGTTAGAGAAACAGATCCAGACCCCCTGGTTTCTTCCCAATCACCCAGTCTTCCTCCTTGGAAAGCGCTCCTCCTCCATGGGCTAGATCTGACTTCTATCAAGACAAAGAAAGTGAGAGGGAACAAAGTCCCTGGCAGGCCTGGCATGCACTCCCCAGGATAACTTCCCACTGACTTACTCCATTTTTGCTAGGGACGTCAATGCCATGGCAGTGGCCGCCAAGAAGAATGAGGAACTGAGATTTTGGGAGGAAAAGGGCAAGGAATGCATGGGTGAACAGGCCAGCATGAATTCCTAGGTCCCCTCATTGCCAGTGCATGGAAAGACACTCCCAATGATAGGCTGTAAGAATGCATGAACATCTGATTGAAGTCAAAAGACAAGGGCTTGAACTTAGGCTCAATTCGTGGCCATGAGCAAGTCAGTGACATGAGGCCTTGGTGTCCCTCATTATTAGATGAGAAAGCTAGATACTTTCTGCATTCCTGTCCAGCTGGGATAGTCAACGTTTTATGGCTGTCCCCAACTGGTCCCAGACAGTCTGCCTTTTGCCCTTCCACTGTAACTTCCTCTAAGGGTCTGCCAAACTTCTTATAGCCCTTTGCCTTGTGCCCCATACCCCCCTTCTTTCTCAGCTCATTTAACAGCCAAGTCCCTTTTCACTGGCCAAGACCCAGTCTTTCTTTTTGCTTAAAAAAATCTCACAAAAAGGGGCCGAAGAGATGGCTTAGCAGTTGAGCGCATTGGCTGCTTTTCCAGAGGTTTGAGTTCAATTCCCAGCAACCACAAGGTGGCTCATAACCACCTGTAATGAGATCTGGTGCCCTCTTCTGGTCCACTGGCATACATGCAGGCAGAACACAGTATACATAAGTAAAAACAAAACTCACAAAAAGCCAGGATATGGAGGCAGAAGAATCAGGAGTTCAAGGTTACCTATATTGAGCTTGAGGATACCTGGGCAATATGAAATTGTATTCGACACCAAATCTGCCAAACAAAATCTCACATAAAAAACTAAAATCTCTTACAGGATATCTAACTTTATTGATACAAGTATCTCAAAGTATTGGTCCTTCATCAGAAAATATTGTCACATCAAGTCAGTTTCTGCTCTAAGTACTGGCCTAGTGAGCAAAGGCGTAGGCTCCTATCACAGGCAGATTTGCCCCCCTGGTAATAATTAATTCAAGCACAAGGCAAAGTCAGTTGACTTTGTTTATAAAGTTATCAAGCTTCAGGCATTCCATTATAGTAACAGAAAATGAATTAGCGCATCAATCCACAAAAACTGTGAGATAATAAATATTTGCTGTTTTGAGTTTGGAGTAATTTGTTACACAACAACAAATACCTAACACCCTTTAACCTCTGTCCATTTGTATCTCTACCTTTAACCCAGACCTTCTTTCCTGACCCCTTATGTCTTGAGAGAGGGTATAATTTTGTAGTTCAGGCTGGCCTCAAGTCCACCGTGACCCTCCTGACTCAGCCTCCCGAATGCTGAGATTAAGATGTAAGCTACCAGGCCTGCTTCACACTTCTACATCTTTCGTATTCTGTATACACCACATAATGTGTGTACACCACATTGTGTAATGTGAGATACCCCTGGGGAACTGAGCTCAGAGGGAAGGACTCTCCATGAGGACCTGTTCTATTCAGCTGCAAGAACCAAGAGCATGGTAACCACTCTGGGCCTGCATCAGCTGCTGTTTCCTCTGGCTTCCCAGTCCCAGCCCAGGAATCAGGAGTCTGAGGAGGGGATGAGGGAGGCTCATGCAGACTCACTTGAGCAGGATCTCATACTGGCCAGCATGCCAGGGCTGCACATTCTTTAGAACCAAGGTGAACACATCCTCATTCTGTAGCAGCTCAAAGTGGTCATTATCCTTGGAGAGGGCTTTGCCATCTCGGAGCCAGCGCACAGTAGGAAAGGGGTCGCCAGCTATGGCACAGGAGATGAGGACACTCTGGCCCAGGGAGGCTGTCACTGAACGAGGCTTGCTGATGAACCAGGGCTGGGTGCCATCATGAGGCTCTGAAAGTAGGCAATGGGGAAAAACAGAGATGGAGGTCCTTCAGCACAGAGTTTGTCATCCTCTCCAATCTCTGTGATGGCAAAGGGTCGGAAGATAGCGTGTTACCAAAGAGTAAGTGGTCCAGAAGGTACTCGGACTGGGGATGCAGACACAAAACATACTTCCTTAAAATCTGCCTTGGTTATGTTATCAGAGGGTGATATTAATATGAGTGTATATAATATAAGTGTATATAAGCCAAAGTGAGGGCCGCGAGCCCTGACAGTAAGGAGTCCTAGGCTGGGTGCTCATCTCATGGTCTACATCCAATGTGACTGCTGGGAACTGTTGCTCACTGCATGTGATTACCTCACTCTCCTCTCAAAGACGAGGCTTCTGCAGGAGAAAGAACTCATAAATGTGCAATGCATATTCCAAACCATCAATACCAGACTGAGTATATTATGGAATTCCCTCAGCAGTCCATCCAGTTTAGCAGCAGCCCAGAGAGAGCCAGGAAGGAAGCCCCACTCTGCAAGAGTTTGAGAGGGAGACAGTGGTCTGCCTCTGAGGCTGCAACGGGACCAGAGCAGTTTCCTGTTTTCCTCACCTCTAAATGGCTTTTGTGGAGGCTGTACCCCCATTCCCCCAAAGCAGCTCAGGTTCACCTTGCACAGTGAGGATGGCCTGGGTGCGGACTTCCCCGGCACTGTTCCAGGCCTCACAGGTGTATGTGCCTGTGTCCTCTGGGAACACCTCCTGGATACACAGGCTGTGCTGGCCACCTTTCTGCTCAAAGTGGAAGTCCTCTGACTCCTGGATCTCATTCTCATTGTGAAGCCATATGACTTCTGGAGGTGGGTTCCCTGAGCAGAGAGTAGCAACAAAAGATTGTGAGAGAGGGACTTCTCTAGCCAGGAAGCAACTGTGCACTTAATATGCTAATAGTGGGCTAAACATGCTAAACAAAGTCTCTCCCTTGGTTTCTTCACATGATCTGCCTTGTAGGATTGTTAAGAGAAATAATTGAGTCAATCTAAACTTCTCTAGCTGCCCACAGAATGGCATGTAGCACAAAGAGAAACCCAACCCTGAAGGTGTTCTCTGCCCTGCCCTGCCTCACATGGAAACTCCACATGCAGGCAATGGTGAAGCCATGGCAGTTCCCTTGCAGACTGTCACCAGAAAGAACTCTGTAAGCACTGGGTGACCACACAAATGTGGTCTCAGGACCCCAGCTTGCGGAGGGTTTCTAAACATGGCTGGTGGTGGATAGTAGAGCCAGCCTATGCTTCTGGAATGTTTTGGGGGTACAGATCAATGACCATGTGAGGGTTTCCTTAGACATAAAAGCTGAGGAGCAAGGCCCCTGAGCTTTAGAGTGAACAGATGGCCATTTGTCTGCATGGGCCAGATGCATGTATGGAGGCCAGGTGCAGAGGGACTCATCTCTTCCAGGTGGATATCAATGAGCTGTCCAATTGGCTTGGCAAATGTGGAACTGTCATAGAAAGGCCTTCATCCTCCAGGAACAGGGAATCATCATCTCTTCAAGGACAAGTCCCCAGGCCCTCTCACGGGTCATAATTATTACTTTTGCAGGTCTAGAGGAACCCGGAAGCCAGAGATGGGTCCTTCTATTTTTCAGAGGCACTGATAGCAGATGCATCTAAAAGTCTACTCTGCCATGAGTGTGGAGCAGGGACTTTGTGAGCTTCTCCTACTACCCCCAGCAAGGGAGGAGAGCCCAGCTTGGGTGCAAGCCACTTTCTTTACCTGTTTTAGAAGGATCTCTGATCATTTGCTTTCTACCTTAGACTCTTACTAGACTGACTCAGATGGCTTTTGAGACTGGAGATCTCACTCAGGTTCATTTTACACCATTTAAAAACTTTCCAGAAAATCTTTAGGGTCTTTTAAGAATAGCCTCATACTGACTACAATTGGATAATTTGACTTCTTTCTCTACTTGCAACTTTTTATTTCTTTCTCTGGCCATACTGCTCTGGCTAAGATTTCAACTACCGTATCGGTTAAGAGTGGAAAGACTTGAAAGTAGAGGGGGGACTTTTTGGGGGAGGAAAGGGAGACTGGTCGGAGGAAAGGAGAGGTAATTAGTAATACTTTTGAATAAAATGTAATTATAAAACTCATGATTTTCTACAATGGATATGCATCAATTTAAGAAAAGAGTTGTAATTCTTTAAAACAAAAAGTACAAACCAAAAAATAAACAAAAACAAGACCCCAAACTTTCCATTGAAACTGGCCACACTGATCTTAGCCATATTCTTCCTCTCGATCATATAACCCTCAATCTATAAAATGCTACCCAGATAGCAGAAGAGAGAAGCCAAGAGGCCCCATTTCCTTTCACCCCTTGCTGATGGTTTGTGATGATTTTTCTGGGCATCTAGGAGCAATACCCCACCCTCTTACACATCCCAGGGAGAGAGTTGCATGGACAGACCTGACACCTGGACTGTCATGGTGACCTGGCTTCCATCCATGACTTTGAGATCAGAGAGGCCTTGCAGGAAGATGGGTGCAACGGGCTTGCCGGGAGCTGGGGGCAGAAGGTTATCCCTCTCTCCTTCACTTTTCTTTTCTGTGTGGTGGAAATAAAATGGGAGAGAAACATCCTTTCACAGACTCAACAAACACACTGCACGACAAAGCTGTGCTGAAGCTTGGTCTCATGCATGGTGGGAGGCTCTGGAGATCACTGGGAACAAGGTATGCTCCATGTCACTGCTTGACATGACAGTGCTCTTGCCAGACAGCAGAGACTAAACAATGAAGTCCCATGGAGTCCTGGGCAAACAAGCTCTGCTTCCTAAGGAAACCCTCAGTGAGGGAGCTCACACTTGGCATCTTCATGAAAAATTTTCCCCCTTAAATTCTCTTTCCTCTTTTGAATTAAGTGATTCACTCACATGGCAGAGAATTCAAAAGATACCAAAGGGTCTATGTAAAAATCTCCCTTCTAACCCCGCATGCTCCCTGGCGCTGACTCCCTAGAAGTAAAGAATCCTGGGGTTCTTCTTAATTTGGCCAGACATGATATAAGTGTAAAACACACACAGTTATCAAGAGAACAAACCTCTTTCCTCTCTTCCCCCATCCCCTTCTTACCTCTTCTTTTGGTGCTGGGTATCAAATCTAGAATCTCATACATAAATACATATACTCTTACTACCAGCCTATACTTCCAAGCCCATTTCCTTTCTTTTCTTTTCTTTTCTTTTTTTTTTTTTTTTTGAAAAATAAACTAAATCTGGGTATGGTGACACATACCTATAATCCCTACATTCAGGAGACTGAGGCAGGAGAATGGTGGGTTTGAGGACATCTTAGGGTAAGATCATGTCTCAACTAAACAAAGCAAAACTATAGGGTGGGATATGACTCAGTGAGTGAGCAGGAGCCTCCCCCGTGTAAGGCTTTGGATTCATTCTATAGCGTGCCGTGCCCCCCCCACACACATACACACACACACACACACACACACACACACACACACACACACACACACACGAGATCACATTGGAGAGACAGAAAGCATGTCAGTGGGTGCCTGCAGCAGGGGGTGGGAGATGGATTAGAAGAGTACTAAGGAATGCTTAAGAGAAACAGAAATGTTCACTTTTTAGTTCGGGGTAAATGTTTCATGGATATAAACATGTCTGCCAAACTCATTAAGTTTCACTCCTAAAACACATGCAGCTTACTATACTTTCATAATGCTTTAGCAAAATCTGGGAGAGGGATAAAGGGAGTGTGCTAGCTAAGGGTGAAGACCAGCACAGCTCTCTGGGGACCTGGTCCACCCCGGTCAGCTCTCTGAGGACACAGATTCACAGGACTTTTCCTTACTCTTGCCATCCTCGCCCAAGCTGGCTTCAGCCAGTCTCCAGGAGGTAAGGTGCAGTCTGCTTCCAATGCAGGACAAGCCTGGTGCTGCCCAGTATCTATTCTCTCCTTTTTCTGTCTTCCCCTCTCCCCACCCCAGTACTATAAAGCATAAAATTAGCAGGGCAGGCTAATTTCAACTTAATAAAATTCAGGACAAATGACATAAAATTATTATTATTTTTTTTTGTTTGAAGTATTGGGTATCTGTCTCAGGGCCTGAAATAGGCAAGGGTTCTACATGATCCTTGAGAGTCAAAATTGGAGGTGTTGGAAAGGGACTTTCTGGAAAGGGGATCAGGTTATGTAAGCACTGTCCCTATGAAGGGATTGAAGACTTTCTCAAGAGATTGATAAAACTCTTTGGATACTGGATTAGTTCTCTCAAGACTGAGCTGGTTCTCTGGAACTGGATGGGTTAATGTGAGAGTGGGATGTTCTAAAGTGAGCCTGGAACCTGCATTGGTCTGTCTTCAGCACACACTATTACATTCATTCACTTCTAGTGTTCATTAGCTTTGATGGGACAGAGCATGGAGCGTTGATGAAGACTGTGAAAATACCTACGCCAATGCTCTCTGACTGCCAGAAGCAGGCACTAAGATAAGCCTCTTCTTTACAAAGTATCCATCTTGGCACACTTTGTTACAACAGGAACCACATTAACACTGGTATATCTCTAACTTAAACTCAAAGTTTCAAGGTAGCATTTTGGGTCTCAGACACCACAAACTCCAAACCTTTCCAACTCTAGAACTCTGGGGATAGTTTCCAGGGTGTTTTCTCTACCATGTTAAGTTTTACCTGTCGCCACAGAAAACAAAGCATTCCCAGCCCAGCCTTTGGGACAGTGGAAGGGTAAGGAATAAAGATCAGAATAAAGCTTCCTCAGAACCAATGCAACAGGGAGGATAAGGTGCAGGCGAAAAGAGCAGCTAAGACAGTAAACTCGATCCCACTGCTGGCCACCGGGCAGCGTTCTTGATCTCCTGCCCCATCTCAGGAACTCTCTTTTGATGGGGTGCAGCTGCTGGAGGGATCTTGGCAGGAGGCTGTAGAAGTGGATTTAAGGAGCCTGTACAGGAAAGGCACAACTCTACCTCATGTCACTGCCTGGGCTGCCGCGGTCAGAAAAGCTGGCTGCCTCCGGAGGGTTGAGGAATTTCCTGTCTTGCACAGACTGAGAGGGCTCAAGGACAAAATGTTTTCCCCTCTCCAGAGGACTCCCTGTTCCCGCTCTGCCTCTTAGCCCAAGCCGTGGAACTCCATACAGATGGGCTGGAATTCCTTCTGGGTGCTCAGGAACATCCAAATTCCAGCCTGCTCGCCTTCCATCCTGGGGCTGTCCGTTCTTCCAGGTCTCTCTCTCAGTTCTCCCTACTCCCTCACCTGTGGATCTTGGCTGTTGGGGTCTATGGACCTGTCTGGATTCAGCACCTGCCCCAGGAGCTGAGAAGAGTATGAGGGATGGTGGACTGCAGGCTTGCAGGATCTAAGGACTAAGTGTCTGTTCCCTACTGCTGTGATAAAACACTACGATCAAAACCAACTTGGAAAGGAAAAAGGTTTATTTTAGCTTATAACTCTCAGATCATACTCCATCACCTGGGACTGTCAGGACAGGAAATCAAAGCAGGAACTGAAACAGAGGCCTTGGAGGAAGGTTGCTTACTGGTTTGTTCTTTAAGGCTGGCTTAGTCTGCTTTCTTATTCCATCCAGGACCACTAGCCTAGGGAGTAGCACCAACCACAGTGGGTAGTGCCATCCAGATATCAACTGTCTACAGGTTGATCTTATAAGGCATTTTTTCAGTTGAGGGTCTCTCCTCTCAGATAATTCTAGCTTGTGGCAACTTGATAAAAAAAAACTAACAAAAACAAACAAAACAACTAGCTAACTCAGGACAGAAACCTGAGACTTGGAGCCAGATCTTGACCATGAGTAGGTCTCAACCTCTACTTGAAGCCCTACTTCCCCATCTGTCTCTAGGGGTTGTGTCATCTCAGGGCTTCACGGAGTTTTGAAGACAGAATATGAAAATAATATCTGCATCCATAGATGCTTCTCAACTTACAATGGTTTCCTATAAACTTACTATAAGCTAAAAAGTGTCATATGCTGAAAATGCATTTGGTGATACTGAGTATCCCCGCTTAGCAACACAGCTCACTGTAGAGGACTGGCTGTTTGATCCTGGAGCCATACAGCTGACTGGATCTTTCTGCTCCTTGCCATTGCTCATACTGCTATCTCAGGAAATGCTTGATTTAAAAATTTAAAATTTGAAGTGTGTTTCTACCAAAGATGTGTGGCTTTCACACAATCATAAAATTGAAAATCCCAAGCTGAACCATCCTAAATCAGGGCTGTCCACACTTACTCTCAGTGACATCTGTAGGAGAACTGGCTAACTCCTGCCTGCTAGAGCCACTCAGTGGGCTTATTAGCATCCTAAGGAGCCATGGATGCTGAGCCCTCCCTGGTGACTGCTGACTCATTTAATTCATTCATTCATTCATTCATTGGTAAGCACTCCAAAGCAAGTTCTGTGATGTCATGCTTAGAGACAACATGGGACAGGTCTTCAAGTAAATTAATGGAAGTTTACTGCATCTCTCCAGGCGAGGGATGAGAGGACCCAGCTCAGGCTTTAGATCCAGACTGGTCACTGCCCCAACCCTGCTCTTTCTTCCCTTTAGTCCCGCAGTGAGGATGGAAGGAAAAGTGGAATGATGGGAATCAAACTGTTCTCAAACCAGCAGGTTGAAGTTCCTATTTGTTTTGAATCTCTCCAGCAGGTGCAGGGTAAATCACATGGGATATGGTGGTCCTGAATGCAGGCCAGTGAACAGCAGTCAATAAGCCCAAGTTCTTCATGGGGTGAGAAAATGGGCCAGCTTTCCTATAAACACATGCTGAAGAAGACAGGGAGGGCCTTGGATTCCCACTGTTTCTTCCCTCAGACATCCAAAGAAAAGAGCCTGAGCTGGCTTCTTGGAACCCCAAAGCACTACCCATCATACTTAGAGTGAGCCCAGGATGTGTTAAGGTAACAAGACAACCAGGGTCATGGAGCCAGAGCAGGTTGACCAGGACAGATGGCCCAAGTCCCCTGAGGACAAGGCACGGCACACCACAGGGGCCTCTCCAAAGGGAACCAACATTCTCCAACGCTGACCACACTGAGCTGTGACAGTGCCATAGGGGACAAGCACATTGCAGCTCATTCATACAGGAGATTCTTGACAACTGAGAAAAAGCAGAGCAGAAACAAGTCAGGCAAAAGGGGCACCATGCACGTGTGTGGTTAGCTATTATCAATGACTGAAACACAGTGCTGATGAGTGTAGTGTGCACAAACAGCCGTGGGGCTGGGATATAGCTTAGTTGGTAGAGTGCATTACTTAAGCTGAGCTCAACCCTTAGGACCACAGAATGCTGGACACAGCAGTGCATACCCATGCATCCCAGCAGTCTAGACAGAAGTCAGAAATTCAAATGCATCCTCCTCAGCCACATAGTGAGTTCAAGGCCCTTCTCAAAAGACCCCACAACAATATCTAACACCAGTCAGTTTAAAAACAAATGGTTTGCTTTTCTGAGTCCTTCTGGCTGTTTTGATTGAGCAGGGTCAGTCTGATAACACAAGACCAGTATCCCAACCAGGACTCAACAGCAGCCATGGAGATAAAGCTGGAAGAGTCCCTGACAAGGTTCTTCATGGGCACACTCCCACACAACAGAGAAGCTGGCCTTCCTGACTCTCCAGGGTTGCCTTGGCCAAGAGACATAATGCAACCGACTGGGTCAGGCTTCTTGCTTTCTCTCTGTGGATCTAAGAACAGTGGCAGGCCACCCAAATAATACTACCTGAATACTGTGCCCATGCCCAGGGCTGCCTGTTAGCCCAAAGATCCACTACACTGGGAATGTATTGCTTTGAGGTCACAATAGGAAGCCAGCCTCAGGGATGAGAAAACCCCAGCTTCCCACAGCACACAGACTCCAAGGGAGGAATCACGAGGACTAGGGATGGATGACCCGTATCTATCTCCAGTGGGGCTAGACTAAATATACCTCTGGCTTTTCCCACAGCTGTATGCCCTGCTTCCACTGAGAGCAAGCCTGGAGAGAGAGGCTGCCTTTCTAGAGTCCAGAGAGTCAGATTCACAACTCACTAGTCTCTGACTAATCACCCAAGGTGACTTTATCTGTTTTTCTGTTCTTGGTCCCTGTGTCTAGCACTGAACTGACTGCCACTGGTCCACTGAGAGAAGGGAAAGGCCCAGCCTGTCCTTCAATGGAAAGAAACATATGATCAAGGATGAGCTGTTGATAACATGTGAAGATGGTGGCGTACAGATGGAATTTGTTAATAGGGCTCTGAGAGAGAGAAGGAAATTGGAGGAAGGAAAGAATGGAGAGAGGAGAGGAGAGAAAGGATGGGAAGGAAAGGTTAAGACTAAGACAAGTAAACACTTGGAGGTAGGGAAACACAGGTGTCCCTACCCCCAGCAGATGACTCAATCCTTCTAAGCATGAGGTTTCTTCATCTATAAAGTTACACAGAAACTGCTGTGAGATTCATTCACTTCAGCAAGCCGCCCTAGCTGCACAATTGTATTTTTCCTGTCAAAGCTCCCCCTTGAAAATACCAACCAACAGGGACTTTGGTTCAAGAACTAGTGCAATGTTTTGGGAAACTTTTGGAGAAAATTCAGTGCTCACAGGATGGAGCAGCTCGTTGTGTCATTTACTCACATGGTACAGTATAATAAGCAGTGCCAGCTGCTGCTCAAACCTGAGCCAGTAAAGCCTTCAACTCTTCCTGGGCCTGGCATAGAGGACCTTCCATAGCCTTCGCCTGGGTGGCTGGTCCTGGCTGCAGTGTCTCCTGGTACACTGTAACAATGTCCCCCTCCCTCCCCAACTTTCTACAAGTTTAGAAGGAAAAATATTCACACCCCCAAGTCCCCTGCTGCCACTGGACAATTTATGCTGTTTGTTCTCTGAAGCCCCGAGTTTATGGATCCAAATGTGTATTCAATGAACACACTGGCCTTTACCTTAGATCTACTAAAGATTCTCTTTAGTTCTCTGAACATGAGCCATTTTCCTTAGCTATCATAATGCAAAAATGCCATCCTAAAGGCAAATTGGATTCCCTCTCAACACTGTTATTCTATGGAATCTAATAAATCACCAATCTTCCCCCTTCCTTTATTTGCTGCTCAAAATGCAGTGTGGTCCCCACATCAGGGACTAGTGCCTCCTCTCCCGCATTCCAGGGCTCAGTTTCTTGGCCTTGCAGGAAGGCAGGCCATCCCCTTCCCATTTCCAGAGCAGTTAGCAAACTATAAATCCCCAGGGATGTATCCGAATTCCCTTGAACGAAAGTCTGATTCTAACCCAAGAGAACCATCTTGGAAAGTCAGCACAGGACTGCTTTTATGGCAGTTGTGGCCTGCCTTCCTCCTGCTGACTTCTCCAGAACTGAAGAAGCAAATGGGAATAGAGGTGTGCAAGGGAAAGGATGAAAGGACCACAATGTATGACATCTCAGAAAAGATCTCTGACCAGTAATGATGGGCTGCTAGATGAGAGGCAGGGGCCCCTACCAACTCAGCCTTCTTAAGGTCTTAGAAGTTATAATCACACTCCAAACAGGCAGGCACAGCATCCAAACCCCCAGAGTTCTTTGCCAGAGAGGCCTGAAAACCACACTGCTGTTTGTGCTGTCTTAACTGGGACACATCTTGCCACTGGGAACACAAGGCTTTCATTTTGGACGGTATTTTTGGCCAAGGTCTTCAAGCCAGAAAATGGGGGCTATGGTCTACAAAGGGCTATAAAAGTGGACAGTTATGAGCCTCTATAATTGTCCAATTAGTAAAGCGAGGCTCCAGTTCTAAGCTCCATTACCAGATGGACACATCCGGCCCCCCTGCAGCATGAAGGCCTCAGCCTGCAGAAAATGAAAATGCTGGTGATGCATTGATTTGACACTTAGCTCACTGCTTATCTTAAGTTTCAAAGGCTGTGAGCGGATGCTCGGGCACACTCACATTCTCAGTATAGTTTTAAAAAGATAGTTAAAGACAGTGCTGCCTCCCCTCCTTCACTGAGTCTCTCCTTAGACAAAATAACGGTTAAAATGGTTGCTGGTGTGCTCAGTCGACAGAGGCAGGGTCCAAGACTTATGCCAGCAGACAGGTGATAGAGGGTCCCAAGGATATGCACACACTTGGGACGAGCAGAAGAGGCAGCTGGGAGGTGTTCAGAGTCAAGAACATGGCTGCCTTTGAGGGGCCTGTTGTCCTCACCAGGACTCTTCATCAAACGAACTCTCCAACAAATGTCCTCATAAAACATTCTTTCTAATCAGATATTTCTTTTTACCTTACCCACATTTGATGTCCTTAGGTTTCTCTCATAGGCCCAGAATGCCTTTAGTTAACAAACAAACCATCAGTGGAGAAACTATGTCAAAAATAGGTACAATGAGCAGATTACTAATGCATCTTGTTGCTTAAGAATTTAGCTTTGGGCTGAGAAATGGCTCAGTGGTTAAAAGCACTGACTGCTCTTCCAGAGGACCTGAGTTCAAATCGCAGCACCCACAAGGTAGCTCATAACTGTAACTCCAAGATCTGACACCCTCATACAACCGTACATGCAAGCAAAACACCAATGCACATAAAATAAAAATATAAAAATTAAAAAAAAGAATTTAGCCTCGACACTGGTGTGTGTGTGTGTGTGTGTGTGTGTGTGTTAAATTGAAAATATCCTAGCCCAGGGAAGGCTCCCTTCCCATAACTCAGTCCTGATACAGGAAGTTAGGACTACAGAATTTGGATTCATCATCCATTAGGCTCCGTTTTTGGTGTGGAGGGAAAAGTATGTTGCCTGGTTAATAGCGGGGATGGTCTTTCTCTTAGCCTGGAGCGAAGGGAAGCAGGCATCTTTGTTGAGGAGCTCTTGAGGGCTAATTTGCCGGTCTCCTGGAAATTTCAGAGCACTGACATCTTAGATGAGTGGGGAGGTTGAGGGAATGCCTCTCTGCACATGGGGAGTCTCCACCCCCTTACTGCCCTCTCAGTCACTGCTCACCATTCACAGGGACTCAGGACAGGCCCTGAGCTACATACAGTATCAGGACTATGAGCCTCCCTGCAGGAAGACTGCAGATGCTCAAAAAGGCAATTAGAGCAAATGCTCCTTAACCTTGAGGCCCTGCATAATACACCCCCCATTACGTTCTGTCACTCTGCTGTCTGCTCACTAGGCTCCAGCCACATCTTGACTAAGCTGGCCTTGCTCCCACCTCAGGACCTTTGTACTTGCTTTGCTGCCTGCCTAGAAAAGCATCCCTTCTACTTCTGTCTAATCTTATTCCCTGTTCACTTTTGTAAATAAAATTGTGTGTATATGTGGTGCCGGGAACCCAGCACGGGGATGTAGGGATGGTGGACACGCTCTCTACCACTGAGCAACATCCCCAGAGCATGTATCAGCATATGAAGTTAAGCCATGTCTTGACTGTTGTCCCCATCTCCATCAGAGGGTAGGCAGGACAAGGGCAGACCTGTGTTTTACAGTGTCCCCAGACCAGATGAATGCAGGAAGATTTTTGGTGTAAATAAATGCGACAAGGGATGCATGGTATTAGCAGGGCTTATTATTCTGAGGTGGGCAGGGAAGGCTTCTGGGAGAAAGTGACATCCGCTAGGAGCTAGCTAAGCTTTAGGAGAGCTACAGAGACAAGCAGAGGGGTTGCAGAGCAACCCAGAGTGTTGGACCAGTGATCTGAAAGATTGCAAAGCCCTGAAAAAAAGGATAAAGAGGTGAAAAAAAGTCCTTGTGTTTGCCCTTCGGCAAAGACTCTGTTAGGCTCCTACAGACAGCTCCAATCTGGCAGAAGGGCTGCACAGTCAGCTTGTCACAGGAAAAAAAGGCAAGTGGAGAGCAATGCGTTGCTGCATTTTGCCATCTTGTGGTCAGAGCCTTGAGGTGCAGCACACGAGCCCACGGCTGGCTCCAAGTCTGTTTGAACAAGTTCCTCACATCTCTCACTTGGTCCAGATGTGTAGCCCAGGCAGACTTTAAACATCCATTCCTCCCTGCCCTTTACCAAGCACACAGGGTAATACTGCAGGAAGTTGATTAGTTGGTAAAATCACTTCCTGGGATAAACTGCTTTGTTCAAAGTTGGACACCCATTATACCAGCACATATGGCACATTTTACAGTCTGGGGACAATTCAATTAATCCTCACAGTACTGCAACTATATCATGTCACACAGAGGAAAGTGATGCCCGGAGAGTTGACACGTAGGTGGCAGGACCAGGAAGTGGTGAGTGGAATTCAGGCCAGGGCTTTGTATTTCAATGCCACACTGAGTGTGACAGACCAGGCCTGGGGTAGCTATAGGAAGAATGAATCAGAAGTTGAGGCAGTATGGAATGAGTCCCTTAACATCATCCCAGGGGCCTAGGAGTCAAAAGAGCTGCTGAGAAAGTCAGAATAACTCCAAAGCTGAGGATGGTGCAAAATATAGCCTGGAACCTCCAAAGCACCTTGGGGCAGGGTGCCAGAAATGTCACTGTGCCAGGTTTACTCTGCCAGCCCTGTGAAGGGAAGTCTTGCATCGGGCCCGAGTGTGGTCGTGTCTCAGACTTGTTTTCCATTTATGGTTCTGAGCTTCAGTCTGACTTGGAAAGGTCAGTCCATCCCCCACCCAGGAGGGCACTCACTCACCAGGCTGCTGACTGCAGATCCGGGGGACCTGGTGGGGCTATGCTACAGTTTCCCCCTTGTGTTTTAACATACTTAAATGAGCAATCATGCAGCCTTCCCCATCCTTCCCAGGGGAATACCTTCGAGTTCTCCATCCTTCATCTGAAGACCCCATTACCCACAGGACTATTAGCATAGCTGAGCCCCCAATCCAATTTAAACACAAACAGACCCTGGATTAGTTGACTACCAGAGGAAGCTGGTGAGGCAGCCTCAGAGACTGGGTAAACTGGCCCATCCTATGTCATTCGTACTTTCCTGCCCACTGCAGACCGGCTAGCCTCCGGGAAGACGGGAGAACTGCTGCCCCGGCCTCCGAGACCAGGCTGTGAACTTCTGTGCTTCCTTGGAAGTCTATATCACAGTCCCCCGAGGCCCCAGCAGCCATGCCATGAGAACTATAAAGATAAGTTGGTTATATGTGTGTACCAGAGAAGATCTCACGGGCCACTGACAGCTCTGACCCCAGTGTGGAAGGCTTCCTGGAAGGAAGGGGCAGGCTGGTTCACACATGACTCTACACAGAGGCATTTCTTCAGAGAAATCCAAGTCCTTCCTGGCAGATGGCTGCACAAGGCAGGCATGGACCACATTCTCAGTTAGTGACAGCTCCCTTAGCCCTAGGGAAGGACAGTACCCTTCCCTGTGTGGCGAGCCTTCTGCTTTGGACCAGGGGAGGTGTACCCTGAGAGAGGGCAAATATGGGGTGACCTGGGCCTCAGTCTCAGGGCTTGGTCCCAGAAGCCATCTTCACCTACTATCCTGGGGTGGTGTGTTGGCCAAGTTCCATTGATGTCAAGGCCAGCCACTATACCCTTCAGTATAAGACAGGGACAGCACTCTGGCCTGAACCCTAGGGGGTCTCTGTGAGGTGGTATAGTTAAAGAGCTAGAGGAGGCAGAATGCATTTCATGCCCTCTTCTGTGCCTTCCAGAATGTGGCTGTTCACACTACAAGAGGACTCTCCTAAGAAGCTTGAATTTGGGGAGGACAAAAAGAAATGAGACGTGGTTTTCTGCTTGACTGCTAGGGAAGGCAGGCATACTTTACCCTGTCTTAGCACCCTGAGGACACAGCCACTCTCAGGAGCTGGGACACAGGCCAAGTAAAGGTGGGAATCGGTCCTGGACCCGAGAAGTACCCTGCCTTCCTGGAAACAGCCACCATACATAGCCACAGCTCAGTAGGGTCAGTCTCAAGCCTAAGGTTCTTAGTGATTCCCAGGGAACTAAGTGCTGGGCTGATCGATGGATGACTGATAATCAGATTACTTGGCACCAGGCTGGTAATGAATGAAAACAAGCCTGGGCAGTGGGGAGGAGGGATGGGAGGGGATAGGTGAGGGAAAGCCTTCAATTGTTCAGAAGTCCCAGGGCCTGCTTAATATGAGCACCTCAGGGCACACAGCCATTTGTGAGGCTACTGCATGTTAATGACATGTGAACACTCTTCTGAATTCTTACAGTGCAGATGGCATTCTTAGTTTAGACTGAGAGCTTCTGAATTCAGGAGAGCCCTCGTCTCTTCACCCGGTGTGTGTGCATGGCCCAGTGGGGTCAAGGGATGGGAGACAGACTCCGGTTACCATGGATCGCAAGAGACCATCTCTTCCATCTGCCTGACTTCAGGGTCAGGGTCTTCCCTTCTCCCCTCCTTCCCTTCCTTTCCTCCTCCCAGTCCTTTGAGACAGGGCCTTGCTTTCTGTGTATCTCAGGTTGGCCTGGAACTCAGGATGGCCCTGCCTCATCTTCCCTAGTGCTGGGATGTCAGCTTTGCCACTTCATGCCTAGGCTCAGCACTTTCTATGTAACCTCTCCTTTGTCCCTAGATGCTCCAGCAGCCTCTCTGCTTCGGTTGCTGCCTGCCGGCAATCATGATTCCGTTTACACTTATGTTCCTTAGACTTGGTCTTTAAAAGCACACAGAGCTGTAGGGGAAATGCTTGAAGGATCCTACCTTGGACAGTGACCCTGGCGCTGCAGGACACCTGCCCCAAAGCATTCTCGGCCAGGCAGGTGTAGGTGCCTCGGTCCTCTGGCAGGGCATCTTGGATGTGGAGCTCAGCCATGCCAGCCTCACAGATGGAGTGAGCGAACTTGATGGGCTGGCCTGCAGAGGGAAGCACAGACCAGCTCAGGCCAGGGAGCACCTGGTGGTGGGACACCAGCCCTGACCCCAGCAGGACAACTGTCATGACACCGGAGCTGGCCCAAATCCATGGAGGATAAGACTAGGCCTGGAAAGACAGGGTAGAGTCACTCTGGAAGAATTTGGCATGCAGGAGGGCAATGACAGACAGCTGGCATTTCTGGATAACCTCCATTCCACACACCTGGAAAGAATTCTGCAGCCTTTTGGTCCACAGCCCAGGCTCACGCAGAGTAGACCTCACTCAGACCGAACATGTGGCTCTCAGCTCTTTTGAGATGCCTCCAGAAATAATGATTCCGTTTCCCATTATAGATATTGATCAGAAAGCAATGCTGCAGCCCCACCCTAATGTTGCAATTGTGTTCATTTCCTCTGTGCAATAAACTATACTTCAGCATTCAGGGAGTGGTTAAACACGGAGAATGAAAAATGAATGGTCCTATAAGAAGCCCTCTTTATATGCAGTCCTATGTGGCAACAGGTTGTAAGCAGTTAGCGTCAGTGCCGCCCTTAGTACTGCAGCTCTCAAACTGTCTCATTCCATAATGGAATCTTTATTTCTAGGGAAATAGTCTGTCTTATTACTGAAGAGCCTGGCCTCTAGCAGGAATGTGTTCATATATAGGAGACAACTGTCACTTCTTTCTCTTGCCAGCCCCCCAACCCTAGTTTGCACTTCATAAAACTAAGGGTGGGAGGCAGGAGAGGCGGGCAATTCAGTGAGAAACAGCCCTCCCCACAGAGCAATGTTTTCTTCTGCATGTAACAACACTTCATGTCTCCAGGACAGTTTTTGCAGAGACTGCCAAGCAAGAGGGAAAGAAGAGGACTTTCCCAATCCATTGCACTCCAGAAAAGTTAAGGCTGTGAGGGACGGGCAGAGGGAGGACAGGGGCCAGAGACCACTATTGGAAGGACAGAATACCCTTTGTCTTTCTTTTTGTAACAATGATACCCTAGAACTTGAGAACACCAGCATGCTCCCCGACTGTCCTCAGCCTGTCTCCTCTGTCCCAACATGTGTGACAAGCACTTTGAGAGCTTGTCTTTTACTGATGCATATTCCCGACTCCCTTCTGCCCCACAACTGGGGGATAGAACCCCATAGAAAGAAGCTACTGGCTCAGAATGCATCATGATTGAGGGTTAAGAAACTCCCAGCTTGCAGGTTTGGTTGGACTAGTTAGCAGCCAAGGAAGGTGATTTTAAGCAAGATTGCCCTCTAGTGGGAAAAGTGTGGAAAGCCAAAATCTACCCTACATTCAATCCCCACTAACAGAGCCCATGTTCCAAACCCCACTTGCAACCGTGTGTGTGTTTGTGTGTGTGTGTGTGTGTTTGTGTCTGTGTGTGTTATATTAATTATTTAGAACACAACATATAATTACTACATATTTTACCATAACATATTGCATTGTCAGATACAACAGTATATAGTAATATGTATTAATTGTAACATATATTATAAATTCATTCTTTGGGAATTTCATACAATGTACTATGTCCATAGTCTCCCCAACTCCTCCCTCTCACTCCTACCAGAACCACTCCCACCCCAACCCACAACTTTGTGCCCTTTTTGTTTTGTTTTGTCTGAATAACCCATCAAGTCCAATGTTTGCTGTCCATATATTCTTGGGTACTGCACATGACTGACTTACCAGGGACCATACATGTTTTTAAAGAAAATGGACTCTCTCTCCCCCACAAGTCACCAGCTACCATCTTCCCTGCTCCATGTCGGAATGCTGACTGGCTGGATCTCGGAGAGGTCTTACACAGGCAACCTCAGCTGCTGTGAGTTCATGAATGGAGTGGCCCTGCCCTGTCCTGGGACACTGTTTCAGTCCAGCCCTCCCCTACTTCCGGCCCTTGCAGTCTTTCTGTCCCATCTTGTGAGACGGGCCCCGAGTCTTGGGGTGAATATGATATAGATGTCCCATTTGTGGCTGAGCACTCAAAATCGCACCATTTTCTGCACATTGACCAGAGGTGAGTTTCTGTTAACCATTGCTCACTGCACAAAAAATTTCTACACACTAACCTATGCCATTTGGTTTGACACAGCTGACAAACCATGCACACTATTTAATATATATATGTATGTATGTGTGTGTATGTATATATGTAATAAATATATACATATATTTAATAAAAAAAAGAATAAAATTTTGTGACATGGGGAAATTACATGAGACTCTTCCTTCAGTGTCCACAAATCATTTCCACACTGTCTGCTGTTTTTATGCCACAGCAGTGGAGCTGAATGGTTGCTTCAGAGGAGTATGTCCTGAAAGACTGAAAGGATTTACACACTGGCTTTCTGGAGGAAACACTTGTTGACCCTTGCTTAGCTCTGCCCAGTCAAAGCAAAACTCTCACTTAGACCCATGACTGGTCATTTTGCTTATATAAGCTCCTTGCAGTCAGTCCCAGGGCCCCTTGGGATCTGCCCATGGGTGAGGGCTAGGAGAAAGAATGGACGGACCTCAGTTCTCACCTGTCTACCTAAGCTAACTGCATGGAGGAAGAGCACACACCTCCTCTCACTCAGATCATTTCCGGCAAAGCCTGAGGGAACTACAGTGGCACAGAGGCTCACAGGCAACAAATGGGTCAGGACAGCGACACACCTAGGACTTCCTGGTGACAAGAGATGGATACCTCCTCCTAGGAAGCACCTGTGCTATTCCATGTGAGAACTTGCTAAGACTGCAAGCTCTTTGCCCCTACCCCAGACAATCTGGTTACCTGACTACTCTGTGTTGGTACCCTCTGAGTACCCTCTTAGCAGGTCCCTGGGGTTTCTTCCAAGCAGTCTATGCCCATTGAACAGACTGTTCGCAGTTACAGTCAGTCTCTCACCCTTAAAATTAAAAGGCCCTCAAAGGAAGAGACAGATAAAGATATTTGGTAATTATTATTTTTCAAAGAGCATTGCTTGGGCCAGGTATGGTGATACACACTTTTAATTCCAGTATTTAGAAGCAGAGGCAGGCAGATCTCTGTGAGTTCATGGCCAGCCTGTTCTGCACAGTAAGTTCCAGAACAGCCAGGGCTACATAAAGAGTTCCTGTCTTGGAGAGAAGTCCTAGTCCCTACTCCAAATGACTTGACAGATTTAGATGACCCCTCCTGGAGGTCATCACCCTACATGTGGAGTGGGGGGGGAATGGGAAGGGAGGGTGCATATGAGGATGGGAGAGAGGGAAAGATGGAGGGAGGGAAAGGGAACTGGATCAATATGTAAAATAAACATGAAAAAATAAACTAATATAAAAAAAGAGTTCCTTTCTTAAGCGGGGTGTGTGTGTGTGTGTGTGTGTGTGTGTGTGTGTGTGTGTGTGCATGCATGTGAAACCACAGAAACAACTGACTGAAGCTAGAGGGAGCTCAGGTTACCTGGGGAACCTGCATGGGACTGAACTAGACCCTCTGAATGTGGGTGACAGTTATGAGACGATCTGTTGCAGAGTGGGGGGGGTGGTGGCTGGCAGTGGCACCAGGACCTAACCCAGCCCAGGGACATGAACTGGCTTTTTGGAGTCCATTGCCTATGGTGGAATACTTTGCTCAGCCTTGATACGGGGGAGGGGTTTGGTCCTGCCTCAACTTGATATGCCAGACTTGGCTGACTCCCCAAGGAAGGCCTTACCCCTGATGAGTGGATGATGGAGTGGGAAGGGTGGGAGGCAGGGGAGCAGGGGAAGGGGAGGGAGGGGAACTGGGGTTGGTATGTAAAATAAAAAATAAATTTAAAAGAAGTGCCTGTCTTGAAAACAAAACAAAGATCCTTACTCAATAACAGAATTATAATTGACATTATAAAGAACTACTAGTTTTCATCTTAGATCCACTTGCACCCAATAAAAGATCAAATTCCTTGACCAAGTTCTGATGTGGTTCACTGGGTTATTCATTTGCATGTTCATTTATTGACTCAACAAATGCTTGTTGGTGATCTCTTAGGAGTCTAATCACAAGGAAAGAAACTGAAATTGTGTGTGTATCTCCGGGCAGGTATCTCATTACCCACGTTATATATGTGAACTTAGTGGATCTGTGCCAGTCACCTTGCCAGGTTGGCAGCAGTATTCCCAAAGAGCAGATGAGCTAGGTCAGCAAGTGAGCAACAGATCCAGTTCCCACGCCTTCTCTTTAATGTGCTTCTGAGGGACACATGGTTCAATACCAGAAAAGCGAGAACTCAAGTTAGGCAGCTAATGGGGCTTGTACAGGGGGAACTCACCGTTGAGCAGCCAAGTGATTCGGGGTACTGGGGTCCCCCGTACAGAGCACCGCAGCACAAAATCCTGGCCCTCAACTACAACACTGTCCTTCAGGACACTAGAAAATGAAGGGGCCATCTGTGCCAAGTTTGACCCTGTGAAAGCAAACAACAGAAAAACCCCCTCAGATCACAGCTTGCCCACCTGGTGACAGACCAGTCATCCCAAGCCTTGCAATGTAGACACCCCATTGTCCTGGGCCCTAAGCTTCTTCGACAGCTGGCCTGTGCCTTGCCTACCTTCATCCTTGGGGAGGAAAGGAATCATATGCCTGCAGTCCACTCAGAACAACTGACAGGGCGTCTTCCAGGGTTACTGAGCTCCCTAGTGCTAGGGCATTCACATGGACGACTGCCTTCTTCCTTGTGAGGCAAATCTCCTCCGTATACTTTTGACCTTTGCTATCCTGAAAACCCTGGGAGTGCCTTCTCCCCTCTTTCTGGGTCTGACTCTGAGTTCTAGGGTCTCTCCTTTACAGATGTCATCACTAATCATATGGTTTTATTACATGGCTCAAATTAATATCTTATTTGTAGAAAGTAGGCCCACAGTGGGGAATATTTCCATTTGAAATGGTTTAAATTATTTTCCCCTAATTCCAGGACTGACTCAAATGATAAAGATTCATGTGTATTTTCCAAGTGTGGCTTGAGCCCTGTTGTAGGTCCAAGGTCCAGAATGACTGATGGGGTGCTGTCCACACACACTGATGGATGGACTTTCTACTCTTGGAGAACTACCCACTTAACTTTCAAAGTATGAAGCCTTCCACACGGTAGATCTGGAAACATTTTAAAATTTGAGGACCTTAATTAAGAGCAACAGGGACAGATGATGGCTTCAAAACCAGCCAGGGTATGGTATAGCGGAGTCCTGATTCCATAACCACACTATCTCCTCGGTGGTGGGTGAGCAGACACAAGACAGCAATGGTGCTTCTAATCAGGCCTGACACTGAGAAAGAGGCAGCCCATCCAAGGACTGTAGGAATGTACCATCCATACCTTCTCTGAGTCGCCATCAGATTCCCTCACTAGAGAGATGCTGCTCAGAGTCACTGACAAGATTATGTTCCTAGCCAACTTGGGTTAGAAATATGGTATCTTTTATAAGGCATGTACAAATAACATAACTTTACTGCCATTCAGAATCCTAGTCTGGAAAATGAGTGTAGCTATAATTATCTATCGAGGCCACTGGGATCATTAAATAAAATAAAGCAAGCAATGCAAGGGCATTTGGCACAAGCCTAGCCTATAGAACAGTCACAGTGAGCATTTGTCACTCTTGTCAAATGGAAGCTGTGCACAGAAATTCTGCTTGGAGCAAGTAGAGTTTGTTGTAAAAGAGGAGAGAGGTTAAAGCTCCCAAAGGGGAGTAACGAAGAAGGAAGAGTCTCCTCTGATGGGGGAAGAGGAAAGACTAGGGCAGAGTCTTCCCTGTTGGCTAAGATCTCCACAGAGGATGGAAAGGACAAGAGATGTGTGAGAGTAAAGGAAGTAGCCTTTCTGCAGTTTGAGGAAGGAGAGGGTTGGTAGCAGATGTTAAAAACAAACAACAAAAACATGCATGGCACAGACTGCATCTTGGTAAAGTATTTGCTGAGAATAATTGGGAGATTTGTGGCCAGAGAGGTTATGAGATAGCAGACACCTTAAGGAGATAGGAGAATGCAATGTACTTCTAGAAAAACAGAAAAACAAAACCAAAAAACCAAACTCTGCAATCTACTCCATTAAAGCAGAAAAAGTGTGTGTCATCACAGAGATTCTAGATCAAACTTTCCAGAACTCTGGGTATTAACCAAGGCTTGAGAAAACCAAACCACATTCCTCCAAGCTCAGCTGAATCTTGGGAAGGATGGCAGACTTTGTGGTCTTTTAACTCCCTATCCCTCCACTCCAGCTCTTGGCAGTTTTGAAATCCAGAAGCTATTATGGAACTTGTGAAAACGAACTGTTTGGCAGGGTTTGAGGGGGCCAGGGCTCCTAAGAACCACAGCCCTGAGAGAATTACCACCACTGCCTGGTTCCAGGAGCTCCTGATGATCCACCTCCTGCACTGTCTGCCTTGACCTGACTCAGACCTTGGTCTATGCAAACCATTCTATCCCCAAGGTACTTGTGAAAAAAACAATTATTCAACACCACTGCTACCGAGGCAGCGATATCAACTGGGACCAGTAAGAGTCTGACCAATAAAAGTTAAAAGGGAAGATTGGGAAAATGTCCATGGCTATGAAACTCTCACATATCCCCAGGATCCTAGAAGGCCTTACGCAAGTACAAGGCTATGTGTAAGCTCAAGGAAGACCTAAGAGGCCTCACTTTCACCTCTGGCTGGTCTGTGGGCTCTGCCCTAGCAGGCAATAATGGCTAAGTTGAGTTGTAAACTTTCAGCGGTAGAACTGAAGATTCGCTTCAATACACGCAAAACCCCTCATAAAAGGCTGGAAGACACACTGGTTACTGCTATTACCATGATGACTAAATGGAGATGTCACTGGCACATGGTAAGTAATCTGGTGCTACCAATGTTCCCCAAGGACCCATGTATCAGATCTCCAACTTTTTGGAATATGGTGGATCCTGTAGGAGGGATAAGGAAGTTAGGGCTCTGGGAGGTGTTCTTTTGGGGGATACTGGAACTCTGGTCCTTCATTTCTTGCTTTACTCCCTGGCTTCCATAAGCTAAGGAGCCTCCCCCATCACACACTCCTTGGTAGACTTCATCATCACAGGACCAAAAGTGGTTGAGCCAGTTGACTATGGACTGAAACCTCAAACTGTGATCCAAAATAACTTTCCTCTTTAGGTCAATTACATCAGGAATTTGATCACAGGGACAGAAAGCTACAACACATCCAGATTTCACAGGATGGGAGAAAACTATTAAAAATTTAATAAAGTTTAAGAAGGACTTGTGTCTAAAATATACAAAGAACTCTTAACTGCAACAACAAAAATTGACCTACTCTTTTAAAAAAGGGGAGGGGCAAAGAGTTTTCACTAGATTTCTGCAAAGAAAACATGCAAACATCTAAAAAGCACAAGAAATTATACTCAATGTTAGTTATCGGAGAACTGCAAGTTAAAATCTCAGAGAGACAACTATAGAAAAGTAAAATATGGACGATAACGTGCTGGTGAGTATGTGGGGCAATTGGAACATTTTGTAGAAAACGGTCCGCTGCTTCCTCAAAGGGAACCCTCATGACCCAGCAGTTCCACAGGCACTGGAAAGCACTGGCACACAATGCTCACAGATAGCCCTACCCCTAGAAGAGCTAATGGCTGCTGAGGGAGGGAGAACCCCTGACAGATGTCTCAGTCCTAAGTGGTCCTCTTTAAACACGTGTGCCTACAGGTAAGAATACTAACCGGACTAAGTTAGTGTGTGTGTGTGTGTGTGTGTGTGTGTGTGTGTGTGTGTGTGTGAACAACAATAGTTATAAAAGAATATGTCATGAATTAGAGGAGTGATGGAAGTGCATGGGAGGAATTGGAGCAGGAGAGGGTGGGGCATAAATGTATAAATGCATTGTACTCATATATGACATTTTTAAAAATTAAAGTAAAAAAATGCCGGAAAAGCAGAAATATACTAGACATTGCTGATGACTGAGCAAACACAACAAGTAGATCCAGACAACAGACTGTTATTCAGCTAGAAAGGTGAATAAAATGCTGGCACAAGCTACAGTGAAGATGAACATGAGAAACATTCTTCTAAGATAAAGATGGCATTTACACACACACACACACACACACACACACACACACACACACACAGATTTCATTGATATGTAATGTTCAGAGTAGACAAATCCACACAGAGAGAAAATAAATAATGGGTACTGGGGCTGGGGCCATGGGAACAGTAATGTTTGATGATGGGTAGGATTTCGGAGTGATTGTCTAAATTTAGATGGTAGTGATGGACATACAATTCTGTGAATGTGTTAAAAGTCAGTGAATTACAAACTTCAAAGGATGACTTTTATATTATATGAATTATGTCTCAAAATTGTCCACCACACAAACCAACAACAAAATGATAGGGAGTTGGTAAGAAACAAAATTTCCTCAAGGGGAAAAAAAAGTTTTCCCTAAGATGTAGATTCCCAGTCCACAAAGGCAGAGGAGAATCTAGGCTCTCCAGACATCCCATTCACCTCTGGTAGCCCTGAAGACACACATCTAACCTACCCTAACAAGACATGCAGCCTGGACCAGCTGACGAAGCAAGAGCTCCTGGACCTGGCATCACTGCCTACAGGTACTCCATCTCCAAAAGGAATAGGTAACATCCCTTGTAAAGAAATTCGTCAGCACAGCAAAATCTCAGTAAAGAGGCAAGCAAAGGAGCTGGAGAGATGGCTGAGTAGTTCAGAGGACCCAGGCTCTGTCCCTAGTACCTACGACAGATGGCTCACAACTGCATGTAACTCTAGTTCCAGAGGATCTTGACAGCCCCTTCTACTGAGTTATTTCCTGTGGAGATTTTATATACATACAAAAGTAGACAGAGTAATGTAGTGAATCCCTGTGTAGCTGTCACTCACTTCCACTTTTATGTACTAAGATTGTTTTGTTAATATTCTTTCCCATACTGCCCAATTGTGAAGTACTTAAAAGGGCAAGTACAAGAAATCATATAAATTTCATTAGAGAATAAGTTAAAAAGAAACCTTGAGACCATCATCACAACCTTAAATAGCACCACGTATCTAATATCTTGTCAATGTCTACGTTTTTCTGATCTCTCACAAAAAACTTTTGTGTTCAATACAATGGCTGCACCTTAAGCAACTGCTGTCCCTCTTAATAAAACTTTTAAAAATTGTTTCAGTCAGAACAGTTCAAAGTCAGCAAGCTATCAGTATTGATGGTATTTATAACCTTTAATCTAAACATTTTGTATCTTGTTTCTCTCCCCTGCTTCTACTTTCTTTGCAATTCATTTGTTAAAATAAACTGGCAAAGATTGTTGGTCCTGTAGAGATCCCAACTGGGTATATTGTTCTTGGTGATGCTACTCCCAGGGTTTTTACTTAATAGACTTACCAATAGTTTGACATGGACCTAGGACCCACAATTGTGTATTATGTATTAAGAGGGAACATTTTTTTTAATTAAATTTACTTAGTGTGTGTGTGTGTGTATGTGTGCATGTGTATATGTGTGTGTGTAAGTGTGTGCGTGTACCATGCAGATGGCATAGGGAGGATAAGGAGCTCAGGGGACACTTGTGGAAGTTGCTTCTCCTCTTCCCACAGTGTGTGTCCTGGGGAATGGACTCAGGTCATCAACCTTGGCAACAAGCTCCACCAGTCCCAGGGAGAAATCCTATAGAAAACAAATGGAAGCATACACTGACTGACTGACTGACTTCCTCCCTCTTCTTTTGTTCTGGTGCCAGAGATCAAAACCCGGAACTCAAGCAAGCTACACAAGCACTCTACAGCTCAGCTGCCTGTCCAGGACAATTTATCATGGCTTTTCTATAACAGCAGGAAAATGGCGACAGCAGAAACAGTCAACAAATGAAAGATGCCAAAATTACCCAAGTCCATCCTCACAATAGTATAGGGCTGCTAAAAATTATGCCTTCAAAAATATTAAATAATATAGAAAGAGGTTTGTGTTACATGAGTGAAACAGGACAGAAAGTAGCATTCAAACAAGCACAATGCTGATTTTTGTTTTAAAGACATTAAATATTTATTTTGGAGCCAGTAGATTATATATGGCTTAAATCCTGCACAATGAACACGCATTGCTCCTATAAACAGACACTAAACAAACATAAAAGGCGTGGTACCTCACTGTCTCGTATTTCTTTAAGCCTGTATATTTAGGGACTGCTCATTCTCTGTGGTTAGAGCTGAGTCATGGCACTACTTGGACAGAGGAGGAACCTAAAAAATACAGCTGTCAACTGGCCTTGACAGGGACTGGGGAATGTCTGTTTTGAGGTAACTCTGCAATAAATATCTGATTAAGAATTGGAGGGTGGGGGTCAGTGACTTTTTCTCCGGCCTGTGAGGATGACAGTTGCAGACTAGGATGTTGTACTGTAGGACCTGAACTGCCTGAGGCACAGAATCACCTATGAAAGCCACCACACGGAGAATCTACCTGGAGGGATGTACTCACGTTCCACCAGGAGGGTCCAACTGCAGGACACCTGGCCGAGGCGATTGGATGCTGTACAGCTGTATCTCCCACTGTCTCTCATCCGGGCTTTCCGTAGGCAGAGGTAATGGGAGGCCCCATCTTCATAAACCTCAATGATGCCTTCTCGTCTCCTCACAGGGATGCCTTCCAGGAACCAGGCCACTTCAGGCTTTGGTATCCCTGAAACTGCAGAGCCATGTATGGAACATGTGTTCTCAGGGAGCACTGTGTCCTTGTTAAGGGGGGATGGGGACAGACTAACTGGGAGGGAAGAACTTGGGCTAGGCAGGAACTGATTTCCTACTTCCCAGCCTGCCTCTTCTCCTGGGATCTTGTACTCGCTTAGATGTAATGTGAGTCAGGGTCCTGAAGTGGGGAACAGCAGGGGAGATGGGCCAATTCTCCAGGGAAGACAGGAACAACGGGGAAAAGGAGGACAGAGAAGAAGGGGCCTGCAGTGTGTCTGTGATGATGGATATGCCGAGGGGTGTGTTAGAGCATGGGACCAACACTCTGCTTCACAAAGAGAAACGGGCGACTCTGACAGCTTCAGAGACTGGGCACTTCCTAAAGAGAAGACACTGGAAAGTAAACTAGGGGGACCTAGTTTAAGGAGATGCATAGATACAGGAGGTGCAGACTGATGTACACTGAAGGAAGGGAATGGCCGTCAAGGGGCTACATTTTGGGAACCAGCAGCTTAAGCAGCTCTACTCACCCTCACAGGCGAACTTGACTGTTTGATCCTCAGTGACTTCTTGGCTTTGGGGCTGACTCTCAAATTTGGGGAATGCTGACTCCCTTTGACTCTCTATGGGGATGCTCCTGGTAACAAACTTGTTCCCAGCTGTGCCTCCCAGGCCACACTGTCTGGTAGGAGGTGCGGTTGGCTGAGGGGCAGCTAGACTTTTCCTCTCTTCCCCAGAAGGAGAGAAGGCCCTGAAGCCTGGTACTCTGGCTTCTGGCTGAACTTTCGCAGCCTGCAGGGTGATGGTGCTGGAAGTCTTCTGCAAGACTGAGGACTGTAGGGCCTTTCTGGGAGATTCCTCACACAGCTTCAGCTTGGGCTCCTGCAGGGACTTCAGGTGGCTGTTTGTGGCCCAGGCTGAGGAAACACCCCTCTGGGGGCTTGAGCAGTTCTTACTTTCAGCTACAGTTTCTGGGTCCTTGGAGATTCCATTGGTCACCTCCTTCCTGATGTCTGGACTGGGGGCCTTGGTTCCTCTCACAAATGACCTGTGTGGCAATGAGGGTCAGGAGGGGAGAGGGAAACAGGGACAGGGTGGTTATCTGGTTACTTGCAAATGTTACCATCATACAGATGTCAAGTATCACAAAGCGCACAGATGAAAGTTAATAGCAAAGTATTGCAGCTTGCTTGATGTCCCAAACCAGAGCCCAGGGGCCACCACCCTTGACCCTCTCTGTCCTTTGCTTCCACCCAGAGCCCTATGCATTGATGCATATCTTTTCCCCAGGGCTCTGGAGTTCAAATAGACCACAGGCTGGTTTCCCTTGCTCACAAAGCCCCTCTCTGATTCCATTCTAAGTAGCTACTGCAGTCAGACTTTTAAAGACATAAACTGAATTATATCACTTGAAGCTCAAGGAGGTTTCCGCTTTATTAAGGATAAAGCTGAACACCACAATGGCACACAGCCCCAACTGACTCTTGCCACGCAAGCCACTGACCTAACCGCCAGGCTACTACAGCCAAGCAGGAGGTATTTGGGCCCCATAGCCCTCCTCTTGGTGCTCCCCCAGCACTGTCCCTGGGATATGTCTGCCTGAGCTTTGGTCGCCTCCTAATGTGGCACTCCCCAGGTCTGAGTTCAAAGTTTCAGAAAAGGCATTCTCAACCCAGTCACTGAAACTGGTGTCTCTCTGTTGTTCCTCACAGAGGTCACGGTTGTCATTTCATATATATTTCATAAGGCCCGTCTCTACAGTAGATGGTCTGCTCCCCCACCCCAGTGTCCTGACGCCCACTCTGTGCCTCACATCCAGAAGGGAAGGAAGCAACCATGACCGAGCAGCAGATGACCCAGTGGATTCTGGCCTGCGATGTTAGTGAAGCCATCCTTAGCGTGGCCCACCTTCGAAGACCCTGAGGGGACACTGAGGCACTGAGTGCTCCCAGAATTTCCATGCCGATGGATGGTGACTCTAGTCAAACCAGACAGCAAGCTACCACAGGAGGACAAAAGCAAAGCACCCCAAATAAAGCGACCCCTAGACCAATCCTTGCTTTCTACACGATGACTTGAAAATTCAGGGCATTTCCGCTGCTATTGCTCTGTGCGGAGTATTTTAAGATGAAAAACATAAGGATTATGAAGAAAAGACATACCTAGTGGCATTGTCCAAACCTGGGAAGGAGCAGAAAGACAGTGGATTATTTTATATGCCAAGCAGAGACAATGCTAAGGTGACATTGGTTTCATTTATTAAAGAGCTTCCTTCCTCGGGGCTTGGAGTGGGCTGAGAAATATTTCCCACACTAGAAACATTTCCCAGGCCTTCTAACAGTAGCTGGGGCCTGAGGGCATGGACTCCCTTTCCCCCTCACCAAACAGAGGGACGCATAGCCAACAGATGGCAAACCAAGGAACAAAGCCTACAACAAAGATGCCAAACCCAGTGCTTTCAGTTGCCTTCAGCCTTCAAAATCCCGCTCCCGCTCCCAAAAAGTCCATTTTGGGCAGATAAATGCTTTAGGGACATACAAAGGAAGTGACATTTTATTCTCTCAGGAAGTATACAATATGCTCCTTCTTTACCAAATCTGACAGATGCTTTTTAAATTTTATCCTGGAAAATTCAAATTATATCCTAATAGAAAGGCGGACATTACAGGACCCGAAAGCCACCAGAATGATGAGAAGAGAACATTTTACCAGTCCTGTCAAGCAAATTCCAGGAGTGGATCGTTTTGCCAATAGCTGTATTAAGAGGGAGTGGCTTTTAAATGCAAGGGTATGGAAAATAAAGGGTGGCTCAACCTTGCCCAGAGGCCTGCCACAGTTCCTGACCCATGGGGAGGAGCCAAGTCACCTTCTTTGATCATGACTGGGGTTTCTTGTTCTAATTGTATCTGGTAGAATGGAAAATGCTGGTGTGCATGGTACACGGAATGTCTCAGGGTGGCTCTGTGAAACCCATTTCAGTCAAATATGTTTATACACACAAGCTACTTTCTGTGGATTATGGAAGCACTTAAGTTAAAATAAAGAAATGATAGATGATAGATAGATAGATAGATAGATAGATAGATAGATAGATAGATAGATAGACAGACAGATAGACAGACAGACAGACTGGCACAGACTGGCAGACAGACAGACAGACAGACGGACAGACAGACAGAGCTAGAAGGCATAGTTTCCGAAGAAAGGAAGGAGATACAAAAAGAAAGCATCATAGACAGAAGTGGGGAAGAAAGGAGGAAGAAGGTGATGAGGTCACTTCCTTTTCTGATTCCTGTGACCAGTGAAATCTGTGCGCACTGGGGTTTGCCAGGCTCCTCCCCGTACACATGCTCAGGCTTCCCCGCTGGAATTGGGGAAGACAAGAGGACTGTAAGCAGGCTATGAGAAAGGCTGCAAAGGAAGAACTGACAGGGCCCGAGGATGAAGTGAGGCAGAGGAGTTATTGTTGACAGGTCCAGTCTCCTGACGGGGATCCTGGGTAGAAAAAGTAGCGGGAGCATCTTGTCAGGTCTAAGAAACTCAGGACAAATGGCTGAGGTGCCTACTAGCATACCAAAGCGCATGCTGGCCTCCAGGCTCACTCAGTACCTGTGGCTCCTCTCAGCTCTTCTCACTCCCAAACCCTATCCTAAACCTCTCCAGCTTGTGGGCTTCCCTGCCCCCAGCTTCTCATTCCTATACAACCCTGACATTTGGCCATGCACCCTTTTGGTCCTCTCTCTTGGTCTCCTTTTCTCTCTATCGTCTTTTCCTCTCTCACAGCCTGGTTCATTCTGCTGGCCATGTTTAGTCTACTACTTTCTGTCTCTGCTATGGACTCTTCCAGATGCCTCTGGCTGTCCTCTTCCTCACATCTACAATATAAACCTTCTCCTTAACCATACCATGGAGTGGTCATGTCATCAGTTTATACACATCTGATTTGAGGGACAGAATGGACAAGTTAGATTTCAGGCAGAGCATCAGCAACATGCACCCTTCCAATAAATAGTCAGAGATATGAAAAAGCTAGCAGAGTTAGGAAAAAAGGACAGAAGACACAGGGGCAGGGCCTAGTTAGGGGCACAAATGAAGGGGACAGACAGCTCATGGCATCTTCCTCTAGGCCTGGTCTATGCTGCTAGCCCATCTCTTCCTTGTCTTCCACTAGAAAACCTTATCATTGAAAATGCATGGCTATGTCAATGTGCCACACGTATATGCACAAGAGATGTAAGGAACAGCTTTGTCTAGGGGGTCCTGGCACCAGGGAAGGGTCCCTCTGCATCAGCCCCCATACCTGGGATGCAGAGTTCTGCTGACATGGAGGCTCTCCCTGACCCATTCACCACCATGCATGTGTATGTGCCCATGTCGTCCTGAGTAACCTCATGGATCTCCAGGATCTGCACACCATTCTTCTCTGACATGGACACACGAGCACTTGGCTGCAATGGGACATTTCCCTGTAAGTGGCAAGAAGAGAGCTTGGTTAACAGGAGTCTGCTCTTGTTTTGACCCAGTTATCCTGCCTCCCACCAGTCCCATGGAACGGACACCAGGGATTGGGGTACACAGCACCTGTCCTGTGGTCTTCAGACCACAGTGACGGCTTGTTTTTTTGTCAACTTGACACAAGCTAGAGTCATCTGAGAAGAGGGAGCCACTTCAAGTGAGAAAATAGCTCTCACACACTGGCCTGCAGACAAGTCTGTGGAATATTTTCTTGACTGATGATTGTTGTGGAAGGGCCCAGCCCACCATGGGTCATTCTGTCCCTGGCCAGTGGTCCTGGTGTGTATGATAAGCAAACTAAGCAAGCTAGAAAGAGCAAGGCAGTAAGCATCATTCTACCAGGACTTGTGCTTCAGCTCTTGTCCCCAGGCTCCTGCTCTGACTTCTTTCAGTGATAGACTGTGATGTGGAAGCGTAAGTCAAACAAACTCCTCAAGCTGCTTTTTGTCACAGTGTTAACACAGCAACAGAAAAGACAACTAACCAACCATTACTTGAGCACTCAGCCTTGGAGCCAATGTGTGCAAACTATCTCAAAAGACCTGCGCTTCTTTGAAGGAAGGGTTATGGGAAGGCGTCCTATATTGCTCACTTTGGTTTGTCTCTGCCTCCCTTTTTTTCTGAGGATGAGTTTAGAAGAACCAAGACACAGGTGAAAGGAGACCTATCACTCATTTCATTCCAGTTTCTTCTCTAAAAAAAAAAAAATGTATTCTCTCTCTTTGGCATTGACCCCACCTGTTCCTGACACTTCATAACGTCCTGCCCCATCCCCATCTTTCTCACTGCCTGGCAACACTATCTCCTCCGCCTCTCTTCACTCTGCCCAGTTCTAACCTGTTTGTAAAGAACTTCCACATGCAGTGGCCCACTAGCTTGTTTGGGCATTACTCCTACTTCAAAGATAAGGAGACAGGGTTTCAAGAGTTTAGGAGACTTGTCTAGCATCATGTGCCTCATGAACCATAGAGCCTGAGAACTAGCACCCCAATTCAGTTCCCTCTCTGGAGAAACCTGGTCTGTCTTTACACAACTGCTTTGTGCTGTTTTGTGAGTGGGAGGAAAAGAGGGCCATGTGATAGCAGGGGAACAATCGAATAGAAATGTCCATATCACACCTACTGAGAGCCTTGGGGGGAATGCCTGGGGTTGAAACAGAGGGCCCATCTGGAGAGCCAGGTTCCCACTAGTCCCAGGGTCAGAATCTGTGCAGACAAAAACCTCACCTTGAGCCAAGTGACCTGTGGTGGAGGCCGGCCAGTGATCTTGCAGGAGAATCGCCCCATCTGCCCTTCTTTGACCACAGCTCTGCCCAACTTGGTGGCAAACTTTGGTGGGCACTCACCCCAGATGCTAGGACGAGTCTCCCCCATTGGGGATGAAAATCTGTCCCCAGAAGGAAATCAACAGAGAATCCAGACTTAGGCTAGCAATTCAATTCTTCCACTCCTGCCTAAGTTGCTTAAATTGTGGTCAGTAACCATTTATGGGCTGTTTCCCCAACTCTATGCCTCAAACAAGTTTTCTTGTCTCCTTTGGGAAAATCAGTGACACAAGAACATATCACCTCTACCACATGAAAATGCAACCATATGGCATTTACTTGTCTCCCTTAAGCCCAAGTTCTACTGAGCACTGGCCCAAAGCCTGTATTTTGGACAACAGACCAAAAACATACTTGCTGTATGCAACTTCCAGAGCTGATTCATGGAAATCCCCAGCAAGAGCCTCTACTTTGATTCAGCATTCTGTCTAGGTGCAGAAGCTCTGGGAGATGGAGCTACAAAACAGAGGATGCTCCTTGAAGAACATGTGGAAGCTCTCACACATTCAAGAACAGTTCTTTGTTGAGAAATAAGATTGGGCTGAGCCATTGAGATCTGGGGCTCGTCTGTGACAGCAGTTATTGTTAATGCTTCTTCTAAGTTTACTCACTGGAATTTTGTATCCATTAATATCTCAATTGTTAGAATCCTCTGAGGCCATACACATATTCCTCTTCTTCCTTAGTATTTAGCAGCTGGGCTGGAAGATGCTGGGAGAATGATATACAATGTTCCACTAACTATACCTATGCTAGTCAAGTCAACAGGAAAAGCAAACCCAGCCCTTATTCTGGCTTGAATATTCCAAAACTTACCCCGAGGTTCTGGAAACAACGGGCTGACCATGCTTCTTCATAAAATTCCCTGCAAGTAGCAAACAGAGAAAAGGCTGAAGAGTCATGGTCAGGTTGCATCCACCAGCGCTGGCAATGAATCATACATAAACCACAACAGAAGGCAGAACAAGACGGTAGCAGTGAACCTTGGTGAGCACTGCTGACTCGCTATGGGCATCAGGTTAGTTCTTCACAAACACTGGGACACAGGTCCCTTGCAATAACTGAATTAATTCTTCCATCTTTCTAGTTTTTTAAAAATATATTTAATGTTATTTTGTGTGTATGGGTGTGTGCTTTGTGCATACATGTACACACCAGATGTATGCCTGGTACCTATGGAAGCCAGATGAGGGTGTTGGGTCTTCTGGAACTGGAGTTACAGGTGGTTATGAGCCACCATGTAGGTGCTGGGAACTGAACCTGGGTCCTCTGTAAGATCAGCCATTGCTCTTAACTTCTCAGCCATTTCCCAGTCTTGTATGTCTTCAATGGTTTAAAAAGAAGAAGAAGAAGAAGAAGAAGAAGAAGAAGAAGAAGAAGAAGAAGAAGAAGAAGAAGAAGAAGAAGAAGAAGAAGAAGAAGAAGAAGAAGAAGAAGAAGAAGAAGAAGAAGGAAGAAGAAGAAGAAGAAGAAGAAGAAGAAGAAGAAGAAGAAGAAGAAGAAGAAGAAGAAGAAGAAAGAAAGAAAGAAAGAAATCAGAGAAGCCACATGAGTAAAGTCAGACCCTAGTGCAACTCAGAACAGGTCTCCCATATTCTGGAAAATTCAACCTGAGTTGAAAATTCTGCTGAGTTGTGAGGTATTGCTGTGGACTTTCTACTGTTCGAGTCACCTGTAGAGACCCAGGACCTTTCCGAAACATAACAGTTTAAATGAGAGAAGGAGATGTCTGTGTGCATCTCTTACTGTATCTGTTCATGATGGATATAATCAACATTCCATCCTGGCACAGAAGGCTGAGCAAATAGTATTGAACAGAAATGGAACAGGGATGCGCCACTACGGAACCACACCTCCCCTTAATCAGCAGTACTGCCCCCTGCAGCAAAGCCGGTTCTTGGCAAGTTGCTCTTATTCTGGGCATCACCAGTTCTAGCTGAGAAATTAATATAGCCAGTGCCACTGAGCCTGGGTGAGCTGCCGACATACCAGACAGCAAATAGTTAACAGCGAACCTAGAGAGACCAGGTGGGGTGCCCTTTATCCAGCTTCTGCAGCTGGGGAGGGAATGTGTAATGCGACCAGGAAATAACTATGCAGTCACATAGTTACACAATAGTGTTGTTTTTGAGTTAGGAGAAGGAGGAGATAGTTTAAATGTTTTGAGATAGCCATCATGCTGGAAGTTGTTCTCTTTCTACCACAAGCTGTGAACGTGTATAAAAGCCTCCCTAAGGCTCACATGGAAGGCTCAATCATTCTCATATGAGCAAGTGTTTGTGGTGGGGAATTTACAGGGCACTGACTGGAAAATGGTAGATTTTCTTAACTCTGTCATCTATTTCATTTACATGATGGCACAGGAATGAACCCCAGGGTAAAGGCTAAATAAACATCACAGTGGCCATCTCCCCAGACAGTCCCATCTTGAGATTTCAGCAGAGCATCAGTGAGGTGGGATCACAGTGTGCTTGCATCACATTCAAGTTGTGACAATGTGGGTCAGTGATCACTGTTGATGCATTTTTGTTCAGTATGACCACAGAGCAAGCAGAGGCTGTCACTGCATTCTCTAGTCAAGGTTAAAAGAAACTTTAAGCTGATAAAAGGAGAGACAAGTTTTGAAAGGACCCAACAGACATGTACAGTTAAGATGCTGGGCCCCTTCCATGCTGTTGGAAGAAGTACAAACAGAAAAGCATTATTAATGGCAGTAGTTGGGGGGGGGTGCACAATAACTTTAGCTATTATTTTATTTTAAGTAATACTAGCTATATTCTTAAAAATGTATCAATATAATGGTTAAAAAAAAAACACAATGTAGTCATCCAAACAGGGTGTCACAGTTTCCTTTACCTGCTCCTGCAACAGCATCCATCCTCATACCAGGCTGCTAAGAATCACACCACATATAGTACTACTGTATCACTCATCTGATCTTCTGTTTAAATGGATAAACAAAATGTAGTTTATTCATGCAATGGGATATTATTCAGCCATAAAAAGGAATGAAGCACTGACACACTATGGTAGGAATGAACCTTGAAAAGTATGTGAAGTGAAGGAAGCTCATCACAAAGGGCACAGAGTTTACAGCTTCATTTCTAAGAAGCGTTCTGAACAGGCAAACCCACAGAGAAAAGAAAGTGATAGGCAGGAGCCAGGGCCATGGGGAAGAGAGAAATTAGTGGGTATAGGATTTCCACTTGTGATAGTGATAGAGTTCTAGAACTACGTGGTGCTAGTTGCTTTGCAAGCTGGGTCTATACTGATGACACAGGAGCATTCCAGGGCACACTACAAGCTGGGGGTGTACTGATGATCACTCCAGGGCACACTGTGCAAGCTGGGGGTGTACTGATGATCACTCCAGGGCACACTGTGCAAGCTGGGGGTGTACTGATGATCACTCCAGGGCACATTGTGCAAGCTGGGGGTGTACTGATGAGCATTTCAAGGCACACTTTGGTAAAATGGCGAAAAGTATAAATATTACATGCTTTTATTTTTTTAGCACAATACAAAATCAGATTGAAAAATTTAAAAAAATTCTTTGGAGCTAAACATCTTAATGCCAAGGCTGAAATTCCTTACAAAAACAAAACAACTAAAAATACGGCAGTTTCCCATAGAATAGCAAATATTTACAGGTGTTTGCCTGTCAAAAGAAGGGTGATTTACAGTATGATTCAAGGGCAATGCACCAATGGGTCATCTAAAAGTGAATCTGAAGAATGCTCATGTCAATATGAGTTAATACCAGAGAGCTTACAATAGAACAAAAGAGAATTTGGGCTAAGATAACTAACAGGGGCTCTTCAGGGGTGGGAGAGAATTCAAGTTGTAAATAGATAAGGCAAAACTAATTTTCAAAAGCTGGCAGAATAGTAAGGCAGTGATGGAAAAAGAAGTGGAAAGAAGATTAAGATAGAGTGCCTGAAACAGAAGAACAAAATAAGAGAATTGGTAAGGACTGGGACAATTTGCAAGGCAGAGACAGAGGCACTGAAGGTATATTTAACCACTCATCTTAGATTTTTCAAGAACAAGATAAAGGGAATGTTGGTAGGTCTTAGGAGGAAAAGTTTGACAAAGAAGGGACTACAGAAAGCTGGTGCTTTTATCAAAAGATGTAAGACTGGATGGAAACAGAACACCCTGATCCAAAACGGAATAGTGTGGTCAAGATGCTAAGAAGGAGGAAAGCTCCCCAAAGTGCATGGCAACAGCACTCGTCACTCAAACATGACTCCCAGCAACCAAGAGACATGATTAATAATCATGCCAGGGCAATAGAACAGACCCAGGTGAACCAGAAATAGCCGGCCTACTTAGCCATCTTCAAAGTGTTTCTTAGAGAAGGCTTAAAATAGTGCTTCTCCACTCTATTAGAACAAATTCCACCTTCATAATGTGCATTTAGTCATGCCGGGGCCACCCTGAATTGTAGTTCACGGCTAATTGGCCATGTATATGGTTTCAAAAATTCATGTAAAGCCTTAATTAAAGCAAGGTGACACAGAAAGTAGACCATAATCCTCTGTATCACAGTATGTAATTGTTCTGCTGGAACAGGCTGGAGGATAATGAGGTGATCAGATGTTTGCAGAACCTGTAAAGTAGGCTTGGGTTTTAAAAATGAATGAGCAAAAAACATACCATCAAGCAGTACAGGAAAAGGAGTGAGGGGGATACAAGAATAAAGTTTTTTTTAGAATACAAAAAGCAGATATATAAGGCATAAACAGCCTTACAAGGGTCGGGCAGTGGTGGCACACCCCTTTAGTTCCAGCACTCAGAAGGCAAGGCAGGTAGATCTCTGTGAGTTCAAGCCCAGCTTGGTCTACAGAGAAAGTTCCAGGATAGCCAATGCTACACAGAGAAACCCTATTATGAAAAACAAACAAATTAAAAAGTCCTAAAAGACAACATAGCAAGAGAAGTTGAGGATGACTATATGGAGAAAAGAGAAAAAAGATCTCAAATGTGATGTCAAAAACAATTCTGTTTTATGCTGCAGAATCAAATAATAAAAGGTTAATGTAGAAATCTATGTTTTAAACTCCCACCATCCTTTGCAAGTGAGGGGCATGAAGAAAGGAAAAGTGACAAGTGCTACAGTTGTAACTCCAAACTAACTTCACTGTGCCACCTTTGAGACCACAAATTCGTCCCAGTACCCCCAACTTTTAAAGACAGGCGAAGAAACAGAAAACCTAAAGAGACATGAGTATCTCACGTGTCTCCTTAATTCAATACTACTTGGTTCCAGCTCTCCTCTGGTCTACATGCTATGTATGTAAGTAAGCCCATATAATACTTATATGTGCATGTATATATGGCTATATTTTACTTGGCAGAAAAGGTGCACAAAATAAATTCTGCAACAATTTTTAGGCTCTAACTTTGAAACTTCTCTCTACATACTGGTCATTCCTTAAATTACTTAGCTAGTTTTCACAACCTAAGAAATTCTGGGTGTTATTAAGGGCCACAGAACTGCAGGCTTAAATGTTTCTGGAGTATTGTTCTAGCAAGATTGCAAGGAAGAGGGGTAAGATCCTTCCCATGAAGTACACACTATATGCCTGGTACTTCCCCACTAAATGCCCACAAGCTTCCCTGGCCACTGGGAAGAGAAAAGGAGCCTTGTGAACACCATGCTCTCTTCCTAGGGAATGTGGGGGCTATTCCAACTTGGAGCCAGTGGCTTTAGTGCTAGAGAAATGGCTGGGGTTTGATTGACTGGCAAATCACACATAATAATTAAGAAAAGGGGAGTAGGCTTGAGTGAAACTAAAGGGTGGAAAATTGTTCCCTGTGGATGATTTTGCGAAATATGGTCTCTCTGTTCTATTCGAAACACTTGGCCTTTCTCTGAAAGCCTGGAGCTGGATGCTTGGGAGAACACCTAATTGGCTCCCAATGGAGACAGGCAACCTAGTCAGGGTTCTGTGAGAGCATTGAGCACCTTGAGAGAACTGGAAGGTGTCTATGGGCTGGAGACACCAACGAGAGCCAAATCACACGCACAGGGAGGGCCTTGCTGACAGTGACTCATCGAAGGATCAAAGCGAGAGGCGGATAGAATCTGGTGTGCATTTCTACAGGTATTTTAAATAGTGGTGTGGACACTGGAGTGAGGACAAGAGGAAGAGGGAGACCACTGGAAATGGTACCATGATGGTAACCAGGACCTGGATGGTAGCACTGGGAATGAAAGAGACAGAACTGTGTAGGAGGTGATATAGCAGGACCTGGTAACACCTGATATAAGGGTAGGAATTATTTGGGAATGACTGCGGTTGCCCAGATGCCACACTTTCTAAGGCAATATGGATTGCTACTTGTTGGTTTCAACAGTCTTCATGGTCCCATGGATATCTTAACTATAGATATTAAATAAATTTAAAATAAACATTAAAGTGTCTCGGCTGGGCTTTTCCCTATACAACTGTATATTCTACAATCTCTTCCCTGTTGCAGTCCACTTCTGCTGGAACACACACACATACATTGTTCTCAGTAGTGAACATATGCCTCTGTGGAGGTCAAAGGTCATCTGCAGAGCCTGACATTTCAAGGAAGCATCCTGTTTGGGGCTCCAAGAAATCAAAATAGTGAACAATTCTTCTTCAACACATTGGAACAAAATACACACCTCTTAGAAGAAAAAGTATTTTCTGACCGTTTATGGGTGGATAAGGAGTTCAAAGATTAGTTGCATGGAGTTCTGTACTGGAAGGGGGACTAGCTAAATAGTTCTTGCAAGCAATTTCCTTAAACAAAAAATTTAAGTCACTATTATCGTATGTGCATGGGTGTTTTTGCCTGCATGCAAACCTGAGTGTGCAGTGTCCTAGCAGGACAGAAGAGAATGTCAGACCCCCTCCCCAGAACTGGAGTTGCAGACAGTTGTGACCCTCCATGTGATTGCTGGAAATCAATCCCAAGTCTTCTGCAAGAGCAGCCAGTGCTCTTAACCACTGAACCATCTCTCCAGCTCCAGCAAGCAATTTCTTAATAATCATCTGCTGTAAAAGAAAATTATTTACTTCTTTTTGAGTCATCCTTTAGGGGGCCAAGACTCCATTTTAAGAGTCTTCTTTCTCTACAGCTTCCTATTGTGACATTCCAAACAACACAAAGCCAAGAGACAGGCATGCTCTTGCATACCCACATCATTCAGAGCTAATCTCACCACCTTCCCAGAAAGCTGTCAAAGAAGATGTCTATATCATCCAAGGCACCACCCTTTTTGGGTGGTGTAATCTTAGCCATTATATAGTCACCTCCTGTGCAGGTGTCAAGTTGGGGCCGTCCACTGGCAAAGACAGCACATGGGAAGGGTATTTTAAGCATATTATGTAGAGAAATGCATTGCATTAATCAGCAACTCATTTTGGGGTGGGGGATCTTAAAAGATGATGGTCTATCAAAGACTAATAAAACACTTGAAGAAAAGAAGGAAACTGTGACAGCTAATCTTGGTTGTCAATTCAATTGCATATTGAATCAACTAAAACTAAACTGCTGGGGAATCCCTGTGAGAGACTTTCTTAATTAAATTATTTGAAGCCTGAAGTCCACCCTCAATCTGGCAGCATCTTCTAGTGGCAGCCCAGATAAAAGGGCATGGGAGAAGGAAATCTTGCCTTTGCCTGCTTGTGCTTACTGCCATGGAAAAGTTCTGTCACTGCAGCATCCTTGGCTTCTTGGGGATTCCACTGCAGACCAGCAGCCCTTGGAATCCCTGCAGGGACTCCAGCACCAGGCTGAGACTGTTGGACGCAAGGCCTGAACAACTACTGAACTCTTGGCATTTCCTTTTCAGCACGAGATAGTTATTGCTGGACTACCTGATGGCATCCTGAAAGCCAATCTAATAAAATCTCTGTTTAATACTTCTACGCATTATTAAGAAAGTCAGTGTCTTGAAGGGAATTCTCTTGCTCCTTATGCCCCAGTGCAATGCTTGCATTTTCAACAAAATATAATGAATGAAAGAACACATAGGATTATGAGTAGCTTGGGAAAACCTAAATTCACGGAAGGCCAAGGTCAGAGATGGAGGAAGAGGTGGAGGAAGCCGTGGGGAGAATAAAGGAAGCACAGGGACTGAGGAGATGCCTCCCTGTCTAAGAGCAGCTTGCCAGCCCCCACGCCAAGTGGCCCAGTGCGACTCCAGCTCTGGGGAATCTGACGGGGTACTCCTCTCCCTTGTGAGCACCACACTCATGTTAAAAACAAAGCAGAGCTTTCTAAAAAATGGAAGTGTCGTGGCAAGATCAAAGTAGGGCTACCGCAGGGGTGGGGTGGGGATGAATGGCTATATTCTGGAAGGAAGAAAAAAGAACTGTCGAGGAAGATGAAATGAACCAGGAAAAGAAATCAAGGTAGAGAAGATTTAGAAGTCAGTCTTCAAGAAGAGAGTGAGAACAAATACTTTGTCACTGAATTCTTCCGTGTATCCAGTGAGACTTCTGACAAGACAGTCTCAAGGCATAACTATCACAGCAAACAGATCGCCGAGGCACAAAAAGCAACATCCTCATTGTACCACATCCATTCTGTTAACTTTGACAGAGGAGGGAAGGCTACAAATTTAAGAGCATTTCAAGATTCTGCCTGGATTAAAAAAAAAAAAAATAGGGCACATACCCCTAAAAAAAGAAATTCCACTGGGGAATCTGATAGATTAGAAAGTGTTTATAAAGGGTATAACTGAGAAATATATAAATAGACCTTTCAGAAGGGTGGGAAAGTTAGATGAAGGAAGAAAACATAGCAACAGACCTCTTACAGGAGCAATATAAGATTATTAAAACTCAGCCGTGTAAAATACACAATGTCATGAACCCAGTGCAATGTAAGGATAAGAGTGGTCTGACAGTTCCTTGAAAAGGGATGGTGGCTCAAAAAGAGGATCAGTTACTACAAACTTAAAATCACCCAAGAGGATGGTACCCCAGGAGCTGGACGAGCACTCACCAGCTCCCACTCCCTGAGCTTCCATGACAAAGGGTCGCTCCCTCTTCTGCCTAACATTCTATGTGGTTTTAGAATGGCCTCCTCTTCCTCTCTCATAGTCAGGAACTGTGAACCGCCTGATAGCAGTTTCATGGGTGTGCAGAGAGGAGAGCAGCAGCCTCAGTACTCCTAGGGGTCGGGGGAAGTTAGTTAGGGAGGGGATGGCCAGGAAACTGGGCTGGAAGAAGACAGCAAGCAGGATGCTCCAGGCACGCTGATACTTCCAAAAGCCCAAAAGGTGATTTTGTTTTTGAGATAGGATCTTGACAGGTAGTCCAGGCTAGCCTTGAACATACCCCTCCTCCCTTAGTGTCCCATGTGCTGGGACTTACAGGTATGCACCACTATGCCTGACTCTAGGCCGAACCTCTTCCATGAGAGTTGAATTCCTCCAAGAATAACTTGTGGGCAGCAGCAGGGGGACACCTGGGAGTGGCTGAACTTCGGATGTTCAGGCCCTGCACCAGATCTGTTGGATCAACATGGGCATGTGATAGGATTCCCCAGGGAGGCATGTATGTGTACATTTGCACTAACCCATCCTGTCACGATGGTGGGAGCAACTGCAAGTCTACATCTCTTCTGGGCTGCAATTTACCCAAAGCATACAACCTTGGGGGTAACCCACTATCAAAAGTGACTCTCTGGTTCCTCAAACTCAAAAGGCCCTCAAAGTGAAATCACCACTGCTCTTCATCATCTGTAGGGGACACTCACAGTGTTTATGTTGATTATACTCTCAAATGATAGCATTTTGAGTATACCGAGTTAAATAAAGTATTTTATTAAAATTTATCTCATCTGATTTTTAAAGTGTGGCTCTAGCAAACCTAAGATGACATATGTAGCTCATGCTCTGTCACTATTGGACAGTGATCCTAGAGAACAGACCTGTGGCCCTGTGCTAGGGAGGAAATGTCCTCAGGATAAGCTTCTTTGCTCTGCCCTAAACCTCAACAACCTAGATGTGCTCAGAGCCTGGCTGCTTCCCCCACAAGGCTCGGGGCAACTGTGTGGTCCTGTCCTAGGGCACCTGGGCAACTGTGTGGTCCTGTCCTAGGGCACCTGGGCAACTGTGTGGTCCTGTCCTAGGGCATCTGGGCAACTGTGTGGTCCTGTCCTAGGGCATCTGGGCAACTGTGTGGTCCTGTCCTAGGGCACCTGGGCAACTGTGTGGCTCATAGTTATAAATCAGTAGAGGTGAGCTGGAGAGGTGGATCAGCGGTTAAGAACACTGCCTACTCTTCCAAAGGTTCTGAGTTCAATTCCCAGCAACCACATGGTGGCTCACAACCACCTGTAATGAGATGAGATCTGGTGCCCTCTTCTGGCATGCAGGCATACATGCAGGCAGAACACTATATACATAATAAATAAATAAATCTAAAAAAAAAAAAAAAAAAAAAAAAAGACTCAAGCTGCATCTAAAAGAAATCAGTAGTGCTAAAACTCAACCAAGGCATTTAATTTTCTGCTCGCTGCACAACACTGTCTCCTGAACAGCCACTAATGGCCAAAGGCTTCTACTTGTCAGTCAGACTTTTGATTCCAGGACCTTTGCCCTGTCCAGGGAAGAGCAGAAGTGGGAAGCACTGCACAGAGCTGCAGGGGAGGACAGTGGGCTGCTGGAGTCACTTTGTGCATGTCATAGTAGCCTGGGAGGGTTTAAAACTTTTCCATAGATGGGTCTTGAGGTACACACTGGGGGACCCTAAACAGGCTCCTGATGTGGGAGTGGGCTGCACACAGAGAGGCTGCAGCTACAAGACCATTCTCCCTTCAGAGGTAAAAGCATACAGCTTAAATGCCTGGACCCATCTACCCCAGTTAAAACCAGTCAAAGAGGAGGCACAGTCCAGACCATGAGCCATGCCTTGCTCTACTAAAACTCTCCCGCCTCCTCACCTCTAGCCTCCTATCATGACCTGAAACATGGTCTCACTGGACTGAGCCATCAGAATCAACTTCCTGAACCACGAAGGTTCATAAATTATCTCAGCTTTATGTAGACCAGCCTAGCTTTGAACTCGAGAGTTCTGTGTCTGTGTCTGCCTCCAGAGTGCCAAGATTAAAGGCATGGGCCACCACAACTGATTATGCTGGTTCTATATAATTTCTGTGCATTCCTAGTGTACTCCAGTCTTCCTTAATATGGATCACAGAAAATACAGGCTTAACCCAGGCTGCAAAGTTTGGAATTCACATCCGTTTTCTGCAGAAGCCAAGGTCCAAGGGTTTCAAGTCACACATTAGATTGGCACAAGTTGGGATCGGAACTTTGGACTGTGACTCATAACTCAGCACTTCTCCATGCTCAGCTCCAAACAGGAAACCAGAAAAGAGAATAGGGTAATTTTTGTTCAAGGGCCTTGTTTCCAAGTTTAGGCTTTGTGATCAGTTAGTATAGAGGATAGCGCATGGTTTTGATAGGTTTATCCCGGGACTCTGACCAGGAGTTACTTCCTGTCTGGAATGCCCCTGCCACAGGCTGTTGGAGGTCATTAAAATGACCAAGTCAGTTAGTTAGAGAATTTAAGGAAAGCATCCAAACTATGCACACTCCACTCTGTAGAACTTATGTACCCTGCAACTGTGTGGGAAACAGGGAAGAGAGGTCAAGGAGTAGCCACTGGCCCTGGTGCACCTCATCCATTCTAGAACCTTCCAAGACTACCTTCCCCCATTTATATTGCTCACACACAGTCTCTCCTGCAAGAGAATAGTCTCCTTAAGAGAAAAGTCTTCTGAAGACAGGAAGAGAAAATTTGTCTGCATGGTTTATCAGCTCCCTGAAAAAGGTCCAGGGAAACGTGTCTTACATCTGAGGGGCTGGCAGACCTCTTTGTCCTTCTAGACAACAGACCTTGAGTATCTGCCAATAGGCTGAAGTGGAATGTTCAACAGCTTCAGCCTGCCAGGAAGACACCAGTGACAAAACCCCCAGCATTATTTATATATAGTCAAATGTTTCTCCCAAATACTTTCAAGTTAGTTGAAATTATTTTGACCACAGAAGTGGGGGGGGGGCAAGTGATTACTGTTACTTAATAGATAGCATCTTTTTCTGAGTTACATATATTTCCACAGTGAGCACTATTACCCCATGGTGATGCTAATGATGGTAGATTCTTTCCACTCACTCCCCAAACATTTGGTATGGACCTGTAGAAATAATACAGATGCTGGAGAAATAGTAATAGAGAAGACAATGACCCAGTGTCTCAGAACTGTGCCATGGGTGCTTAGAGGGTCACAAACCTAAAGAAAAACTGTGAGGGAGTTAATAGGAAGAAGGGTTGGGAGCTGGGGGTGGGGTGGTTACGAAGGGGTTTCTCTAAGTTGGGGACTTGAGTGCATTCTGGGTGAAAGACTAGGGTAGAAGCTCTTGTTTGGACAAGTAACAAGGTGAAATACCCAAGTCTTGTGAAGGAAGATCATGTGAGGTGATGGGTGAGGAGAGGAGATGAGTCTGTGCCAGGTCAGCCCCCCCCCCCTTTGTAAAGTCACCATTAAGAACCTGGTTTTGGTCTGTTTTTAGTCTTGTGATGTAAGTCATGGCAAGGCTGCAGCGTGAGCCGGACATGAGCCCAAGCCCCAAGCTGTGTGTGGCTTCTCCTCTAAGCCCTTCTATCTGTGAGGTGAAGCCGCAGACCCTGGGATTGGCAGCTGAGCTCCACCGCAGAGCTGCCCCGGGGACTCACCCTCCACGCTCAGCTCCACTGTCACCTGGCGGGCACCGCTGCCATTGCTGGCTTCACAGGTGTACTTTCCGCTGTCCTCCTCACGGACAGTGTGAATTTCAAGGCTGAAAGACCCCCTCACTCCACAGTCCAGCAGGAAGCGGCCCCCGTTGGTGATGGTTTGACCATTTCTGTGCCATGTCACCTGGGGCTCTGGGTAACCCCGGACCTAAAAGAAAAAGAAACTGTAAGGGCTTCTGTTTCACACACCCTCACTATGTGTCCTAGAGTTCAGAGGTCAGGGTTCTTATGCAGTATACACTGGGTTGCAAGAGCAGTACAAAAGAAGAAGAAAAGGAAGGGAGGAAGGGAGGGAGGGAGGAAGAGAGGAAAGAAGGGAGGAAGGGAGGAAAGGAGGGAGGGAGGGAGGGAGGGAGGGAGGGAGGGAGGGAGGAAGGAAGGAAGGAAGGAAGGAAGAGCTCAATAATTTGAGCATTGTGACACATACTTGTAATTGCAGCAACTGGGATGTAGATACAGGAAGATTGGGAGTTCAAGGTGACTCCCAGCCACACAGGAAATTCAACTGTGGGCTATATGAATCTCCCTCTATAAAAAACAAATAAACAAACAACCTCCCCCTCCACCAAAACCCTCAATAAAATATATTGATTACATGCTGGTAAAGTCAGATATTTTATATTTTGGCAATAGATCATTAAAATGCATTACGATAAATTCTAATCTATTTCTCTGTACAGTTTTCCTGTAGCCACTGGGAAAGATATGCCCCTGCATGCATCCCTTGGTATTGGACAGCTGTGCACCAGCACTCTGCCTCTACCAATGGTCAGGGCTGTCTGTGAGTGCTAAATGTTCCGTACTTTTCCAAATACTTGTCTCATCCAAGCCTCAGAGCCCCTTATTCAGATAGGGCAGCTCTCAAAACAGGGAGCAATGAAGAGAGAAACTCCAATCTAAGAATTATCTTTGAGGGGTTAGAAAGATGGCTCAGCAGTTAAAAGCATGTGTTGCTCTTGTAGAGGACACAAATTTGTTCCCAGAGATCTGAGGAAGTCTCTCCCATGTCAGAGAGCTCACAACCACCTGTAACTCCAGGTTCAGGACATCCGAGGCCCTCTTCAGGCACCTGCACATACACGGATCACACACACACACACACACACACACACACACACACAGAGAGAGAGAGAGAGAGAGAGAGAGAGAGACAGAGAGAGAGACAGAGAGAGAGACAGAGAAAGAGAACAGGCACACAGTGAGACAGGGACTCAACAGATTTTTTTTTTTTTTTTTTTAAATTCTGTTTGAGTTCCAGATAAGAAAATTCTGTGTGCCCCTGAACACCTGATCCCTTGGGACTTATCTTTAGTGGAGCAGTGCTTAACCCAGTTCACCCATGCTCAGCAGGGACCCGGAACTGGGCAACTCTGCACAAACACAGCGTGGAAGCCTCCTGGGAAGAAAGTCATTTTGTTACAAAATATTGCGGGACAGTTTTTATCCATGCAGATATTCCAAGGCAGGAAATAATGGCTTCAGGTAAAATGGAACTAAAACTTGCATTATGACCCCTCCCACTCACCCACTCTCCATAGCTACCCGCTTCCTTACATGGTAGGTAGTGATGATATATGGGCATGAGGGGTAACATCTGCTCCAACTCCTAGTCACCCACATACGGTCCCTCTCCTAAGCACGATAAAAGCGGGGAGGCACAGTTTCAGCATCAAGAGTTGTCTTTTTCTTTTTGTGATGCTAGGGTTCCGGCCTAGCCTCGCAGCTCTTGGCCAAGTCTCTGAGCTCTTCTGTCCCCTCCATCTTCAGACCCAAGTCTGAGTATCTTGGATAGGAAGTTTTGTTCCTAAGAAAGGAAACCTTGACTCCCAGTTAAAGAGCCCAAAGCCAACAACTCTTCTTTGATTAATTCATATAACTATCCCTTCAGTGGCAATTTATAAATCTTACATGACCTGCCCCTCCAGCCTGGCTGATGTAGAGTCAGGCTTCAGTGGTAAACAAAATAAACCCAAATCAGCATTATTTATCTTATTTGTAACTGCCAAAAACAAACAAACAAAAAGCTCCTTCTTATAAAAATCTAAATCATACTAGTGACAGAGATAGATTACCCACGAGGAAATGCTTTAGTTCTTAAGTTGTCTCTTTCAACTGATGCCTGAGGCTGTCGTGGTCTCACCACAGCAATTATTTCCCACCTTACACTGACAGGGTGAAGGGGACCACATCTCATCACTGTTATTCAAGCCAGTGTGGCAAACAGTGTGTGTCCCTGGGTGAGTATTGTTATACCCTCCCTTTCCTTTTAGTGACCTGTCTACCTGTGCTATATCTACAAATGTCACATACTTAGTCTGTCAAACAGAAGAAAATATAAATGTGCTCCTTTCATTCATGTGTCTCTAATGGATTATTGTCACTCGTTCATTTGCTGAAATAAAAGAGCTACACAAATAACCACTATGTGTGTTTGAAGATGGACCACATTGTGATCCCATATAAAATCTTGTCATCATCGTATGGTCTTAATCTTGTCACAAATACTCATACAAAACAACAACAATAACAAAACACATGGACACACACAGAGAGACACGGGACACACACACACACACACAAACCCCCACTCATTAAGAAGCAAGCATCCTATTAAAACAGAGGTTCTGGGGAGAGTGGTCACACATGGATTTCAAACCATGCTTATCTTCGCCTGAAGTTGCTAGGTAGCCCACCCTCCTGAAGATGATCCCAGGCTGCCTGTCAGCTTCAGAGCCAAGGGGCTCAGCTCTGTAACCAGGAGGAGATAAATTATTAACAACACCCAAGGCGCCCAGGCATTCCAGCACTGTGCATGCTGGCCCCCTGCAGCAGGCCACTGGGGGCATCAATGATTAACTGGGAACACAGAGAGCATTCCAGACCTCAGGGATGTGGTCCCTGTTCTTTTTCTCTTTTCTCCTCATTGTCTTGTTCCAAAGTTACTTTTGAAATGCCTTATTAGAATAATTATTCAGATTCCTCAATATGCTGAAACTGGCATTGTTTCATAAGAAAGTCAAAGTGTGCAAACAAGGCGTCCACAGCTCCTGGATCTAGGGCAAAGGCGGGGCCTTTGTGACCTTGCTCAGTCCCAAGGTCTGAGTGATCTGCAATGTGAATATGGGCCCTGCCACTGTGAAAGAAGGTCACCAAGCACTCCCTAACATCAGTAAAAGTTGTTCAGTTTAAGGATGTTCCTTTACCACCGCCTGTCCTATGCTGGGGTCCAAGTAGGGAAGATGGGATGTCTGGGTTCACATTCTTGGGATGCATAAATGGCTTCCTATTAAGGAGCTACTGTTGGGATTTTTATGGGTAGGATCTTCCAGAGGATGGAGATATCTAGTTCTCAGAGAACCTCAGTTGACTCAAAGCACTAAGAGGGAGGAATCTCAGGTCAGGCTGCTGTTGTAGAATGCTACCCTCTGAGCCTCACAGCCAATATGTTCATTGGAACAGCTGCAAGAAGTTGCAAGGGAACCCTGAGGTCTGGCTTAGTCATTGTTGCTGTTCCCTCATAGAAAGAGGGAGTGGAGAGGGCCGCTGGACCGCCATAGCTGCCCCTTACTGGATCTCCAAGCAATCTGTACATAGTTCTACACTAACTGCACATGGTCTCTTGCTCTTGACTGTACATAGACTACACAGCTTTGGGGTAGTCTTCATCCATGCTGGGGTGGGGCTTTCTGATGGTGGAGGTGCTTTAGGGTCACCCATCCTCCTGTAGTAACCCCTCACCCATGCTCTGTAAGGAAGCCATTAGTTCCCCAAGATGGGCTTTTGTGAAATCCTACTTTGGCTTGTTATTGGTGTCCTAAATGGAAAGGGGCAGCAGACACTGGTTTATGTCTCCTCAGGGAAAGCGCTCCCTCATCAGCTACCCTGTGATGGAGACCTTGACAGCAGCCATGATGCCAAGTATAATACTAGAGAGGGTGGAGGAGTGGGTTTTCCTCCACCTCACATGGAGGATGAAGTGGTGCATTTAGGACCACAGTTCTGGTCTCCAGTTTCAGAAGTCACCTCACTGTAAATTCCTCATTGAAGGGAAACAAGTTTTGGATAACCCAAAATGGGTTCTCTATCAGAACCCTCCCCATCTTGTAAGAGGTAGAAGCACTGTCTGCTTCTCAGTTTTAAAACAATCCAAAGGGTTTGCAAAAGATATGGCCATGCCAGAGGGGAGTCATGGGTTGTCCCCTTGTATTCAGAGTAGGATTAGGGTCATGTGATCTCATGACATTCCAGGAGAGTTAGGGTGGAAAAGAGAGGGCAGTGTGACAGCCAGGCCTCAGTGCCGGGGTCTGGCCAGACTTCTTGATCTCTCGGGGCTGTAATTCTTTCCTATCATGGAAGAGAAAATTACTCTTTGGGTATCCAGGGCTCCCTCTGTCTCTAAAGCGTGGTTTAAGTGGTGACTGGCCTTTCCTCTCACTTCCATTTTCCTCTGAGCCAACCCACAGCCTTGCTGCCCTCTAATGCCTCATATGGGAAAGCAAGTGACTGCAGGACGACTGCTCATGAATGCAAAGAGGCTTGCCCTCACTTTTTACCATAATGAGTTTCTGGAACCGGCCCCAAGGAGGGTCATCCTGAGGAGAATCATATTTTTGCCACAGTAACCACATTTAATTGGAGGTTGTGTCCTTGAACAGAAGCCCAGTATCAAATAAATCAGGGGCATAACCAACAACTGTCATAAAAATAAAGATATAGCAGTCATAATCCCTATAATAATTTTAAATAGTAAGACTGTGCTCCCATAAAATGTCCTCAAAATCTGTTATGGCCTCAAAAGGCCTTTAAAGAAAATGGGGCTCCCAAGAGTATGGCTGGTTTGGGGACAAAACAGTGATGCCGCTGGACAGCATTACCCTGACCTGTGCCACCGTTCAGACATAGCACAAACTAGGAATTCACTCAGCGACTAAAGGTGGCCATTCTCTAGAACATCAGGCTTTCTTCTAAGTGTCTAGGGCTCTCAACCCATCCACCCCTCTTTGCCTAGGGCAGAACTTCCCAGCCTGAACCCAGAGCAGTGGCAGTATTGCTGACTGTACAGACTGGCTCTCACTCTAAGTCACACAGCTGCCTTCTCTGAACAGAGTAAAAAGGGGATGATTTTGCAAAGCTAATGAGCCTCCGTGGGTCTTCTGATCTCTGCAGGGCCTGGCCCTGTGCAACACTACAAGTCCATACAGCTGCAGGGCACAGCTGCAGCAGTCTGACTGTCTGCCAGGACTAGGCAGGACGAAAGAACCAAGGCTTTGCCCACATCTGGGATGGAGGAAGACCAAAAGGAGAGCAGCCAGGATTGGACACTGGCCCAAGAGAAAGAGAATGCCTGGCAGGATGCTGGAGACCAAGACGATGCACATATAAAGAAAAAAACAAACAAAAACAAGCAGGAAGCCAGACTCACTGGGGGTATCAGTAGGCAGTGATGGATGCTGGGGATGGCTGAGGCCTGAGGATGAGTACACAAAGAGCCTTTCTCACGGGAATTTTCCCCAGGCAGACAGAACCTGTTTCCCAATGTGGCTGCTGCCTGTGGCTCTGTGCTTCAAACTCCTCATTCTCTTATAAGGCATCACTATCTCCACCAGCAGCGCTCTTTTCCTTTTTAATTTTTTAAAAGTAAGTTCTCACTTAACTGCCAAGATGGTCCTTGAGCAGACCTTGAACTTGTGATCTTCTGGCCCCTGCCTCCCAGGTAACTAAGATTACATGTCTGTGCCACCAGGTTTAACTACCTGCATTTATAATACAAGATGCATCCTGTGGTCAAAGCCTAGAACAGAGCTGGTGACAACTGGAGAACAGGAAATAAAGCTGGGCATGATGGTCATGCCTAGAATCCCACCGCTGAGGAGACTGAGGCAGGAGGATCACAGTTCTGCAGCAACCTGGGCTGTATACTGAGGTCCTGACTTAAGAGAAAACCGTGGGAAGTAAAGGCAATGGTATTGTGGAACTGGGGAAAGAAAACTCTAAGTTCCCAGGTAACAAAACAACACTATCCCACAAAATGGACCACATATACTGTGAGTCTAGCCTTGTGGGTATATTAGGAGGGTGAGGAGTGAAGAATAAGCCATGGCCAAGGCTTGACCAAACTTCAGGGCTCACGTCTGTGTCAGCAGCTGGCACCTACCCCATGGCAGGCAGGCACTTAATTAAGGCTTAGGATAATCCGCTTGCAGTCCAAAGCCCCAAATGAACCAGGAGAATGCACCAGGAAGAGATCACAGCCACTGACAACAGCAATTAGGAAGCCTTATGCTGTGGCTTCTTTCATTCCGCCCCTCCTGGGGAAACCAGAGGAAGACAGGGCTGTCATGAACACAGGCATCAGAAGGTGATCAATGGTTGCCAAATGGATCTCCAGGGACACAAGCTGCAAGTCTCTTCAAGTCCTTGGACCCTATCTCTTCCATTTCCCATGGTTTTTTTTTTTTCCCTTTCTTGTGAGCTAGGACACAGGCACCCCCAAGACCCTGAACCTTTCTCATTCTCTGTGTAGGCCAGGCTATACTGGAACTCACTTTGTGGACCAGGCTGTACTAGAACTCACTTTGTAGACCAGGCTGTCCTGGAACACAGAGATCCACCTGCCTCTGCCTCCCGATTGCTCTCCTTTCTCTTTCTGACAACCAATTGGAACATACAGATTGGTGGCCTTGGGTGACACCGCAGTCCCTTCAAAACCTTAAAAGAAAAATCCATTCCTTTTTGTCAACAGGCATAATTTTCCTATTCTCATTTAATAAGGCACCCAAATCCTTGAAGATACGCAACAAAGATACAGGCGTTATTAAAGTGTACAGGGGAAACTCCCACACCGACTAAGTCATGCTTTTCATATAACAAATATTCTTACTGAACTTCAGCCCTCTTTGGGATGGCTGGGGGAGAACTCTCCCATGCAAAATGTGGTCCTGGCCTTATTTCCTGTTGCCATGGGGCTCTGATGCCACTGTCTTTAGCTGACAAGGCAGACTGAGGAGGTCAGTGTTCTGTGGTGATCCTCCAGCTTCTGTTACCAATTTGAGAGAGGTTTTCCATCACAGAATATGTCAGGAAGAAGCTCTGGGCACTGTACATACTGAAGGAACCAATGCTTTGGTGTGGTTTGGCTTTGATTTTCTCCGGCTCTCCTGCCCACCTTCCCTCCTTAGGGGACCTGTCTCTCCCCACTGATGGGAGTCTGGAGAAGAGGCCAGTCTGTGAGCAGCCTCTGGCTAAAATGCTTGGTTTCAAACACTGGGCATATGTACAATGAAAGCCAGCCAATTTGCGCTCTTCCCTGAGGTCCCACTTCTGAATCCTAGGAGACCAAAACTGGCAAGATTTAGCCCTGTAACTGCTTCTTCCACTCACTCTCCACCCTCTCACTTTCCCACCAGGAGGAGGAAAGGAGTGAAAATATGAAAGCTCGGTATATAGTGAAGAGAAACCATGAGGACATTGTGGGGTAGGGCAGTTATATGAAGTGACAGGCCTTCTCTGCTTAATCACTCTGGGACTGGTTTCTGTTCCCTATAAACAAGAATCCCTACTAATTCAGGGAGGCATATAGGCTCTAGAATCAGACTCAGCATATTGTGCTGTGACTTGGCACCCAGTGTGTAGATCACCCACTGCCTGGATGTGGACAAGCAGCTTAACTTACCTATTCTACCCATCTATAAGATGGAGACGGTGCTGGAATCCACATCCATGGAAAAGTGTATGATCAAATCAGATGGTACATGCACAACATCTCATTAACAGATTCCAAAATTTATATATCTACCCTCTCTTCTTCAATGCCAGTAATTCTTTATAAGTTATCGAAGAATTCATATACACTTCCAGAATTCTTAACAGCATGAAGCTATTTTTGCTACATGATATACCAACAAATACACATCCTTGTGAATAATGAGCTTAAGTGTTCCTCATATACAAAATTCACATTCTTTTTTTTTTTTTTCTTTAAAGAAAAGTCACTCTATGGACCCTGGCTGGTCTTGATAATCCTGATCAGACTGGCCTAGAACTCACAGAGATCCACCTGTCTCTGCCTCCATTTGAGATTAAAGGCATGAGCCACTCTGTCCAGTTACAACTTACATTTTTATAGACAACTTAGAGAGTTCATCTTTTTTTTTTTAAATTGTGTGGGTGTACACATGCCATGGCATATGAAAGGTTGTCAGTCAGTTCTTTTTTTCCACCATGTGGGCCTGGGGGTTGAACTCAGATTGTTAGGCTTGTCAGCAAGCAATTTACCTGCTGAGCCATCTTGTTGATCCAGAAAGTTGGTCTACAGTCTTTTTGCTTTTTTACATTTATGTATTGGGAGGGTATGCCTCAGTGGGTAGGTCTGTACTTCTTATTAGATAAAAACCTAACACGTTAACTAAGAACACCTTCTGTTCTGGGTGAACTGGTTTATTATTTCTATCTAAAGAATGAAACCAAACTCGAAAAGTGATCACTTTTTTTATGTAGCATGGCAAAGCACATTTGAAAAACAAGTATCAGACCTGTCATTTTACCACACCATCAGTCCCTTCCTGGAATACCACATGCAGTTCTGAGAAAGGGAACGTCTCTTGAATTTCTGCCTCATTGACTAATGCAGTTCTGGAATTTTAAAGGCCATGGGCAAGGGTTGGGAAGTCAGTATCCGAGGCAACAAATCTGAGTTTCTACCAGTCATGGCTGTGTGGAGAAAAAGGGACATACTTCACTGGAAGAAAGATTGGACAGAGCAGAGAGCTGCTCTCCAAGCCACACAGAGGCCATCACCCTTCAACCAGTAGCACCAAGGAGCACAAGACATGGAGAAAAAGCTCAGTGGCTATGAACACTTGTTCTTGCAGAGGACCCAGGTTCATTCCCAATATAGATAGACAGGGCAAGTTACAACTGTGTGTAACTCCGCTTGCAGGGATCTGACGGCCTCTTCTGAATTCCTCAGGCACCAGGCACACATGTGGTGCACAGACATACATGTAGATGAAACACTCATATACATAAAACAAAATCTAAAAAAGTTAAACCAAAATGATTTGACCCAGTAATTCCACCTTGGGATATATCCTCAAGAGAAATGGAAGTAGGGACTTAAACACATTTATATACCCATATTCATAGTGAAATTCTAATAATTAGAGAAAACTACCCAAGTATCTATTAATAGATAACTGGAGAAGCAAAAGTTTTATAATGAAATGTTGTTCATCCATGAACAGAGAACTCTGGCATATGCTACAACATGGGTGACCCTGAAGACATTATAGTAAGTGAAAAAATACTGTCACTACAAAGCTTAAGAACTCATGACCTTACTTGTGTGGGGGACAAGAAGCCAAACCCACAGAAACAGAAAGCAGAATAGTGTTGCCTGGTGTTTGTGGAAAGGCAAACTAACAAGTTGTTGTTTATATTTTTGACTGTGAGCCTAGCCATCTCTCCAGCTCATGAGGATCAGGTGGGAGGTGGGGGACAGAGGGAGAGAATGCTGGGGTTGGCGGTTCAGCTGGAAGTGGGAGGCATTTGGGGTCAGTGTAGAAACCTATACAGTAGAAACTTCCTGGAATCTATGAGGATGACCCTAGTGAGGATTCCTAGTAATGGAGGATATGAATGGAGTCTGAACTGGCCATCTTTTATAGCCAGGCAAAGCTTCCAGTGGTGGGACAGGTTGCAACTGGTTGAGCTGTTGGCCAAGGAGATCCTAAAACAATGCAGGCTGATGCTAGGACAGTTGGTCACTCTCTGGAAACTGATAACAGGGCCTCATTGTTGAGGATAACATCCATACAGGTCATTGAATGTAGAGAGGTCTAGCTGGTGCTAGCACAGAGCCTTCACCTGTGTTCAAGTCTCTTGGGTGGGGAAAGGTACTCTGTAGGCATCGGAAACCTGGACACCAAACCAGCCACAAAACCATCGACCTACAATCTGTCCTACCTGCAAGATGTGCTGGGGCAATGGTAGGTAGCACAGAACTTATGGGAGTGGCCAACCAATGGCTGGTTTTACTTGAGGCCCACATTATGAGAAGGAGCCCATGTCCTACTCTACTTGGATGGCCAGAAACTGGAGACTGGATAGCCCAGAGACCTAAGATAGAACCAAACATGAGTGGCCAAAAAGAAAAAAAAAAGTCAGTGAAATAATTCCTAACAATATTCTGCTATATTCATAAATGGGTGCCTTGTCCAGTCATCATCATAGAGGCTCCCTCCAACAGCAGATGGAAGCAGGTGCAGAGACCTGTGGTCAGATTATACAGAGACTGAAGCAGCATGCATGCACAGGGCCTGCACGGGTCTGCACCAGGCCCTCTGCATATGTGCCATGGTTGTTAGCTTGGTGTTTCCCTGGGACTCCCAACAGTGGGAACAGGTGTGTCTCTGCCTCTTTTGTGAGCTTGGGACTCTCTTCCTCCTATTGGGTTATTTTGTCCAGCCTCCACATGAGGGCTTTTGTCTTACCTTAATTGTATCCTTTCTTGTCATGCCTGGTTGTTGCCTCTTGGAGGCCTGCTCCTTTATGAAGGGAAATGGAGGAGAAATGGATGTGGGGGAGAGAGGTAATGGTGGATTGCTGGGAGGAGTGGAGGGAAACTGATCGGGGTGTATTGTATGACAGAAGAGTCTATTTTCAACTAAAAAATTAAGAAAAAGAAAAAAATTGTCATTTAATGGGTCCATAGTTCCAGTTTTATAAGGCAAAAACTGTTCTAGAGGTACATGAAGGTAATTGTCACATGACAGTATGGCTGTATTAAGTGACTATATTGTACACTTAAATGGCTAAAACCATAACTTCTATGCTATGTATACTTAGCAAGAGTAAAACAGATCAGACCAGGTGTGGTGATGAGAGACCAGGAGTTAGACAGACTACCTGGTAGACAGACAGACAGAGAGGTAGGGAGAGGGGCCATGGCTAGGTAATAAAGGTGACTGGCTTCTTCCTTACTCTCCTGACTTGAGACAAAAGCCTGGCAGTTAAAACAAAGGCCTTATAGGCTTCTGTCTCCCACCAGCAGGTCTCTGTTGATGGACTGACTGGCTCAGCAAGTTCAAGGCTCGCTAAGGATCTGTCAATCATCCTAGCTTTCTTCAAACTGACCAATCTTAAATTGCGGGAGGAAAACCCTTCAGAGGCTTCGGAAGCCCCAGTTCTTGAGAAAAGACTGGGTTTTACCGGGGGCTCTCAGAGGGTCTTTCTTTTGCGTGTCTGCTGCTCCCCCCAATAAATGCCTTCCTTCAATGGCTAATTCTGTTGAGGGGCTCGAGTTTCTCTGCTGCCTCTGTTGGGCTCCAGATTTTTCCTGCTTTAATTTTTTAACTGGTGGAGCAAATGAACCTGATAGAGACCCCTAAATTGTATCATCATTTTAGCCAAATATTACAATGATTCTAGTATAGAAATTAGATCAAAATCACTCTTCTATCTTAAAACTGCTCAGAAGACCTGACCTTGCCTTTTCCTCCATTCCCTGCTCTCCCAGCTGTCTGTCCCTGCATGCTTCCTTCCTGCTACAGGAGCCTTCTCTGGGAGGTCACCCTGGCACAGCTTGTACAGTTGGTATTGTCCCAGAAGTCTGTAGGGCATGCGAGAGAAACTTCCTGGGGGTGGGAGACAGAGAGGTCCACGAAGTATTGAGCTAAGCAGGAATCCCCAAGCTGCAGTCTTTAGTGTCTGCTGCCTGGGAGCGGGAATCACAGGGCCAGGTGTGGCAGCCTGGGCTTTGTAAGAGACTGCATTCAAGCTTGCAGAAGGTTGATAGGTCTGCCTACCTAGTGCAGGGTGCTCAGGAGCCCTTCCCTGTGAAGATAACTGGGGAGCCCAGGTGGATTCAGGGGAGTTCAAGGCCAGCCTCAGAGCAGCCCAGGGCTCCCTCCCCATAGACAGCTTCATTCTGCCTCATTTATTGCTCTAGCCAAGCAGTTGCACAGGCACAGCCCCCTCACAAGCTTTTGTTCAGGAATTTTAGGGCAAGGCCCTGGGGACTCAGGGAAGAGAGAAGAAACAAATACCAGCAGCCCTCAAATGAGGTCCTATTGTGAGCGGGTCACTGGGGTGGTTCTCTCAGTTTGCTGGTGGCGCACTGGGAACACCAAAGGGGTGAGTCCAACTTCCAAACCCTCATTTAAAGCAGATTTAGGCTTCTCAGTCCAAGTCATTGAAATCTTTTCTGAAGAAGCATCTGGAAAAATGGAGGGAAAAAGCTGCCCAGTTATTTAGTGAAAAACAAAACTCAAACTTTCCTTTCTGCCCTCCTGCCAATGTCCCTTTTCAACTATGTGATCCCCAGGGAGGATTGTTGGAGCTGGGACCCAGGGAGCTGGCATCGTCATCCCCAGAGGAGTCAGCCTTACCATCAGCAGCCACAGATACTGGTTATAAGAAGGCTGAGTACCTTCCCCTCCCCAAACTCTGGGACAGGATCTGAGGAGCCAGCTTTGTCTTGACCAACCTCTAGCTGACTATTTCCCAGGATGCTACAAGAGCAGCATGAAGACTTTGAAAGGCAAGAGCTCTGCCGCTCACTCCTATTCCGGTCTTAGAGACCCATAAGTGCCACCAATAGATGGAAGCCACACTTCCTACCCTGGGTTGAGGATCCTGCAGATAGGGATGGCTTCAGTACAGGTGAGGGCTTGGGCCACCCTTCTCAGAGAGTTCGGGGTGCAGGAGTCCTGGAGTCCTAATAGGCGCTAGAAAACAAATGTATGGCTAGGGGTGGCTCTGTGGTACAAGAACTCAGCCTGGTAGGGCCCTAGGTTTTAGTCCCAGTGTCACAAATTACCAAAAAAAAAAAAAAAAAAAAAAAAAAAAAAAAATACATATGATAGTTGCCTACAGTCTGTGGAGCTGAGAAGAGGAACAAGAGTCAGGGATCAGTTTATTCAGTGCTGGGGAATGAATGCAAAGTGGCAGGGGGAAATAATTATAAGGAAGAAGGATTCCTGAGGGGTGCCTGGTGGAGAGACACTGGTGACACCTGAGAAGGTGACTTAGTTTATACTTTCTGTTACTAAACATACTGCTTCATGGCTGGGGGTGTAGCATGAATGAAACCCTACATTCATTCCCCAGCACTGAATAAACCGGGAGTGATGGTGCATGCCTGTGATCTCAGGAGTTCAAAATCATGGTCCACAAACAGCAAGTTTGAAGGCAGCCTGGGCCGACGGACAAACTTATTGCCATACCCCAGAGAGCCACTTTAGCTTAAGCAGTTTACCCTTTGGCTCCTCAAAGAACCCTAGACCCTAAAAAGAGTAACAACATCCCAGCACCTCAGCAACAGCTTCCCCAATAGCAGCATTACTCAAGGAGATGCCTACCACAACATGAGGGATGCTTGCTAAAGAAGCTAAGGAATGCTTGGAAGGAATGGGCATTCCAGAGCCATTTCTGTCACAGGAGCTCAGCACTGGGTCTAGGCCAGGGTCCCATTTCCAAGGCAGGTGTTCACTTCTTCTTTTTTCTGGACACAGAGGAAAACCCCAAAGCTGCCTTTACCCTCAGTTTCTTTAGACCTAAGTTTACTGTCCCTACAGGGTCTGCCTCCTTCCCTGGGTAAAATGCAAGCCACTCATGGAGGTGACAATGGAGATGAAATTCTCAGTTTCATTGGGTTCCCTGAAGAGAGCACTCAGTGAAAAGGGACAACTGTGACCAAATAACACCCAATCCTCCTCCTTTGCTGAGACCCCCTAACACCCACAAGGGGGATAGTCATACTTTACTTACATTTGCCTCCCCATGTCACACATCAGATTTCTCCTCCTAAGACTGTCCTTCTGAAACATGTCCACCTGACACTGTATATATGGGATGGATGCTCTAGGACAAGCAAAGTCAGTGGAACCAAGGGCGCTACTGAGAGATTCCTGTGTTAGTTACTTTTCTGTTTGCTGTGAAAAAACACTACGAACAAAAGCAACTCATGAGCACAGAGCTTATTCTGGCATATGGTTCCAGAGGGTTAGAGTCCATAATGGCAGGGATAACATGGCAACAGGCAGCCAGAGCACATCTCCAATAGCAAACATCAAGCAGAAGCCAAACTGTATGCAGGGTGAGGCTTTAAACTGGCACAGCCAACCCCCGGTGATGAAGTTCCTCCAGCAAGGCTGCATCTCCCCACAATCTCTCCAAAGAGGACCACTAGCAGGGTGTTCAAATGCCTGAGCCTATGGACAATCTCTCGTTTAAGCCACCACAGTACCCCTCTCTGCATGTGATTCTGCCCATTTACTCTTTTGAAATGGCCCCATGCTCTCCCTTCTCCCAGCCTTTAGCCTGTGCTCCCCTCTCTATAGTGATCACATCTTTAAAGACAGTGTGCCCTGATCACAGTGCAGACTGCTTAAAATCAGGCCCAGCCTAGAAAGTCCAAAGCAACAAATCACCATGACATCACCTTCCATCTTTCTCTGCCTACAGCAAGCACAGGACCATATTTTCCATTAAAAAAAAAAAACAGGGAATATTATTTGTTGAGAGATTTATGGGCTTCTTCCAGGTGCAAGGAGTTAGAGTTACAAATGTTTCAACATTAAAATACTGGAACCAAGGATATTTGGATGATTTTATTGGAAACGCAAGGGTTATTTAAAAAAAAAAAAAAAAAAAAAAAAAAAAAAAAACAGGAATGGGTAGTGGCCATCCGAGATGACCATACTTATGCCAGCCCTACAGGTTATGCTTTTGTTTATTCCAGGTATCCTGGACACAACTCAATACAAGACTGAGTTATTTAGGAGGGGGGACCAGGCATTGCACCTATTTCAAAGCTCTCCCAATGCCCAGCAGGGTCATTGAATCCTGGCTAGACTAGGTTGACTGATGCCTCACTCTCTGATCTTTGAATCCTGGCTTAGGTGTCACTGCAAAAACCTGTGCCGATTTCCTAAGCCAGGTGACACTGCTGTACTCTCCTTGGCCCAGTGTTTCTCCTTCAGTGGCCTCTTTGTGGCGTGTAATTCACGCGAGTGCACAGCTAACAAACCTTGCCTATTTCAGAGCACAGGGCTGTGATCACCCGTGGAGAGAAATGAAAAGGTGCTGCCCATCAAGAAGCTGGTGAGCTAGGTGTGGTGGCTTACACCCATAATTCCAGTACTCAGAGGCTCAGGGTGGGGGGACTGGGCTACAGAGTGAGACCATCTCCGTGGGGGTGGGGATGAGGGTGAGAGGAGGTGGGGAAGAATAAAAGAGAGCAACTCCCAGTTCCCAATACTATTTCAAGCACAGAAGGCAAGATGTCATTTTTTTTTTTTTTTAAAGAGAAGGGGAATGGAAGCAGAGAAACAAGAGATGCACATGGTCACATTTCATTGCATGCATGTATGACTTCCTCCAAATTAAAGAAAAGAAATGGAGAGACTGGGGTCAAAGTGGTCTCGCCTTATGTTGTCCAAGCTGGTCTTAAAGTCATGGGCTCAAGGAATCCTCCTCTTCAGTCTCCTGCACTTAGGAATACAGGCATATGCCACTGTGCCCAACTACCAATACACATTTTAAATTAAAGGCATGTGTTCTCTGGTAGATTCCATGGCTCTTTACTTATGCTTTAATCGCTCTGTTGATTAATTTGATTTGTTGATATTTTATTATGGATGTATTTATTACCTCTAGTTACTATGCAAATGAAGATTATAAGTTGTTTATAGGACTACAGTTGGCACACTACTAAGAGCAAAATGTGGCTGTCAGAATCAAAGTTCTTTTTTGTTTAAATATTTTATTTTTTATGATAATATTTTTTATTTAAATTTGAAACAAGCTTGTTTTATAAGTCAATCCCAGTTCCCTCTCCCTCCCCTCCTCCCCTGACCCTCCCCAACCCCCATCCCATCCCATCCCCTTTCTGCTCCCCAGGGAGGGTGAGGCCTTCCATGGGGAGTCTTCAAAGTCTGTCACATCATTTGGAGCAGGCCTAGGCCCTCCCCCATGTGTCTAGGCTAAGAGAGTATCCCTCTATGTGGAATGGGCTCCCAAAGTCCATTTGTATACTAGGGATAAATGCTGATCCACTACCAGGGGCTTTATAGACTGCTCAGTTCTCCTAACAAACACCCACATATAAGGGGTCTGGGTCATTCCTATGCTGGTTTCCAAGATATGAGACTGGGGTCCATAAGCTCCCCTTTGTTCAGGTCAGCTGATTCTGTGGGTTCCTCCAGCCTTGTCTTGACCACTTTGCTCATCACTCCTCCCTCTCTGTAACTGGATTCCAGGAGTTCGGCTAGTGTTTAGCTGTGGGTGTCTGTTTCTGCTACCATCAGCTACTGGATGAAGGCTCTAGGATGGCATATAAAGTAGTCATAAATCTCAATATCGGGGAAGAGCATTTAAGGTAACCTCTCCACTATTGCTTAGATTGTTAGTTGAGTTCATCCTTGTAGATCTCTGGACATTTCCCTAGTGCCAGATTTCTCTTTAAACCAGAATCAAAGTCCTAAAAAGACAGAAGCTCAAAGATGAAATTAATGGAGTACCCATGGACCAGACATAATTTGTATGTGAAAAGGACTGAGTTCTAAACATCATTAAATCTTAATCTGCATCAACAGAACTCAGTGCCCAAACAAAAGGCAGGAGGCTCTTGTGATAGCATGCTTCTGGGTGCATATGCCATGTGTTTGCAAAGCACAGATGAGGGGTGTAGAGCCCTGCATGGACCCCTGAGGCACCTTGAGCTAGCCTGAAGCTGTTGACCAGAACTCTTTGCCCTAAGGCTTTTGTTGGTACTCTTCCCGTTTTGATGACACACACCCTGGGACAACACACACCTCGTAGGGAGGAGCTAAGCCTAAAAATTCCTGTAATTTTTCACTGTGCTATAAATTGGGGTATTTAAGCCCGTTCTTGCCCCTCAATAAACGGCATTTGGCATTTGGCATTCAGACATTGCCATTGAACGAATGACCCGCTGTCTTGTCTTTATTTCAATCTCTAGGCCTTCACCCGATTCGTGGAACAGATGGTAGCGCGGGTGCTACAGAGGGGCTCCCCATCTGAAAGGGGATGACAATGTGCAGCATGCAGTCAGTACCTTGCCTGTGCTCAATAGAAATTAAATGAATAAACAGAGTAGCTGCTGAAAGCAGGCACCCTTAGCTAGGAATAAAACCCAATGGAGGATACAATCGTTTCAACTATATGACAAGTTCTGGTGGAAGTCTACACACAGCATAGTGCCAAAGAACAGAAGCATGGATTCACATATAGGAAAGCAGATGATGGCTCCAACAGGGCAGGACAATGCCTGAGCAAACATGCTGACCAATTGCAAGATGGCAGATGGCACCCCCAGAGCATTCCTATCAAGCTGGTGGGTGACACAAGAAGCTATCACAGTCCCTGAAATGTCTTATGACCCACATTTTAAGGTTCCAAGAAGGTAAGAGAGCTGAACACATAAAGGTGACAGGGACCATGAAGGAAACAATCCACAGAGACTACTAACAACTCCTGCACCACACACAGGGAGCTTGAGATGGTCTATCCCTTGAAGGCTTCCATGAACAACCACAAACTCTCTCCAGCACTTGAACAGGAGGCTGTTTTTTCTGCCTGTTCTAATGGTTCCGCTGTGCCTCAAATCCCCTTCTCTCCGGTTTTAGAGGAATCTATTTTTCTAGAGAAGCATATACTTCTCCTAAGACTATGTTGTCAGAGGTGGACTTGGAAACCTCATGTCCACCAGTACCAGGTCAGTGGTGTGAGACCTGCTTCTCATTTCCTTTGACTGGTCTCTCTGGGTTTGCCTAGTCTCTATTCCTAAGACCAGCAAAGTAATAACTAGTGCTTATTAAAGTATGGAAAATTAAATTCCTAAACCTTGTTGGGACTAACACAATCACTTGAACTTCATTTTTCTTCTCTATGAAATTAACAGGATGATTACAAGGTTTTCTTAAATGTCTATCAACAGACTTGCTAAGACTCAATGGTTCTATTTGTGAGATTTCCCTTGGATAATTCCCAATGACTGTGATAATGGATGCTGCTTGTTTTCATTTAATTAAAAGATCAAATATTTATTAGCAATCTGTCAGCTGGGTGTGGTGGCACACACCTGTAATTCCAGCACCAGGAAGCTAAGGCAGTAGGACTGTGAATTCACACCCAGCCCGAGCTATTTAATGAGCACCCAACTCAAAAATGAAAACAAATAAAATAAAAGTAGTCTAAATGTGTTAAAAACATAGTACATTGAAAATAATATGGAACATCAAAAAACAAATATTCCATTATCAAAAATTATCTTGGGGCTGGAGAAATGGCTCAGCAGTTAAGAGCACTGGATGCTCTTCCAGAAGAACCAGGTTCAATTCCCAGAACCCACAGGGTGGCTCACAACTGTCTGTACTGCCAGTCTCAGGGGATTTGACACCTTCTTCTGGCATTAGAGGGCACTATATTCATGTGCTATACAGGTAAAACACTCCCTTTCTACACAAAAATAAATAAATAAAAATACAGGGATTTTTTTTTTTAATTTCATGAAGAATTGTTAAGGAATGAAAATATCCTTTAAGTAGTAACTAAAAATACAGCTTTAGTCATTCAACTTTTATTAAAATGCTGTTGGGCTGAAAAGGCTGCTCAGCAGTTAAGAGCACAGGCTGCTCTTGCAGAGGATCCAGGTTGAGTTCCCAGCACCTACATGGTGACTCACAAGCATCTGTAACTCCAGTTAGAGGGCATCCGATGCCTTCTTCTGGTCTCCAAGATTACCAACCAGGCACCTGGTACACAGACATAGATGCAGGCAAAACATCCATGTGCATAAAATAATAATGAGAATAAAATAAAATGCTACCATTTCTGGGTGGATTGTTTTCTATAAATTCTACACTTTAAAAAACTATAATAAATATTTTACTTTTATGAATGTTTGCCAAAAAAAATTAAAAAATGTAACTTACTGGAAGTCAAATTATGCACACTGAGGAAAACATTTTTAGAGAGCAAATTAAAACAGAGATTTGTGGTGACTACATGTCCCCTCAGAAAGACAGACAAGGGAGCAGTACATTGTGCTTGTCATTAGGAAATTCAGCTGAGATGGCATGGCTGGTGACCAGCTGGACTACACTAAATGAGCTTCAGCCTGGCAGCTTCTCAAAGCCCCAGCAGAAGGGCCTCTGTCGAGGGGTGTGTGGCTTCAGAAGGGACAATGTTAAGTGCTGGGCTTTGGCCATGTCCACATTCTCTAGCTGGTACCCAGCAAGACAGCTGATAGAGAGCTCAGAATCTACCTGTAGTTAACCCGACCTGCAAGGGCTCAAGGAGAGTTTAACTCCAACCCCTGTGAGAGGATCATGGCCTAGATCCTCTTGGGTTCTGAGTTAGAGCCTGAAGTTGAGCAGAACCACCATGCAGTCCCAGCCCAAGCTACCAGGCCCCTTGGCAAAGCCCTAGCTGAGCTCTGTCGGCCAAGCGAGACAGCTCTGGGGCATGGAGAGCAGAGGGAGGCTGGCGTCCAGCCTCCCCAGCTGTTTCCAATAAGGCTCCACTTCTGCGGTTGCTGGCAGATCCCTGGAAAGAGCTGCACCAACCTCACAGAATGTTTTCCATCAAACCCACAATTAAGTAATATTCCCTTAGCTCATGAACTGCACAAGAAACGTTTTTCCTGTCACTTCTCAGTTCTCCTAAGAAACCTCCTGAGCAGCAGGTCAGGCTGGGGTTACAGGCTGTGGCAGGTCAGGAGGGAACGCAGCACAGGCCTCTATGGGCATGCCAAGATGGAGGGCTGGGAGGTCCTATGAAAGTCACACTGCACATAGCATTTCTCTTCCTCCCCACCAGCCCTGTCAGTCAGTGCTAATTTTACAGGTAAAGAAAATACCTAGAGTACTTTGAAAGAAGTCAAGCAATTTGCACCAGGAACCCCAATTTGGGCTTATTCCACCACAGCCCACCACCATTTAGGGGAGTCAAACAGAACCACAGGCAAGAAAGCGCCAAGGGTCAGCAAGCAAGGCTAAGGCTTCCTGGTGTTTTGGCAAGGTCTGTCACCAGTACTCCCCAGGATCTATGCTTGGAGAGTATTGTTAGATACCACACCCTTACTTTGTAATTGAATGAATGAATAACTCCTAGAAAGGCATAGGATGGAACCACCTTCTCTGCAAGCTCTTCCCAATGCTTTTCCTCCCTAACTTTTATTTTACATTTTATCATATTTTATACCCTGACCAAAGAACATCAGGTCTGGTTCCCTGACTAATGTTTTCCCGTTCAGTAAACAAAGGCCCACGGGCCTACTCAGCGCTGGTTCCTTCTACTGTGCTACATACTGGCCACGGATGATGATCCAGGACTGGTCTTCACTCCTCAGGAATGTCAGCTCTAATAAGGGACAGGGGAAGAAGATTCACAGTGGTAAATACTAGAAAGCAAGTTCAGATTCAGTGAAGGCCTGGCCAGGCACATCCCTTTCCGTGCCTCAATCAAGCTGCATCAATACAAGCAAGGATGGCGTCTTAGGACTTAATACCTCTTAGGAGTTCTTTCAGTATAGTTTTTAGTCCACGGAAAGGGCTGAGTTCCAAGAGGCTCTGTGGACACCAAACTGTAGATGTTCCAGTTCTTTTAAGAAAATACTTTAGCGCCCGTGGGGAAAGAAAAAAAAGAAAATACTTTATAGCATAAAGGGGACTGGAGAGGTCCCCAGTCTCTCAGGGGCAGAGTTCTTTCTTCCTTCCTTCCTTCCTTTCTTTCTTTCTTTCTTTCTTTCTTTCTTTCTTTCTATTTATTTATTTGACCTATGTGTGCCTACATACACATACATGCATGCAGGAACCCTCAGAGGTTAGAAGAACCCTTGGAACTGGAGTACCCAGCAGTTGTGAGTTGCCATGTGAGTGGTGGGGACCAAGCCTGGGTCCCCCACAAGAGCAGTATGTGCTCTAAACTCTTGACCTATATCTACAGTCTCAGTGGCAGAATTCTTGCTTAGTATGTGTGAGGTCCCTGGGTTCAATCCCCTAGCACTGTAAAAATTCTAAGTAAAACAAACAAATAAAATGTCAGGAAAGCATCTGTAGCGTATGTATAAAATCTGAGACAACATGAATGCTATGTAAATAGTCATTACACAATTGTTTAGAGAATAAGGACAGAAAAAACAACCCGGAGGCTGAAGAGACAGCAGTTAAGAGTGTGCACTGCTCTTGCAGAGAACCAGACTTCAGGCCCCGGTACCCTCTGCAGGTGGCTCACAACCATCCCTAACTCCAGCTCCAGAGGATAGATGACGTCTCTGGCCTCTGCAGGCACCTGCAGTCATGTATGTGTACTACCCCAATACACATAATTAAAATTTCTAAAATAAATCTTTAAAAAAAGAAAAACAGTCTGTACAAACCCATGCCATTTTCTTCCAAATATTTTTGACTTGCAGCTGGTTGAATCCTCAGATGTAGAACTCAGAGACACAGAGGACCAACTACACTTGTCACATAGTCCCAGGCAACACAGCTATTCTTGCCTTGGGAAGCTCCCCCATTGCTCCAGGGGGTGGTGCACACTGTGAGAGCTCCTAGTATGGGGCCCAAGGAGGAAAATTCACACACACACACACACACTCTCTCTCTCTCTCTCTCTCTCTCTCTCTCTCTCTCTCTCTCTCTCTCTCTCTCTCTCTCTCTCTCTCTGAGTAGGAAGATGATTGCAATGGGAAGATTTAAGTCAACAAAATGTGGATCAGGGCCATGTTGTGTGGGAAAGGGAGGAGAAAAAGAACGATGACTTGACCCTGGGCTCAGGAGGTAAAAATGCTTACTGTCAAAGCCCCAGAACCCACGTGATGGAAGGAGAAAACCAACAAGCTGTCCTCTGACCTTCACTTGTTGCAACATGGCCTTCACCTCTCATACACAAATGAATATTTTTTAAAAAGGAAGTCTATCCAGCAGGACAAAGTCAATGAGCTTTTAGAGGAATACTCTGCTCTCCTAGTGTAACCTGCACCATCATTCGCCCCTGACTCCAGCCTGGAGTTTTCATTTTGTGTCATGTATCAGGTCCCATGTCCCCATTCTGGGCTATATGGAGCTGTTTAGACATGAAGGAAGAGATCACCTGTAGTACTCAGGGCCTCTCCATCCCCTGCCACCACTAGAGACCTTGCTCTGTGGGTCTCTGCCTCCGATCATCCAACTGCTGAGAAGCAGGCTCCACCGGACCCTGTCTCTGGCACAGTGGTGGACTAAGCTGGAGGGGAGGTACAGAATGAGGTCTAGGGGATTCCAACTCAGAAGCAGCTTGACAGAAACAGAGAAGCAGCAGCCTATGGATGGAGACTGAGAGAGGCTTGTGAGACAGATGCTTGATTGAACTCACAGGCCAAGGAGCTGGAGGACCATAAAACTGGTATGATGTTTCATCTCTTTCTGATGGCAACATAAACTGAAGAGTAGCCCTTAGGAAAGTACTTGCAATGAAAACTCTTTTGTCCCATTTACCTCTCTACTGCCAACTAATCAATCCCTTGGAAATTATATTAAATAGGAAATTAAAAGCTTCATATATAAAGATGTACATGTGAATTCAATTTAAAAGAGGAAATATAGAAACCACCTAAATAACTATGGCTGGGAGGAATGACTCACCAAACAGTGGTGTATCATATCTAACAGAGCGATAGCCATTAATGTCACAAGACAGCGCTCTATTACACATGCCGCAAGGACATTTCATCCACACAGCGCCAGCACAGAGGCAGCATCACTTCCCCTTTATAGACAGGAAACCGACTTCAAGAATAATCAGGCAAATTACCCAAGGTCACATTTGGTGGAAGATAGGGCTGAAGCAAAAATGAAGTCCAACTCCCAGCCACGACCACCTGAAGTAGACCCGGCAGAACTATCGAGCAAACAACAATGGTAACTGCACGGCCCGCAGACCCAGAGGCAGACTCAGCCTTCCTTACACTCTTGCTCTTCTAATTGTTTCCTTAACCAGCAGCATTTCTACTCTAACACTTTTCTGAAGAGAGACTATCAGAGGAGTTTCGTGGCCTGTCCAGAGATCCAACTCCTGTTTCCACAGGAGTTCCCAAATTGACATGACTTCTCTTGTCATGATCTTAGATACTTGTGGCCAGTGGCTATCCAAAACATGGTAAACAGAAAAATCTAGAGATAAACAAGCTGCAAGTTTAGAGTTTTGTTGTACAGAATTGATGTGATTCTGCTATTGTGTCTCCAATTTATTGTTGTGGATCTTCCACTGTGTCTAATTTACAAATTAAACTTTGTCATATATATGTAGGAGGAGACAAACAGTATCAAGAGGGTTTGGTACAATTTGTGGTTTCAGGTGGTTTTGGAAGTTGTCTCCATATGTAGATAAAGGGTCTATTGTAGCAGGATGTCTCCACAATACTAGACAACTGCTGTGTATACATCTGCTACAGTACCAACACTCTAGCCATACAGTGAGGTCGCGGTGATTACTCTCATCACACCCATGAGGCTTAGAGAACACAAAGCAGAAGAAATCCCAGCTCAGACCTGTCTGTGAAGCCTGCCCCCTTTCTTCCTACCACAGAGGTACTTGGTTTCCTGCTTTAGTGTTTCATGGCAAGTTTTGGAAAGTACTTGGTTATAAATACACAGTAGACCTCTCCAGTGTCTCAGGGATGAGGGTAAAAATTAGGACTCTGCCATAGCAGAGTGTAGTTTGGTAACTCTGGATAGTTAAGTTTATCTTGACCTCTTCCTCAGGGAGCAGTGGTTCACCTAAAACCACAAATATATACTATTTGTTTCCTCATACATATACATATACATATACATATACATATACATATACATATACATACACACATATATACATATACATGTTGCTTTTGCTGAGTATTTTGTCATAGCAATGACACAAGCAACTGCTCTTGTTGGTCCATTCAGCTGACACCCATGTATCACCATACCTTACTGTCCTTCCCAGCTCAGGCCCCAGTAAATGTTCTTACTGGTCCCAATGCCCAAACTGTGGATAGAAAGAAACTGATCATAGCTGTTTCTTAACTGGTTCTTCTCTGGACTCACCATTTTTATAGTTCTTATTGTTTCCTGGACCCTTGATCTCCCATTCTCTGCTCCAACAACCTAGACTTTCTACACCAGCCACTGTCATAGAGGTTCATCTTAGAAGGGAATGGAAACCCACCATGTTTAATGATATGATTGATAACTACAAGCAGGGGTAAGCAGGGGATAGACTGCCCTCCACCTGCTATCTCTGAGAGGGAGTTGTGGATTTCAGCCTGAACCCACACCCTTCCTGGCACATGGCTGGCCCCTCAATTCCCATGTCTCCGCCCCAGGGTACCTTACTCAGTGCTTCTCTTAGAGACTTCCCTCTGTTACCCTCTCCTGCCCATATTCTCCAGACAGCCAGGCCTCTCTTCTTGGACCATACATCTTTGTCCTTCTGCCTAGTCATCATCTCCCCTGGAGATGTCAAACACACAACTGCAAGTCCCCACGTTCACCAAGTCCAGGCAGTGATGTCCCTATAGGGATAAAAATCAGTTCTAAGTGGGTCAAAACAAATCCTTCCACATTCTCTCTCTCTCTCTCTCTCTCTCTCTATCTATATATATATATATATATATATATATATATATATATCATATACATGCATATATATATATATATATATATATATATATGTAAACTATGGTACATACAGTGACTATATGTGCATTAAATTCCTACTGTGGAGCTCTGAGGGGGAAATGACAATGAAGGAAAAAGGGGTTGAGAATTACTAGTCTATGAGCTGACCATGCACAGCTATCCCTGGACCCCTTCCCATACATTATCACCAGACACATCATTTTCAAAGGTTAATTTGGACAAGACATTGAAGTTCAGCCACCTACTCTAAGTCACCCATTTGCTACATGAACCCCTGTGGGTGGCTGACACCTACAGTGTGATGCTGACTTCCAGGCCTCAGTGGCTCATGGAGTCACCTGTGCTCACATGATTGGTCTCTCCTCTGTGCTCACATGGTCTCTCCTTGGCTGGTCTGAAATACTCAGTGGGCTCTGAAAGACCCCACTTTGAGAAACATCTCTAAAATCTCTCCAGAGTAATGATTCCCATGTTAAGGTCTCTAGAATTCATTTCAAACTCCAGATGAAGATCTGGGCCTGTATTACAAAAGGGCTCTGCCTCATACAATTCATTATGTTCAAGGATTTTTTTGTATGAGTGGGAGACTGGCTGGAACCAAACTGTTCCAGAAATGCTCCCCTTCCCTGTGTTCTATGCATAACAGGGGCAAGTGTCCTTATCCTCCAGCCCCAAAGCAATCCACTTGTCAAGCATTTTCTGTCACTGAGAAACCTGGTTGTGGGGATCAGAGCTGGGGCTCCACTTCCCCTCCCTGCCGGTGGATAATGCAAGCCCTGTGTGACAGGCTGTGGAAAGTATGTCCAGGTGCCTGGCTCCCCTCAACCTAATGCCTTTTAAATCGGGATCCAGATTTGATTTTATTTTCCTTGCCTTCCTGGCTCCAACTCTTCCACGCTCATATTTTACCCCTCTGTCATACTTCCCAGGGCTTTTGGTGGCCAAGTGCTTCACATTTCACAGGCATGCCTTCTTCCTAGAATCAGGATGCTGTGCCAGCCATGTGACTCCATCCCTTTGCAGGTCCCACCCAGCCTTACCAACCTGAACTGCACCTGAGGTCTTACTAGAGTTTTGTGCCTGGCACTTGTATCTTACAGAAGAGTTGCCTGGGGGCTCAGCATGTCACAGAATGAAAGAAGAAAATGTGGCTCAATTCCTATCCTCACCATCACAGCCTGGTGTCAGGGCACAGGTATCTATTTTCTATCATGTTCCCCAGTTATCTTTGATCTCAAAAGGTTCTTTAGCAGAGGAGGGGAACAGAGCTTACCTGATGAACCACCAGAGCTGGCACCTTCTTAGCCAGCATCCTAGAGTGTGAGCGTGTATGTGTCCATGCACCCACGCATGCCTGCCCACACACACACACACACACACACACACACACACACACGCACGCACGAACGCACGCACGCACGCACGCACGCATGAAGTTTGGAATGCATACGGGTGGCTGTTCCTTGCATGGAAGGACAGCACTGTGGTTCTGGCATTTTTTATTCCAGGTGTAGCAAATATCATCCTATAGCTAGTGTTTACTGACTTACAAATGACCCATGCCAGCCAACCTCCTGTGTGCAACAACCGACATGAAGTACTGTGGAAGGAAAGGGGGCAACTGGACAGCATGTTACGAGAGCCAGTAGGTCTTGACTCCAATAGCTGGTTCATGCTTTATTCTTGTGCTTTTTAATTTTATGTGCACTGGTGTTTTTCCATGGGTGTCAGTTCCCCTGGAACTGGAGTTACAGACAGTTGTGAGCTGCCATGTGGGTCCTCTGGAAGAGCAGTCAATGCTCTTAACCACTGAGCCATCACTCCAACCTTCCTCATACTTCATTCTTATGACGTTATGGAATATTAATACAGGAAGGGGCATGGGAGCCATCTGGTTTGACCTCATTTTATAGAGAAAGAAACTAATGCCTAGAAGTCAGAGCATGCAGAAACCAAATCCTAGGCACCTGGCCACCAGCCCAGCCCTCCTTCCAGGTTCTGCCCAGGTCTAAGTGAAGCAAAACTTTACGATAACCAACAAGCTGCTGGGCTAAGTCATTGAAAAGATAGCGTTTGTGCATCTCAGACTGATGAAGTGTCCTAATACATTTAAGCTCAATCTCGCTTAGGAATAGCCTAACCAAAGCTCTCTGGTTATCTTCTGATGCCAGGTATGGTGGTACATGTCTGTAATATCAGCACTTAGAAGTTCAAGGCCAGCCCTGGCTACGTGAGACCCTGTCTAAAAACAAAACAACAACAACACACACATGCAAATAATTAATCTGAAATGATTCCTGGTTCCTAACTTGGAGTGCTTTTGTGAGGGCTGTGGAGCCTTCAGGAAGTGAGGCATGGCTTACAGAAGTGGTTACTAGGGGCAGATGTTGCACATTATGCCCTCCCCGGGTCCCCGCCTGTTTTCTTCACTTCCTGGTCTGCTGCCACCCACCCTGCCACCATGGCTAAGCTGCTCCATCCTGCCTGCCCCACAGTGATGGATCAGCACTTCTGTATTGACAAACCTTTCCTCCCTTAAGGTTTTCAGTTAGGTATTAATGGTCACAGTAACCTAAAAGTAACTTAAAACAGTTGGTCACATCATGTGCACAGTCAGCAGAATAAAGAAATGAATGCTTGTTTGCTCGCTCTCAGCTTGATTTCAACACTCATACAGTTCAGGACACCACACCTACCCCCACCATACACACACACACACACACACACACACACACCCCGCATAGGGAAAGGTGTTGCCCACAGTAGTCTGGGTCTTCCAATTAACTTAATTGACAACAGCCCTCACAGACATGACTACAGGCCAAACCAATATAGACAACCCTCATTTAGACTTTCTTCTCAGGTGATTGTAGGTTGTGTCAGGTTGATAATTAAATTATCTCAGATGGCCATAGGCCTTTGGGGCTGGGGAAAAACATTGAATTCCAAGGTTGTGGAGCGATTTTGAAGACTGTAGAGCCTTTAGAGGTGGGACATGACTGGCAAAAGTGGATTATTGGGGTCAGGTCTTTAAAGATGATAAGAATCTCTGGTTCTGGCCTGGCATTGTTCCTGGTCACCACGGTTTGGACAGCTGTTGCTTGTGCCCACTGCCATGGAGCAGTCACTTTGTTCTGCCTCCTCTGGTATCACAGACCTGACCTCAAAAATACTCTTCTCTTAAATTGTTCTCCCAGGTATTTTGGTCATAGCAATACAAAGTTAGTACAGATCTACCATGATTAGTAATCCATCTTAGAGACTGTGGAGAACCCAATGATGAATAAAGAGTAGCTCACATGCTGGGCGTTGGTGGCACAGGCCTTTAATCCCAGCACTGGGAAGGCAGAGGCAGGTGTATAGATCTCTGTGAGTTTGACTCCAGCCTGGTCTACAGAGCTAGTTCCAGGACAGGCTCCAAAGCAATACAGAGAAACCCTGTCTCAAAAATCAAACAAACAAACAAACAAAAAGACTAGCTCACAAGGGTGTCTCATTCTAAGTGACAAGTTCCCAAATAAGCAGAACTTGAAACCAAAAGTATGCTATATCAGAAAACCCCAGGACAGTCTACAGCTACATGGACAAGAAGAATGGGACAATTGGGAGAGATAGGATTTAGAAGAGGCTAGGCAGCGCAGACTTGAAAGGCAGAATCCAAGTAAAAAAGGGTAGGAGAAGTCTAAGAGGCAAAGCCTAGGAAATGACCAGAAAGTAATAGGCATAGGCATAGGCGACAGGACAATGAGAAGAGGACTGGTCCGGGTATTACAAGTGGTTGAGGGTTCTTTTCCTTAGGTAAGCACTGAAAATATGTATCATCCTTTAAGGTTGGCAGCTTAAGCCCTAATGTGTTGGGACTGGGCTTATAAACCCAGGAACTGATATACTAGCTCTAGGCTCTGCCAACTGAAGTCTTATCCTCTAAACTAGATACATGTAGTTCTGGGTACTCAGGCCACAGTATTGCTCTGGTTGGGAATGTAGGCAGCCCAGCAGTTAGTGTTAAAGCTCCTGAGTTTATGGTGTTGGGAGTCCCATAGCTCTTAGCATTTCAGAACTCTCTTTGGAACTCTTACAGTGATCAGAATAGTCTCAGCTCTCCAAAGTCTTCTACTCCATAGTCTCGGCTCTCTACCATCGCTTCCCCTCTTAGCGCTTTTACAGTCCCTACCAGCTCAGATCTCAGTTTCTCCTCCGGGCTGCTCTCTGAAACACCCCTGCCACCTGCCTGCTGTTGCCATGACTGGCTATCATATGAAATGAACATACTTAAATGTAGGCAAAGCACTGGCATACAAAATAAATAAAGAAATATCTAAACGTCATTAACAGTCTTAACAATACCTAAGAGTGCTTAATCCTCAGGCAAACACCATTAGGAAGGGCTTATTAGTCCATGGGATCTGTCTCACGGGGAATTGATCCTGCATAGTGGAGAAAGCTGCTAAGGAACCTGATCACAAAACTACTAGAGGGCTGTGTTGTGAAAGGCAACACTCAACGCTTGCAATAGGAAGAGCAGCACAGGAGATAAACCCAGAAGGGCTGGGCACTAAGGCCTCAGCACGACCACTCAGAAGTGGGTGGATCTGGTTTGTAGGAAGTGATGAATACCACCGGCTTCACTCTTCTCTGAGCTCTCCCGAAGAGCACTGTGCTCATGGAGTCCTTGGCGCTCCCTAGGTGTTTCACCTGATTTAATACTGCTTGTGTTTCCCCAGAGTGCTGGGAAATGGAAGAGAGATAATTAGCACGTCGATCTCAGCCTAGAAGGACTTCGCTATACAATGCTATACACATGTCTGGTATATAATTAAAAAATAAGATCTGATCAGAATAAACTATAGAGGAAATTGGCACTGAGATACAAACAAACCAAATGATATGATAGACTGCTAAAGGGAAACAACTGTCAAGATTATCTGACCCAACTCCCAAGGATGTGCAGAATACAGATACATTCATACTCACAAGTGGCAGTCCTGCCCTTCTCAAATATTTCTGGTTCTAAACAAATTAACTGTCCAGCTCATGAGAAAGTCCTCAGTAAACATTAGTTGAGTGAATCAGACCCAAACACTCAAAATCTACCTGCAATAAATGCAAGACATTAATGAGGCAAGAGACTGTAGGCTAAACAAAAATAATTTCTCCATACTGGATAACAACCAGGAGCTAACAGTGGATCAGACTTTTAAAAATTAGACAACCATGTCTATTTACAGTGCTGGAGAGTCCAGCCTACAGTTTTAGAAATGGTACGTAAGCACTCCACTCCTATGCTACATCCCATTCCTAAAGGAGAGACATAGAAAGACTAGGTGTGGTGTACATACGAAATCCCAGCACTCAGGAGGCTGAGGCAGGAGGATAGGACTTCAAGGCCAGACTAGGCTACACAGAAATTCCAGGTCAACTAGAGCTATATAGGGGGCTCATATCTGGATGACAATAATGATATAGAAGTCAGACATATGAAATATCGCATATAAAATATGCCACAGAATTTCAGCTCTTACAGAGGTCAGGTGAACTGTGGCTGTTTCGGAAGGAACCTGGGGAGCCGGGAGGTGGTGATGCAGAGTGGGGTGGTGGTGACACACGCCTTTAATCCCAGCACCTGGGAGGCAAAGGAAGGCTAGACCAGACTAGCCTGGTCTACAAAGCTAAACAGAGAAACTATGTCCCAAAAAAACAAAACAAACGAAGGAGGAGGAGAAGGAGAAGGAGAAGAAAGAGGTACAATGATTTCTCAAAAGTTAGAGGGCAACTCCACAGCAGGCAGAAGCTAATTAAGTTCCAAATTGCCTCAGACATGGAAAAGAAAGAATACAATGGGATGGTAGAGCTGAAAAAGGCTTCAAAGAAGAAAAAGTTACTTTGTTACCAAAACTGAACAATGAGGGTGACAGCCATGTTGATTTGTTGTTGTTTCCCTCCCTTTGGAAACTTGTCTTGCTTTTGTTTTTTGTTTGTCTTTACAAACGTAGTATCTCTGTAGTTAACTTTGAAGTTGGAAGAATTTTACACATGATCAAGAGGACATCCACATAAAGAATTCTAAGAAATGAGTCAAAATAATGAGGCACTAGCCCAGACGCACCGACTAGCAATGGCTCAGTCCTTCACACCTTGATCATGCGGCCATCTGCAGTATAGTAGCTGTAAGACCACCTCAGTCTGGACTCTACACTCCAACTGCTCATTCTACCACAACTCCACTCTGTTTATATTTGGAGGCAAAGAGACAAGCTAACTGGAAACAATTAAGTCAATAGGCACCCAAGAGCCTCCCTAGCACAGCCGTGTTCATTTTAATTGTGCCAGCCCTGTCTTCTCTGATTGAGAAGCTAGCTATCACTGAGCAATTTTAAAAACATAACAACAGGAGAATGTCCAACAACAACAAATCCCACTTACAATGCTCCAAAGCTGTTACTACTTGCATGTAATAAGCATATCGGTGCTTCCATGAGACTGAGGTCAGTCTGTGCAACCACATCCTCATTTCTATTTTCTCTCCACCTTATGTTTTTCTCACACATTACCATGTAAGGATGTAGTGCTCCAAAATGCCAAGCAGGTGACACATTATGTAACAGCTGCTATACCAGTGCATTTATTTAATGATCTCTCTTTGGGTACAGACTGGTTCCGTTTTTGATATTATAGTGTTCTGAGCATCTCCAACCTGGCTATTTTCCCTGCTTCTCCATTAAGAGTTAAGCTACAGTGTCAAAATGGAATTCTTGGTAGAGTGGATCAATGGTTTTATTGCTCTTATAACATTCTTCCAGCCTGAGTTCCAGAAGGCTGAGCCAATCCTCAGTGCTTCCAGCAAAGGCAGCACCCGCCTCCTCACTGCTCCTATCCTGGGCTTTGAGAGCTTCATTTTGCTAGCTTTTCAGGTATACAACACTTGAAAGGCATTTAAACTTCTGTATGTTTAATTGCCAGCAGTGTTGTGTAATGCATTTTGATGCAGCTACATGTTTTTCCATGTCCAAATGCTGTCTGTGATATTCAGTGTAAACTTTGGATTTGTCTTTGATCGTTTATCTGACAGGATCTGGACACTGAACTCAGATTGATGTAACAAATATTTTTACAAGCATGTTATTATGCTTTAAAAATTTACAGACATAATTTTATCTACTGTGAACAGAAACCTCAGCAATGAAAACAGAGGAAAAGTAAAAGGTGAATGTTGAGAATATAAATGACAAAAAGATGTTTTTCTCCTCTCAATCTTTCCCCTTTCTGCAAAAGATTCACTTCCCAAGCAGAGCCTTCAAATCATCTTCCTATTCCTTTATCATTAACTTCATAATCAATACTAATATTCTCTGAATGTGATAACTAGTGTTATCATTAGCTAGATGGAATCTAAAAATCATCTGACAGGCTTCTGGAAGCTACTGTGGGGGATGGAACTTGCTGCCTATTGTTGGGGCAGAGACCATTCTCTGGGGAGGGTTCTGGATTACACTTGTGGGAAAACAGAACTGAGCACTGCTGTCTGCTCCCTGATTGTGGATATGATGAGACCATCTGCTTTCAGTCCCTGCCACTTGATTTCCTGGCCATGGTGGACTATACACTTGTACTGAGAGCTAAGGTAAACCTTCTTTTCCCTTAATTTCCTTTTGTCAGAGTATTTTAGCACAGAAAAGAAACTAAGGCGCTGATCAATTTCCTTATATTTTAACAGATACATCAAGTTATAAAAATTACATGCATTGGATTTACATGGTCAGAATTGGATTGGACCAGTTGAAACCGGATGGAACCAGATTTAACTAGTCTGAACAAAACTGGAATGGTCAGAACTGGAATGGACCAGTCAGAAGCGGATTGAAGTGGTCGGAACCGGATTAAACTGGATTGAGCTAGACTGAACTAGTTGGAACAGGTCTGAACCATACTGAACCAGTTGAAACTGGGATGAACCAACTGGATCAGTCAAAATAAGATCGAACTGGTCACAACCAGATTGAACCCGTCAAAACTGGACTGAACTGGTCTGAACCAGATTGAACTGTTCGAAACCACATTTAACCAGTCAGAACCCATGTGAACCAGACTGAACCAATCAAAACCAGATTGAGCCAGTAGAAACAGGATTTACACTGCCCTTTTGACCAGATTGTGAATCAGTCAGTCAGCAGCAGCAGAATGGGCAGTCAAAGCCAAAGAAGAATTAATTCACAGTGCTATATGTGTTCTATATTTCCACATTTGTTCTCATGTACTTTGAGCTAATATGTCCTTGATGTTTCCAAGAGCAGCAAAATCCATTTATTCGAATATTCAACTCTATGATAAACTGAAATCAACCGGCCCCAAAATACCAATAAAGATTTTAATGTAAAGCTAAAAACAAAACAAACAAACAAAAAGAAAAGATAAAATTGGTTACTCTCTTTGGTAGACAAGAAAATAGATATTTTTCAAGCTGAAAGAAAACACATCATCATATATGGTAAGAGTCTTATATTCTGGATATAGAATCTTCAAAATTCAGAAGTAATAAAACTGACACTCTAACATAGACAGATGAGTAATTTCCTGGAAACACAGCCATTAGTCATTAAAGCACAATGAGACTGTATAAGTTGTAAATGACTGACACAAGTGTTGTCAAGGCTGGGGAGCAACTTCAGGGATAAGAAATAATAAAGCTATTATGTATTCAGTAGTTTCTTAAGAAATTAATATACTATTCCATTTTTATCCAACTATTTTATTTTTACTTGTTCAAAGTAATGGAAGCTTACATCCACAAAAGACATATATACTAGTATTCATAGCAGTTTCACATGTAATAGCCCAAACCCAGAACAAGCATGTTGTCCTCCAAAGTGAGCAGCTCACCAATTTGTGACATGTCTCTATAAAAGTAGACGTTTACTCTCCATTGATGCACCCAGCATCGTGGATAGAACTGGAAAGAATTTTTACAGAGTAAAAGGAACCAGACTGAAAATGGAAAAAAAAAATTACATGCATTAACATGGTACCATATGTTTCAATACATGCATACATTAACTACTGTTTATACAGGTTACATAACTACAGTTATATCTATGTTCAAGAGAAATGGATCATTTCTTTGTGGAGATAATTTTTTAAATTCCTTTTAGCATTGTGAGTTCACAGTACACTAATGATACTCATGGTAATCCTACTATCAATAGTATTCCAAAGCCTCTTGAACCCACCAGCTATACTTTAGAACTCACCAGTTAACCTAGCCCCATCTCTCGAGCCCTCCCTACTCTCCCCAGCCTCTGCACCCACCATGCTACTCTCCATGGGCCCACTCAGACAGCACTTAGAATTCACTATAAAATGTGAACTCTTTCTCTGATTCATGCTGCCTTCCTCTTGTCTCTCCTGTTTGGATTTTTAGATCTTTTATTGGGCATTCAGGGCATGGTCACAACTTCAAATACCTACTGAGTCTGGGCAGAAAACCCAGTCACAAAAAGGGGGACAGAAAAGACCCATCTCAGGACTGTTCCTGTCCATCTTCTGCTTCCCTAATATGAAGTTAGACAAGTGGGAGGGTGAATGTCAAAGTCATAATTGGCTACAGACACTGGCCTTGGTGTTGGGAGAAAACTGCAAATGGTACAGATGAGAGCAACCTGGAAAAGACATCTGTAGACAGAGCAAACAGCACCTGCTGAGCCCATGTAGAAATGTTACCAGATCCTATTTGTTAAGAAAAGCCCCTTGGGTTCTTAACACCCACATTGGGCAGCTCATACCACCCATGAGTCCAGCTCCAGAATATCTAACACCTTCTTCTGGCTTCCTCAGAAGCCACACACACACACACACACACACACACACACACACACACACACACACACACGGCACATGGAATACAACATGCATGCACAAATACATTTTTACAAAGAAAGAAAAGAAGGCCCCTTGAATAGAATTATAGGTGTAAGTTTTCTACTTGTAAATTGAAGCTCAAATTTCCTGGAAATACCACTAGCAAAATGTGCCAAATCTGGCTCTTGAATGGACTTTATTTATCTGTATCATTATGGGTTTGCTTGTTTGTGGGATTGTAGCTACCCAAGTGCTGAAATTATAGATATGTGTCACCTCATCCACCTGTCATTATTGTTTTTGGGTCACATAATTAAACTTTGGTTATCTGACCCATCCATTCCAGAGAATATTTATTGCTTAACTTCCTACTCTGCCCCTATACTTTCAGAATTTACTTTCTGTAACTATAAGTAACACTTCTGAGCTGTGTCTATGGGTTGATAATAATATCATATACATTTTCCTCAAACAGCATGTGACCATCCATGATTTAATTCAGACTAAGGAGCTAGTTTCCAAATGTAGGTAGATGTAATGACCCTTCCAAAGGCAAACACAAGCCAATCCTCTTGAATGGGGATAGCTCCAAGATGCATGTAGGGCTCCTGACAAAATTCACTTAAGAGATTCTGCCATGCATCAAGCAGAAAGTACACCCAACTCTCCTCACTGTGCCAAAGGATCCAATCTTTCCTCCCTGGGAACAGGCTAAAAGTTACACCAAGAGCTCTAGTTATCTCAACAGACGTGTTAGGAAATTATCTTTCCTTTAATTACCAGATCCTTGACCTCAACTAGGAAGCTCTGTCTTCTGTGGCATCTTCACCCTAGGTCTGCTCCTGGGAATAGTGGTGGATCCTTCAGGGACACTCGGGGGATCCTCAAAACCATCGATGCCCTTTGCTTCATACTCCCCACAGCTCTGAGCTCGCCCTCATTTGGACCTCCCTAAGTTCATTTCCATGGTATGTGGAGAAGGGAAGGAATTACCGAGTTTGTTCAGTCTACCATGTCAACCCTAATGTGGCCACTAACTGCTGACAACTACAGTTTTAAGCAATATCTACTCTGTCATTCCATTCTATTGCTTCACGGACTGTGTGGCATGTAGGCAGTGTCTGCTAGCCACCTGGAGCAGATAGCTGTAGGAATCTAGGGGGTAAACTCATGCTGGCTCAGATAAGGCTAGCACTCCTCCAACAGAAAGAGGAGCACATCCTCTCTTCAAGAGGTGACATTATCCTTTGTATACATCTTATACCTTCAATAAATTGTCAAGAATTCAATATTACATTTCTAATGTGAATAGAATACTTCATTTTAAAAATTCTTATTCAGCTTATGCATATGTTTATGTGCCTGAATGTGTGTGTGTGCATCATGTATATGCAGCAGAGGCCAGAAGGAGGATTTGGATCCCCTGGAACTGGAGTTAGAGGCAATTTAAGAGCTGCCTTGTAGACACTGGAAACCAAATTCCAGTGCTCTGCAAAGTAGTAAATGCTCTTAACTGCTGAACCACCTCTTCAGCCCAGAACAGCTATTTTTAATGTATGTGTCTTTTAGCTGGGAATCACCAAAACCTAAGAGCTGAATTAATAATAATGCCCTGGATCGGACATGTCCAAAAGGCTTGCTGTGGTGGCAGAAATACTTAATAATCTGGGCTGTTTGACACAGAAGCTATTAGCCTCACATAACCACTGGGCACTTAAAATATGTGTATGGCCTAGAAAGTGTATTTCCCTAGGATGGCCAGGGAAATTAATTTCCAATTTTATTTAGTTTTAGTTAACATTGATGTAAAATTAAAGTCACATGTGGTTAGCAGTTATCCTATTCAACAGTGTAGATCTAGACCTTGAAGAACTCAGTATCATTAAAGAATCAAAAGATAATAAACACTGGCATGAGTGGAAATGATGCTTTAGTATTAGGGAAATTTAGAGGGAGCAATTGAGAGTGAGAAAGCCAATGAGTACATCCACGAGGTGCATCCATGTACTAATGTGCAAAGCAAATGGGAGACAGGACTAAGGGATAACAACAGGTGCCAGATCAGCAAACATACACACTGTGTACATAAGGATATTCGACGGATGCTGTATTTGCATGGACCACTTCTGAGTGTCTATATAAACTGTTGATGGTCATAGCCTCAAAAGTAGAAATTAAAGGTTGAGGCAGAGAACTTTCAAATTTCCTTTAAATTTTTATTTTATTATATGCATTCATTTTATGGGGGGGGACCTCAGGAGTGTGTATGACAGGTCCTCTCTTTCCATCATGTGTTTCCTGGAGGTTGAAATCAGGTAGTTCGGCCTGGCAACAACAGTTTAGCACTGAAATCATTTTCTTCGTTTTAACACAATCACAGTGACAATTCCTGAATGACAGATTATAAAGATTAAAGTGGTCAAGGCTTTCCTATGGTTATTATTCATGACTGATCTTATGTGATTATGAGGGACATTCCACATCCTACAACCATGGCTCTTCCATACTCTAATAAGCTACCTAAACAAAATACTTCAGGAAAGTGATCTAAATAAAGTAGAACCTAAATCTATAAACTGGGAAGGAGAAGGAAGTGCATCTTTATCCAGGCACAGACTGGGGAAGAGCAGAGTCTTAGGACAGGGACAGGAAGGAGTGTGGGAGGCATGCTAGGGCTTGGTTTAGAACGAGCTCGGAGCCACTGACTGAAAGCTCAGACACAACCCACCCTGGTGTCCTCAGTGAGGAAAAAAGGTACTGAACATATAACCATGCAGCTGGCACTGTGTTACTCTTGAGGCCCAACGACTGACAAGACACAGCCTCTGAGTTCAAGAATTAGAATGACCTCTGTAAGGAAACCCAGTCTCAGATGGTGCAGGGAACACAAGGCGCAAAATCTCTGGCACAGTAATGCCTGGTGTCACCCGAGTGGGCATAAAAAGGCTAGGATTGCATGAGTGACCCCATCAGCTATGACAATGCTATTTTCCTTCTGCCCCCACTCACAGTAGTAAACAGCTGATAGACTTTCTGCGACTGTCTGGTCACACACAGTCACAGCTGCTGTTTATGTATGCACACCTTTCTATACCACAATACTTAGGACTCCTGGGGAGGGACAAGTGGAGGCCAGGCATAGCATTTAAATTCCTCACATCTGACTACAATGGCTACTTCTCAGTTGGATGGAAACTGGGAAGAGGCCTCGGGGGAAATGATACTACTACTCTTAGTTAAAGAACAAACAGTAGCCATTATTTCCCCTTTTGAGGTAGGTTTTCTCATGCTCCCTCTCTGTTCTTCACAGATGAAGCAGCATCTGCCCTGAGGAGGCCAAAGCAGCACTCTACAGGAGGTCCACCTCAGTGAGTCCAGAGGCCTGGGGAAACCTTATTCTGGCTGCACTTCTGGGGTGTGAGGTGCTAAATCATTAACTCAGGTCTGTGGAGCAGAAGGGCTGGGACCTTGGTATCATTTGTTCATTGATAATGGTAAGTCCTTGGGCAAAGGGGAAGAAATCTCCACTGATTTTCGTATGTTCCCCAGCATTGTTCCTTTCCTAACTGACCCTGTGGCTGGCAGGCAGCCCACCCACGCTACAGCTCCCCACATGGGCCACAGAACAGCCAAAGCCGCTTCGGGTGGCCCAACAAGTGGGGCCCTGGCTACGTTCACAAGGAAGCCCAGCAAAGACTGCCAGGCAGCGGGGCTGTCCGGGACATTAGTCCCCACCCTCCTTACATCCTGCAGTGGGTGCCTGTGGTGAGGAGATCCTCCCCAGCACATGAGCGGACAAGTGCACCTCTCGGCCCGGCAAGGACAGTCTTGGGAAGAGGTTCTCATAGGACTTGGAAGTGTATTCAGGACCATGTGGTGAAAACTAATGGGTCCAAAGTGCCATATGGAGGAGAGGAGGGTAGAGATGGATGGAAGAATGGGCTTTCTAATGTATGCTCAGGGCACGACGTGGAGTGGAAACTTTAGTGAATTTCTGGAAGCAATCCCTCAAGCTTTGGGTGTACAGAATCGCACCCACACATGCACACCCAAAGATGTAGCTTAGCAGTTACCTGGACCTGACTGGACAGAAGAGGTGCCACACCTGCTCACTTATCTCCAAGTGGAGGACTTTCTTCTGAATGGCCACAGCCAGGAAGGAAGGACTTCTGGAATGTTTCAGTTTCAAATCAGAATAAGGCAGTCTGCCATCGCTAATGAATTTGGAAAGGGGCCAAAAGTGTTTCTACCTGATCCCTGTGCAGCTCATCATTTAAGGGATACTATCTCTACATACACATCATTAGACCTGTATCAGTTAGGAAGATATTTTTGTAAAATATTCTGTATGGATACCCACAGCTAAAGATCTTATCTTGGAAAGTCTTGAACCTTAGGATTGTCTCTTGGTTGCTAGCCCTTCACTGCCATTCTCCTGCCTCCAACCAATCCTCAGTGTGCCAACTTACTGTCTCATGGTTTCAAAATAGCTGCCTGAGCACCAGCATCACATCTATATTCAAGGCAGGAAGAAGGTAAGGTAGAAATAAGAGCATTCACGATGTCTTTTTCCTTTTTTAACTTTTAATCATGAAAACAACAGCTTTCCTTGAAGCCACCTAGATGACTTCAGCCCAGATGTGTCATTGGACCACCCTGAACTGCAACGGAAGCCTCTGGAGTTATTCCAGGCATTGAAAGCCAGCTAAGGGAATGGGAATAGGTTATGTGTTCGTTGCTCAAAAGCATTTGTCACAGAGTAGAAAAGTGCCACAGGATGCAAGACCTAACCCCATGGGAAGTGTGAAGTGCCCCAGAAAGCCTGAACCCAAGGGGACCTGCAGCACACCCTTCTAGAGTCACCTGTCTTGCTGATGAGAAGAGGGATGTTATAAGAGGGGTTCGTTCAGTTCTTAAGGTAGGCATGATAGGAAAATGGGGGTGAGTTAGCTTTCAAGGATAACAAGCCAAAGTTTTAACCAACTGCTCATCACTGCCCTGGAGGCGGTGGGAAAACATTCTTCACGATTTGCTCACATCTGTGGCATCCACTGAGTTTGATTGAGAGCACAGCCCCTGGATTCTCCAAAAGAAGCCAGACCCTCCACTTAGGGTGACAACTCTCAAGAATGACAGAAGTCAGCCAGGGGTCCTTGGGCATCAGTAAGAAGAAGCCCAACAGGAACTCCCAGGCAGAACTGAATGATGAGGCATGACCTCTGAGAGGTACCCTGGATAGAGATCCTTCCAGAGCCCAGTCGCCAAGGCTGCTGTCATATAGTGGCTGTGAGGCAGACATGGGTACAGAAGCCACTGAGTAGGTTGTATGTCCAATGAGAGGAGGGCACTGCATGCAGGAGGCAGAAGTCCAGAGGTGGCTTTGGGGGCAGCTGGCACATTTGGCCAAGCATATGGGAGCCGGCAGGCAAAGCTCAACTTCTAACAGCAACTCGTGCTCAAAGCCATGAGATACCACCTTTTATTGTTTTTAAACTTCCATGAGTGCACAAGGACATGATGTCCCTGGCTCAGCTTCAACTTTCATATCAATCCAATCAGCTTCCTTATCCTGGGCTCAGTAGTGGTGGCCCTTCTCTGATGTGAATGTCTTCATGTGTCTGTGGCACATGTACCAATAGGGAGCTTTCTGCCCCAGCTTCTTTTGCTGTAAGTAAGCCAGAGACTATCTGAGTATCCCTCTCTGACAGCCTTCTGTACATGCTACACCCCGTATGCTATGCCAAAGTCAGGGGCAAACAGCAAGGTGAGCCCATGGGCTGATTCATAAGGAACACACAGACCACGAGGAATATTTAGAGTCAACTATTAGGTCATCATAAGTTAAATCAAAAGACAACGCAGTTTTAAGAATTCTGCCATCAACACTGCTACAATTTGGATTTGGTTTGTCCCCAAGAGGCCCATCTCAGGGTGGCATTATAGGGAGGTGGTAGACCCTTTAGCATGTGAAGCCTCAGTGGAAGGAAATTAGGTCACTGAGGGTGTGTCTTTGAGGGGCCTGTTAGGACCCTGACCCTTCTGTTTCTTCGTTTCTATGTCACACTGAGAGTAGCTTTTCCTATTATATACCCTCTTATGATGTCCCTCTACCATAGCCGAAAGCTCAGAAACAGATTCAAAAGAAACCACCTTAATTTTTGTTACAGTAACAGAAAGCCAACTAACACAACTTGGGAAATATACCAAATGATACTGACTTGCTCAAAATGGTGAAATTTGTAATATGTGAATGTCAACTCAGCCAGAGAAGTATTGCATTATGATGCTCAAGATGCATTTTTAATGTCTTATTGGCTGTCCTGGGCTAGAGACAGCCAGCATTTGTGGGGGTTTTTTTTTCTTTCTTTCTTTCTTTTTTGTTGTTGTTTTCCTCAAATAAGGAAAGCCTTGCCTCATGAAAGGTACACCACAATAGGTATGCTAACTGCAGGTGACTGCTTGCTTTGTGAAGGTGCCAAGCTCTCAACTCAAAGCCATGGCTCCTTTGTGACAATGGCAGTGACAGGAGCTAGGTTTCACTGTGCTGTGAGGAAGCCAAGCCGAGGAAGGGGCTGTCTCTCAAAGCAATGTGGTAAGAGGGTGGGGAGTCCTGCTGACTAAGGCACATCTTAAATGGCTTCTACATTTTATAATGTGTGTAGCTCAGCATTTTGTAAGAACATTCACAAAGTCTCACAGCCACCATCACTATCTAATTTTGGAACATTTTCACCATCCCAGGGAGAAACGGTAATAACTGGCAGCCACACCCACCCCTCTCTCCCTCACCTGCTGGGACTATTCATCTTCTTTCTGTCCTCTCAGATATGCCATCCTGGACACAGAATATAAATGGTCTTGTCTTTTCCTGCCTGGCTTCTTTCACTTATTAGAATGTTTTCAAGGGTCACCAATGCTGTGGCAAGAACCAGTACTTCCTCCCTTTCTGTGATCACGCAAGCCCTTCCTGAACACTCATGGTTTCTTCCTGGTGTGGAGATGAGAGGAGGTGGGCTAAATTCAGGGCAACAGAAGACAGTCTCATGCTGGTGGAGCCACAAGCATCCCCAACATTGCCCCTGTGGTCTGCTTTAAATACAATATGCTAAATAGAGATGTTAGGGCAGACCCATTAACACAGCTCATAACTGGACAGATCAGTGCCTTGCATACAATTCAGGGCACCTCTGGCCTTTTTCCAACACAGAAGCACCAGCATACAGCAGGGCCCATAGCATCCAAGAAACATCCCCTGGACCTCTTTCTTCCACTAGCTTCCAGGAGCTCATGTTACAGTCACGGGGAACTTAGGAATTCCTCACTCTTCACTGAGTGCTAACACCAACACTTGAAGCTTCCAGGGCTGGGACCCCTGTGCTTGATCTCCAAATGAGCACATCCATAACCTCCCTCATGTCTGTATCACCTCTGTGTAAAGTTGATGTAATGCCTAACAGCTTACTAAAAGGTGTTTCCACTGGATATAGATAGCATCAGCTCTTCTTACAGAGTCTCTTCTATGCTCTCATCTTCATCTATTAAACAAGAAACAGGCAAGCGACTGTCATTCATACTTTCAGAAGAAGAAATGGAAGCCCAGGGAGGGCAAGAGATCAGGATTCATTGGCAAAAGGTGACAAAAATGAAATCAGGATCCTATCTGTCATCCCACTACTTTGGGTGGGTCAGAAGGGCAGCCAATAAAACATTTCTTTGAGAAAAGTAGTAGGAGAAAAATAAGTCCATTTTTAGGAGCCTAGACTTTGGAGCACATATTTAAATCCAAGGTGCATTCCTACTGACACAAGGCCATGTTTCCAGAACATATCCAGCAGGGGTATTGCATGTCCCCCTCCAATGCTGAGTCCACCAACATAGACCAGAGCTTAACATAAACCAAGAAATAGAGCAAGATGGTACACATCCAATTAATATGCAGGTCCAAAGGAAGATCTGTCATGCCAGGCTTGCTGAGGACAAGTTTAATAACATCTCCCCTTTCCTTCCCCCATCCCATCTCTCAATCAACCACACTTCTTACCCTTCCTTCGAACTTGGCGGTGGCTCCTTCTTTGATGCAGAGGTTCCGAGGGGGCAGAATGAAAGCAGGGGCCTCCATGAGGGGCATGGAGCTGACCCTTGAGGGATCCACACTGTGTGAGGTTTTGGACATGTGTGATGAGGCAACCAGTTTCACGTCCCCCATGATCTACAAAAGGAAGAGGAGCAAGTTAGGTCTTAGAACATATAGCATGTCATCTCCCTTGCAGATACCACTTGCCCAGCTCTGTGGTCTGAGCTATGAGTAGTAGCTCAGTAGGGTCAGCATCCATCTGGAGTGCTTCTCTGTGGCTTCTCCACAGAAGGCACCAGGCAAGACAGAGCAAGTCCTCAACCCCAGCCCCCCAGGCCATTCCTGCCAGTCAGTACCACTAAGAGCTTCCATCTGTCTTCTGAGAGAGCATGGCTTAGACAAGATTCAGGTTTCACATTGGGTCCCTGAGGCTCGTGTTCAACCAACATCTACATGAAGTACTAAGGTGGGAAGTCCCAGCTGCTCCTCATAGGCTAGAAAAAAAATGGCACCAAGACTTCAAGAAAGGCAGGAGATTGGAGTTTATGTCACAAGGGCCCTGGGTGAGAAGGTGAGGGTTGGTAGCTGAATGAAGCGGGGGAGTCAATCCTGGAATTACATTATAGAGGTTCAAAGACCAAAACATCAAGGAAAGGAAGGAGGCACTAGGAGGTCATCCAGGCTCCAAAGCGGCTAAACCATGTATCAAAGGAGGTAGAGCAAAACCATGCCATCATTGCTAAGAACACCTTGAACCTGGGATCCTGTCCAAGGCAGATAGGGCACTAGACAAGATGTGTCTGCAAACTGGCAAGCTTACCTAGGACTAAAGGGCTGATGTGAAAAGGAACGATGGCTATCCCCCTGAAGCTATCAACAGTCAACTCGTTTGAGTTGTTTCTACTCAACTGTAAGTGTGTTTCAAGGTAAAAATTAGAAAACACCAATGTGAAAATACAATAAATTATCACTTATTGGTGGGCTGGCAAGATGGCTCAGTGGGCAAAAGGCACTTGCCACCTAAGCATGATGGCCTGAATTTGATCCCCAGGTCCCACATGGGAGAAGGAAAGGCATGACTCCTATACATTGCCCTCTGACCTCCAGATGCATACCATGGGACATGAGCACATACACACACAATAAATAACATTTCAAACCATCATTTAGTCAACACTCGGTTTCAAACACTGTGTGGAGGGTCTTTGTCTGTGATCCCATTTGTTTTTTTAAATTTCTATCATTTTATTTTTGGTTGACATGGTAACTGCATACACTTATACACTTGTGGGATACAATGTGATGTATTGGTACATGGCATCATGTGCTCTAAGTCTGGACCATCAGCATATCCATCTTCTTTGTGGTGATGACACCTGGAACCTTTATCCAGCTGTTCTGAAATGCACATTATAGTTAACTACAGACTTCCCCCACGGTGCAACAGAACTCCGGATGTCGCTCCTTCCATCTAACCTATTCCTACACCCCATGGAGTGAACTCCTCTTCATACAGGCTTTATGAGGAGCCTGTGCTCAGACAGACATAAGGGAGTGGTGAAAGTGAGCGTGGGGTCATGCTACATAGGCCAGAGGAGAAAACTGAAAATATCCACACTTCTATCACACAAGCTGGTGCTCTCTTGTGACTATAGAAAAATTGACATTTCTATAAATAAAAATAAAGTAAACCATATCGAAGTGTCTCCTAATTCCTCCTCCTAAGTTTTCTTAAAATTAAATGGGTAAGTAGCTTTTAAGAAATCTGGTTTAGTTTGGTGGTTAAGTGGCACATGCCTTTAATCCCAGCCCTCAAGAGCTAGAGGTAGGTGGATGTCTGAGTTTGAGGCCAACCTGATCTACTACAGAGACAGCCAGAGAAGAGGAGGGGGAGGAGGAAGAGGAAGAGGAAGAAGAAGAAATAATCTGATTTAAAGGCTAGAGACACAGGGTAGCAGGTAAAAAGCACTTGCTACACAAACATGAGGAGCTGAATTAGGATCCACAAAAAGCTGCACATGGCCAATGTAACCCCACTGCTGTTGTGGGTGGAGACAGGAGGATTACTGGAGTTGACCACCAGTCTAGCTCCAGGTCCAGTGAGAGATACTGCCTCAAAGGAATAAGGAGAATGACAGAGTAAGACATCTGATGCCCTCCCATGATTTCTGCACATGCACACACAGGTGTACATATATGCCCATGTGTACATAGCCTATCTTTATCCCTCTCTTATTCATTCCCTCTCTTACACAGAGAGAAAGAAATCTGACTGAAACAATTTAAAATAAAAGTGTCTGATTAGCCCCCTATCACTGGGTACTTGCCAGTTTCTACATGGCACACATTCAGCAATCATATCTGTGTGTGAGTCCTCTGCCCGACACACTTGGCTTCCTTTCACTGATAAGCCATTAGCTTTGCAAACAAAATTCCTTTCCCGATGATATGACTCTCAGGCTGGCTGCAGGAGGTCACAATAAAAGCAAGTACCTAAGTCACATTTCCTGTGTGTCAGGAACATACTAAACACTAGTATGTTCTAACTAAACACTAACACAGCAGTAGGCAATAGCTAATCTCACCATCCCATTTTCAGAGTTGGAAACCTGTCCAAGAATTAGAAATTTGTCCAAAGTCAACACAAGAGGGGTAAACCTGGCATTTGAGCCCAGCGGGCGCACCCTGTGCACTGTGCCTGCTGTAGTGGTCAGAGTTGAAGTAACGGTAAAGAATGAAGTTGCTCAACTGACAGGCACTTAATATTTCCCTGTAAAACCAGGTATGGTGGCACTCACCTTTAATTCCAGCACTTGCGGGAGGCAAAGGCAGGCAGAAGTCTGTGAGTTCGAGGCCAGCCTGGTCTACAGAGTGAGTTCCAGGACAGCTAGGGCTACACAGAGAAACCCTGTCTCGAAAAACAAACGAATGGACAAACAAATTTCCCTGTAAGATTAAGATTTTTTTGGTACATTAAGGAATGCACTTTAAGTTAAAAGACCAATGATAATAGGAGAAAGTGTTTGCAATGAAAACATAGGACCAGAATGTTTTCACAGAATAAGAAATCATTCCAAGACATGAATGAGCAGAGAAGATGTGTTGCAGAGCACACAGATGAACATCGTCTGGCCCCAGGAACACCCAGGAGTGCAGGTCAATCACAGCCTGTGTTTTTGAAAACTGGATGAAGCACATCAAAAGAAAGAGGACACAAACACTGCTGAGAGGCCACAAGCACTCCTGCTGGGAAGCAATGCAGCAAAGGGACTCTGAAGAAAAGGTGTCCACTAATTTTTCTAGTAATTCCCAATGTAGAAATTCAACATTGGGAAAGAACCCGAGACAGCCAACATGTGTATGTAAAAACAATGCTGGCATTGTTTAAAGCAAAAGTTGGACATATATTTAAAAAATCCAACAATGCGATCAACTATATACAGAGGTACATCAGAAATAAAAAGACTATGACTTTAATGATACATAAGTGTTAGAGTATTGAAAAAAATTAATTATTGAAAAATTTCAAGCATACAGAAAAAAATGACAAAACCCAGTGCCCCAAACACCCCCCCCCCAGTGAGCCTCAACAGTTAGTACCCTCCACACTAATATAATTCTGCTTTGTGTGTGTGTGTGTGTGTGTGTGCAGAGCCATTTCCAAACCATCAGGATATGACATTTTTTGGCTGACACAATGATTATTAAACATATGTATATCTACAATATGTTCATGATCGATGACAGGTCCATCTCTTCAGACACCTGGCAGTTCTTCATTAACACGTAATACATTGTTGAAGCCAGAGGTGCCTCACTGCGCTAAAGAGCCAAGGATTAACTGTGTTTTGGTGCCTGCTGTGGTTTAGACTTGGATTATCTACCAAAGGCTCATGTGTGGAAGCTGGCTCACTAGTCTGCAGTCCTGGGAGGCATCAGAGCACTCAGTGCTTTGTGGATAGGTGTGAGGCCATTGAGAATACACTCATAAAGGGGACATTGAGTCCCCAGCTCCTTCTCTGTCCCTTTTTGCTTCCTGGTAGCCCTATAGCTTCCTCCACTGTGCCACGATACTCTCTGCTTTGCTACAGGCCCAAAGCAATCACATTAACTGGTTATGGATTGAAACCTATGAAACTGTTAGCAAAAATAAACCTTTCTTTAAGTTGATTTTTCTCTCAGGCATTTAAATCATCACAGTAAAAGCTGGTAACAAACACTGCTTAACCAGCTTCCTTATCTACTCTCTACATCTACCTTTTCTAATTTCCACAACTTTACTTTCTATTTCTATGAAATAATTTTTTAACTTTCTAAATATGGATTAAAACACTTCCTTTATTCTGTACCCAGTTTCTTTAACTTATCATAATGTCCTCCAGTTATCTTGTTGCGTTTTTTAAAATGAGTGAATAATATTCCACTATGTGCAGATATATATGCTATACTGTCTTTATCCATTCATCCACTGTTGGCTACTTGAATTGATTCCATGCCTTGACTATTGTGAACAGTATTATAAAAATTATGAGAGCTCTAGTATATTCTACCTGGTATAATTTTTAATTTTTTTTTCCTTTAAATTTGAAACATGCTGGCTTTGCATGTCAATCCCGGTTCCTGCATCCTTCTATCCTCCCCTGTTCTGCCCACCAACCCCCATTCCATCCCCTTTCTGCTCCCCATTGAGGGTGAGGCCTTCCATGGGGAGTTTCAAAGTCTGTCATATCATTTGGAGCAGGGCTCAGGCCCTTCCCCATGTGTCTAGGCTGAGAGGGTATCCCTCTATGTGGAATGGGCTCCCGAAGTCCATCTGTATACTAGGGATAAACTACTAGGGTATACTACTACCAGAGGTCCCGTAGACTGCCCAGTCCTCCCAACTAACAACACATTCAGGGAATCTGGGTCAGTCCTATGCTGGTTTCCTAGCTATCAGACTGGAGCTCATGAACACTCCTTAAAATTTTTTATTTAAGAGTGTGTGTGTGTGTGTGTGTGTTAGTTACATGCATGCAAGTGTTGAGAGAGGGCAGCGGATCCCCTAGAGCTGGACTTAAAGGCAATTGTAAACCAACTGACATGGGTGCTGGGAACCAAACTTGGGCCTTCTGGAAGTTGAGCAAGTGATCTTCATTGTTGAGCCATCTCTCCAAGCTGCCAATATGATTTTAATGGCAAGAATAAAGAGATGTTTACTCACTCAAAATATATTAACTGAGCATCAACTATGTACCAAAGTAGCCACTACACATAAAAAACTGAACAGTTACATGTGTGGGAGGTGTGATGAATTCATGATACATGGGTGTGTGGTAGTAGGCAGGAGACAATCAGGGTTCTTATACCCTGTATGTCTACCTAGGAACACAACCTGAAATGAGCACTGCCATCCACTGCCATTGAGGTAAGTGACAGACACTCTGTGCAGCCAACTCTAGAACTAGGGTGGGGGTGATCCATGTAACAGGCAGCTCAAACTGCCTTAACTTCGCCATAAATTTGGGGACACAGCTCCTTTCCAGCTGTGGTTTGGTCAAGAGACCTCCATTCTCTTTATCTGAGTTTTCCTTTGTGTCAAGTAGGAGGAACAAAATGAACCCTGCAGGGTGGAGAGAGGACACAAATGGGAATGCAATATATAAGCCAGAAGTATATGCAAAATATATTCACTGAGTAGATTCTGTCCCAGCATCTCTCACCCTAAAGGAAGCTGTGCCCCACCCTGAACACTCAGACCCTGTCATCAAAGATACCAAGAAGCCTAGGCAGGCTTAACTATCCTCAGACAATTCTGCAGGGAGGAGGCCTGAGCCCACTGACAGCTTCCAGTGGCAGTACTTTGTGAGTGAGTTGGATGTTGACTGTACCTTGTGATCCCTCTCACATGATCCTATCAACCCTACAGTTCTCAGGGTCCCTTTCATAAAGGGAGGCAAGGAAGCCCTTTAAACCAGCTGCACATGCTCAAGGGCCCTGAGCTTAGCAGAGAAAACCAAACCAGGAGCACAGGGCTGTCATACTCTACTGGCTTTCTAGAGGTTCAGACAAAGCTAGTCCTGCTATTGTCAGTAACTGGAGGTACAGCAGGCAGGAGCCTGAGAATTACCACAGAAAGAAGAGCAGGAGGTAACTCCCCATTGTGGCTTGGAGTACCTCCCCACAGCCTACTCATTCAAGGTTTGAACAAGTAGGTCCAAAGATGTTGAATCTATTCACTACATGTTGGGTCTAATCACTAGATGTTGGGTCTGATCACTAGATGCTGGATCTGATCACTGAGCAGTGACTGGTTCATCACTGGATTCATACATTCATGAATGTATTCACACCAATGGACCACTATGGGGTGGGGCCTGGTTGTAGGAAGTAGATCATAGGAAAGGGGTCTGCCTTCGAAGAGCATCTTCCTGTCCCTGCACTGTGCTTCCTGGCCACTGTGAGACAGCTGCTCTGTGCAGCATATCCTTCCCAAGATGTTCAGCCTCACTATAGTCTCAGAACCAAGGAAGCCATAAACCAAAATAAATCCCTCCTGCTTCTGAACCTATTTCTCTGAAGTATCTGTCACTGGGATGAAAAGCTAACTAGCATTCCCTTTCTGCTCTAGAAGACAAAAGATTCCCCAGCCTTTCAGGGCAGTAGGAAACTGAGAGACCTGAAACCAGGCCCCAGAGTTGCTCACCAAATCTTCGTGACTCCAAACATGCTGAAGAGCAACCCAGATACTCTCATCAATAGAGACACACCAGGCCTAGGGAGACAGCTCATAGGATAAAGGTACTTACTCTGCAAGTGTGAGATGAGCTTGAGTTCCCAGAATTCAGAAACGCCAGGCACAGAGCAGATATGGGAAAATCCCAGGAAGCTCAGGGCCCACCTAGCCAGGCACACACAGCAGAGAAACAACAGCAACCTTGGCTCAAGCCAGGTAGAAAGAAAGTGAGGGCCTCCAGGCGATGCTGCCCTCTTATCTCAGCACTCACACCGGGGCACCCACGAACTCACATTCACGTGTATGTATGTTCACACAGACTTTAAAATTTTTAATTTTAAATTTAATTTAAAAAGAGACATACTTGGTCAAAAGAACAAAAGACAAGAAGGGGCCTGCCTTCAGGTTGAAAAGATACAGACAAGTCAGTACTGCCAGGAACCACCTAGTCTCCTGCAAGGAAGTTCCAGGGAGGAGGATGACTACTCTGTCACAGGGGCAAAACCAGATCCAAGTCCCAAGCTGTGTAGTCATGCCAAACAGCTGCGCTCACCCTCAGCCCATTGCCTCGTAGCTGTAGTCAGATTCTGGCCATGCTGTCAACTGATGGTTATTGCATATTTGGGGGAAAATTAATAATAGATTGAGCCAAACCCTTCATGTTCCTCTCTAACCCGCCACCAAGTCTGGTGACCACATTCCAATGGAGAATACCAGAGAGACTGGAAAACATCCACAGCAATATCTATCAGCATTAAAAGGGCCAGTGAAAGAAACACACTTTGGTCTTGACACCAGGGACAAAGAAATACACTCTGCCCCTGCCCAATCAGGGAAACCATGGGAGTCAGGTAATATTCACATATATGTGCAACTCAGTTTGGCTGTGTTATAATGTTACTTGAAGTTTCTTGATCAAATAGGAAGATTTCCAGGAGTTTCTGCATCCTCTAACAGTGGGAAAATATGAATGGGATGAGTTAGTAAGCACACTTCAAGGATGGGGCACAAAGAGTCATATCCCCTCTCACTGTGTGGACTCATGTTCCTGCCAGTGCACAAATAGCTGTGACACATCACTGCCCTCCCTCTCTGCATCTGGATTCCAGTTCGGCTCAGTGTTTAGTTGTGGGTGTTTGTCATGTATTAATGAAACCAAGTCCTCTGCACCATTGCCCACCCCTACCATGAGATATTACTCCTCTCTGGTAGTACTGGAAGCTGTGATCTGTGGTTCCTACACCTGGGAGGTAGAGGCAGGAGGATCATTGAGTTTGGGATCACTCTTTTCTGTGTGGCATTGGGTACGACATGTGTTCACCAATGTGTCTTATATATACTATACATTATAATTATAATACATATAATTAAAGTATATTGCTTGCACACACAGTTTCTGTTTTGTTTTGTTTTGTTTTTGAGACAGGGTTTCTCTGTGTAACAACCCTATAACCCTGGCTGTCCTGGAACTCACTCTGTAGAACAGGCTGGCTTGGAACTCACAGAGATCAGCCTGTCTCAACCTTCTGTGTACTGGGAATGCAAGCAAGCACCACTATAGGGTTGGAAAGTCAATGACATAACGAAATTTGCAGCCAAATAGAAAAAAATAGAAAATGCCATCCTAAGGAAGCTAACAGCCTGATGCTGGGTGTGGGCTCCATGGATTGAAGGTGAAGGCTCCACAGCACTGTCTGCAATAATGTGGTAGTCAAGATGCTGGTGTTTACAGCAAGCTTCCCCCAAGGAGCTGGGATTGACTTGTAAAACAAGGTTTTGTGTCCTTCATCTCCAGATTAGAGAATTTATTTTCTCAGAACATGCTGTTTTCTTTATACTCTTTTATTTTCTAAATAATCAACGACTTGTTTGTTTCTGTTGCTGGGGATCAAACCCAGGGTCTACTTTCTGCTGGACCTCTGACAGTGAAACCAGGATGTATCTCTAGTGCACAAAAGGACTTTGGGAGCACATTCCCCATGGAGGGATACTCCCTTAGCCTAGAGGCAGAAGGGAGGGCCTAGTCCCTACTCTAAATTACTGGCAATATTCAGCAGCTGCAATCAAACACCCCCAGCCAGGGGATTCATTCAATATTCAGCCGAATGCAGACCAGTAGACAAAGGAGAAACAGAAAAGCACAAGGGAGGGGTCAAAAGAGCAGTGGCCTACTGATGTCTGGGCCAAAGCCAGCTCCGTGTAAAGTTTCTACAAGGAACACAATTTATTAATCACCCAAAGCAGCTCTCAGTGGATTGGACTTTAATTTGATCAAAAGTTCTGTAAATCGTCTCTTGAACCCAGAAAGGAATTGCAGCCAAGACAGAGTGCTGCTCTGAGACACAGAGACTCAGAACAAAAAGTCATTAGCCAGCAGAGCGAGTTTGGAAGAGCCAGCTGCCCCTCCACTATTCCGAGCACACACACATGAGATCACCATATTGGAAGCTCAGAGGCACAGGATATTTTGGAACTACCTAAACTTCCCCACTTGGAGATGCTTCCTAGCAGGTGTGGCATCCTGTATGTAAGGCCCCCAACAGCTCATATCAGAGGTGGCAAAACCACTCAGGTACAAACACCCCAGGCGCTGATGGCTCTCTCTGCCCTCCTTAATCCTCTCTGCAATGCACTCAAATCCTGACAAATACCCTAATCTCTCCTAATCCAGCACTGAGCTGCTCCTCAGATGTGCCAGGCTGCCTCACCATGACCCACCAGAGCAAAGTGGAGCAGGGCTACACACGGCTAACCACCCCCCCCCCTCACACACACACACACACACACACCTGAAGGCAGCCTCCTCCCCAGGGAGCTTCCACAGAAGGCAGGTCAGAGGCCAGCTTCACTGCTGATGAGATTCTGGTCCAAGGTCTAGCAATAACGAAGAGAAAAGGGAGAGCCGAGCACACAGGCTGGGCCAGACCCAGAAAGTAAGGGGCTTTGTTCTAACTCTCCTCGCAGATGTTGCAACTTGCCTTCTGCAGGGCAGCCAATTTTGCTGGAGATCTGTTGTTCTAATCCGCCCAGCTGGGGTGACCTTTGAAACCTCTGGCTGCCACTGCAGAGACACTCAGTAAAGTCCTGGGGAGCCAGGGGTGGAAGCTCACAGGTTTTCACTTGTTCAAAGATACAGACTCCAATCTGAGTGTAAAGCAACTGAAAAGACCCCGTCAAGCAAAGAATTGAGCTCCAGATGGGCTGGGCATTTCCCCAACTCCACATCTGGCTTGGACTGCCACTCTAACCCTTGGTGCATCTGGCCTGGGATTACCACCAGCTCATGAGACATGTGCCTCCTGAGACCCAGTCCTTTCTTCCTTAGGCCAATGGAGCCCCACTTAGATGCCTAGCACAGAAGGTACACTCAGGCAGGAGGCTGAGAACTCCTATGCTGAGACTGTAAGCAGGAATGCAGTTGACAGTGGAGCTGAAATCTCAGCAATAATATTCACAGTGTGTCCAGCACTGCACAGCGCTATTCCATCTCAGTGAGCCTTAGAAGCTGGGCTCAAGCATGTAATACCTCCATTCCTTCCATGGATGCCAAGGTATTCCCCTAGTTCCCAAGGAACAGACTGAGCTTAAGCCCTGCTGGGTAGGGGTGGATTCATAAGGAGTGCAATGCCCAAACACCTGGGATATCCTTGATCTCCCAGCTCAGTGGTTGAAGCCTCTGTGGTCTCAAAAACACCTTAATGTCCTTTAAAGTATTAAGGACCCAAAGGCTTTTATTTATGCTATCAAAGTGTGGTGTATTGGTATTAAATAGTAATTCACAAAAGAATATCAACAAGAAGCCTACATGTTGATATGATCTCTCTCTCTCTCTCTCTCTCTCATTTTTTTTTTTTTTTTTTTTTTTTTTTTTATGTGTCCGGGCTTCACTGTGTTGCCCAAGCTGGCTTCAAATTCCTGAGCTCAAGAAATCCTATGGCTATGAAAAGTAGCTCACCGCTTAAGAGTACTCCCTGCTCTTCTGGAAGACCTGGGTTCAATTCACAGCACCCACATCTGGCAGCTCCTAACAGCCTGTAACTCCAGTTCCAGAGGATCTGATGCCCTCTTCCACATCCTAAGGTACCAGAACACACATGCCATATATTCACACAAACACACACAAGTAAAAGTAAAATAGAGTGAAAGCAAGCAAGCAAGACACACACACACACACACACACATACACACACACACACAGATAGATAGATAGAGAGAGAGAGAGAGAGAGAGAGAGAGAGAGAGAGAGAGAGAGAGAGAGAGCTCTTTTCCTCCCAAGAAGCAGGAACTGATTTCAGGCACACACCTTTGTGGCTAGCAATATAAATATTTTTGAAAGAAAATACATTTTCTGAAAAAAAAAAAGTTCAAGAAGAAATTCAATTCTGTTATGTGTGTATGGTTATGTATGGCCCTGGGGATGGAAATCAGTGCCTCTCACAAGGTAGGTAAGTGTTATATCACTGAACAATATCCCAATCTTGAAATTGTCTTCTTTTGAACTTTTATTTATTATTGCTCCTGTATATATGTATGAAGGCGCATGCAATGGTTATGGTTGCAATGTGGAGGTCAGTACTGTAGTCGGTTCTCTCCATTTACCTTGATGTAGATTCCGAACTGAGGTTGTCAGGCTTCCTGGGCAAGTGCTTTACCCACTGAGGTATCTTGACAGCTCACAAATGTCTTTAACATCTAGCCTGATGATGGACAATTTGATCTTTTCATCTGTTTCTGCATTTTGTCTACTGTGACATCACAGTATCTATAGCTGCTAGGAAATACCACCATATGAAGGGATAACAGAAGTAGAAAAACAAACATCATCCTACACAAAAATAATCTGGGCCCCTAAAGCAGCTCAGGGCCTTCCTTCCCTGACCATGCTGTAAGTCCCCAGATCATACTTTAGAACCTTACTCTAGCTAATCTCCAAAGCCCTCTCTGTCACCATCTGTTCTCACCTCTGGCCCTCTTCAAACACTCAGGAGAAAAGGGGAAAGTGGCTGTCTCTGAGCAGTGCTGTGCAGCTTAAAGGAACAAGTGTAAATCAGCATTTCACTTCGTTCCCTCTCTTCTTCAAGACCACAGGGTTAATCAGTGTGACCAGGAGACTAAGAACCCTGAGACTGGCACTATGACAACAGCTTTTGATCTCTTAGGTACTTGGCCAAGATCTGGAACATCTTACATATGGAGATAACCCAAAACCTTTTTGCAGCAGTATGACAATTTATAGAAACCAAAGCTGCTCACAGAGAAGTCACAAAGGAGTCCATCCCATGCCTTCTCAAACAGAACTTCTGGTTGTGAACCATGTGACTGGGAAGTTCTTTTAAATTGGACAAAACCAGGGAAAAAGTCTTGGCTAAAAGTATGGAAGACATATCTGAAGCCTGAGGTTTCCCTCAAGCACATGAAATGGTGCACAGCTTGAATGTTACCTACAGCCCTAAAATATTAGCACCATGGATCAGAATGTGGGAAAAGCAGTCTTTAGTTGGGCAGTGGTGCTCACACCTTTAATCCCAGCCCTCATGAGGCAGAGGCAGGCGGATCTCTGAGTTCGAGACCAGCCTGGTCCACAGAGCTAGTTCCAGGAAAGGCTCCAAAGCTACAAAGAGAAACCCTGTCTCAAAAAAATAAACCAGAAAAAAAAAAAAAAAAAAAAAAAGCAGTCTTTAAATTCCTATACTTGAGTTTTAAAAACCCAGGAACAAAATACCTGACCAGACACACTGCATAGACTTCTGGCCCCACAGAGGCAAGTCAGTGTCCTGTGATATGCACACTTATCAAATCCTTGACATTGTCTTCATCCCATACATCGCAGCTGGCAGACATGTAGAGGAGTGACAATGTAATTAACACCATCTGTGTCCCTAGAGGAAAGTAAGCCACACCAGGATCAAGGGCATGCATGCTTTCTTTATTCAATGGCGTATTGCCAACGTCTATTATACTGACAAGCACAAAAAAAAAAAAAAATCTTCTAAACAAATACATGTGTATTCTATAAATGAATAGAAATTTTTATTTTAAAAGTTTACAAGTCACTCTTGTGCTGGTTAGTTTTATGTCACAAGCCAGAGTCATTTGGGAAGTGGCATTCCAATTGAGAAAATAACCCCATCAAATTTGCCTGTAGGCAAGTCTGTAGTACATTTTCTTTATTGATGGCTAATATGGGAGGGCCCAACTCACTGTGGGCAGGACCACCCCTGGTGGTGTCCATAAGCAACTCGGACCCAGCTCCACATGTTCCTGTCCCTCACCACTGAGTTTTCCAACCCACCAGACAGCTCCCTCCCCACAGCTTCCTAGGCCTTCTTCCTGGAACACACATGAAAGACAGACAGCTGCCCACAGACAAACCATATCAGCAGGGCAGAAGGCCACATTTGCAGGACAAGCCATGAACCCACATCTTTGGCAGAGAGCTACTTGGGGGTTGCCTTAAAAGGTGATGCAATACACACTGTCACACAGACACACACAGTCACACACACTGATCTAAGAGATACACATACCCACCTACACACTGACAGTGGCAGTGTCATGGCTTGGTCTCCTAGAGTCACTCTCTACTGAAACTCCCACCTAACTGAGGGCTTAACAAGAAAAGCTTGAGAAAAGCTTTCTGCAATCGAAGTCATATCTAATAAAACAAAAGCCTGAACCAGAAACCCTGGTTATAATCAGATTTTTCCAATACACATTCTAGCGACAATTCTCATGTTCATACATTCCGTTAACACACATCACCTTGCAGAACGAAGTGTGGGGTGTCAAGTGGGTTTGTTGAGCCTCCATCATACCATGCCCTCCTCAATCCCATGTGCCTCCTCCCTCTAGTCTATATTCCAAATTCTCATTGAACCCCAAGGGCTGAGAAAAGCACACGTTCAGAAGCGGGATGGCAGGAAACAGACCAATACATGTGGGGAGCTGGGGAAGCCCTGAGTGAATGTGTAAAGAACAGATGAAGTGCTTGCTGAGCGAAAGTATATCGCTAACATGGGCACAGCCATGTCAAATACCTAATGCCTCAGACCCATAGGAATGGCAAAGCCTTCCTCTGGTTCTGTCTAATTGTTGATGTGTGTCTACAAATGGCTGGCCAATGTGTGCAGAAGCTAGCAGCTGTACTTTCTTTTTTAGGATGTCGACAGCCCTAGACTGTCATCTACAGAGCCCTCCTACTGAGACTAGCTAATCTCTACCTGTGTTGTATATAACAAATACTTCTGACTTGGTGCCACTCCATCAGGGTGTACACAGCCCACCTGGTCCAGCTATTCTGTATGCGAGTCATCCTTTCTTTATTCCGTGAACTGCCCTAGTCAGGTCAAATCCAAAGTCTTGAACATAAATGGTTCTGAATGGCCAGCTAAGGGAGAACAGACACTTCCTCTGTTGTAGGACTAAGCACCCAAGTCAAGTGAAAAATCTCAAAACTCTTTTATTTATGCATCTGTAGAATAAGGCTACCATTCACCCCTGAAGGGCTATTGTTATTGACCTGAAGGGCTGTTGGCAAGGATCAGCCACAGGCATTATAAACAGAAGCAAGGAGGTTTAGCATAGTTTGGTTTAGGAGGAATTGCCCCACAGGGGCAATAAGAGCATAGGGGAGTCAGCCTCCTTCCGGTTATCATAACTCCAGCCTAGACAGCTGTGCCACTTGTCCCATACTTCCTACCATACTGCACCTGTGTTTCTAGGATGGGCCAGCTCTCCACAGGAGACATGAGCAGCAGGAAAGGGCCCAGTGTGACGAGCCAACCCGCAGTAAGACAAGTTATGGGGGAATCAGAAGAGAAGGCAGAACCTGGCCACCAGACTTCTGCTTGGGCCACCTTACAGGTCACAAGTCAGGGTGCCAACTAATGCGGGGACTCAAGAAACCTGAGGCACGCCTGTGAGACACCAGCACAGGTCATGGAGACTAACGACTGGGCCAGGGCAGGGATAGTCACCCTTGCAGATATCCTGTGTTCTCAGCCCTTCGCCAACTTCCAGGTGAGTGTGACCCCCTGAGACCGCCCTAGAGAAGAAAGGTGGGGGGAAGAAGGGGAGAAAGAGAACTCGTAGTAATCGTTTTGTATAGAGAAGTTTCTGTGAGCAAGGCCTCAAACTACTTACTTACAGTTGACTGTTCATTTCACCCACTCCTCAGGGCAGGGACCAGAGTAGCCTTGAATGAAGAAAGGCACTGGGGCATATCATTTGCTTGCAAAGTAAATGGGATATATTCCTTTTCTTTAAAGTATTCATTTCTTCATTCTTGTTTTAATAACTGACTACCAGAGGCAGAAGTGCTGATGATTAAAAAAAAAAAAAAATCAGGAAATCCAGGATTTCAGGGAGGAGCAACTCACTAGAGACTACGGACAGAAGCACGCTGGAGGCACTAGACAGAGATCCCTAACTCCCTACACCCCAAGGCAAGAGGATTACCATGCCGTAATTTAACTGAGTGTTACTGATTAGACAACAAGCATTACTCTCAGTTTCTAACTCTGGGTGTGCTCTTAGCTCACTTGAACACAGCTAGGTTGCACAATGTCCGGCAATGAGGGAACCTACATCATTTAGTCCATTGCTGATTTTACAGACAAGGAAATGCGGGCCAAGAGTGGAAGGAGGTAAAGATTGGAGTAAGGATGGATGGCATCTAGAAGTCCTAGAGGACAGGGCATTGCAATCCAAATAGGCAAGTCTTATAGAAGTGATCCGGGGGTGGGTATCTATAAGAGTGGAAACTCATCTGGCAAAGGATAGGCAAAAGGAGTTTTGAAAACACGGTCATCAAGTGAACTGATTCTAGGTGTAGATTGAAACAAGGTGTGGAGGGTTCCAGGGAGAGCAGTGCTCTTTGCTAATACTACCATAAGAGTTTTTACTTAAGGCTACTTAAAAGTACTGTTTTAATGACTTATGAAATGCTTTCCTAACCAAGTCTCAGTTCATGTTGTTGGCACTCATGTTCCGTGAAGGACAGTGTTTGCCACTCTGGAACACCTGAAATGAGTGTTTCATTGCACTTGTCACAAAGCTGCCACATATACTGCTCTTAGGGTCTTGAGGTGAATAACACTAGCTCATTGAACAAATGTCACTTTTAGAGAAACAGACTTACACTTCAAGTTCACAACCTACTAAAATATTTTATCTTCATTTTGTTGATGGGAAATATGAAACCCAAGGTCATGCCATGGTTTGAGTGTGTTCCCAAAACTTCACATATTGGGAGCTTCAAGCTCTTGGGTGGTGATGCTGAAAGATAATAGGACCTTGAAAAGACAGAGTCTAGGTCACTGAGGAAGCTGCCCAAAGAAGGGATTAAGAGGATCTTCCCGGGGCCCCTTGGCTCTCACAAGCACAGTCCTTATAAGAGTGAGCAAGACTCCCAAATCACACTAGCTTTCTTTCACCTTGCAACAACACCCACTGTTGGTTTCAATCTCTCAGGAGGTTGAAGCAAGTTCAGAACTGAGAGAGGAATAGCTTCTTTATGAAGTCAGCCTGCCTCGGCTATTTCATTTTAGTAACCCTGATATAGGTGATATACTCAACAAACACTGATACTGGCTATATAGTTAAAAAATAATCCCTGAAATCCAGGCTTTGTAAACTCCAAATCATGGTTCAATTTGGTAACTGTTTAGAAGAACTTAAGAGATATATTAAATCTTTTTTTCTTTCAGTTTTATAAAATCCCTCCCACTTTAGCCCAGGCTAGCCTTGAACGTGTCTTGCCTCACAAGTACTGGGATTAAAGTCATGAGCCCCCATGCTTGACTTGAACTCTGATTATAGCAAACACTATGCCAACAGGAAACTTTCAGTATTTGTTGATATTCCATTAGACTTTATTGTCATGATATCTAGTGAGTAACCTTGTCCAGGTAAATGTCCGCAACATTTGTCTTAAACAAATAGGTCATTTCAACTTTTCATCCCTGAAATATGCCCAGTGGCCAGTCCCCAGAAGTCTATGCAGGGCTGACCTTACCATCATGAGCAACCCCTCTAATATACACAGGCATGTTCTCAGACCACAGGTATGGAAATCTTTGTGCTCTCCCCAAACTTTGCTATGCTGTTACTGGCCCTTCCTTGCTCTTTCTTGTGCTGGGCACAAGCCTGGGACTGAACTTGACCTCCAGTGTTTCTTCAAAGCTGCCAGAACATGCTATGGCATTGTGTCCAACCCTACATTTCCACAAGCTGCTCCCCCTTTACTATCTACCACAGCCTCCAGTGAGGATGACAAACAATAGCTTAGTGTCTGCTGGAATCTACCTAGGGTGGTGAGGGCTGCCAACCCAACCCAGCCAGCCCTATCAGCCCAAAGGCAGAAAATCAGGCTCAGACACAGCCCTGCTCCTCCTCTGGCTGTGTGTGCTCTCTACTTCCTCCTCCTGTTGGTTCTGCTTCAGTCTGGATCCAGCCTACCTAGGGCAGGGACATAGGGAGCTGGCTTCTCTGAGGTGCCTTAAAGATTCTTTAGTACCATCCGCAGGCCTCTGTTGGCAAATTACTGTCCTAGGAACACAGGAAGGAGAAACCTTCCAAGCTACCCAACCTCATCTCTGTCTGTAGGACCACAGGACTACTTAAAGCCACCCCATTCTAGAACATTCACCATACTCAGAGGTTTGGTGGTCATTTTATACTAAAATCAGCTTATTCTATAGAATACCCCTTGTGAATGAACCTGGCAATTCATCAAGAATGTTTCTATCTCAATGCTAAGTTTTGTGCCTACTATTTGAGGCTACAACTCAAGTCCTATCCCAAAGCACCCTCTCTTCCATTGTTGCCCCTAATGATGACAGCATTAGAGAAGCCTTGAACCAAGCCAGCCTTTCTGCTTTGTAGAAAAGAAACACAAGGTCCAGACCAGTAAGCCACAGTATGAATTGCTGTGATAAAAAATAATCCATTTATTGAATCCTTACTGGGAGTTCACTTCCATTTTCAAAGTAATTCCGTCAGATTTCAATACAGGCCAAATCTCAAAGCCAGTAAGTACCAGCCAAATCTGAACTCCTGGTTCTAAGGTTCAAACCCTTGGTGGCAATGTCACATTGCTAGAGGTGAGGTGATGAACACTAGGGAGTTGACTAATCTCAAACATACTACTGTCTTGACCTAGCTTTACCACTAGACTACATACAGCCATAGAACTCAAAGGCTCTTGCCTCACACTCTCAGTCTTGGATAGGAAAACAAGGTCTAAAGAGAAAGACTGGCTTAAGGCCAGACTCCCAAGTTTCAGCAACAGGATATGGATAAGTGTCCTTACACAAGTCTGGATCTCTAATGCACCCCCAGGGATGTAGGAGCATAGGTTCCTAGGAGTGTGTCCTCCCCGCTGGAACATGAGCTCCAGTTGCTCTGTAGGAGGCGCTCACACTCTCCTCATCCTCTCATCACACAGCAGCTGAAGGGTTAATAGGGTGACTGTACCAGACACCGAGCTTCACAAACTGCTTGTCAGTCTGCTAATGACCATATTCATCTGGCACACTAGGGAGGAACACATGTGAAGAACAGCAGCCACACACAAGCATGCTTGCATTCAACACAAAAATTCCGGAACTTCATTGATTGCTGTCATTTGTCTTCAAAGGACTCTTCCTCCAGATCCAACTTCTTAGGCTACTGGTGTTACCTAGAGGCCTGGAGAAGGGCTAGCTAAGACTGGCTATCTCCCACACACTTAGAGCTGTCCCACACTGCTCACTCAGGCCAACAGAGCCAAGCCTGTCAGGTCTGTGCTCTCAACACAGCAGGGAGAACAAGGGTCTAAGGCAACACATTTTGTCCACACAGACTCATTATGTTTTCACTGAGTACCTACAAGGCCCTGGTCGGGCACAAACAAGGTGAGAGTGCAAAGATAGCATGCACTCCTCCCTCTCCATAGTGACATGAGTGTGTCAGAAGCCGGAACAGTCCCTTACCACTTTATCTTGCCCAGCTTTCCTTCCTTCCCATGGTCTTCCCCAATGCTGACAACTGCCCCACCCTGTCCCTTCTCCTCTGAAGTCATGCTCTGGATGAAGGGTTCAATCCATAGCTCCCCACGGGACACAGGTAGGTTTGGTATTAGTCTCAGCTGGTATTAACTGATGCTGGGTCACTGTGGGCCTCCATCTGGGTTGGCCCAGTACCATGGTGCTTAGCTTTTCTGTTCATTTGGTTATGCATATCCATGATCCCCCAAAAGTTCATGTGTTGTATACCAAACCCCAATATTCAAGTGTGAATAGTATTTGTAGTACTTTGAAAAACTAAGCAGGATTAGGTGAGGTCATGAGGGAGGGTGCAGCCCTTATGGTGGCATTAGAGTGGCCTTAGAAGAAGAGGATGAGAGATATGATGCCCCTGCCACACCGCTTCATTATGATGAAGCAAGAAGACCTACACAAATGTTGACTAGAAGCCAGCACCATGCTCTTTGATGGGTCTCTGGGTACATAAGCTAAGTAAACCACTATTCATTATAAACTATTTAATCTGTGGTTTTTAAAAAATGACCCAATTATGACCATACAAATCAGTCCAAGACAATCTCTCTTAAGTCTGTCTGTAAGATGACTACAAAGACATCTTCTCTGGCTGCCTTTGCCCTCTTCTACCTATGCTTAGTATCTGTAGAACAGGTATACTAGGTTATGTTTGTGTATATTCTCATATTTATGCTTGCTCCTCCCCTAGGTAGCTAATTGTCTTGTTTGCAAACTCTGCATAGACTTTGAAGTCATGCCAATCTGCACCATTCTCTCCAGTTATTATTGATAAGCAAATAAGTATTTGCTGACAGTCTGATTGTAAATAGAATGACATCTTTTTTTAAATAGCATAAATTCTCTTTTATGTGCATGCACACACGTGTGTGAGTGAGTGAGTGAGTGAGTGTGTGTGTGTGTGTGTGTGTGTGTGTGTGTTTGATTTCTATTGTTGAGATAAAACACTGACTATAAGAGCAGAGATTGTAAAGCAACACTGCTTACCTGCTTGTTCTCCACGGCTTTCTCAGTTGTCATCTTATACAACCAACCCAGGACAACCTGACCATGGATGGCACTGCCAGCAATGGTATGGGCCCTGCCACATAAATCATTACAAGGAAATGGTCTACAGACTTTCCTACAAGCCAGGCTGAAGGAAGCATTTTCTCAATTGATGTTCCCTTTGACCAGATGACCACAGCTGTGTCAAACTGACAAAAACCTACCCAGTAGACTGTATATATGCTATTACCATCCATATTTTAAGAACAAAATAGTTCTTTTTAACAAACTCAACAATAAATTTATTCCTGAATACAAAGCATTCTTCATAAATCTTACTTTCAATATTCCATCAAATGTAATTCCCTCGATCATGCTCCTTTTGTTTAACATTAAGGATGCTTGTAATTTCACAAAAACAACACTTCAATTAACTGTTTCACACATAAAACTTTTCTTCTAGATTATTTATCAGGACATGTTTCAAAATTTTTAACAACTGATTTAAAGTGCTTGAAAATTTGACAATACTGATCCATGACCCAGTGCCAGGGCACAGATTAAGAACCAGGTCTTGGGATTTCCACATGATATGAGGTGATGTGCATATAAGATACCCAACCAAGTTAGGTAAGACTTGGGGAATGAGTCAAGCATTGAGCAAGATAGGAAAGGATCCAAACTCAGGGGATCACAAGGTTCAAAACAACTGTTGTTATCAAGCAAAACAGCAAGCCTTTGCCCTCCTATGGAATCCTGCCAGGGACATAGTTCCAAGAGGCCTCCCAGAGGCCACTCCAGTGAATCCAACTCTACCTCAAGGTACATCTCTTCACTAAGGTTACTCCAGAAAGATCCTTAAGCTGCTAAAGCCTTATCTAAGGCCAGGGTCCCCAAGCCCCGCTGTGAGGAAGCTCCTGCCCAGCTAGTCAAGTGAGAGAAAAGACAGAGGGGTCCATAAGCACACATCATTTGAAGGCTGTCCTTTAGTCCCCTTTGTATCGCTGTGACAATGTCGGTGGCTTTGTTTCAAGCTTGCTGGCTCATCACATGTGTTTGCAAAGCCCACATTTCTCAGTATCCAGTCCCCAGAGATACAACAGTAGACAAAAGGACAAGGCGACCCCACTTAGCCAAACCCTGGTGCTGACAACACCTGTTTTGGGTCCCTGCCTGCAGGCTATGAACACTTATGAGGTCTGTGCATCTCTGGACTTTACCTTCAATACACACTGATAGTGACAAAGTTTTTTGGGGAGACAAACACTCACTGGGAGTCTGGGGGAACACTGCTGGCAAAGTAGTATGCCACGCATATTTATGGCACATGCCTGTGTATGTGTGGTAGTGATAGAATCAGATAGTGAAATTAACTTGCTCTGATACCACACCACCTAGTTTCTAATCCTAGCTCTGCTGTGGGAACTTCAGCATATTCTTTAATCACCCTTGGCCTTTGCCCTCAATTGCAAGACAGGGAAAATGTTGTAGTCAGTTCTCCATAATTATGACAGAATACTTCATGCTGGGTAGTTACAAAGTAATGAAGTTTCTTAGCTCATACTTTGAGGCTGAGCATCCAGAGAGCATGATGTTGGCTCTAGTAAGGACATCATGGCAGACAGCATCATAACAGTAAGAGTGCACACAACAGGAAGTGATCACGTCACAAGATCAGAAGTCAGGGAGTGAGAAGGGACCAGTCCTAGAATCCTACCGCTGGACCCCACCTCTTCATGGCTCCACAACCTTTAAATGTTGTCACACTGGAAACAGGACAGGAAATATTGGAGGACACTGATATGTCTAAACCATATCATAACATCATTTGTTTCAGATAGCTGTGAGAAGCAAATCCTTCAGCACTATGCCTGGAACAATTGAAAGCCCTTCCTTAAACATGGTCTAGCTGCGGTGGCAAACATTTATCTGCTGAATCCTAAATAAACCAGCTGTTTGGTGACTGACATTAAACCAGATAGAAAGTTCCAGAGCCAGAGACCCAAACTGAAACTGAAGGTGCATTTGATTGCCCAGAAAAAGGTGAGGATATAATAAAAGTGTTCAGAAAAAATGGAAAAAAAGAAAAAAAAAACTAGAAAGTCTTCTCTTCCTTTTCCATGGCATCCAATAATGGAAATATGGCAAAAGATTTCTGCCAAGTCCAGATGGTTCCAATGACAAACATGTGCCAGAACTCAGACACAAATGGTCAAGCTGAGTTGGGGAACCAGGACTAGGGGACAGGCACAGCCAGCTCCAGGACTCTCCTCAAGGATGGACATTCCAGACAGAAAATTCCCGGTGCTGTTGGGTGCTATGGAATTTCAGAAGTCTAAGGGAGGGTGGGGCAGGGTGGAAACTGAACGTTGGCCACAACTAGCAGAAGGACAAAGGCCCGCATTTGCAGAAGTCGTTCTTAGCACTGTGATGTAAATGGAATGCTGTCCAGATTTAATATCAGTGGTGCAGATAAAAACAATGTCAGCAGACTGGATAATTAGAACTTTTTGGCTCATGCCTTCTCTCTCTCACTTTCTTGAGGGATGTTGAAAGAGACGGAGGAGATGGTCCAAAACCCCAAGAATTCCTCAGAGCTGCAGTGTATTTTTAGCTCCTCCTGGCATCTGGGAGAGCAGAGACATGACTTCAGGTTCAGCTTTTGGCTGTGCCCTTTACACCAGTCTGAGCAGCTCTTTTTAAACCCCTTTGATATAGATGGATGGGTCTTAAAGAAACACATGAGCTAATTAAGACCACATTTGGGGAGCCATTCCCTTTCAGCAGAGGACCGAACAGATAGGAAGTCAGTTGCCACTGGTCCTTTTCCTCACAGCTCCCCAAACTCCTCTCTCAACCACTCCAGGGAAGTGCCAGCCTTTCAGCTAGACTTGCTCAGCTCAGGACTATACTGTTAACCCCAAAGCAGTGGGTGTCCAGGGGCACATGCAGGTCAGTGCAGAGAGGCTGGGCCCCGCCACCTGTTACTGCTGGCCTTAAGTTCAGGCCATTTGAAAAGGGAAGAGTGAATCACAAAACCTCAGATACAGTTAACAGACCTAACACAGCCTCCCACCCAACAAAGGAATCCTGTTTTTCCTAACTGGGCAACAGTGGTCTGGGGTGTGCATTGGGAATACAACTGGCAGAAGGGATGGGCCCAACCTCAGCAAGGTTCAAAGTAGGACTTGGTCCATATTCTGTGGATAACCCTGAGAACAACTTGAGAGTGCCAGGAGCCTCACCTCAGCACCAAGGACCTAGCTGACACGAGCTCCTGCAGACCCTGTAAAAAGGACTAGACACCCCAGTAATGAGATACAAAGGAACCCTCTCTGTCCACAAGGAACAGAACAGATAGCCAGGGAAAGAGTCCATGCCACCATATAGCAGGAGCAACTCTCTTAGGAAAAGTCTAGAACATATCATTTAGACCCCTCTCATCACCTAGCTCCTCTAGAGAAGAGAAACAAAGGTGTTTATTATTGGGATCCTGATGGAACCCAACTAGGCCATCCATACATGGTTGAATGACCAAGAAAATCCTCATAAATGAAGTTCTTTCCCCACAAGTCCCTCCTTTCCATACCATGTCAGGAGACAGTCTGTTACTTACTGAACCATGATATGTCTCCCCCTCACTGGATCAAGGTGTCTGCAGCCACAAAATATAAATGCTACTCTTCTAGAAGACAGGCCTGCAACTATTTGAAGACAGTTCTTATTTATCCTCAACCTTCTTAGACTAAACACAGTCCCCTTAATGATTCCTATTTGGCATTGTTTTCCTTCCACACCATTTGCACACACACCATGACCCTGAGGACTAAAGAACATGATGGCACAGCGGTTGAATGCACACCCTGGAATCCCAGCTCCATTACTCACTGAGTTCCCGTTTCCTCTGCTTGATAATCTTAGTTGGGAGAATTAAATAATCAACTCATGGAGAACTCTTAGAACTGCACCTGTCCCTTGATCAGTATCTAATGTAGTGTTTGCTACTCCCTGCTCCAATGCTTAGCAGCTGGGTACTTTATTGCCTCTCCTCTCTGGCTCCTCATCAACAACACAGCAGTGCCATGGAGACTGCTTAAGACCTTTAATGACACAAAGGATTAGACGTTCTCTGGTCAGTACTGCTTAGATAACAAGGATGCATAAACACTCACATCCTCCTTTTCTATTGTTGATACATTTGGAAGCCCCTGGGTCTCACAATTCTGCACATCTTACCTACAGAGACACTCACGGCCTTTGTCCCAGGCTTGCTTTTCAAGAATACTTGTACACTCAACTGCTCAGAAAGGAAGAGAGGCACACTCCAGTTAGACACCCCCCACACACACACACACCCTGTCCCCTGATGAAACAACGTGAAACTGTACCTACTGGCCCCTAGAAAAATCCAAATTCCTTAGGATCCCCCACCCCTGGTACCAGACCACTGTGATGCAGCTATACTCTTCCTGACTTCTTGGCAATAACCCTTGGGGGTTGGAGCCCAAAGAACGAATGTAAGAAAATGCTGATACTCTAAGCTGTTTTTGTTGTGAATCATAAAGTGCTTTATCTCTAATCCACAAGTCTCCCCTCCTGCCAGAAACCATTAACTTGGCAGATTAACTCCTTAGTTTGCAAGAAGGTGAACTCTCCTCTTTATAGTTGTTGAAAACAGCCTATAGAAGAGATAGTGGCAAAATAAACTTCCTTTCTCCTGTCTTTATTTTAGAAAATCATCAACCCCATCACATCCTGTTCATGTTATTAAAAGAAAAACAAATAACCAAAGGACTTTAAAATCCTTATTTATTCATGTTGATTCTCATCTCAATTTAATCCAAATTTCCATTCAAGGTTTTTGTGAGACTTTTTTTTTTTCTTTTTTATTTGAAGGTCCCCTGTTAAATTCTCTTGCTGGAGATGTCTGTCCTCCTACTTCACTCATTCCTTCCACCAGACAGGCAGAACATCCCTCTAAGTCTAGATTCTCACTCAGACATCTTATCCCAGCAACCCCCAAACCACAAAAAAGGAGGGTATATGTCCTGACACTATGACATGGCTGAGACCATAGCACACCAGCTAGAGTAGTCAAGCAGAAGAATTAAGAACAGGTACATACTTCCAGAAAAATCTAGCTGAGAACCACTACCATCCAGATGTGGGAGGACAGCTTCAGGTGAAGTAGTCACTGCCTGACTCGCATCCGGCACCAGGAACAGGCCAGTAGGGCAGAGTCAGAGGCAATGCTATGACATTCCCAAAGCATTTTCACACACTCTGGATAACTTGGTGGGAGACTGAAGGATGCAGAAGTTGTCAGTGGCTCCCACCCCCACCCCGGACATGGGACATGAGGTTTTCCTCTGCTTCCTGCCTTCACCACCACTGTCACATTTAGAGCAGAGGTCTCATGGAGATGCTGAGCTTTGACTTATAGGTGAATACTAACACTCAGCTAAGTTACTGGAGAGTTTCACAGTTTTCCCCACCAGGTAGGTATGTTCTTGATATTAAACTATAACTTACAAAACTTGTTCAAAAATAAAAGAAAATAATCCAGTGACACTGGTGACGTAAATGCTTTGCTATTATTCATCTTTTCAATGTTTTAGCTTTATTTTTAGATTTTACTGTTTCAAGATTTCTTACAATATTTTTAAGCATGGCTTAAAAACCCTGAGACTTCAACATCTGGTCATGAGTTACTTGCAGAACTTTAGCATAGTTTTCTTTCTTTTGAAAAATAATTAATCTGTGATGGCTTTAATGGATGGCAAATGAATAAAAGCAGCTTTAATGTTGACATAGTTTTAGCATTAAGATTGGACTTTATCAGGCCCCATGATCAGGGGTCGTCTGGAAAAGTTTATAATCTGGTTCCATGGAAAACTCCAGGGGATGGACCCTGGGCCTGGAAGCTTATTTCAGTTTGAGCTCTGAGAGGGCTCTCATCCCACACCAATGGCCTTTTTTGTTTATAGAGGATTTTCAACTGGTGGCCCTCCCTATGCCAAGATGGCCATCCATTTCTTCAAAGCACTCATAAACATTTCAATCAGAGGCTACTGCTGTCCTTTCCCAAGGCACTGAAAATTCTCTAGTCTCACCACATCCATTTTCCCAAGGTACTGAGAATTCTCTAGTCTCAACTACATCCAAGAAAGAGAGAAAGGATTACACCCAAATTAGATCCCAGTCTCCTCAATGTCAGGAAACCTTATTTAAACTGGTGTCCAGTTTGCCCAGTTCTGAGGGTGCAATGGTTGAGTGTCCCCCCCAGGACTTGATTAGAAACTGAGTTCCTCCTTCAGTGTTGAGATAGAAGAGCTTTTGGAGGTGATTGGGTCTTGGGGCATCCGTCACATATGAGTAGGCCCCTATTTTGGAAACAGGTTTGCCATAAAGGCAAGTTAAATGTCGGGTCTCAAGATCTCTTGCCCATCTGTCTTTTCATCATGGGATGATGCAGCAAAGGGGTCCTCACAAGACTCAGCCCCTTGACCTTTGACACCCAACCTCCAGGACTGTAAGAGATAAACTCTGTTCTCTGTAAGAGTTTGTGGTCTTCTGTTAAATCAGCTCCAAACTGCAGTTGTACTGAAGGCTGTTCTACTACAGGTTCTGCCTCTAATCAGAAATGGCCAGCTCCTCAGGCCCATGTCACCCCCTGGATACACACTAATGATCAAAGGAAGAAGTCGCAGCTGACCCAAAGTACTCCCACAGAATTCCTTCCTGGACACAGATCCCATTGGGCTTTGCTCTTGGTGAGGCCTGAACTTATGGTTTTGAGAGAACCTCCAAGGGTAGTAAGAGAGGGTCCCTCTATGCTTCTTCGGCCACATTCAGGATCACACGAACTGTACAGAAAGTGGGAAACCCCAGGGTATATCAACTGGGCATTCAAAATGCCCCTCATGATTCTTCTATGTCCCCTATCCTCAGGTTGGAGCCCTACAATGACATTAGAGATGGGTGGCTTCTTAACTGGGAGTCTGATACCTGTGTGCTATTTCCGTTCCTTCTGTCTTCTCTGCTATCCAACCCCTTCCACTCAGGACATCCCCAAACTCTTCTGGTCCCTCCTTGTCAGCACCGCCCCCTCCCATAAATCTACTCCCCCAAGTAAATAGAGCAAGTAGGTGTTACTTTGGGTATCATGCAACAGAGCTGCGATGTAGTCAAGCTGAAACAGACAAGGGGGGCCCACCTCTCCTGGGGACATTATGTAGGGATTATCATTGGTTTCAAAAAATCGCTTAAGATTAACATTTTAAATTCTTACCGGTTGGTGATGCTCATCTTCCTATAAGGACTTTCCTATAAGCAAAGACTTTGGGGATCCCAAATTGGAGAATCCTAATACCTAGGCCTCTAGGAAGCTTTAGAGCCATCTGCTTACTGCCAGGGGCTAATGAATCACAACTTCGTAGTCTCACACAAGAACTACTAATTCGTGGAGTTAAAGGGCCCTGTTGTCTGAAGCCTGCATGAGCATAAGGACACCTGCTGCAGCCCCACCCCCTGCTATTGAATGCCAAGGGACAGAAAAGTTACTAAGAACCAGCACTTGAAAAGCTTCTTCTCACCTACCTACAACTTCCACCGGGCAGAGCAGACTCCAGTCACCTGCCTTTTAACAAAGTTACAGCAGTGAGAGAGTGGCTCCAAGCACAGAAAGAAGAGCGGATCAGCCCTGGCCTCAGTGAGTTTCCAGTCCAACAGAGAAGAGGGGGTCCCCATTACCGGTTTCTACAGAGTTAGGATGCATCTCAGTGCATTGCCACGGCTATCACCCTATTATTATCATTCCTATTATCATTCTGTCAATTATTTGATAATCTTTCTGCCCTTGCTTTCTGGGATGCTGCACTCTCCTCCTTCCTCTTCCTGGCCCGTAAGTGGATCACTTCCAGTATTGTTGACTTACAATAAGCAAGAGTTTCCCATACTCACTTCCTAGCCTCCCCACCGATCTCCAGAATGTCACAACCAGAGACCTGCAGGACACCACTTTTATCTAAGAGAACACAGCAGAATTTTCCATCTCTCCAAATAGATGTTTCTCCCACCCAGGCAAAGGCCTCATCCTCAACCCTGTGGTCAAATCCAGGATCTTTTCACCCTGCCTCTTACCTAGTATTCATTTTAACTAGTTCTTAGTTTGATCACTTTTTAAGGCTACCACCTACCATCATCATGCTTACAGACTACTGTAGAGCCTGCTACCTGCTTCTCTTTCCACTTTCCTCCCCCAGTAGTTGACTCCAGGAAGCAGCCATATACCAACATACCCCACACAGCACCCTCCAGGGGCTGTTTACTATATACAGAATAAAATCTGAGTTCTTACCATTGCCTACAGGTCTGAGGTTCAACTGCTATCTGAGTAGGAGGAAGAGCAGAAGGAAAGAACACCAAATCAGACACATGAGCCCAAAGAGCTAAGGGGTTGGTGAGAAGACCACAGTCTCTTAAGCATAGAGGAAACAGGTAAACATCCCAAAGTTAACAATGCCCTGCCGACTGTCAAAATTTACTTCCTGTTAAGCTCTGCTTTACCCCTCTAGTGTTAGCTGGCCAACTTGATGCTCCTCCAACCACACCTAATTGATTCCAGCACCGTGGTCTTGGCAATTGCCAAGTTCTTTGCTTGAATATAGAGTTCTCACACCAGATAGCCTAAGTAAGACCCATGCTTTTCCTTCATTCTCCTCTTTGCTTCTAGGTATCCTCCACAGAAATGTTCTACTTGGCCATCCAACATTCTCTCTCTTTCTCTCTCTCCCTCTCCCTCTCTCCTGCTCTGTCTCTACTGTAAAGCAGCTGCCTATTTCTCCCATATAAAGGAAAACTACATTGGAACAGGAATTTGACCCTCTCATCACTCAAGGAAGATTTGTTGAATAAATCACTAAGTGTCAAGTGTCAGGTCATGTCATTTTATACTTTTTTTTTTTTTTAAAGAGGACTCAATTTCTCATAGAGATGGTTACAACATTGATAAAGGTCCTAAGCAGACTTCTGAGACACAACCACAAGAGAAAGTCGTTTACTACGAGGACCATCCACAGACAAATAATCCACTGGATGCGGGACACATCAACACTTTACAAAAGAGCTCAAAGAAAATACCTTGTAGAGAGAGATGATTAAACTCCATATTTGAATACAAGTTAGCAAGAAACAAAGTCCTAGAAAACATGTGTGATTTCATAAGGAAGAGAATTGACAATTGACAACGGAGCATATGCAGCTGTGGGTTGATATGCTGTTGTTAGGTGTTCGGTATCAGAGGTCACTGAAGGACACTGACAAACCCCTCCTGCACAATCAGCAGTTTGTAAACCAGGAACTGAAACTGTGGGTCTCTAAAGGAATGGGATCTGGGTCATTTCTGGCCCTAGATGAAGACATGCCTTTCTAAACTGCCCAAGAACCATGACTGCTAACCAGGGCAAGGGAGAGGGTGCAGTCAGTAAGCCTGAGGGCGTGAGTTCAATCCCTAGCACCCATATCAAATCAAGGCTGGGTGGTGTGCAGGGCAATCCCAGCTCTGGGAAAGCAGAGATAGGAGGACCCCTGGGGCTTGCTGGCTAGCAAGTCCAGACAAGATGTGGAGTTCCAGGTTCAGTAAGAGATCCTGTCTCAAAAATAAGGTGGCCCCTAAGGTGAGGTGAAAGAGGCAGAAGTAATTATTATTAATGTTATTTCCCTAACAAGTGAAAGTAACAGAAAGTAACGTATGTACATGATTCAGGTTATGTCCACAAAATGCCAAAGGGTGACCCAAATTTTGGAAACCTGAGAATATTTACTATTGTACAATTGCCCACAAAAGGCACCATCTGCATTCAACAGGCTTTCTCTGTGTGTCACTTAGAAGTCTTCTTCCTAAACAGATGGTAAGAATGTTTGCAAAGTCATGCCTGTGGGAGCTCTCAGGCAAGACCTGGAGCAGCTCATGCCCACAGAACCAGCTGTGGTTATGGGCTCAGTAACAGGGTCCTGCTCTATCCCCAACCCAAGGAGGTCTGTCCCCTACAGAAGCAAAGGAGAACTCAAAAGCAGGCAGAGTTCATCAGAGGGGCGCCCTCCAGAGGAAGGAGGGGGAGTTTCAGGACTCAAGCATGAATAGTCTCTAGTAGAAGCTAGAAGCCTTGCCCACTGCCCTACCTCACCCTGCCCCTGCAGACCTTTAGACTTTTTCCTGGCTGGTCCCAATGACAGTTCCCATTGACTAACCAGGTCTAACATTCTACCAGCTAAGCCAAGGCCAACAGGTAGTTCTAAAGCATCATGTCACCCTCACCTGCCCAGGTATCTGGCCAGGCATCCTCTCACATGAAGGATCTCCTGGGGAACAAGGGAGACAGACACACGGCCCCCCTCTGCAGCTCTCCTGGTACCTGAAGCAGAATGGTCAACAGCAGAACTTAAAAGCCCGAAGGACTCACCAGCGTCTTCCCTGTGTTCTGTTGTGGCAACTGGGCTGGAGGGCCAGGAAGGGCCTGGAGAACTGCTTCCTGCCCTGTGAGCCCTACAGGATGTTCTGAACTGCAGCACAGGCAGACAACTCAGAAGCCACCTGGGTGGGAAAGAGAAGAGGAAGGGAAAAGAAAAACAAACAGAGACAGACATGTCCAAGTGTAAGAGCGGCTAGGAGTAGTACATTGTTCTCAGGAAAGTCTCACAGTGACAATAAGTGGGACATGACAAATCCAGAGTTCAGAAACAACAATTCCACGAAGAGCCAGAACAAGATGCTTTCTTCACCAAGGAAGATTGATGGGCAGTGTTCTGGCCAGGTAGAAGAATATGGAAAGATGCTCTGGCAGGGGTGAGGGGAAAGGGCTTTGGGAGCTGTCTTCACATAGGTAAGGGGCAGTGAAGGCAGATGGGTGGCAGCGCCTTCTGGACAAATTGCCTGGGTAATCGGGGGCCGGGCATAGGTGACATACATTGCCATGGAAAGAAGGGGCTAAAAGAAAATACACTGTGAGGGGGAAAATGGCCAGGCTGGGCCTGAGTCCTTCGTTTCTCTAGAATTCACATTAAGCCAGTCCACCTAGTCTACCCACTCTACCATGTCCAGGCCATTAATGGTCTCCTTTCTCCTTTCTTCAGAGACTGTTGCTCCCTCTGGAGGCAAGTTTTACATTTAAGAAGGAAATTAATAGCTTTGGGAGAGCCATCTCTTCCAAAGTCTTAGGTTTTGTCATTTGTAGCTTGTTTCTGTTTTTCCTTAAGGAAAATGGGCCTTCATCATGGCATACCAGCCAGGAGGCTGCATAATGAAAGATCCTTAGGAGGTCCCTTAATAGAGCACGCGGGAGACCCTTCACTAGTAGTTTCCTTCCCACATTGAGATGTTCTATAAGGAGGAAAGTGGAGTAACTGGGCTCTTGGAGGAATGTGATGGGTGGACTTCCAGGCCTATGTCAGTCTCCTGGCCAGATGCTCTGCCCATGTGACCAACCTAGTTCTGTTTGGCCACAGAACCAAATGTAGCTGAATCAGAATGGGTATTTCTGCTTCTCTCACGGGCTAAGTCGGACAGACCTTGACCTTAAAGACAAAGGGGGAGCCCGGCTCACCTGGTGTTTAAGAATTCTTAGTTCCCTGATCTTAGATCCTCTTCCAGGATGTGTGGAGCTGATAACTCATCCTCACTAGTCACTTTCCGTGATCTGCCAGCTGGAGATGCCTCTCAGCTCACCATTTCTCCCCGCTATCCTCAGGACCGCCACCCTAGACACTGTCTGAACCAAGCTCCTGGATGCTCCATCATTCCCACATCATCCCATAGTCACATTATAATTTCCGTTTCATGGACACTTCATATTTTTATTTCCAAAGGACTGGAAGTCATAAGAAAACATGAAATAAAGCTACTGATTATTTGAAGATAAGTGTAGAAAAGCTCATCCTAAGCTAATTTCTTAACTCTACCAAGAATTCCATCTATCCTGATACATGGGAGCAAGAAAAAATGGGGGAGAGAGTCACATAATTATACATATTATCCTGGTACAAGGAGGATGAGAGGAAATGGAGGGGAAAGGCCCTCCAGAGTGAACTCCTAAAGGCCCCTCTACGGAATGAGAATGAACTTCAATGGACTGAAAACCACTGGACTTTCAGGAACTAATATTTACCAGGTGGTCTCTTTTAATATCAGCATTTGTTTTAAGAAAGCATCGAAATACTAAAGCATGTGTTGTCAAAGCCATTGCTTCAGTATTGGGGCAGAGGTCTGGAAGCTAATACATATCTCATGGTTCTCAACAGAAAATTGTATGGCCATCACCCATCCTGGGGGTTGGAAGGAAGGAGAGGGTGGTGATCAAGAGGTCAGAGAGCACTGGCTGTGTGGGGAGATGATTGTTTTAATGAGTTAAGGACAACGAGAAGGAGATCCAATTACCCATATTAGACAGAACATTCATTATAAAGAATACTTTCCTATGATACTAACAGCATCCCTACAAAGAAGCCCTGGGAAAAGAATCAGTAATTAGTGGACCTCTTCTAACACCCCTCTTAAGTACCAATTAAACCTTCACTGGGAGTTGACAGCAGTGACCACAAGAATGTCTGCTCCAGGGTGTACTGCAGGAACAGGGTGCCAGGTTTCTGCTGTGTCCGTCTGCTGGTGGTAAAGTACATATTGTCTATCTGAGGAGGAGGGATCCCATCAGGCACCACTGGCTGGAGAGAAAGCTGAACAACGGTGAACTAAGACATGCCCAAGGAAAGAAAACATGCCTATCCTGACTTTGATTTCTACAAATGTCAAAACGAGGGTGCAGCTGGGACACCAAAACTCTACTCCAGCATAGCAGAGGAGAAACTAGTTCAGCCTAGTTAGGTTCTCACAATGTGGTCAGTTCCCAGTTAGCATCACCTGGGTGGGAACTTGTGAGACTTGAAGATACTTGGGTTCACTTCAGACCTGCTGAACTGAAACTTTTATGGCAGAGCCAGGGTATCACCAAGCTCTCTGACTCTGATGCACTGAAAACTACTCGTCTAGAAAGTTTGGGGCTAAATATGGCAGCAAGCCACAAGAGATATTTTACAAATGCTGCTTTGCCTATCTTCAAAGTCTCTGTTGTACTCTGAGGAGTTTTCACATGCCTATTGCAAGCAAATGACCAAAAGCACCTTAAGGGGTTTAAAGACCCAGGAGTGAGGAAACAAAGGAAAGGGGTAAATTTTAAGGAACTAATTCAAGTCTCAACTTGATTAACCAGAGAGAAGTCTTCTGTCTTCAAGTAATGATGCACTGCTCTTTGGATAGCCAATGTAGCCACAGCTCAAAACTGAAGACACTAAAGGATACAGAACCATGCCTGCTCCCAGGTGGCTAACACCAAAGTGCCTTCTAGAGTCAGCCATATCATCAGACTCTTGTGGAAAGATGGTAAAGAAAGACAAATATTTTTGCCCCACTTTTCTTGCATACAAATGACAGCATGCTATTCACACTGTTTTACACATTGCTTTTTCCACTTACTGCAGGTTGGTGGCTGTGCTATACCAGAAACATCCAGAACCACCTAGAAAGGTTCTGTGTTTCTGAAAGCATACAACAATACGGGGTGTGGGAGAGTTCCCTGCAGAGAAGGAACAGCTGGTAGGCTACCACACGATTTTTCAGTGGACATCCAGCACATCCTCAATTCTCCACTTGCAGGACATTCTGCAAGCCCTATTGTGTGTTGTTTTACAACAGTAATATGGAAACCTTCACAAGGGCCATTAAATAAATACAAAGTAGCATTACTAGAATGCACTAGAGCCAAGTGACTCAAGTTGACTCAAGTTCCCTAGGACAAAAGTAGAAAGGAACTTAACCACTAGAGAAAATTCAAAGCAATGACATGACTTGGAAGTCCAATAACTATAAATCACATTTTATCTGTAAGAATTAAAACCCAGAAACAGAAGCAGACCCACAGCTAATCACTGAGCTGAACTGGAATCCAGATGCAGAGAGGGAGGTCAAGACTAGGCTACAGAAACCCACAGAGACAGCTGACCTGAACAAGGGACAGCTAATGGGCCCCCAAACTGATAGCTGGGAATCCAGCATTGGACCAACTCAGATCCCCGGAACATGGGTCTCAGTCAGAAGGTGTGGGCATTCTAAGGGACCTCTGACAGTGGAACCAGGATGTATCCCTGGTGCACAAAAGGGCTTTGAGAGCACTTTCCCCATGGAGGGATACTTCCTTAACCTAGAGGTAGGAGGGAGGGCCTAGTCCCTACTCCGAATGACTTGACAGATTTAGATGACCCCTCCAGGAAGGCATCGCCCTACATGTGGAGTTGGGGGGGATGGGAGGGTGGTGGGGGCACGGGAGAGTAGAAGAGAGGGAAGGAGGGAAGGAGGGAGGGATGGAGGGATGGAGGGATGGAGAGGGAACTGGGATCAATATGTAAAACAAGAAAAATAAATAAATAAAGACGAATTAAAACCCAATGAATGATAAGGACACAAACTGACTAAGACCAACCTACTACTTGATAGGGCTATTTTCCAACACTTACTATCATGTATACAACACAAAATTAAAAAAAAATGTAATTTAATCTTATACCAATCTCCATTGTAGTAACATTTCCTTCAAAATTATTTCTGTTCATACTTCCCCAGCACCATTAGGAAGATATCTTTCCCCTCTGATTTCTATTGAGTTTTTTTTTTTTTTTTTAACTTTCACTTTTTATGAATGTAACATCAAAATGTAAAGCATTAAAGCTTTGGTAAATAAACAAATAATATACAAACAACCTTATTGGAAAAAATTCACATGTCATATGATTTATACTAATCAGTAGGATTTTTCTGCTATAGTCACAGAGTTGTGCAACCATCACCTGGATAAATCCCAGAACGCCCTCATTACCGAGAAAGAAATTCTGTACCTGCCATTGCTCTCCACCTTCCCAAACCACCAAACCCAGCAACCAGCAGTCCAAATTTCATTTTCAGCTGACCAACCAGCACATGCAACACAAGTAAGGAACAAAATCAATGGCCTTGTAGATAAGTCCACATAAAATGCCCTCCACTCTCCACTGAAGAGCAAAGAAACAAAAGAATGAGAAAAAAACAAAACAGAAAGCATTTAAGGGCTACAGCATAGTACCAGATGTTCTAAAGCAAACCACCATTGTAAATAAGTATAAGAAATAGAACAATGATGGTGATAAAGTGAAACAAAAAACCCTTTCAATTAATATTACAGGTAGAAAAAGAAGGTAAAAGCAAGGGAAGATTAAACAAATAAAAACAGCTGACATATTTTGTCCCAATCATATTAATAATTATATCATATAAAAAAATCTAACATCAATTAAAATGGGATAAAAAGACCGAGTATATACTACCTACAATAAAACCTTCTTTGAGGTTTACAAATGCAAGCACTAATTAAATAAAACAGAAATGGTTACACTGACACCAGACAATGGAGTTCAGAAGGAAGAACACTGCCAGGAATAAAAACAATCACTTCACAATGAGTAGTTTACTAGAGAAAGAATAACCCTCAAAAAACATGCAAACATTTAACACAGACTTCAAAATAATTCATTCAAAAACTCTTAAAACTAAAAGGAGAGCTAGGAAAATCCACTGCTGTAATTGAAGGCTCCAATACTCCTGCTCAGTAGTGATGAACCACGTAAAAAGAAAACAGGAAGATCCAATGATCTGCACACTAGTGACTAGAACCCCCATCACAAACACCAAATACACGTTCTTCTCAAGTACGCATGTAACACTGATCAAGTAACCCAGATTCTGGGCCACCGAACAAACTGAATTAAAAAAAAAAAAAAAAGAGGTACAACATACTAATGTCCTCTGGGGGGAGAGGGGGGGATGAAATTGAAGCAGCAGAGTCAACAGGAGCTATCTGAAAAGGTACTAAAATGGTTAGAAAACAGTGTACTTCCAAAGAACCCCTGGTTCAAAAGAAGTCACAAGGAATCTTACAACATTTATGACTGGCTATGCATGGTGGTGTATATCTGTAACCTAGCACTCGGGAAGCTGAAGCAGGAGGATTATGAATATGAGGCCAGCTTGGGCTATATGATGAGACCTGTCTCCAAAAAGAAATTCAAAGTGAATGAACATGAAAACACATGAATGTGAGGGTTGTCAGAGCCTAAAAAAAAAAAAAATCTTTGAATTAAATTTAGTATTAAATATCTGTATCAATGAAAACAAATCTCAAATCAGTGGTCTAACCTTTCACTTTAGGAAACTAGGAAAAACAGGCAAACTAAGTCCAAATCCATTGGGAGGAAGGAAATAATAATGGCAGAAATCAATAAAATTGAAAAGAGAAATGAAGAAAATTTCCTAAGTTTGACTTATGAAAAGATCAATAAAGTTGATAAGTGTGTAGCCAAGTTGGTCAGGAAAAAACAGGTAAAAGAAACTATAAAATTCAGGAATGAAAGAAGAGACACTATTATAGATCCTACAGACATTGAAAAGGTAGAGTACTCTTTCCTTATTCACCCCAACTGGATGTCAAATAGTAACAGATTTTATAAATACTTTTTTTCCTATATATGCACTTCTATAATAAAGCTTAATTTACAGACTAGGCACAGTAATAATTACAAATAATACAGCAAAACAAATATAATCATGTAGTACAATAAAAGTTCACATTTTAGGATCATCCTTAACTAAATTATAGGTTGTTTGAACACAAGCACCCCAATATAACTGTATATACATGATATATACATAATAATTGAAATACTCACTAAATGACTGGTAGGCAGACAGGACTGAGCATGGGTATTTGGACAAAAGGACAGAGCTAGACAGTATTAAACTCCATCATGCTACTTAGAAGAGTATACCATTCAAACATTATAACTTAGTCAGAATTCCTCATTTAACATTGTTTGACTCACTGTGGACATTGAGCAACTGTAGCCATGAGCAGGGTAGGGCACCTGCTATATTATGAAGACTCTATGCCCACAATTTGGCAACAGATAGAATAGGCAAATTTATTTAAAAATACTGTCAAAAAGTCAGACAACAACTCAGGGCATTGGTGGCACATTCATTTAATACCAGCCCTCAGGAGACAGAGGCAGGCAGATCCATATGAGGTCGGAGCCAGCCTGGTCTACAGGACTAGTTCCAGGACAGGCTCCAAAGCCACAGAGAAACCCTGTCTCAAACACACACACACACACACACACACACACACACACACACACACACACATACAACATTAAATATATAGTCTGAACTAAAGAAATGTCATGAGACCAACATTACTTGAAATGATAAGAAAGGGAATGAGGTGGTTCATGGGTTATGGGGCTATTGCTGAGTCTAATTACCCAAGTTTGATCCCCAGAACTCACAGGGTGGAAGGAGAGAACTGTTTCCTAAAACTTGTGCTCTGACTTACACATGAGTGTCATGGCACATACATGCACAAATACATGTTTAAAAGTATAAAAAAGGAAACTACAGACTAATACCCTTCGTAGACATAAAAATTAATTTAGAAATCAATATAAAAAACTAAAATTGCTTCTTGACTTGTCCCATCACACACTGGAAATATTAAATGTCGACACTAAAAAATTAGGTATGATTTGAATGAAACATGTTTTCCTTTTACATAACAGTAATGTCAAAAGTTCCTAAGTCAAATCACTTACCACCATTTGCATATGATAGATTCATTAGACAAGCCTCTCCCAAAAATCTAACACAATTCAGTTTCTATTCATTGTTCAATTGGGATACACAGAAAACAACAAAAATAACAAGAAAACCTGTGAAAACTTGTCCAAACCAGATCCATGGTGCTTGAAGGGTCCAGAGTCCTCCAACATAAGGATGCATGATAGGGACATCAAGCATGTGATAGAGCTGAAATGAAGTACTGATTACAGGTAAGAGAGAACCAACCACTCACATGCAGGCAGATTTCACCTGAATAAAATGTTATCAGATCTCTGGGCCAGTATAGCTGCTTCCTACTTAGGATGGAAGATTCTTAAAACGAATTCAAAAGATCCTTGGCAGGATATGTCAGGGACACTACAGGACATCTTCTTTAAATGGCATGGACCTGTTGGCACTGGAAGTTCTTAATGATAAGAAGAGCAGGAAAAGAAAATCCAGTTGGCTTAATTAATGTTTACTAAATGGAAAGAAAGGGCATGTGAAATTAATTTACATTTAAAAAGCATGATACTTACTGTCCTTACACTAGCAATCTAGCAGAGATGCGTACATATTTACATATTTCTAAGATATATCACACACAAACATTCTGCATCTCTCTATTTACTCAAAAGAAGCTAAACGTCAGCCCTTCATATCTTTAACCATTTCTATTCTGTCTGCCCACCCCCATCCCCTCTCTTCCTCCTGACTGGGCTCTTAAAGACCCCCAGTTATACCTACTGCTCTGTCCACCTATTTCTAACCTTCCTTTCTATTCATATCCTTTCAGTGAGTCAGTACCACCTCCTGCCACAATTTCCTTTCCACCTACACACTCCCTCTTTAACCTGCAACCACCTCGATCCTGTTATATACCACCTAGAATGTTAGAACGCTACAGGCCAGAGGGACTGAAGTATCATCAGGAGGATATAACATTGCCTCTCAGAAGCTCATTAAGTAAAAAGTAGCATAAGTCATTGCATTCAGTTACTTTTTTGTTGCTGTGATAAAATTCTCCTGATCAAAAACAAATGTGGGGGAAAGTTTATTTTAGCTTACAATTCCAGATTATAACTCACCATTTTGGGAAAGTCAAAGCAGGAACTCAAGCGACTAGTCACATCACTTCCACAGTCAAGAACAAAACCAAAGAAATGCATTCATTCTGTATGCTTGCTGCCTAGCAAGATTTCTTCACTCTTATACAGTACAGGGCCCAGCCTTGGGAATGATGCTTCCCCACAATCTTTCAAAGACATGCCTACAGACCAATCTGATCCAGACAACTGCTCAGCTGAGATTCTTTTTTAGTTATTCTAGGCTGCACCAAGAGTTAAAACTTGTAGATCATTTAAATACTGATTAGGCAGTGACGGGAGAAATGAAATTATTCTGGTACTGTCCATTACAAGGTTATGATAAATTGTTTCTCATGATGGTCATCAGCAACCCTTCCATCTTCACACACACACTAGATCAAAACTCACAACAGCAGACAAAATTTACCAGTTAAAAGACAAATTGTATGCATATTTTATTTATAGTTTATATAATATCTAGCTTTATAGTTCACAAAATGAAGCTAAAACACACAAGACATTTAAAAGAAATTACAGGAAAAATATGTAGGGCAAAAAAGAACCATCACAGAGCTAAACTGATATTAGACAAAATGGACTTTGATACATAACTAATCAGGAGAGAGGCTATCTGCATGATGATAACCAGACTGAGATAAAAATTTAGATGATAGCACTGGCATTGATTAGGAGCAATATCTCAGTAACTTAGCCCCAAAACAATATAGCTCAGAATCAGCCTAGTTCTGCTCAGTTTAACTCAATCTCACAATTATTTAGGTGAAAACACAAGTTTCTTACTATGAGCAGAAAAGCTTGATCTAACAGACATTTATAGAACCCTGTGCTTGATGACTAAAATACATACATTATTGTTTTCAAACAGGAAATGTTTTCAAAGATAAGGCTGCAAAGGCAACAATGGAAATCTCAACAAATACCAAAGAATCAACCAATTTCAACTTTCCCTGTTGGTTTCCTTACCAATATTTCACCTCTCAGAAACTCCCCTATTCAATGTACTTCTCCCCACTTGACCTTATAAGCAGACAATGTATATGTTCATTCACTTACTTTATACATTTTTATTAGATATTTAAACACCAGTCATTGTGGTAAGCACAGGGGATTCCTTAACTAACTAAACAAAGGACAAAGGACCCTCCTTGGAGGAGTTTACATTCTAGAGCCACTCTCTCACTGGGTTGCAAGTATCTTAAGGCAAGTTCACATCTAATACAGATTTAGCTAGCTCCCAGAATGCAGCTGGCTTTAGTCTGGCAGATGACACATACTCTGATACTGAGCAAAGAGGATCGGGAGCACTTAAGCATGCTGTGAAGTTCTATGAAACATGACCTATCAGGTAGCATGCTGTGAAGTTCTGAGACATGATCTGTTAGGAAGGTATCTGGGTCCAACAGTAATGACAAAAGACAAACATGCCGCATCCCCCTGCTATCGGCAATTCAGTGTTTCGAGTCTTAGTAGTTCTTGAATTAAAGCAGGTGAAGGTCCAGAAGTCAGACTGTTAAACAGGCCAATCGAATGCTGATGGTACCTAAAGCAATGAAGTCAGACTGAAAGGAGCAACTGTCTCTTATCATTGATCATCTTTGAAACTTGAGGACTGTTTAAAGAAGCCAGGTGAGCCAAGTGACCAGGTCCCACAGGTTAGCTTCCTTCATGAAGGAGGAAGGCCAGCCATGTCCAGGTCACTATGGGCCAGGAAACAGGGCTAGAGAAGTGCTTACTGCAAGGGATGATGTGGCTCACTGCAAACAGGTTCATGTTCTGACTGGAATGGGGACAGGATGGCTGTCTTGGGAGAGTCCACTAAGTTCCAGAAAGCTAAGAAAGAGAAGGACCTGGCAAAGATGCCTCTCTAAATATTGATTAGCTCTGTGTGCAGGGAGGTACCCATTTTAAAAGACCACTTTAGTCCAGGAAGAAAGAAAGAAAGAAAGAAAGAAAGAAAGAAAGAAAGAAAGAAAGAAAGAAAGGAAGAAAGAAAGGAAGGAAGAAAGAAAACACACAAAGCAATGGCCCCATGGCTAAAGAGAGGAAGGGAGCTATTGAAAACGCTTGCCCTCTGCTGGGTAGAATACAATAGTGGGGACCTCTGTGGAGCAACTATGGCTTCCACAGAATCACTCAGACCTGGTGTTTTTTGGGTTTTGAGCCTGTTCGAGTACTGTTACTATGGCAACAAGGCTGGGATGCTCAGCTCTACATGAGGGGTTTATCCCTCCAAATATGCCTCTCAAGTAAGCAACAAAGGGATTCGATGAACCTCAACTAATCTCATATTCTCCTGGGAGACCTCTCTTAGGAGGCACTTCCCCTCCTTACTCCCACAAACTTCCTAGGTTACACTCTGTGTTCAGCCCACAACCACATCTAGATGTTACTTTCACACACCAACCACATCTGGGTCAAGCCTGGAGTGCCCCGTCAGTCACAGGAGCCTCTCTGCCACCTGCTCTGCAGTGACAGAGCATGGACTGTTTCAGAATTCTCTTAAGATCCACATAGTTGCTAACAGTTAGGGCTTCTCTATTCACATCTTCAAATTCAGTCAACTAATAGATCAAAACAGCCTCCAAAATTGAGTTTCTCTGAACATACATGCCTTTTCTTCCCATTATTGTTCCTTAAACAACACAGTGTTAAATCTAGAAACTATTTAAAGGAGGACTGGGGAAATATAGCCCCAAAGGCAAAGTGCTCTAGGAGCACAAATACCATATACATACACACATGCTTTAACAGATACAGCAAGTAGACAAGCAGACTTGAGTTGTCATCCCCAGGATCTACTTGTCTTACTTCCATTCCTGTTGCTAAGCAACACAGGATGGAAAGAGTTATTTCAGCTCACAGTTCCAGGTTACATTCCATCACAGAAGGTACAGTGGTAGGAGCTTGAAGGAGTTGGCCATGTTACATCCATAATCTGGAACAAAGAGGAATGAACACACAAATACTTACTAGAAGTGCTCAGCTCACTTTCTGCACCATTATCCAGAATTCCCACCCTAAGGAATGGTGTCACCTGCAGTGGGCATGCCTCTCCACCTCAACTAATATAATCAAGATCATCTCCATAGGCATGCACACCCACAGGCCGATCAGATCTAGCCAGCCCCTCATTGTGACTCTTCACAGGTGACTCTAGACTGTGCTAAGCTGACAGTTCAAACATCATCTCATGAAAAGCCAGGCACAGTAGTGCACATCTCCAATTCAGTGCTTCTATGGGTAGATGGGAAACAGAAACAGGAGAATCTCCAGCTCTCAGATCAGCTAGTCTGGCATACATACATAGCAACAAATAGCAAAAGAGAAACCCCGACTCAAAGAAGGTAGAAGGTGGGGGGGCCAACACCCGAGGTTCTCTGACCTCTGTACTCAAACCATGGTATACACATCTGCACTCGCACAAACACATGCACAAACAGAATACAAACCCAAACAATTTGTTTTTAAAAAGAGATTATTTGTAATCAATCTCATTATTGGGAAAGGACATGTAAGGCACTATTGCTTAGATTGTTAGTTGGGGTCATCCTTTTAGATCTCTGGACATTTCCCTAGTGCCAGATTTCTCTTAAAACCTATAATGGCTCCCTCTATTATGGTATCTAGTAGCTGATGGAAGCAGAAGCAGACACCCACAGCTAAACACTGAGCTGAACTCTTAGAATCCAGTTGCAGAAAGGGAAGCGTGATGAACAAAGGGGTCAAGACCAGGGTGGAGAAACCCATAGAAACTGCTAGCCTGAACAAGGGGGAGCTCATGAGCTCCAGTCTGATAGCTGCGAAACCAGCATAGGACTGACCCAGACTCCCTGAATGTGGTGTTAGTTGGGAGGACTGGGCAATCTATGGGGCCTCTGGTAGTGGATCAGTATTTATCCCTAGTATACATATGGACTTTGGGAGCCCATTCCACATAGAGGGATACTCTGTCAGCCTAGACACATGGGAGAGGGCCTGGGCCCTGCTCCAAATGATGTGACAGACTTTGAAGATCCCCCATGGAAGGTCTCACCCTCCCTGGGGAGCAGAAAAGGGATGGGATGGGATGGGATTGGTGGGGGGGGGGGACAGGGGAGGATGGGAACTGGGATTGATATGTAAAATAAGCTTGTTTTGAATTTAAATTAAAAAATTATATTTAAAAAAGAGATTATTTAACAGATATATAAGGGACAGGTTGCATGCATATATGGTGCCATTTTACAGAAGGCACTTGGAATATCTTTGAATTTTGGTGTCTTTAGGGGGATCCTGAAGTTAATGTTCCATGGATACTAAGAGAGAACTATACTGCATATATGAGGCTTGTTGTAGCCATTTACACTATTTTCTTGATTTCCTTTTGAACACTAGAGATATGAGTTTGGAACAGATGCTTTTGAACACTAGAGATATGAGTTTGGAATAGATGCAATTTTCAAAATATAAACTAAAAGAACCTAATCCTTCTCTCCAAAATGAAATTATTTCAAAAGAGGGATAATTTGTGACTGTCAAGTATTACTACCTGCATAAGAAAAGCACCCTTACCTCCATAAAGCCTTCAGCTTCAAATGTAACCAAGGTGAACAGTCTCCAGATGCCCTAGACATGTGGGTCCTGATCAGTTTTTACCCCTGAATCTGTTGCTGAGCAAGTCAACTAGGACATGGAATTTTGGCAAGAATGTAAGATTAATATAATTCATTAATTCCAGTATAAACATTTCAGGTAGAAACCATGGGGTGGAAAGTGGAAAGAATGAACACTGCAAAGTTCTAGACCTCAAAACCACAAGTCCATTCTTCCCAGAGCAGAACATAGCACACCTGAGCCTGGCAGCTCTGGTGTTTGAGCCGTTATCCTAGCTCTGTGCTAAGATAAATTAAAGTGACCCAACTTCTATTTGGAACTGATAAAGTAGAGCTTACAACATATAGGTCACTCTCCTTCCCCTTTCTGGGAAAGGGGATCTTCGTTGCCTTTAAGCACTAAAGTGAGAAAGCTTACTTCCATCCAAAACACACTGCTCTGTGACACATCGCTGTCACACAGGAGTGTGCTGGCAGCTCGCCTGACTCAATGAGGATGCCATCCTCAGCTCCAAGCACATGACGGGTGGGTGAGCTCCTTTGTAGGTGTGCTCACTCTGTCTCTGCCTTTGCCGAGCCTCGCCTAGCAGCTTTTCCATTTAGTTACACAGCCTGTGACAGCTAACCTTGGCTGCCAATATAATGTGACTTAGAGTCACCATGGAAGAAAACCAATAGGTATGAAGATGTGATAGTTCTAAGCTGTGTCAAATGAGACTGCAAGCTGAACACCAGCATCCATTGTTCTCTCCTTGACTGCAAATGTCATGTGACCTGCTGCCTCAAGCTCCTGCTGCTGTGACTTCTCCACCATGACAAATGGCATCACCTCTGACCGTGAACCCAAATCAATCCTTCCTTCCTTAAGCTGATTTTGTCAGCTATCTTGTCACAGTCAACAAGGAAAATGATTAATATACTACCTATTCAAATACCTACATACTGTCATACATGTATGTCATTATACATTGTTCTAATCTATCTCTCTCTGTCCCATTGTCCCCATACTTTAGGCATACAGGGTAGGCCAGCTTATTCTAATTTTCCAATAAAGGAAATTGACTCAGAAATGTTTAGTCACTTCCTTGGTCTATATAGAGTAGAGCTTGAGTTCAGCTATGACCACAAATTCTAGAGTTTAGGTTTGTTTGTCTTTTCTATTCTTGCAATCTGAAAATACTTGTTTGGGGCATTTAAAATGTGCGTCCTGGGTTATGGCTGTGACCACATTGTCAAAGTTTTCTATTCAAGGACAAGTCCAACCTAGTGGTATATGCTGAGCCTGCCCCCTTCCTCATATACATCCCTTTCCTCCTCCAGTTTACCTCTCACATGTGTGTCTGGGACTAAGGCCTTGAGACATTCAAGTATGGGCATAAGGTAAACTGAGGGACTGGAGACTCTTGAGCACTCTCTTGATGTTGACTTCTGGGCTCTTTCAGGGCCTATGACTTGGGAGTTGCAGATACTGCTGCTGCTGCAGAAGCTGCCTGTTTCTCAAGCTTATTTTTATCACTTGCAACAGTGCCCAGATCCTGTGGTATTGGCCTTGGCCCTGAAGATGGTATAATAAGCAGGAAAATGTAGAGTACAACTTGGGAGAACTGAGCTCTTCAGAGTAGGAGACGCCTCAAAGTATAAGGAAATAAAAACTGGAGCTAATTTCTCCTGAAATGTGAGCAGTTCCCCCACTGACTTTGTCTCTTACATAATTCTCCGGCAGTCTGAGCTAGCCATAGGCCTCATTTCAGGCCCAGGATTCCTCTCCACCATACTGAAAACTTTTTCCAGCCCAGCTGGCTTCAGATACTTTCCTTGAGTGATTTTACACACATGGCCTCACTGGTCCTAGGACACAAGCTGGACAGGGGAGAGCCTCCCATTTGGATAAGACTCAGAGATGGAGATGTCAGCTCATTAGCAGGAGAATCAGAAGTAAACCACTGTCTTTCTGGCCTGAGTCCAGTGTTCCTGATGCTCAAACAAAGGTGTCATTGTGGGGAACCTTGTCCTCATCTCTACAATACTTACTTCTAGTGGGTTTTGATCAGGGCTCATATTCAGTTGAATTATTCCAAGAATCTAATTAGCACCCCTGCCATCATCTAGTATTCTCTCTCTAAGTCATTCATTACTTTAAAAATACAGAATCTTAGTTAGAGCAAATCTGGTCATGTTTCTAACCTATGTGAAGTCACGGTTTTCAATGTTCTCCACGATTAAGTTCAAAGTCCTCAAAATGGTGTGACATGGCTTTTATTCAATTCATCAGCCTCGTCTAAGGACACACCCTCACACAGGCTGTGGCCCACAAACCTCCTCTTTGATGGAGGAAGTCCTTCTGTATATATGTTTGTCTTATTGTTTGATGAATAAAACACTGTTGCTCAATAAGGCAGGAAGATAGGCAGGACTAGGAGATGAGGAGAATTCTGGGAAAGGTAGTCAGGATCAGACTCCATGTGAGACAGGGAAGAAAGGATACACCAGGAGTTCTCCAGTAAGCCAAGACCATGTGGAAATACATAGACTAATAGAAATGGGTTAATAATTAACACAGAGCTAGCCAATAAGAAGCCCAAGCTCCTGGCCAACAGTTTTATAACTAATATAGTGTAGTGTCCGTGTGTTCATTTGGGGCTGAAGGGCGGTGGGACCAGCCAGGACAAAGAACCATGTGTTACATCTCTCCTGGCACTGATCTACTTGGAACAGCTTATTCCCATCTGATCTCCTGAAATGTCTTCACCTACATCTGTGTGACTTGTCTTAAATGAGGTCCTCCTGGAGTGCCCTCAGCCCTCTTGTTGATAACTGTTACAGCTTTATTCTATCCCATATTTATGAGCTTTTAGGGCTGGGTGTTATTAACCTGGGTCTCCAGAATGTGAAATCAGTTCTATGCCATACAAAAGTAGATTAATGAATGATATCTGACTGAGGTTCAGGCTGGCCTACCTCCAGACCTTCGGGTACTGGATACAGATATTTAGACCTGACAATACAATCTTTAACTCATCCCTTTATGATTGACTTTTATGGTGATAGATTATTTATGGTTTTTTAAGCTTGCCTGAGGGTACAGAAAGCAAAGCCAACCATACTAGTTAGCTATAGTAGCCAGGCAGTGGTGCTACACACCTTTAATCCCACCACTTGGGAGGTAGAAGAAGATGGATCTCTGTTAGTTCAAGATCACTCTGAGCTACATGAAAATGGTCCAGTCCTGAAGAGAAACAGCTCACACATAGATGATCTCAGCACTTGGGATCACATGCCTTTAATTCCAGCACTAGGAAGGTATAAAAAGGCAAAGGGTCTCAATGTGGAGATCGATTCTCTAGCCACAATAAGGAGAGACAGCAGTCTGAGACTAGGTGAGAGCTCGTGGAGACAGGATCAGCCCTTTCAGACTGAGGTAGAGGTAAGAGCTAGTGGCCAGCTGCTTTGCTTCTCTGATCTTCAGCTTGAAGCTTGAACCCAAACATCTGTCTCTGGGTCTTTTATTTGCTAACATGATAATCAGAATTTCTGGCTGCAGAATCAGAATTAGAATAAGTCACTATGCACTGGCCACTGCTGTGTGCCAAGAACCCCAGCTGAACAGTTTCCTCATGCTGAGCCGACACCTTCAGAAAATAAGGTGCAGAAAGCACTTTAGTCAGCAAAAATAGTGCTGACTTCTCATAACCTAATTCCACAAAAATCTCTATACCTAATTATCCATGTGGACATGCAGATGTTTTTTTTGTTTTTGATTTTGTTGTTTTGTTTTGAGTCAAGTTCTCAGGTAGTCCAGGCTATCCTCGAACTTGCTATCTTATGTAGACAAGGAGGACTTTGAACTCCTTATCTTTTTGCCTCCACCAGTCAAGTGCTGGAATTACAGGAATGCAGCCTGTAATCACATGTTACAACACATCATACCAATGCCATATCTGCCTTTTCAGGCTTTTTCAGGGACTATTTATACTGTGGTTTAGCGTTGGTTCACTGCATCTATGTGGCTGATTTCAAATCCTGGTCCTGCTGTTTGCTGGCTGTGTGTTTTCTCATCTGCACAATGCAGATGATACCTATACCCCACTGGGTGTTATACGAATGTTTAATCCTTAAAAACAGTTGAAGTAACCCAGGTAAAGCACTTAGGGTACATGGCACACTATAGTCACCTAATAAATCTTAGCCAGAGAAAAAACCCACTCTTATTTTCTTATTTGGAGTAATTTGTTTTCTTTGATATATATTACATACACACACACATATATGCATTATATATTTGCATATATCTATATATTAAAGATTATGTGATATACATATATAATTGCTTTTATATATTGAAATATATAATGGCAAAATATATATTTCCACATTAGTATTCTCAGCTAAGTTTAAACAGCCATCTGAAGGTGGTTTGACACAATACACAATTTATGAGCTTCTCTATTAGTGACTTTTATATTACTGTGACCAAACACCTTAGAGAACTTATCTTGGCTCATGGTTTCAGAGGTTTCAGTCCATCACAGTGGGCAAGACACAGAGGAAGAGTTCAGTTCTTTGAGCAGGAGTGTGTGGTGCAGGCTGCTCCCATCACAGCAGACCAGGAAGCAAAGGAGGCGGAACAGGAATGAAGGGGTGGATATAACTTCAAAGTTGGTCCCATCTCCCAAAGTTTCAGAATTTCTCATAACATCATTAACTGAAAATCAACCATTTAAACATGAGTCTCTTGAGGAAATTTCAGTTTCAAAGTCCCTTTACAACTATTTTAACTGATATGTAATATTTAGAGATATACTTGGTGCTATAGCATTATAATTTGATTTGTATATAATACATGATAATCAAATCAAAGTAATTATGTCTACCCCACATTTATCATTTCTATGTATTGGACATATCAAAACTCTCCCAGTTATTTTGAAACATATCATAAATTATTGTACATGATAATTGCCCTACAAATGAATGAGAACATACCGTATGTCTTTCTATGACTCATTTATCATATGTCCTCCATATTGCTGCAGATGACAAGATTTCATTATTATATATGTAAATAATGAACAGTCCATTGTGTGTATATATCTTATATGATTCCATACCTTGGCTATTGCAAATAGTGCTGCCAGAAGCATGGGAGTTCAGACACCTTTGATATTCCTTGGGATGTACACCCATTAGTGGGCTTGCTAGATCCCATGGTAGTTTCTGTTGTTGTTTTATGCAGAATCTTCATATTGTTAGCTACAAGTTTTATGATTTAAATAATCACTAACAGCAGTAAGATTTCCTCTTTCTCCATATCCTCATAGTACATGCTAGTTTAGTCTTTGTAATAGTAGCCATGCTTACTGGGGTGAAATGATAGCTCGTCGTGGTTTTCAGATACATGTTCCTGGTGAGTAATGATCTGAGCATTTCTTAATACACTTGTCAGTGACTTGCATGTCTTCTTTTGAGAAACATTCATGCATACCATTTACTTGTTTTCTGAAGTGAATTTTTTTTTTTGCTACTGAGCTTTTCTTTGTCTTTTGCTTTTCTAAGATAATGTCTCACTAGATAGCCCAAGCTTTCCACAACCCCACAACCTTCTTCCATAAGACTTCCAAGCGCTGAGACTGCAGGAATGTGCTACCAAGGGGTTTCTTATCTATTCTGGATATTAATCCCTTGCTAAAGCAATGGGTTGCATATGTTTTCATTCATTCTGCAATCTATTTCTTTGCTCTTCTGTTTCCTTTGCTCTGCAGAAGCTAGAGAAAAAAAGGCTCTTTTAATTCCTTCAATCCTGGAAGTCAATATTTTCTCTTCTCCACAGGCAAGATACTGCATGATGCCACATGGTGCTAAATGCTGAGGACTAATAGGTTAATCTCCAGTTCCCTAATCTACCCACACAGCTCACCTCTGCAAGACAGGTATGCGCTTACCAGGAGTCAACAAGCTTAAAACTGTGTTGATTATATTTACTATTGCAATGTATGACTAAATTTACATATAATTTTAATAGTATATAAAGTAACTAAATATTAACACAAAAGCTGTTTCTGTGAACACTGGGTGATAAAAATGAATTGTTCAAATATTCTTGTTATGTTTGAATGAGACAATTGTAAAACATTCAAGAAAAAAATTGTAAGAGCTATAAGTGCACTACACTCTGTTGGCTTTAAAGGGTATAGAACGTGTCTTAAAAGCACAGCCCAAGTGAGAAATATAATGTTGACGCTTGTCAACAAACCCACAGACAAAAAGTGTTCTCTCAGAATTGAAGTTTGCAAAGTTGTGTTGTCTGCTTTAAATGAAAATATTTAAGGTACACATTCATGATGTTTTCAACAGCTTTCTCAACTAGTCAGTTCGTTGTTCACCCCAGTCATCCTCCAACACTGTGGAGTCATGGTCATCTGGGACACCAAGTCCACAACAGGCCTACATGGTTCCAAACATCATCACTAGAGCAACACTGCTGAAGTCAGTCCAGCCTCACTCAGCCACATCACATGTCTTCCGTTTCCAAAAATCGATTTCATGTTCAAAAGAAGAAACTGTCACAAGATTTCTTCAAGGTCTATCCAAATAACATTATCATATGGAGAGTTTCTATAACACAAGACAAATAGTTTAGTAGAAAAAAATGAGGTAAGATGACAACTGACACATAGCTGAAAACACAGGAGAAACAGAAAGTTTATACCCATGTATAAATTTAGTTGGTGGTGGTGGGTTTGTTTGTTTGTTTGTTTGTTTGTTTGTTTGTTTAAGACAGGGTCTCTCTGTCTTGTAGCCCTGGCTGTACTGGAATTCACTTTGCAGGTCATGCTGGCCTCGAACTAACAGAGATCTACTTGCCTCTGCCTCCTGAGTGCTGAGATTAAACGCATGCATAACCACCGACCCCCTACATGGGCTCCTGAAGTCCGTTCATGCACCAGGGATACATCCTGGTTCCACTGTCAGAGGTCCCATATACTGCCCAGTCCTCCTGAGACAAACGTTCAGGGGGTCTGGGTCGGTCCTATGATGGTTTCCCAGCTATCAGACTGGGGTCCATTAGCTCCCCCTTGTTCAGGTCAGCTGTTTCTGTGGGTTTCTCCAGCTTGGTCTTGACCCCTTTGCTCATCACTTCTCCCTTTCTGCAACTGGATTCCAGTTCAGCTCAGTGTTTACCTGTGGGTGTCTGCCTCTGCTTCCATCAGCTACTGGCTCTATGATGGCATATAAGGAAGTCATCAATCTCAGTATCAAGGAAGGGCATTTAAGATAGCCTCTCCACTACTGCTTAGATTGTTAGTTGGGGTCATCTTTGTAGATCTCTGGACATTTCCCTAGTGCCAGATTTCTCTTTAAACCTATAATGGCTCCCTCTATTATGCTATCTCTTTTCTTGCTCTCCTCTATTCTTCCCCTGTCTCAATTTTCCTGCTCCCTCATTTCCTTCTCTCCCCTCCTCTTCTTAATATGTATGCAATGTGCTGCCTACATGTATGCCTGCAGGCCAGAAGGGGGCACTAGATCTCATTATAGATGGTTGTGAACTGCAATGTGGTTGCTAGGAATTGAACTTGGGGCCTTTAGAAGAGCTGCCAGTGCTCTCAAACGTAGAAGAGCTGCCAGTGCTCTCAACCGCAGAGCCATCTCTCCAGCCCCTATGTGCATAAATTTTTAAGTGACTGGCTCTTCAACCTTTTTATTTAACACAGTAAAATAGAATGCAAAACCCTCTTGCTAAAACGTGGAACCTTACTTATTTACTTATCCTCAAACATAACAGGGAAATGAAAATCCAGTAACAGGTGGAGCAAGCAGCATCACATGAGTTAAGTTCTCTGAAGACAACAACTTGAGGGAATTCAGTGATATGGCCCGGGGCTAATGTAATGTACCCCCTGTTGCAGAGTAAAGCACAAGTCTTGAAAGCCTGGCCCAGGGCTCCAGACGAGGGGTGTGGCAAAAGCCGTGCTGCCAAGAAGCCAGTATCGCTCCTTCCCTTGACTTGTTGTTCTTTCTCTATTCGTGCACAAGCCCCGAGTTGCACTAGGAGGAAAAGTCCCCCACTCACAGTATTTGACCAGGACATTTCTTCTCCTTCTGGTGCTTCAGGCTTGCTGGCATTTGATCACTTATGACACCCAGAACTGACAATAAAATACTCATTTGTATTCTTGAGCCAAGGACATAGTGTTCTATCTATACATTAAAATGCAGATTTCCCAATAAAAGGCAAACTGCTTGACTGAGGAAGACTGACTAGGCTGGAAAATAATTCCAGCTGGTTAAATTGTGGCCAGAGCATGCAAGCGCATGCGCACACACGCAGCCTGTCTGAAGCTATTTCTTGCATCTAAGTCCAAAATGCTGTGTTACCTTGCCATGAGTCGCTGAATCATAGTGAGTTTTCATCCACACATTTTTGTGGCCTGAAATGGTACAAACTGGTCAGTAAACACAACAGTCCAGTGTTGATGTCTCCTCTTCTGTAAGACTTTCAGCTGAACTAGGGCCAGGACAAGACTCAGAGGGACCCAGAGGGGGCTGCATTTCATGAAAACACTCTGGGGCACTGATTGTACATTACAATCATGAAGGAAATGGCACTGATCCTCCTTCCTGGCTTACATTTGAAAGAAGAGTTCCTTCCAAGGTAGCTCTGAGTAACTGTATGTTTTTCCCAACTGTACCAGGAAGTGCCTGTGGCAGCCTCCTGGTGTCTTCTGTCCCCCGAATTCCCCATGAGGTACTAACAAGAGTCATCAGTGTGTGAGTGTTCTAGTTACATTTTCTGTTGCTGTGCTTGGCAGGTTGGGGGAGAAACTGACAAAAGCAACTTAACAGAGCATTTTGGCTCAAAGTTTGAGGTCACACTCCATCCTAGTGGGAAAGCCACAATAGCAAGAGCTCTGGGCAACTAGTTATACTGTACAGTCAAGCAGAGAGTGCTCAGTTCACTGTCTCCTCTTTATAGAGGTCCAGACCTCAAAGTGCTGCCACCCACAACAGTCAGATATTTGAAGGTCAAATGGCCTAATCAAAGCAATCCTCCACAGGCAAGCCAAAGGCCTGTCTCCAAGGTGATTCTAGATCGCACCAAGTCATCAACTGATAACAGCCATCATAAGCAGCTTTCTATTTCTATAACAAACACCTGGGAAAACCAATTACCATCAAAAATAATCAAAATTATTATTTTCGCTCATAGTTTTAAAGGGTATAGCCCTTAATCATCTGGCCCAAAACTTTGGGCCTGTGGGAGCACATCACAGCAGGAATCCATGGTGGTTAAAACTCAATTCATGGTCAAGAAGTGAAAAAGAGAAAAAAGAAGGGGCTAGAGTCCTACTGTCCCCTTCCAAGTTACATGCCCAGTGACCAAAGGACCACCCACTAGGCCCTACCTTTTAAAGATTCCACTACCTGTCCAGCTGTGACAATTGGGGATGGTTGTCAAGTTGGCAAGATCTGGACTCTCCCAGGAGACAATTTTCAGGCACACCCTTGGAGATTATCTAGAAACGGTTGGCTTCTGGGCACACCTGGGAGGAACTGCCTTGACTGAGGTGGGAAGGTCCATCCAAAAGAGAACTGCCTTGAGTCCTTGGGCTTCACAGAAAGGTGGAAGCTGGCTGAGAGAAGGCATTTGAAAACCTCCCGACTCTACGAGGCCAGAAGCTCCACACTGCCATGCCTTCCCCACTCAGACTGAGTCAAAAGAAACCTTTTCTCCATGAAGTTGCTGTTGTTAGGGTATTTTGTTACAGCAAGGAACAAGACACCAGCCAAACTGGAGATCATATCTTTAATACGTATCTTTTGGAAGACACAAGATTCAGACTCTAACAGCATCATCTCATAGGATAGTCACAAGGGGCAACTGAGCTCATTTAGTAAGTGTTGCCATTGTGGTAGACATTCAAATGCCACTTATTACAATAGATGACAGAAAGTGGTGAAGAACAGTGATGTTGAGGAGCCTGTAATGCCAGCCGCTGGTTGTGAAGGCCATGTAGAAGACATTTAATCACATGCTTTCCCCAAGCTGTGTTTAATCATGTCATGTGTTTGGTCATGTACATCTGGCACTTACCACACACCTCTCTGTGACAGTGTTATAAGGCATTCGTGAGAACATCAACTCCCTTGTTTCATCAGTTGAGTATTCACCAGTGTCAGATAACTGGAAGGTTCTTCATGTCAGAGAAATACGGCAGACCCTGTCCTAAAGAAGCTCAACTAGTGAAGAGTGAAGATGGAGGTAGTGAAGAATATTCCTGTTAGGAAGGTGTCATGAAGGGGAAAGAAGGGCTTTGGCTCCTGTCCTCTGAATGTGAGCAGGCTTATAAATTTGCCAACAAATGGCGTACAGCAGCAGTGATAACATCTGACCTCTGGGGCCAGGTAACAACGCAACACAAAGCTCACATGGGTTCTCACTGAAATGTCAGCTCTCTAACTGTGTCCTTGTGGGAGCTCCTTCTCCAAACACTCAGCCACCATGCTATGAGGAAACTCAGGCCACTTAGGTGATGCTCTGAGTGCCTCCCTGCTGAATCTAGTTCTCAAGACCAGCCCCCAATGGGTAGTAACGAAGCTTTCACATGATTCTTGCCTGTAGCCATCTGAGTCATCCCAGCCACCTCTGCCCTGTTCTTTTCAAATTACTGACTCTAAAAAATACCTGGGCATAATACAACAATTGCTATGTTAGGTCACTATGTGTGAGGTAGTTTATCACCAGTAATGGAGAGCCAAAACAATCCCTATAGATTTATGACAAGCCTTGGTAACCTAGGCTAGGGACCTATGTGTCAGCAGAGTAATACCCTTCAAAGACAATAACTGCTTTGGCCCTTGCAAGTTTTTACCTCTCTTACCAAATTTCAGCTCACACAGGTTGTGTGCCAGTGCTGTACAAACAACACAGTTTTAATATTGTATATAGACCTTTTCCTCGATGGTCCAAGTACAGAGAACTAGTGTCTTGGTGGAGTGCTCAATCATAAATGGGACATCTGCATCACATACCCTTCCCGCCATGCCTCAGAAAACATCCCAGAAGAGAAGGCAGAAAATCTGTAAGAGTTGGAGGTTGGGGCAAAACAATGTCTTCTGGACATGACAGGACTGCTGCATGAACTCATGAACTCACAGTACCAGTTGTGGCTATCTGCACAATACCTGCACAGGATCAAGCTAGACAACATTCCAGCATAGATGGGATAGGGGCTAGTGAGCTACTGAGGGCTGAGGGCTGCTAGGGGAGGAACGGTCATTTTCCTTTGGGGATGTGGCCACTGGTAGGTTGGCTATGCTCCAGTGGACAGCCCTATACCTATGTGTATATGGGCAGCACAAACTGGACTCAGTGGGTTATTTTAAAACAGTAACAAAGTTGGAAAGGGGAATGAGGGTGTCTGGGAGGTTAAACTGGGGGAGTAAGAGGTGAACAGACTAGTGTGTGTGTGTGTGTGTGTGTGTGTGTGTGTGTGTGTGTGTGTATGAATAAATAAAATAAATTAGAATAAATAAAACTATTATAATTTTTAAAAAAAATCTTTGCCTTGGGCCAGAAATATGGCTCTTGTTACCAAGCCTAAAGACCTAAGTTTAAGCTCAAGGACCCACATGGTAGAGGGAGAGAACCAACCACAATTGTGCTCTGACCTCTACATCCACACCATAGCAAGCAGGTGCTCATCCCTACATGAACAAAGTAAGCAAATATATCAAGGTAATCTTTAAGGTTTTTTTTTTTTTTAATTCACCTCAAGGATTTCACTATATAGTAGGAAAAAGAGACCCCCAAAAGAGTGGTTAATGAAATAAATCCATGCTGGACAGGAGTTGAGAGCAAGAAGAATATAAGTCAGTGAGAAGGCCATGAAAATCAGAGTAGGCTGACATGGTGGAGAGTGTGGCCAGGAACAGCTCCAGGAGAAGCTAGCAGAGTAAAAGTCTTGCTAGAAAGGCCTGGGGCAGGAAACTCCAGACCTGAGCTGTCTGTCTTCTCTTTAGTGCCTTCCCTGACATCACACCTGGCACCCAGACATAATTTAAGACTATCCTTAGGGACAGGAGCTTGAGCCTCCCCAAAGCATTCAACAGCAGCTGCTTACTGCGAACCATCCCACAACAGAGCTGTTTGGCAACACAGAACAAAAGCACAAAGGAGGGCCGTTCCTTTTCACCTAGCTATGCTCTTCTTGGAGTGCAATCCAAGGAAACAATACAACAGAGAAAACAAACCATAAAGATAATCACAGTAGTGTTGTTCATAATAGTGGAATACGAACAGTAAGCCTTAATTATAGAACAACTTAAGAAGAGCATCACAATAATACCTAAGGTTTTACAAGCTGGTTGTGGTGGCACATGCTGGTAGGATTTGCTGAAGGAGGTGAAGGCAGGAGGATCACAAGTTCGAGGCCAGCCTAAGGTTTTACAGCCACTTGTTCTAGGCCACGTACATTGGAAGCAGGTTATGCACACTGTTGGATTCTTGTAACCCACGTATAAACCAGATGAGCAAGTGGAATTACCCTGTTTTAAGTGGTATTACCCTGTTTCTTTATAGATAAGGAAGCTTCTTCAAGATTACACAGCAAAGAGATAACAAAGGGCCACTTTACACCCTCTATTCAGTTTGAGTCATTTGATCTTAAAATTAACTCCCTAGGTCTCAGACAATCATCTATAAAATGGGAACAAGAGCAACATGAGAGGCCTCAGGCAGGTGTGTCCTTAACTCACTGACTGCAGGAGAGACAAGGTCCGCGTGCCCAGACAGCTGTGCCCAGGCAGAAAGCTAAGACCCTGGACACAGGAAGAGGTGGGACTTTTGACAGTCATTCTCCCATCACTGGGACACATGAGGATGACAAGTATGTAGCCAGATCCAGGAGTCCTGACAGGACCAAATTTCATCAGTTACACAATTGGTTCCACCAATTTGAACCTGGCATCCCCAGGTTCCCATTCTAGAGAACTTGACTGAGTAACACAAACAAGGAAGTCCAAAGCAACAGCCAGTGGCACCTGCTTACAGAGATACGCCCAAGGAGAAGAAAAGCAGCCATCTTGTATTTACACATTCTATTTGTGTGAGGGAAAGTAACCATCTTGTATTTCCATTTCACAGTTGCATTAATCGATTTGCTTCATGATAACAAACACAATCAACTATATAATTGTGACTGACTCACAGTTTTGGAGCTTTCAGTCTGTGACTGATTGGTCCCATTCTTTCTGGCCTTTGACAAAGTAACTAACTACTCATCTTGTAACCAGAAACAAGAGGTGAGACATGGGTCCAAACTCTAGCAACCACTGTCCTGATGGCTTTCCCTCTTGGGTTTCCAGTTTGTTGTGGATCTCTGTAGAATCTTATCTACCATTCCCTGCCCCTTCCCCAGCCCAGGTCAGAGGTTAAGGTAATCCTGATAACAAAGCTGGGAAGTTGTCGACCTCTTTCTTTTATAGATGACTGAACTGGAATTCAAAGTTGTTAAATTATATGCCCAGGGTCACTCACCCAGTAAGTTGCTAAACTGGATTTAGTAGCCTTAGTCCTTCCTTTTAAAAAGGGATCTGCGCTTGTGTGTGTGTGTGTGTGTGTGTGTGTGTGTGTGTGTGACTGTGTCTGTGTGCATATGTGTGCATGGTGTGTGTGACTGCATGTGTGAGTCTGTGTGTGAGTATGTATGTGACTGTGTGTGTGGCTGTGTGTGTGTAGCTGTGTGTGACTGTGTGTGTGACTGTGTGTGTGTGTGTGTGTGTGTGTGTGTGGTATTGGCCTCCACACATGTATGGAGGTCAGAGGACAAGTGTGAGGCACACACTATGGGTTCCAGGGATCAAGCTCAGGCCATCAACTTTGAGCAGCAAGTGCTCTTACCTGCTGAACCATCTCACTCACAGCCCAACACTCATTCTATCAAACTACATGCACCCTTCCCAACCAATGAGACAGATCTGTATAAGCATGAGAGTCATTCAGAAGCTGAACAGGCCTAGCTCCCATGCTTGGCCTTCTCACACAGTGCACAGCCTTGTGTTAAAAGGGACTTCAGCCCTGGAAAGGGCAATCGAGTCCTCTCAGAAACCCAATATGGGGCTGGTACTGGGAGGCCCATGTTCATGGTGCTAACCACGCCCTTCAGTGAAAGAGGAACATAATTAGAGGGCAGAATCCACAGACACAACTTGAGTGTTTTATCCAAAAACACTCAGAATTGGAAAGCTCTGCCTGGAACGTCAGAGTCCAACCCTTTCACATAACCCCCTTCTCGTGTAGGTCCCTAAGGGGACCCATGCAAACACTTGGAAGCAAAGATACCACACATGGGCATGGCAGTGCCCTCCAGGCACAAGTGATCAGCTGACGGGAGACACAAGGTGGCACTACTGTGGCCTTATGCTGAGAAGCTCACAGCAAAGTCATACTAGCTAAGAAAAAGACTAGAATGTTCTGAACCAAGTGATGTTTATATCCAGAATGAGTATATCTGGCTCAACAGATGAAAATAACAAAATTAACTGTACTGGCATGTTTTAGAGCAGATGAAGGCAAATTAGAGCCCACGGGCAAAATCCTGCTGAAAATCCTATTGTCTTTTCCTAAAAATTAAACTGAATTAAAATGCATCCCTGATCATCATGTATATATTCTCATGACTGTTCTTACACTACAGTACCAGAAGGGGAAAAGGTAGTCTACAAAGCTGAAAATATTTATCATCCTTACCAAAAAGTTCACTCCCTCTTCGTCCAAAGTATCAAGAGAGGATCCTTCATCACCAAAACTTCATCAACTCCAGCTTCCTCTTCTGTGTTCCACAGGCCATGGTGGGAGCAATGAGCACAAGGGCAGAAGGAGGAATAGCCACTGTTACCCTTAAAGAAAGCTGTCTTCCTTCCTCTGACCTCACCCCAGGCAAAGGCTTCACAGAGCATCCCTGCAAGAAGCTGGGTGGCCATCACTAGAACTTTCATTAGACATGCTTGCAGGTAGAAAAATAATTCTACACCTGCATGGGCCCCTTCCCAGCCCTATTGACACAGAAATGAAAACTCTACACATCATTAGAAAAGGTGTCAGTCCAGTGGGCTTAGCGTGATAGAAAAGAACGAGCAACTACACGCAAAGCAGAAGAAATAACAGAAGAAATCAAGGACTTAAACAGAAGATAACAGGGAAAAAAATCAATAAAACCAACATTGAGTCTGTAAAGGACCAATAGAATTGACAGTTTTGAGCCAGATTAATGAAGACAGAAGAGAAAACACAAGCTACAAATATCTAAATGCATTGAAAGGAGAATAAATGAACACAAACATCTACCCTTATGAAAAATAAACAAATTACTCAGAAGGCACAAATTGCTGAAAACCACTGACTAGTTCTTTATTTGGATTTAAAATTCGTTGAGAACCACCCCACTAAAGTTTAAAAACAATTTTAAGTAACAATTTATAAAGTTGTTAACTTCCAAACTCTTCCAGGAAACAAAGGGAACAAGCCTCAACCCATCACACCCTGCCACTAAAATCAGACAGAGACATCCCAAGAAAGCCAGATTAATACACTCCACAAGCACACACACAGACAGCCCTCAACCAAATGTCAGCAAGCTGAATACAGCACATAAAACTATGAACACATCATGACCAAGTGAAGTTCCTTCCTGAAATATAATCTGGCTTAACACTGACAAATCAACTAATGTGATTAGGCATATCAACAGACAAGAGCTGGAGTCACAAACCATGACTGGACAAAGGGTGATGCAAATCTAACGGGAAGCCTGCTCTTAAATAAAGATCACTGAAATGCAAACCTACCTACTTGTTTATTTATTGTCTCTGGGTGGTTTCTCACAATAATGGCTGAATTGAGTCACTGAATAATTAGGACCTTACAGGCCACAAAGTCTAAAGATTTTACTCTGTGGTTACTATGATCTGTTTTCCTGTCCCCACAGCATTACTGCACCAAAGGTAGAGAGGGTGGGGGTACTTCTCTCATGCCATTCAAGTCTCTGAGACTGGGGACACTAGCTGGGAGTCCTGCACTACAGTTCGGATCTGATACTGTTTACCTATGGTTGCCTCACATCTCACAAATTAGGGGCTCATTCCCCATTCCAGACACCAGTAAAGTCCTGGGCCTGCAGTAGTTCTGACTGGTCAGCTATTAAAAGGGAAAACAAAATATTCTTCCTCCTTTGGTTCATTAATTTGCTACAACAGCTCTAAGAATTCAGGAACATTCTTTACTGACGTTTGCATGTGTATTAAAAAGGATACAATGCAGGAATGGCCAAATAGATTAGAGACACAGGACAGCCGGGAGACTGCATGTTCTCTGGGCATACCACCAATATCCACCAATCCAGAAGTTGTTCAAACCCCATGATTTAGAAGCTTATATGGAGGTTCCATTACTTTACAACAAAATGATTGATTAAGTATCCTTTAGTTTGGTAATTGAACTAACTGGGAGTCTTTTTCTCTTCTCTGATGGTGGCTCGGCTGACCACCTGCTCCCAGCCTGAATCTATGCACAGTGTGGCAATACAGTTGGAACATCTTTTGAATAACTACTAAAGGCACAGCTCTCACCTCCAGCACTCAGGAAATTTGTAGGTTTTAGAAGCTCCGTGCCAGGAACTGGAGATAAAGGCAAAATGCATATTTCTTAAATATCACAATATCACACAGGTCCTTTACAGAAAGCTGTACCAACTCATAGAAAAAAAGAAAAGCAATGTGTGACATTCTCAACAGACCCAAAAAAGTACTTGGGAAAAATTAAATTTATTTATGAATTAAAAAAAGAATCTTAGCAGTACAAGGATAGACTCAAACTTCCTCAACCTTGTAAAGGGCATGTACAAAAGTCCTATAGCCAACGTAATACATAATCATATACGGCTAAGTGCCTGGCCCCTATGATAAAAATAAAGCAGTGAGGCACATCTCCATTTCTCCTGTTTAACATTATAATGCAAAATTAACACATAAACCAAGAGCAATAATGAAAGTCAAACAACTGGATTAGAAGAAATAAAAGTCTTTATCAAAAATGACATTATTCTCTTTGGTGAAAATTTCTAAGAATCTAAAATTAAAGTACTAGCAATAGACTTAAGAAATCTCTCATAGCACAAGATTAATTTAAAAAATCAACTCAAAAAAGAATGTCCAGGGAGACAGTTTAGAGGCAGAAGTAGGTAAGGGCTTAAGCTTGATTTTATACCTCAGATTCCAAGACTATCTATGCAAATTAAACACTTTTGTCAGTTAACTATAACTAGGTCCCATTTACATTAGATCCCTGCGTCCTAGAGGTATGCCTGCAAACTTTAAAATTTAAAATATCTGTTGAAATAAATTATTGTAATTATACATAATAGTAATAATCTGATAATAAGGTTTTACTAAAAATCGTATTAAGTTTGTAGACAACATACACTGAATAAGCCTAGAACTTAACAAAGTACACTCAACATTTATATGCTAGAAAGTATAAAATGCTTAAGAAGAAATCAAGCAATAAACAAATCAATAAGGAGATATTGCTAATGGCTGAACTACACAGACACACACACACACACACACACACACACACACACACACACACACCAGGATATAAATTCTCCTTAATATGAAAACACTATAGATCCAAAGCCCAGCAAACTTGCCAGGTGTGTGAGGGGATGCACGTCTGTAACAGCAGAGCCAGGAGGACTGCTGCACAGTGAACTGCAGGCTGGCCCAGGTTGTGCAGTAAGCACCCTTAGTCAACTTTTCTGTTGCTATGGTAACCACTCTGCCAAAAGCAGCTTAAAGGAGGAAGGGGTAGGCTCTCAGTGTCAGGTGCCAGTGCGCCACTCTGGGGAAGTAAAGGCAGCAGGAAACTGAAGCGGCTGGTTATGTCACAAAATGCATGCCAGCACCTACCCTGCTGTCTCCATTTTATACAGTTCAGGAACCGCTGCCAAAGAAATGATCAAGAAGACCCATCTTCCATATCAATGAACACAATCAAGACCGTCTCTGGGCTAGAGAGACTGCCCATTAGTTAAGAGCACTTACTGCTCCAGAGAGGACTAACTTCAGTTTCCTGAACACAGCTCACAACTCCAGCTCCTGGGGATCCAATGGCTTATGGCTACTCCAGGCACCGAGACACATGTACACACACACACATACACACGCATGCACGCACGCACACACAAGGGGGTGGGACAGAACGACAGACAGAAACATACACAAATACATAAAAATAAAATAAATTCAAGACTAACCTTAATCTAGACAGTGCCTTAGTGCCCAAACACCTGCCTGTTTACATGAGTAAACACCAGATGCTGTCTCAAAAAGATAAAAACAAAGAAACAAAAAACCCAACCAAACAAGCAATCACAACAAAACTTCCCACAGGATTTTAAGGTAGACATCAAAAGAATGGTTCTAAAATTGATATAAACAGCAAAAGCTCTAAATCACTGAACTACTGAGAAGTTAGTAAGGTAAACTAACTTCTTGATTTTAAAAGGCCTGGTAAAGATACACAAGTTTAGATACTGTGTTACTACTAAGATAAACACATGAAGCAATGGGGGATATAGCTACGTCCCCCCCCCCACACACACACATACACTCATGCTCAATTGACTTTCAACAAAGGTACAACAGGAAGGGGCAGGTTTTCACTACATTGAACAACTAGACATTTCCATTCAGAAAAGAACTTCAGCATCTTGAAACAAAAACAAGAGCGGACCCAAAACCAAACCATATCAAACGTAAATGTAAGACCTGCAACCATAAAACATCTTAAGAAGATCCTAAGGAACTCACATCGTGTAAATCCTGGCTTCAGAACCAAGAGCATAAACTATTCATAAGATTAATGGGACTTGATCAAGAATTAAAACCTGCTCTGCAAGACAGGCACTGCTAAGAGGATGTTAAAAGACATCGGTTCTAGGCTAGCCAGGTAAAGCTGAATACTCATAACCTGCCAAGATGGAAAGCCAGCCTCACTTCACTGCAGCTACAGCTCCGAGCTGACAAGAACTCTGCCATACTCTCTCGACCATGATGGACTGTGCCTTTCCAAACCATGAGTCAAAATAAATCCTTCTTTAAGATTGTTTTTTTTTTTTCCAGGTATTTTATCACAAAAGAAAATAACATAAGAATTGGAGACTTAGTTTCCAAAGTCTCTGGGAAATTCTCAGAACATAAACTTTTAGCAATATTATTTATCTATAGAAAAACCAAAGCTATAAGTTGAACCTAAAGAAATGTAGGGAACTATATCAGGCTTTCTTTCGGGACATCAACCAGCTCCCAAATCATGACACGGAGACTTATTATTAGTTATGAATACTTGCGTGGCCTTATCTTATGCTTGTCCCACAGCTCTTACAACTTAAAATTTATCTGTTTCTCTTGATCTATGTTTTTGCCTCGGTGCCTTTTACCTTTCTTTCATTCTGTATGTCCTACTTTCACTGCTTGCTCTGTGGCTGTCTGGCTGTCTGGCTGGCTGTCTGGCCAGCCTGTGTATCTCCCTCTCTTCCTCCCTCAATTCTCTCCTCTCGTCTTTCCCAGCCTATCCTCCTCCTACTTATTCTCTCTGCCTCCAGCCCCACCTATCCCTCCTCTACATTGCTATTTGCAGTTCAGCTTTTTATTGGACCAATCAGGTGCCTTAGGCAGGCAGGGTGAAACAGCAACATATCTTTACATAGTTAAACAAATAGCAGCATAAAAAAATGTAACACATCTTTACCTAGTTAAAGTATTATTCTATACCAGGGAAATTCTGGTAGATTTCAGTATCTCTGGGAGTGTTTCCATACATCCCAAAGATGTAAAGGTGTCAAATACAACTGGGCAAAGAAAATAAAGACAACAGTTTTATCTCACATGAGACATAGATGCGAAAATCCCAGATAAAACACCAGACAATCAAATCCAACAAGACATATAAAATCAAACAACAAAAAATATATATCTTAATAGGTTTCTGTCTTGGAACAAGGATTGGTCAACATTCAAAACTCATAAACAACGATTATAAACAAGCAGCATTTCATCTTGAAATTCTGTGTGACTCTAACAAACACTATTCAGAAGGATCTTTATATCGTATTTGTACTAACGATAAAGAAATGGGTATGTACCTGTATAAACAAAGGAATGCTGTCATCTGGAAGTGTTTGAAATGTGTAAATCAGAGGAAATGCTTGTTTCCTGTGGAACCACAAAATGCTACTGCATAGCTCTTTATCCCTCCCTCCTTTTCTTTTATCTAGTCAGAATTGCTTTACTAATTCTGAAGAATAATTGCTAATGTACAAGTCAAAGAAATGATGACACTATAAAAAACAAAAAAAAACCACTAGGCAGCTGGGCGTTGGTGGCACACCCCTTTAGTCCCAGCACTAGGGAGGCAGAGGCAGAAGGATCTCTGTGAGTTCAAGGCCAGCCTGGTCTACAGAGCTAGTTCTAAGACAGGCTCCAAAGCCACAGAGAAACCCTGTGTGTGGGGGGGGGACCACTAGGATTGAGCCCCAACTTTGGCTCAGAATCATCCAGGGAGCTTTGTGAAAACAAAACAAATAAGAGAGTCCCTGAACCTACTGAGCTGCTGGACTAGGAGGGAAATGTTAATCAGCCCTGGAACCCTGCTGTGAGGAAATAGCCATCCACCACACCCTTTCCTGGAAAGTTTTTTTTTTTTTTTTTTTTTTTTTTTTTTTTATGACAGTGCACACCTTTAATCCCAGCACTCAGGAGACAGAGGCAGGAGAGTCTGAGTTTGAGGCCAGCCTAGTCTACAAAGAGAGTTCCAGGAAACCCAGGGCTGTTACACAGAGAAACCCTTCCTGAAAAAACCAAATAAATAAATAAATAAATAAATAAATTTTTACCATAAAAAGTAAAATAAAAGATTAAAGCATTCCACAATAATACATGATTTGCCACCTTTAAAAGAATTTCGCAAGAACGAATTGCTACAGATGTTGACGCTGAGGTCAAAGACAGCCTCCATTGGGGTCAAGAATTAAAAATTCAACTCATTTCTTGAACAAACAGACAGGAGAGAAGAATTTAACAGGTCAAGAGACTCGTGGAGAATGTTCCAGAAGAGAAAGAGCTAGAGATACTTGGAAGTATTCAGTAGGTAAAGGCTGCTGTGGGACAGAGCCGAGAGTGTGTGGACTTGTAGTGAGGGTGGGGGTGGAGGTGTGAGGGGGGTATCTGAATTTCTAGGTGAGATTATTCCTAGAGAACAGAACTAGCAGAGATTTCTGAATGAAGGTGATGGGGGATGCCCTTCTGTATGCTGTGAATTTTTGTTTCTCTTATTGGTTGATAAATAAAGCTATTACGGCCAATGGACATGCAGGATTTAGCCAGGCAGGCAATCCAAATAGGTATAGAGAAAGGTAGTAGATGGAGTCAGGAAGATGCCATCTAGCTAACGGATAGGTAGGACTCCTGGGCATTCTCCGGTAAGCCAAGACCACATGGAGATACACAGATTAATAGGAATGGGTTAATAATTAAGAGAGCTCTAACCAATAAGAAGCCCGAGCCATCGGCCAAACATTTTATAATCAATATAAGCTTCTGTGTGTTCATTTGGGACTAAACAGCTGCCGGACTGGGTGGGACAGAAACTTCCCTTAACACGAAGGTGGGGTGGCATGGTCAGTCTGTGCTCTAAGATTAACAAAGAAGGGGCTGCAGAGAAGGCTCAGACACTAATAGTACTGGCTACTCTCCAGAGGACCTGATTTCAATCCCAGCACTCACATAGTGGCTAACATCTGTTAACTCCATTCTGCGAATCTGATGCCCTCTTCTGGCCTCCATGGGCATTGCATGAATGTGATATATAGACACACATGCAAACAAAACACCCATACCCATAAAAGTAAGTAACAATTTTAAATAAATAAAGAGGATGACTCTTAAGGACTCCACCGAGCCAACTGGAATAGATAAGGGAGTCAGTGTGCACCCATTGCTCTGTTTTAGAAAAGGAAATTGACCCTCCCACCCCGTCACCACCCACTGTCAGCACGAATGGGGTAAATAGTGTGGTGCTTCAGCTCTAACACTGTCTCTTACACCTCCTCAGTCATGCAAAGGTCAGGCGGGTATGTCTCCATTAGTCCAATGCCCTGCAATTCTAGAACAAAGAGACAAGCAACAACAAGCGAAGCCCAAGACGAAAGCACAGAGCCCCAGAAAGCCAGACGTCTTCTAAGGCGTTGGGCCTTTACTGTAGTCAGAGATTAGCTGCCTCTTGTTATTTTTGATTCAGCATAAAATTGAATTCATTCCTGGAATATTCTAGGCAGAAAGAAAACAAGCCCAGAAATGAAAATCATTCACAAAATAAGTCTCAGGAGAAGCAGACAGACAGACATGCATGGCTGGGAGAACACCACAGGGTCAAAGGTGTCACACCAGGTTCCAGCTGAGAAGGGTCTGAGAACCTTCAGACACGGAGCCAAGTGTCCCTGCCCCCTCTCCTGGCACACAGACACACTATTCCTTATGTTTGAGACCTTCCCTACCCCTGAATTTACACTTTGAAATGCTGTATTGTCCCTGTTTTCTGTTGACTTCATCCATGTCAACTGTTTCCTCACACAGACCCAAGTCTCAGAGGCACAAGGCCCTTTGCTTTATTATCATCCACACAACTAGGTGAAGAATAGGTATCTACTGTGTGTGTGAGTGAACATGTGTGTGAGCACACATGCGTATATGTGCACGTGGAAGCCAGAAGTCAACCCTAGGTGTCTTTTCTCAGGAGCTAGCCTCCTTGTATTTTGAGATATGTTCTTTCACATGTCTGAAGATGTCCTAGTAGGTGGCTGGCTACTAAGCTGGCTGGCCATGAGCCCTAGAGATCTCTGGGTCTTTGCCTTCCCAGTGCTGAGATTATGAGCCGTGCCTCTATGGCTGCCTTTTAACATTTAACATGGCTTCTGGGAATGAAACGCAGGCTTTCATACTAGGAACACAAACACTCTGAGGTTAAGGACTGTGCCCAAGAACACCGAGCCAGTAAGCAAACAAGACAGGACAGATCTGAATGTGCGCTTAAACTTTATAATCCACCTGCCACCCTGCTGCCACCTCCTGCCAGCTTGCTGAAGAACTACCTGCATTTTAAGAAAAAAAAAATTACCGATGTCCCCTGAGGATTATGGGAAGTGATTTATAAGGTCCTGGATTAACAAATTAACATTAGGTCTGAGGGCTCAGAGCCAGGGGGGAAATCAAGCCTCAGATCTGAAAGAAAGGGAAATCCTCTCCCCATCCCCTTTCCTTTGTCCTTGGGGCTTTGGGTCTCCAGAGGGCTCTGCACTCAGGACCCAGGAGGGAGGAGCAGAGCTGGGGTGGGCAGAAAGGGAGGGTACAGAAGCACCAGGAGTGGGGGATGGGACAACTCTGGGGAGTCTGAGAAGCTGAATCTACACAAAAATTCCCACAGCTCTCTAGTGGGTTTCCTATTGTGAGCATCCACCTCAGAACCCAGGGACAGTGAACAGGAAGAAGATCCCAGAGAGCATACTAAAGTCAGGGTTCCCTGGTCCCTGAGCTTCAAGGGACAGTTCCTGCTGACCCTGCCTGTGCCCCAGCCCGGCTAGGCTGGCACAGTGCACAAGTGTACATCCCTGGCATCTGTGGTGCAGGTACCAAGGTGGAGGGGGCAACCCACTGCCTGTGGTGACAAAGTGAGGTCCCACAGTCCCGAGCATGCAAGAACTGCACTTTAAACCTGATAGCTTTACCTGCAGGAAAAGTTGGCAGCCAAAATTCAAGAAAGAACAATGGGAAGGCAAGCAAAACAGGACAAGTGGGGAGAAGTGACTGACGAGCAGGCGGCTGCCTGGCCCCTCACTACCCCTGTGGGACGGAGGCTGAGAGAGCAAAGGAAAAGGAAGAAGGCACATGGCACCAGGGCTCACCGCAGTGGCAATGCCCTGTCCACACTCTGGATGACTGCTTGATGACACCTTGGTTCTGAGCCCCATGACATCCAATAGACTGTACTGGAACCCATGTATATGGGTATGTGGGAGCATTCACAGGGAGGAAAGGGAAAGGGCAAATGCTGTCATTATAACCTCAAAAACATTTAATTGCTCTACAGTGAGTGTGGGCAAGATCAATGTCCTCTGTTGGAAAAGTCACTTGATGCAGGGTATTCTCTAAGTTTCACTAGCTTTGCAGAAAGGGCAGAATGGAAGGTTTTTGTTGTTTGTTTTGTTTACCTGTTGTTGTTGTTAGCAAGGTCTCTATATATAGTCTGGCTGTCCTTGAACTACTACGTAGACCAGGCTGGCCTCAAACTCACAGGGATCCTCCTGCTTCTGCCTCCTAAGTGCTATTATGCCTGTGCAACAGGAGGCTGGTTTATTTTATTTTATTTTTTTGATTTCTGATTTTTCTTTTTTCGAGACAGGGCTTCTCTGTGTAGCCCTGGCTGCCCTGGAACTCACACTTTAAGCTAGACTGGACTTGAACTCAAAGATCTGCCTGCCTCTGCCTCACAAGTGCTGGGATTAAAGTTGTGTGCCACCACCACTCCATGAGGAGGCTTTTAAGAATAAGTAATATTTTGTGCATATTGCAAAACATTTTTCTTAGGAGAGGAAATGAGACCTTCGCATTGAGAGGGATGTTTTGTTCTCAAATCTCCACTGTGTGAATCTCTTTAACAAAGAAACAACAAACCAACTAGATGCATTTCACAGAAAAAAATGGTACTAAATGAAGTTGTGTAGTAATGCATCTTATACTTTGAAGGAAAAATCAAGGTGTAGAGTGAGGGTAAGTCCATGGTGCTTATAGAGTGAGTCCATGGTGCTCCCAGAGAACACACTGACGAGAGACCTTACCAGTCAGAACCAACACTGTCCCTCCACTGAGCACCTTGCAGGGGCCTTTGTCCACTGGCACACCCAGAGCCAGACATGTCTTCCTTGAAGACTCCTCCCTGCTCTATAGTGACTGCAGCTATCTGTCTACTGTGTTCCACGAAGACCTACCAAATCTTACCAGTTAGGTCAGGAATACCCCTAAGCCCTGATTTCATAAATGGTCTCTGAGATCTACCCCTAGGGAAACAGTCTCCTGATGAAGGGGTCAATAAATCTCACACACACAAACCAATTATAGTGTCCCCAACACTCCCATCTCTTTCATATGTTTACACATGAGCATGCACGCACACACATACACAAACAACAAGAAGCAGTAGCTAGCACAAATGCATCACAGTAGGATGGTTCTCCAAGTTCATGCCCAGTGGTGGATGATCCCTTTATCAGAACCTGGGGCTGATCTGCCCATCTCGGTACAAAGACTCCTGAGCATATCCCCAGAATACAATCAGTCCCCACTCAGAACCAAATATCCAGGAAGGTTCCTTCTAGCCCTGGCTCAGTCCCTTGGACCCTGAGGGTGGGACCTTAGGAGAAGCTCACTCTAGATGAAGACTAGACCATTTGAGTAGCTTAGGGCACAGAAGTGAAGGCATTGCTCTCTACAGTTCTTTCTGGGGCAGAGTAGAGAAGTAGGCTAAGACATAGGAAGACAGTTGTGAAGGAGGTCAAGAATGTGACAGACAAGAAAAGCATAGTTGATGTGGAAGAAAGGGAAGGAGAGAGAAACAAAACAACTCTAACACCCTGAAGGCCTTTTAGGAACACAGACTACAGCAACACCACACTTCCCCCAGAGACCGGTGTGTGGACACCTAAAGCTCAGGAGCAGAGTTGTGCGGGACAGGGAAGGCACAACCTCACAGGGAGGGTGGAGCAGCTCTCAAGCCAGCTCTGGAGGGCTGAGGTAGAAGGGGTGCCAGGACAAGTGGAAATTCATCCACCCCATTCTCTGCACTTGAGCGGAGGAATGGTGAGCCGGCTCCCTAAGCCCTAGACCATGTCCACTGGCCCGGTGCAACTCCACCCCCATCCAATTCCCTGAAACCACAATATCTAATGATTCCCTTCAGACCCCAAAGGAGCGGAGTCTTTCTCTTCATAATTCAGCAAATATTCCCACCTCAATTTTACTTAAAAACAAACAAAACAAAAACAAAATTTCAAACACTCTCCCCAACAGCATCTTTCTTTCCATCTGCCATGCCAATCTTGGAAACTCAGTCCTTTGGGTTTTGAAGGGTTTCAGATCCCTAACATCCAGAGAGGGGCATGATCTAAGGCACCCCTGGGGATCAGTTGACTCCAAACTTCCCAACAGCGGTCATCTCTAACAAAGTCCCTCAGGAAGGCACCCCGGCCAACGTGAGGTACGCGAAGCGCGGCGGGCTCGATGCGGTGCGAGAGAGCAAACCGAGTCCCAACCCGCGAGACCCATCCACGTCCGAGCATCACACTCGTGGGCGTGGGGACCAGGATGTCATCAAGCTGTCTGCAAAGGCCGGGGCGGGGTGGAGGAGGCAGGGGGAGCCATCCTTTCGGGGCTCGCGCCCCCTCACACCCCAACTCTCGCTGCTCCCACCGGGAGCCTGGTGACGGCGGCAGGACAAAAGCGCGGGCAGGCTCACTCACCCGCGCTGCGACGACCGGTGCGAGCCGGCTCGGGCGCTCGAGGGCGGCCGTGCGGCCGCTGGCGTCGCGTTCCGCGCCCGGTCGGACCGGCGCCTCAGGAGCTGGACGGGCAGCGAGCGCCGAGGTGACGACTCTCCCTGTGCGGCGACAGCGAGCGGCGGGCAGGAGCAAACCAAGCCTGAGGACGGCAGCGCGGCTCTCCCGACCGCGAAAGCTCCGCACCAGCAACTTCCACGCGCTTATTTGCATGTCATTTGCATGGGGCTCCAGGAATGGACCTGACACCCTGCCGCCACGCCCACTTCCACTGTTCCTGGGACACCGGCGTCAGACCCGGTCCAGACGGCGGCTGCCCGGCACCGCCCCAAGTTCTTCCCAGAGCGCCACTTAGCAGCGGTGTCCCTGGCTTTTTAATTTTACTTTTGCATCTCATGGAAGAACTCTCAATACAGGACGAAAGAGTATCACACACTGGAAAATTAATTTTCTGTCAGACACACACAGAGACGTTTTCTACGAAGTATCCTGACTAAACTTTCTTTCAAAATTACATTCCATGCAATTTCCTTTAATTAATGACGAAAAATTACATAGAAAGGATAGCATAGCACTTTAAAATGTGAATTCTGGAGTTGACTCTGCTCCCTTCTAGCTACAAACCTTTGAACAAGTTACTTAACATTTACTAATTAGATTTCCTCACCACAGGTAATTCCAACAGTGGCGACCATTCAGTTGCTAGTAGATCTGAAATGTGCAATTTTGAACTGCAATCACTTATTGAGAGGCATCCAGACCCACCGGAGAGCAAAAGGAGCAGAGATGGAAGAGGCCATAGAAAGGGGAGGACACTGAGCCCAGGATATCCCCCCCAATCCCTCAGGCTAATCAGACTCCATCCTGGAAAGTTTCTGGACCTGCTTTCTCCGAAGAAAAAACCATGGTGTTCTTTGAAGCATCCTCTTGGTGGGTTCTGTCATGAGAAAGTCCTAAATGGGGTGAACTGAGTTTTAGATCTGTTTCTGATAGAGCTGACCGACCCTGTGGACTGATGAGGTCCTGGCTGACTGTGGTCTTCGATTTTCTAGTTTGTATAATGATGATGTCAGTGGACTGATGAGCTGAAGTTTCATAGCTGGGAGGTTTTCTTTTGGATGGTTTTCCAGGCATCTCTCCATTCTGAACATTTAGTCCACGGTTCTCTGTCATATTCCCTTTATGGTGTGTGAAGATTCTCAGTTTGGTAGTTTAAAAGTCCTTTTTAAAAAGCTTGTTTGGGCCTGGTGGTGGTGGTGTTCATCTTTAATCCCAGCACTCAAAAGGTAGAGACAGGCAGATCTCTGTGGGTTTGAGGCCAGTCTGGTCTATGGAGCCAGTTTCTGGACAGCCAGGGCTACACAGAGGAACCCTGCATTGCAAAATAAAACAAACAAACAAACAAACAGAAGTTGGCTTGGGGGCTTGCCTTTTCATTTTACTTGAACTTCATAGGAAATGTTTCCTGATCCCTTCATCTAAACTTGTTTAGTTTTAGTTTGATTTGGTTCTTTTGCTTGTAGAAAACACCAAAGACAAACACACAGACTGGGTTATTATGAAGGGAACATCCTGTAGTCATGACTTAGATCAAGAAATACAGCTCTGTAGAGCTGTGAGGGCATACACCTTTCTTATCCTGGCCCCTGGATGGCTGAGATAGAACCCAGGGCTGCATATTGAGACAGAGATCCTATGGCTCTGGAAATGCCACATCTGGAGTTGCCTGATGTGGCTGCTGGGGACCAAACTCCTGTCCCCTGCAAAGGCAGCATGCACTCTTAACCACTGAGCCATCTCTCTAGCCCTTGCTTGTCTTTTAACCAGTTGTATCTTCCAAGGGTGCACCTTGCTGGTGTCTTTAACTTGATGTGTCTCTGGAGTCTTTTCCTTACAATTAATCTGTTGAAGAACTTGAGGCCCCTAGGGTTCCCCAGTGTGGGAACATCACATTCACCATGATCTGGCATTGTGCTGACTGTAAACAGGCAGCTGATCAGACTTCGTCAGACTGAGGTTTAACGCCTTTTGTAAGATTGTAGATAGTGATGAACCTTTTCTCCAAAATACTCAAGATGTCTGAGTTGTGTGTGTGTGTGTGTGTGTGTGTGTGTGTGTGTGTCTATGCATGCACACACACGGTCACGTGTGCACACTCAAGTGTTGGTGTAGGGGGCTGTGGCATGGTGTGCATGTACATCTGTGTGCACAGGTACATGTATATACATGCATGCATGGAAGCCAAAGGTTGACATTGGGTATATTTTTCTACATCATTCCATCATACTTTTTTGGGACAGGTAATCTCACCGAACCCAATGTTTTTGGATTCAGCTAGGCCGACTAGCCAGCAAGCCTCGAACCCAGTAATGGGATTACAGGTGTGTGCTGCCAAGCCTGGCTTTATCCAAGGTGCTTGGGATCCAAACTCAGGTTCTCAGGTTTGCACAGGAAATGCTTTACCAACTAAACTATCTCACTTGCCTTAGCTTTTGTTCGTTTTTTAGGTAATAGCAGTGAACATCCAATTCCTAGATTAAATAATTGTTTGAGGATTACAATAATAATTTTGTTTTTATTTATTGGCTGGATACATTTATGAGGAAATACCTCTTGTCTACTTGGTTACCTACTATGAGGTAAGGCCATACAAAAAGACCTGAAATATTTATTACCATTCCAAAAGGGAGTAACCAGGGAATAATGAGGAAATACCAGATCAGAACAAGAGTAAATCCCAGCAGGCAAACTCCATCTCTGGTAGCTCCATGTCCCACCTTGCTGCCTAGTGTATACACCTTCCTCTTGGTCTGGTTCCACTCCCTGTATGGCGTGCTTCTTTGCAGGTCTGGCATTTCCAACATCTTGAGGTCTCCATTGCAACAAACTGAGGTTTTGCTTTCGCAGCTTGCCATAGTGACCTCTTAGGGGCCACTGACTTAGGGCCTTCATCTGGGGACTTCCTTGCCACATGTTTCTTGGCTTTATCAGCCCTCTGGAAATATGGAGGAAGAATCTACCACCCCTGGATATAACCTTTATGCCTCTAAATTCAGGACCACATAGATGACACTGCAGAGTTCTGCTGCCAGTTTGGAATATTCTCTGGCCCCTTGGATCACAGTAGCAGAATGCTCTCAGTGAGTTGCTTTCTAGGAGCAAAAACACTTAAGGCTCTCTTTCATCAATTAGAAGCTTAGTTGGGTGGGGTCTTGACTCCACCCGCCCAGCACATTTCCCTTAGAGCAGGCCTCTCCTCAGAGGCCTCTCAACAATTAATGACAGTGTCTCTTCCAGCACATGCCTTGGCTATAACATTAAGCTTCTTCGGAATGTTTTCTCTCCTAACTGTATCTTTTCTACTTCTCTCCGTCCCATACTCATTGTTTCATGTAAGTCCCAAATAAGCATTATCAGTGACATTTATACCACAGACTCAACATTATGTTGTCTTCAAATTTTCTTCACCAAAGAATTTAGTCTGTTACTTTTTCATTTAGGCACAGGAGTGTCCTCAGGACAAGGGCAGAAGGCAGCCTGATTCTTTGCCAAAGCATTACAGGAATTGCCTCTGACCCAGGTGCTGTTAAAGTGCTTGCTTCCCTCTGAATCCTTTGACCTGTGTCACTACAGTTCACATTGCTGTCATTTACAATGCCTTCTAGGTTCCTATGAGAACTATGCTTCAAGTTCCGCCAACAACATTCAACTTCTCTTTCTTTCTTTCTCTCTTTCTTTCTTCCTTTCTTAATTTCCTTTGGTATTGGTTTCTTTTGAGGGGTTTCCTATTTTTCTTGGAGGCAAAAGGGAAAGGGATTTCTTCCATCAGCAGGAGTATTCACAGATTCTTCAGTCATTCCAGGCTTGGGACCTGAGGGTCCCAGGGGTGGCTGGGAATGTCCCATTATGTAGTTGTAGGGAGTGACTTGGTTGATTATGGTGGCATATTTGGTGTAAGGGCTGACTATGGACATAATTATATTGAGGTCCCAGACAGAGAAGGACACCGCCAACACTGGCTCCTTTGCCCAGGCATTCTTGAGGAAGACAGAGAGTGTCCTGGCTATCTTTGGTCTTGGCCTCAACTGCTTTTCTAGTCCAAAGTTCCAAAGTCTTTCACACTTCTTAAAAACAACAACAACAAATCTAACATGGTGAGGCTCTTCATAGCAATAGCCCACTCTCTGGTACCAACTTCTAGCTTAGCAAACTGGTGTAGCATTAGGCTACACACTCTTAAAGCCTAACCCAGAGACATACTTCCCATTACTTCTCTATGGATGTGATAAAACCAAGAGCAACTTATGGAACTGAAAACATCAATGATGTCTCAAAGCTCCAGGGGCACGAGTCCATCATGGCAGAGAGGTGTGACAGCAAACCGCAGGCACAGTGAATGGAGCAGGAAGCTGAGAGATCACATCTCAAACACAAGTACAAAGCAGAGAAAGCAAATTGGAGATAGGATGAGGCCCCATCGTCTCAAAACCCACCCCCAGTGACATACTTCCTCCAGCAAGGCTGTATCTCCTAAATTTTCCAACCAGCATCATCAGCTGGGGAACTAAGTGGTCAATGCCTATGTGGTGATATCTTGTTATACTCTAACAAATAAAGTTTACCTCAATATCTGAGGGCAGAGCTAGCCACTTGTTAACCATAGAGGTCTGGAGGTCTGTAAAGACAAACAGAAAGTGATGTGGCTGGGAGGAGACAGGAGCTTGGTCTCTTTGCAGTCTGAGGATTCAGTAGAGGTAAGCGCTCTAGTGGCTGACTGCTCTGCTTCTCTGATCTTTCAGCTTTCACCCCCTAATAGTGACTTTGGGTTTTTATTATTAAGACCAATTAGAACTCATGCTACATGCCCAAGCTTACAAGGGCATTTCTAATTCAAATCATCACATCCATGTATTGAGTTTGTATCAAAGGCCTTTCAGGTAACTTAAATCCTCTGTTTTAAATAGTCTAAACGATCAGCAACAATGATTTAAATGGATAACTATGAATTTATGTGACATCTTGTTTTACATTGTCAGCCTTCCTTCTCCCTATATTATAGTTCTAATAACCTGAGGGTCCTCTACTCCCCTCACAAACCATTGCAAACACTTCAGATGTTCGCTTTCATAAAGTGTTGTTGTTTAAATAAGAAGGGCCCCAGCAGCCTCATATATTTGAATGCTTAGTCTTCAAGGAGTGGCACAACTTGAGAGGGATTAGGAGGTGTGGCCTTGCTGGAGTAGGTGTGACCTTGTTGGAGGACGAGTGTCACGGGGGTGGCCTTTAAGGTTTCAAAAGTCAGGCCTAGGGCCTCTCTTCCTTCTGTCTGCAGAACTGGTTGTAGAACTCGCAGGTACTTCTCCCGCACACATCTGCCTGTGTGCAGCTGTGCTCCCTGCCTTAATGATAATGGACTAAACCTTTGAAACTGTAAGCGAAGCAAATTAAATGCTTTTTTTTTTGAGTTGCTCTAGTGATCTAGTTGGAGAGTAGTGGAGCAAAGAGATCTGTGCCATCATATAAAGCACTTCTGGACGTCTTCTGTGTTAAATCTGATCTACTAAATCCTGTAAGTGTAATTTCTACACAGTGAGAATTCATTACCAAATGATATCATCTTGAAAGAAAAAAAAACAAAAACAAACAAACAAACAAAAAACCAAAAACAAAACCCTTTCTTGGACAAAGAAAGGGAGAGGCAGAAGGTAAAACTAACACTGACACCTATCCAGCTGTCAGGTCAGAGGGCAGCTGGGTATCTCATCCCTTTTTTGCTCATCAGTTGCCTGGTGAATGGCAAATTTCTCTCCTTTCTCAGCCCTAACACTTGCTTTAGCTGCCCCACAGATGATGACAGCCTTCCAACTGTCTGTGTACCATTAAACTCTAATCCATTATCCACACTACCTGACTAAAGAGGGATGGATCTCTGTGATGAAGTCAGGTTTACTAAACAGGTGTGAAATATAAAGTACACTCAATACAGAATGAGGCTGAAATATTGCTGCTGCTTTGGCTGCTCATCTTCTCCTTCCCAAGGGAGATGGGGGAGGTCAGGGGAAGGTCACCAAGCCACTGCCGCCAATGAACCCTCCACAGTTTCAGTTGTCAGACTGAATTCCTGAAACACCTGACAGAATGATTTCCTCAAACATACATCTGTTAAAGTCTGTAAACATCTGCAGCAGACCAAATACCTGATCTGTAGCTGCTCACACCACCACCTGCAGCTATAAGCTCCTCCTCGTTGGCTAACCATATGACAATAGTTAACTCATTAACCTTAGGGGATGCTAAAACTCCTATCTGTAACCTGACCATATTCCACCCACTGTCTGATTTTAACATCTCAAGTAGGATCCCCAATCTCCACTTACATGGCTGATTGGCATGGCAACCTGCCTGCCATCCCACAGTGACACAGACACAGAGATCCTGGAACAAGCAAACTAGCTACACTAGCTCCATCCATCTGCGCGCACACACACACATGTGCCCGCTCATATGAGAACATTTGTATACACGTGAATATGCACCACATACAAAAATATATACATAAAAATATAAGAGAAAGTGTGTATATATCAAGTTGTCAAAATACCAAAACTACTACCAAACTGAATTCAAATAAATATGATTTTAGTAAGGACATAAGATGTATTTATGGCATGGAGTAAATCACTGGTAGTTATGCAGCATTGGTTACTAGAAATGTTTGTGAGAAAGCTGAACGCAGTGGGCATGCCTTTTATCCCAGCACTCAGAAGGCAGGGGCAGGGGCAGAGGCAGAGGCAGGAGGATCTCTGTGAGTTGGAGGCCAGCCTGGTCTACAGAGCAAGTTCCAGAGCAACACAGAAAAACTCTTGTCTTGAAGAAAAAAAAAAAGTGTTTGGAAACCAAGTTCATAGTAATATGTCTGAGAAACTGCTATCCTGACACCGAGTATCCCCTTCTACACAAAGTACCCTCTGAGAGGCATTGGCCAACAACAAAAAGAACACAATGCAGGGAATATAAATAGTTCATTAATAGTACCAAAGGACCACAAATATGAACTTGCTGAAACTCAGTAGAAACCAGAGAAATAAAAATGAAAAGTACCAAAAGCATCACTTGGTGTCTGTCACACCAGTAAACATTAGCAGCCAGAGGTTTCACTGATCTAATGGATGGTCTGAGAATCACATGGTTATAAAAATCACAACTGTAACGGGCCAAAACACATCAAGTAAGTTTAACTCATTACTTCATAGTCATACCAAAAAGAAAGGTTTAATAGAATCACTTTGAATTTCCAGGTTAACTTGAAGAGTAGCCATCGTAATCTATTGAGATCTATAATCCATTAATATTGTATGTTTCATGTATTTATCCTTTAAGATCTTGTTAATTTTTTTTTATGGGATTTACTGAGTCTCTGGGAACAAAATGATCACTAGCTTAGGCAGAAAACGACATGGAATGGTAGAGCATACATCAGTGTCTAAACAATGAGATACTTTGTCAAGTATGTACTTATCAACTTGCCTCAATTTCCTGTCTCAACCACCCCATTTCCCTATTCCAAGACAGCAAGTGCAACCCGCATGAGAATGAGGGGAAGGAAGAAAAAGATAAGAGTGGGAGTGGAAGGGGGAGGAAGAAAAGAGGGGAGAGAGGAGGGAGGGGAGGGAGTGGGGGGGCAGAGAGAGGAAGGGGAGAACCAAAGGGTAGCAGAGGAAGAGGAGAACAAATATGGTTATTTTCTTTCTCCATTGAAGCTCTGGGTTTGAAAATTATTTCTCTTTTACCAGCTTCTTCCTGCCAGTGTTAGTGACTACTCTCAGGCTTCACTAAATCTCTGACAGGTGGGCTCTAGGTGTCCCTGGGTGTTTTTTACTTGGTGTTAAACGCCCATAAGTTTATTCATTGCTTTATTACACCTAAGTTGCCAGCCTTAGCCTGCTGTTTGAAAGCCTTATTCTTTTTATTCCTATTATTTTCTGAGGCAGAATTGACTTTGCTAGTAAACACTTGCAGACTGCTATGTATGCATGGGCTGAGAAAGCATAGCAAGTGCCACGGGAAGTAAAACAGTAAATCCTAGCTAGTCCTTGCCCTCAAGGGCATGCAGGGTAGAGAAGCCTGAATGTGAAACTGCAAGTATCAATGAGGCAGACAGAAGCAGTATGGTGGGTTTGAGCAGGAACTTGTCACTGGGCAAAGTGGATACTGGATGTGCTTGGGGTCTCTCCAGCATTGTTACTACAGAAGGGACCCCCCTCTAGTCATGAAGATGGCTTTTAAAGGGCTTTGAAACTCAACCTGTAAGTTCTTCACATGTTTCCAAGATGTTACCATCTTTGTAGTTCTTTGGGAGGCCCAGCTCAGATCAACTGCTTTAGGTAAATTTAAGCCCAATTCCCCCCAAGTTGAGTTTTAAAATATGGGGAGAAAAAACATGAGGCTTCGTATGTAAAGTGAGCTCTGTTCTCAGAACTCCTAATCAAGTCTGAGTAGAAACCAGTGGGCTCGAATGACTAAGGGAAAGTCCGTGCCAATAGAATCCAATTCTAACTGGTTACCTGCTTAGATTCTGAAAGCCTTGTGTTTATAAGTTTAGAAATAGGTTCCTTACTTCCGTGAAAACTCAAGCCAATTCCCCCACTAGGCATCCTGTGGGATCACCCTATGGGGAGCCTTGTTACATACTTGGTTATTTTAGGTTGGTTACATGCTTTTCTACCAAAGTTGGGTTTGGAAATTTGCCCTGCTTCCCACGTGGTTGAAGCAGGCCTTTAAAACCTCTAAGACACTCATCACCAATAAAATGCCATTATTAGAAATAAGTATAGATTTCTGAAAAAGGAACTTAAAGCAAGGGGGAAAGACCACTGGGTGTTGCCTTAGTTGTTTTTTAGCCTTGTTTCTCCTCCACTACCTAGACCAGAAATGGAATTTTCCCCACAGGCATCACAGAATGAAAAATCTTCCCCTTCTATTGAATTCTCACCTACTTTCTCTGATAGGAGATCATAAGACTCGTTTCAGTCCTTCATACGCAGGAGAAAGAATGCTGTACAGAAGCCAAGAATTTAAACAGGCCTGCTGGGCTTTCCTCACTTGGTCTATTAGCATTAGAGTTTTTTTGTTCAATCATTTATCTGTGTCAGTGTTTCTCAACCTGTGGGTCGTGATCCCTTCACGGTCAAATGTCCCTTTCACAGAAGTCACCTAAGACCATTGGGAAGCATATTTATATCACAATTCATAACTAGAAAAATTAGTTATTAAGTAGCAACAAGAGTAATTTTATGATTGGGATCATCAAGCATGAACTGTGTCGAAGGGTCACTTTAGGAAGGTTGAGAACCACTATGTAGTTTCTATGCTTCAATCGTGATCCTGCAAAGACCTCTCAGTGAAGCACAGGGTAGGGAGAACTTTTAAGTTGCTGGATTATGTGGCTTTTAAGAAGCTGAACAAGAACAAATCCATACACCTAGAGGACAGATTACCCCAAGTTGATGGGGACAGAAGCTGCAGGTAGCATCCTTCCAGACATTATCCTATCTACCTCTTCTGGCTGTTTATATTCTTTACAATAAACCTGTAATTGTGTTTTCTTGAGTTTTGTGAGCTGCACTAGCAAACTTAGTTACTTTTCTACTGTGATGAAACATCATGACCAAAAGCAACTTGGGAAGAAAGGGTTTATCTTACAACTCTTAGATCACACTCCATAACTGAGGAAGTTGGGTCAGGAAGTCAAGCCAGGAACCTGGAGGCAGATACTGAAGGTCATGGAGGAACACTGCTTACTGGCTTGCTCCCTATGGCATTTGATCAGTTTCCTCCTCCTCTTCTTGTTCTTCTTTGTCTTCTTCTTCGTCGCTGTCTTCTCCTCCTCCTCTTCTTTTTGGTTTTTCAAGACAGGGTTTCTCTGTGTAACAGCCCTGACTGTCCTGTCCTGGACCTGTTTTATAGACAGGCTGGCCTCAAACTCAGAGATCCGACTGCCCTCTGCCTCCCAAGTGCTGGAATTAAAGGTGTGTGCCACCACTACTATGACCATCCAGCTGATCAGCCTTATGCAACCATAGACCACTTGCCCAGGGGTGGCACTGCCCCCAGTAAGCTGGGCCCTCTCACATCAATCAGTAATCAAGACAACATTGTGGGATATTATTTTAACCCAGTGAAGGTATGTTACACTTGTGTATGCTGCAGAATATTACTTTAACTGTGTAAAGATGTGTTACATTCGTTTATGCTGCATTTGTTTAACTATGTAAAGATGTGTTACATTTGTTTCACCTAGCCTGACTAAAGCACCTGATTGGTCTAATAAAGAGCTGAATGGCCAATAGCTAGGCAGAGAAAGGATAGGCTAGGTTGGAAGACAGAATAAACAGGAGAAGAAATCTAGGCTCAGGGGAACAAGAAGAGAGAATGTGAGATAGAGGAACACACCTGGGGCCAGAAATCAAGCAGCTGTCAGCCAGCCAGACATAGAGACATCAGGAAAGTAAGATATACAGAAAGAATAAAAGGTAAAAAGCCCTGAGGCAAAAGGTAGAAAAAAAGAAACAGATTAATTTAAATTAAAAAGTTTGCCAGAAAGGAGTCTAAGCTAGGCTCAGCATTCATAACTAATAAGAAGTCTCCGTGTCATGATTTGGGAGTTGGTTGGTGGCCCCAAAAAAAAAAAAAGCCTGGCACAAGATAATAACCTATAGATTTGCATACAGGCCAATCTTATGAAAACATTTTCTCAGTTAAGATTCCCCCTTCCTGACAGGTCTAGGTTTATGTCAAATTGACAAAAACCAGCACACTGATCAAGTCTATTAAGGGGTTCATAGGAACCCTGAAGGACAGCTAGTTGGTCAATTGTGGACTGGTGACTACCATCAGTCTGTTGGCATTGAGACCACAACCTGTTTGACTACCTCCAGGGCATCTGAACTGGATTGGTGTTTCTGCGGAATCAACTGTTTGCTTGCTGGTGAGGTGAAATCCCTATGCATTCTGAGATCACAGAAATGAAGTGTTGCCAGCAATAGTAACAGAAACTTTATTTCTTCCTTTATCTTCAGAATTATATAAAATATCTTAAGGATTTACTGTAAAATTTTTCTACTTATTAGTCTACACGTTTAAGTGTGTGGACATGGGTTTACCATGTGTACATATGGGAGTTAGAGGACAACTCTAAGGTCAGCTCTCTCCTTCCACCTTCCCGTGGGCTCGGGGATTGAACTCAGGTTGTCAGGTTCTATGCTACTAGCACCTTTACCAGCCATCGAACTGGCCCTGAACTTACTTGTGTTTGTGAGAAACAGTTGATATTTGAGAGCACAAAGATGACCCAGTTTTCTTCTTTATATTATTTTGTGTTTCTGAACTTAGATGGTGAAGAACTGTGACCTGTTACCTCCAAATAAGTAAACAAATTAACTTATGAATACTGGAAGTAAGCATATTTAAAATGTTAATAAGAAAGATTATAAAAACATTTTACAACTCATTTTAATACATTCATATCTAAAACTACTCTATAAAGTCTCGATATATTAAATAGTCTAGCATGGTCCTCCCAAGGTTGTAGAACTATGAAAATAGAGCAGGAAGAAATCTTGGAACCAGCAGAATGCTTGAATGCCAGAGGCTGCAGGAGTAATAAATTCTACTATACCTGACAGGTGACTTATACCAAGAGTTACTGACAGCACAAGACTTAGCTTCTAAGAGTTAAAATGTTTATGTAGAAAGAGCTGACAGCTGGCAGTTAATAAGTGCTGGTGTATGCACTGTACACCTGTAAAGTAATTACAGCACCAGGAGGTGGAGGCAGGAAGATCTAAAGTTTGAGGTCATCTTGGGCTACAAAGCAAGATAGGACAAAGGGCTGGCAGAACAATGTTCTCAGCTAAATGATGGGGGAAAACTGGGTCACAAAGGCAGAATTATCACTGGTGCCAAGATTTGCAATCTCTATCATTTTTCAAAGACAGTAAGAAAAATCCAAATTATTCTTACTAAAAAACAAAATTATTAAGGTAAAACTTGGTTGTCAGCATTACCTTATCAGTCTGACTTTATTTTTGAAAGGTCTTAAAATTTATATTCAGGACAAATATAAATAAAATGCCCAAGATTTAAGGTATCACCTATATTTCCCTGAACCAACCAATTGTATGAGGTAGGTACACTGGTACCTTTCTCTCTGATGTGTTATTGCATGCCATCCACAGCATAGCCTGTAACGTACAAGCACACTATCATTAAGATATAAACAACAGATATTCCAAAGCAGAGAGGAAACTTTAATTAACGACTCCATTCCCATTATCCTTCAGGTGGCCAGAATCCTTGGTCCCTGCAGCACTGACCCAGCAGTTACACGGTAAAGATTCTCTCTGTGAAGCACCACCACACTTGCTCAGTTAGCTACAACTTTCTTCTCTTAGCAATCATTAATTTCTTAAGAAAATTTGTTTGTAAAGCTTCAGGTGTTAAAATATTCTAACAGTAAATTTATTCCATTATTTCACACATAATTAATAGTATAAAATGTTCTCTCTAAGGAAACCTAAAATATACTATGAATATAGCCAAGTTCTACTCTTAACAAAAATCATTCAATCAGTTTTTTCCAAACTCATTTCTCCAGAAGGTCAGTCCTTAAGGACTTCTGGAGTCGAGCAATGTTGGCATCCAATGCTGCCAGGCCATTTCTGAAGTCTTGTTCATCATGAGAGGTGAACGTCGAAAAAGAGGAGATGCTCCAGTCTGATGTCAAGTCTGAATTCAGAAAGCTGACATCACTGACGATGTTGCCTCTCACTGGAACACCAGGGCTGCGACAAGCTGATAGCCCATGATGTGTGGCCTGTTCTTTTGGGTGCTCAGTACTAGTACTAGTACCACCAGCAGCAGCACCAGGGATCTTATCAATTGCTTCCTTTATTCTCCTGAGGAGCTGCATGTCCTCTGTGTCAGATGTTCTGGAAAGATTCCCAGGAGCATCTTCTCCTTCATTTCGTGAAGAACAAACTAGTGGTGCACACGGTTTATGTTCTCTTTTAGAGGCATGTGTGCTGCCGCCGCTTAGCTGTGTTGTAGCAACACTTTTCATTGGCTGGGGAGACAGCCTCTCAGAAAGTGGCGAATGCTTTTTAGAAGTGCTTCTTGCAAAAGGAATGTAAAGTGTACTGTCCACGTTACACTCATCTTCTATTAAAGCGATAGTTTCACATTCTGTATCAGAATCCTCCACTAAAACATCAGAAGCCATTCCAGGTGCAGACCCCCCACCCACTGCCCTAGTGTCCCTGTGTGGAGGGCCCTGTAAGGGCAGCACCTTTTCACACAGTCTGTGTGGCTCTGTGGCTTCCTCATTTGTGAGGAGCTCTGAATGTGCAAAGCTGTGATTTGTCTCCAGTTTATTTAGGTAGCTCATTACCGAAGTGTGGGGAGGGGCTGGGTCCTGTTGAAGTTGCTGATCATAAATATTCAGAAGTGACTTGGTGAGGTTACTCCCCATCTTGCAGCGGGCAGAGTCCACACTGAGATCTGAGAGCAGTTTCGCCATACTATTCTGTAAAGTTCTGCCAAGAAGAATGCAGCACAGTAATTACTATTTGTCTTACCCAAGTCTTTAACTCATTTCTAATACCTCTATCCTTTAAAAGAAGAACTCAAGGCAGGTATAAAAAATTAGTGTTTGACAACAGAAAATTAAAATAACCAATGACAATGATCTCCATTGATATCAGTCTACTATCACACATAAAAGTAAAAGCTCATCATGTTTTCTAACGGTATAGAAATACTTTATTCTTGAGCAACACTGCAAACTGAACCTTTGAGTTAAAATCAGCCTAGTAAGTGGTATGCTAAAGTAAAGCAGAATTACTTCATTAAATTAAGTATATCCATAACACTAAGCACATTATATATAACACATAACTTACATATAATGAACATCTATTTCTCAAAAAGTTTATAATTAAAAATGAATCATTTAGAATGATGAGCTTCCAGAATCATTAAAGGAACAGTCAGGTCTACTGGATTTTAGCCGTATAATTACTGACTACCCTAAAACGTTTAAAAGTATTTGAAAATCTAAAGATTACCAAATGTCTCAAAAGAAAACTGATTTTTGTAAGGTTTCTATAAAAGTATAAAAATTATGATATATTTATTTATTTGGGAAGAGGCTGAGTAAAAAATGAAGACATTTTAGGGCCTGTGACCAAATCCCTCATTTTACCGATGAAATGAAAAACAGAAAGTCAAGAGGTGAAGCAACCTACCCAGTATTATATGGAAAGGGACTTAGCACGTTAGACACACATCATGAGTTATTCTGTGCCCCCTGACAGCTCTATTCATGACAACTTTATAACTGAGGCTTAGAGGGTTAAATAATGTGCACAGGATTACTCAGCTAATATGTGGCATAGACGAAGGTCCATTCAGGTCTCTTTGGGAGCTTAACTACTTCACTATGCAGTGTCCAGTCCATCAGAGCCAATTGCTTCCCCATAATCTACAACCCCATGGTTTAAAAAAAAGCCTTTAAATAGATCTGGAATCTCTAATGTGAAGTAGAACAAAGCATTAGAAATTAAAAGAAATGGGGGGAAAGGCAAAATAAGGGGGAGGGAAAAGAGGAGGTCTGTGTGGTTCTGGAGTTTATAAAGACATCTAATAAAAGGCTTGGGTTACCCCACAGGAAGCGAGTTTACCTGGTTAGTTCTCTAAGCTGAGCAACCTCAGCATCACGCTGGCGTAGTGTTATTCCCAGTATCTGATTTTCCTTTTCTGCAGTCTCTAGTTTAAACTGAGAGTTCTTCTCATTGGCCAAGGCTTCCTCCAGTTCTAAAGCAAACAACAACAAAAGCCCTTTCAGCTTCCTTACTGCTTTAGAAACAAAGACTACATCTACAGTTCAAATACACACCAATTTTTACCCTTGTCATCTCACTGTCAAACTGCTGTTTATTCTGAAGAAGACTTTTCTCTTTGTCTTTAAACACAGTCGTTAACCTTTTGTTTTCATCTCTCTGGTTTTCTATCACTTTTAAGAGCTCTTCATTTTTACTCTGTAGTAACTCCTGACTCTTCAGTGACTCTTGTAGTTGACTTTGCAGCGACATATTCAACGACTGAAGGGAAAACACTATAAGATAAACATCACACAATTGTTTCCCAATTTTTAAAACATCTAAGAAATACCTGTTTTTAGAAAAAGAAAAGCTCCTAAGTTCACTGATTTCCCTCAATAGTAACAATGTACAAACAATGCTATATAAATACTAAATATATTTTAAAAAATTAAATGGCAGGAGAAAAGTCTTTTTATTTTCCAATTGATATTTCAGTCATAAGTTGTTTTTACCTTTAAAAACAAATGAATACATGTGCAAAGTATCTCAAACTTCACAAAATGCCAAAGATGCCACCAAACAATTCTCAATTATGGCAGATAATTTTTTTCATAAGTAGTCTGTGTTGACAATACTATTCTTCAGACCCTGAAATTTCTCTTTCCAGGCCCTTCTGGCATTTGATGTTCCCATTGACAAATATTCTGTTATTCTGATGGGCTGCATTTGTATATGATTTGGTGTTCCTTCATTCTAGTTCCAGCAACTGAGGAAGGAGGGAGGATAACTGAGCCTAGACGTCTAAGGGAGCCTAACAACACAGTAAGATCCCCATTTAGAAGAAAACAACAGAAAAAATAAGAAAAAAAAAGGTCATTTGACAGTATCTGTCAAAACAGCAGCTATATATACATTCTGGTTTACTAATTCTACTAGAAATCTACCCTGCAAAATGCATATGTATGTGCACAGACATTGGAACGAATATTTTCATTTTTCATTTCACTGTTGTTCATATTCTGGGAAGGCTGAAAATACCCAAATATCTTTCAGAAGACCTTAAATATAGTAGAGGCAACAAGCAGAGAACATAAGTGCTTATTTAAGATATATGCATAGTTATTAACTTGTTTCCTCTAGATAGGCTCTTACTGCATACACTCTGGCTGGGGTAGTATTTGGCGTTGCCCAGGCTGGCCTCAAACTTGTAGCAATCCTCCTGCTTCACAAATACCGGGATTTCAAGAATACCCAATAGCTGTTTAAACTGTAATACAGTTACTCCCAATTTTAAAGTAGCTAAAAGCCCACTTAGACAAAGGGACTGAGAGCACAAGTCTGCACCAACATTTCCAGAGAGACAAGGGTACCGGGTTCAATCCTTAAAGCTCTTTTACGCACATTCAAGGTTACCAGGTGCCTTTGGAGTTTTCTCTTCTTCTCTGAGGTGCTGATTCAAAATTCTCAGTTGCCTAAAGGAAATAATAAAGATCTATAAGAATCCTAAGCCCATTTTACAGTATACTATCCTGGAATATTTAATTATGTAAAGATGTGTGATATTATTTCTCCTGCCTTTGTTAACAATGTAAAGATATGTTGTATCTGTTTCATCTTGCTTGCCTAAGACACCTGACTGGTCATATATTAACAAAGTTGGAATACATAAATAATTTCATTATTAGATGTTGGTATCAACTGTCTTCATGATATACACCTGCTTCACAAACAAGAATATGTAAGTAGGTACTGATCAGGACAAAGCAAAAACTCTCTCGTATTTAGTATCTTTCCAGAATTGGAAACTTTCTGTAGTATTTGATTTAGTTTCTGAATATAAAATGATAATACCCTTGCCAAAAACCATTCACAGTATTAATTCTGGCTAGATTAAAGAGTAGAACACAAAATACACCAGTAACACAAAATTCACCAACACAAATTTTATAATGAAATATAAATAATCTTTAACTAAGGAAGGCATCTCTAATCAAGATTTAAAATCTAACAACCATCAAGTAAAGAATACAGAGTCAAACACATCACAATTTGAAGCTTGTTTTAGAACTGAAGTCCTGGACAAAGAATAAGCAATTCATCTAAGAAAGCTAATGATTTATAAGCATTTAAAAAATGCTTAGCTTGAAGACGGGGGATGGTTTACCACAGAAATAAAGGACCTGGGTTTGGATTTCTGGTGCCCACATGAGAAGCTGGGAATAGTGGCATGACACTCACTACTGGCCTCGACATATACACATATACATAAATGTACAGAACACAAACTAAAAAAACATACAAAAATTAAAATAAAAGGGAATCGCTCTTCATTAGTGACAGTTTAGGGAAATTTTCTCAGTCTGTGGGAATTTATTTTAACCATTTGGATGATAGCTTGGCAACATCCAAGCTATAAAACATGTCATTTTTGACAGTTTTTAAAATTAACTTCATTTTATTGCATGGGTGTTTTGCCTGCATGTCTGTGTACCACATGTATGCCTGGTGTCAGTGAGGCAAAGGGATGGTGTCAGATACCCTGGAACTGGAGTTAGAGATGGTTATCACTGTCATATGGGTCCTGGGTAGCCAACCTGGGCCTTCAGCAAGAGTAGTAAACACCCTTAACTACTAAGCACTCTCTCCATCTCCTGTACAAGCTAGTTTTACCTATAGGTTATTTACTCTGAGAAATAGCTACATCTATATGCAAAAGCATGTAAAACATAGAAATATACAAGCTATATACTTGACAGGAAAATGAAAACTTAAGACATAAGTTGTGGTTCATCCATATGATTATATACATGTAGGGCCCTGCATGGACCCCTGAGGTACCTTGAGCAAGCCTGAAGCTGTTGGCTGGAACATATTACCCCAGAGTTGTTACTGGTACTCTTCCTGATTTGTTAACACACATCTGCTGGGGAGGAACTAAGCCAGAGAACTTGCACGCTTGACCCTTGATTATTTTCCTCTGTGCTGTGAGTCAGTGGAAGCCTGCTCCTTCCCCTCAATAAACGGCATTCCGGCATTCCTATTGCACAAATGACCCCATGTCTTTTATTTAAATCTCTAGGCCTTTGGCTAATTAATGGAACAGATTGTAGCGCGGGCACCAAAAAGGACTTGGGGACAGCTCAGTGATATGGCACTTGTGAGGCATCTGCAAGGTCTTGTGTTAACTATGCACTAATGGAAAAAAAAGAAAACAAAACAAACAAACCTCCAAGACACGGTAGAAAGTAAAAAGCAATGAGAGGTAGATAAAACACTGATTTTTTTTTTTAAAGGGTTCCCTTCAATAACAAAACATGCAGATCTGGAAAAGGCAGCACAGAGTGTTGACCAAGAATATAAAACAGAATGCCTCTTTTGGTGTCTTCCAAAAAACCAGCAGGTACCGTATGTTGTTGTTTTTTAATAATCTTTTTGCATGTTGCTGTTAAGGTTCTTCTCTTTTGAAACATTAGCCAAGGTGAACTTTCTATCATTCATTACAAGCCTCCCTGCTCACACTTGTCCTCTAAGTATGATACATTCCCATTTGCCCTTAAAAAACATGGTGTGAAGGGCCGGGGAAAGGCTCGGTGGGTGAGAACTGTTGTCTAAGTATGTGGTGCTGAGTTTGAAACCCACCATGAAAAAAGCTGGATATGGCTGTGTATAACCTTAACCCCAGCACCTGGAGGTGGAGACAGGAGCTCACTAGCCAGCCAGCCTAGCAAAAAAACAAAAACCCCCAGCAGTCTTCTGGTTCAGCTCCAAGTCCCATCTAAGATGGAGAGCCACAGGAAGGCACTCAACATCTTTGTCTATTTTACACGAGTGTGCCTGTGCAGAACATTGCTACTCTCTCCTCCCCACTCTCTCTTACAGAGAGAGCCAACTACAAACTATGGTACACTGTTCAAGACTCACTGCATTGTGTGGGGGGGGGTGATTTTTATCTTAAGAAGTCTATTATAAAGCCTGGTATTGGTAGCGTACACCTTTAGTTCCAGCACTTAGGAGACAGGCAGGTGATCTCTGTGAGTTTGAGGCCAGCTTGATCTATAGAGTGAGTTCTAGGACAGCCAGGGCTGTTACAGAGAAACCCTGTCTTCAAAAAACAAAACACACACACACACACACACACACACACAGAGTCTATTTTAGACCTATCTTCATCCTTGCTGCTCCTTGTTCTGATTATTACAAACATTCTCTCCCACCATCTTTTCTGACTGTGACTTGTATCTTAGTTTCCTTGTTACTTCCTTATTGCTTCTCCCTAGGGTTTTTTTCGTGGCTGCTTTTCGTTTGTTCTTTCCTTGTAAAGCGGTAATTCCCCACAATTACTCTTGTGCTCATGGTCTATAACTGCTTGGTGAATTCATCAGTTAGATTCTGAAAACAAATTACTTGCATTTAGCAGCCATCTTTTCCAGAGCCTACAAGGACAGACCCACAGTCAAAGCTCTGTAAAAGTGATCAAATTCCCAAATCTACATTTGTGGCTTGGATCTTGTTCTTATGTTCTCACTTACTCGTTTCTCTATACAACATTGTAAATCTAAATTTTAACTCACTTGCTCTCCCACCATCTCTCCTAACTACAAAATAAAGTGTGAAAGGGGACAATCAGACAAATGCACTCTTCTCTAGGAGGTCCCATCTGGAGGTACTATTCTACCATCTGTCAAGAAGACAAGCCAAGCCAGGATGTGGTGGTGCATGGCTTTAATCCCAGCACTTGGGAAGCAGGGCCTCTCCATGAGTTTGAGGCCAGCCTGGGCTATAGAGCAAGTTCCAAGACAGCCAGGACTACACAGAGAAACCCTGTATTGAAAAAAAAAAAAAGATAAGACAAACATCTTAATGGCATCCTCAGCTCTGCCCGCTTGCTCTCAAACTGTGTGCTCTGTCTGGATTCTAATGAGCTTATACTTGAGTCTGAGTTCAGGAAGTGATCATAAATTCCAAGTCATCTTATACAGATTAAGGTACTCTGTAGACTGATGGTTCTTAATACGAGATAATATTCTACTCTGAACCTCCATCCAGGATCTTATGGGATGTACTAGGGGCTTCTATAGTTAAATTCAACAAAGCATTACAGATTACAGATAACTTGTGGGTTATAAATGGAGACAACTGTGTTTCAAATATCCCTTAAGATCTGGACATTTTAAAATGCCCATAATATCATACAAGCACGACACCTAGCAGTTTTTCTCTTTGCCACAAGATGGCAATATACTTCAAGTTGTGTGGGGGTTGGGGGGAAGGGAAATGATCCATTTTCTAGTTAAAAACATGTAGTTTACAAATGTCTACAAAGATAAAAATGAAAATCACGTCTAAATAAGCCTACCAATTCTAGTTTTTGTTTATAATTAGATTTATGAATGATTCTTTCCAAATAAAGATTACAAAATAACATATTCTCATACTAGAAGTCTCAGTCTAGTCTAAGGAACTAACAAATTCTTCATTTTTCAGTAATTTTATCCTGTAAAAGGTCAAGTAAATAACAGTGGCAAGAGGACATTATACAGTCTTTCCCCCCTAAGGATAGACAGCTAAAAAGCTCTACTGTCAAATCCAAAGAAGTGGATATCAGTTAATTTTTCTAAGTTACCCTTATAGAAATGAAAAACAACTGGTAACAAATTGAAGAATAAGCCTCCTTCTTATGAGTGGTTTATAAATGAACTCCTACAGCAATTCTAAAATGCTCCGAGGAATGGAAATGAAATCCAATGATATTTCCATGGTGACAATGCTAAAATGATAATCTTCTCAGACTAGGCTCTGGTATGCTTAAGAACTCAATTATTTGATTATCACTCTTTTAAACAATAGGCATTTTTATTATTATTCTTTTGCTTTGCGAAATAGAAGCCCACAGCTAAGATCTGGTGTTCCAAAATCAAATCACCTTGGAGTTTAAGTCTTGATTCCCTCAATTCCTAAATACACAACTTTGAGCAAAGAACATAACTTTTCTGTGCCTTGGTTTTCTCCCCTCTAATTGAAAATGGCCCAATACTTTATAGAGCTACTAGGAGGACTCAAGTGACAGCACATATAAAGAGCAATAGCCCAGCACATGACAAATGTTCAAAAAAATGTTAGGAGTAGCTACTATCCATTCCATATTACTTATTCTTGATTTTAATTTTGAAATATTAACAATGTTACAGGGATTAGATCCTCAGATTACAGTCCTCAGATCAGGACTGATGACAGGATGACAGTATTATTAAATGCAGCAACTATCCACAAATGATCTCTTGACTATCCTAAACAAGTAAGTCTCACTAGACGTCATCTCTGCAGGCTACAGACCCATGACTTTAAACTACTCTCCAACTAGGAGTTCTTTACTGCTTTCAAATTTCTTGTAGGTTCCTGCAAGTCCCATCTAACCTCCTGGTGAAAAGCATCTGAAAACGAACTCCAGTGCAAAGTACACCAACAGATCCTGGACTGTAAGCTTTAGTAGTCATCCCAGAAATACTCAAAGTTAAAACAATACAGATAATATACGGGGGAATTTCCTCTACATTTCAAGATTACCTCACTGGTTTTGATCGTTCTTAAACAAATTAACAATATAATTCCATTAAGTTAATATGGCTAAAAAGAAAAAGCACATAGGAATTCAAGTAAACTTTGTCCTATGTCTCAGTGTGGCAGGGCTACCAGCACTCAGCTTCCCCTGTCAGGTTCTTGTCCCTGACCACATGCTCCAAACATTTGTATTGGGAGGGAGCGTTTGACTGACAAAATGTTAAGGACAGTGAGATGATTATGTCTGGTCCAAGACATGTAAGATTATTATATTCATAATCCCTGTCCCCATCAGTTTCCTGTAAAACATACTGAGACAGTGGCTTCATAAAGTAAAAGGAATCCCAGATTCTGAGTCAGGATGAAAAAGAGCCTTCAGTGACCCATGATGATCTTGGAAAAAGAAAGAATAACTTTTTCTGTGACTTAGATGTTTATTATTGTAAACTAACTTAGATTAACACAGAAACTACATGAAGCAGCTACCTCTTCCTAGGTACATGCTGACAAGTGACATCAAGGATAAACTAGGTGGGAGAAATCGTATCTTAGTGGGCAGAAGTAATAGAAAGTTGGAGATTGTAGGAACGTTTGGGAGATGAGAAAAGAAAGGCTGTAATCTGCTTTCCGTATGGAGCCCTAGCTATCTCACTTGGCATCTGTGTTCTGGCCGTGGGTCACCTTTACCTCTAGACAACAATATTCAAAGAGCATGTCTTACCTTCGCAATTGAGCATTCTCACTTCTCAGTGGCTGCAGGGCCAGTGCTATTTCAACTTCTACATTTGGGTGGCCACTCACTGCTGAAAATCCAGATATGCATGCCTCTATTTCTGTTACCAATCTCTCAACTTCTGAATCCTCTGTAAAAGGCAGTTTAGTTAAATCAGTATTTTAAATTGAAAAGATTATTAGCATATGTTATTAAAAGTCTTTATAGATAAATATATACTCACTATACATTTCAACTCCATTACTCATGAGTATTATACAAATTCTATTTGCCTTTATCCTATTGTCTGTATTTGCTTACCCAGAACAATTCTACAGAAGTTACATTGAGGAAGGAAAGATTAAGCTTAAATCAAAGTATTATTATAGTGATTTTTTTCAGTTAAATGACATGGGAAACAGATGCATGATTTATTGTATTTAACATGTTTTAAATTGTATATGTATAGTTATAAAAGCTAAATTGAGTTAATAGACATGCACTGCCTCATATTAAATTTTTGTGGTGAGAAGGCTGGCAACCTAATCTCTTAGCAATTGAAAATTACACTGTTATTTATTATATCATTATTGCAGTCACCATACTTCACATTAGATCTCTTGATTTTTAAGTCCTTCCTCCTCTCTAATTGAGATTTTTTTATTTATTATACTTTGGCCAACATTTCAATTACTTCAGTCTTGAAGCCTATGTTTCTTCATAGCTAAACAGAGGTAAAAATCAATCTGTCATTGGGTTAGTGAGATTAGAATGAGATACTGTTATCCAAAACTCAATTTCCTTCCCTAAAGTGGAGCCCATTCATTATCAGACTGCTGTGAGACTCGGGTGAGGTCACCCATGAGAAATACAGCACATTGTTGGGCCATGGTGAGTATTAAAGACTTCTAACATTGGCACTATTGCTACCACTATTGCTATCATGATTAAACATCTGGTTAAAAGAGAAAGAGCAAGTGTGGTGGTACACGCTTAATCCCAGTACTTGAGAGACAGAGGCAGGTGGGTTTCTGTACGTTCAAGTCCAGGCTGGGTCTACATAGCAAGTCCCTATGTCAAACAAACAAACAAACAACAACAAACAAAACAAAAATGAGAAAACAATCTGTCTAATCTGAAGCTCTGGAAACATAACAATTTTAGTACACTTACCCTAGCTCTTAACTGCTGTCTTTCCAAGGATTTTGGGATTCTGCACGTATGTCAGCCTGTATAAATGGCAGCTATTCTGTTCTACTGTCAATTACTGTGCTTTCTACTCAAGGCTCTGAGTATCTGCATTTCATGCCAAGCAAAAGCCACTACTTTAGAAAAAAGCATACACGATGAAAACATAAACGTGGCTCACAGATATTTTATTGGTATAAGAGAAAAATACTAAACATAAACTAAAAGGCCAGTAAGTGGCATGGGTTATTATGCAAAGTGAAATCTGTTGAACAATTTGGAAGGACATTCACATCTTTGTTAAATAGAAAAGCAGACATCTAACTACTACAATTTTCTTCCTATGGATTCTCTGTACTGGATCTTTTCAAGTCTGTCTGCATTAAATACAATGAATACACACTTACAAGCACTTGCTATTCCTCAACACATGTCAAGTCCACAGGAAAGAAGGGTTCCAGGCCTGGAACCCTAGTACACAGGCAGTGGAGGAAGACCAGGCGTGCAACATCATCATCAGCTACTGAGCATGGAAGCCATTTTAAGACTACATGGGGCCCTGTCTCAAGAAACAACACACAGAATTCTTTTCCTTACTGGGTCAAGAAATGGTTCTTTGAAAAACTCCAGACACTCCCTATCAACCACTGTCATTTGAACAATAGCTAGAAAACATAACACTGCTATTAATCACTATGCTACATTACATTAAAGTTTGAAATGGTCATCTACCTTGTTCTGTGACCAGGGCCTTGAGCTCTCCCAACAAGCACTTGGCAATTCTGACTTTTTCAGCAGTGTGGCTCACATTTTCTGCCTGCTGCACATTCTTGGCTATTTTTGCATCTTGCACATGCATGCTTAAATACTTTCCTTCACTTGTGGCCTCTCCAATTAGTTCTCTGGCACATTTTTCTTCATTAGTGGCCAAGAAGGCTGGCTGTAACTGAGTGGGGCTTTGGTGTGCCTGACTGTCCGAGACAGCATCTTTTCCATGAGCTGGAAACAGAGACATATGTGTTTGGAAACACTTTAGTAGGTCTGCTTCCTTAGGAGCTCTTTGTTGTGGCAGAATCCAATTAGCAAGACTCAGCTGCTGAGGCGTTGGAACAGCTGCTTTGTCAATGTGGGGAAGGCTACCCAGAATTCCAGAATGAACACTAACTGAATTCCTGGGAATATCAGGGCAGTTCACAGAGCTTGTTTGATCTTGTGATCCAAGATGGTTATCACCATCAGTCTGAACTTCCTAAGCAAGAAGGGGAAAAAAAAAAAAAACTTTCAAAAGTAAGAACAGTCATTTGTAAACTACAAAAACAGAAATCAATAATATTAGAAAATAATTTTCTACCATTAAAAACCAATTTTGTGATATTTAGGCTTACAAGCAAGTTGGATTTCTCCACTGCACAAAAAGACTAGCTTAAGTAGCTCACTCTGCAACCTGGGAACATCATAAGGTCATGGTGAAAATAGATTGTTGACAAATACCATACATGCTTTAAAGGCATAAAAAAATTAGCCCACATTTGGACTGAAACAAATATTTTCATTTTGAGAAACACTGTAAGAAGCAAGTTAAGAGGCTGGAGAGACAGATCATGTGTTAAGAGTACTTGCTACTCTTGCAGAGAACCTGGGTTCAGTTCCCAGAATCCACGACTGCTCACAACCTTCTTTAACTCCAATGCGATCATGCAGGGGCTGCAGACAAACGTGCAGGTAAAATCCCCACAAAAAAGAAAACTAAGTATTTCATTTAAAAAGCACATGTACAGAACTTTAAAAAAGATATGCTCAGTTAGGGATGTAGCTCAGTGGTAGTATGCTTGTCTAGCGTGTATAAAGTCTGAGTTCAATTTTTAGTACCACAGAAAATGAAAATGGATGTGTCTAAAGAACGTATATGAACATGCTATTACAGTAAAAAAAATTAGCTGTTATTTCAATATCAAATCAAAGACTAGTGATTTTATTATACAACTTAGCTCAAAGACATTTGTCTTAAAAGAAAAATACCCACAAAACACAGCTTTAATATATAAAAAGCATGTGTTTAAGCATGGTGGCACACACCTTTAACCCAGAGTTTAGGAGGCAGAGGCAAGCAGATCTCTGTGAATTCAAGGCCAGCCTGGTCTACAAAGCAAGTTCCAGAACAGCCAGGGCTATTACTTGAAGAAACCCTATCTCAAAATACAAAAAACAAACAAGCAAAAAACCAGTCATACTAATGTATTAAGTGGCAAAACAAACAAATAAACAAAAAAACCAGCACATAACTGTATAAAAGTATAGCTCTCATTTTAAAAAGAGAGCAAATTTAGGGTACTGGCTGGGCTTCATTTCTTCTTTCTCATGATTGCTTCTCAATAACACCTATTGTTCTTAATAGGTAGTAAAACTTTTCTAATGCAAAAATACATAAAATTGGTTTTACATCCTGGTACAATTGATTAGTCAAGTCAATATTCCACTGCAAAAACGACAATTTCTATAAGCAAGCTATTTTACTTGTTTAGTATACAAACTATACCCACAGAGTGAACCATTAGAGGGCAGGACGGTTGCTGAGGTGACCAGAGTGAAGGTGAAGCATAACAGCCATAACCAGAATAAGGTGTTGTCTGAGATTCTAAAAAGAAGTAAAAACCAAAAAGCATATGTATCATTCACATTTTATAGTGCTTTAATAACAAAGAGTCATGGTTTACATTCAATATTCAAGTAGCATACTAACCTAAACCAGATACAGTATGACACGCAGTAGGCATTCCATTGGGGGCATTTTTTGAAGCCAAGGTATTCATCAGTGACATTTGAGTCTGCACATGCTCACAGAGGGCTTGGTATATTATCGGTGAGTACATTCTATAATGGTCTTGTAATGACCAATGCTGTGCTATGTCTGATGTGTCTCTTTCACTTCCAGTGCAAGCTTCATTAGATATCCATTTCTTATTTTCTGAAGATACTAATGTGGAAAAAGGAAGTAAGTTCTTAAATATGAATCTTGACCAACATTTACCCTAATACCTTAGGGGCAAAAAAAAAAAAAAAAAAAAAAAAAAAAAAAAGACTCTCAGATGTAGTACAACTGATTATAGAAGAGATTTACTGTAACTCACTGAAGAAATTATCCCAAGTTCTTCTGAAAGTATTTAATGAATTACATTTCCTTTCCCCAGTCAAAATTCTGATGAATTTTCTTAAAATCTCTGCTACTTGAAAAAATAAAAACCTCCCTTTAGTTATAACACCTGTTACAGGTGTTGTGTTATCATGGATGGTCAATAAGCCTCTCACCCATTCCCTTGTCCAGTTCTTCTCAGTGGGAAATAGAATAGGAAAGGCGGGACACTTTGTAACTTTCTGTTTTCATAGGAAGAAGAAAGAAGGAGGCAGGAGGAAGGACAAGAAAGCTTTTTTTTTTTTTAAACCGATGAGTCTAGCGACTACTTATCACCATCCTAGAACACACAGCTTTACTTAAATCACATACCATACATATATTGGACTGTGTTACTTTTTGTTTGTTTGTTTTGTCTTTGCCCTCTGTAACTCCAGCTTCTCTAGGCAGGGTTGTTTTTTACACTTCATTATTAAAACCCTCACTAGTGCATATGCAATGTGTAAGCCTGGTATTAAGCTAAAGAATGAAAAAGTTTCTGATACAGCACTGTTCTATAACTAGTATAAAAAAAAATCTAAATTGAATTTCCTGTCTAACAAGACCCTGCCTTTCCAAATGTTTGCTAAATTGCATTAATAGAAATGAGAGTGTGTGGTAGATCATAAGTTATCAGGATACACAATAGAATTTGAAAAACAGCTTGGGCTGACACCTACAAAAGACACATACAAGCTATGACATACATGAGCACTTATGACTACTAAAGGACATACACGAAAATGTTCACTTACTAGCTGAGCAACCTTTCTTTACCTCCTCTTTCTTATTAGAAAAACGGTTAAAAGAATGGTTTTAAAAAATGATTACAATACAGCTTCTTCAGCAGAGTGGATTTAGTTAGGGTTAGCTGGAGACGTTGAGGCCTAACTCCTAGTCTGACATAATAGTGTTACTTCTGCAGGAAGCATGGATGAGGTGACAAAGTCCTTACAAAGATGAATTCAGACATTCCAGTCTTCCAGAGAGAATGTACCTGCTGCATCTGCACGGAGTCACCTAACAGACCCAGGCACCACAGAAGGCAGGTGCAGCTTTTGCAGGCCCTGTCCCCACCTTTCCTGGAAAGAAGTCCAAACTCTGTTTGTTGCCTGCTATGCAGGAGACTATCACAGCAGTGAGTCTTCAAAACCAGCGATCTTGTGAAAAATGTATGTACTGCTAGAAAAGATAGTCATAGGCAACGCCTGAACATGAAGGAACCCAACCCTCAGGGACACAAGGCTCACAGACAATGTCCCACTGAAATGGCTATAGGAAGCTCCTATACCAAATGGAATCTTAAGGGACAACATCCAAGGAAACTAGAGAGATCTAATGAGGGGAGCAGAAAAACCAACTGATGGATTTGGAGAGTCCCTTTAATAATTAAACAACCACAATAAGCCGTTTAACAATGTGAGAGAGAAGTCTGATGTTTAGAAAAAGAATCTTTAAATTCTGACAGGCATTACTGGGAGTATGGAAAGCCCAAGGCTTCATTTTTGGGAAACCCTATTAGAAGGTGAATGTGAATTTAGAACTACACTCTAGAAGCTGGGGGTGGTGGTGGTGGTTGTAGGATAATCATTAGTCTCCTCCACCTCCCTAACGTTTCATTCCTGGATGGAAACCTCCAGGAAAGGCTGGTGTATTCTGTAATTCTGAGAATGGAAGAGTGAGTTTGCTTAATGTTGCCAACCACCACTTCACATGGAGGTTCCTTGCTTACTCCTCCAATTTCCCTGTCATTCTTTAATTCCATCCCCAGCACTGTCACACATTATAAAAACCTGACTGTTTGCTTGGGAACTCCTTGATCTGACAAAGCCTCTCAGTTAAAGTGAATCAATAACACTGTACTTGTCTTTTTCTACTTTAATGTAATCACATTATTACAAAGAGAGTAAAATGCAAATAAAAATCACCAACCTCAAGATTCTTGAGCTGTAAATAACATTTGGCAACTTCTTAGAACAACATGTGATACATAGTAAAAACTCAACATACTATACCATCAACTAGTTTCAAATTAGTCAGATAAGAAAATATTTCATATTAATAAATCTTGCTATCTAAACATGATCTCTGAGATGATTAAAACCCAGAGCAATAATGGATCTTCTCTACCACATGAGCTACAACAAAACTAGCTAAAAAAAATTTCCCATAAAGTATCAGTTTTTACTGAAAGTACAATTTTATAATAGAAAAATATCCTCTAAAAATATTTTAACTTTGAAATCTGAGGTGAAACAGAGCATAGTCCATAACCACAGTGATCACAGCCTTGTCCTCTCTCTGACTCCTAGGCCTCTCTTTTTAGACTTCCTTTGGTTCCTTAAGAACTATCTAACCTGAGGAATTCTAATTTCATGTTCACGGGCTCAAGTTCTCCAGTCATTAGGCCTCCTCCTCCCTCCTTTCTGCAGTCTCTTATCTAGCTGAGCTACACATGCTCTGTCTCTGCCAGCAGATGTCACCATCCAACACAAATTAGCAAATTCCAGACGTGTTCCAACCCCCCCCCCACCCAAAAACAAAAACCTAAACCTCCAAACAAGCTTCTTTCAATCTTAAAAGGCCAGAGTCCACATTAAAGGCCTACTGAGCTAAATGGTCTCCATCACAGCTACTCAGTACCACCCCCACAGCATAAAAGCAGCCATGGAAAATACACGAACAGTAGGTTCTAACAAAACTTTAGTTACAAAATAAAATTAGATATTATTTCTAAAAACACAACTGGCTATATGGTACTGATCTAGTTAAAACTGATACTGTCCAACAGAAACATAATGTAAGCAATATATGTAATTTAAAATTTTAAGTAGTCACATTAAAAAGTTAAAAGAATGACTTACTTCTCATGTTTTACTTAAGTGTAGCCACAGTTGCGGCTGCAGTTAAATAGGATATTTCTTACCTACCATGTAAAAGGCCTTGTGTTTGATTCCCAACACCACAAAAGTAAATAAGTAAATGTAGCCAGAATACTAACATTTCAGTGTGTAATGTCCTGAACAAAACACTTTTTGTACTAAATCTTCAAAATCCAGCATCTATTTTACACAAAGTACACTTTACACCAGATGCTAGTCATCAGAAATATTTCATCTCTACTTAAACTGACTATAATTTATAGTTGAAAGAGTGGATTTATACATGCAAATCATTCCAAAATTCTTATAATTGCATCAATATCAATTTTCAAATTCATTAAAATTTCAGCCTAGGGGTTAGAAAGATTGCTTAGTCAGTAAAGTGCCTGCTGTTCAAACACAAGAACCTGCGTCTGGATCCAAGACTGGCAAGGGCTGACGACAGCACAGCCCTTAACCCAAGCCCTGGGGAGGCAGGGACAGAGAGATCCATGAAGCTCACTGCCAGCTAACCAAGTCAGATCCACAAGCTTCAGGTTCAGTGAGAGAAAATGCCTCAAAATAAAGGTAAGGAGTGAATAAGGAAAGACAGATACAATGTTTATGCAATGGGTACACAGCACACACACACACACAACCTTTAAGAAAATATTGGGAAAATGCTTACATTTTTCTTTTCGGACCACTGAAGGAGTATGTTTTCCAGGTCCTTTCTTTTTAGCTCTGCAGTTTTTGCCTTCTAAAGGTCTGGCATTGCATCTATTTTCCAAATACATTATTTCTGAACCTGTAATAATAAAAACAAACATTGTAAACATTAAAAAGAACTAGTTCACTGATAAAAGGTGATCAGCAAAGAACTTTAAAAATAGAACCTGGATTTTCATTTTTCAAAATGTCCCGCAGCAAAGAAGCACAGCCATCTAGTCCCTGCACAGCCTCTGTCTAGAAGAAGAAATCTGTTAGAGGTAAGATACACCACGCCCCTTCAAATGCATTTCTCTTCTCTTCTTTTTTCTCTTTTGGTCTTTCAAGACAGGGTTTCTCTGTGTAACCCTGGCTGTCCTGGAACTCATCCTGTAGACCAGGCTGGCCTTGAACTCAGAGATATGTCTGCTATTGCCTCCCAAATGCTGGGATTAAGGATGTGTACCACCACTGCCTGCTCATACACATTTCTTTATAAGCAATTTATTATTGGTAGAAAACATGTCTTAAAGCAACAGCTTACATACTTCCTTGGTGCAAAAGATACTTTACCTTTGGACTGTAGTCCCACTTCTTAGCTTTAAGCTGAGACTGATTAAACTAGTATATTGTATCTATTCACTTAACTTACTGTATCCATTACCTGACTTTCTGAATCAGAATAAACAGGACAGGTAGAATCTGCATTCAAATGTGCTGTTTTTCTTGAGTGGGTCCTAGAAAACAAAAATGATACCCTTTAAAAACATTGTTAGTATCTTTTTCTCAAAATATGTAAATAATCATTTCTTTTCCAGTAAAAACTGGAGAATAAAGCTCATCTAACCACATGTGAAGGGAATAGGACACTGGAGATTGTGAAGACTACTAGACACAAAATCACTCACCCAGGCTGGCATGGCAATATTCTGAGAACATCTCTTACATTCTGAGACTGAAAACTTTTGCTGGACCTCACAGCCAAAGTGAATAACGTACCTTGAGGTTATGTAAGACTAAGACTGCTGTCCTACTGTGTGTTCAGCCTGTATGTTTAACCAGCCTTTAAGAGAGCAATGAACACTGAACCTAACAGCCTTTGATTTCCCAGGTAATCAACTTTTACAACCTAAGCCAATGCACAGCTGTAATCTTATGTCCTCTTCCATGCCCCTAACCCATGCCTGTGTATCATTATAAAGCAGCCAACACAGAAGTTGAAAGCAGCTTCCTAAAATCTACCACTTAAAGGTTGGAAGCAACCATTATGGCTACTGGCTGACAAGCAATGTTGTCTGGGTGAGTGGGAGTGACATAATCCCTTGTAAAACTCAGTTACAAAGATTTCCATAAAGTATCCTGTTCCTTCCCCATGTGATGCTTTGTGTGTGGTCCAAGAAATTCAGAGCAAAGGCCTCTGTATTTATACACAGATACAGACAACAGACAGACACATACAGACACAAGGACTCGCTCACAAGAGAGACTCAGGCAGGCAAAGATTCAGACTCATAAAACAGGCAGAGGAAGGGGACACAGGGAGCATGCATGATGGAAGAATCCAAATCTGTACTCACTCTTGGTTCAAGGGCTCCAGGGGAAGTGCTTTTCTTTCCTTGGTGTGACACTGATGTATTACTAGTGAGTTGCATTTATCACTAACGATAATCTACCCAACGATAATAACACCCAACCACTTGTGGAGGCAGAGCCCACTATTTTCTTGAGGTAGGCAAAATATAGTCAAGCCCCAACACCTGAAAATTTAAGAGTTCCTGAACTTAGAAACTGAGAAGTACTCACCCTTTCTTTCCATGTGTTAACTTAGATCCCGGGCACCTTCCTGCAGATATTACCTATGACATAATATATTATATTACAGTAGGTACATAATTATTGTTCTACTAAGTCACCATTCTGACATTCCTGAAATATCTTTTTTTGGTTTTTTGTTTTTTTTGTTTTGTTTTTGTTTTTCACATAGCCAAAGTGAAACATAGTTTTCACCCCCTGGCAATCACTTTTCTACTCTCTTAAAAATTTGACTTTAGAAACCACTTGGACATGAAATATCTGCCCTTCTGTGACTAACAGAGTATCTTTAACCTTCATCTGTACTGTAGCATAAACCAAAACTTCCTTTCTTTTATGAGGTTGACTATATTCCTTTCTATGTAGGTAGCATACCACTTACTCTTTACAAATGGGAAGTATCTTAAAAATCCACAATTTAGCTTTTATACAATAAATTTGTTCTACATGCGATGTGAGGAAAGCAGGACATGCATTTGTTTCTTTAGTTTATTTCTTATGTCTGTAAAGAAAACTCTTACTATTTTTAAGTCAAAAGGATCTATTACCATTATATAAGACTATACTCAATCCTTGAGTATGTTCTAAACTCTCCAAATTCTGATACATGTAATTCAAGATCCAGGACAAAGGGGTGGGGAAGGCACTTCAGTGGAAAAGGGCCCATCCAGCATCCACAAAGCCAGGCAGACAGCTCAGAGGGTAAACTGACTGCAGCTCAAGCATGAGAACTGAGTTCAGCACCCCAGCATCCACACAAAAGCCAGACTTTGGGGCCCCTGTCTAGAGCCCTAGCAATGGAGTGGAGGGTGGAGACCCCTGGATCCTGGTGGTGATCACTGGCCAGCCAGTCTAGCCAAAACAGTGGAGAGCTTCAGGTTCAGTTCAAGATCCTGTCTCAAAAAGTAGGGTGGAGAGTATTAGAGAAAGGAAATTGATCCCTGACCTCCACACACAGATGCAGAGGTGATTGCACCCATTCACATGCACTAAAAAGTACCAACTTTCTCCATGCTTTGGTTAGATCTCCTAACTTCTTGCACGGTTCAACAAACTAGCACATTAAAAACTGCCTTGCTGGTCAGTGGCAGCTCACGCCTTTAATCCCAACATGCAGGAGGCAGAGACAGATAGTCCTCTGAGTTCGAGGCCAGCCTGATCTACAGAGCAAGTTCCAGAAGTTCCAGGACAGCCAAGGCCACACACAGAGACACTGTCTAGAAAAACAACAACCAAACCAAACCAAACAAACAAAACAAAACAAACAAACAAACAAAAAAACAAAAATAAAAAAAAGAAAAAAGAAAAGAAAAGCAAACCCCAGTTTTTTTTCTATATCCCATTCTCTCATTTTTTTTAAACTCAAATAACATTTTAAGCCTGCATTTTAAACCTCATATAGGTGGGATAGCTTTTCTATAGGAAAGATGTTCATTTGCTTTTACATGCACTCAGCATCCTGGAAGCTGTGCAAGAAAGCTGTCTTCAAGCAGGAAAACTGGGTATCTGGAGAAGCAGATAAGAGAGACTTCCAGAGCACACAATAGGTGAACTTTCCTTATCATATACACTTATCTCTTAATAACTTTGTATCTGAAAAATAAAATTTCAAGACATCAAAGCCCATAATCCTCCCCTCATTCCATGATTAGATCCACTCAATGTTGGCATTCTTTGCACATTTACATTTCTCTGTTTGGACACACACATACACACACGTTTGCATTTTTTTGCCCCTTCTAATAATGTTATTGAGAATACATTTTTACAAAACTGGATTGGTATGAGTTACATTTTTTGAGATCCCTTGGGATCTGATGGAGTGTCATGAATCTACAACATACAATCATACAAAAACAAAGTGTTTTACCTGACACAAATATGTCTCAAAACAGAGACGATTATTTTTTGTCTGCCCATTTCAAAATAAGTCAGTCATAATATTCCTAATTGTTTCTTAAGAACAAAATTCCCTAATATAGCCATAAAAGTTCAAAACTTTGAGATCGAATCTACTCTAGATAGACCTGATTCATATTATACTCATTCCAATTTGTCCTTTATAGAAAATAAAGACAAAAGAGTTAGTAGTTCATATCCAGTCCAGGATCACACATTGCACTAAATTGCTATGGTTCTTGAATCTCCTTAAATCCAAATTCCTTGGGCTGTCATTATCTTCCATAGCTTTGACATACTTAAAAAGTAAAGGCTAGTAATTTTGCATAATGGTTCCCTGAACATTTAGATTGACCGTTTCCTCTGATCAGATTCCAGTTATGCATTTCTGGCAGGAGTACAAGAGATGTGTTATTTTCAATACTAACAAGCAACCGACATTAGTTTGTCCTGTTACTGGTGATATAAATGGATTTATGATGGTGTTTGCCAGGATTTTCATCATTAAGATTATTATTTTTGCTTTTCTAATTGTTTTGTAAGATACCCTGACATGATGTGGCTATCTTCAAACTTTCACTTAGTAGTCTGAACATCCATTTATGGTTCCTGTTTAGGTCAATGGTTTATCAAACATTGATTTATTTATTTTGCTATACAAGTTACTCTACATTTATTAGCTAATTTCAATTAATAAATTATAGGACTAGGGCAGGACCTTTCTTTCTTCCTTGTTAATTGGTTAGTGTAAAGACATTGATTCCTATTCCAGTCAACCAACCATATATGATCCATTATAAGTACTGATGCCCATATGTAAACAAATATACAAGTGGATACAATATAAAAAGTGAAAAAGAAATCAAGAAAGGATAAACTGAATGCAGATAATGGACATGGCTATGAAAGAGGATTTAAAATTAATTGCTTTTCTAGTTCTTGCCATGGCTTTTTCATTTTTTGGTGATGGGAAAGTACATTAAATGTATTTAATAGTTAAAGTATAAAATCCAATATGAAGCTTCACAGCCTCAGAATGGTTATTCTAACTGTTCAGAAGTTCACTGAGTTGTACAGACTTTGAGTCTGGATAATTATCATTTGTGATTCTTTCTATTAGCAAGTTTTAAATAATAAAGTTTATAAAACATGTTCTTCAAAAAAACTGATAGTCAAGTTGTTCCAGAGTCAGTCAAAGGAAGCTCCACCAAGTTGGATACTTTATCATTTTTAACCAAACCCCAGAATTTTTTGAACTATCTTATTTTTTATAAAGACTGTCATAAAAATATTTCATACTTCATTTATCTTAAGAAAATAAAATATTAACTGAAAAGAAAAATATCGGCTCAGGAACCCCAAGACCAAGTCTCAAGACAAAGGAGACTTATTTGCCCCAGAGGAGACAAAGACAGGAGAGAGAGAAGGGGAGGGGAACAAAGGAAAGGTTGTTTGTCTCAAGAGGACAAAGGACCACCTCTGACCATAGGAAAATGACGGTTTATAGCGGTACAAGGGCAAACTCCCTGTTAGGATGTGTGTGCAACTTTAACTGGGCATGTTAATTAGAGCAGCCAAAGGGGGTTTTGATTATTGGACTTCAACACTTTGACAGGTGGACCATGGTAGCAGCCTCAGGAGGAGAAAGTGTCCAAATATAGGAATAGACCTCAGTGGCTACCTTTAGGAATGTAAGCTAACAGTTTTTTAGCAAGGCAGAGGGAATAAGAGAGAAGGCCAAGACCTGTCAGAGGCATATGCTTGACTAGGCTACTGTCCCTTCATTAACTATAGGCACAGCAGTACACAGATTTCTAGATTTCATGATACATTTAAAACTTAATACCTATTGAATAGTAACCCCATGTTCTCCCCAGCCCGGTCTCTGCAGCCACCATTCTACTCTCCTTCTGAACTAGACTACTTCAGGTCTTACATGTAAGTCCAGTAATGCAATGTCTGTCTTGTCACATGCAAGTTCAGGCATGTGTATCTGTCCCTCTAGGGCTAGCTTATTTCCATTGAGAACTTCTCAAACTTCACACATGCTAATGTACATGGCAGAATTTCTCTAAGGCCGAATAATATTCCAAAAGTTGTATATAACCCTTCATTTCTTTATCCATTCACTTGCAGACATTTAGGTTGTTTCTATGTCTTGACTATTGTGAATACTTCGACATTAAAAGAAAATGCAAACAGCTCTTCAAAATCTTGATTTCAATTCTTTTGAATAAATACCTAACAATGGAGCTGGCAGGGTCATAATCAGCTGTACTTTAAATAGTTTGGTTTTATGAAGCAAGATTTCACTGTTATTCAAGCTGGCCTCAAACTCCAACTTCCTGCCTCAGGTCCCCAAGTACTAGGACTACAGTTGTCTATGGCTATGCTTGGCTTATTTTCTGAGGAAATGTCATCCAATTTTTCACAGTAGCTGTACTATTTATATTCCCATCAGGACTGTATACAAGGGTATCAACTTCTCAACCTTCTCACTCATACTTATTTTGTGCTAGAAAATATCTCATGGCTTTAATTTTCATTTCTTTAATGGCTATCGTATATATTCATCTACATATGGGCAATATGCATCCATTCACAAAAGAAGCCTCAAGACAGGTCATGAAAAAAGAGTGCAAAATGCACATTAGGAAAGACATCATTATAAATGTATTGATAAATGATGGAAAACAAAATCAAACCCTAATCTATCATATATGCCAAGTGTTTTCTAAATCTCCAAGACAGGGATGGAATATTCTATGAGTAGTAGACTAGTACCATGCCCAACTGGAAGCGATTTGATTACAAGATATGGAAGGTGGCCTGAAGCACACCCAACTAATGGAGATGTGAGGGCCATAGACACAGATTCTAGAGACAGTTCTAGTGCTGAGGGATAGATGGAAAATGGAATTATCAGGAATTATTATAATGTGAAAAGACATGGAAACATGTAAGCACCCAGGGCCAAAACTAGTTTAGCTGTGTTGGACCTAGTTGGGTTGGGAGCGGGGCTGAAGAGGATCTTAAATAGTTCCGTTCCAATGCAAAGAATATTTGCCTTAAAATAGGTTTCCCTGTCATAGTTTGGGCAGTTATTCGATTACATCAAGATTACATTTGAGAACGGTCGGGCTGGTATGGGCACTTATTGGGAGACTTCAACAACTAAGAGAGATCGGAAAACAGAAGCACTGGGGGCAAGGATTAACTAAAGCTAAGAGAAGTCACTGCACCAGTGATAAGGACTGGGGTTCGAACCTGGGACCTGACACCAAACTCAGCGTTGTTTAGACGCCTGAAACAAAGCACCTAGCGACGTCCTCAGCGCTTTGAGAGCCGCTGCAGTCTTTGGTATTATTTTTTTCTAGCACCTTCCTAAGTGCCCTTAGTCCCTCGCCACCCCACCGTGGACTCATCGGGTCCACAGCCCTCACCTGGCCCGGTCGAGATCCGGACCTGACCATTTCTCTCAGCTTCAGAACAGCCCAGACGTAGGGAAACCAAGCTGTAAAGAAAAAAGGATTAACCGCCGAGGCGTCCGGACCGCCCTTGTCCCGCCCCCCAAGCTTCCGCTTCCGGGAAGGCGCCCGCCGAACGCCGCGCCTCATGGCCTCCTTGGCGCTAAGGTCTTTCCTTCGGGTCCGAACCTGGCTACCTGGGCGTGCGCAACAGACTCCGCGTTCTCCAGCTCGTCACACCCGGGCGGAGAGTCCGGGAAGACAAGAGACTGCCCGCGGGGCGGGGCGGACATGTGTGGGGCTGGTGTTCGGGGCGGGGCCTGACGGGAGGGGCGGGGCGGACACGTGGGTGTGCTTGGGGCGGGGCCTGACGGGAGGGGCGGGGCGGGCACGTGGGTTTGCTCAGGGCGGATGCGTTGGGGGAGCGCGGGGCGGGGCCTGACGGGAGGGGCGGGGCGAGGAGCTGAGGCTCTATTCTAGGTGGACCCACATGCAACATCCAATGGAACTCATTGGCCCGCAGGACCTGTTTCAACTGGTTGAGGTGGGAACCAGCCAGCACCAGAGGAAGGGTCTGTCATAGAGGACTACTGCTGGATTTCAGAAATAACTTAAAGCCTTGTGTGCTGTTTTGAATGTATTTGTTCTTGATACTCAATAAAAAAATCAAACCTCGGTATCAATTACTTGTGATTCTGATGGCAGTTTCAGAATTATTCTCTGTGGCCTCTCTACCCAGTGTTCAATAGTTGGGATTTTGGGTTTCTTCTGTGCATGGCTGGGTTGTCTGCTCTTCTATTAAGATAACTGCTGTTGACAGAGAATGGTAATATTTTACTACTGATAGCTGTGCCTAATAGAGAATGGTGTTGAAAATGCTCTATCCGGGATTGTTTTAAGTCAAGTTAGAGAGAAATTAAATCAGTTGATTCTTCTTTCTATGGTTAAATAGCTACCTTTGTAAGAAGTGTTGTAAGAAGTGTCTACCTCAGGGACTGTAGAGATGCTTTCCTGCTCTTGCAGAGGACCCAGGTTGGGTATCCACATCCATAGATTACAACCACCTGACTCCAGTTTCAGAAGATCTAGTGCCCTCTTCTGGCCTCTTCAGGCACTAGGCATACAAGTGGTGCACATACATAATGAGGCGCTCATTATGCTCTTGCAGATCGTCTGGGTTCAATTCCTTGAACCAACATGGCAGCTCACAACTGTCTGTAACTTCAGTTCCAGGGAACCCAATGCTCTCACCAGACACCACACAGCACAGAGTACACAAACACACAAGGAAAACACCTATACACATAAAAATATATTAATAAGTGAAAAATAAAGTACATAAATATATAAAATGAAATACATATATACCTATTCTACAAGTAAAATCTTTCTACCTATATATACTACACACTCCTACTAGAGTGATTTTAGGAAATGAGTGTTTATTGTGTTGGCCACTAGGTGGCATGTTCCCCAGGATATCTATGAATGCCACCCAAAACAAACCTTAAACTTATTTAAGACATGATGAGCTGAAGATTTTGCTGTAAAAAAAAAAAAAAACTATTGGGGTTCTCCAGTGTGAACTTTATAGATGGCAACCTAATGACTCAATTTAAAAAGGCTAATACACCTAAATAACCCTCAAATTCTTTCTCCATCCCTCTGATAAGTAAGTGTTCACCTGAAATTAAATGTTTCTCTTTCTTTTTAAGTGTGTGTGTGTGTGTGTGTGTGTGTGTGTGTGTGTGTGTGTATGTGTGTGTGTTGGGTGAGGCAGACCTCAGCCAAATTCCCCAGGATAATTATCCCAGACTCTTCCCTTGATAGACAGTTACCCATCCTTAGGGGAGATGTCACAAGTACTTTATGGCCTGCTGACCTCTATGCTGTGGTCAGAGACCACACTTAGATTCTAGGTCTAGCTATAGACCCTCCCTCATGGTCACATGTACTTTGTAAAGGAGTCTCCATGTAGTCACACCTTAAGCTTCATGGTGCACCTGGAATTGTTGCCTGGAAACCTTTTACCAGTCTGTACTGTTTTAAAAATGCTGACAATGAACCACCTGGCATTAGAGTCCCCGAAGTCTGGTCCAGGTCCACAGAATCAGTCTGCCCCAGGGTTTCACTCTGGTCTCCCATGTGATGCCTGCAGGGACCCCCAGGATTTCCTGCAGCTGGAGTTAAGGGTGGCTGTGCACCTCTTGATGTCAGTGTTGGTCACTGAACTCAGGTCTTTTGAAAGAGCAGTAAGTGATCTTAATCACTATGGCATCTCTCTAGCCCTACAGATGTTTTCCTCAATTTGATTTTTTTAAAACATTGTTTTCTTAATTTGTACATACTTACATTTTAAATATATGTAGGAAGAGAAAAGAAGAAGAGTTACCTATAGTTCATGCCACTCTTGTGGTGCATTTCTTTCCAGGCTTTTCCTACTTGAATATTTAGCAATAAATACACTTTGGATATTATTAACATTTCCCCTTAGTAGCACATTAGCTACTAAGAGAATTTCCTATTCCATTTCCCTTTTCATACACAATTACAAAATGGCTGTGTGGGACTCCATTATTCTTTGCTGTTGCTCTTTCTATTTTGGGTTTTTTACTTGATTTTTTTTAAAGCAGTAGAGGGAGATGTCAAAGTGAATTTGGAGAGGGGAGAAGAATATTGCTTTTCTTTCAGGTTTCATGTTTTGATTTAAAATTTTTTATTCCTTGAGAATTTCAAAGCCGTGTACAATATATTTTGATCATTTCTATCTGCCACTTGCCCTCCCAGCTCTCCCAGGATTTCCTCCAAACACATCCCAACTTCATGTCATATATTGATATAGATATGTAGATATCCCAGAGTCCACTAGTGCTGTCTCTGTGCACACAGTAGAGGCACCCATCAGAGTGCAGGCAATTTCCCAGTGGACACACCCCAAAGAAGAAAGAGTCTCCCTCCCCAGCAGCCATCAACTCCCAATTGCTCCTCAGCTGGAGGGGGCCTTCATGAGCCCATCTTTTATCCACAGTGGAATTCTCATTGGTTTGGTCTTGTTCAGCTGTTGTGAGTTCCTGTCATGTCCAACATACATTCTTTATACCTTCTCTTCCATGATATTTCCTGGGCATGGAGAACAATGGAGAGGGGCCGATATAGATGCCACATTTAGGGTATACTGTGCCCATCTCAGTGCCTATCTATGAACACTCAAAGTCATTTATTTTAAACACTAACCACTGCCCACTGCAGAAAGAAGTATCTCTGACCAAGGTTGAGAACATCACAGATCTGTGGGGATAAACATAAACATTCATAAGGATTTGACAATATAATCATTTAGCAAAACAACGATAGTAGATCCCTGACCTTATCACCACCCCCGAAATCTATGAGCTTCCTGGCCATGGGCTTTTCAACAGGTTTACAGTACCAAGTTCTAATTCCCTCCTGTGCAGCAGGCCTCAGATCCAGCCAGAAAGAGTTTGGTTATACACATTACAGTCATGACACTATTGTGCCAGTGGGCACATTGAGAGGGGTATTCAATTCACACAGACAGTATAGTGGGACTAGAAAAGGCCCTGAATATTGACATGGAGAACGGAGATGTGCATAAGGCTGAGACTGTGAAGTCCTCACAGCTTAAGGATTCAGTTTACTATTCCAAAGGCAAAGATGACATTTAAAGGTTTCTGCAGGGTACTGTGAACTGGATGCAGTTCACCAAGACGGCAGGGCAGTGTCATACAGGGATCTTCAGCCTGCAGCAGCCAGCTAAATCCTTTCACTTGCTATTTGATTTGGGGGTGAGGTTGAAAGACACAATCTCAAAGATCAAACTACTGAGTGTTGAAATTCTGAAATCCCAAATGGTAATTCCAACTGGGAGAGGGGGAAAGGCTATTTTAAGAAAGGTATGCAAATTTGGGGAAATAGATGAGTCTGTGGTTGTTTGTGGGATTATGACATCATTTCAGGTGAAATAAGTAACAAGAAACTGGCAAAGCCTCACTTTGGGTATCTGTGATGAAGTCCTGGGGGGAGCTCAGTGTGTGGGTCTGAGGGGAGAGGGAGGAAAGGCCTACCCTCAATGTCGTGGGCATCAACCATTGCAGAGCAGTCAAGATTGGCTTTCTGCAGCTGCTTTCCTGCCACGGTAGATGAACTGAGTACTGAGACACCATGTCCTTCACAGCGCAACGAATTCCCTGCCGCAGTCTTTATGGTGTTTCCGGGGAAGGGCGAACACAGATGTGACTTCTTCCCCACCTCCAGTTTCTGCCCCTCCTGTCTCAGGGACTGACCAATAAGGATGACATCACTCAGACTTATCCTCCAGCTTCAGGACTTGTTTATCCACAGGGATAACTAGCTGGAGACAGAAGAGGAGGCATTTGCCTCTCAGTACCGTCTGGCTGGTGCACTGGGTCTCCACACATACAGATCCTTCTGAGCTCATGGGCTCTAGGTCTCTCCAGCTGTGAATACATACTGTCTCCCTTTGTCTCCAGTCTTAAGGGTGATGATGGTGTGTCAGTCCCTGAGATCCTCAATATTCCTTTACAGCCCCCTCGTCTATGACTCTGTAAAGCTTTTATTTAAAAACTGGGTTGTCTTCTGTTTTTATCTGACAGGAACAGACTGATAGGAAGTCTGTGTTCAGTGTGAGGGCATCGAGAAGGATGGGGAAGAGGTCTAACAGGTGAGGAAGGATGAAAAGGACACATTTGAAAGCACATGGAGGTAAAATGGACAGGACTCAGGGGTTTGGGAAAGCAAGAAGTATGTTCCTTGCCCCTGTTTTGCATGCTTTGATGCAGGGCCAATCAACAATGAGAGGGGAAGCATATGGACTCATTTGCCCCCAGACATTTTATTGTGGGGAAATGCCAAATAGGACGTCTCTGGGGTGCATGCTGAGAGCCTTGAGTCATTCCACAGAGGACTGACTGAGTCAGAGACTGATAGGTATTTGAATCTGGAACTTGGTGAAGACGGTGTGGGCTGAGACACATCTTTTTCATCTGGAAGCTTCTGTGTTTGTTCCCAGGTTAGCTCAAGGAAAGCTTTCCTTCCATCTCCAGCCTGCTCCTTAATACTAGGTTGCATGCCCCAGGCTAAGATGGAATAGCTTCAGTTCTCATCATTATAGTCTTATGGCTAGCTCTGTGTCTGTACTCTCAAGTAGAACTGAGTATCTGTGAATACAAATGTTGCCTTATTCAGTGCAAATCTCTGTCGTCTTAGCACAATGCCTCACATGTGGTAGGAATTTAAAAATGATTCAAGTAAATAAATTAGCCAATTATCTTTGGGACTGCTGTGGTAAAAAAGGGTTGCCAACTACTTGAATGCCCAAGATTCAGGGCCACCCAGTGCTAGTCCTGTGGGCCAGGCATGGAAGTTTTAGTTCCTCTGCTAATTTGAGTGCATGGCTCTACTTTCTCTAGTCAGTCTTTTTATAACTCAGCACATTGGACCAATGACTTTTCAGATGACTCATCTCTGAAGGGCTTAAGTCTGTTCATGTTTGACCATGTTCCAAGACAACCAAAGTTGCATGTATATGAAGGTCTGAATTTACACCACAGGTTTAAAGCCAGATGTAAGAACCAAAAGCAAGAGGCTGTGGATAATGTCACATGCTGGGTGCGTAGTGAGCTCACTTGGGCTTGGAAAGACTTGAGAACTATTCTGTTACCTTTCCTTAAGGCATTTGGAGCTTTCTGAAACTATTCCCAACCAAAAGGTCTTTGACCTTTACAACGTTGAGACTCACTAAAAGCTTTGTAAGTTTTTCCCCCAAAAGGAAAAAATGCTAATGTGTACATTTCTGCAACATATCTGCATGGAATAACATCAGAGCCATTCAGGAACCTCGCCAAGAATTTCAAGTGAAGATTCTTCTAACCTAATTCAAAACCAGCCTTCAAAGTCAAGAGTCCAGCTCCTCTTGCTTAGCAAGGTGACCCTGGGGGTTGTTGGCCAAACTGGGATGGTAGCAGGAGAATCCCCCCAATTGAACATCAAGACTATAGGCAGGGCATGAAATACAGTGAAACAAGAATTAAACCATGTTTTTGCATTTTCCACTGAGGCTTTAAATGTATCTGCAGCTTTCGCTTTAATCAAAATAGCTTAATTTAGGGAAAAAAGAGCCCACTTCTTTTTTCTTTATAAAATCCTGAGTTTATTGCTTCCTGAATTTTTTTTTAAGGGAGAAACATAGACCATCTGCTCTGATGAGCTCCGTTTGACAGCTTAGCCAGGGTCATGCTAGGATTCAGAAATTGCTGAGTGTGAAAGGGAGGCCCGAGATGTGGGTCTGACGAGGGTGTGGGCAGCAAGGATCAAGAGTCTCCTCAGAATAATGGAAACATAAGCAGTTTGGGCACGGGGTGGGATGCCAGGCTTTTGGATAGTGTGTGAATTTTAATACATCTCCTTGTCAGTCACACCTTACCTTACAGTCTCCAGGGACTTCCATCAGAACCATGGAGAAACAGCAACAGTGATTAAATATTAAACTTCATTTAAGCCTCTGTAGAGCCTGGTAGCTGCTTATTTCTAATACCTGTGACTTCCTGCCTGAAAGCTGTTTCCTACAGGGAAAGGAGCAAGTCTGGACAAACAACATGGGAGAGTTAACCCTTTAGAAATTACAGAGAGGGGTTTGGTGAGGAAGCACCCTCAACAATGGTGGGCAAAGAGCTTATTCAAGCTCCAGACTGGAACAACCACATGAGTTCTACACTGTATCCCAGAGGTCTTCAGTAGAACTGGGATCCAAGGCTAATAGGCTAGATATTACTGTCTTTCTTTCCACAAGTTTCTTACTCTGAAAAAACTACTTGTTCTAAGAAGTCTCTTCATCTACAAAATGGGAAAATGACACAACTCTCATACTGTTTGATTCAATGAAAGCTTCGAGAATGTTCTTAAATGTGTTTCCTATAGTCTTTTGCACATGGTAAATACTGAATAAATATTGGTTATGGTTTTTGTATTCAAATTTTTATGTCACTGTGACCAAATACATGAGTAAAGCAACTTGGAAGAGGGAAGATATGTTTTGGCTGGAAGTTTGTCATGATGGAGAGGGCGTGGCAGAGCAGAACGTCATAGAAACCAAGAAGCAGACGAGAATGCAAGAACAAGAAGAGACTACAGCAGCTTATGCCCAACACGCACAACCTCTGTGGCCCACTCCTTCCATCTGAGTCCCATCTCCCACTTCTTACAGTCTCCCAATGACGCTATGTAATGATCCATCAAGGGATTATTTAAGAGCCACCAGGATCCAATCACTTCCCAAAAGCCTGTCAACTGGTAACCAGTGCCCCAATTGTATGAGCATTTCATAGTCAATCCATAGCAATCAACATGACACTTAGTTGATAGAGTATGAGAGTTTGAACAAGAAATGTGCCCCATGGGTTCAGATATTTGAAAGTTGGTCCCCAGTTGGTGGTGCTGTTTTCAGAAGCTTTGGGTGCAACCTTGCTAGAGGGACATCAGTTGGGACCAGCTTCCTTAAGTTGCTTTTGGTCATGGCATTTTTATTACAGCATCTGAAAAGTACTTAATACATATGGTGTAGCACTGGAGGCCAGTGCTCTTTTCCACCCTTGGAGTGAATGCTGACCATGAGTGATTTGGCAGATTTGCTGGAGGATGTGATTCTGGTGAGAACTGTTGACTTGGCAAAATCAGTAACATAGAGAAAGGAGGAAAATGGTGGACACCAAATGTTATCTCAGAAACTGAGCAAGAGTGTGGGGTTAAAGGAGATGGCTCAGTGGGTAAGCCATCTGCCACACAAGGGTGAAGACTTGGATATGGAATCCAGAAGCCACATACAAATGGATGTGCCTGCCAAGTCTGTGTGCTTCTGTTTACAGGGTTTGAGATTTCTCTGCTGCTATCCATTGCACTTAAGTTTTTCCTGTTTTTTAATTAGCTGGCAGAGAAAGCAAACACATCAAGATCCCCAGACTGTAACAAAAGCAGGTGGAAGGTGGAACTGACACCCAAGTTTTCCCATAACTTCCCACGTTTGAAAATCTGAGGGCAGACAGACAGACAGACACACACGCCACCACCACCAAAGTTTTTTTTTTTTTTTTAAAGAAACAGTAATACAGCAGCAATGGCGTTGCCAATTGCTTTGTCTCAGCTGATGACTACAGTGCCATCAGTAACTTCATATCTTTATCCTAATCCGCACACTTCCCCTCACCCCCCAGGCAGGGTTTCTATGTGTAATGTGTTTAACAGCCTTGGCTGTCTGGAAACTCACTCTGTACACCAGGCTGGCCTCAAACTCACAAAGGTCCACCTGCCTCTGTCTCCCAAGCGCTGGGATTAAAGCTTTGCACCACCACCACTCCACCCTAGGAACTAAATGGGTGAGTGAAATGCCCACATGAGAATCTCAGGTGAGGTTCTCAGAATCTCAGCAGCAGCACAATTTGTACTTTGGTTTATTAAAGCAAGAAAACAAAGGACACAAAATTGGGAGGGGTAGGGAAATTGGAGGTGAATCTGAAAGGAACAGGGGTGAATATGATTAAAACACACTGTATGAAGTTCTCTAATAAAAATTTTCTATTTTTAAAAAAGAGCTGGCCAAGGTTGTTGCAATGGGGGGGGGCACATGGAGGGGATGGGGGTAGGCAAAAACAATTATTGGAAACAGGCAAAAGCACCTTGTCCTAAGTGCTGCCATTTTGACTTCAGACTCCATTTTGCCTATAAGGTGAAACAAAGTTCAGGTTCCCAAGCCCTAGGAGAGCTGGGGACCTTCTAACAGCTGACCTACCTCCTCCTTACACTATACAAAGAGTTGTTATGCATCTTTAGTTCTCTAGAAACATAATGGCTGTTCTCAACAACAGAAAGAACAAATGAGTCTGGTTGAACTGAAAAGTTTGCATTGTATGTCAATAGACAAAGATTAAACATTCAAGTAAAGCCACTAATCTCTAAATCCTGATCGGTGAAAATTGTTATTATAACTTGGCAACAAATGTTTGAGATTTTTGTGCTAAAATACTTGCTTCAGCTGACATTCAGGGTTATAGTCTGTTCTGTGGTCCTGATCAATCAGCCCCTCCCCCTTTTTGTGCTGCCCTGCATTAAATCTTGCCTTATTATAACTTTTTGTGTCTGTTTAGGTTGATTTGGAGCCTAGGACCACAACACAGATACTTGGAGCTCATTGGCCACCTAGTCTAGCCAATCATTGAGTCCTGTGCTCCGGTGAGAGACTGTGTCTCAGAAAAAAATGCCAGGTGAGGTGGGGCCCACATTAATCCTAGCACTCTGGAAGCAGAGGCAGAAGGTTCTTCAAATTCAAGCTTGTCTGGTATACATAGTGAGTTCCAGGCCAGTCAGTAAGACAAAGTGAGACCCTGTCTAAAGAAGCAAAGTGAAACAAGAAATAAACAAACAAAAAAAAAAAAAATGAAGAGTTAGAGAGTGATCAAGGAAGACACTATTGGATATCCTCTGGCCATCACTCACACACACACACACACACACACACACACACACACACACACACACACACCACACCAATAATCATAGCTTATTCATTTCCTATTTCCTTCAATAAAGAAACTCCCTTAAGAGTGTGCCAGAAGGACTTGCACCCATACAGGGGATGTTCGTTGAAGGAACATATCGCATACATGAATCTGTTTCACAAGGATGTGTTGAAATGGATCTCTTGAAATACTAATTTTTGTAATATTCTATTAGTAATTCTCAAGGGTTCCTTAAAGTGGCTTACATTCATATCCTACTGTTAGGCTGGAACTTCCTAAGGGAAAAACTTGGATACAGTTAGCTATAGATACCTAGGAGCTCCCTTAGTTTTCACCTAGGATTGCCCAGACTAAAAAAAAAAAATCAACTAATGACCATGTAAATTTTTGCTATTCATTGAAATTCAACTTGAACTGGGTGTTTTGACTTTTACCTGGCAGCCTTATACCTCAATAAAAACTGATAATAAATGCATGGATGCATGAGGAGCATAGTATCAACAAATGAAGCAGTGGATGAGCAAAAGCTGATGACCAGGATCCTCATACAAATGACACCCAGCAACCACAAAGTATCACAGTCCTGTCAGTCGGCCCTCTGCCTTTAAAAATCCATGCTGCCTTTGTCCTGAGGTGTGTCCTGAAACCAAGCATTGTCAGCCACCTTTACAATCTATGCCAGAGTCTTGTCCCAAGAACTTTACATCCGAATTCCACACGTTCCTGGCTAATTGTTTATTAGTTGTGCCAGCTGTAAAAGAAAATTGACTTTGGGTGGTGTATGGAGTTCATCTATTCTGAAGTACACCTCTGTATCTTCCTTTAAAACCACCAGAATTGTGCTTTTATTCCAGGCGAACCCTAGGGTTTTGAGTAAAGTCATTCACCTTGATTAAGCCATCAGGACCAATTCTGTCGGGGGAAAAAACATATCTGGAATTAGTTTTAGCAATCAATTTTAAAAGTATAGTATATATATTTATATATGTATACATCACACCAAATTAATTTCATTGGGGCTGCCTGTAGCATGAAAAATAAAATACCCAGAGAGTTCAAGCTTCAAGCTGAGGATTAGAAAAGCAAAGTAGCCTGTCACAGCTCATACTCTACTTCCGACTGAAAGGTGAAACTGGCTCCACCAAACCTCTGACTGAAGCCTGTGCTCAGCATGGCTGGAGAATATTGAGACTTCAGTGTCTTCCTATCATCATTGTGGCTGGAGAATGAATGCCTGATACTGAATATGCTGAATACTGAAGACCCTGCTCCTATCTGCTATACCCCCTCTAGTGCTGGGGTTAAAGGCTTGTGATCCCAGGTGCTGAGATCATCTTTGTGTGAGCTGTTTCTCTTTAGGACTGGATCTTTTTTATTTATTTATTTATTCTTAATTTAGCTTTTGCATTCCAATCCTGGCTTCCCCTCTCTTCTCTCCTCCCACTCCTCCCACTCCCCTCAACCTCCCATTTGCTCCTTGGAAGTCTACTAAGTCTGTCCCATCATCTGGTTGAGGTAGGACCAAGGTACCTCTCCACTCTCCATAACCCTGTATCTTGGCTGAGCAAGGATTCTCTCCATATAGAGTGGGCTCCATTAAGTCAGTTTGTGCATTGGGACCACTGCCAGTGACCTCATATATTGTCCCAGTCACACCATTGTCATCTATATTAAGGGAGTGTAGTTCCGGTTCCCCATTTGTCAGACCTTAATCAGTGATCTCTCACTAGCTCGGGTCAGCTGTTTCTGTGTGTTTCCCCATCATGGTCTTGACTCCTTTGTTCATATTATCCTTCCTCCCTCATTTCAATTATACTGCAGGAGCATGGTCCATTGGTTAGTTGTGGATTTCTGCATCTTCTTCCATCTGTTTCTAGCTTCCTTGGGGTTGTGGATTGTAGGCTGGGTATCTTTTGCTTTATGTCTGGTATCACTTATGAATGAGTGCATACTATATTTGTCTTTCTAGTTTTGGGTTACTTCACTCAAGATGGCAAACTTGTGTAGATCTGGGTGACCTCTTAATTCTAAGTCCTAGGATTAAAGATGTGTACTCCATTACCTCCTAGCTTCTGGCTGCCGGGATTAAGAGGTATGTATCACCACTGCCTGATCTCTATAGCTTGAGGCTGGCTTTGCTTTCTGAATCCTCAGACAAGCTTTAATAAATCACAAGTAATATCACTACAGCTGCCCTCAAGGCTCTGATTCTTTTCTTTTTTAAATTAAAATGTTATTATTGTATTGCACAATGTATGTGTGGAGGTCAGAGGACAACTTTATGGAGTTGGTTCTCTCTACCCTTACATGGTATTGTGTTTGAATGAGAATGGCACCCCTAGGCTCATATTTTTGAGTGTTTGGTCCTCAGTTGGTAGAATTGTTTAGAAAGATTTAGAAGGTATGGCCTGAGGGTGGGCTTTACAGCTTCAAAAAGTTCACGCCATTCCCAGTATCTAGCTCTCTCTCTCTGCCTCATGCTTGTGGATCAACTGTAAACTGAGGTAACTGCTTCAGCAACATGTCCGTGGCCATGCTCTCTGCCATAATGATCATGGCTCTAACCTTCTAGAAATTGTAAGCAAGACCCCAATAAACTCTTCTGTAAGTCGCCTTGGTCATTGCATCTGTTCACAGCAATAAGAAAGTCATCATGACACATGGGCTCCAAGATCAAACTCATCACCAGGCTGGCCCAGCAAGTGCCCTTACTAGCAGAGCCATCTTGCTGACCACTTTTTCTTTATTCATGATTGCCTGATCTTCTGCCTCCCTCCCCTTGCTGTTCCCTCTCCTCTCTCTTTGGCATTCTTCTCTGTCTCTTCCTGCCCCTACCGTTTCTTCCTCTTCTGTTGGTCAACTTAAGTTAACACATAGGCACTTAACACGTTTATTAAGACACAGGTTCCTAGGTATCATCCCAGCATTTCTTATCCTATAAATCCACAGTGAGCTGTGGGGTCCACATTTCTAACATGCTCCAGGTGGGTGCTGCTTCTAACTAAGCTCCAAAGCCCTGCATGGGTCACCTTCTTGTACTGTTCCCTCCTTTCCTCAAATCAGTATTTCGTGATCCTCAGAACGGAAAAGTGTGCCAATGTGCCTTGACTTATAATGGGGAGCAAGTCTTTGACTCCCTGTTGTAAGTGGAAAATTCCACGTTGAGGGGCTGAGGGGGTTGCCCAGGGGTTAAGAGTGTCACTGCTCTTGCAGAGGACTTGTGTTCAGTTTCTAGCACCCATGTTGATTGGCTCATGACCATGTGTAACTCCAGCTTCTGGGCGCCTGACATCTTTGGCCTCCAAGGACAGACATGCCCTCATGTGTACATTACCACCACCTCCCCATCATTACAAAATAACAAATCTTTAAATGTAAAGAATCTTTTCAAAGAAAATATTATGTCAATAATGACCTTAACACACTCAGTCTACCTGGGCCATCCCAGCTCAGCCACACAGTAAACTATAGAGTATTGCTTCCCTAGCAATATAAAAAGGCAGGCTGGGAACTATGACACCATGCATCTGTCAGCATCAGGGAAGATTACAGCATTGCGATATTAGTCCAGAAAATCATATCAAAGTTCAAAAGTAGTTAGAAATTAATTAGAAATTTAGTTTCCAGTGAATACAAATTCTTCTTTTCCATCATTGTAAAATTAAAAATTGTGGTTGAGGCTACTATATGACAGGGATTGTCAATAGCAGCTTCACCCCTAGATCCACGCCAAACCCCAGTACACTTTTGCTCTCCCTTGCTGACAGTTGACTCACACTTCCTGTTCAATGTAGTTAAGCATCCTGCTGACGTGGGATGAAGAAATCTCCCCATCCACTTCAGCGATATATGTGTAGAGAAACTGGAAGGTGCTGAAAGGAATTCGGGGTGGTCCTCCATCATGGTCACAGGATAAAACTTCACACACTATCTTGAGAGTTTTGGCAATGGTCTAGAAAACCATAATACAGAAGGAGAAAATTACTCTTCCAGGCTAGATCCCTGAGATCAGTTTAGACTCAATTTAGACTCAAGAAAGGTAAGATAGAGTGAGGATGATCCAAGATTCCAGATAGTTTAACATGTGTCAATCAATTCATTCTAAGCATACTGACTTCCAGATATCATTCTGCTTCAAGATATTTGAGTTTAACTAGAATAACCTCGTCAAAGGAGAACTGGCTTTCATCCTGTAAGATTAGCACTGTCTTGGGCCAGTGAGATGGCTCCGTGAGAAAATGTACTGAGCATAAGCCTGATGACCTGAGTTTGATACTCATGACTATGTTTGAAGTGTTATAGAACTGTCAATCACACCGAGGACACAGAGTTTAATAAAGGAAGGACTTTTAATTTTAGTGCAGTAGTAGGTCTGGCTATTGTACAGAAGGGGGCCCGACTTGAACTGAAATCCCCATCAGTTTATGCAGTTTCATGGTCCCAAGTTACATATTTAGTAATTAAGTATGGTCCAAGATTTGGTTGTTTGGACCAATGGGGAGATTTACAGAGTAATATATTATTGTATATATCTCAAGCCAGCGCATGCTGCTCCTCCCAGGCAACTGTTAAGCAGGGGCATCCTGCCTGTCTGGCAGAATTGTTCTATCCCTGATAAGAGAACTGGAGTGTTCCTTTAGCTAACTTCTGTTTTGTGTAACTTAGTGTTTCCTAAGAAAGTTTAGTAGATCCTTTTTAACATCAACTTCTAATTCTCAGTTTTTCCTAGGAGAGAACCAACTTCTGCAGGCTGGCCTCTGACCCTGTGCACAAGCATAGTAAGTAAATTAAAAAAAGAAAAAAAATCAGAAATATTTTTTTATTGCCTTCCTATATTTTCTCCTAAAGACTAAAGATATCCCCCACCCACCCACTTATTTGCCTACTTAGTTATATATAATAATTACATATAATAAATATTATACACAGGCACACACACACACACACACACACACACACACACACAAAGATACCTGGGTCAAAGTCATAATAGGGAAGGAGAGTTAGAAGAGTATTGTTTCACGGGATAAACACTCATTCTTCATAGGAATCCACTTAAAATATATATCACTGTTCTGGTTAGTTCTTATTGTCAACTTGACACAACCTAGAGCTACTGGAAGAGGGAACCTCAATAGAAAAGTTTCTTTGATTTGATTGGCTTGTGGGCATGTTTGTCTTTATGACTAACTGATGTAGGAGGGCACAGCCCATTGTGGGTGGCACCATCCTTAGGCACGAGGGCCTGGACTGTATAAGAAAGCTATTGACATAAGTTAGTGAGTAGTAATCCAGTAAGTGGTGTTCTTCCATGGTTTCTGCTGAGCTCCTGCTTTTACTTCCCTCAGTGACATACTGTGAACATGGAAGCATAAGGGGAAATAAATCTTTCTTCCCCAAACTGCCTTTGGTCAGAGATTTATCATAGTTTCAGAAAAATGACCTATCTTTGCACACACACACACACACACACACACACACACACACACACACACACACACGCACATACACTTTGCTGGCTTGCTAAAGCTGCCAATGTAAAGATACAGTCTCCAGGGCTCAGTCAAGAGTCAGTCCTGAGCGGTGAGCTAAGTGAGCTGGGGAGATCAAGCAGCTTAAATATGTCCTAACATGACTGGCTACAGAAGTCCCCTTCCCTGGCAACTTCGTGGATTTAGCCACCATCCCCTTCTGGATGCAATGTCTAGATGGTATTTCTTTTACTATGAGACCCAAGACGATGTAAATAAATTTGGCTCATCTTCCTAGAGACAGTTTGACCAAATGGCAGTGATTTTTTAAGGGCCTTTTGCCCTAATTAAGTACTATTCATTTTGAGTTCATATTTTAATTTTATTTCCATTTAACTAACATTGAATAAAATAGCATCTTCAACATATAACAGTTTAAAAATGGTAAGTCACAGATGTCAAAAGCCATTGAGGTTTGTAGCTTTGTAACAGGTCAGTCTCCTGCAGCCCCAAGAAAACATTCATGTAGGAAGCCTCATTCTGGGCATTGGCATTAACATTGGGTGTGGGTCAGACGGGAAGGTATGTGTGCTGAGGGTGGAGAAGGTCTAAGTGTGAGATGATGTCAACATGTGAGCAGTTTGGAGAATATTTGTAAGCATGTGTGTGCACTGAGCTGCATAGTTCTGCTCACAGTATTTCCTACTTCTCTAAAACAATTCTGCCCCCCTACTTCATCATGCTGTCCTTTTGGGGGCGCCATTATAGGCTGAACTATCCTCCCCTCGAGTTCTTATGTTGAAGTCCTAAGTCTCAGAATCTGAAAATTTAAGGAGTTGATGAGAACTGAACGAAATGGTGCACACCTGTAACACCTGTAACTGCAGCACTAAGGAGGCTGAGGCAGGAGGATGGGCAGTTCAAGGCCATCCTGAGCTACATAATGACATCCTATCAAAAAGCATGATACCAAACCAAAATGCCACCCACCATTCACGTTAAGAAATGGATTAAACTGCAATGAAATGATGAGGGTGGGCCTTAGTTCTGCATGACTGGGGTGTAGAGCGGGACAAGAATGACATGAGATGCATGGACTCAGATTGACAGGGGAGGGAGAAATTCCTCATACACCAGCAAAGGAGGCTTTAGAAGAAACAACCTGCCAACACCACGAACTTTGACCTGTTTGGCCTCCAGAACTCGAGACAAAACTTTCCTGTTGTATAAATCACCAAACCTGTGTTAAGTTGTGGCCAACCCCTGCAAACAACTAGGTGCTTTTGACCTCAACCGTTTATTGATTATCCATAAAGCCTTTAAATCCTAATGTCCTCATACTTATTCATATTTTATTTTTAGTTGTGTCATCTGTGTGTGAGCATGTTCACACAGTACATGAGTGTAAGTGCCTCAAAGTCTAGGCTAGGGGGTTGGTTCACATGGAGTTGGAGTTACAGGTGGATGTGAATGTCCTAAATGTCCTGGGGGCTGAACTCAGATCCTCTGTACAAGTACAAAGTGCTCTTAACCACGGAGCCACCTCTCCAGCTCCCTTAAGACTATAAAATAGTTTAAATAAATAAAAAAAAGAACATGGCTAAATATTTTCTTGGCGTGGAACTTTAAAAATATTATATTTTAGTGTAAACAGATCGTCACATTCTCATCAGATTCGTGTGTGTGTGTGTGTGTGTGTGTGTGTGTGTGGCATACATGTGTGTAGGGGGGAGGGTAGTTCATAGTGACAACCTCCAGCATCATGTAAAACTTCATTTTAAACTCAAACATGAACACACTTCTATACATGACCTTTTCCTTTTTATGTGTGGCCTTGGTGGAACAGCAGGTGGCATTATGGCAGCCCTGTGGGGAGGAACGCTGGACAGGAATATGGCACAGGTCTGCCAGCCATAGCATGTGGAGCCATGCATGTTAGGTTCAGAGAGCTTAAGACTGAAGTCACTGTCCCTGTTCCCTCCTGGAGTAAAAGTTCCAGCCATTAGAATCGTCTAATGGGAACAAAACCTGCTTTCCTGGATAGTAAAAGACCACAGCTTACTTGCAAAGGAAGGGAAAATTTCCAGTAGACTGGTCTCCAAGGACTTAAGGATAGATGGAACTCAAGCCCTTCACTAAGTGGTAATGCCTTGACTCTCTCAGTCGACTGGGGCTTCTATAATGACATATCTTAGACAGAGTTTTAATACAAATCAGAATCCGATGCTTAGAGCTCTGAGGGCCAAGGAGTTCAAGATCAAGGGCTAACGATGACCTATCCTTTGTAGGAGGTGATTTCTCGCTGCAGTCTCCCATGGTGCAAGGGGCAAACAGCCACCTCCAATCCCCATTTATAGACTGTCTAGTCCCTGTTCCTGAGGGCTGCACTCTTGTGACCTAAGGCCCCATTCATAACACCATCTCCTTGGGACTTAGGATTTTAACACATGAGTTCAGGTAACACAAACTGCCTGGTTACTGAGCTGACCAGCCCCACAATTAAGCTCAAGCATGATGGAAGTGGGTGTATGCATTGTTCCTGGATTCTCAGGCACCTTTGGTACAGACTATGCACTTGCAGGCTGACTTTATCTCTGGGTGTTCTTTGAAGGGAATGATGAAGGACCTGAGGCTGTTTTGGTGGAACAGCATGACATCTTGTTAGAGGTGAAAGGCCCTTGTAGACCACTTGATCCAACTTCCTTGTTTTGGAAGTGATGGAGAAAGATATAGCTCACTGAATGGCTTCCTCCCAGTTTGGCAGGCAGGAACATTAGAGAAAGCCTGCCGGGTACGTGATGTGCAAAACAGAAAAGGAGTTGGAACGTGGCTTTGCAAAGTCACCCGCAGGCTACTGTGAGATATGGGGACAAGAAGATGATGACTCAGACATCTCACACAGTGTTGAGAGGCTCAGACCAAAGCCAAGGAGCAGATGAGGACAATGTTTGGCATACACTGAGGCGGGGGAGGGGCAGCACCAGGGAGACCTAAGATGGGCCAGTGGAGACCGTATGACACTCTGATCAAACCAAGGGATGCGAAAGCCTAAGCCACAAGTGGCAAGGGACCAGACAGCAGCACTGCAGTGAAGACCAGAGGTCCTAAAGAGGCCACACCCCTTCATCCCAGATCAGCCCTTCCCTAAAACACTCAGTTGCTACCCTGAAGAGCAAAGCAAAACTCCAAGATGCAAAGGCTATTGCTGCACCTATCTAAGCGCTAAGGTTGGACCCAACCTACTTAGTTCCTACTGTGTCCTTTGAAGGTGAGGTAGGTCAAGGTCAAAGGTCAAGGTCAGAATTAACAGGAAGAAAGAGTCTCAGAGCATCCAGTTAATAACACGTAGTCTTATGAGACTTTAATAAAATGAGTGTATTTTAAAATAGTTTTCTTCTGTGATTTCTTTCAGTCCTTGAAGCTCCCTCCCCCCAACAAACGTGAGCTTAGTCCTGGTTGACAACTCATTTGTCCTGTTATGTTTGCCTCCTCTCCTGGGAGACTAGTCACTTATTTATTATGTAATGTTTCTATGAAAGACAATGAAGAAAAAAAATCACAAATATTCCCCCCTTTCCTTCTCTGTGGAGAAATGATTATGATGGTGGTTGCAGGGGAAACCCACAGGAAAAAATTGGATTACAATATTTCTGCTAAATTTACACAGGAACAAAAATGCCAAGTACGTGTTCGGAGCACATTTGAAAAGAAAGATCAAGATCGTGCTTGGCTGTGCTGAGACATTCAAGTTTCTTTCTCATCTTTGATGGCCTGCGTGGAGGCAATGACTTCCTTATTGACCTTTAGGTTTATCTCCGGGATTCAGAAATTAGTAGTGACTCACTTTCAAATCAACATTTCTCATTCATTTTCGCTCATTATCAGTGACTAACAAGAGTGAGTCCACCTAGGCCAGACCTCGTTTTTAAAGGCGTTTAAAAGCTGCTTTCAGCATTTTTTTCCCCTTTCAAACCAGGAAATGGCTTTTCTGATTTTCAAACTAATTTGGGAAAGTCTGGAATTGGTATGAACTTCCTCTCTCCATGATTATGATTCTAGAAATCAAAAGCTTCTCTTTTTTCCTGTTCATTTAAAAGAAATGTTTAAAATGCTCTTTGCTTTCTCTTTTTCTGAATCTTATGTCAGCTTGTGTTTACAGTTTTCTTTAAGGCTGAATATGCCTTTAAGGTCTCTACTGGTATGGCTTCTAGGTTTCTAGACCCCATAAGTAAACAAGAGCTATCATACAGCTTGAAGTCTTGAATGGGCTGAGACTGAGGGCAATGGTTGAAAGTCACAAACAACCCAAAGCCAAACTTGGCCAGCTCGCTGTAGAGCCTGATGATAGCCTCCCCCTCCTTCCCCTTACTCCTTGCTTCTGATCACTGAGCCTGGAAAGTGACCTTAGTTCAGAGAGTAAAAGAAGGCATAAAAGGCAGCTTTTCTTTTTTGCTATCTCTAGAGAGCTGGAAGGACAGATGGATTGTCCTTCCAGGCCCAGAGAAAAGTTATGGGGGCATTTCAAGTTGGTTTCTTGTATACTGAGAACAGAATCTAGGGCTTCACCCATAAGAAACCAATGTGCTACCCCCAAGTCATTCCAGCTCTCTGCCATATGGGATCACACACACACACACACACACACACACACACACACACACACACACACACACACAAAGATAACTTACAACTCCAAGAGAGCTACAAGCAAGGGCTAAAAACTTCAGCCACTCGATCTCCTCTGTGAAGCGGCCCACGTTCATCACACTGTTAAACAGATCTGTTGGGAGATTCAGCACCTTCCACATCTGGGCCAGCTCATCTGCATGAATGATCAGCCTGCCAGCAACCTTCAGGGCAGAGGACACAGAAAACACACTTGAGGATGGCAAGCAAGATGTTCTGAGTTCTCCCAGCACTAGGAGGGGAACGGGGAGCCAGAGAGGCCAGAGGGTCCCATTTGACAGTTAGTTAGTTGTCTTTGTGAAGCTGTGATAGAGCTTTAAAACTCCAGATGTCAGAATTATGCTAGAGATCCACTTATAATATATTCCATCTTTTATGATACCTTTAAGGTCTCTAGTTTTGTTATTGTTATCTCTGTAAGGCAGATGGGACATCAGAGGCTTGCCTGAGACCTCTTATGAGGGGAATCAAGGATGATATTGTATCTCCCAGACTGCACAGACTTCTCTGCACTGAGTCTCATGCGCATCCCTCCTGTCTCCGAAGAGTGATATGTGGTACCCTATGGCTTACCTATAGGGTTTAGAATGGATATGTAGCATTGCTTGGTCTCAGGAACTTGAGAACTCTGTCATGTTCACTCTGCAGGAAACTTGGCAGTTAGCTAATGACACAGTGAGGGTGCAGATGGCCCATTAAGTGTCCCAGTACTTTGCCAGGGCCTGTTAGCTCAGTGATATGCTATGCCTCTGGAACCCAAGCCCCAGTCACCCAAGCCTCCCCTATCCTGTACCCTAATGTGGGGCGTTATGCTACTCAACTGCATCCTGGGAACTGGCCAAACCTCTGGTTCTCTCAAGTCAATCTCCCCTTCTCCATCTACAGGCTAACTCTTAGGAGAATGCATGGGGATTGGCAGGATTTGCCCTGAAGGCTGGGCTGTGTCTGCTCTTGGTTTAGTGGTGAAAGTAGTGTACACACTTCCTGTGCAGACTGTGGTAGACCTCTGGATCCATCAAGGAGATGCTGAGGAGCCCAGGGAGTTACGCTTTCTAGGACAGGCAACATTCATTACACGGAATCTCTGAATACCCTTCCAGATCTAGGAGGTCTATGATGACCTCAGAAGACAGTTTCCTCCATACTGGTTTCTGTTTCTCTGAAGGAAAACTCACTTTTAGGCCAGGATTTAGTAAACTTTGGGGGTAGTGCTAATGGCCAGCTGCCTCATGGAAAGGCCGGTGGTCCTTGCCTAACCCATTCAGTCTCCACAGCGTCCCTGAAGGCTCCGTACCCGAGAATGCAGGACCTTCAACAGCTCAGGTGTCAGCTCAGCCCAATTGGACAAAGTGACTTGCTCAGATCTCTCTCTCACTGGAGGAATCTCTCCACGGGACATGGCCCCAAAATACCTGCAAGAAAAGGGACAGCGTTCCAGGTTCCAGTAACCTCTGGGTACTTTATTTACTTTCCCTTCTTTTCCTCTTGAAGGAATTGAGTAGAGAAACAGCATTTTACCATGTCTAGTTCATTTGCATATGGGAAAAGTCTGAGAGTGTTATTTCTACTTTTAGGAAGAAGGAGGCTTAAGGAATTAAATTCTTTTCTTTCCTCTAAGAATAACGAGGAACAACCAACAAAACTCTGGCATGCAATCACCCCAGGCATTTTCAGTCACCCTCCGATCCCTTCTTAGTGATTTATTCACACAGACAAACATAGAGATCCTAGGACATTTATAGGATATCTATATCCGTGTTTGGTAGGTGGGGAGATGGTGCTTTTTCGAAAATAAGAGCAGATAGAATGTTCCAGGGGTGAGTGAGAAAGGGTTTCTGGCCTGAGGGAATGAGGCCTGCATGAGACTTCAGCACGGGGGAGAAGGGCTGGAAAGGTGTGTTAAGGAAGGGACTTAACAACTTGATATGGTACATGTGAAGCAGCCTCCTTCTTTGCTCCCTCAGAGCTTGTAGTTAAATGTATCACTGTGTGCCACTGCCGTGTGGGATGGACTTGGTTTGTGGATGATGTGAAAGATAGGCCAAGTCCTGTTTCAAGATTGGCTTGATATGGAAATAAGCGGCCTGCCTCAGAAAATGGATGTGAGCAACTAATGCCAGGGTCTGTCCCCATCAAGTCTTATTATCCCTGAATCATGAACTTCAGCCCCTTGCTACTTCCCTTGCTCACTACTTTCTCCATAGCCAGGTAGTATAAAATACAGAGGGTGTTTCATTTTAGGCCATTCAAAAAGGCCATTTTAGGATCAGTATACATGATGGAGCTAACTATTGCCCATCTCTAAGACACAAAACGAACAGAACTAAAGAGACATGAATCAAAACAGTAACTTCTCACCCCTGGCTGGAGGTCCTCGGTGGGACAGGCTGTAGAAAAACGTGATACTTTTGAGCCTACCCATGAGAACTCTCTAGAGGCAGACAGTGTTTGGGTGGGAGCAGACACAATGGGACACCTCTGACTGCAGCCAGATGAGGGAGATGTGAATGGCAGGGACAGCAATACCACAGCACCCATTATACAGAGTGAGTGGAGTTAAACTTGGCACTCTCCAAACAGCATTGGAATTGTGAGTGTACTTGGTTAGAGAACCCGGAAATGAAGCCACAGGCAGGGAGGATTCAGTCCTCTAAATCTTTGCCCCCTTTTTTAAAAAAAAAAATCCCCATTTTTAAATTTTTAGGCCGCCCCATTTGCAAGTGCCTGCTACAGGGCAAATTGGTATATGCCCTGCTCATTGGGGGTAGAAGGGGGACTTCTACCTTGTTGGGCCATAGGGAAGGAAACTCTTACATGTGATGAATCAAATACTGAATTTTATTTTTTATTTTATTGAGACAGGGTTTCTCTGTGGCTTTGAAGGCTGTCCTGGAACTAGCTCTTGTAGACCAGGGTGGTCTCGAACTCACAGAGATCTGCCTGCCTCTGTCTCTGTAGTGCTGGGATTAAAGGTGTGTTCCACCACCGATCGGCTTCAATACCTATTTTATCTTGGAGACACTTGATAGAGTTCCATCTGCTAAAATGCTAAAGTTGTAAGCCACAGAAAATGATTCAGTGAGAGCTTTTGATGGAGAATGTTCTTAGGACATGCTCCTTTTCATTACAATTGAAGTACAAACTGATCGTGCATGGATGTCTAAAAAATGTATATCATATCGTACAATATGGAACAAGAAGGCTACAGTGGTAAAACGTTTTCCTCCATAAATGTCAGGGACAATATCAAGAAATGTCATTTTTCTTACGATAATGCAGAAGCACAAGAACAATAAAATGGGGTTTTAAGCAATCACGTGGCATAAAACAAAATCTGTTTGACTGCCAAAAGAAATTAGTCTTCTGACATTAAAGTGTAACGTTAGAGGTAATACATACCGATTCAAAATAGAAAACGACTCAGGAGTCATGGCTAGACAAAGCAACTCCCTTTAGGCCATTTAAAAGCACCAAGGATTTACTTCCCTTCCTGGCTCAGCCTTGGAGCAGGAGAGCTCCTCTGCCTTCCGAAAGGGCTTCACAGTTTGTCTCCACCACCTGCTGGATACACCCACTCACACCTCAGGCTGTCTTTCCTCAAGCCCCTCCCCTCCACAAACTGAGGTATCTTCCCACAGAGGGACCGCTAAAGAAGTAATCATCCATCGAGAAAAATAGCTAGAAAAGGACCCGGGAAGGTCTTGTTCCCAGCCCCAGCACCAAGGCTGCCCAGTCTCCAGCAGGCACGTGTAAGAAGCAGTTTCATAGTTGAGAGACTTTCTATGTGAAGCGGCCGCGGTAAGGTCAGTCCCTGTTGTGTAAGTTCACCCACTGAGCAACCTCCAGGGACTCTTCAAGGAGCCAGTGTGCTAGATGCACACCACGGAGCTCGACTTGACCTCATTCAGCTCTGCCTCCTTTTCCAGAAAGATGTCCATGTGATCACGGACATCTTCATGCAGAGGGGAGAGATCAGTTTGTTTTTTTAAATCAATATAGAAATAACAGCCCCCCCACTCCACCCCGAGACATGAAGCAAAGAGTATTTAGTCTGGCACGGGTTTGAGTTTCCACAGCCATGAAGGAAGGTGTTTCATTAATCAGCGGGAACCAGCTTGGAGAAAGGCCACCTCCTCCTCCCTGCGGTATCGCGCGCCGCTCCACTAGGTGTACTGCTGCCATCTAGCGATCAGAAGGAGAACAAGCTGAGGCGTAAACCAAGGAAAAGGTGAGTTTAGCTCCAAGCCAGATTCCCAGGCCCCTTCCAACCAGGACAGGAGGATGGCATGCAGCCATGGACTTGGGTGGGCATGTCGTAAGCGTGACATGGTAAGCTAACTGGTCCTCTTTGCCCCAGGACACTTAGCCTATTGTCCTTTACGCTACGACTTTAAGGAAGGCACCCCACACTGGCCTGTTAGATGCATTTACGTGAGGATTTTAAAGACCCAGCTTCTTCTTAACAGCCTGCACAGCCTGACCTCTTCAGTTTCCCCACAAACCCTCTTTCCTCGTCCGTGGCCCCTGAGAGGAACAACTTACTCAGCTGCCCACTGGATGAGATCCGGAGGCTGCGTCCGAATGGCCGCTTTGGTAAACTGCTTCAGCAATTCGGGCAGCTCGGGTGGGATGCATACTTGCTTGTCTGTTTGAGGCATTGATCGCTTGACCTACGCACACGACAAAACAGAACACAGGGATCTTATTTGAGTCATCAGCAATCGAATGATAGCAGCCTGGAACAAGAGATCCCCCAGACCTTACATAACACTTGTTTTGGAGGGTCGACTAGCCCATCAGATAGATGCAGTCTAAAAAGTAGAGTACTAATCTTTACATTGTGCTGTAAATAATGATGTCCTTCATACGAAAAAATACTAGTGGTTGAAAAACACAGGTCAGCAGAAGTAACTAAAAATATTCCCTAATTTTGTCATCCTTAAATATTGAATGTTTTCTTGTAAAAAAAAAAAAAGTTCAACCTATATATGTATAGTGTGTGTGTGTGTGAGCGTGCGCACGTGCGCGCGTGCATAAATAAGAGATGGAGTTACACAAAGCAGTTTCTGCAGCACTGAATCATGAACACCTTTCTATGTGCCTTCAACACTTCACTGGGTGAAAACTGTAGCAAAAACTGGTTCCATGAGTTCTCTTCTACACCTTGACACTAGGTTATTTCCAAACCAAGGTCATTATTAAACAATCAGTTGATTTGAACCACTCTTTATATTGTTTGTTAATGTTTACTCTAACGTTTTTTTTTATGTGTGAAGTTCCAGGATATATTGAAACAATCAACATGAAAATCTGCAGATGGAATACACTTCTTTATACAACAAATAAACAAAGGAGTCAAAGATGCAGTCTCAAGAGATTAGAATGTTCCAGCTTCAAGACAGCGAAAAGGCTGACAGATCTCGGCGAGCACCTTTTATGTTGCCTTGCTTGAGCTTGCAGTAAAGCAGGAGAAATCTTCAGGTGCCAAATCAAGTGACACAGAATCCAGAGTGAGCAACATGAGAAGAATTTGAGCTGACCTGGAGGCAAATGTGGCTGGAAAGAACTCGAATGTAGGGTATGAACAGCAGCACAAGGAGGACAGAGACCAGGGTTTGGCTCACCAAAAAGAAATGACTGAACTGAAGGACCCTCTCCCTTTCTGGCCTGCACTTGAGATCCCACAAAGAACATTGTCTTTGGTGGGGGTGCAAAGGGCAACACCTTTTGTGTAAGAACGCAGACTGGAAACTGCGTGTAGGGAGACGCAGGGCTGTCTCCACAGACTTTTCTGGGGAGAGAGATAGCCCCAAGAGTGTGAAGTCACAAGGAAGATCTAAGTTTAAATCTATGCCATTAATGTCTAGTTGGGAAACCCCAACACAATAAATGACTGTGGCCTTAGGTTGGTGGCGTCCCAATACTTTTCAGTTATTCTTTTATTTGGAAGAGGATGATAAAGATAATGTTTAATTTTAGACTTCATGAAAAGCCAACTACATGTACATTTTACTAATATTTTTCACAAATCAATATAGAAGAACATAAGTCATAAAAGTAAACATTAGGTATGTAAAAAGGAGAAACTGAGTTTAAGTACACCCATAGCTTCTTCCCACAGAAAAAAGAAAAAAAAAAAAAGAAAAAAGAAAAAAAAAAAAAAACCAACCAACCAACCAAAAGAAAAACCCCCAAAACATCTAGATCAATTCAAAGCAAGGCAAAACATGAGGTGGAGAGGAAACACGGATTGATAAAACAGTTGAAAAGAATCTATGCTTATCTCTAACCACAATGAAAGGAAATACCCTTAAATGTGACAGTTAAATACAGAAATCTGATGAATTTTAAAGGTTTTTAAACTCTAGGGACAGTCATACCAGAAAAAGCCCACAAAGACACAGAAAGACAGGGTGAAAAGACACAAAGAGACAACCAAGGGATAATAGCTGGTTTGGATGTTATTACTGATAAGCGAGACTGCAAAGCAAGTCACTTCAGGAGAAAGACTTCCTGTGTCAGGATAGTCTTTGGCTGCTATGAGCACAGTTCTATTCTCCCTGAGTATGGAGATATATCACCATGGGGGACCCTCATGGTACCCAGGGGAAAGCAGGACATTGTTTAGGATCTGCTAAATATAATAATAATTACTAGGAGTGATAAATGCCAATCCAGCATTGGCAGTATGTCACCACGAGCCTGCCTTCCCCTGGTGACGACTACAACATAAACTAATAAGTGACAGAGCCAGGGCTTGAAACTGAGTGTGAAATGGTGCAGGCAGTAGCCTGTTAAGCAAGTCTTGCTTGTTCAGTTCCTTTTATTGACACCCTTTTGTTGGTGTAGGGATCCTTGGATCCCTATTTTCCTTAGCATTGTTCCTGTCTCCTTCTATAACTCTTCCTTCAATCACCTAAACAAGAATCAGCAGTCTTCCCCAAATATCCCTAGCATCTGAGTTTATGACTTTCTAGGATATTCTTGGGGAATATACTAAGGTGTCTCCTCTCAAGTTATGCACATGCATGTGCACGTGTATGTGTGAGTGTGTGTGTGTGTGTGTGTGTGTGTGTGTGTGCACACGCGCGTTTGTGTCCAGGGTCTCATGCACACACTCCACTATTGAGCTACATCCTCAGACCACTAAACTTATCAGACATAGTACTACTCATCTTCAGTTCTGAGGCCACACAGTCATGTGTTCTCTCCAGTTTGTTGAATCTCACTCAACTCCATGGTAGTTCCTTTGATATTTGTCACCTGTTCATCCCTCTCTATCTCCGCCTCTCTTTCTTTGGTCCCGCCCTTCCTGTGTGGCCTCCGACTAGGTATTCTCATTTCAGGCCATTCTCTGGTCCATCCTACCCAGATCACACCCATCTTCTTGATTATTTTTCATAGACCAGAAAGCTTTGCTCACAAAACAGCAATCAGGCTCTCCATAGATTGCTGACACTGTCTACCATGCATATTTTCAAAGGAATTACATTTCCAAAGGGTAACACTTTCTCCTTTTCCCTTGGGAAGTTACTGCCGCTTGAATGACCTTTCTTCTGTTCAAATCCTGTGCAACCTCAGAGTTCATCTTGAGACTATACTGAGTTTTCCTAGAAAACCTCGGTAGAATCAAATATTGTTGGCAGTACACATTTTGCATGAAATCCTGCTCTGCCTCTTTTGCTCACCGAAGCAGAGCTTCTTACGGTGACTGTGGAGATGGATAACAGGTGTACAGCGAGAGAGTGAAGGCTGTAAACACTTTACAGTGATACAAACTTTACAACCATTTACAAGCGTACAGTAGTTGAAATTATATTTGGATGCTGTTTGGCACAGTCAGTAAACTTCCAGATTTCAGTACTTCTTGTTTTACTGTGCTTAAACTTTTACGAATAACACCTGCCACCAGGCACACATAGAGGGCTTTCCTTGTCATTCATGACAATAAAACCATCCCTGTAAATCTGATGCTTTAACTGTGATATTATTTATTATCAGTGTCATTCTTTGTGCATATGTGTTTCAAAGTATTTTTTTCAGTTTGCTCTTAAATTTTCACATTATGTCTTTGCAACAAAGTATATGCTTCCATAAACCTTAATTGTCTCTAATAATTTACATTTGTCCACTTATGACCAAGTCACATCTTTATTCTAGGCTTTTTGTGTTGGAGAATCAAACGCAGGGTCTTGCCTGGGGCAGACCAGGGCTTCACGGCCAAGCTTCCTCCCTAACCTTGGGTTTTGAGAGGAGATCTCATGGAATAGTCTAGGTTGGCCATGCACTCAAGATCCTTCTGCTTCTCCAGAGCTGAGATTACAGAGCCACAACACCTCGTTTTGGCTTTTGATGTTAATCTCAAATCAGACATTCAACAGATTAAAAAAAAATAATGACTCTCTTATTGTTTATAGACATTACAAATGTTTCCTTCTTTCAAAATGGAAAATACAAATAATTCAATAAGATCTAACTTTAACATAAAAAAACTTCAAAATATTTTAGTTACATAGTTCTTGAAATAAGTGCTTATACTGAGATATTGCCATTTAATCATTACATTCAGTATTTTCTGAATTTTTCCTACTTAAATGCTCAAACTTTCAAACACTTGAGCTTGGCTTTCTTTGCTGCAGCCCGAACCAGAGTCTCCATGAACACCTCACACATACTATTTCCTGCTGTGAAGAGTAATTTTGGCTTGGGATTTCAGGAGTAGGGTGCTTGCCTAGTAGGCACAAGGCTCTGGGTTAGTCTTCTGCTTCAGAAAAAAAAGACTATTCTTAAATATTACAAATCTTATTAATTAGCTCAGCATTTTTAAAGACTCACAAATCATTCAGTAATTGAAATATCATTTACTTAAGAGTATATAGATGACTCTTTAATTTTTAGTTCTTTCTCTGTTCAATTTTTGTAAGCTAATGATGCTTGGGAAAACCAGCGAAAGAATAAAATTGTGCCAGGTATATTATGTCAAGGCCTTAATAGAAACATTCTCATAATATGTCTCCTGTGAATGAAATGTGTGTTTATAGGGGGGCACATGTGCCACAGGGCACATGTAGGGTCAGAGGCCAACTTGGAGGAGTTGGTTCTCATCTTCCACCAGGTGGGTCCCAAGGATTGAACTCTGATCCTCCTCAGGTTTGGCAACAAAGACCTTTGCTGACTGAACCATCTTGCCAGCCCCCCAAAGACCAAGATTCTGTTTTTAAAAATTACCTTTTGTGTGCAATTTTTAATTGAGAATTTCATACATGTGTGATGTTTTGATCAAATATACTCTTGTTCTCTCTCTTGTAATTCCCCTGCCCCCCTCCCAACTGCTTTTGTTAATGGTTTAAGTCTATCAGCATTTGTTATTTTAGAAATCAAAACTGAGAAATTTAATTATATTTAAAACAGAAATAGTCCTCTCAGATGTTATTATAAATAACACATTTTTTAATGAAAAATAGCTACGGTTTTGTGGGGGAAGCTTGAGAAGAGTGGCACTGTTTGCTTCGTCTCCCCCAAAACCCTGATGTCTGACTTAATAAAGATAGTTAAGTTTTCATATCCTATTGGTATTCTGTCATGTTGGAATCTCTGCTTTTAGAGAGAAGGAGGCAGAGAATGGCCGTGTTGACACAAAAACAGCTTTGACCACTCAGATACCTTCCTCCTCAAAGTCAGGGCCTTTTAGAAGCCTCCACAACCACAGTAGGAAAACCACAGCTTTACAGAACTGCAGAAAGCATTTGTGACCACCGGACACAGTTTGCATCAGCCAGAGGTCAAATGAATAGTCACCTAATGACACAGAGTTGCTATGACATCAACCTGTCTGACCATGGATGGGACAAATGGAGCAAAGGAATAGGAAGAGGCTAGCTCTGGGGAAGCACTGCTGGAAGATGCAGGGGACACACCCATCACATAATGAATGGTGAGGTCCCCTTGAAGAATGATGAATCTGTAGAGCTAATGGCATTTGGTTAATACACTCCTTAGAATCCTCAGAGAGGCATGTTTGGAGGATGTCAACTATCCTGCCAAAAAAAGTATCAAAAAGAACTACACACGATGCAAGATTTGAAGTAGAGATATAACAAGCTGAGGAAGAGTTTCCGGATGTTGTCCAAACACAAGGCTTGAGCAGACAGAAAACTGTGTGACAGAAGTTAGGACATGCTGTTTGTTCATTGCTCACCCCAAGAAGTATGCCAATGCCTTAGGTTGCTCGCATAGGCACCCCGGTCTGCCCCTTCACCTATGGATGTGAACTCCACTTTAAAAGGATGCCAATAATAAATTTCAGGCCACCATGGTCCCATCTGTGTGACTGTGCACTATGAAGTCCTTTGCTGTGTTCCTACCAAGTTACTGACCCTAAAGGAGTTTGCTAGCTTGATTCAATTTTCTGGCAATCAAATGACACACATCAGTGATCTTCAGAGTACAGCATTAGGGGTTTACCAGCTTCAAAAATGGCTTGACAATTTTAATCACCAGAGTGATAAAAATCACTTATGAAAGTCACAGTTTATGAAAATACAAAACAGTTACTAACACAGTTAAGGGCTTTCAAGGAGGAATGAGGTTAGAGGTTAGTGAATTCAATGGAAGCATAACTAACTAATATTCCCATGCCAAGGACTAGTTAAAAACATCTCAGGGACACTACTTGGAAAATCTTTAACTTTTTAAAATTCCATTTTATTTTGTGCTCATGTCATGGTGCAAGGGTGGAGGTCAAAGGGCATTTTGTAGGAGTCAGTTCTTCCCTTCCACTGTACAGAAGGACCAGGTAACCCACAGCTTACCCTGGTGTGCACTGTGAGTATTTTCTCTGAGCTGGAACTTTAAAGGGAAGTGGTGTTCGAAGAGAAATCTCTCCTAAGTCAAGCCACAAAGAATTTATGCTTAAAAATTTGTGTCTTAGGGTTTCTGTTGCTGTGAAGAGACACCATGACCATGGTAATTCTTATAAGGAAAACATTTAATTGGGATGGGGAGCTCGCTTACAGTTCCAGAGGTTTAGTCCATTATCATCATGACAGGGAGCAGGCGGATGTGGTGCCGGGGAAGTTGCTGAGAATCCTACATCTTGCAGGCATCAAGAAGTCAACTGAGACACTGGGCCCTATCCTGAGCATAGAGAACCTCAAATCCCACCCCCATCGTGACAGACTTCCTCCAACAAGGCCACACCCACTCCAACAAAGCCATACTTCCTAATAGTGCCACTGCCTATGAGATTATGGAAGCCAATTACATTCAGACTTCTACAACTTGCCTCAGTATTTTAGGATACTATGTGATAAAAGATTTACTCATAATTGTTGAAATTAATTTCTGGTAAAAGCTGAGCTTTTATATAGTGTTAAAAATAATATTCATGACTGGGCATGGTGGCACACACCTTTAATCCCAGCACTTGGAAGGCAGAGGCAGGCAGTTCTCTGTGAGTTCTAGGCCAGCCTGGTCAACAGAGCCAATTCCAGGACAGGTTCTAAAGCTACAGAAAAACCCTGTCTCGAAAACACACACACACACACACACACACACACACACACACACACACACACACCAAAGCAAGCTGTAAGAATGCTGGTTTTAAGGGAACAAGTAGCTGCTAATTTTTATGACTTAACTAGAATATTGATCAGAAGCTAGGAAGAAATGAGGAGACAGATTGAACAAACTTCTCTTGATTGCAAAGAAAAAGTTTCCAGATGGTCACAAAAGACACCTGGTACTCTCTGAACAAAGTGGGGGCAAAGAGGAACAATTGTGAAAATTGCAAGTGGCCCAAGGCAGACACTGGGCAGCACTCAGCCTGAGGCTCTACAACTTCCAATTCGTTTAAATAGGCTGAAGTTGTTTGTCAGGGTTGATAGGGTGACGGGATCTTTCAATGCTTCTGATTACCTGTTAGATTTATAAGAACACCAAAAACAAAGACATTTTGAGATGGAGTTGTGATTCTAAGATTGTGCAAGCTGAGTGAGTCACTACAGAGAGGTCCACGTGGTGCAAGCTTAGCTACCTGTTTCACACATTTCACATTTACTCTAGTGTTTAGGCTTGTGTCGAGCTAGGCAGCCGTGTGTGACCCAGGTTATTCTGGAGGGCTTGCTCCATGTTCATTCCGTAAAATGTAAGTTTTACAATGACACCCATTGCAATGAACCCCCACTTTATATCACACCTATGTGGCTGACCTACTGAGGACTTCTGCTTAGTGTCTGGTCCCCAGAAACCCTGACTCAGTTTAATTCATCCCTAGTCTACTTCCCACCCAAGGACTGTCCTCACCGCAGAAGACAAGGGCCCTTCCTACCTTCAGTATGTCGGAGTGAACTTACACCCTCACCCTTTTGCCACCCTCAGGGTGTCTCCAGGTCTCCTGTTCCTTCCTCCAGCACTCAGACACTCAGTTATTGTCCTTCACAAAGCCCAGTGAACCAGACTATGACATTTATACCTCTGCAGTCTCTGGAAAATGCCACCCGCGTCACCTCCATTCGCAGCTTCCATTAAGTAAGTCACAAGCTGCACTCCTTTTTAAAAATTTTTTTTTTTTTTTTTTTTTTTTTTTTTGATCTCATTACTTCTGGAATGATCTCATTTTCTTCCCTGCCAGACTTCTCAGGCTTCCCCCCCCAGACTGACTGCCCTCCCTCTGCAGAGTGCCTCTTTAGCTTCTTCTAGAAAATCTCCCACCCGATGACTGCCTTGCCCCTAATTTCACAGATCTAAGTGAGCAGTCTCCGTTGTTTCTAAATCTAACAGCTCTTCCGGTGACATATTTCTTCCATGATTCTCTACTGCATCTTAAATAATGGATTGCTCCCTCAGGAAACACTTTAGTCCACTGGAAATAGTTATGCCAACTTGTTTGCCCATTCTGTGTTTAGTTTCTAAGTGCACTTTAGTTTGTGTTGTGCCTATTTGTCTTCGGCCACTTTAAGGATGTATTTTCAAAGGCTCTTCCACCCACACCTGTGGTTCTCCTTCAGATTGTTCTGGTAGATATTCCGTGTGTATTTGTAAAGAGAGCTGAGTGTCGTGCTCTGCATATATCCAGAGGATTAGTTATGTAGTTCTAATCTTTGATATCAGATTTCCTTTTCTGTTGGCTACTGTTTGAAAAACCAAGGAAGGTATAAGCTCTTCACTGAACTAGGTAAAGTGGAATATACCTGTGACACCAGAACTTGGGAGATGAAGGCAGGAAGGCTGAAAGTTTGGGTTATGTAGCAAAATCGAATCTCAAGAAAAAAGGAAATAAGGAAAAATGTGGGGAAGAAAAAGTCTATATGGTAATTTTGCCTGTTTTTTTTAGTTACGCCCATTTTTACTGGCTCAGTTTTCAAGCTGTTGTAGAGCACTATACATATATATTATTATATTATTTAGTTATATATAAATATTATATAATATTACATACATTACATTATATGTAGTTTGTATACATAGTTACATATACTATATAACATTATATATATTCTTAATACTTATTTTAAAGTCAACTTGGTTTGTCAGCTTTATTTTGTTAATTATTTTCATGATGCATGTATTCCAAACTTTTCCTTTCAAAGCATAAACTTTTAAAATTCAATTTCTCAATTGAATCACTTATTTTTAAAATTTATCTGTTCCTATACTTTTCAACATGTTGCTTTTCTTTTATATTCATATCATCTATTTTTGAGTTTTGAAATTGATCAAATAATTTCAGTGATTTAATTTTTTCTCATTAATTAGATTTTTGAGATATTTATTTTTCTACAGGTTGCCCTAAAAATTAGGATATGCATCTTAAATTTATTAAGTCTACCCTTCATTTTACTTCTTGAACAGTGAAAATACTTGTGGGATCATGAGGCTGGAAAGATTGCTCAGTGGTCTAGAGTGCGTACTGATTGTGGACCCTGGTTCACTTCCTGTGAGCACACTGGGCAGCAAATGTCACCAGGCAAGAAACAGCTTAAGCTCTTGTATATCTTTACATGGCTTTTAGAACAATTACAACTGCCTGTAATTCTTGCTTCAGGGGAGCTGATGCCCTCTTCTGGCCTTCAGGAGTGTATACACACACACACACACACACACACACAAACACACACAATATTTTGTTTTCACTTGATACTTGAACTCCTAGAGTTTAGCATATACTAGCTGGGAGAAAGATGACACTTTGTGCCTAGCTTGAACTCTATGCTAACCATTTCCCAAATAATTGTAAATTCTCCATCTATCAATTACCTGTGGTGGAATTCTCTTACCCCCTAAAAGCATCCCTAACAGACTTTTTGCCCTCTCAATTGTCTGATTGCCATTCATTACAGTCAGTTTAGGTTTATCTTTTTCTTTCTGTCCCCATCTCAATCCAGTGTATTTCATTTTTTCCAACTAGAAGAATTAAAAACAAGCATCTTTTCAAGTAACAGCAAAGAAGCTTAAATTCTAACATAGTTCAGTCTTCAGTGTTGATGTGTAAAGGAGATAAATGAAGCACACCAGGGTAATAAGATGTGTTGTGTTGAGTCAAGACTTGCTCTATATTTCACCGATGTCCACACTGTGTACTTTCTCTCTCCTTGAAGGAAGGAATTAAACATCAAGGATTTTTTCTCCAGGACAGCCCCAAATTTAAATAAGTATTTTTTCCCCCATTCTCACAAATGAGTAAGATATCCTGGATAATCTCACTTGCATCATGTAAAGTTCATTCTTCTCACCGCAGAGTAGAACAAGTCATTGGTCAGACTAGGGCTTAATTTTATGCCCAGAGTTTTGTTTGTCATTGTCTTTTTAAGCACATTCTAAGAGCTGCCACTCAGAATAGGCCAGGCTTAATGCATCCATTGTGCATTCTTCATCTTGCTTAGTCCTTACAAGAACCAATGGGTAGGTAAGTTCTAATATCAAGAATTCTCCAATGCTAGGAAACTAAGGCATTTTCTTAGTTTGTCAGATCACATTCTTAACCACCCAAGACACCCTCAAAACCTTCAATGGATCTCCATTTCTTTTCTAATCTCATGACTTTCAAGATCTCCACAAATTAAAGCCTGCTGGGACATGCTTGTAATCCCATCACTCAGGAGGCAGAGAGAGGGGGATTGTCCAGCCAGGGCTACAATATGAGACCCTGTCTAAAAATATGATTTAAAACTCTCCACAATTTATCTGATTAACATTAGACTTGTTTATTTCTCCAATATTATAATATTGAATGCTGAATATTTTATCCTGGGCCAAATCCATGATCAGGCAATGCAGCGTTTGGATGCCAATAGTGATATTGCTAAGAGCAGGCTCACTTGACCTAGTCTCTTCCTTCCTTCCTTTCTTCCTTCCTTCCTTCCTTCCTTCCTTCCTTCCTTTCTTCCTCTCTTCCTTCTTTCATTTTCTCTTCCTTTCCTTTCTTTCTTTCCTCCTTCCTTTTTTCTTCTTTGAGTAGTTTTTTTCCCTCAAGTTCCAAACTTGCATATCTATCATGCTAGTCCCACCTCTCAGAAGCCATAGGTTCCACATTATTTAATAGCTGGACAGGTACTTCTTTCAATCTATCCAAGCCTAGTCACACTTACATTTCAAAAAGTTCCTCCATGTTCACATCCTGGCCCCCAAATGCTAGGTGTACATAGTTTGTGCCTGACTGTCACAAGCTTCCTAAAGCTGTCTAGTGTGATTTGCCAATTTTGGGATCTGGTGTATGTATTTGGGGTCACCTTACCCTTACATTTTATAAATATATGATGGAAGTATTTTTATCTCGTATGAGATGGAAGTATTTTTATCTATTATGAGTCAACTCTAAAAACACTTCACACTATTTCCCATTATGTGCTCTCTGTACTTCTGATAATTGTAGCCATCTTGACTCAGAGACTTGAAGTATAGGAACAAAAGCTCTCAGTGAATGCACAGTAGTTTATAATATACCATCAGGACTGTGTTCCTCTCCTGTTTCCATTACCATTCTCCATATTTATAACATTGCACCATTCTTTTCTAACACAGTACACATGCCCCTACTGTCTTTCATAGCAAAGTGTAGCATAACACCCCAAATGGTAGATGATCTAGTGAAAGAGCTTTCTTGGCCACTAGAACGGGATTCTAGACTTGGGCATAGCTTTAATTATCAGGTCCTGGGAAAGTCATCAACCCAATCAAACTTCATATGTTTTCTTGGAATTGTACTAAACACAGGAATACAAAAATAAGTAGATCATGCACACTGAATTCATGAAGGGATGGAAAGGAAGATCAGTGATTAAAATAGAGTATGATATCCAGCAACTTATGGGAGCAGGAGCAGAGTCCTTCAGCCAAATATTAGGTAGAACTCGAGGAGTCCTGGGGAAGAGGGGGAGGAAGGATCAGAGAAACCAGAGGGGTCAGGGACATCATGAGAACATAACCCACAGAATCAATTGGCTGGGATTCACGGGGGCTCCCAGAGATCAGGGAGCCTGTGTCATTCTGACCTAGGTCCTCTGCAAATATGTAATGGTTGAGTAGCCTGGTCTTCTTGTAAGACTCCTAAAAGTGAAAGCAGAGGCTGTCTCTTTTTTGCCAGCTTGTGGGACCCTTTCCCTCCTACCGGGTGGCCTCAACCAGCCTTGATGTGATGGTATGTGTCTGGTATTACTTGTTATGCCTTGCTCGGTTGATATCCCTAGGAGGCCTGCTCTTTTCTGGGAGGGGATGGAGGGAGGTGGTTCTGGGAGGGAGGAGAGATGGGAGGGAGAGGCTAGGGGAGCAGAGGGAGAGGAAACTGCAGTCAGAATGTAATATATGAGAGAAGAAAAAGAAATAAATATGGCAAATGTCAAACAGCCCGTACTAGGTAGAACAAAGGGATGGGGATATGTTAGAAGATAGTTTCCAGAGACTGGTTGTGATATCTGAACTGAAATTTAGGGTGGCCTGGAATGTTTATTGCTATTTTCCCATCCACCAGAACAGTCCTGAGTAGAGGTCAATTATTCAGTAAACATGTTTACTGCTGAGAGAGAAGAAGGAATTCATGAAGCCAGGAAGACAAATAGTTTGGAGGTGTTAGAGCAGGTAAGTCTAGTAACTGTAATCATGGTGCTAGCGTAGATGAGAGGGAACCGTTTGGGTCTAAGCCTGAATCTGTTGCTCAAGGTCTGATATATAAAAGCCCTTCTGAGGCTCTCTACCTCAAAGGCAATAGAGAGTCTCGAGATGATTTATGGGCCAAGGTCACAAGGTCAGATTTTCTGATACATCTACCGTCAAATCATGGCCTCTCAATACCAAAGCCATCCTTCACTGCCTCAGCAAAAATGGAAGTAGGTCCTTCATGTTTTTCCTCTGCCAGCACTCATCACATTAAACTTTGCCTGTATGGAGCACTGGAGGGACAAGGGGAGTTGGGGAGGCAGCCATTTTTCGTGAAGACTCAGGTGTGTTCTTGTTGGACACTAGAAACAACCCAGAGTGTCTCTGGCATCTCCATCTCTGAACCCTGTAGCACAGTCTCTCTAGCATCTGGGTCCTGCTCTATGCCGTCTATTGAGTGCCTTGCTGCGGCAGTACATGTCTGTGGTGCCCATAACTGGCACTTTTGTTTGTGCTATGGTTTGGTAAATAACTCTCAAAGTCTGTTAAAGATCTGGTCCCCAAGGGGTGATACTGAAAGGAACCTGAGCTTTTGAGAGGTGGACCTTAATGGAGATTCTTTGAATATTGGGAACATGTACCCAGCAGATCATGGGATCTTAGATTCCTTTTCTTTTTGCTCCAACTCAGGAGATGAGTGGCTTGATCTGCCTTTATGAGGTGCCGCTGTTGCCAGAGGGAAAAATTAATGGGGCAACTTGATGTTGGATTGGAACAGCCAGAACTGCTATTCAAAATAAGCCTTGTCTCTCTGTAAGTTAATGGCCTCAGGCATTTTGTTACGGTGATGAAAAGCTGACTAACAGTGCTGCCAGTGAGTCACTGTCTCATAAGTAGTTTCTCTGACATCCTAGAGAGCCAGTTCTGTCTGGGTGGCATCTCCACAGTTCCTCTAACCTCCAGGGAAGGGTGGCTACAACTGTCCACAACAAGCTCTGGAAGAGCCGTGCTCTGGAGTGGTCCAGCTCAAGGCTGCTTCATATATTTGTGATCTCTGCACACTTCAATTCTTCCCTGTCTCTTTTTGGCCATCCCTCCCTCATCACTTCAAGCCCATTGGTGTTAACTTTTTTAAATGATGAACCTTCTTCGTTAAAATTACTTGGTGCTATTTCTCTGTGTTGGACTCTGAGACACTGGCCATAGCTTCATGAGCTAAAGTGAGAGCAGTAGGACTTAGGGTACAAGGTAGAGAGTGTGGACAGGGGAGCCCGGCAGTTATTTGGGCACAATGAGAACTTTGAATCTCTGGGAAGTAGGGAGGGACAGGAAACAGACATTTAGGAGATTGGATATACAGGATGTGGTAAAAAGTAGGGGAGGAGGGGAAGGGGAGTAGAGTCTAAACTAACTCCCAGTTTTCAAGCCTGGATGTTGTACAAGGTCGGTGGTTTTACCTTTGTAGAAATGTCCAACACAGCAGGAGAAGTTCAGAGCAAAATCTGCTATACTGTCACTTATTCCCGGGAGTTCCATGTACTCTTGGGTCACAAAGCCTTGGAATCTTAGATTGTTTGTCATCTTTCTCAGCTTTCGAGCAATATGACATTTCTTAGAGGAATGTTCTATTCCATTTCACCATTCCATTCTTCCAACCTTTTGTAAAGTTCTTCTCAATTCTTAAAGCTCTTTCTTCAACTATACCTTCTAGGGCTCACCTCTAATCCTTACAACCCAGTAAATGCCCGATTAAGTGAAACCTTCAAGCCTCCCAGAAGAGAACATTGAGCCAACACATACTTGCTAAGTGCTAAAGAATATAGGTTTATCAAGTATCAACTGTGGACTTGTTTATGGAACTTCATTTGGTTTCATTGGTGTGGTCCAAGGGTTCAGATATAGAAGTGGTCCAGTTACAGGAATGAAGGCTGCACACATCAGAATCTTAGAGTTGTTTTCTATGAACAGCTCTTGAACTCAGGACCAAGCCAGGGTACATCCTTGCTCTTATTTGAAATAGGGAGCAGTGGATTTGGGGCATACAGTTGCTCTGGCTTGGGATGGGCTTCTTACTTAACACAGTTGGAGCTCAGCTTAGATCTTTCCTGACCTCCAAGGCCAGTTTCATACACTCATTCAGTGACACTTAGCTTAGAGTTGGCATGATTTGTATAATTCTTTGATGAACATATTTCTTCTCCATACACTATAACCCCCCAGGGTAGGCTTTGTCAATATTTTGCTCACTATGGAATTCCAGTGCTAGCCTCGTAGCTGGAACTCAGAGTTCAGTAGATATTGGTAAAAATGAAGGAGTGCTACCAGCAGTTTATAATGTGTCAGTCACACCTGTTAGTCTCCACAACTGTGTTCTTATATCCGTGTTGCAAATGGAAAAGCAGTGGGGGCTCACCAGATTCCATTGTGTATCCAAGCCACAGTTCACAGTAATAAAAGAATAAATTAGTAGTTCTGGAAAACACACAATTTGACCAGAAAGCAATACTTCCCCATTTTAAAGATCTCTGCGCAGTGCCTTTCCCCTGTTCTGTGGACAAGGAAGGGTTAGGAATCCGGGTGGGTCCCCTGCTGCAGTGCCATAGTCAAGGCTGCCTCCCCTCCCACTCCCCTCCGGGGTTGCTACCTCAGGTTGGCTCCCAAAGGGGGGCTGTCCGGCTGCTTCAGGTGACTCCTAGTGCCTGATCTCAGGCGAGAGGTGTGGGGAGCGCCTGGGACCCTTGAAGGTGAAAGAGCACCAGGACCTACTCAGGAAGGGCGGGACCACCACGGACGGACGCAAGCACCACTGCTTTATTAGCAGCTAGGGCGGCTGAATGCCTCACTGGGCAACCCTGCTGCCTGCCCACCAGGGAGCAGGAACACTATGTGACGTCATAGACTCCCTGGCGTGCAGAGTTTGAGGGAGGGAGGATGCTAAAAGCCTGTGTGTGGGGGTGGGGTGGGGTGTGTGTGTGTGGGGGGTGAGGGAGTAAGGGGGTGGGGTCAAGAATTAGAAACCTTAGGTTTAAGTGCTCTGAGAGCAGAAAGTGGCCGGTGAGAGAGACCCATGGGGAACTCAGCAAACCCTGCTGCACTCCTGTTCCTGCCAGGGCACATTGTGAATACAATACAGGCATTAACTCAGTTCATCTTTAGTCCACTTCTACTTCTACATTCTCAGATGTGACAACTTGGGCATTAAGTAACTTGCCCAAGGTGAGGATGGGCTAGAGATTGATCCAAGCTAGCTCCAGATTCCTCCTTTCTAACCTCTATCATACCAAGAAAGTGGGTGGAGCCAGGGTGTTTAAGAGCAGAACCCACAGTGCTTGGCGACACAGAGCAAGAAGGAAGAATATGTATGTACTCTCTCTGTGGAGTGTGGTCATATGTGATGGGTGTTTTTCCACAGCAAAGGCAGTGAAGTCTCCGAGTACCCTCGCTGTAGGGAATAGCAACAGGCTCAAAGTTTGGGGTAATTTGTAAAGGTTAGATCCCTGGCAGCAGCCCCAAACCCAACTCTAGGTCTTTTAATTTGAAGATGATTTTTTTAGAGGCAGGCAAAGACCCACTATGGTCTGCTACCCACTTTGTTACTTCAACACTCATTTCTAAGGGTCTGGTCACACCCAGTCTTCCAGCCAGTTTATGCAGTAGTGTGCATTAGCCAGAATCGATGAGTTCCTTCACTCAGGGCCTTCAAAGGTTTCTGTAGTTGTGAGATGAAAGCCGTTGTCTCTCCTTAAAGCAATTTCAAGCGTCAGTGAGCAAGTGAGGTTTTGGTTTATGTATGCAGAGGGCGTCTTACAGCCCACTGCCATCCATTTACAAAGGGCCTTCCTACTGCTATTTGTCAAAATCCTGCAGGTGCCTGCACACCTGGATGATCTGGGGAGCCACTCACCCACAGGCAAGATCTAGGGATGAAAGAAATTAATTAATCCCTGGCTATCTACTACCTCCCCAAGACCTCGGAGGAGTGGGCATTCAGTTGTTGCTATGGGCCCTCACTAGCAGCATGGGAGGCTTTGGGGGAGATGGGAGACTGGCAGGTGTGTCTTCCAGGAGAAAAAAAAGCAAGGAGCTGGAGAAACCTATTTGCTGTCTCCTGGGTTCTGGCCACTGGGGTCTCTTGTGAATGTGCATATGTGAAGATGTTCTGGTCTCTTCCTTCATCATGAATAATACAGACAGGAATGAGTAACAGTTTTCATGCAAAGGGGCTTATCAGACAAAGCCTCCTGGTGATGGGATAAGATAAAAACTAAATTTTCTCCCAGCGCTGTCCGGAGCAGTCTGATGTCTGTCTGTAGGAGGGGAGGTTGAGAGGCAGCCAGGTCAATCAATATACGAAACAGAATACAGTGAAGAGAACACCACAAGAAGCCAGTGATCACAAAATTCAGGGAAGTTGATTTTCTCTGAGGCAGGTGTAGGGCACGCATTTCGATTGCTGGTTTAGCCTTGGAGTGGGTGGTGGGTTCATGGGTGTTCCTAATATTTCAGAACTCAAACAGACTTTTGATGCATCACGTTTTAAATCTTGCAAAGTGAACCAGTCAAGCAGGTTACACCCTTCCCCTCTGCTTTCCTGGGGAGCTGAGAGCTGACTGTACATTTCTCATCATCATTGCATTTTTCCTTCTTCCGATAGATCACCCTCATCAGACTGCAAACATGGTCTAATCCTCCCCCTCTATCCCCTCCGTCCCCACCCCACTTCTCTGCCCCTCTGTATTGCAAAGTCCTTCTAGGCTCTGCTCGCCTAGTCTCTTTTGGGTTTATTTAAATTAGGGTTTCATCAACATCACTGCATCAAAACTGCACCTGCTGAGTCTCCTGGCTGCCCTGTTAAACTGAGATCATTTTCAAGCCTTGGCTTTCCATCATTTGATGTTGTAATTCACTCTCTCATCCTTGAGACCCTTTATCTCTTGGGCTTCCAGGACACACTCTGCTCACAATTTCCTTCCCTGCTGGCAGGTTCCTCTCTGCAGCTTCCTGTTGACTTAATTTGAGGCTGACCTTGGGTTTCTCTACCTGTGCTCACATGTTTTACCCACCCCCAGGTTCATGTTTTAGATGCCAAATTTAGGTCTCCCTCCTGAGCCCTTTCTTAAACTCCTTATCAGCTCTCTTTCCGAGCCCACCACTGATGCCTGCTTCCCTTCCCCAACTTAACATGCTGTTGGAACCTCATGTACCACATTCCTTTGCAAGCCAGCTCCTTTAATCTTTTCCACACCAGCAATGGCAAGTGTAGCCCTTCTAGTGGTTCAGGCTAGAGGTTGTGGCTTTACTCTGAATGCTATTCTCTTACAGCTTATATTCAATCTGAGCAAATTCTTTTCCATCTGTTTGCTAAAGTCACCCTGAACAGGCCACCTCCATTACCCACTCTGAGCAATCCTCGTTCATCTGTGCTACCACAATGGCTTCCTAGTCCACTTACTTCCCTGTTTCCGTTCTTGTTCTTCTGTGGCTTCCAGCACCATCATTTGAACACTGAAGACTGATAGTGTCAACCCTCTCCTCAGACCCTTCAGTATTTCCTACTTTACTCAGAGTAAAAGTCAAACGATTCTCAGGCCCTTGGACTTCCCAAACCCACCCTGTTCTGGTACTTCCCTCCACCCTGGCCATGCTGTTACTTAGAAAGGCCAGACTCACCCCTGCCTCAGAAATACATTTGCATTGCCTCTGCTGGGACTGCAACATCTTCAGGTAGCCATCTGGCTAACTACTCAAGCTTGTAAACAAAAGTTACCTTCAGAAGGGGACATCTCTGACCACTCTATTTAAAGGGAAATACTTGATTCCTTTCATGTTCTCCCTTATTTTACTCTCACCAAACGTTATATACTTTCAAAAATTCACTTTACTTACTTTCTGTATTCTCCTACAGGAATATGTGGGACCTCTTATCTTTGTTTTATTCATGCTGTATTTTGGGGCCCTAGAATAAGACTGATTGTAAATCAGGTACTATTAATATTCAGTGATTCAATGAGCTCCCTTTCCTTCCCTTCTACCACTATTTTCTTCCTTCTTCTTCCTTCCAAGAGGATGTTCTGGAAAATGATAGTTCAGTGTTTGTTCAGCTGGTATCACTAACTGATCTAAGAAACCAAAGCTTTACCTGCCCCAGTATTGTAACTATCAACTACTCATGCTAGCCATGAGTTCAGAAAGGTCACCCCCGACCCCCTAATCCCGCTCTGGCATGGGCCATCCATAGTTCACTTGCTCCTGGTCCTGCATGTACTATTTCATAGGAAGATGTGAGAGGGGTTGTGATACCTGCTACTTGGGTCACAGTGAGGCTGACATAAAGCTGACAATGGCTGTTTCATAGTCAGGACCTTAGCTCAGGTCTAGCCCACTTCTGGGGTTTGGCTGTTGAGTACATTCATCCATCTCCTTGGAGTTGATGCACCCTGTGTATATTAACTCCAGTTAAGGCACATTCACGTTCTTTACAAGCTCAGCAGTTTAAAACAACATAAGTTATCAGCTCAGTGCCTAAGGTTCAGGAGTCCAGGGAAAGGCTGCAATCTTCTCCAAGAGTCTTTCTAGGCTACCATCAGACTCAGTCGTCTGTGATCTTAACTTGAAGCTCTAGGTCCTTTTCCTGTTCAATGACTATTGGCAGAATTCCATTTCTTGTGGCTTTAGATCAGTTTTCTTGCCAGCTATTGAGGAGAGATTCCTCTCATTTCCAGAACCCACCCTCAGATCTTAGTGGTATGCTCTCCTCATAGAAGTCACAGCCTGGTTGTTGTTTTCCAGTCTGACAGAGGCCTCTTCTATCTCTTCTTGTGGATGGAAGTTTCTGTCCTGCCTGGTCCTAAAGCCATTCAGTCCCAAATAAACACACAGAGACTTATATTAATTATAAACTGTTTAGTCTATTGCTCAGGCTTATTACTAACAAACTCTTACAACTTATATTCACCCATAATTCTTATCTATGTTTAGCCACATGGCTTGGTACCTTTTCTCAGTAAGGTTTTCTCATCTTGCTTCCTTTGTGTCTGGTTGGCAACTTATCCTCTGCTTTCCTCTTCCTAAAATTCTCCTAGTCTGATAGCCCTGCCTGTACTTCCTGCCTGGCTACTGGCCAGTCAGCATTTTATTAAACCAATAAGAGTAACAAATCTCTACAGTGTACAGGAGAATTATCCCACGTCATCTTCTTGCCTTTCAAAGAGGTTCACAGGATTAATTCAGGCCAACCGGAATGATCCTTCCTTTGGATAACTCAAAGTCAACTGAATAAGGGACCTTAATCACATTTGTGAATCCCCTTCTGGCACATAAACTTAATTACATGAGTGATGTTCCATTGGATTCATTGGTGCCACCACAATCAAATGGATGGCAATGCAGCTGAGCATGTACCACAGCAGGTGGAATTGTGGCAGGACCTTGGAACTCTGCCTGTCATAGCCTGCCTCTTGATAGGATGACAAGAAGAGATCCATCGTCTTTCTTCAGAGAATCAGGACCGTCAAGACAACAAACAGCTACCATGAGTGGTTCCTCCTGTCTTCTTGGGCAGCCTTTTCTAGAACTATTTAGGGAAAGCAAAGTGATCCTCATAGCAAAGTAGGTGTGTGGTTAACTACTGTAGTAGGAGGCAGGTTATGGATGTAGCTCTTTGTGTTTTTTCATAGTTGATTTGACTCTCTGAAGAACTGCCCTGACCTATATGGCACTTTACACGGGACAAGGTTGTTCCAAAGCAGACACGGTCCCTCAGCATATGGCTTAGCAAGTGGGGCAGAAGCTGGACTTCAGCCACTACCATTCCTCAGAAACTGCCTGCTTTTCCTGCCCCCAGACTTTCTATTCCTAACCCACATTATTCATCTTATAAATATGCACAACACTCCCTCCCCCACCCCAGGAAAAGAAAAGAAAGAATAAAATAAAATGAAGCACCCTCTTCAGTATTCTCTACCTTCCTTCTGCAAGAGCTCTTATCCTTTCTTTGTGTAGAAAGAGGTTTTGCTAGCTGTCTCTGTATAGATTATTCAAATTTGTCCCTTGGTGCCATCTCTGTCTTCAAATCTCATGCTCCTGTCCGGTGTCCCAGATTCCCAAGTCCATGGAAGATGCATGATCTTTCCTCAGGATAGCCCCAGGCAGTTACAGAGTGTCAGTGGAGATGTATTTATCCTGTTACCCCATGACATACTAAAAAGTCAACCTGATGTCCTTCCCAATCTGTAATCCAGTCTTGTCCATTGTTCTTTCTTTGCCGGTCCCTCTGCTTCTTATTAATTAAGCCTTTAACCTCTCACATTGCATTCACATTTCATGTAGAGGGAAGCCATTTTCTGACCATGGTCCTTTTCCTTTCCTGCTGGTTCTCAGCTGAGGGCAGCTTTGTGTCCCTAAGAGTGATGTGTGATCCTGTTTCTGGTTATCACAGCTAGCTGTGAACTGGTATTAGTGAGTGGTTAGCAGAGAGCAGGGATGGTGATAAGCATCCTACAGAGCACAGGCTAGCCCTCCAAACGAAGACTTACCAGCTGTGTCAAGAAACTATGGTCTTTGTCAATTCCTCCACACCTCTTGTTGTTACAGTCTGATTCTACTTAAGGATATGTGTTCTGCACATACATCCCCCTCTATAAAAAGAAGTCCAATTTCCCATATTCACAAAAGCCACTTTTGCCCTAAGATAGCTTCTATTTTCCTTTTCATGATAGTAAATCTAGTAAATCTTTTCATTCTCTTAAAGACCAGACATAGCAGGATCACTATGCTATGTTTTGAGCTAATCTTCTTTGTCCCTTTGCACTCACTCTTGGGTCATCTCTATCTTAGCTTGCATATCAGGATTGCAGTTCCTGGGCTCTGATGGTCTTCAGTATCTGGTGGGTTTGGCCTATGGAGGAAAGAGTAGGTGTTGTTCCCCAGTTCTGAACCCGAGTCTCCTCTTGGATGTCCAGCATCTGTGTAGCCCTGGTTATCACTCTGTAGAACTCAGAGATCCACCTGCCTCTGCTTCTGGAATGCTGGGATTATAGGTGTGCAACTCCACACTTGGCTTACATCTTGCAATTGTTATGGGTTCCCACAATCACTGTTTCTTCAGGGGTTGCAGCTCACTAGTTTTACTTACTGCTTATCCTCTCAGGTTTAGGGATAGTAACAACTTCTCCCAATTTCTGTAATCAGTTTGGTAAACTATGCCAGTCCTCAGTAAACATTTTCTTAGCTAAATTTTCCTTTAAAAATATTTTTAAATGTTTATTTGTACATGTTTTGTCTGGACATATGCTGGTATACTATATGTATACTTGGTGCCTGCAGAGGCTAGAAGAAGGCCTTGGATCCTCTGAAACTGGAGTTACAGGTAATTGTAACCCATGCCAAGAGGATGCTGAGAATTGAACCTGGAACCTCTGGAAGAGCAGCCAGTGCTCTTAACCACTGATCCATCTCTCCAGCCCAGCTAAACTTTCTTGAATGTACCATCTGCTTCTTGCTGGATCCTCACTGTCACAGGAGAATTCTCTCTCGTCTTGGCTCCTAATTCAGAGCTGGCTGTCTGGATCACTGTGTGATCCCGTTTCTGGTTATACAGTGTGCATGTCCTACAGTGTGGTGGTCTGTTTATGTCTACTATTTTCTGTCTTTCTACATTCTCTTGGCATAGTTCCACACTCAGCAAATGTTTAGCCATTAAAATTATGACTTTCCTAAGCAAAGTGAATTTAAATCAATTCTTTTGTACCAGAACTTTTTGAGGGGACCTGAACTCAGAGGCCTTTCTTTGGTGGCTCAGAACCACGCAATCCCAGCCCCTGTGATGGGAACTTTGCTCTTCAGATGCTTGGTTCCATTTAAGTTCTGGTGCCAGATGAAGTTCTGCCTATTTGTTGCTGCTGAGTAAGGAATTCTCATTAAAATGGATGGTTTCTGGATTGTTTCCCTGCCTCGAAACCAATATGGCCTTCCTCTAGGACTCTGTCAGTCTTCAGGGAGCAAACGTTCCATTCGCCCCTGTGAATCAAGCCCAGTGTCTCGTTGTGCCCCAGTGTGTGCTTAATAAATGCCTCTTTGTCCCATGATTCACTTCAGTGAGTTTTTATTTAAATATTTAATGAAGTAAAATTGGTATAAGTGCCTCCTTAGGGAATCTTGGGAAAGTACAGGGATGTAATCAAATGGTTTGCAAATTGTATTTACTTATTTATAACTCTAATTTGAAAAGAGGGAACGGAATTTTGAAAGGGGACACTCATATTTCATAGAGTCTCCTATGGAAGGAGGGGGAATCATTCCTAGGAAAGGGGTACATGCCAAGCCACTGTCTGGAGTTACTGCTTCCGATCGGTCTGATGTGGTAATGGTTATTTGTAGGAGTAATTAAAACAGCAATTCTTTCTGACTGATGCTAAACACAGCCCCATCTGTCTACTTGTGCAGGGAGGTCTGAGCACAACCCTGATTCTGGTTATTTTCAAGGCAAAAAAAAAATCTCACTCAGGTTTTCAGTGTGCCCAAGTGATGAGGAAAGGGGAGGGGAGGGGAGCGATGGAAGGCACGTGGCCATGCAAACCACCTGAATGATTTTACAGAAGAGCTTGCAATCTCTGAGCTGCAAACAGGCTAAGTAACCAGGCCACATTCCACATTATGGTTTTTGTGGGTCCCAGGGACTTTTGCCCTCATAGGTCTCCCTTCCATTAAGAATATAAAAACTCATCTTTTACTGCTGTGTTGGCATAATGACAAATATTATGTATAGACACATTTTTGTGAACCCCTAAATGCAGTTTGTTCTCTAAGTACTGGTTCTCCTGAGCCTAATGACGGCTAGGCCTGTAAGTGAATGGTGGAAGGAACAGGTATCTCAGCCCCTTTAGGTGAGTCAGGAAGACTTGGGTCCTAGTCTGTTCTCAGTGACTCCTGAAACTGGCGGTTATGCTTACTCAAAGATGAATGCATACTCATTCCCTGAGAATATCCCAGGTGGGGGCCGCTTACTTTATAACCTGTCCTGGGGGAACATACACATGGTCTTCCCTAGTGATGGTTCCCTTTCTTACATAGGAAGTGTGAGAAATGGGTGCCTTACTCTTTTGCAGCTGACTCAGAAGCAGCAGCAGAAAGAAATGATTTTAAATGATGAAAGTGACACGGGTTTGTTGTGCAGTTTTGGAAATACAAAATGGTAAAGAGATCTAACAAAACCCTCATGCCCCCCCCCAGTCCTACCTCCCAGAACCAACTGCTGCTTTCTGCTTCAGATGGGGTGTGACAACGCCCACTCCCGGGAGCCAGCCTGAGTGTCCATTGCTGGAGCTTCTGTCTGATGCTTCCTCGGCTGGAAAACGCTTGGACTCTACTGCAGGGACTCCCCCTCGAAGGCTTGTAAGCAGGAACAGTCACCGAAAAGGGCAGGCTATAAAATGTCTGTACAGTGTGTTCTTAATTGTGTAGAAATGTCCATCAATATGGATATGAGAATCGGATTCTTATGGCAACAGTGGTATTAGATGTCTCAGAATGGGAGAAGCTCTGGAGTGGGGGGAGGGAGAGCATTTTGAGGGATCAACATACAAACTCTCCACCCAAAGCAATTTCCTCATCAGTCTAATGATAATGTCACCCCTGTTTATGCTCTTTAGGATAAGAGGGACAATGACCTCTCCATGTCTTAACTTCAGAGTTGCTTTGCTCATCTCTTCCTGTGCCTATCCAGAGTGATTTCTGCAGGCCTCGATTTGTATTCTACACTGGCAGTGGGTTTTCCCAGCCATCCTCCTGGGAGCACGATTCTATTCTCTACATAAAAGCAAAGATACAATTAAAGCTACGCATCAGAGAGCAATCAAAGGAACAACTCACATTACCATGGAGAGGATGCTACTGAACAAGGCAGTTTCTGCAAACAGTTTCTGCTCACTGTTGTCCCAAATGCAGAAGAGATGCTACTGGTGCCCGCCTCTGCAGTCACCTGAGTCTGGCTCATGTCAACACACCAGACTGCACACAAAATAAGCCTGGTCTAGAGACCCTTCGCTCTCCCCTGGGGCTTGTACACCATCCCACTTCTGCTTTCCTTAAAGAGCAGGGGCATTGGCGTCTGAGTTCCTGTCAGAAACCTTTCTCAGAGGAAACCAGGGCCTGCTTTTCTGCAGCTGATACATATTCTAATAAAAGCCCAGACTTTTTGATCCCTAATCCATCTCAACAATTTCATGAAAAGGCTGGGGACTGTGACTCTATGAAACATTGTGGTTTTTGTGGGCCCTGACTACTTTTGCATTTGTGAGCCTCTCCTCCATTAAAAATATAAGAACTTATATTTTAAATTGTTGGCATAATGGCAAACACATCATATTACAGAAACCCAAACCCAGGTTGACACTGTTTCTGTTTTTTTTTCCTAGCATGTTGACATTGAGCCTTGGATGTTAGAATATTATCAGGTGTATTAGGTGTTATAGCTCTGTGACAAAATACCTGACCGAAGAACTTAGAGTTGAAATGTTTATTTTACTTCATGGTTTCAAAAAGTAAGCTATGGTAACTTGGATCTGGCAAGGCTGAACATCACAGCAGGGTGTGTGTGTGTGTGTGTGTGTGTGTGTGTGCATGCACAAGAAGGTTATTGACCTCATGGTGGACAGGAAGAAAAGAGAAATGAAAGATAAGGCAAGATTGTGTATTTTAAAGACATGGCTCCTTTTATTTTGTCCAACCAAGCCCTACCATCTACAGTTTCTAGAAGCTTCCTTAACAGTGCTGGAACCAAACATTTAACACATGTACATATTCATAATGCCTGGTAAAAAAAATGATTCATACTGTAGCTTAATTCAACAAGTAATTGTTTGATCACCCTCTATGTGCCACACAGAGAAGGAACAGTCAAAGGACAGAGGACACATGCTGCCTCTGTCACTACTCAAAGGCTTAAGTCCTCTTTAGGCTTTGAAATGAGCTTTGCCATTGGATAAGGTTCAGCTGGATCCTTTTTTACCCCCTATTGCTCACATTATAAAGAGAGGTTGTTCACCTGCTCAAGTCCCGTCTTCTGCACACAAAGCAGGCATGAGGATACTCACTGCAGAGGTTGACAGTGACTACAGTCCAGGTGAAACAAGCTTCTTGAAGTGGAAGGGACTCTGCTCTGTTGTTTCTTCCTTTAGATTGGGAAACTATTTGATGAGGAAAACACTGGAAAGTTTTGCTGCCATGTGAACTTGGTTCTTAATTTTAAAAACATGACTTTGCACATGTGGTTCACTTTGTGGATTAACTTCAGTTGCACACTAACTCATTTCATGACTTACTCTTTAATATACCAGTATTTGGTATTCATCTGTCCATTCAACAAATATTATTTTTTTGTGTGTACGTGTGTACAAGCATATGTTGAGAGGGCATACACGTAGGTCAGAGGACCATAGGTGTTGCTCCTTGGGATTCATCAGCTTTGGTTTTATGAAGCAGAGTCTAGAAATAACTGACTAGAGGAGGCTAGCTGGCAACTAAGCCCTAGGGGTCAGCCTGACTTCACCTCTCCAGTGCTGTGATTACAAACTTGCACCACCACACCTCTCTGCTTGTTCTTCTTTTTAAATGTAGTCTCTGGGAGATTGAATTGAAAGTCTCTTCCTTGGAAATGTTAGCACTTTACTGACTAAGCTATGATCCTAGCTCCCAACAAATATTTGGTAAGAATCTTTTGTGTGGGCTGGGGAAATGGATCAGTGAGTATAACACTTGCTGTGCAAGTGTAAGAATGACAATATGGATTTCCGCACCCCTGTGAATACTGTCTGTAATACCAGTGCTGTGGAGACAGGGTACCCTCAGAGCAAGCTGGCTACCTAGACTAGTTATATCATTGAATTCTGAGTTCACGTAAGAGACTCTACCTTGATAAGAAAGATGGAGAGAGATGAAGATGACAAACATCAATCTCTGGCTTCCACGTATATGCTCACATGTGTGAATGAACTACACATACATGTGCACTCACATGATTGCACATGTGTATAAATATGCCTGCACACCATACATATAATACACACAAAAGAAGGCCCTTTAATGGAGCAGTCAATATATACTTAAGGAATAAAAGCCATCTTTAATATAAGCTTGGTCCAGACATGACGAGGAAAGGAAATCTACCAGGAAGAAAACCTCACACGGGAGGAGTTTCCAGGACCACAGGAGATAGGCATGGCTGCCAGAGAGATGCTCACTGAAGCCTGGCAGAAAGGATTCTGACAAACACCTGGCTACAGAGTCTCGAGAGCTGGACTTGCCTCTCATTCTTGAATTGCATTTATTCTGGGAACCACACAGAGTGCTGTGTCAATCTGCTATGAGGGAGGCAGAATTATAAATAGAAAATATGCTGAAAATAGAAAATAAGATGAAAGATGGCATTTGGGGCTTTCACGGCTCTCCCACCGCCACCCCTTCAGGAAAGAGTGAAAAGCTACCCAGTTTTGGTGGAGATAAGAATTCAGGAGCCACCGGTCCAAGAGAAGCAGGAGGGAGGGAGAAGGCAGAAAGTGGTGAAAAGTGGAGGGGTGGGAAGGACTGAGAGGGATGCGAACAGAGTGGGAGGGGCAGATGAGAGGAGATGGAGGAGAAACACTAGAGAAGGCAAGGATTTCCTCAGCAGGAGGGAAATGGAACTGGGAATAGTGAGATCATGATAACATGTGGCAGAAAGAAAGATTAGTCAGGAAAAGTAGCAAAGACTCAGATCCAGGCCTGGAGTGATGGACCGTGAGTTAAATGCTTGCTTTGCAAGCACAAACACCTGAGTTCAAACTCCGGAACCCACACAAAAAAAAAAGGCATAATGGAGGCCATCCAGCCTAGTCTAGCTGGTGAGTTCTAAACCGAGCAGATCCGGCTTATAAGAGGTGGTGAACAGTATCTGAAGAGTAAAACCTGGCCTCTACATGTGTACACATGTACACCTGTCCACTCATGAACATCCTTTCTCTCTCTCCCTCCCTCACTGCCCCCCCCAGCTAGAAGGCTGACAGAGCTATGAGACAAAAGACCCAGGAAATCAGATTGTTCCATTTTCCCCTTTCCCCAAAGCAGCCCTTGGAACTCCACTCAAGATGAGTGTAGTTGAAGTTATTGTTGAGTACCTAAGTAGGATGGTCTTCCAATAGGCATGGGAAGGGATGTTCCAGCTGTGGCCATGGAGGGTTGTGGTAGGAGAATATCTTGGAACTGGAGAATCATTCAAGTTTTAGTATTACCATTAACTAGACTTGACCTTGAATATGTTTGCTAGCTCAGGTCTATAAACTAGGTTTGGATGAAGACTCTGCCACAGATATCTAGCTTGTCTGCTGTCTTTCGTTTTGCAGGGTGAGGGATTGAACCCAGGGCCCTACCAGAGAGTCACTGTTTTAGCCCATCTTGTCTGATATTGACCAGTGCACTTCCTTTATGTAGATTTTTATCCAAACAGTGTGGAGCAGCGACTCCTAACCGAATCTATCTGCAGCACACAACTCTCATGGACATCAACCTGCTTAGCTGTAGATAGCTTTAAGTCCTCTTCTAGCCAGAGCAGGCCCCCTTACCTTAAAGCAGAGCTATTCAGTTATCCTACTCCTATCTCTGCTGCAGGGATGCTGAAGTTGAGTCTGTAGAGACTGAGTACAAGGATCTGCAATAAGCTAGATGATTGCTATCCACCCAGAGGGATGCCAAGGAGGCCTACAGATGACACCAAGTGGAAACTTCAGAGGAATGCTAACATAGCACTCTGCGTAGAACATATGACGTACCTAGTCATTTTATAAATAGAACAGATAGGTAGAACTTTAGATATGGCTCTGTTTGATTACAAAGAACCCAAAGGCTTTTAAAAACTGTAGCCAAGTAGCTTGGTTTGAATGAGAAATGTCTTCTATACTCTCAGGCATTTGAACATTTGGTTTCCAGCTGATGTGATGTTTGGGCAGATTAGGAGGTATGGCCTTACTGGAGGAAGTTTAACACTAGGGGTGCCTTTGAGAATCTAAATCCCTGAGCCATTTCCAGCCTCTTCTGCTTTCTGCTCCTGTCCCTATGCCTGCCACCTGTTGTCATGCCTCTGCACCATGAAGGACTCTTATCCTTCTGGAACCATAGCCCAAATCAACTCTTTCTTCCATAAGATGTCTTGGCCATGGCGTTTTATAACCCAACAAAATTGTAACTAATAATTCAGGTTGACCCGGAGCTGCTCATGGAGCCCAAGATGGCCATCAGACCTACGACAATCCTCTTACCTTGGTTGCTCCAGTGTTCATGTAACTGGATGTGCCTCATGCCCAGCATAACAAATCACTACCACAGGACACACCGAACCCTCAACACTCAATCACTTTCAGCCTAAAGTTCCAAAGTGACAGTATGGTCAGGCCTGACACAGCAATAACCCACTCCTGGTATGAATTTATGTCCAAGTTAAGGTTACTATTGCTGTGATGAAACACCATGACCAAAAACAAGTTGGAGAGGAGAGGAAAGGGATTACACTTCCACATCATAGTCCATCAACAAAGGAAGTACAGACAGGGACTCAAGCAGGGCAGGAACCTGGAGGCAGGAGTTGATGCAGAGGCCATGGAGCAGTACTACTTACTAACTTGCTCCTTGTGGCTTGCTCAGCCTGCTTTTTTATAGAACCCAGGATCATCAGCCTAGGCTGGGCACTATTCATATGGGTTGCCTCCAACACCAACCACTAATTAAGAAAATGCCCTACAATTGGATCTTATGAAGGCATTTTCTCAGTTAAGATTCCCTCCTCTCTTATGACTCTTGCTTGTGTCAAGTGGACATAAAACAAGTCAGAACAGCTTGTGTTGCAGTATGAAGAAGTTGATCAAATTATTTCCCATTCAGTGTATTCCCATTTAGAATGAGAATTTTAGTTAAAATTGAGGGGATATCATAAACTCTAGTTCCTGATACCCCTAATATAACTTTGGTACTCACTACAATGACATAGCACACAGGATATACAACACGTTTTAAAATTTCTTATGGACTTTATTATAAAAATGAAAATAAAGACATCACACATCAAAATTAACCAGGCCCAAAGTCTATAGAACTTAATGAATTCTGTACAGTTAGAAGAGGCATTCAGAACATAAGCTGTGGAACTTCACATTGAATTTTACACTTTAAATATCAACTATATTTTATGCACTTATCCTCCACGAAAACCAAAAAACCCATGACAGAATTAGAGCTAGAAAAAGACACTTTGCTTTATAGCCTCTTTCATAACTCGTGTCCATTACTTCCATTCTGTCCTTTCTTATCCCCTTTTGTTTAGCCTACCCTGTCCTCTTTTCTTTATGTTACACTGTACCCACATGCATATTTGTTTACACGGGTATATATATTGCTGGCTAGATTGTACATATGAGAAAGAACATGTGGGGTTTTTTTTTTCTTTCTGAGATTGTGTGACTTTGCTTAATATTATATATCCTAAGTCCACATCTTCTCATTTCCCTGACTAGCTGATGAGCAATTTAATAAAATGTGACTCTGTGCTTTTTATGGCCATGTGCTTTGTTCTAGTAGGTAGAACAATAGACTTTGAAATACCTATGTTATCGATTTCCAGAAACTATGAATGTGTTTCCTGACACAGCAAAGGGGAGTTGACATTTCTAGTCAGCTGATTCCAAAATATGAAGGTTATCCTGGGTTATCCAGGTCAAGTGCAATGACTAATGTTCTGAAAAGTGGAAGCAGAGGCAGAGGAAGCTGAGAACCAGAGAAGATGTGAAGAAGGCTGGCCCTGTCCTGGCTCACTTTGAAGATGCAAGAAGAAGGCAACAATTTGTGTGGCCTCTTGGAGGTGAGAAAGCAAAAGCAAAAAAAATACCCAGACACTTCTTTAAGATCATGACAAAAGAACACAGACTTCTGACACTTGGATTTTCCCCCAGTAAGATGTATTGCATATTACTACTGCATGGCTGTATGCTGATAGTTTATTGGGCTTTAAGTCCCCAAGTCTGTGCTAGTTTGTTACAGCAGCAATACAGAATGGATACATCAGGGAACATGAAGTCCATTCATTTGGAATTCGAAAAACAGGCAAAATACAAGAACTATCTCTCTTTCATTTTTTAAAATAGCTTTTGGAATTCAGGTGTACATGCTCAAAGTAGTAATCTTGTTCCCCATTTAGCATCATCTATCTGTGGGAGGACCTTCTCTGTGAGTGAAATATTTAAAATTTTATCATTTCCCCCTTCATTTATCTTTCCAAATCCTATGGTTCCTCCCTCAAAATATGCACCCTAATGCATTTAATAGAGTTTTCCCAATGCATCTGACAGTTACTTAGTATAAGAGCAACCTTACAAAAATGCACACAGTTGGTTTGTGTGTGGTTTTGATAGATGGAATTGTGTTGTGGGACTCCTCTTGACTTTGTTTTCTCCTCCAGGCATCTGCATGAAAATCTAGTACATTTTCTTGTTTATATGCCCTGGGTTTACATCGCTAGAGAGGGAAGCTAGGGTTGCTCCTAATGGGGTGACAACAAAGCTCCTTAATGGAATGTCCTTGTGTTCCCTAGGAAGAATTTCACTAGATACATAAATGTAGGGTGGACTTTATGGTTCTTCAGAAAGGCTGCTTCATTAAGTAATGAGGGTCTTCTCTCCTCACGTCCTTGATAATATTTGGTAATATCTCACCCCAAAGCAATACAGCTGCAGACTGTATAGAAGGGAGTATAGATGACTAAGTGGAAGTCATGTTGTGTATGTGAAAGGGACAAGGATAAATTAGAAAATAACCCTTGGAGTAAGAGTATTAGAGATGTCTCGAGTGGCTGGAAAGAGAGAGCCCTCAGTGTGGGGAGATGAATATAGAGATTCCAGGGACTTGGAATACTCAACACTGGGTGGTCTCTATGCACAAGGAAGCTTTTCTTTTCACCATAGCTACCTGGTGCTTGTTGCAATTTGTTGCTATTCTTCCCCTTCTATTCTTGTAGCAGGGGAAATGTCTTCACTGAACTTCTCTGGGATATGAGGGTACTCTTGAATTTCAGATTCCAAATATCTGTCTTCTTTCACTGACATTTTGACACTTTGAAATTTGTGCAATTTGACAAGTTTTGAAATATCCATATCCCCAGGGAATCACATGGTGTACAATTCCATGATCTCTCAATGTCCCTGCCGCACGTGCTGTCTCCTCTGTCTCTAGAGTCATGGAGCCATTCATCTCTTTTCTGTCAATTTAGGGAAGTGTGCATTTTCCAGATTGAAATAAATACAATTATATTGTGTGCATTTGTCTATGCATGCTTGTTTGCTAAGCATAATTACATTGGGATTCATTTATTTTATTGGCATATTATAATTTATTTCCTTTATTGATAAATAACACTCCATTATGTAGCTTTTTATCTATTCACTTGTTGAAGGACTTGAGTTGTTTCTTGGTCGGGATTATTATCACTGAAGCTACTATGAATATTTATGTGCAAGCTTTGTATAGACATGTGCTTTAATTCTTAAGGATAAATGCTTAGAAGTTCAATGCCTGGGTCATATATTAGTTGTATATTTAGATGTTTTAAGAAATCACTACATTTCTTTTTCAAAGTAGCTATACCATTTTAGATACCCTAAAGCATTGTAGGAGAACCCAGTTGACTCCAGTGTCAATTTGCTGCCGTTAGTGTGTTCAATTTCTTGAAATGTTAATGGGTATATTATGGTATATTTTATTGTGGTTTTAACTTGCATAATGACTAATGCTCATTAGTAACTAATTATGTTGGGTGCTTGGAATGTCTTTATAGGCCATTCATATATCTCCTTTTGTGAAGGGACTCTTCAAACATTTGCTCATTTTATTTCATTCTTAAAGCTTCTGTTATATTTCTATTTATTTTATGTGTATGTGTGTGTTCTTTTTGCAAGCTTTTGCATGCTGAGCCATCTTGCTGGCCTCTTATGTTTGTTTTAAAATGATATTGTTTAATACATTGCTTAATATATTGAGTTATAAGAGTTCTTTATATATTCTGTACATAGCCCTTTACCAGATATGTGTATTGTATTGTGTCCCACTCTATAGCTTAACTGTTAATTTTTAAAATAGTCTCGTTCAAAGAACATTTAAAGTTTTAATTAAATCCAATTTGTTTTCTCATCGTGAAAACTCTTTGTCTACTCTCCCATATTTTCTTCTAGAATGTAGTATAGGTATAGACTTGACATCACTCATGACTATTAGCACTAATTGTGACCTTGATGGAAACTCCCCCAGGGTGAGCCCCTAGATATGCCTGGGGATTGTGTTGATTGCATTAAGTGAGGCTGGAAGGCCCAGGCATTGTGAGTGGCACCTCTGGCTAAGCAGGGATCTGAGCAGCAGCAGGCATCCACCACTCTCTGCTTACTGACAGCAGTGCAATGTGAGCAGCTGTTTCAAGTTCCCATTGCATTCACTTCACCACGATATTATTTTCCCTTGAACCATGAGCTGAAATAAACCTTCCTTCATTAAGTTGCTTTTCTCTGGCTATTTTTTATTGCAGCAACTGGAAAAGAAACTAAGACAGAAAATTGGTACCAAGAGGCTGAGTCATTGCTGTGATAAGCTTGACCATGTGGTGCTTAGCAGTTTGGAACCGGTTTTTAGGATGAATGTAGAACAATTTGGAACTTCAGGCTAGAAAAAATTCCTGAATGCTGTAAGCAGAACTTACTGGGCCATTTTAGTGGGAGCTTGGAAGATAGGCATTCTGAAAGAAATCTGGACAGCAGGCTCTTGGCCCATGAGTTGCCAGAGGACTCTATCAGGAACCAGGATAGGAACCATTTACATGTTATTTTGGCTAAGAATCACTATTCCGTCAGTGTCCTGACAACTTGAGTGAATCTGAATTTAGAGGTAACAGATTAAACTTATTTGGCAGAGGAGATTTCAAGACAGAAAAGCATTCAGGTGGAGAAAGCACCTGAGATCAGTACCACTGAAGAGAAGCCTTCTGCATTCTCCGGGGAACAATAGGAAAGGTGTCCTGAAGGTAAATTCACAACCATTGGAGGCTCCATTGGCAGCAGAATTTGGCAGTATTATCCATGTGGTTTTGGCTTTAGAGGCCTGAAAGAAGCAAGGTTGATGAGGTCATGGGGTCTTTTCCTACAGTTTTGGAGATGGGCTGAGGCTAACTGATGTGTGATAGGGTCAGACTGCCTCCAAGGAAGCCCCAAGAGGCCACTTTTTTGAAGCTGTTAAAGGTGAAGCCTAAGTTACAGTGTAGACCTCACAATATTGGGGATTCTAAGACCATGGGATGTCTGCCAAGGAGAGCTTTGTACATGGAATTGCACTGCCTCAAGGGAGAGAGGTGTGTGCTACAGGCCACAGAGATGGAGAGGTGAGGCTACTCTGGCCCCTTGAAGCCTAGCCAACATTGTCATGAGCTCCAGATGTCAAATATAAAGTTATAGGATTTAGTGTTTGCCCTGCTGGATTTTTGTCTCGCTTTAGTCTAATCATTTCTCACTGTGCCTAATTCTTCCTTCCTGGAATAGAAATGTGTATTCTTTTATTACATGCTGGAAGTATGTAACTTATTTTTATTTTATAGGAATTCACAGTTAAGATACTTTGGGCTGTTAAGGTGTTGAAATGGTTAATGACTATGGGACTTCTTAAGCTGGTCTGGATGCATTCTACATTATAACAGTTAAGAGCCTATGGACACAAGGAGTGGAAGGTCATGATTTAAAGCGATTTATTTGGGAGTCAAGTTGACAAGGGATGGAACTGTGAGCTGTTGTTAATTGTCAGTTGAACATGCCTCTAGAATCAGCTGGGAGATGAGCCTCTAAGCTGTCTGTGGGGATCGTCTTGATTACTTTAATTGAGTAGGACATGCCCACCCACAGTGGGTGGCACCATTCCCTGGCTGAGATCCTGGACCATACAAATGGAGAAATGGGCTGATCAGCATCATGCATTCATTGCTGCTTACTTACTACTGATGCAATATGACTAGCTGTTTCAAGTTCCTGCTGCCTTGGCTTCTTCATTATTGAACTGTGAGTTAATCTGTCCCCCCTTTATTAAGTTGCTTTTGTCAAGGCATTTTACCATAGCAACAGGCAAAGAAACTAAGACCCTGATGCATATTCGTTACTTTTGATCTCTGGCATCTTTGGGTCCATGGATCTTTCCTAGATCGGTCATTAGCATCACTTTTTACCCACAACAGAAACAAACTTTAAGACCAAGAACCTTTACATCATCATCTATTTGGCCTTACAATTTCACAAGCATTGCTATGGTTTGAAAGTGCCCTGAAAGTTCATGTGCTAGAAAAATGAAACCCCAAATAAGGATATTTGGAGGTGAAGTTTGGGGAAATAACTAGGATAAATAACTAGATAAAGTCATTAATGGTGAGATCCCTGTATTGATATTAGTGGTCTTTTAAAGACAGACCCATCTGAGTGGGAATGTTTGCTCTCTGCTAAATTATTATGCAGCAGAAAGGCCATTATCACCTGCCAGCACTATGCTTTTTGACTTTCCAGCCTCCAGAGCAGTATACTAAGGAAATGTCTGAGCTTCCCAGCATGTGGTTCTATCTTATAACAATGGAAAATGGATTAAGATAAACATATGGAAGAAAATGGAAAATCCTCTCCTACTTAGGAATTATAACACAGATGCATTAGATTCCTTTCTTTTGGTATGATAAACACCATGATCAAAAACCATTTAGGAAAGAAAGGACTTTTTACAGGTTCCGATCATAATACATTGAGGGAAGTAAAGGCAACAACTCAAGGCAGGGATCTGGAGACAGGAACTGAAGCAGAGACCACAGCTTACTGGCTTACCTTCCTCAGGGTAGCACCACCCACAATGGGCTGGGCCCTTCCACATCAGTTATTAGTCAAGAAACTGCCTCACAGTTTGTGTATTGATCAATTATATGGATGCATTTTATCAGTTGAGATTCCTTCTTCCCACATGACTCTACCTTGTATCAAGCTGATGAAACAAAAAACCTAACCAACACAGTGGAGTGTGACTGTTGTTCCATTTAGAGCCTAAAGGGAAGGCAATACCGAGCCACCTCTGAGGAAACATGGGTAGGAATCCAGGAGTTGATTTGGTTAATGGGAGGGGGGAAGTATTTTTGGTAAAGTACCTGGTGAGAAAGGAAAAGTCAGGAGGCTGACAGTTATCTATCCTGGATGCTTAAAATGAACCATGTTCTGGGAAATCAAGCAGAAAATTCAGGATTGGATTTGATAACTGTTGTGTGGCAAAGGAAAGAAGTCGAGCAGAGATTGTCATTCAGGGGACCACGTCATACATCTCATTGTCTCAGCATGACATCGCCTAGGAGATCCCGAGTGGCTACACTTCTACATTTCTATCACAGGAGTTCGTTCCTCCATGAACAACCAGTCTTGGCACAGATGTCAGTGTAATCACAGAAAAAAAGAAGAGGTTACAAATGAGTTTATTCCTTCAGTGCATGACAGATTGTAAGAATGATAAGAAATACAGAAGCAACTGGGTGTGATGGGACATACCTCCAATGCCCATCACTGTGGAGATGAAGCAGGTGGATTGGGGCTAAGAGAGATGGAAGAGAGGAGATGAGGAGATGGAGAAAGAAAGGAGGAGAAAGAAGAGGTAGGAGAAAGATGAAGTAGAGGAAAAGATGGGGAGGCAAAGGAAGAGTACACAAAATGGAAAAAAAAAAAAAAAAAGAAAGAAACTAAAACTTAATCTTGGTTCTTGTAAGTAACCACAGGAAATGAAGCCTGGGTACACAGTTATAGTTACAATGGAAATGACTGGTCCAAGTGAATGCTCCTGGTCACTAACAGCTATTGAGGAGGTAGGTGGCCCATGGTCATATATTTGGGCACTCTCCATCATTTAGTTACTGTGAATAATGTTGCTATAAACATTTGTATACAAAGAGCATTTGGGTTTCTGCTTTCAATTCTATTGGGTCTATATCCAGAAGCAGACGGTTGGGTGATGCAGTAGTTCTAGGTTTAATTATTTGAGGAATAGATGTACTATTTTCTGAAACAGTTAAACCATTTTACTGTCTGATCAATAAGGGGCAAGGATTCTAACCTCTCCATACCCTCATCAATATGTATTATTTTCTATTATTTTCCTTTTTATTGATGATCCATCCTAATGAATATGATCTCTTTAATATTTGCATGTTTTCTTTGGAGAACTGTTCATTCAAATCCTCTGCCCATAAATTAATATAATTTTGTTGTTATCATTGAATTGCCAGAATTCTTTATATATTTTCATCAGATATATGACTTGCAAATATTTTCTTCCAGTGTACAGTTTGCCTTTTCTCTGTATTGTGTTCTGTGTTGCATTCACGCTTTAAATTTTGATGTGGTGCAATTTACCAATTTTTAAAAAAAACATTGTGGTCTATGCTTTTGATATAGGCTCCTATCAAGTGCTAAATCATATAACTTATATTATATTGCTACATTTCTGGACTAGAAGCTTCATTAGATTCAGGTGAAATTCTTTTGTCAAGAACACACCATGGGCCCCCTTGTGTATTTCCTAAGGTTTTAAGCACTAAGTGTACAATATCAGACTTCCTGATGTTATTGGGGCTGTGCTTGGCTACCTAGTTAAACAGGTGAGTTGCTAGATATCCAAGCTACAAAGTACATTTTCTCTTTGTAATTTGTAAATAATCTGTGAAATCATACTTTGGCATAAGAATAACTTTTAATTTTATTATTATTACTATTATTGCTTTTGGGTTTTTTAAAGACTGTTCTCACTATATATGCAGGCTGACCTTGAATGTGTGCACTTACGTGTACGTGTGTGTGCATGTGTGTGTGTGTGTGTGTGCGTGTGTGTGTGTGTGTGTGTATAAGTGAGTGTACCTGTGTGTATGTGTGTGTGGCCAGCAACAGGGGTTATGGAGAAGGCAGTGAAGAGAGGCATATCAGAAGATAGTATGATATAGGTGTATGAAAATGCCATATGAAATCCTTTAATTCGTTAGCCCACTCAAAAATAATAAAAATTTAAAATGAAGGGCAAAACTGTGAAAGAAGAGAACAAAAGAAAAAGAAAAGAAAGAATAAGCATTTCTTCAAAGACACCATCTACTTCTGGATATAGAATGTAAAGCAAAGAACCCAAATGTTGCTTTTAGCAACATCATTCACAACAGCTGGATGATGGGGAATGCTCAAATAGCATCTGTGGACTGGAGAAGCAAAACACGCCTTCTGCATAGAATCATTTAGTCTTGAATAAGAGACAAATTCTGACACATGCTACCAATTCAGATAAACAATGAGGTATCACGCTAAGGGAAATAAGCTCGTCACAAGGGGACAAGCATTCTGACTCCATTTCTGCGAGGATCTGGAGTTGTTAAATTTATAGAGATGGTTGCCAGGACCTGTGGGGAAGAAGATGTGGAATTAATTTTTAATGTCGAAAAGTTTCAATTGAAGGAGGTGGAAAAGTTAGAGATGAACTTTGACAATGCGAATGTACCTAACACCACTGAACTGTATTCTTTAAAAAGGCTAAAATGGTCAATTTTATATTATTTATATTTTACCACTATGAAAACAGCTATGAATGACATTCTCAGAACAATTAAGGAAACTTGATGTTCTATAATTATTTCATTTCTTATGAATAATAATAATAACAATAATAATACTTATATAAGAAAAGGACAATGCTCTTATTCTTAGAAACACAACAATGTTTTTATTCTTATAAATATATTCCAAACCATTGATGATAAAACACCATGACATGTGTGAGTTACTTTGAAGTGGTTCGTAACGTTTAAAAATGAAGAACCTGACACACACACTGCACACACCTGTCACACTTACAGATGAAGCAAATGTAGTAAATTATTGATATTTGTAAATGAGGAAGAAGAACTATAGGTGTTCTTAGAATTTCCCTCTGTGCTTGAAATGTTTAAAGTATTCTGTGTCAGGTGGGAAAAGATGGGCTGCAGGACTCAGGAAATGCCCAGGGTCTGACCCAAGCAGAGTACATGACCTTTTCTCTTCCTCATGACATTCTTAAGGACAATATTTAACCAAGAATCAATAACAAAAGGAAGCAGTGCTCCAATAGTTTGTGTTGGGAAGACTGAACGTTTGTCAGGCATCCTGGGAGCACATGGTCTCACTCAGAGGATTTCCTGTGCCTTTGTTGGGAACTTTCTTAATGGGATGAGATCCTACAGAAAGAAAAGAGCTTACTTCAGCAAACACCAGTGATGTGAACTGAGTATCAGTTCTTTGTTCTTTTCTCCTTTCTTTTCATTGAAAATAAATGATTTTTTCATACAGTACATTTTGATTATAATTTCTCTTTCCTCCACACATCAAAGTTGCTCCTCATTTTCCTTCCCCTCCACATCCACTCTCTTTTTGTCTCTCATTAGAAAAGAGCAGGCTTCTTAAGAGATAGCAGTCTAATATGACAAAATAAAATACAGTTAGATAAAGCCAAATCATCATGTAGAGGTTGGACAAAGGCAACCCAACAGAAGGAAAAGAGTCCTAAGAGAAGACACACGGTTCAGAGACCTTCTTGTTCTCACACTCAAGAGTCCCATAAAATTATTATAGCTGTGATATATACAGAGGACTTGGTGCAGACTTGTGTAGTCCCAGTGCTTGTTGCTTTGGTCTCTGTGAGTTCATATGCACCTTGTTTAGTTTATCCAGAGGTCCTCATTCTCCTGATATCTTTCTTTTCCTTTTGCTCTTACACTCTTTCTGCTTCATCTTCTACAGGATTCCCTCTGAGATCTGAGGGGAGGAATTTGATGAAGACTTCCCTTTTAGACTCTCTCTCCACATAATGTCTGGCTGTGGGTCTCTGTACCTGCTCCCATCTGCTGTCGGAGGAAGCCTCTCTGATGATGACTGGGTAAGGCACTCATCTATGAATACAGCAGAATATCATTAGGAGTCATTTTGCTTGACCCCTCTGGCCCTTTTATAGACCAGTAGTGTTTGGCTTCACCCCAGATCTCCAGCTTTCTAGTGTCTGGTTTTTGGTTACTCAAGTAGTGTCAGGTATGGGTTCTGTCTCATGGAAGTGGATCTTTAGTCAAATCACACATTGATTGTCTACTCCCACAAATTCTGTGTCACCATTGCCCTCATATCTTGTAGGTCAAAGGTTTTGTGGCTGGGTTGGTGTTTATATCTCTCTTTTGATATCCTGAAGAGTACCTTCCCACACCAAAGACACCAGAACATAGGGGTGAAGGTTCCATGTAAGCACCAGATGGACTTCTCCATATTTAATGAGTCCTGTGGGTATTGTCCTCAACAATTGGGTCACACTGTCAGTTTGCAGAGAGCAGCCCATTGCCTTAGCAACAGCCTGGGTTGTTTGGGAATGGTCATATGAACAGCTTGGCCACTAAGACAGCTGAATGCAACCTAGTACCAAGACTGGAAGCCTTTTTTGGTAACGAAAGATAGCCAGTTGAAGCTCTGTATCCCCCATTATTAGGAAATCTCATTAGGACCACCTCCATATATTTTGGGAAGTTTCCACTGTACTAACTTTCTATACCATCCTTTAAATGTCTCTCCCTGAATTTTCTCCCTCTATTCTATCTCTCCTTCCTCTCCCCATCTGATCTTCCTATTCCCACCCCCACTCCCAACCCACCCATACACTCCATTCTATTTTTCCCTCCCAGGGAGATACATGTGTCCACCCTAGACCCTTTCTCTATACCTCACCTCTATGGGTCTACAGATTGTAGCTTGGCTATTTACTTAATTGCTAATATCTACATAAAAGCAAATGCATACCACATTTATCTTTTTGGATTTGGCTTTTTTTTTTTTTACTCAGAATGACTTTTTCTAGTTCCATTCATTTGCCTGTAAATTTCATGATGTCACAGTTAAGTAATACTCTGATGTGTAAATGTACCACTTTTTTATCCATTTTTCTGTTGAGGGACATCTAGGCTGTTTCAAATTTCTGGCCATTATGAATAAAGCAATAATGAACATGGTTGAGCAAGTGTTCTTGTGGTGGGATGGAATGTACTTTGGGTATATGATCAAGAATGGTATAGCTGGATCTTGAGGTACATCGATTCCCAAACTTATGAGGAAATGCCACAATGATTTTTGTGGTGGCTGTACAAATTTTCACTCCCACTAGCAATGTATGAGCATTCTTATTCCACACCCTTGCCAGCATGAGCTGTCACTGGTGTTATTGATCTTAGCTGTACTGACAGTGTGAGATGGAATCTCAAGACGTTTTGATTTGTAGTTTCTTGACTAATGATGTTGAATATTTCTTTAAGTGTTTCTCAGCCATTTGAGTTTCCTCTATTGAGAATTCTCTCTTTAGACCTGTACCCCATTTTAAAATTTGATTATTTGGGTTTTGGATATCTAGTTTCTTGAGCTCTTTATATATTTTGAAGATTAGTCCTCTATTGGATGCAGAGTTGGTGAAAATCTTTTTCTCTTCCATAGGCTGCTGTTTTGTCCTTTTGAAAGTGTTTTCAGTTTCATGAGAACACATTTTAAAATAGTCGATCTTAACGCATGCACTATTGGTGCTCTGTTCAGAAATTCTTCTCCTGTGCCAATACATTCAAGGCCATTCCTCACTGTCTTCCCTACCAGGTTCAGTGTATCTGGTTTTATGTTGAGGTCTTTGATCCACCCAGACTTGAGTTTTGTGCAGGTGGAAAGTATGGTTCCAATTGCATTCGTCTACATGTACACATCTAGTTTAACCAGCACATTTCTCCTAGTGGGTATTTCAGGCTTTATCAAAAATCAGGTGTCCATAGGTGTATGGATTTATGTTTGGGTTTTCAATTTGAGCCCATTGGTGATAGTGTCTGTTTTTATGCCAATACCACGTGGTTTTTATTACTGTACAATTTGAAATCAGGAATGGTGTGACCTCTAGCAGTTCTTTTATTGTTCAGGATTGTTTTATCTATTCTGGGTCTTTTGTTTTTCCATGTGAAGTGAGAATCATTTTTCCAAGGCCTGTGAAGAATTGTGTTGGAATTTTCATGGGGATTGCCTTGAATCTGTAGATCACTTTAGGTAGGCTACCAATTTTTATTATGTTAACCCTACCGATCCATGAGCAAGGCAATATCTTTCCATCTTCTGATGTCTCCAATTTCTTTGCTGAAAGACTTAGAGTTTTATCATACAAATCTCACTTGATTGGTTAGAATTACCCCTGAGATATTTTACATTATTTGAGGCCATTGTGAAAAAGTGATACGCCCTGATTTCTTCTGCAATCCATTTGTCATTTGTGTACAGGAGGGCCACTAGTTTTTGTTAATTAATTTTGTATGCAGCTACTTCGCAGAAAGTGTTTATTAGTTGTAGGAGCTCCCTGGTTGAATGTTTTAGTGTCAGTTATTTATACTATCATATCATCTGCAAATGATAATACTTTGACTTCTTCCTTTTCATTTTGTATCCCCTTGGTCTCCTTCAGTTGTCTTATTGCTCTAGTTAAGACTTCAAAGACTATATTGAATGAGGTATGGAGAAAGTGGAAAACATTGTCTTGCCTCTGATTTTAGTGGAATTCTTTGAGTTTCTCTCTATTTTGATGTTGGCTATAGGCCTGCTATAGACTGCCTTTGCCATATTTAGGTATGACCCTTGCACCCTTAATATCTCCAGTGATTTTTTTTGAGACTTCAGGGTCTGTTATTCTAAGAGAAGAGTGTTTTAGTTACTAGCTGTGGTTACCGGGTAAGCTTAAGGCATCTCTTCAGGTTGCTGCTGTGGATTGCATTAAAAGGCAAGGGGTTGCTTCCCGGTCAACTACAAGATGATACAGGTCTTCTTATCCTTGAATGGGTTCTCCGAGGTCGGTATGCCCATCAGTAGAGGGTCGCTCTGGGCATGCTCCTCACAGTATGACATCAGGTCTGCAGATGCTTTTGAGACCTTTATACTTTCGATGGAGGCTTCCAATCTCAACTGCTGCACCGTCCTCCTGGCCTGGGCTGTTGTTGGTGCTGGCCGTCTTGCTGGACATCTTTGACACTTAGTCTTCCCTGGAATCAGCAAGGCTTCGTGTGGTCCAATGTCTCCAGGTTTTAAGTGGTGGGGTGAATCAGAAAGGCCAGCCGGAAATAGAGAAGGGGCTCACCCCAATGTCCTTCCCATAAGAACTTGCTCGCCTGCCACCAACGCAGCCCGGGAGGGAGTCGGTCTTTCTCCAGTAATTTTTTTTTAAATTATGAAGAGTGCTTGGATCTCGTCAAAGGCTTTTTCTGTATCTAATGAGTTTGAGATGATCATGTGGTTTTTTTTCTTTCAGTTTGTTTATATAGTTGATTATATTTATTGATTTTCATATATTGAATCATCCCTGTATTTCTGTGATGAAGCCTACTAGTTCATGGTGGATGCTCTTTTTGATATATCCTTAGATGAGGTTTACAAGTATTTTATTGAGTATTATGTCATATATGTCCATAAGGAAATTGGCCTGTAATTCTCTCTCTCTCTCTCTCTCTCTCTCTCTCTCTCTCTCTCTCTCTCTCTCTCTCTTTCTCTCTCTGTTTGGTTGGGTCTTTATGTGGTTTGGGCATCAGGGTAACTGTGGTCCTATAAAATGAATTGCAATATTCCTTCTGTTTCTATTTTGTGGAAGAAATTTGAGGCATGTTGGCATTAATTCTTTGAAAATCTGGTAGAATTCTGCTCTAAAGCCATCTGGTCCTGGGCTTTTCTTGGTTAGGAGACTTTTAATGACAGCTTCCATTTCACTAAAAGATACAGGGATCTATTTATTTATCTGGTTTTGATTTAACTTTGGTAAGTGCTACCTATCAAGAAAATTATCCATTTCTTTTAGATTTTCCAATTTTGTGGAGGCTTCTTAAGTATGTCCTTATGATTCTCTAGATTTCCTTGGTGTCTGTTGTTTTGTAACCCTTTTCATTTCTGATGTTTGTTAATTTGGATATTCCCTCTTTGCCTTTTAGATAGTTCGGATAAGGGTTTGTCTATCCTTTTGATTTTCTCAAAGACCCAACTCTTTTTTGATTTGTTATATTGTTTTCTTTGCTTTTCTTTTACTGATTGCAGTACTGAGTTTGATTATTTCTTGCCCTTTAATCCTCTCTGATGTGCTTACTTCTTTTTGTTCTAGAGCTTTCAGGTGTGCTGTTAAGTTGCTAGTATGGAATCTCTCCAATTTCTTTATGTAGGCACTTACTGCTCTGAACTTTCCCTTTAGCACCACTTGCATGGTGTGTTCCTTAAGTTTGTGTATGTTGTATATTCATTTCATTGAATACTAGAAAGTTTTTAATTTCTTCCTTTACTTCTGTCTTGACCCACTTTTCATTCAGTGGGAGGTAGTTCAGTATCCATGAGTTTATAAGATTTCTGTTGTTTCTGTTAATGATACCCAACTTTAACCCATGGTGGTCTATTAGGATGCAGGGGAGCTATTTCAGTTTTCTTGTATCTGTTGAGACTCACTTTGTGACTAAGCTTGTGGGCAATTTTGGAGAAAGTTTCATAGGTGAAATGTTCTGTAAATATCTGTTGAGGCCACTTGCTTTATAATATCAATTAGCTCAGCATTTTTTTGTTTAGCTTTTGTCTGGATTATCTGACCATTGTTAAGAGTTGGGTACCATTATCAGTGTGTAAGGATCAGTATGTAATTAAGCTGTAGCAGTGTTTCTTTTACACACTTGTGTGCTCTCATGTTTGGGGCTTAGATGTTAAGAATTGAAATGCCAACTTGGTGAATTTTTTTCCTTTGATGAGTGTGTATTGGCTTCCTCTATCTCTTTGGATTAGTTTTGGTTTAAATTCTATTTTGTTAGATATTAAAATGGGTAAACCTGCTTGTTTCTTTGGTCCATTTGCTTGGAATATTTTTTTTCCAATCTTTTACCCTGAAGTAACATTTATCCTTGATGTTCAGGTCTATTTCTTAGATGCAGAAGAAGGAAGGGTCCTGTTTTAGCATCCATTATATTAGTCTATATTTTCTTTTAATTTGGGAATTGAGCTCATCAATATTGAGAGATATCAATGACCAATGATTGTTGACTCTGTTATTTTGTTGTTTTGGTGGTGTGTGTGTGTGTGTGTGTGTGTGTGTTTACTTTCTGAGATTATTTATTCTCTGTGTTTTCATGGGTATATTTAACTCTCTTAGGTTGGAGTTTTCCTTTTTCCTTCTAGCATCTTCTTTAGGACTCGATTTGTAGCTAGATACTGTTTAAATTTGTCTTTATCATGAAATATCATATTTCTCCATCTATGGTGACTGATCCTTGGAGAGTAACCTAGGTTGGTATCTGTTGTCTCTTGGAAGTCTACAGCACATATATCCAGTTTCTTGTGGCTTTTAGAGTCTCCACCAAAAAGTCAGGTATAATTCTAATAGGTCTGCCTTTACATATCACTTTGCCTTTTCTCTCTGCAGCTTTTAATATTCTTTCTGTGTTCTATATGTTTGGTGTTTTGATTATTATGTGCCAAGGGAACTTTCATTCTGATCCAGTCTATTTGGATATGTGTTTTGTATGTTTTTAGGTATCTTCTTCTTTAGGTTAGGAAATTTTTCATCTGTGATTTTGTTAAAAATATTTTATGGGCATTTGAACTGGGATTCTTCTCCTTCCTCTATTCCTATTATTCTTAGGTTTTGTTTTTTTCCATAGTGTCCCAGATTCCCTGGATGTGTTCCTGTAAGGACTTTTTTTGGTATAACATTTTCTTTGACTAGTATATCCATTTATTCTATCATATCTTTAACTCCTGAGATTGCAGTGTACTGATTTAGTCTATCATATCTTCAACTCCTGAGACTGATTCTTCCATCTCTCATATTCTATCGATGAAACTTACCCCTGTGGTTCCTGTTCAAATCTCGAAAATTTCCATTTCCAGAATTATATCAATCTGTGTTTTCTTTCTTGAGTCTATTTCCATTTTCAGGTCTTGAACAGTTTTATTTGCTTTCCTCCACTGTTTGTGTCCTTTTGGAATTTCTTTAAGGGATTTATTCATTTCCTCCAATTGTTTGTGTTTTCCTGGATTTCTTTGAGGGATTTATTTTCTCTTTAAGAACCTGTATAATCTTCATATAGTCTGTTTTAAAGTCTTTTTCTTGTTCTACTAGAGTATTCAAGGCCTACTATGGTAGAACAGCTGGGCTCTAATAGAGACATTACCCTGGCTATTATTGATTGTGTTTTCATGCTGGTGTCTGGACATCTGGATTTGGGATGATCATAGGTTTAGATACTGATTTCTGGATTTGTCTTTGTTGAGTAAGTGTTTTGTTCTTGGTTTCTGTTACCTTTCTGGATTTTCAGAGAGTATGATGGTTGTGTGTTGCCTGCTTCCTTCTTGGTTCAGCTGGTGTGTTTACAGGGAATGCCTGCTGGTGTTGGAGGCTGGGATTCTGGGATGAGTTGGGGGAAAGAAGGTTGGAAGAGAAGGTGTTTGTGATCCATTGGGGATGGGATGAGAGAGGAAAGGGGGACCATGGGAAGTTTTCTGTTACAGAACTGGGGATTGGAACTGGAGGAGCAAAGGAGAGATGTGGGTCTGCCTTCAGCCTACTTGTTGCCCTGGGAGGAGAGGCCCTTGGGTTAGTAGGGAGTGCCTACTGGATTTGGGGACTAGGATAAAATAATGAGTATGGAGAGTGAAGTCAGAAGAGGAAGACCTGTGGGGTCCACAGCAGATGGGGGCAGAGAAGGCTGTCACAGATGTTCTGTTGCAGAGCTGGGATGAAACTGGGGGGAATTGGATCTGGGAAACAGAAGAAGACAAGAGCTGCAGGCAGGCTACTTGATTTTCTGGCAGGTGTGACCTGTGGGTTAGCAGGGATTGCCTCCTGGAGTAGGGGGTGGGATAAGGTGACTAGTGTGGGGAGGAAGGTTAGGAGGGGAAGATCTGTGAGATCCATAGGAGATGGAGGGAAGGCTGCAGTTGCTGGTCTGTTACAGAGCTAGGACTGAGGCTGGGGGACTGGATTTAGAGGTGAGAGGGAGTGGTCAATGTTTTCAGCTGGCTTTCCTCTTTCCCTCTCCTGCTCACTGGTGTGTACCCAGTAAACTAAATATCCATTCTTCATCAATGCAGAGTGGGAGGAGAAAGGACAGCTGTGAAGAAAGAAACCTGCCTCCACTAAGCAGTGCCCATTCTACCTGAGAAATCTTTCTGTCAAGTGGATGTGACTTCTTTTTGAAATACAGAGTGAGAGATACGGGGTGAGGGGAACATGGCTTGATTTCTTCATTGCCCAGAAGCAAAATATGAGTAGATGGAGGTTATCAGACAGTCAACAAATGAAGGTCACTCTGTAGGCAGAGTTTTCTGTCTAAACCATCTGCAGATTAGCTCTGTCCTGCTAGTTGCTCCCCAAATAACCACGGAGACTTAATATTAATTATAAGTGCTTGGCCAATAGCTCAGTCTGTCACTAACTAGTTCTTATAACTTCATTTAACCCGTGTTTCTTACCTATGCTCTGCCATGTGTTTTGGTACTTTTTCTCAGTACATCACGTTCATCTCCTGTTTCCTCGCCATTTCTTGATATCAGACTCCTCTTGCTTCTTTTTCCCAGAATTCCCCTAGTGTGGTTCTCCTGCCCAACCTTATCCTACCTAGCTATTGGCCAATCAGCTTCTTTATTAACCCAGCCACAGCGATGTATTCATACAGTGTAAAGGAATATTCCACACCACTCTCTCACTGAGTCCCTGGTACTGCTGTGATAGATGTGGGGAGGGGACACAAGAGGCAAGTGTCATTCTGGGCAGTGTTGTTGACCCCCCCCTTGAAGCTATATCCATCAGTGTTTAGCCTCAGGAGTAGGTGCTTTGAGTTCGAATGCTTAGGAGCCTGGAGCGACCATTATGAACACCAACGATGACTTTGCTTAAGGGCCAAAGCCTCATCTGGTATGAGTCTGGTAGAAAGAATCAGCTCCTGGTGCTTTCTCTCACTAACTCTGCTTTTCTTGAATTTGTTTTCCATGACCGGACAAAACAGAGGCTCTAGGCAATACCGTAGAGGCAAAGCAGCTGAAATCTCTTTAAGCATCAATCATGTGGCCTTATTACTCCCAATTTAGCTACCTTTGTAAATAGCTTCTAATATCGAAACATTCAGGGAAGGGGCATGCTTAGCAGTGTGATTTTGAGAAGAAGAGGTTAAAAAGGGGGACAGTCAGTTCCTTGAAACAAAGCAAAAATCCCTCTGGTTTCTGACTGAATGTGATGCTGGATCATAGCTTCACACAGAACCACAGCAAACTGAGTCATTGCTACTTTGCTGGAGGCTTCTTCCCTCTAGATGTGCTTGTGTTTGTCAGCTTTCATTGCAGTGATTAAATAGGCGGCAGCAGTGGGGTGGGGTGGGGGTGGGGAGCGGGTGGAGGCGGGGGAATCTTAAAAGAGAAAGAATTAATTTTGGCTCCTGTTTCAGGGTTTTCATCTCCTGATCTTCTAGTTCCAATGCTTTGGACTTAGGGTGAGAGAAACATTCTGCTAGAGAAGGCATGAGGGAGCAAAGCTGCTTACCCCACCACTGCAGGGAAGGTAGGAAGAGGAGAAAGAGGAGAAACGGGCAGAGGAAGGTGGGGCGGAGGAGGAAGTAGGCTTCTATCCTCCTGGTTTTGTTTCAGAAGGGCTCCTAGCTTATTGAAACGTGCAGCCTACATGTCTCTCTCAGGTGCTACCTTGTACACCACTCATCTCTGGAGATGCCCCCACAGTCACACTCAGACAGGGCTTTACTAATCTAAGTGCCCCAATCTAATCAAGTACCTAGTCAAGAGTATCCATTACAACAGACAAGGTGATGCACATCTGTAATTCTAGCACTTGGGAGGCTGAGACAGGAGAATCAGGAGTTTGAGGCAAGCCTGGGCTATATAGTAAGACTCTATCAAAAGAAATAGCCATCACTTTTTTTCTTGACTTCCTGAAACTATCAAAACATCCTTGGCTTACAGTAAAAACCATTTCTGTTGTAGAATGTTAGCTTAAGCTGTGTTACATTATTTTATGCTGTGGAATATTTGCTTAATGATGCATGCAGAGATGTGTTGCATTTGTTCAACTCTGTGAAACTATGTTACTTTGCCTGCCTAAAACATCTGGTTGGTCTAATAAAGAGCTGAATGACCAATAGATAGGCAAGAGAAGGGATAGGTGGGGCTGCCAGGCAGAGAGAATAAATAGAAAGAGAAAGAGAGAGAGAAGGAGAGGGAGATTCCAGGGGCCAGCTAACCAGTCACCCAGCCAGACATGGAATAAGTAGGAAAGACAAGATACACAGAAATAGAGAAAGGTAAAAAGTCCAGAAGCAAAAGGTAGATGGGATAATTTGAGTTAAGAAAAGCTGGCTAGAAACAAGCCAAGCTAAGGCTGGGCATTCATAAGTAAGAATAAGTCTCTGTGTATATTTATTTGGGAGCAGGGTGGTAGGCCCCTAAAGAACAAAGAGTAAACAAACAAACAAACAAACAAAAACATATTTCCTGTGTTGTCTTCTGTATATTTTCATAAATGTACAGAAAGGCAATGATTTCAGCTGAAGCAGTACTTTGTTTAGAAGATACTGACTTACTTTATCTGGTCAGGAATAGTAATTCATCCTATTATTAGACTATTTATCATCATGGCAAGGCAATTGTAAGTAGATATTTTGAATAAAGTCTCTGTGCTCTGCTGTGGATTCTCCTGAACCATCTCTAGAAGAGTGTGACTTCTCCAGCACCTTCTCAGAGTCTGTGAATTTCCCTTTGAAATAAGATATATCACTAATGTGGAACTTGAAAGCATGTCAGAGAACCATTGCATCAGAGATATGAGGAGGAGATAGTTATGTGTGCCCTTGGCTCAATTATCTGTGCTCACTCACATGCAGCATAATCAGGATCTCAAAAATACCTGGAACACTCAGAGAGGACAGTGAAAGGACACTGAGCTTCATTGTAACTTGGATTTTCCCTTTGGAAGTATAGTGCATGTGTGAGACACTGTAACATAACCACATCCCTCAGGTCTTACCGCTTCAGTGTTTTCCAGGTATCTTCCAACTGTAGTATTTTCATCTTGATGTATGAAGTCTATATTTGCCACCACGGGATAGATATATGATGTCCAAGATAAATGATCCCCCAACAAGTATCCTTTGACAATGAATGGTGGACATATCTCCCAGAAACAATCTCATCCGTTAGGCAGGATAATGCTGAGGTGTCTGTTTTACACCATTTCCTGTGGAATTCAGCTACTCTGAAGTTGGCTTACTAATTCACTTTTTATTGGCTGTCTGTTCCTCCCTGACTCACTTCCTTTCTTTTGCTGGAGTTTCTTTGGATTATTTCTCATGTTAACCACTTACTTTCAGGTCTTTGTTTCAAGGTCAACTTCTAGAGGTTCCCAAACTAAGAGAATTCTCAGCATAAGTCAGTATCATTAGACATACTGCTGGGCAAAGGTGAGGGAAGAGACACACTTTCTCCTCTTCCTGTCTCTTCTCATTTAAGGTTGTGGGGACTGTGCCCAGAGATTTGTGGGCTATGTCCTGTTCAGTGTAGAGCCTAGGATTGTGTACACCTGTGAATGTGTATTGGGAAGTCTCCTCACTGTGGTGAGAGTTGTTGAGTCAAGGAACATTGATAGTCATAGAGCTAGCCAGATGCTATGCTGCTTAGATATGCAAAGAAGTAATGTTTTATTCAGAGTGACATCTCCCAAACTGTGAACCAGCTAATGCTAATGGATAGAAACCCCATGGTCAAAGGTTTGGGAATCTGTAGATTAATCAGAAACTATTTTATAGAACTCCTCAGAGCCTTTAGTAGGGAAAAGTGTGTTGTGATTCTCTAAGAGAGGGATCACATCTACAATGTTTCCCAAACCTCTATGACCATAGCTAGACCTTTTGGGAAAATATCCATTAATAACCACATTTTGGGAAAACATCCATTAATTACCACATTTGAATCACTTAGGGAGTTATAATAAAGAGACATAGTGTGCCTCCTAAATTCATGTCTTTCAATTAGGAATGTTTTACAATAAATCCTGAACTTCATCCTAGGTTGAAATATCTTCTCTCCCCCCCTCCCCTCTTCTTTGTGTGAAGCCAGACTTCAGTAGAATTCTTATCCCTCATGACCTACAAGTCACTGTTGCCATTAGACCCAGCACTGTTGGTCTTTATATTCTCTGAGTGGCTTTCCTACAACTGTGGAGAGAGTTCTCATAGACTACAGTGAGTGTTCCTCACCTAAAGTGTCCCAAATCCACCAGTTACTACTCAGCAAGTTTGGTGATTTTTGGAACATTCTGGATTTAGTGGGGGTGGTTTGTTTGTCTGGTTTTTGTTTGTTTATTTTTTGCAGGGGGATGTTCAAGCAATAAAAATCTAAACAAATCTTCCAAATTTTGAAAATATCTCAAATTTGTAGCATATCTAATCCTAGGTACTTTGGACAAAGGTCCTTCAGGCTGCATTTGATCATAGTTAAGAGTTTTTCTCAGGCTCGCTTAGTAGTTCATTGTTGCAGGCTTATGTATGTGAAGCAAGCAGGATACCTCAGAGTTCTTACTTTATCTACGGAGTTTGGACTTTGAGTAAATAGAGTTTGATAAGACTTGGTCGTTTGAAGAACTCATTGGATCAGGTCAGAAAAGAGAAGGATGAAAACACATGAGCCTTCAGAGTGTGACATACAGGGCCTTGCAGAAGCTCTGTGAGCTGCAGCTGCAGTTATACGGAAGGTGTGTGAGGGATTCTGGGTAAGACTAGGGCTTCAGAAGAAACTCTACAAATGTGCATCCCCTATTTATGATCTGTGTGACTCCAAGTGAATTAACACAAATAACCAACTCCATTCCCTCATTTGTAAGACAGAGACATGAACAATGCCTCTAGGGGCTAGAGAGATGACTCCACCATTAAGAGCGATTGCTGCTATGCACAGGACCTGGTCCATTCCCAGCACCCACGTGGTGTCTCACAACCACCTGTAGCTTCAGTTCTAGGGGTTCAAAATCCTCTTCTGGCTTCCTTGGGCACCAAGCATGTACATAGCACACATACATGCATGCAGGCAAAACATTCATACACATAAAATAAAAACAAACACCTCTAAAAAGATGTTCTTTTGGGGTTGTGCTGAAGATAAATTTAAGTCATGAACAGAGGTTTTTCATAGAAGGCACTCCATGTATAGTAGGAATGACAAATGACATGTGGCTATAGCTAGCAGAATATTATCTGTAAATTTTATTTGGGGGCATTAATTAATAATTTAACAAAAACCAGACAGGGCTTTGTTGGCATCTTACTGGAACAGTGTTTTCTGAAGGCGTTTGGTAGTGTTTTTATTTTATTTTGTTCCTTTCTTTTGGTTTTGGGTAAAAAAAAACGGGGCTGATTCATTTGTTTGTTTCTCTCCAACCAACTAGAAACAAACAGACAAACAAATGAGAAAATGACAAACTGAGAACTCACGGAACTACAGCCCCAAACTCCTGCACTTGGGAAATTTTGATGAGAAGCCTACATTGTGGTTTTAAATGGCACAGGAATGCCCGTCTTCTGTCCCTACCCTTAAGCCCCTGACTGTGATTTATATCCCCCTGTTTTAAGCTAGTGCAGATTTATGAGACTTTAAACACCATAGTTGAAGTTATTGGAGGTTTAAAGGGATTAAGCAGTCCAGCAGCACTTGGAGCATGCAGGTTGTTTAAGAGATTTATCAGGGTTTCCATGCCGAAACTCACTTTTCAAGAATTCTCCTACTCAGGGTCTGAGCCTATTTAGAGTGAATTTAGAGTGAATTTTTAGGATTTCTCAAAAGTGGAAGAAATATACATTACTTGGCCCAGTGTGCTTTGTTTGGATTTCCGGCTGCCTCTGACGGGCTCCTTGTTTCACATCCAGCCGGTTGTCTTCTGTAGGATTCCATTCCCTCTGTTCCTGCCCTCACATCCATACATGATTTTAAATATTCCTCTCTGTTCATCTATTCGAACACCGAGTGTCTGACCCACGAGCCTAAGGGGGACCGGAGTGGAGCCTGGGATGAAGCTGGGATGAAGCTGACCCAGAGGTCTGCTTGGGTGGGACTGCCTCAATAAAAGGACGACACATCTCACTGTTTACACCAGAGGGAGCAATGACTCTGCCACTGTGTAGAGTCCGGCAGATAGACTGCCCATTGGAGGCAATGCACACACAATTCCTAGGCTTTTGGGTTTAGGAGAAACTGCATCCAGTGGTCTTGAGAATAGGGTTAGGGTACGAGGTGAGCTTATTCATTGTCATTCTAACAACCCTGGGAGAGCTAACCTTCTTCTTCTTCTTGCCAATCATTATGTTCATAAGCCTCCTCATCTTATTTCTCAGGTTTCTTCAAGGCTCAGTTCTACCAGCCCTGTCAAATCCTTGTGGGTGTAGGGAACATGAACTCATTTTAATATCAGCCTGAACCAGACATCACAGGAAGAAAACCAGAGAAGCCATTCCAAAGTCAAAAATAGTTCCAGTGAGTACATACTCTGTGGTCCCACTTAGATGAAACCCTAGAAAAGATGAATCTAATCTAGTGGCAGAAATTGGATTGGTGATTGTCTCAGGCAAAAGCAGATAGAGCAGGTTGCTTGGCTCAGAAAATTCTCCAAGATCCTGGAAGATGCTGTGACTTGTGTGTACTCACAGTTCCATAGGCTTATAATGCTGTGGAAACTCTTTTAAAAATGCACAGTTAAGGCGGGGCAAGCTTTGGTTTAAAAAAGATGCATCTGCTGTGTGTTCACATTTCTTTTCATCTATATTAGCAAAGATTATAGGGAGTTGAGTATAAATCAGAATCCCTGGGAATTGTGAGGGCTAATTGAACCAACCTATATTGTATGTTCATATATGTACACACAGACACATACACACACACTTGCCAATAATTACGTTCAAAAGCCTCTACATCTTCCCACAAATGGGTGCTAGTGATCACGGACTTTGGAATGTTTACTGAGAAAATTTGACTGATTGTGGGGGGGGGCAACAAAAAAATGCAGTAGGGTAAGCCCGATCAAACATTATAGGGGGCAGACAGTTAAAGGCTGACTGACCACATGTATGATAACAATTTGTTGACTTTGTAATGTGAGCTGTGTATGCCATAGAAGTGCAGAGGGGTTGGTGAGATGAAGCAGACACTCATGGGGAACCAGACCAGACACTGAGTGACCCTGGTGTCTAGATAACAGGAAGCCTTTGTCATCTCCATCTTTCCCATATCCCTAATTACAAATTTGCTATCACTTAAGTCAGGCACCATGTCCTATGTATTCTGACCTCCAAATACCCATTTGAAAGCTGGCCAGGTTCACTGAGAGCGTGATGTAACTAGATCAAGAGATGGAGTTAAGATTCAGCCCCTGGATTTTCCTCCCTGCCATGTGGCCTTGTGGGAAATCATTTGTTCTATTTATTTATTTGTTTAGGTTTTTTTTTTAAATTAGGGCGCTGGTGATTTGAACTCAGGTCCTCCCCCATACACAGCAAGTTCTTTTATCCACTGAACTATCTCTCCAGTAAATGTATTTGTTTATCTAGTCAATAAAATTGCCATTGTTACAAAGAAAGTGGCTTGCAAGACACTAGGCAATGAGAGTTCCAGGTACTCCTTTTTTCATTTGTAAATGCTCGTTCTGGAATCTCTGCCCTATGCCGACAACTGTGCCAGCAGCTGGCATGAGTAATAATGTGGTCACGCTCAGAGAACTTCATGGCCTTGCCTCAGTGATAAGTGTGTGTAGGCTGTGTGGCGTATGTAAGATTCCTTAACTTTTTTGGTCTGTTTCTTTCCAAAGGGTGGCTCCAGGCCACTTAAGGCATCTTTGCTATAAAAATTCCATGAAAATGAAATTAAGTGTTTTAGTTTTGTTTGTTGAAAAAATGCTTTTAAAAACCCTTCTAAGGCAGTTTTTGAAATTAATTCCTTATTGCTTCAAATCTCAAACTCACATATAATTATAAGTCAAATTAACATTTGATGTTATGCAGGGCAATAGACCAAGTTTCTCTCTCTCTCTCTCACTCTCTCTCTCTGCATGTATGTAGTGTTTTTGCATGTATATATTCATGCGTGTGCACACTTGTGTGTGTGTGTGTGTGTGTGTGTGTGTGTGTGTGATGAAGGCTGAAGGTTGATGTTGTCTGTCTTCCTAGCAAAAGCTAGGACAGTGAGAGACATGATCTCTCACTGAACCCAGAGCTCACTGACTGGCTAAGCTATGTGGCTATTGAGCTATGGATCTGCTTGTCTCTGCCTGTTACTGGCTCTGGGATTACAGATATACCAGATCCAGCTTTTATGTGGGTGTTGGGAATCCATGCTTATGCAGCAGGCATTTTACCAAATGAGCCATCTCCCCAGCTCCAGATCAAGGGCTTTGACAATGTTTTCTGATTCACAGTGTTTTTCTTCTGGTTTATCCCCTCTCAGACAATAATAACAAACTAGTAGACTCAAAATATCCTTTTCTCCCCAGTTCTCCTCACACTGTAAGGACCCAAAACTCTTCAGGGACCTTTTCAAGCATACAACAGCTGCTCTTCTTCTGGGTCATCACGCCAACTCTCAGTTGAGAGTTGCTAGGGTAGGATTCAAATTCTACTCTTGTCCATATATAATGAACAATTTTTTAGAAACTTCCTTAGCCTGTCTGTGCCTCAGTCTTTTCATCTGGAAGTGGGGACAATAATATGTACTTTGAGATTTTGTGCCATCTAAATATGATGATGGATAGGAAACATGTGGCATGATGCCTAGCCACTAGGCAATGGAAAGCAATGGTGGTTATTATGAAAGGCTGGCATAGATAAAGGCTAGAGAGTAAAAAGAAAAGTTCAGCACCCTCTGGGCATGAAGAAACCAATGCCTTAACTTTGGTTGAGTAGCTGCTGAGTGAGTGAGTGTGTGTGTGTGTGTGTGTGTGTGTGTGTGTGTGTGTGCGCGCGCGCGCGCACGTGTGCGTGTGCGTGTGCGTGTGTGTGCAGGGCTATAGAATTTTAGAGTATTAAGCTCAGGAGTATATGTTGTTTATCTGAGGGGACTGACATTCTAAGAGGGTAATAAATCATCCATATGCTATTGACCCAAGAATGGGAGGGTTTTTCTCCTTAACCCAGTATCTAGCCATTAGGAGAAGTGCACATGGAATAACAGTGGAGAAATGTCAAGCCCTAGCCAGCTATGATGGCCAAATCTGCACATGCCACCATCAGATTACCTCCACATTCCCCCAGGAAAGGTTGACATTTCTGGCCCTCTCCAAAAAAGGCACGGTTCCACCCAACAGGTCAGAGTCAGTGTCAGCAAGGGGCTGAGAACCTGGAGATGAAGGATGTCTGCCGGTCCAAGAACAACAGACAACTGGCTCAGGCTGTGATTCCAGTTGGTTGGAATTTACAGCTGGCTGAACAATGACCACATTCATGAACTGAACTTCTGCTTACTCTCCTTGTCCAAAGCCCTTCATCTTTCCTCCAAATAGACAGCCAACTGTGCTCTGAGAGTTGTGCTGTTAGCACCTGGAAGTGCTGGATGGCAACAAAATCTAACATGCCTGCTTTGAAAATGTTATGGCATGCAAACCTAGTATAATTATGAGGAGGCTAGAGTTAAAATAAAGCCCCACACTGGAGGGGGACACATCTATTCTTTCCTTTGCCTTATAGTTAGTAGCAAGTAAGGGAACTTTGGGGGTGACCAACCATCCTGGTTTGCATGGAACTTTCCTAGTTTTAACTATGAACATTCTTGTGTTTCAGGAAAGCTGTAAGTCCATGGCAACATGGAAAAATTAATCATCCTACATGTGTGGCTCATAATAGGTGACCAGTAAATTTGTCAGTCAAATGAAATATATTAAAGTTTGGGGATGTAGCTAAATGGTAGTAGTGTGCTTGCCTACACATGAACAAGGCACTGGGTTCAAGAGTCAAATATGTATGGAGAAGTACATTAAATGAACATTAGAAATGTAGTTGGAATTATAATGCAACACACAGGAAGAACCATTAATGGATATATGACAACTAATAGATATGATTAGAGATGGAGCCTATTGAAACACGTGCTCTAGTGTAATAATGTGGAGATCTGATGTGCTGGTTAGTTTCACATCAACTTGACACAAACTAGAGTCATCAGAGAAGAGGAAGCCTCAATTGAGAAAATGCCTCCATAAGATTGGGCTGCAGGCAAGCCTATAGGGCATTTTCTTAATTACTGATTGCTGTAGAAGGACTCAGTTCATTAAGGATGGGACCACCAATGGGCTGGTGATCCTGAATTTTATAAGAAAGCAGAATAAGCAAGCCAGGAGGAACAAGCCAATAAACAGCATCCCTCCGTAGCCTCTACATTCACTCCTACCTCAAGATTCCTGCCCTGTTTGAGTTTCTGTCTTGAGTTCCTTGGATGCTGAGCAGTGATATGGAAGTGATAGCCCAATAAGCCCTTTCCTTCCCAAATTGCTTTTGGTCATGGTATTCTATTATAACAATAGTAACGCAAGCTAAGACATATGGTTTGGAGCTTTCAATACTTTCCTACTTTGGTATCTTCTTTTGACCTTAGTTTACACAACAAGGCAAATAGTCCTCAACTTTGTACTATTTCCAAATCATCAAAACATGAGTAGAATTTCTAAAGTATATTTTCTTAATTATCAACTTTTCACCTTATCTGCATAGAAGTCAGATGCTTAAATGTAATCTATAGTATACACTTGGGAAGGAAGGAACATTTGTCTGGTCAAAGAAATTCAACAAACCTTCACGGAGTGTCTGCTTTAGATGCTGGGTTGTGTGCTACAGAACATTAAGCAGTGAAATAGAAACTTTGCCCAGAGTAGCTCTCAGTCCAGGGGGTTATGTGAATAAACATACATGAGTATTTATTATATGAAGCTGACTTGATACAGGCAGGCTATTTCAATGATGTTTTTGTGTGTGTCCTATTGACTGTACTAGGGAGGGGGGAATAGATGTAGGTAAATTGATAGATGATAGATAAATATATAGATGACAATAGATAGGTAGATAGATAGATATAGGTAGGTAGATAGATGATAGGTAAGTAGATAGATGATAGATGATAGATAGGAAGTTGATGTAGAAGACTCTTGAGTTTGGGGCCACTCTGGGACACATAGGAAGACCTTAACTCAAGCAGCAAATAAAGAAACAAAAATGTTGACTTTGGGGCAAGGATAGAATGACTTTATGTATAGAAGAAATATTGTGGTTATAGAAAGATAGTGGGGAGACGAGAATGGGAGGATTAAGGGCCTTTTGAGGGATCATACAGAAACTTCTACTATGGTAGAAGCTTCTTTAAATACATGAAAGAAATCTAAATAGAGACGCTAAATAAGGGAGGAGACAGAGCCCCAACTAGACATCTTTTGTCATCAAGCAAAACCTTCTAAAAAAGGGCTACATCTAATTGAGCTGTTGACCCAAGGATCCCCAGGAGGACCCCCAAAACAACCAAGGCTATTGCCAAAGCTATTATCTGTCCTCTACAAACTGAATGTAAAGTTCTTTTGCTGAGAACAACACTTGGATATCTCATTGACCACGGAGAAGCTGAGTTTGTGCCTAACTAGGGCCTTCACCACTACTGATGGGTGTTCATGGTACTGGAAGGTACACTGCACACTACCATGAGAGAAATGGAAACATCAAACAGCTACAAACCCTGTCACCCACAATGGTGGCCTGCCTGCCTGATATGCTCGTTCAATAGTGGCACAAACATTGTGAGAACACCTGACCATTGTTTGATTGGAGAAAGCCAAATAGTAATGTTCTGCTGAAGGAACACAGCAATAAAATGATTCCTAATGACTTTCTGCTCTACTCGGTGTCTTGCTCAGCCATTATCAGAGAAAGGTCCTCCTGTAGTAGATGGGAACAATACAGAGGCCCACAGCTGAACAATGTGCAGTGAGTGAGAGACCTTAGAACACTCAACATTATTTGGGAAACCTTCATCAAGCCCCTCCCCTCAGGGCTCAGACATTTATGCAGGAGGATTGTAAAAGCCAGAGGGGATGGATGATACCAAGGAAACAGTGTTTTCCAGACACAACAGGACTGACACACATATGAACTCAAAGAGATGGTGATGCCATGCACAGAACCTGCACAGGTCTAAGCCAGGGGGTCTGAGCACTGAGATGGAGAAGTGTACACAAACTCTCATCTCTAATCTGGAAGCTTTCTCTAAGTGATAACTGCTTGAAAAAGGAAAATTAGTTTTCTCAAATGGCATCTCATTAGGTATATAAAGTAGCTACACTTAAGGGCAGGCCCCAAGTCCAGCAGTAGAAGGGTTAACACAAAATAAACTCAATAGTACTTTCAAAGCCTTTTCTTTTTGTCTCATATTGCTTTGTTTGGGCTTAAAAAAAAAACCTTACTGGTCTTTTGCTTGTATATTATGGTTTCCAATTTTGTCTTTTGTGATTCTCTCTCTCTGTGTATGTGTGTATGCATATATGTACATGTGTATGAATGTGTTTCTTATGCTTTTTAAAAATATTCTTGGGTTGTTGTTGTTGTTTTGACCTGTTTTCTAAAAAGAGAGAAAAAGAAGGCATGAGATGTATGGGTAGATGGACATCTGAACATCTGGGAGGAGCTGGGGGAGGGGAAACCATGATCAGAATATATTGTATGAAAAAATATTTTCAATAAAAAAGAGAAAAAAATACCGTGGTAGTTAGTCTCCTTGGGCCACATGTGGTGTGTAACACCAGAAGGTGTATATAATCTATGTTCACTCAGCAAGAAGTTCAAGGCTGCTGTAGCAGCTTCAAAGGTCATCAACATTCTAGCTCCACCTTCTTTGCCTTTTGCCTCACTATGGATAGTTTGAGGCTTTATTGCCTCATGTTCCCAAGATGATTGCTCCACTGGAAGCCTCATCTTTGTGAATGAGGGAAGAATAAAAATGTTAAAAGAAGGGAGGAGGAGTAGGGAAGAAATGAAACGTACAATGCTTACATGAAGAGAAAAAAACCTGGCCCCCAATGCCTGGCAGAAGTTTTCTTCTGACATCTTTTACAACAAAAAGCAGGTTCCATGGCTACCACTGGCTGCCAAGGTCCAGAATCGTATGGTAGCCTGCAGTGAGAAGGCAGGGTGCACTGGGGAACATAACCAGCAACACTTGTGCCTTTGAGCAGACGCCTATAAATGGAGGCAAGGCAGGCACTGCTCTGCAGTGAGATCTGCAATTGTGTATTTGTGTAATCAGGACAAGACGATGTGGGATGTTTTACAGGGTGTGGAGAGGAGAAATCTGAACAAAATATTGGAAAAATACAAGCCAAATGCAAGAGTCATCGCTTTCATCTAAAACTCTGGAACAGCCTGTGTTTTATCTTAAATAGATGACTTCAGTATTCCCAGTATCCCTCTCCTTTCTTATGATACCAGCACCTGAACGGAGGCATAAGAACCCTACTTTCAAACTTGTGCATACATGCTAATGTCAGAAGAAGGTGCTTAGGGGTTATTCCCTTCTTGAAGTTCATGTTATCAGAATTTCAGCTTTATTATTTCATATATTGATCAACCCCATTCATTCTCTCAGCTTCTATATTATATCAACTTTTTTTTTTTACCATGACACAATCTAGTTTTTAATTTTATTAGGTACTAATTAGATAATCAAAATAATCTCTATACTGACACTTGATGCTAATCAAAATATATGTAGGTATAAAATATAAATAAACACACACACATTCCCATGTATATATGTATTGACAATTAGTACTCAATAATTCTATACCACTGCATTTCACACCCTACCTTCATTTCCTTCTTTGTATTTCCCATTGCATTTAGGACAGTCTTTTTGAGGCTGAATTTTTCTTTAGCTTTTCAGTTTCTTTAGTATCCTAGAACAATTTTACTTTTGTCACTCAAGCTACAGCCATCCCTGAACAATTTTCCCATTGCTTGAATCCAGCCTTGGTTCCTTTCAGGGTAATGGTTTCTGAAGATAATTAGGAGAATAAAAGAATATGAAAACTCATGAAAAGCCTGCTATTATTATTAATAGGGGAACTCATAGTATTATTATTACTCTGAGTCAGGAGTTAGCTAAGAGATTTTTTTTTGTGTGACTGCCAGATAGTAAACAGTTTTGACTTTGCTATGTGGTCTTTGTTGCAAGTTCTCAACTCTGCCCTTGTCCCACAAAAGTAGCCATAGACATTGAGAACACAACCAGGCATGTGTATGTACTGATGAATCTTTATTTACAAGACATTACTCCAAGCAAACATCAGGAAAAAGCCCCCCCCACTTACAAATCAATCCCTTCTTGTCAAGTGCTACAAAGCACGTTCTTTCTGTCATTTATTTTTTATGTGTATAAACATTTGGTCTGTATATAGGTCTGTGTACTATGTCTGTACTTCAGGTCCACAGAATTCATAAGTGGGTGTCAGATCCCCTGAAACTGTAATTACAGATGGTTGTGAGCTGCCATGTGGGTCCTGGAAATTGAACCCAGGTCCTCTGGAAGAGCAGTCACTGCTCTTAATTGCTGAGTCATCTCTCCAGTCCTGCAAGAAATGTTCTTGAAGGATGTTTGGTGAGTCCTCCTCATCTCCTGAGGTGGAACCTTAGAGAAAACCTTACTTGCTCTTGAGTTTCTTACTGGTAGAGATCCTCCTGGGCTGCTGAGCTGTGTGTCTGGCTACCTCTTAAGTATGGGTAACTCTACTTGGGATTCTTACAATGTGCTTTAGTTTGGTAACTGTGGGCTTCTACTGGCTTCTTCTGCACCTGAATCTCTGCCATGATTAAAGGGGCTTTCATTTCCTAGGATAGTAAAATCTATTTGCATGCTCTTTCATCATTTAGTTGCCCCAAGCCATGCTGAGGCTGTCAAGGAACAGAGAATGCAGAAACTACAAGAACAACTTCCTTGGGGCCTGTAGGCACTCTGTGACCATTTATCCTCTACCAGCTTCCAAATTTCCTCATCCGGGCCTGTTTTCTGATCTGTCCATGCTTCCCTAAAGACAGGAGGTGAGAGAGAACAACCTCTAACCACAGCAGGAAAGGCTGGGAGTAGAGGACAGGAAGAACTCTGGAACTCTTGCAACTGTATGTCCAGAAAGGCCATGGCCAGCGGATGTTTTGGTTGCTTCCTATCCTCACTCTAGACAGAAAATTGTGTGACAAAGGAAATAGCTTTCTGTTAGAAACTACCTGTGTGATATGAACAAAGTGAGGGCCAGGAATCAAGACTGGAGGACAAATACCTTTCAGCAGCTTTCTGCATGTGGATCAGCCCTTGGGAGGCCAGCTGCTCACTGTAACCTAGAAGGCCAGCCATCATTCCAATTTTTGAATGACATTAGTCATCCAGCTCCAGAATTTTCTACTTCCTTTCATTTTCTCTTTATTATTTCACTCTAAGCCAGACTTTTAGCATGCCTCTCTAGCCCCATTTTTGAAGACATGACAAGACACAATAAACACAGGTCTCTGCTACCATTCTAGTACTGTTTTGCATTCTTCTTTTTTTAACCATTGAAATCTCTTGGGCAAATGTGCACACTCTGATGCTGTCCTTCCTCAGTGACACACTGGCTGCTGCCCTGCCCCTAGTGAGTCCTTCCACCCTCCCCCTTGTTCCACAGTGCACACTCACAGCTGGGTTCTTCCCTCTTTCCTTTCTAAAGGTTGTTTTTCAGCCATAACCTTGCCTGCTCCTTACTTCATGTCTCATTCCCCATTGCCTCTTGGTGCCCTGTGGTGCCTGACACTCCACCATCTGTCTGATCTCTGTATGGGACCTACCTGTCTGTAGGGACTTATCTGTCTGTATGAGTTACCTTTTCTTTTAACCAATCCTTTTCATTTCATCACTTTACCAAATGGTTAGACATTTAATAAAGTACTGTTGAAATTCAAGTCCACAAAGGCAGTTATGTAATCTCAGCTACTCCAGAGCCTGAGGTGGGAGGACCATTTGAGCTTGAGTTGGAGTCCAACTTGCACAACACAGAAAGACTTCAAGATCTTGTCTCAAAACCAGACCAGAACAGAATGGAACAGAACATCTGAGAGTTGGGATAGGCTGGGCTAGGATGGAGTTAGAAGGGGAAAGGGACAAGTGGTGACTTTTAGATGGAAAACAGTAACTTCATGATGGTGTGGATGCAGGAAGAATGGAGTGGGGAACTCAACAAATGCCTTAAATTCTACACCATGCAACTAGAATAATAACGTCAGAAAAGTGAGAAGAGGTGCCATTCTGAGGTGGATTTGATTTAAGCACAAAGCAGAATGTACAAGAGGATAATTCATCCAAGGGAAAGTTAATGGAAATGGATAGAAAACCTTTTATCTCATTTGCTCTTGTTGCTTCAGCCAGCTCCCAGCTCCTCCATCAATATTTCTTGCTCCCAACCCTTGCCCAGGCTATGTTGACAGTTCTAATTGCAGACTGGACATTAACCTCAGGATTCCCATCACCACTTCAGACTACTCACTTAGGAGGGTTGTGTGTTTCAGGGAAACAGCACAGAAACTGACTAGGACTTATGAATTCTGGGGTCTGCTGTATGACTTTGGACAAGTCATTTTCCTCTCTGTCTAACTTATAGTTTCTTGTTGATGAAATTGGATTATGTAAGATCTTAATTACATTTCCCTCTTACATCTTCTCATTGGTTCCTCCTCCACAATTTCTTTTTCCTGCCATCATGATGCTATTCTCTAGGTTACCTTGACTAGTCCAGGAGGCATCTGAGATTTCTCTCCTCCCTGTTTCCTGCCTACACCTACTCCATTCCATATGTAAACCACCAACACAAGCTCTTGCTTTTTCCTTCTTATTTTATCTTCTCCATGACTTCCAGAGATTCCATTTCAGCCCATGGCCATATCTTTGGAGAGGTACTTGATGTCTCCTCTTAGGATAATTCTGAGCCCTTCTTGCCATATTTCTGGGCACATCTACTTTCCTAAAACACTAATTCCCCATACTGCCCCTCCTCAAATCTTCACAGAGCTGGGAAGAAGGGAGCACTTGTCAAGACTTCCAGAGATTTTCTTTTCTCTAAGCACAGGCATCTGACCATCTCTGCTTTACATTCTACCATGGCATTTATATGCAACATGTTAAAAACTTTTCCAGGGCAACAATTTCTCTACATATATCTGTCTGTCCATTTATCTATCCATCCTCATCCATCCGTTCATCCATCCATCATCCATCCACCAATCAATTCATCCATATTTCAGAACATGAAAATTGCATATAATAATCTATAGGATGACTTTTTCTTCCTTGTTGGCACATATATTTCTTTGCCTCATTTATTAAACATTATAAAAGCATCTCAATTGAGCTACAGTTGACATTTGGCAAATTATATGTATTTAAAGCATACAACTGGATATGTTTGCATATGCATATAACACCACAATCTAGATGGTATCCATCACCTCCAAAATATCTTTATTCCTATTTGTAACCCCACCTTATCACCTGTCCTCCCCTGGGCTCCCACTGTAGGCTTCTCCAGACAGCCATTGATATGCTTCTGTTAGTGGAGGCTACTTTGTTCAGTCTGACTTCTGCCACTCAACTAATTATTTTGAGACGTTTCCAAATACTTATTAGCATTATATTATATGGATATATCATAGTTTGTTTATTCAATCACTTGCTGAAAGATTTTTGGATCACTTCCTGGTTTGGGCTATTATAAATTAAGTCACTGTGAACATTTGTGTACAAGTTTTTGCACGGGTATTTTATTTCTCTTGGGTAAATATCAGGAGTGGAAATGAGTGGTCACATGGTAAGTGTATGGTTAACTATTTAGGAAACAGACACACTACTTTATGAAGTAATTGTACTGTTTTACTCTTGACAGAACCAAAGGGGAGGTCCATTTTGCTTCCTCGTCCACGCCCCTTTCCTCGTCCACGCCCCCTACAACACTTCCAAAGCTTAGTTTCTAACATTTACATTCTAGTGGGTGATTAAATAACATATTTAAATTTACATTTCTCTAATAACTAATGGTGTTGTGTGTTTTTTTTCATGTACCCATTTTTTATATTTCTGCAAAAATATCTATTTGAATATATTTTGTAGTTTTTTTTTTTTTCAGAATTGAATTGTTTTCTTTCTTCCTGTAAAGGTGTCAGAGTTGTTTGTGCATTCTGGACACAATCCTTTACCAGCTATGAGATTTAGATATTTTCTCCTACTTTATGCCTTTTGTTTATGTCAGCAATGTCTCTTGAAGAGGAGGACTTTTGAATTTTGAGAAAGGCAAATTGTCATTTAGAGAGTACGCTTTGGTGTTGCAGTGAAAAAAATCACTGCCAACTCAGCGTCACAAGATTTTCTCTAATGTCTACAGATCTTAGAGTGTTGTACTTTTCATGTAAGTTAGTCTCTTTTGAGTTAATTTTTAAATGGTACATGCCTTTAATCCCAGTACTCGGGAGACAGAGGCAGGCAGATCTTAGTGAGTTCCAGGCCATCCTGGTCTACAGAGCTAGTTCCAGAACAAGCTCCAAAGCAATACAGAGAAACCCTGTCAAGAAAAATAAACAAACAAAACCAAAAACCAAAACAAAACACTCCCAAAATCAGAACAAAACAAAACAAAACAAATAAACATATATAAGCTTATATATTTTGGTTCAGGGCAGTGGTTTTTAGCCTTCTGATCCCTTGGCACCTATGTTTCTCATGTTTGGTGACTCCAACCGTAAAATTATTTTCCTTGCTACTTCATGACTGTAGTTTTTCTACTGTTATGAATCATAATATCAATATATGATATGCAGGATAACTGATATGCAACCTCCATGAAAGTTTTATTTGACCCCTAAAGAGGTTAAGACCCACAGGTTGAGAACTTCTGGTCTAGGGACATTTTCATAAGTAGGATCTTTCCCGTCCCACAGATGGTCTATGTTGTTAGAAACTCTGAATACATTAGGTTACATAGCAACCGGGAATTAAAGCTGTAGAATAGAGATGAATGGAGGTTGTTAATCAGCTCATCTTAAGTAAGATAGGGAGATTATCCTGGTTTTTATCTGTGTTGGTCCAATGTAATCATATAAACTCTTAAAAGTGCAAGGAGAGGCTGAAGGTGTAGTTCAGTGATAGGGTGGTTGTTTACTATGCATATGGCCTTGGGCTCAATTCATGGTACAGAGACAAAAACCACACACACACACACACACACACACACACACACACACATGCGGGCAGTGGAGGGAGAGAGAGGGAGAGAGAGAGAGAGAGAGAGAGAGAGAGAGAGAGAGAGAGAGAGAGAGAGAGAGAGAATGTGTAACAGGGACACTGGAGAGACAATCAGAAAGAGGTAATATGAAATGGACTTCTTGTCCATTGTTGCTGAATTAGAAGACAGAGGTGGTGGTGTGAGGTGGGGAGAGGAGAACAACGTCAAAAACAGGAGGAAATGCAAAGAACTAGATCCTTTCCTACATCTTCCAGGAAGAATACACTCCTGCTAGCTCATTAGTTTTAACACAGCAAGGCATGCTCTGGCTTGACTCTAGAACTCTAAGACAATAACTTAATTTTCTTTTGATTTCTCGGTGCTTTGACTCAGATAAAATGTATGTTAAGTCCCATCAAGTTTTTGGCAACATGATACATTAGTCACAGAAAATCAATATGAATTCTTGCCTCCAGCTCCTGAGTTCCTCCTCTACAAGAGTGCCTCCCCAAGCATAGTCTTGTCTGGTCCTGGGGACCAAGCCTCACGCTTTGTGTACACTAGACAAGGACACTATGACGTGAGCTACATCCCAACCAACAGTATCATTTTTCTCATTGAATTCCTTTGGTTGATGTTGAAAATCAGTTGGTGATGATTCTGGTTTTCATTCCATTTCATTTATCTGTTTGTCTTTATATTTATGTCACATTGCCTTAATCATGGTAACTTTGTAACTTTAAAATTGGATAGTTTAAGTCCACTAATTTTCTTCTTTTTTTTCACAGTTTGTTCAGACATTTTTTAGGTTGTTTGTATTTTCAATTCCTTAAAAAAATTCCTGCTGGGATTTTGACTGGGATTGCACTAAATCCATAAATCAAATGGGTAAAATTGATGTCTTACAACTTTGAATCTTCTGATTCAAATCATGATATATTTCTCTCTTCACTTATGTCTTCTCTTATTTCTTTTAACAATGTACTATATTTTATAGTGTGTGGATCTTACATCTTTAAAAGAAACCAGATCAAAAACTGTTGAGATGGCTCAGCATAGAGGGAGCCTGTGGACAGGCCCAGTGACCTGGATTTGATTTCCAGGTCCCATAAGGTGACAGGATGGAACTGACTCCTAACCTCCACATGCAACCTGGGTTGTTTCCATGTGAAACAACAACACATCTTGACATAACTAAACAAATGCAGCATAAACAAAAGTAACACACCTTTACACAGTTAAAGCAATATTCCACAGTATAAACAAATGCCACACATCTTTATATAGTTACATATTTCACAGCTATTTACAAAGTTTTTGTTATGACTGGATAGATGGCTCAATGGTTAAGAGCATTGGCTGCTCTTGCAAGGGACTTAACTAATTCTATTCCCCACACCCACATGACAACTCATACTGTTTGTCACTAAGTTCCAGGAATTCCGATGCCCTCTTCTGGCCTTAGTAGTGGACACTCTATGCACATGGTACACATAAAAATATATATAGGCAAAACATTCATACAATCAAATACAAATATATAAATCTTAAAAAATTAAAAATATCAAGTCCCACTTTCTCTTCTTTAGTTTCTAGAAATATAATTTTTGTATTGCTGAACTTATCAAGTACTAGTAGTTTTCTGACAGATTTCATGTGGCTTTTCTAAATGACAACCATGTTTTGAATAAAGGCAGTTTAGTCTCTTCATCTCTGATTTGAATGTCTCTATTTTTTCTTAGTGGGCTGTCTAGAAACCAAAGGAAGATGTTGAGTAGGCATGAGAATGCCTTGTTCTGATGTAGGGAAAAATTCATTCCCATCTTTCATTGTCAAGTGAATGCTAGGGTGTTAACTATTTTTTTTTATATATGCCTTCTATTAAAGGGCAGTTGCTTTAATTCCTTGATTGCTAAGACCCTGTCTACAAATAAGATCACAATTCATGAGTTAGGCATTCAATGTATCTTTTGTTGGATACAATGCAACTCCCAACGTATAGTAAGCATCATTGATAGATTTTCAAATTAAAAACTAACCTCGCTTCCTTGAAATCGGGTCATGATGTTTAATCCTTTTTATACATTCCTAGACTTGATATGCTAATATTTACTAATAATTCTGCATTGTTTTCATAAGGATTGTGATCTGTAGTATTTCATACCTTTAAATGGTGTCCATTTAGTTTTATCATTAGGATAGTGGTGGGTTCATAAAAAATAGTTGGTAACTATTCCATCATGTTCACATTTGTGGGAGAGTCCTTAGAGAAATTGTATTATTGGTCGTGGTGGTGGTGCATGTCTTTAATTCAAGCACCCAGGAGGCAGAGACAGGTGGATCTTTAAGTCTGAGCCAGCCTTGTCTACAGAGTGAGTTCTAGGAAAGCCAGGGTAACACAGAGAAACCCTGTCTCAAAGAAACAACAACAAAAGGAATCATATTATTTCTTCCTTAAATGTTTCCTAGAATTTACAACTAAAGCCCTATAAATATGTGTTTTGTGTAAAGATTTTTAAAGCTATAAACAATATCTTTAATGGTTATATGGCTATTTATCTACTTCTTGGGTGAGCTTTAACAGTTGTACTTTTGAAGCAATTTGTTCATTTAATGTAATTTGCTAAATTTATTAGCATAAACTTACTTGTGATATTTCTCCATTACTCTTTCTGAATCTGTCACGCCCATAGTGGTGCCTCCTCTCTCACTAATGCCAATTATAGTATTAGTTTTTCTCTATTATTAAACTATCAGTCTAGTTAGAAGATTTGTTTTTTTTTTTTGCTGTTTTTTTCCTTATTATTTAAATTTGAAACAAGGTTGTTTTACATGTCAATCCCAGTTCCCTCACCCTCTGTCTTCTCCTATCACCTCCACCAAACCCCCAGCCCATCCCCTTTTTGCTCCCCAGGGAGGGTGAGGCCTTCCATGGGGAGTCTTCAAAGTCTGTCATGTCATTTGGGGCAAGGCCTAAGCCCTCCCCCATGTGTCTAGGCTGAGACACATGGATGGGCTCCCAAAGTCCATTTGTATACTAGGAATAAAAACTGATCCATTACCAGAGGCCCCACAGACTGCCCAGTCCTTCTAACCGACACCCACATTCAGTGAGTCTGGGTCAGTCCTTTGCTGGTTTCCCAGCTATTAGACTGGGGTCCATGAGTTCCCCTTATTCAGGTCAGCTGATTCTGTGGGTTTCTCCACTCTGGTCTTGACCCCTTTGCTTATCACTCCTCCCTCTCTGTTACTGGATTCCAGGAGTTCTGCTCAGTGTTTAGCAGTGGGTGTCTGTTTTTGTTTCCATCAGCTACTGGATGAAGGCTCTAGGATGTCATATTAGGTAGTCATCAATCTCATTACCATGGAAGGGCATTAAAGGTAGCCTCTTCACTAATGCTTAGATAGTTGGGTTCAGCCTTGTAGATCTCAGGGCGTTTCCCTAGTGCCAGATTTCTCCTTAAATCTATAATGGCTCCCTCTATTATGGTATCTCTTTTCTTGTTCTCCTCTATTCTTTCCAGTTTGGGATTTATTTATTTTTCTTTTTCCCTTTTGTTGAGTTTATTGCTTTCTGCACTGGCATTTTAAATTTTTTTGTTCTGCTTTAACTTCATTTGTTCTTTTGTAGAAGTTTGTAATTACTAGTGCATATTAATTGCCCAAATCAATGGTTTTAACTGACATTTCATTCATGCTTATATTGTGAAAACTCTTTTTATAGTGTTCAGTACTATACATTTCTAAGTGTTTGTATTTCCATTTTTATTCACTTTAAACTTCCTTCTAATATTCCCTTTCATGACTTTTATTGATTTTGCTTGACATTTCATACATCTGTATAATGCATTATTATTGCTTTCACCCTACTTGCTTTATCTCCTCATCCCTCTGAAGCCCTCTCACCCCTTCCAGTCCCTTTCCCAAGTTCCTGACTTTTGGTTCTGTTTTGTGACCCCTTTTGTTTAGCCAGGGTCTGTGTGACCATGGATTGGAAGTGTCCATTGGTGCTTGTGGGGTCATTGTTGGGCACAGACCTGATGGTCACTGATTTCCCCATTTCCCGAACCTACCAATAACACAATTCAGCAGTTGTCTGGTGGGCCCTCTGAGTCCCTTCTCCATCCATACGTGAATGTTCCTTCTTTTGCAGGTCCAGTGCATGTATCTGCAGCTGTTGTGAATTCATGCTACATTCCATTTGAGTTATTTACTTTTTAAAAGATGGAATTATGTATGTGTCGGTATACAGGTATGTGCATGTATGTGCAGGTGCCAGCTGGAGTTCAGAGGAGAGTGTTGGATCCCCTGGAGCTAAAATTACAGGTGGTTGGATGTGAGCCACCCAACATGGGTACTAGGAACTGAACTTTAGTTCTCTGCTGGATCACCAAGAGCTCTTGACTGCTGCGCCATCTCCAGTCCCTCCCCCTTGAGTTCTTAATTGATGTAGTTTATTTAGATGTTTGTTTTGTTTCCAAATATTTGGGAGGTTCCAGATTTTATTTTTGTTATTGATTTTTAAATTTTGTTGTGTCTAGAGAAGATACATTTTGTGACTTCTAAAGGCAACATTTTGCCTTAGCATTATTTTAATCCCTTTAAATTTATTGAAACTTGTTTTATGGCTTCGACTTGGTTTTTACTGATATATTACCTATTTGCTTGGAAAGAAATCCTATGTTTATCTGCTGTTTATAAATGTTTTATGAATGTCTGTGTCAGGTGGATAATGTTGTTTAAGTCCTCGAAAGCCTGATGATTTGTCTCTGTATTCTATCAATTATTAACGGATACAAATATTAAAGTCTCTGGCTACAATTATGAAATTGTCTGCTTCTCCTTACAGTCCAGTCTTAGTGGGTTCTTATTGTTGTGACAAGCACCATGACCAAAGCAACTTAGGAGGAAAAGGTTTATTTCATCCCACAACCCTCAGATCATACTCCATCTGAGGTAAGTCAGGGCAGGAACTCAAGGCAAGACAGGAACCTGGAGGCAGGAACTGAAGCGATGCCATGGAGGAAATACTTATTAGTTTGCTCCTCATGGCATGTTCAGACTGTTTTCTTATACAATACAGGACCATCTGCATAGAGCACTGTTCCCGAGGGTGGGGGAGTCCACCCACATCCACACCCACAGCAATCATTCATCAATACAATACTCCATAGACTTGGCTACGATAGATCTTATGGGGGCATTTTCTCAACTAAGACTACTGCTTTCAAGGTATGTCTAAGTTTGTGTTCAGCTGACAAATTCCAACCAATGAAAGCCCTATTAATTTTACTTCATATATTTTGAAGCCTCTTACAAGGTTTATGTGTATAATTATGTCTACTTGTTGAATTGAAATGTCCATCTTTTATTTGTAGTAATGTTTTTTTTTTTTGCTCTGAAATCTTCTCTTCTGATTTCAATATAGCCATGAATGTTTAACATTTTAATAGAAATTTAATAGAAAATGTGTGTCATTATATAAGGTATGCTCTCATTTCTTGCTTTATCTTTTGAGATTTTGATAGGAAACTTCCTTTACACATTTATAACATTGTTTGTGAGCTAACTCCTTACCAGTTTCTGGTTCTTTACCTGCAATGGAAGCTGCTGCTTTGGGCATGTGCATGTGGACAACCTGGCAGGTCAGGGTATAGACACAGATTGAAGTTAAAGGGAAAATGAGAAAAGACAAATGACCAGTATTCTCACTGTCAGAGAAGGTGGCAGATAGGGACATCTGCCTGGAAGCCAGTTGATGACACCAAGGCCAAATGAATTCAATCTTATACCAATTAACTTGTAATCTCATAGTTACTAGAGGGGTCTGGTGGCTCTCAAGTTTCCATATCGGTCTGAGAGGTGTTCACAAGTTTGGGCACAGCCACTTAAAAATAATAGATGGAAAAAAGAGTTGAAAGAAGAAAAAGATGCTTTGGAGAGTGTGTTGACTTGAAAACTTGATTTCTCTCATTTGCTGCCAGGGTTACCCTGGATCTGGAGCACTCCCAGGTGTTTTGGTCCCAGGAGAGAAGTAGAACCAAATTAGATTGTCAGAGACAAACCGATTAAAGAGGTCAGGGATAGCCGGTAGTAGGATATCAGCTTTAGTAGAGCCCCTGCTTTTCCCATTAGGAGCGTTATAACACATTAGGTCAGGTACTGCCTCCTCTCTCCAGCTGTTTGGGTAAGGCAGCTGCAAATAGCCCTCAACATATCACATTAAGTTCTCAGGTCTAAAGACCCCCTTTTTATGGATTCTATGGCCACTAGCACACTACCGACTAATTATTGTTTATTTATTGCTTTAATACAGATTGCCACATTTCAATCACTACATTAATTACTCCAACGTCTGCCTGCTTTTTTCTTTCTTTCTTTCCTTTTAAAAAATTATTTTGTTTTTATTTTTGGTTGTTAGCTCATTCCTCCTCAGGTCTTCTTTCTACTTTAATTGAAATTCAGCTGGTTGTAATGCTGTAACACCCCCATTATCCAGGCCAACTGAATCTCGCCATTCACTGGAGAGAGGACAGAACAGAGAAAGCCCCCCCCCCGCCCCCCCCCGGGATTAGGGAGTTTTGACAGCTGTCCAAGAGGAGCTCTGAGATTCGGGCCAAGGACCATGGCAGGACAGAGACAAATGAGAGACACAAAAGAGTGACAGGACAGGAGAGATAGGCAGGGAGGCATCCACAGAGGAATAAACGGGACAAGCGTTCTCAGAGCCGGCTCAGAGATGCTGAAAGGGGTGTTGAAAGGGAGCAGGGAAGAACAGCTCAAAAGGAAGGATGGTGACGAGGATCCGAGAGGCCTTGGAGAGCAGGGCGGCCAGGGGCTGGTCAGGAAGGAGAAGGATGAAGTCCAACCTCTAGGGACAGGGCAGTCCGGCTTGGGAACTGAGCGGGAGGGCTGAAGGAGTCAGGCGGGCAGGTCGGGTTTCCCAGAGCGCACCTGGGAGCAGGGTGGGGCGGGGAGGTGGCGGGACCCGGAGCGCAGCGGAGCGCGCAGCGGCCGCAGAGCCCCCTGCGAGCCCGGAGAGCGCCCGGCGGCCCCGCCCTCCGCCCTGTCGCCTCCTCGGCCCGGGCTTTTCCTGCGGGGCTCAGGAAGCCGGCCTAGTGCGGCGCGAACAATAGCTCGGGCTGAGCTCCGGGAGGGCGGGCGCGGGCCTCGGGGAAGGGCGCGTCGCACCGCGGGGTGCCCGCGGCGAGGCCCGGGGCCCGCGGGAACGTCCCTGCAGCTGGGCGCTCGCCCGGTCATTGTTGGCCAGGACCAAGGGAGCAGGAGTCCGGGAGGAGCCACGGGAGCCGCGGCGGCCGGAGCCAGAGGGGGAGCCCGAGAGCTCGCGAGCCAGCCAGGGAGCCGGGAGGGAGGTAGCAAGAGAGAGAGAGAGAGGGAGAGCAGAGCAGAGCGAGGGAGGGAGGAGGTAGGGAGACAGGGAGGGTGGGAGGGAGGAGGAAAAATAAAGAGGAGAGAGCCGAGCGGGGCTGAACAATAGAGACAGGCGGACGGGCGAGGAGAGCCAGCTGCCGCTGCCGGGCACCGCGGGCGCGCAGGCAGCGGGGACCCCGGCCCGGGCCAGACAGCAGGCGGCCAGCGCCCCGGGGAAGGGGACCATGGGGGAACCGGCGACAGGCGCCCCCAGCCCGCCGCGCGCCGCCGCCTGAGGAGGCTCGGAGCCCCCCCGCCGCAGCCCCCAGCCCCGTGCCGGCACCCGAGCCCCGCGGCCACCGGCTCAGTGGCCACGGCCACCGCGCCCTCCGCCCACCGGGCGCCGCGCCGCCCTCGGCCCCAGGCAACGCCGGCGCCCGGCTGCCCGCGGACGCCCTCCCCCAGTCATGAACCCCCCGGAGGGGGCAGCGGAGGAAGGGGGAGCCGCCGACTCGGACGTGGACGCCTTTTTCCGGACAGGTAAGGTCAGGCAGGGCTCGTGGGGCTGGAGGGTGAGGACGGCCGCCTCGGACGCGGCGTCTCGGACAAGTTTGGGGACCGCAGGCTGCCGCCGGGGCGTGCGAGTCGGAGGCGGCCCCCCGCGGTCGTCGGGGCTGGAGTTGTGGAGGTTCGCGTTGTTCTGGCGGTGCTGGCTGCGTTTTGGGGAGGGCGTGGGGGCTGGGCGCCCCTCGGCGTTCACCCCAGTTGCGGGAGTCTGTGTTGGGGAGGCGGGAGGCGGTCCTCTCCGGCCGCCTTCTCCGGGCGATGTTGGATCACTTTGCAGCGCGTCGCTTCTAGCTCCCGGTGTCCCGGCCCCTCCCTCTGCTCCCCACTCCCACGGTGCCTGTCTGCGAGGCTCGGGGGTCGCCCGAGGTCGTTGTCCCTTTTTCCCTCCAGGACCGGGAGCCCTGAGTGCATAGAAGGGCAGCAGGGGTCGCGAGGCGCTCAGGCTGCAGCCTGACAGGCAGGAGCCAGGCGATGATAGATCGTGCCGGGTGCGTGTGGGGAAGCAGCGTCTGGGACTTTCGACGGGCTGGGAGGACCATGGTCACCTCGGACCTGCTCTTTGGCCCTTTCTCGAGCTCGGGGAGCTGATGAGTTGTACCTAAGAATCGCTTATTTCTGGAAGTGTGAGTTAGCTAGCGTCCCTCTCAATACACACCCACCAAATCTTTGCTTGCCTGAGGCGCATGGAGCCAGGGTTGGCTCTCCTGCGCTTTGCGCCTCTGCACCTCGCATGCAGCAGGTCTATAGCTGCTCTTGTTTGCTGGCTCCACCGTCCCTTCACCAGAACAGACGTTGATCACCCTATCTCCTACCACCTGTAGCCCTGTTTCAAACATCGCATCACCAAGGAGTCCCCATCTCTCTTGTACCTGTAGCTTCCTCCAGCTCCGCTGTGCAGTTCCCCAGCTCCCCCACACGTCTGCAACCATTTTGTCTGGAATCTTTGTCCCAAGGACTCTCATAAGTTATGGATGCCCCTTGCATCCGCCCTCCCTTTGGGAAATTTGGGTCAGAGGACGAACTGGTGGGGGTCAGGGGTCAGGTTAGCTGTGGAGGCTTCGCATCCATTTGTTTCCTAACACTGTTGCTTTACACTGGAGGTCCACTCTAAGAAAGGGAGTGGGGCTCTTTGTGGGGGAACTTGTGGCTTTGGAAGTCAAGACTTAATTGGTCCATATGGTCATCTCTAATTGGTCTGGAGAGGAAAGAGCTGGAGGACAGGAGTCGATGCCAGGGTCTGGGGAAGGGGAAGAGACTCCTGTCTGTCATTCTTTCCTGCTTCCAGGGCTCAGCCTGCTCTCCGCCCACCCCACCCCCCTTCCCTTTCCCTGGAGTCAGCATTTTTACTTTCTGTCTTCCCTGTCTCTCCTTTCTCTCCTGCTCGTTGCTCCTCTCTTAGAAACTGAAGCAGGGATTCTAAAGAGATGTCTGACTGGAGTTTATAACCCCGAATCTAGGGAAAGAGGCTCTGGGAGCGCAGTGACATCCAAACACTCACAAGGAGGTCTACCAGACTCCACTTACATCCCAGCCTGGCCGAGCAGCTGCATTTTTTTTTTTTTTTTTTTTTTAACCTCTGGAGGAAAACACCATGGTGTAAATTAACAATCTTCTGCCTCCTTGCTTCTCTTCTTCCTTTTTTCCCTCTCCTCTTCCTGTCTTCTTTTCCTTTTGGATAGGCATTCATTTTGTACTTTCCAATTCTAGAGACGTAATAATTTGTTACTTTCCCCCAAACAACTCTTAGCTTACATTGTCTAAAACAACTTACATTGTCAAAACTTAGCTTACATTGTGTAAAACATCTCTTAGCTTACAAATCACAGGGTAAGAAGTGGGCTGGGGTCAGTTTCTTATTGGGTAATGCCCTTCTGCAGGCAGCCCTCCTTGCTTCAGGGAGGTGGTGGTGGTGGTAGTGGTGGCCAGGGAGGCTAGACCTCATGTGCACTTACAATTAGAGACAATTTAAACCCTTTATACACAAACCTGCACGTGATTGATGGCCTGTGACAAGCTGCTAACAGGGTAAGTCTAGAATAGTGCCTTCCTGCCTCATGACCCTCTGTGTTCCTGCCCCCGACATTCACCCTACCTGCAGTTTGTCACAGATGCCCTTGCTGGGTTCTTAAGCCTGGAAAGACTATTTTTCTGAACCTTCTCCCTTGTGATTCATGTATTCTGTGGAGCGCAGCTCTGTACTTGGTTGGCTGGCTAAATTATAAATTTATTCAACCGAGCAACCAAGAAACCTTCAAACAGATTGTTCAAAGTTTCCACCACCAGGGTTACCCCCTTCTTTTTGGTGGAAAAATTAGCAAGTACAAAGACCAGACTGGCAATTACTTTGTCAAAACTCTGGCATACTATGTCTCTAATTAGTCATGATTTAAATAATTTAGTCATTTTACTTGTTTGGCTTTACCTGCTTTCTGATTATTTAGAATTTTTAAGTTCTTGTGACTAACTGATTAAATGAGATTCTCCAATCTTCTTTGTACTTACAAGACTATACACTATCCTATAGTATAGCATAGATTGACAAAGTCCCAAATGTCTTCTTAAGAATTCTGTTTCAAGTTTGAGAAAGTATGTTACAGGTTTTAAATTTTAATATAACTTTAACTTTTTACTGGTCATGGTTGTAAGGCAGCAAAAGGAGATAGGAAAGCCCTGGACTAGGACAAGAAACTATTGACCCATAAGGACTTTTAAACACCTACTAGGAATCTTCTGCTGTCCAGGGTGCTGTGGGGCACAGGGGAAATATTCAAAGTGAGTTCTGTCCTCAAGAACAGATTGCTAAGGGTTAGGAAGCTGTAAGTTAGAGTGGCCAGAGCTAGAGAAGGTGGAGCCTAGGGTGGGTTTTGAAGAGGGGGCAGGGAGATTGAGCAAAGATAAAAGGACAGGGCTTTGGGGAGCCTGGCCTGATTTGGTGGGTTAGTAAGGACAGGGACAGGGTTGGCTAAGTATAACAGAATCAAATGAGACTCTCTGAGACCTTCTGAAGAGGAATTTAGACTTGATTCAAGGGAGCCAGAGAGTCACTGCCAGTGTTTGAGCAAGGACACATCATAAAGAAAGTAGTGTTTTGGAAGATTAGTCTGGGGAAATGTTATTGATGAAGTGAAAAATAAAAATAAAGGTAAGATCCAGGGAGATGCAGAGGTCATCCGAGGCTGAGGTGGGGGCCGGGTAGCTTGCCCAGTATTGATGGCAGAAAGGATGGGGGAAGCAGGGCTGACTTTGAGAGACATTATTAGAGGTGGGAGTGCTGTTATTTACTGACACCCAAGGATGGACAGTGTCCCAGCTGACTGATGTGGTCTGGCTGAGGACAGTAGGCAGATGCTTTATGTATGTTTATGTATGAGAGACTGAATGTATACATCTAAGTGGAGTTGGATATGCAGACTCAAGGCATGGGCAGGAATGGTTGCACTGATTTGGAAGGCTTGGTGTACTTGAAGCTTCCAGACAGAGGGGAGGAGGGAGAAGAACAAGGGGGTCTTAATTTGGAAATGGCAGAAAGGAGTCTGAACCCTGGAGGCCCCAGGGAGTCCATGTGATCTCTGATGTGATGATGGGCCAGACAGGCTGAGTAGGAGGAATAGAAAAAGGAAAACCTGGGAGCTGACTTTGAGGTCACAGAATCAGCAGGAACACTTAGGGTGAGAAGGAAGGCATGGTCACTTGGAGTGTATCAGCAAGAAACAGGGTGGAACACTAGTATCAGGAAAGGAGCTTTGGGTTTTTGTCATGGGTGGTTTGGGGTGACAGAGAACAAGCTTCGGAGAGGAAAGACAAAACGCTAGAATGGCTGCGTGGGATCTCAGAGATGAGACAGAAGAGTGGGCTCCATAACACAACTCAGAGCTTAGCTTTGGGGAGCAAAAGAGAAACCTCTTTCTTTAAAATGCAAAGGCAAAAAGGCTAGAAAAATGAAAAGAAGTTGATGCGAGTAATGCCCCATGTTCAGCTTTCTGTTGAGCTTTGGCTTCTGCATCCAGACATTTCAACTGGAAGGATGCAGTTAACTGGTCTTTGGCCAAGCTCTGCTCAGCTATGTTCTTGTTTCCAACTCCCAGACCACCTTCTCCTCTTCACTTTCTCAATTCTGTAAGTGGCATCTTTTCTTTCCCAGTCACGTCTAAAACCTTGGCATTAATTCGTGGAATGTCTCTCCTCTAACAAGCCGTGTTGCATAGTCCTACATAGTTAGCCTGTTGCTCATTCTCGGGGGTGACTGCCTTAGGCCAGTCCTCCATCGATTCCCTTTACAGCTCCCTTCTCATCCTTCACAATCTATTCCCTCTCTACACTGTCCCCGAGGCTTAGTCACTTACCGAAACACTCTTTTCATCACGTTACTATCTGGCTTATGAAGCCTGCAGTTGCTCCCTGTTGCCTATGGGTCAAGTCCATCCTTTGCTGCTCTAGTTCTAGCTAGCTTCCCTTTTCACGGTCTTAGAACATCCTGACTCTTATCGACTCACCTCCATCCCACTCCACAGCCTCTTCAAGATTTGTGTTCAGCGTTTTTGAGAGAGTTTACAGTTTATGACTACCTCTGTAAAACCCCCGTGTCTATAGTCTTCTAACTGTATTGTATTATTATAGGACCTATTTCCCCATCAAAATTCTTTATTTTTTTAAGAGGTAAATATAAAGTCTTTAAAATATTTTACAAGTCTTCAAAAGTTCCATCTTCTTTAGAGATATAGCAAACATGGCCAAAATGTAATTAATTGTTGAATCAAGGTGATGGCATGTCCCACTCACCCCATCATTCCTCAAACTTTTATAACAACTCCCTTCTGCATGTATAAGGAAAAAAAAAAAACACTCTCAGTCCGTATCATGGAAAAGGAAGACTTGGAAATGACAACACACTGCATGTGCAGTTCTTTGAGTAAATATCAGCACACGGTCTGTACATTGCCGGGTAACTGAAAAGGGAGAAATTCTTTTACCTATTTTTGCAGCCAAGGAAAACATTTCCTTTGATGTTACTCTTAACACTTCACAAGGTATAAACATGATGCCCAGTGTGTTAGTTAGGGTTTCTATGGATGTGATAAAACACCATGACCAAAAGGACCTTGGGGAGGAAAGGGTTTATTTCAGGTTACCATCACAATCATAGTCTATTACTGAATTACTGAGGGGAAGTCAGGATAGGAACTCAAAGAGGGCAGAGACTTGGAGGCAGGACAGAGGCCTTGGAAGAGAGTTTAATGATTTGCTCCTCCTGGCTTACTCAATTTGCTTATACACCCCAAGGACCACATTCTCAGAGTTGGCACTGCCTGCACAGAGGTGCTACCACTCACTCATAGGGGGCTGGGCCCTTCCACATCAATCATCTATCAAGAAAATTCCCTACAGACTTGCCTGCAACCCAGTGCTTTGGAGGTATTGACTCAATTTAGATTCCTTCTTCCAAGATGACTTGATCTTGTGTCAAGTTGACATACACGATCCAGCATACTCCACTCAGTGCTTATTGTATCTTGTAAATTCTCTTCTGCCATCATCAGTCATCAATTGGATATTTAGTCATACCCGTGTTCAGGAACTTTTGGAGGAGTATTGAGAGGACTTTGTGTTTCTGGAGAGACGATATTGTATTTTAGGTAGGTGATATTTACAGTAATCTATTTCAGAATATACTGATGGTATCTAGGTCTACCTCTGTAAGGTCATAGAGGCTGGACTTCATCCTTGGATTGTTGGCTTCCAGTGAGACAGTCATTGGCAATTCTGTCTAGCTATATTTGATAGTCGTTTATGGGAGGCATTGGGATGAACTAGAGCTACAGAAAGAAGTGATGTTCAAGCATGAAACTGGTCCTGCTTGTGAATCTCCAACCTGGAAAGAGTGAACTAGGGGTTCACCTTAGACTTTGGAGAACAAATCCTTTTGGAGTTCCTCGTGGTTGCAGTTGGCTTGTATGTCTAGAGTTAGGCCATATAGGGATAGCACAGTGCTTCTCAGCCAGGAGAAATGCTGCTCTCTATTAAAGAACATTTGACAATATCTAAAGACTTTTATTTCATTTTATTTTTTGGTTGTCACAACTCACGGGACAGTTTGCTGTAGGCATCTAGTTGATAGACAGGGCTAGAATGCTGCTAAATATCTTACATGCACAAGAAAGAATCACCCAACCAAAAATCTGTACTGATGACAGAACTCTAAACTAGCCAGAGGACCCTGTACCTTGGATCAGATAAGCTCAGCACTAACTAGGGGCTTGCTCTTGGGTAAATTACTTGCTAATACTCATCTTCAGGAATTCTGCAACATGGGACTAATATACCTTGTTTTACAGTTTGAGAAGCTTAAGTAGAAAAAGAGTGTTCTGTTGGCGGGGTGTTGTTCCTGCTGTTTTAGTTATGCAGTGGGCACCACTAGAAGGCTGCTGGGTAGAATTTCTCATGCATGGGAGGGTGCCAGAACAGCAGCATGAGGGAGGCAAAGAGCCTGGCCCACCCGTGGATTCAGAAGGCTGGCTTTGGGCCTCAATGCTCTTTCCTTCAATCCTTGTTTGATAAATACACATTTGAGTGTCTACTGCAGTCACACACTGTGGAAGCGCATAAAACCATTAAAGGAAAGATTATAGAGCAGGAAGGGAAATGGATGTAAACCCAAATATACTCCCTCTGGGAGTACTTGCACTTAATGGGCTGAAAGGGGAGAAAAAGCCTGTGAAGGAAGGTCATGCGTGAGAGCAGGAAGGCGATATTCCTTTTTGCTCCCTACTTATCCAAATGACTTGTACACATGACTTTGACATCTACATAGGAAGTGGATAATAATCTCTTCAACCCCCTCATCCCTTATAGAATTGTTGAGAGATTCAGATAAGATACAGTGCAATGTCCTTATAAGTTGTACAATGATATCCAAATATCTGCAGATAGTCATTTCAAATGGAACATTCTGTTTCTCTAAGTGCCTCTCTCAACAAGTAGTATCTTATTTAATCTCACCTCTGCAGGACCGTTCAGTGTGGGAGGAGAGATGGTCTTAATCATTCTTCCTCCCCGAGGGGAACTGGATGGGCCATCCTTTTACACAGGTCAGGTCACTTCTGTTTTTAACTCTTGCACAAAGGAGTAAATGTGTTAGCCTCCTGTAGCCCCTTTCCAGGCTATGAGCCATGTGGCAGGAGCCTGGTGAAAATAGACTGCCTTGCTTCTGCTGAGCCTCAGGTGGGTGCAGAGAATTGGTCCCTTCCCGTTCCTTCTCTGTTTGCAGTTCAGACTCTTCCTGCCATCCCTTTGTGTGAATGACTGGCAGGAAAATAAGTAGGAAGTGACTGACAGCCATAGAGTTGTTGGATCAATAGAACTGCTTGAAATCGTGTCTGTTGAGGAGCAAGGGAACAGAAAGTATCTTCTAGGAGGACAGAGACATTCATTCATTCAGGAAAGAAGAAACTTGGAGAATTAGCTTTGTCTCCCCTCCCTCCACCCCCATAGTGTTATTAGAAATGAGCCAGGTACTTGCTAGGGAACATGGATACCAGGAATAAACAAGCAAAGGAGTGAAAAGTGGTGGATGATCTGTATAGTTTTGGGAGTGGTTATGTCTTCAGCTGGCACTAGAACGTGTTGTATTCCCAGGCTGAACAGTAGTAGGAGACAAGAACATACATGCTCAATTGACAGCAGTCACAGTCCAGTCTATGGGACCCAGAGGATGCAGGTAGAGGATCAATCAATGGGAGTTGAGACTTGGAAGTGGATGGGGACCACATTGATTGTTTGAATGTTTTAGTTCATGAATTAAAGCATGAGTGTTTTGAATGGAAGGTCAATGAGTTGGCTCTTCCTGCAGTTGTTTATAGTTTGTGGATTTCTCTGAACACGGGCAATGGCTTAATGAGGAGCATGAATCTGGGAGCCCTGTGGAGTTTCTCTGAGAATGGAGAAAGAGGCTGCTGGCTGGGAAAAGGTGGCTAGATAACCGTGGCATCATAGGAGGGTCTGAGCTTGAGGCACTGAGGTAGACATGGAAAGGAGGTGACTTTGGGGAGCTTAAGCCTACAGGACCTGACAAGTTGAATGTAGAGGTGTCAAGGAGGTTGGAACTAACTTAGAGGCTCAGTGACTGGGAAGACAGAGATACCCTTGGCAAAAACCGGGAGTTGGGAAGAGGGGGAGCAGCTGTGGGGACCAGAGGAGAGGGAGGATTTGGAGAAATTGCTTGGGACATGTTGCATTTCAGGTGTTAGTGCATAGCTAAGGGAAGTGTTGATTCAGTAGGCGAACACAGAGGAGAGTCTGGAGCCTTGGAGGGAGGCCAGAGTCAGAAACAGAGATTTGGGAAATATCTGAAAGAAGTTGTGGCTGGAGCTACCAGAATAGATGAGATAATAAATGGAAAGCTTACACAGATTTAAGGGCAGAAGGCCAAGGACAGAGCTGCAGACTGAATGTGAAGGGCTGGAAGAGAAGTGGGAGGGAGTAATGGTTAGAGGAAAGCAGGCAGTCAGTGGGGTTTGGTGTCCGAGGCTGAAGGACATGGGACTGGTTCTTTGGTCAGGGAGACCATTGGTGATGTGTGAGGTTAGTTTCAATCCTGTAGGGGAGGTGGAGTTAGACTTGCAAGGGGAATGGAGAGCGGGCGGATGGGGAGGGAGTGGTGGGAGTACATATAGATGATGCTTAGGAAAGGTTTGGCTGTGAAGGGAAGGCTAAAAACAGTCAAGGACTTGGAGATGGGGAACAGACTTGAGGGTAGGCTTTTTTTAGGTAAGGAAGACATGTGGATACCTGGGGCGAGGAAGAGGGAGAAGGCGCACCGGAGGTAGAGAGTGAGTAGGGAGAGAGGAAGACCCTGGCTCAGCCTGAATGTCTGTTTTGTGCTGTGTGGGCTCCAACTTAGGGCCTCAGGTGTTCTGGACAAGCACTCTCTACCACACTCAGCCAAATTCCCAGCCTCAAGCTAAGGAGTGGATCTCAAGATCAGCCTTAGTCCATACAAGGATGCTTTCCTTTTAGGGACTAGAGGGAAGTCACTGGTTAGCCAGGATCCGAGAATACAAGTACTTGGTCAACAGCACCTGTATAAAGAATCTCTCCCTTGCAGGGGTCAGAGATGCGTCATCTCTGAAGTGGGTGGCCTGGATGAAGTGACCCTCTGAGGGTTTTGTACAGAAAAGCTGGGATGCACCCCTCAAGTGGGCTCGCCAGAATCACCTTCTGAGGGAAATGAGCCAGCGAGGCAAGTGGTGGACCAGGAGGAGTGAGGAGAGCAGAATGGGAGTTGACTCAGGCTAGGTCTCTGGGCAGCCTACTGTAGAGGGCCTGGGCCCTGGCCACCAGGGGAGAGTACCGTTCAGAGAGGGAAGCAGAGCAGAGGCCACCGCAGTACCCTACACACAAGGAAGATGTCACACACTTGTCCTCAAAGAGCTCCCTCTAACTCTGTGGGTATGTAGAGCATGTTATAAGTACTCATACAGCCCATGTTGCTAGCAATATAATATGTTTATAAGTATGACTAGTGCAACTATATTACATATATATCATTGCTGCTTTGCTAGTTAGATGAATCTCTTTATATTCCAAATTATGAAAATTATGACATTTAGTGGGCCCCTCCTTCCCTCCTTTCTCTCTCTTTCCCTCATTCTGCCCTCCTCTCTCTTTTTCTCTTTTTTCCTCCCTTCTTCCTGTCCTTCATCTCTCTCTTTCTCTTTACTGTGCAGAGGTAGGTAGGGGTGTTATTTTTAAATGTGGTATTGCATTTATTTGAGGCACAACATGCAGGGACAAGGGCTGTGGTTAAAAAATCTCTACCTTTACACACTCACCCCACAATCTAGGGACAGTGAACATCATGGGGAGGGAGTAGTGGGTACACAGTATTGAGTTGGCAGCTGGACAGTGAGCCTAGAAGGGGTCTTGGAGGCTGACAGATGGTTAATTGGATGTGACAAAGGGGGCTGAGAGGGAGGGGTCTAGGGCTCCTGTGGGATTTCCATCTCTGTCTACTTACTATTCTGGAGAGGGGGGTGTGGGCAAGGAGGAGCTGCTCATCAACAGTTGGAGCAGGAGATTGGCGGACTCCCTGTTGGGATTGTGGCTATTGAAGATGCTTTGCTGGAATAATGCCACAGCTTTAGATAAGAGGGAAAGCACAGGATCTCCTGCCTCTTCTCAGTACCCCAGTGCACTGCCACAAGGCATGCTCAGATACTGGGGTCTAAGGAGATGCTTGACCAAGTATTGGGTCAGTGCGGTTTCTAGGATGATGGCATGTCATCAGCAGCCTTACCTGGTTGTGTGTGCGGAGGGGTCACTGAACAGGAGTCACCTGAGTTTAGATGGATGAAAAAGTGGTGAAAATAAACACAGACATTGGTGGTGAAAAGCACAGAGAGGTAGTATTATATATTTTTAATTACAGGTGTGTGAAATTTTAGGCTTATTATGTGTGATTTTATGTATACATATACACTTTCATAAAATGTCTTAATAGGTTGTCAGGTCTACTGAGGTCGTCTTTTACTTTTGAAAGTTGATACCTTTTGAATGTTTGAAAAACACACAGGAGACAATGGTAGAGCCTAGGCATGATAAAAGGTGGGGTGCCTGTGCAGAGGGAGGCTATCAGCATGGGTCTCAGCTTCCTCAACAGCCAGAAAGGGATGAGATTCCGGGACAAAAAGACCGACTCTGGAAGGGATGGTCTGTGGTTATGTGGGAGTCTAGGTGGTTTCCTGATTGGAGGCTAGAGAGATGTTAGTAAGCTGATCGGAGCTGTTTTTGTGCATGAGAACCAAGATCAAGCATGGAGAGATGCTGGGACTCAGGAAGTTTCTGGAGAAGGAATGAGAATTACCTCAACAGATGAGCTGTCCAGTGAGGTCAGAGTGGACCAGTCTGCCAGGGTTCTGCATGCTGATCAATTCTGTGAGGTCTGGGTTGGGAATAAAACGAGGATTCCCGTGTCTCTGGCTGGTGTCTTGAACAAGAAGTCACAGGTAGGAATAAGGTACACATAGGAGATGTGTTTGGACACCAACACCATCACAAATCGTTATAGAAACTAATGTCTCCAAGACTGTCTGGAGGCCATAGCTTAGAAAATGTCCATGTCTGTATTCAGCAGCATTAGTGTATATACATACATTTTGCTTTGGACTTTTTTGTATTCTCAACACTCAGCTGAGTGTCTCACAGATAATAGTTGCTTAACTATTATTCGTTGGCCTGATTTTTCTTTCTTTCTTTTTTTTTTTCAAAGCTAATTATTGGTGTGTATGCCATTTGGGAGTTACTCAATACTGTGCAAAGGGAATAAATATCATTTTTGTGGACAGGCAATTCTACCTTAAACAAAAAGACTTGTAAAATTAACACTGGAAGGTAGCTATTTGTTGAGTCTGAATTAGTCAGTGGGGATCCTTAGTAACACTTGATTATAAATATCCAGATATTTCATAAGCACTGGAAAAGTAAATAGAGATGCATTCTGGTTGGTTTGTCTTTGGGTTTTTTTTTTCTGTTTTAGGAAAACCCCAGTAGGAAAGTGTGCAAATGGATCCACTTGTGAGTACTGAGTGGATGACTGGTGTTATTTTAGCTGCTGAAAGAGCTGCTAAACATGGCAGCTCATGGTTCTTTTCCTTTAGTTTATGGTCTTGTATTAGGGGGAAAATATCCAGAGATCAACCAGAAAGGGGATTTCATGGATGTGTTAATTCACATAATATGTTTTTACTGCCATCAAGTTAAACACATTTCAATAGAATGGCAAAGGTTCATTTAGAAAGATGAGTTTTAAGGTGTTCCTTTATAGAACACTTATGTTTTCACATCTTAGGGTTGTTTGCAGTATCACTGTTATTATACTGCTGCTTACTGTAGAATATTTAGACAATACAATGTAGAGGATACAAAAGCTACCATAATCCCAGTTACCCAGAGAACCCTTGTTTGCTAGCTTGAGATATTTCATTTTGTCTTTGAGTTCATCTTTTGCTTTTGATTATTGACTTAAGATAAAAGACAAACTGTGGAGTGGCAGTTAGATGTTTTGTGAATGAAGTCATATTCCACTTAATTAAATATAAAATATACTAGTAAACATGTATTTCATTGTACAAATTAAGACAGTCATAGACCACATAACCTGTGTATGAGGGTAGGAACATAGAGGACTCCTCAGTGTGAAAGAGTAAATGCATTGATACCTACTATAATAAAAATATTTATATAGAGTAAATATACAGGGCATATGATCTCTTCCCCCCATAATGCTTTGATGACTCTAACAGATAGATGTGCCTGTTGCATATATAAATATGTGTTCACATATATGCACAAGTTTCTTTTATATAACAAAAAAGCATCATGTCATGTCTGGTATTTTACAAATTGTTCGTGTCACTTTATAGTTATGGACAGTTTTCCATGTCAGTATATCTATTTCTGCTTTATTTGTTTTAAGAGCTATATTACATTTTGTTGTGTTTACAATTCTCCCAAGGATAGACATTTATAACCCAGATTTTCCATGAATTAGTGTTTCTTTTAACCTTTCTTTTTCTGGGACACTATTTAGTTCAAACCATATTAAGAAGGGCTACTCGTTTTTCTTTCCTTTTTCTTTTGATCCTTTTCAGAGGTGACTAGGACTACTGTGGGTTCTGGATATTTCTTCTGCTTTTATCCTCTGGAGAGAGGGGAACAACCTGTCCTTATTTCCCAAAGATAACTTCCTGTGGTATGTTTAAGGATGCTTTGTTAGTGACAGAGGGCTGGTGGAAGCTCCCCCGGCCTCTTTTACTGTGTGCATTAAGTAAATTAAGAGCCAGGTTCTCAGTTTAAATTAGCCCCCAAAAGCTGCATGTGTTTTGTGGACTTCAGTGCATGTAAAGTCTGTTACTGCAGGCATCAGAGTGTGTATGCAAATGAAATTGTCTGCCCTTGGCTAAGATCATGCAGTGCTGTGATTCAGGAGACCCTGGTCTCCAATCCTCCCCACCACTAACTAGCCCTGTGAGTTGGCCAAGGCAGTTCATATTCCTGTTTTTACAGATGGGACCTCTCTTTCCTCATCTGAAGAAAGAGGTCAACATACTTCCCTGCCATACCTCATAGGGATAGTATGAGATAAAGTGAGGGGGTAGAAGGAAAATGCTTTGGAAAAACAAAATTGCTGACTGCATGGGAAGGGACTTTGTTAGCTCTTCTCTGGGGTCTCCTTTGGTTTTGAGTGTGGGTTGAAAGCTGAGCTAGGGACTTGGATAAGAATGACAGCTTGTTCTATACTCAAGGACTGACTGCATTTTTTCATGTCTGGTAGGAAATTGGCAGCAGTGGAGCTGGAGTGAAATGTTTCGTGATATGTTCTGTTTGCTTTTGCAAGAAATGCTCATAGGAGAGAATAGCTGGTCTGCCTGTTGAGAGCGGCCTAGGGGCTCCTTCCACTGGGCGGCAATGTGGCTTAGTTACACACTTAACTTCTTATTACCCAGACATGCAAAGAAAATGTAGCTCTTAATATTTCCTAAAGTGCAGCTAATTCATTTTTGTACCAATTTTTGTTTGCTTTATAATAGTCTTTCCCAACTAGTCTGTTTTGAACTAATGCTCCGTTGAGATTGAACTGTTCGGTTGCATAGATCCCCACCTCCCATGTTTATCCCTTCTCTTCAGAATGGGGTCTAGGTACAAAGAGGTGCTCATGTGGCTGGTAGCCGTGGGGGCGGGAGAAGAATGGAGCCACAGTGTGCTTGTTGGCTTCCCTTGCTCTCTGTATGGAGCTGACCCCATCCTATCTCTTATGGGTGTTGGCAACGGCATGGCCAAAGTGTTCCTGTTTGTCTGGCACTAAAACTGAAGTCCTTATTCTTTGCCTATGGAATCAAAGTCCTTGTATGTCATGGACAGTTGGAACAGCCCACGGGCCTTCCTCTGGTCTCTGGTTCTCAGAGTACTACACGAAGAAGTGAGATTTGTGGATGTCCGTTTTGCTGGGTGCCAACTGTGAAGACATGAGAAGAAGGTAGAAACTTTGCCCTAGAAGCCTGAAGTGGGTTGTTTTCCTTTCTTGAGGGTGGGGTTGAGGATGGGTGAGGCAATCCTTGAGTCATTTGATCCTGTTCTACCTATTGGGTTATTTCTAAAGCTGCCGTCCCTCAGCTTTGACTAGACTTGAGATGGTATTGTTAGTAAAGGAGATCGAGACCCTAGTATCTGCTCTAGATTGAAGTGTCCTCACACACTGCAAATGCTGGAGGAGTGCTTCCCCATGCTCCTCATGACAGGGACCCCTCTTGTAGCATCCTCAGTACTCCTCACTTCTGGTTCAAAGTCACTTCACTGCTAGATCCACCCAGGCTGGCTCTTGGTATGTTCACAGCAAATTAGTTATTCAAGCTGCAAACTATAAAAAATCCTATCCCTGGTATCAACAGCTGAGCATTGACATTTTGTCTTTGCCTGCTGCTATGACTACCCTGAGTTTCCCTGAGGCAAATAAATGCTACTGGTAGAGCAAGGGGGACGTTAAATATATGTAAGGACATGCAAAAGAGGAAAGTGTATAACACTTTAAAAAGTATTTCCCAAATTAGAAATGACTTAGGAAAACAAGGGTTGAGAAATTGTGCTTCTAACTTCCAGACTGCATTGCTGTGGGGCCCTTCTATATACATGTGTGAGGGTATGGCATGTAAACATGCAGGGGGTGTGGCGGCGTTGATTCTTTCAGCAAGCATTTAGTGAGCACTTGGTACATAGTCTGGGCTGTGTACAGAGAGGTACAGCAGTGTTCAGGGAGCTCTTGGTCTCAGGAAGGATGGAGTGGTGATAGACTGTATACAGAGCTGTCTCACAGTGGCCTGCATTCTGAGAGGCTGGTGTTTGGGTCTCATAAGTCTGACTAACAGTTGACGTAGGAGTGTGCTGGGTCTAGTTTCCCTGTATCTTGACAGCATCTGATTTCTGGGTCATTGAAGCCTTCTAAAATAACCAGATCCAGGCAGCTTTTCTTTCAAATGATGTTCATTCCTTCAGCATCAGGCCAAAGTGGTTGTGAGCATCAATTTTATAGCAAGGATGTGGTAAATATTAATAAGATCAATTTTAGTAACAGATAGAAATGACGTCCAACTTAAGGCTGCATTTCTTCTTTGGTGGAGCTGTTTGCCCACTGTGGTTTTAAACTAAAATTGTTTTTACCTATTTTAACACAGAAACCTCTGTGTTTTATGTACTGTTTCCATTCCAGAGCTCTGGAGTTCTAACAGTGCTAGAAGCTAGAATTATTATTATTATTATTATTATTATTATTATTATTAGCTTGACTGAGGAAAATTTCAACTCTGCCCTTGGTGAAGGTTTCAGGAACTGGAGGCCTAGTGAACTAGACCAGGCCAGGTAAATCTAGACTGAAACAAAGCAAACATGCTGGGCATGGCAGTTCATACTTGTAATCCCAACATTTGGGAGGTAGAGGCAGGAAGGGGCAAGTTTAAGCCAGCCTGGGCTCATAGAGCAAGACCCTGCCTCCCAGGCAGCAGTAAGTGGTGGTGTTGGATGGTTGAGTCCAAGTTGAGAGCTGTGGGCTGGATATCAGGAGACTGGTGTTGCTGTTGTTCAGTTTAGGAAAGTCACTTTCAGTCTCTGAGGCCAGTATTGAAGTCCAGCATACCATTTTCATCCATAGACATCCCCAGCAGAATGGATAGCAGGTAGAGAACGGGAAGCCAGGGGATAGGAGCTGGGTGGCAGGGGGCGCTAGGATCTTTCTGCCTTCTGTTCTGGAGGCATTTTGTCCATCAGAAGCCTTTTGTCTTTGTAGCTCAAGACTGCTTGGTCATGCCCTATGAGGCCCAAGATCATGATATGACTAAACATCCTTGCTTGATGAACAGGGGTATTGATCCCTTTAGGGAATCATTCTGATGGTCTCATACCATTTTGGCCCTACTAAAGTTTGGAAAACAGAGCCAAGTTTCTGGGACTTCTGGGCCTGTGCTGAAAAGCCTGCATTTTCTCAGCTGATTTCTTTGGATGCCAAATCTGCAATTAGGAATATGTCAAGCTCTCCAGATAATGTCTTCATTAGGGACAGACTCTGCCAGCTTTGCCAGTGTATGAGGAGGGTTGACTTACTGATCCTTTTGTAACTCATATCCTTGAACTTTTCCTGGAGTCAGAGAGTTAAGGTGGTAAAAGCAATGGAAAACCCCATCTTCCCCTAGGGCATATATAAACACACACTCAGCTGTATCCTCTCAAAGAGAATCGGGTAATCAAACTACTATCTTGGCTTTCTTTCAACAGAATTTCATCTCCTTACCCCAAAGTCTCTGGACCTTCTGAAAACTCACATTTTGGTAGAAGGCAATGAATTCCATTTTTAAGTTCATATCATCCCAGGTTTATCATAGGGTGATATTTGTGGTCGGCAAGAGTGGTGAAACCTGTTGGGACATTCGTGGAATGTCATAGAGTAGGACATATGTGAATGACATTGGGAAGACAGACTCATTGTTCAGAGTGACAAGTAGGAAGTATCCAAGGTGGGAAGGGGATTCCAAGCTGATGGAAAATGTAGGTAAAACCAAGGAGTCAGGCAAAGATGAAGGAGAGTTAGAGGACTGCAGGATGAGAGGATGTGGAAATGTGAGAGAGTTTTGGGATTTTCAGTTTTCTAGATTTTGATTTTTGTATTCCAGGATTTGGAATTTATCGTCTGAACAGTGAGGGATTGTAAAATATTTTAAGTGTTAAAATGATACAATTAAATTGCAACTTGCCTTATTTAGGAGCTTTCTGAGATGCATTGTGTAGCAAGAGGCAAAATTAGAGATAGGCATTCAAGTGAGGAGCCTACAGAATTGATGAAGCAAGAATGACAGTGGCAAGAGAGTTGTAGGGTTTAATGTTGGTTAATGCAGGCTTGAGGGAGAGGTTGAAGCTGCAGGTAATTCACAAGGGTTGCTTGGGTTGTGGTAAAGAGTGATGTACTTCTGCCAAGCCTGGCAACCACAGGAATCATACAGGAGGTAGGAGTGTTTCTCAAGCCTCTGTAGCCTTTGACACTGCTCCCTTCTTCAAATTCTAAATGTCTTGAATAGAAAACATAACATCTGGAACTTAGTATGACTGATAGTTGAATAGTGACATACTTTGACAGTCCTTTCCAGGACAATGACAAGTCTGCATGTGCATGTGTGAGCTGCATGTGTACATGCATGCAGTGCTGCTCATGCTTTGGGTGCAAATGTCTCTGCTTCTTTTATTGCATTGGGTTCTTGACACAGTATCATTTTTCAGCATTGCAATTCCCATCACCTCCCAGAAGTAGTCCCTTTAGGATCCATTTCTGCTTGGCTCAGGGTACATAAACATTCCAGTGGGATTGATTGCTTGTGTCAAATTAATTTTTTCCCTTCCCAGCGAGAGCGTCTGCCATGTGCAAACTGGGGAAATCCTCCCGGCTTCTTGCCTAATGTAAAGCTCAGACAGAGGTCAAGTCAGTCTTGGACCTAGATAACTCTCAGGGCCTATACCTGGATACTTATGCTAACCTTCCCAACATGCTTTGTGATTGTTTCCAAGCAATAGGAAAAATAAGGCTGGGAGAAATGGCTTCATACAAGAGGCTTGGGTCTTTTTAGCATCAGTTGCGATGCTGCTTTCTCCTTGATGCCCACCTTCCTGTTACTGCTTTATTTAAAAGTTGCAGAAGCCTTTGGAGGTTATGGGAACTATGCTTCCCTTGCTCCCCTGCCTAGCTGTCATAGACTGTACAGAGCTCTGGGAATATTTATCCTCCATCTCAGTCCTGATACTTAACTGTAAACTTGGTGGATCCTCAGAGTAGACCCCAGCCCTTGTCTAACAGCCACCAGCCTTACTATATTGTGTCACATCCAGACAGCAGCCTGGGGACCTTCTGACTGTCCTCCCCACAGATGAACTCTGTAGCCATCTCATTTGTTTACAGTAGGTGTCTAGACTCTGCTGTCTACTGCTGGACTAAGTTAACTCGGCCCTACGAGCTTTGTGAGATGATAGTATGTGATGAGACTCTCTCCTTGAGAATAGCTATGCACTATTTTTCTAGAGTCCTGATTATCATCTATTAATCTTAACCTCAATTTGTGTATTTTGATTATCACTAATTTCAGCCAAAATTCCTCTAGGAGTGAATTTATAACTTAGCTCAGTTCAACTCTCTAATTCACACAGCTCATAACAAATACTTTATTTTCAGTTAACTGTTAACCCAAAGGGCCCTAGGGACTTGAGGAAGAAACCTTGTGAAATCCTTGTTATAAATAGTAAAATGCTCAACTTCCATGGTGTCTGGTTCAACAGTTACTTTGTTAGGGGTGGATTCTGTTTGCCAAAAACATTTACATAAATTGATAACAGAAATGACTTTGAGCATTTCCCTACTGATTCTGTAATTTTTCACTAGCATGAAGCTTGTTATGCAGTTTAATTCTTTGCAGTTCTTACAGGATCTGATTGTGATGTCTGGCTTTTGAGCCAGGGTAACTGGGCTGCTGGGGGTGCAGGGTTCATAAGAAGTTCCTTAACTGCTAGTGATTATTTCCTCTTCCTGTCTCCCGAAGCCACAAAACATATCTCTTGACTCCAAAAGGAGGTCATCCAATTTCTTCTTTCTACCCTGGCCCAGTTTTTAAGCTTTTACAGTCCTCCAATTCTCTGTACTTTTTGTCTGACATATTCCCAGACCACTATAATTACTCTGTTTAGCATTATTCTAGGCATTGAATAAATATGTTTGCTATTTTCCTTGCAGATTTGTTGTTGTTGTTCCTGTGAGGAAGACCAAGGCAGCCCCCTAGATGAGGTTCTCTCTGACAGAGTCATCATCATGTTCTCTCTTAGGTTTCCCTGAGCCAGAGGACTTCAGAGTTGACAGGACCTCACTACAGAGGTGCTACGGCCAGATCCACCCCTGTACTTCATCAGCCGTTTCTTTAGGATGCTGCCCAGCTCTGCTGGGAATGGTTATTCTACCACATCTCCCACTCTTGTGAAGGTGGTTCTATACTCGGGTATACACTTTGTCCATTCTTCCGAGACCCTCAGAGCTGAGACATTGTTCTATGGTGCTTCCCTTTTCCGGGCTGTTGGGTTTAATTTGATCTTTGCATATAAGAGCTTCAATGGTGAGAGTCTTGCAAATTCCTGGAGAGCCTTTGTGAAGGTTGACAACAAGGGAGATGATTGATGTCTCTCTCTAAGCACCAGTTCTTTTAACTCAGTGTTTTCCACTTTTCCACCCTGGGGTGTTTGGCTCTTTTACCCTTCTCTTGCCTTATGGCTCATACGTGTGATATAGTTGGGCCGTCTTTCTAAAATAGACAAATCTTTTCCACCCTTCCTCAGATGCCTGTAAGAACCCCTCAGATCTTGCTGGACAGACTGCGTCTTCAGTGTGACATAAAGAAAGGGACATGTCCCTCTGATGGAGCCAGGAGCTTGGGTGGTATTCTCAGTGTGTGCTAGACCTTGTGGGATTCTGAGCAGGTCACTGCACCTCCCTGCGCCAGAGCTTCCTCTCTTCGAAGTGAACATGTGGAACTGGAGGATTGCTAAGTTTCCTCCAATTGGAAGTCTACAGGGTGTCCCTGACAGTGTACTTAAGAGACCTATCCTCTGCTTAGCTCAACCAGAGAAAATGCAGGCTTGTGGAGATTGTCTTACACTCGATGACTTGTGCTCTGACACACAAGGAAATTCATGTTAAACTTTGACTGGTTGGTACCTGTCCCTAGCCATTAGAAACCTGGGAATAACTTTCTCCTAGCGATGGTACCCTCTGAACATGCTGGCTGCCTAGTGTTTCCAAACTTGTTGCACCTTCCTTAGTCTGCCTCTATAGGACCCACCAAATATTTATGAGCTCCCCAAGAAAGAACAGTCAACAACTTTGAGATAGCCACAGTCTCTATATATCAACTGCTCTTAAACACCACTTTCTTCCTCTCCTGCTCTTAACTTTTTTCTTTTTGGACAGGAGAAAGTTCTCTGAATCAACTCAGAAGCTCTGAGTTCTTGAAATTGCACTTCTGTTTCCTCTAGAATTACCCATCTGGCCCTGTCAGATATTTCCCTTCCCTCTGAGAGGGAGTTTTAACTTTCATTCATTTATTCCTTAGCACATTTGGCATGGTGAAGGGCTAATGGGGTGGATATCTGCTCTGTAGACTTCTATTTCCTCTGGATACATAGCCTGCTGTATCTCTTGGAGCCTCTCCCACTCTGCCACTCAGGTGCAATACCAATGTCCTGGAGCTGGACAGACTTAGGAAGTGGGGTCGAGGAAACAGGCAAGGAGGTCCTAGAATAAGAGCTGTATCCTAGAATAACAGCAGGGGCAGGAACTGGGTGTGTAGATGGCCAGGAAGGTGAAATGATTCATGACCAGACCAGGAAGGTAGTAAAATGCCTTTTCCGCACCTAAGGCACTCATAGAAGCTGAAGGAGCAGAGAAACCCGGAGACTCACCCCTCAGTGACTTACAGTTGCCTCCATCAAGCTCAGTTCTCTGCTTGTGGATGTCCATTCCCAAACAGGGAGCTGGCAGTGGTCAGTGGAGTTCAAGGAGCACCAGGGTAGAGCTAATCCTTGATAGCACCAGCTGCTGTTCCTGTACTTAGTTCTGTGGCATGTCCTCTCAGGGTACCCCTCTGCTCCTGCTGCTTGTGGACCTTTGGTCATCTCTATTCAGGGAGCCTGCAAATGTCTAGACTGATTCTCTAAGCTAGTATTTCACTTTGAAAGTTCAAAGTATCTGATTACATTAAGAAATTGAGAAGCTGCGTGTTTAAATGTTCCACAGAGCATTATCCTTTAGTCTGAGACTTTGTGTATCTGTAATCCTTCCCATCTGGGTATGATAACACAGCAACCTGCCTGCTGTTATCTGTCTCTTGGAAGATGCCATGTCTCTGTCCTCAGTCCTTGGGTTTGTTTCACTCATTTTGGTTAGTGGGTCAAATGCCCTTTTGGGCCACAAAGTAAACAGGTTTCAAATGAAAGAGATGTCCAGTTATCTTTGTGCTTTTATTCTGTAACCAAGGAAGGCCCTTACTGTTTCCTGACCCAAACCCTCTACCATTTAAGTTTTTTATTACCTTCCCAAGCCTGATGAAGTTGCAGCCATTTACCTCCTTATGGTTCCATGGAACACCAGTCTTATCTGTGGCTTGGCTTGGCACCATAGGTTTCATAGCTTTGACCTGCAATTGGATTTTTCTGAGAATTTCTTCCTAGCATTGATTTAGGCCAATTAAATCGGCGAGCTTTCCTCTGTCCCTCTTAGCATCCTTCACTCACAGATTAACGACTCCTTCAGCCTTTTCCACATCGGATCATCCGTCCTCTGGGATGAAGATGAAAGCACCCAGATCTATCATGTTTTCCTGCACTCAAGGATCCCAGTTAAAAACCTGCAGGTTCTAAGTAGTTCCTTTAAGCGTGAAGTGTGAAGTGTCACTCTGGGCTGATCCTTGCTTTGTGTCTGGGGAGAGTTGGTCTTTGGTTCCTTTGCATATATGTTTCCTTGCTTTTCCTTTCTGAAAACTTCCAGTATTTATAATCTCCTTGCTTTTCCCTTTCGAAAACTTCCAGTATTTATAAAAAGGGGATTAAGTAGTGCACTGATCCTACACTTTTCTTGTTTCATGGTAGCTTCACTTCTTAGTAATTTTCCCATGTCACTTTAGAGCCAACAAAATGTTAATCCTGTTAGGTCTGAACAGTACTTACATCTTCACAGTCTAGTAACTGTTTGAAAAATGAAAGTTCATTCATTGACAGAAAAAGTATTTTCTTCTTCTTAGGTATTTTTTTTATAAATTAAAAATGTATATAATCATGGTTACATGTCTTGAGATACATATACATTGTAGAATAACCAAACTGAGATAATTGATATACCTGCTTACCTAAATTCATTATTTCCAAGTATATAATACATTGCTATTATCTATAGTCACCATGCTGTACAACGGACCTCTTGGATTTATTCTTCCTGGCTAACCAGAGGTTAGCCAACATCTCCCCGATCCCAAAAGAGGAGTATTTTATTTCATCTTTAACTAACCACAGTTACTCTCTAATGAGAGATGTGTGTCTATCGGGCACTGTACAACTTCTCAGAAGCTGGGACCAGACTGGATATTTCTCCCCTCATTTCCTGTTCTGTAATGATCTTTGTGTTATGCATGCTTTTTATTGTAGTAAATGTCTAAATCCCATTTTCAAACTATGATGTCATTGAAAAGAGTGGAGCATGGGTTTAATGTAAAACCGAAAACTGGCTTGTGCTGGTAGCTCATGCAATGCCCTAAAGGGGCCAGCCATTGGTGTGCTTCCCTCAGTCCCTTGCAGCCTAGAAACTCACAAAACTGTGGTTCATTGGCCGTACTCATGTCTTGGGGAATATTCTGAGCTAGCTTATGTCTAATGCCACTGTGTCAGGCTCATGCAGAATGCAGTAACTCATTTAACTCTTGCAGCAATCCCATTTTACAGAGAAGAAAACTGAGGTGAAATGAATTGTGCCAGACCCTATGGCATTTAAGTGTGTCGGAAATGAATTTTGAACAAGTGTGCGAGCGTGGCACCAGAGTATACACTAACTCATGATGCATAACTTTTGTTCCTAATGAGGGCACTAAGTGTACATTTATTTTCTAGTTTCAAACAATGCTTTTGTTTTGTTTTGCCACTATCTCTAAACAAAGACATTTACTTTAAATTTCAAAGTTCCCTTTAACATGAAACAATCCAACTTTCTAAATATGATTTTAAGAATAGTGCAAGTTACATCTTTTCAATTTTAATTTCAGTCATCACACTTTCTGTATGAATGTTTGAGTAGCAACCACCCAGTTTTGTCACCTCTAAGTATCCCACTGATCCAGCCTTCGCCTTCAACAGGTGATTGTGACCTGAGCTTGGAGGTGGCACTGCAGGAAGTCTCCTGGTTCCATATGGTAAACTGCCTGAGGACACCCAGGCAAGACTGGTTTCTGCAGCACAGGTGTTCATTTCAAATAAATAGGCTGCTTGTTTAATGCCCCATGAGGAGTTATCTCACCTACTGAGACTTCTACTCAGTGGGTGAGGGTGGGCCAGTAACATGGGCATCGCCTGGGAGCTTGTTAGAAATGCAGAATTCCAGCCACACACTCTCTCCTGAATCAGAGTCTGCATATTCAAAAGAGCCTTAGGCATGAATTTATTTGCACATTAAAAAACTGTTCAAAACACAAGTGCATGCCTGCATGTGCGCTGCTTATTTACTTCCATGGACAAAGGGCATCCTTGGCCTACCTGGGTTAAGCATTCTGCCTTGCATATGTGATCCTCAGAAGACAGCTCAACTCCTGAGTTTTAGTCTGTCTTCTAGATGAAGAAGTTGAGGTGATCTCTGCAGTCTCCACCAGTTCTCCAGTTTTAGTAAAAATCCCTAAGCAGCATAGCTTTGTAATCATTTATTATTGCTTCTATTTAAAGCCACCTCTGGGCATTTACATATTTTTAACTCTACACTCAACTGCTAAAATCCATTTCCCCAGAATGTGACTTAAAACTGCTCGCATCACAATCACTTAGGGACATTGTTAAAATGCAGATCCTGGGCTCCAGACTTCCTGAGTTAAAGTCTCTGGGGGTGGGTCCTAGAAATCTACATCTTTAACCTCTGTCTGAGGGTAGGTATAACACTCTAAATCTCTTGTTACTCTCCAAAACCCGAGGTTTTTATTGGCTCCTTCTCTCTCCCCCCCCCCTCTCCTTTCCTCCTCCTGTAACTCTTCTTCCTCCTTGTCATCTCCTTCCTTAATAAAATGGTGGCATGGAGTCATAGTGGGAGAAAGGAGACTTGGGAAGGGAAACTAATTTGAAGAGGGAAAACACGGAACTCCTCACGAGACAGATGCACAAAGTGAAGAACAAGGTTGGAGAACAAGGATAAAGGATACAAGAACAAGGATGAAGAACAAGGATGGAGAACAAGGATGAAGGATGAAGAACAAAGACTAGGAATGCAGTCATCTTAGGGCATTAATGGGTGTAAGGAGAAAGGGTTACACCAGAGTGTAAGATGTTTCTGAATGCTCCAGCATCCTTCCAGGAGTGAGAATGTGGGAGGGAGCTACAGGGATGTAAGGGCTCAACTTTGAGGGTTTCTCAGAGACCGTGGGTAGGAGGAAAAGAAGAATCAGGGAGGCATCCTACGAGAGCTTGGAGAGGCACAGTTCTCTTGGGAAGGGAAGACTATGGAGTGGGCCAATGACCATCTATGGGGAAAGTAGTCCTCCCCAGAAGGACTCTGAGAACAAGGGCTTGTTGTCTTCTATGGTACAGGCATCCAGGCCTTTAATTTAAGAGGACAGTGTGAGAAGCAGAGGAGGAAAATGACAGGTGCTGTTGGTACTTTTGCAGGGCTGGGAACCATTGGGTTAGTTTAAGAGCCCGGCCATCTTGATGGGGAGTGTTTGCCCTTGGTGCTCATGTGGTACTTACATGGTAGTGCCTGTAAAATTGCCAGCTGAGGAAGGAAGTGATGTGGGTGCAATGGGGGAAGATGGTTGGTAAAGACAAAAACATTCTTGGCCAGTTGGCAAACATTGGGAGAAGCAAGCTGGAGGCAAACAGATGTCAGTTTTTAACAAGATGCTAGGACATTTTGGAAGCAAGAAAGCCATCCTCTCAGCCTACTTCCAGGAGGGATTGGTAATTTTCTTCCTCATTTGAACTTTGTCAGCTACTTAACATAATTCAAACACACTCTGGTTGTATTGACAGATGGTCAATTTCTCCAGGGAGCTTGGACCACGGACACCATCAGCCATCAGGGCAATTCAACAAGCATTTCTCTTGGGTGTGCCATATGTGTGCATAGCCTTTGGTTACTGAGGATTGGGAAGGGCTGGACTGCCCTGTCAAGAGGCATGGTATAAAAGAGATTGATGGACATCCAAGCTTCCAATAAAAGGCAGACTTACACTCTCTGTTTGTATAGACACAAGTTCTCAGGATGTGTAACTTTGTTATCAAAGGAGCCAATGAGAAGCAAATGGGAAAATGTTTTTTAGGCAAGTGTTGTTAGCAGGTCCCAGAGGATGGTTTTGGAATTTCTAGACTTCAGTTCCTTTGGACCAACATTACTGAGTTAAGGATAGAGGATAGATACACTACTTGACTTTAGTTTTAAGGAGACCAGAGTCCAGAGCAATAGACATCTGTGGAAGCAGATAATTACAGCTCATCCTGACACAGCCTGCAATTGGGCCATCACTAGATGCTAAGGAAACATAAATAGGGACAAACCTAGGAGCTGAATTTGATTAAGGCTTGAAGATCAAGTAGGAGATTAAATGGCTTGTTTTTCTTTTTCTTTTTGAGATTATAATACAATTACACAATTTCTCCTGTACCTTTTCTCCCTCTAGCCCCGCCTCCTACTCTCTTTCAAATTCATGGCCTCTTTTTTCATTGTTATATGCATATATGAGTATGGATGTACATATATATTCCTAAATATAACCTGCTCAGTCTATATAATGTTACTTGAATGTATGTTTTCAGGGCTGACTTTTTTCTTTTTCTTTTTAATGATGTGATTCCTCTCTGGCAGCCTTCAGAGGCAGGATACATGTTTTTTTGGTGCATAGGGTATATTAGGGACTTTTAGTTCTCAAATAGGTCACCTCAGATGATGCTTTCTGTTCTATAGGCTTTTCCCTCCATGCCTTGCTTCATTGTTTTTCTCCTCCAGAGAAATCTAAAGCAGGGAGGAAAGCAGCAGGAATGACGGCCTGGTTCTCTTGCCAACTCCTCCCTGTGCACACTGTCAATCTAGGGGTGGGGAGGAATCTTAAAGGTTTCAAGAAGGTGCCCCAGGATGCTGTCTGGCTAGTACAGGGGCTGGTCAACTGGATGGGCTCTGAGGAGAGACCGTTGTCTGTGCATGGCAAGTGCTTTGGCTTGGGGTTCTAGAATTCACTGCTTTGCTTCTGTATCTGGGAATGACCCATCTTTGTTTTGCTCTTCCAACCAATAGAACCTGGGCAGCAAACATGTGATTTCTAATGTAACAGTGTCCAAGGTAGAAAGATATAGAGATTTTGACAGTTGTCCACCCTCTTGGTAAGACCTAGAAGTAGCCCATCCTCCTTGGTAGGAGTGAACCTTTGCCTCCCCTACACTGCACATGAAGCAGCTCTGTCACAGCGTGTATCTTTCATGTGCTAATGGCTGTAGTTGGCTAAAGTGGGAAGATGGGTCTTTTCCACTCATGAAAAACTGATTTTGACCACATTTGTGCAAGAGCTGACAGAGGACTAAGGAGCTGGAGTAAGAGAGCCTTTGTTTTCAGGGTTTCAGGGCATGAAAGCACAGCAGGGGGCATACAATACTGTGATGATGGTGGTGGTGGCTGCCTGGCTGTCAATGGAGACACATTGGATGTGGGTAGTGGATGAGATCAGCCTATTGGAAAGGCTGATTGATGTACAGATCCAGGAAGGGCCCTGCAGAAAAGTGTAGTGAGATAGAAGTGTGTGTGTGTGTGTGTGTGTGTGTGTGTGTGTGTGTGTGTGTGTGTGTGTGTGTCTGTGTACGTGTGTGTCTGTTTGTGTGTAGGCCTGAGCTCAACCTTGGGGTTTGTTCATTAGCAGCCATCTGCTTTGTTTTTTGAGGCGGTCTCTTACTGGCACCTGAGACTCACCAGGATAGGCTGGCTAGCCAGAGGACCTCAGGGATCCATGTATCTCTGCTTCCCCAGTGCTGGGAATCCAATCATGTGCCATCATGCCTGTGAGTGCCAGGAATCAAACCTGGATCCTCATGATCAACCAACTGAGCTGTTTCCCTGGTCTAGGGGAGAAGACTTTCTGCTTTCAGTTCTTATCTATTGTGCCAAGGCCTTCCAGTGGCTGAGCCATTGGCACACCAGAAGGCAAGGGAATCTTGGTGTGGTCCCTACAAGCAAGTCTCTGGGCTGGAGAGGGATAGATATGTGGTTGAGGGGGGGGGGCAAACAAGAGACATCAACTGAGAATAGGAGGCTTTTAGAGGAAAAAGTTTGTCTCAACCTCCCTTTCAATTTCTTCCCCTTTGATAGTGTAGGAGCCAGCTGGTCTTTGTCCTTTCCATGATCAGAAACTGAACACAGTGACACGTCCTTAGGATGCTGTGTTAGCTTTGATGAGCAGTCTGGAAGCAGATTTTAAATCCTCACCTGGTATCTCCAGAAGGAATCAGAGGGAACATTAGAGATATTTTAGTTTACCCATCTCATTCCTTCAGATAAGAAAACTGAGTTCCCAAGGTGGCAGAACTAGAAAGAGGCTGCTCATATCCCGGCTTTCAGAACAACGATCCTCCTCTGACCTCAGACATGCAATTGCCACTTCCACTCTTTCCTCATCCCTTGACCTTGACTGTTCTTCTCTACTCCTCTCAAATTGCCCTCGCGATGGGAGGATTATCTTGATGCCATTGCAGTATCTAAAGGTTCTCCCTAACCTGACTTTAGAACTGAGATCTCAATGCCAGATTAGCATGCTCAGATCACATGACTTTTGGATTCAAACAAATAACTTGGGAGGAAAGATATGGGGTAAGTTCATATACTTTCAATAGGATACAAGTAGTAGAAGGATCACATTCCTGACTTTTGCATTATAGACAAGAGTCTTACGTCCTGTATGCCTCGGTGCCATGCCAGCCTGAAATGCTTATGATGATGTAGTCATGGCAACCATAACTGACAGGTGCACAAGAAGCCACAGTAAGCAGGATGTGCCTGACCAGCACACTTGATTTCCCAGAGAGATGGGCTCTGAAGTTTCATGTGTACGATTAGGGTAGAGGACCCTTGAAGTCTGAATGTGTGTCACCGATGACAGTCACCCACCATTGTGAATGTGAGGCACCTGCTTGGCTCTTTACTGTCCACTTCACTCTGCTTTAATACATGCCAGCTCTACTGTTCTTAGCCATGTCTCACATATCTCGAGCTTTATGTGTTCTTTTTGCTATCTATGAGCTATGTTGTTTCTACTTGTGTATCTTGTTTCCTGAGTGGAAGAATTGAACCGCCTTCAATAATGGAATGAATAGATTATACTCTGTGCGCATTTAGGTTGAATGCTTACATTTCCCATTTTAAAGTTCTGTTTCTAAGCTTAGGAGATTTTTAAAAAATGGTGGCACATTTTTTTCATACAAAGGTTAAAAGGAGGAGATAGCACATGGCTTTTTATCAACTCCAGTTACTCTCATTCCCTATCTTATTGGATCTCAGAATTGGGTCATTATGAGAGTTAACTATCAGATATAAAGACAGTTTAAAGGCTCTTTGTATACACTCCTAACTACATCCCTTCCTCAAAGCTCTGAACCTGTCTTCTCAGGCCTCTGCTGTTAGCTCAGCAGGTTTGTAGTGGCCTTAATGTGGCCTCGCCTGTAGGGCCTAGATTGTGATACAAGGGAAGAGAAAATGTCTTCTTTCTGTGGGCCTTGCTTTCTTTCATCCTTGGTGGCTATTCTGAAAATCTCTTCTTCAAAGAGGGCAGAGAGATACAATTTTGACAACTCATTAGATGCCAGTTCTAAGGTGGTCTAGAAGCTGGGCTAAGGACAAACATGGTCTTCCTTTCTAAAGGTCTTCCATCCATCTGTGGAACTCAGATGTGTTTGAGCTCTTGGAGTCCTTCCTCATGCGGGACTTGCCTTTCCTGCCAACTTGTCAGCAGCACAGACGTACCCAGGCTGCTTTGTGAGAGCATGACTGAAAGGTTTGCTGGCTCATTGATGCCTATGACACTGATGGAAGTCTCCAGTAGATGCTAGTCTTTGGGAGGCTGTAGAGTGAGGGTTCACCTTGAGAGCTGTGGTACTATGCCCTGTGAGGTAGTGATGTGGGTGATGTGAAAGGGACTCCAGGCCACGCAGCCCCTCTGTTGATTTTATTTTAGATTATGTGTATATGTGTATGTTTATGTGTGGATTTGTGCATATGAATGCAGTGTCTGTGGAGGCCAAAGGAAGCCATGAATTCCCTGGAGCTACAGTTACATGGTGTCGGGAACTGCACTCTGGTCCTTTGGAAGAACAACAAGTGCATTTAATCCGCATGCTGTCTCTCCAGCTCCCGTGGTCCCTCTTTTTAAGATGAAGAAAGAGACTCAGAGAAACTAGGAATGCACCTAAAATCACACAATTAGAGAGTGACAGATCTAAGTAAGATTTGAAACAATCGGTCATATGTCCCCTTCCATGGTCTGTGTTCTTTCTGTTGCACCCACTGGGGAAAACAGACTCGTGGAAGCCTAGTAGGAGGCGAAGGAGAAATATGGAAGGAATATGTTTGGAGCCTGGGGATCTTCCAGAGCTCGGGTCATGCACTCCTTTGTGCTGTCAGTCACATAACAGGGATGACAAGAAACACTGCTGGTCCCTTTCGCGGGTGGTAGGGAAGCACACATGCTTGAGGAAAGCAGGCTGCTTAGGTTGCCAGGTGTAAATGATGGGGGTAGAGTGTGAACCTAAGGTAAGCTGGTATAGCATGTGCAAGTGCAGCTATTTGTTTTCAGTGAGGGAACGATGTAATATGACTGCGTTGGTTTCAGAAAATTATTATTATTTTTATTGGGGTTGAGTGGATTGTAGCTTGGATTAGGGTACGTTCTATAAAGAATAGTTGTCAATGCAGTTAAAACTTAGGGAGAAGGAGGATTTGAGCTTTACTTGGAGGAGTTGGGGAAAGGTTTGTAGTAAAGCTGATGTTGGGTTTGGCTTGAAGGGATGAATTTGAGGAGCAAAGGGGTCCTTGGAGGTGAGACTAGAGAACCTTTTTTTGTCAGGCTGCAGTGAAAATAGACTAGTGTATCAGACCTGGATTTAGATAGTACATTGCTTCTAAAAGGAGTAACTACAGCTTATATATCACAAGATAAAATCAGGAAGAGCAGGTGGTGAAATAGGGACGAAGGAAAAACTAAGGTAGGAAAAGCGAGATGAAGGACTGAGGTTAGCATAGTCGGATGGATTTGTTCCTGTTTTCTAGGGGACTTACTCTCCCAGGATACAAACTGAGACCATTATAGACAGTGAAGGGCAGGTAGAAACTGTGCTGAGGCAGTGACAGCCAGCTTCTGTCCTATAACAGCAGCAAGAATAGCTGGGCAAAGCTGTATGTAGATCAGGGATGAAAGGCTGTGGTGATGGAGTGGGCATAGCCTTACCCATGCGTGTGCGTGCAACTCAGTGCCTAGCACCATGGCAGTCACTTAGATTCTTGGGGTTCTCAAGCTCCCCCCACCCTTGTCTGAGCATGATGCTCTTTGATTCTTACTAAGAACTCCAGGAAGCATGCAAGTGCTAGGTTAAGCCCCTGGAGAACGGACTAGAGCTCTGTTGTTATTGATTGAAAGCATACCATGCCCAGCATGGACTCCAGGACTCTGCTCCTGCTATACAATGCTTGAATGTCCTTTTCATCTCACCCACAACTTGTCAGTCTCTCCATGTAAGGCTTCATAGGTACTGCTTCATGTTGGGAAGAGGGTTTTTGTGACTTTGTTCTGACCTCTGATCCCTCTGAAGCCATCCCATGACTTGTCATCACAAACCTCTTTCATGTTGCTGTTTCAAGTGTTCTGAGTTTTCTGTGCAGGTGGATAGATGCTGTCCCCTCAGCTCTCAGTGCCTTTATGCTTATAGAAGCAACTAACTAACATGGCCTTACCTTCCTCTTGTATCTTGCCATGTGTCTCCATATCACTGGGTTCGTGCCATGAGGATATTTTCTGTCTTTCTTTAATCCCACCCTTCACATTTTATCAGGTCTGCTGATGCCTGTCAAGGGGATAGGAAATGCCTATTCATGTTTAGAAGCTCATACTTAAGATTTCCATAAGGAAGAGGACCAAGAGGGTGGACTTGTGCTTGGTTGGCTGGCATGGAGATATGCCACGGTGTTCTTGCCTTGGTGTACTGGCATGCCTGGTGGTCTGTATTTAGTCTGGTGATACCTAGTGGGTGGGTAACTTCTCTAATTGAATTGTCCATTACAGAAGCTAAGTTTCTGGAAAGCCATCCAAAATAAAAGCAGCCATTGACTAAGCACTTTTCAAATGTCATCTCTAGTCCTCCCAACCATTCTAAAAGTAGTAGTTACTCCATTTATAGCTGAGGAAACAGGCTCTGAGAGGGCTGGTGATTTGCCAGAAGCTGTCAAAGTCTAATGCTGTCTGGCCCCATAGCTTGGGCTGTTTTCAAGAGTATTGTCTTGCAGTTTACACCTAGGAGAGATCTGGAGACACTTATGCGATGTCCATGTAGAAAGGCTAGGATCTCCCAAATGGCAAGGTGAATATTTGGCTACATTTTTCAGTGTGGAATCAATTCTTGAGCTGGAGAGATGACTAAAAGACTACCGACAGTAGTCTACTAGCCTCAGGACTCTGAGACTTGTGACTAAACTAAAGTTCCTTCCTTGGGCTAAGACATCAGGGAAGAGAAAGAGGATATTAGCCAGGATAAATGTCGTGGCAGAGGAGCTGAGTAATGGCTATCAATTTTCTAAATACAACCAGGGAACATGGAGCTTCTTTTTGGAAGCTCTCACGAAGACAGCAGCTCAGTGCACCCTCTTGCTGGACTCATATTCTTCCAATCTGCTTCCGAGTCTGTTCTCTCTAACCTCTCTAGTCTGCCTCTCCTTTCCCCTTCTCTTCCTAGCATTACATTGCCTCTCTAACCACTCCCTCTTCAACCAATATTGAGGAGTATTCTCTTGTCGGTAAAGAGAATATCCATGGTGTTACCAAGGAAGGGCTTTCTACTATTTATGAACTCTTACACAGTAAGTCATGGGACAAAATAGAAGGTGAGGCTCCTGGCCTGGGGGACAGGTTGGTTATAGAGGTTCTATATAGGTTAACTGCCCTTTCTGGCTTCCATACAGGGAACTAACAGGAATGAGCTGTATCCGAGGGTTAAATTAGGTCCATCCATTATATCCTATGTAGTTGTGGTCTACTGCCTACTGCTATGGGCCTGGGGACATCTTATAAATGTGGGAAGGAAGAAGCAGGACCCTATTACTATGACCTGGGTGGAATGCCAGGGATGAAGCACTGAAATGTGACTGTAATTAGTAATGTAAACCTAATGGAGTTCACTGAGCTGTGAATTAAGTGGAGTTTTTTAACCTTTATACTTACAGTTCAACTTTCCGATGATGGTTTGGCTTTCCCAGGGCATCAGTCTATACTAATCATGATGACTCTAGGATTTTGTGGATCCTGTATTTTGTTGACACTCAATAAGTAGAACTTCTGGCACATAAATTAGCCTTGTGAACTTGGTTAATACAAGTCTTATCCAAGGATGGAGCTACTTCTCCAAAAAAAATGTCTACTTTCAAAGTGATACTCTTTACTTTGGTGGGTAATTTAAAAAAAATGCCCTTTGTGGAGATTTCTGGGAACAAATATGGCACACTCCTAGGCTACGCTTCAGGCTTACTACCTGTTCAAGGCACACTTTCCTCAAGAACATTCTTGATACTGCTGCATCGAAGGAACTTCATAATTTGCAAAATGATACATGAGCAGATCTAAACAAATACTTCACAAGAGGGTAAGAAAAAGACACCTGAGTTCTAGGTACCTTTAGAAAAAAAGCTTTCTAAAAGCTGCATGTAGATTGAGAAAAAAAAATCAAGAAAGGAACATATCTCTGTTTAGGAAGAAATAGAACTAAGTAATATTCATTGTCTGCTTGTTTCACACTAGTTTCTGTAATAAGGATCTCCACAATGGACTTCCAGAGCTGCTCTTTCAAACAGATAAACCTAATTTTGTCTATGTGACAGTTGAAGACATCAACTGGGGATTAGGAGAACAGCATTTAAGCCTATATGCACAGGTACTATATCATGTCAGACTACTTTTTAGCAGGTGACATAACACAGAACTCTCTTGTTTCTGTCTTGTTCAACAAGGCATTGGCCTCAAACCTAAAATGACAGAGAGATTTCAAGGTCTCGTGATATTATGGGATAGCTATAGGGAGGAGGTATGTTTCCTCTAGTTTTGAAGGACTTGCATAAGCAGGGTGGGAGGGGATGTTGGGGCATGGCTTCTACCATGTGTCAATCACCCATGTTAGAAGCAGCATAAATCAAATAGGTAGTTGGATAGGGGGTCTAGAGAACTTGGGGATGAAAGATGGGATACATGAGGCTGCTGAGATTTTTGTACCTACACTCAACTCTCTGCTGTTTAAGATAGACAATAATAAATTAATATTACTATAAAGAAATGGGCAAATCCATTCTTCTTGTTGTGTTAGTCTTCTTGGTTAATAGCATCAGGTTGAGTTTCCTGTGAACATCCTGATTTATAAAATCGGGGATCTATGAACTAGAAGAGTAGTGTAAGTGAAGGGACAAAGGCTGCCTGACTGATGGACAGTCTCTGTGTCTGTTTTCAAGAAGCCTTTTCTGTGGGATTTGCTCCCATTTTTCATGCATATGTAGGTTCTATAGCTCGTGATCACAAGCTGAGGGAATGGAGCCACACTCATGGGGAGAGGACACTTCAGGAGCTGTGATGAGGTGGAGAAACGAAGCACTGAACGTCAACTCACAGAGCACAGAGTGACCTTCCCGCCGTTCCTCTGTTAGCCTTTCTTTCTCCCACCTGGAGGAGTGCAGACCTGTAGATCTCACTGTTTGTCCCCCTGCACATTTCAGGGTCTGCTCTAATGCTGCTGCCTCACCAACTTCATTTAATCATTTAATTTGGGGAAGTGTTACATTACCCTCCCCCCTTTTCCCTGAGGTCAAATGTGGTCTATATAATATATTACAACTGGTTGATTTGGCTCTTAAGACCTTTTAAATGTATAGTTTCTTCTTCTCTCTCGTCTCTTCTTCATCCCCTCCTCTTTTATTATCTCATGCTGTTTCTGGTCTCCAAGTCAATTCCCTAGAAAAGTTGATGAATATTAAATTTTTAAAAAAGTGTTTATTATAGTTTCCTAAAAATAAGTGTGAATGACACCCACAGGTTCTATTTAATTCACATTTGTATTTAATTTTTGAAGAACTCATGTTGTGTTATGTGTTTTACCCTCATAAGCACCATGCTGGCTTTCCTCTCAGTCAGCTGTTCTCAGCCTGTGATTCGCAACCTCTTGGAGGTGGGGTCAAATGACCCTTTATCAGGGTCACCTAAGACTGTTGGAAAACACACAGATATTTACATTACAAATCATAACACTAACAAATTATAGTTATGACATAGCAACGAAAATAATTTTATGGTTGGGGTCACCACAACAAGAGGATCTGTATTAAAAGGTTGAGGCATTAGGAAGGTTGGGAACCACTGTCTAAGTGCTCACTGCTGAGTGGGTCTCTTTCAAATACCTTCTCTGATGACTTGTCCAGTGAGGATGAGATGCCACTGCCTTTCTTTCTTATGAATGGACTATGTGGGCACACTGCCAGTGGCAAGCATGAGTGACTTTGCAATCAGAGGTTACACATTTTGGGCATCAGCACTGCAATTTCACCCTTGAATTCCTCCAGGATTCAGGCGGATGCCATATGGTCCCCGTGACTTATTTACAGCTCACTTGTTAGTCAGGTACCACACTGGCTACAAACTCAACACCGGCTTCTCTCCTGTCCATGTGGATGGCAAATTGAGGACTCTTTATTCACTAGGAAGTGCCTTGCACCAGGAGCATCACCAGCTGATTCTCTGTCCCACCATCTCCCTTTGATGGAATAAAGCGATCCCTGTATGGCATTGGGGAAGCTTAGTTTTATGTTTGGCCTGGTTAATACCCTGGGTTGTTGTTCCATTTTTACATGTTATTTCTTCCTCCACTGTCTCTTTGAAATTTCTCCCTAGTCACATCAGGATGCTTTCCTCTTTTTGCTATTTTGGGCCTTGACCTCACCCCATCTATCCTAGAATTCTGTATTTTAAAATAGCCTCCAGGTTACTGTGGACGTGACATTATCAATTTTTCTTTTTCGATTTCTACTTTACAACATCTCTATCTGTCTCTATCTGAAACTTGACATTTGGGTTTTGGATGCAGCTTGAGAAAGGTCTTGGAGTTAGGATCAGGACAAGCTGAGGGAAGGAGCATTGGACATTTTCTTCAGAGGGGCTCTGATGATGCAGGGGGAATGAGGAATGTAATGTCTGGGTCAGGGCGAACTCAGTTCCGAGGCTTGTTCTCTGGCAGGATGTATACCTAGGATGTCCCGAGGCTGCCAGCCCTGTGATGTACCTCTCTGCAGCATACTCTATATACAGTGTTACCCTTAGCATCTTTATTCTCAAAAGGCCACAGAAGTGATTAGTTTGAGCATTCTGGCCCAACATGCTTCCTGTGTTAGGTCAAAATCTTGCAGGACAAGCTTAACGAGAATGGCTTCAGTGGCAAAGATAAAGCCAACTGGAGTCTCAAGGAAAACCAGACCCTCTTTGGAGATAATCTAGACTGCATCTGTGTGAGGAGATGAGGACCCTGAAGCAAGGGCAGTGGGGTTGGGGCAGGGGTGGAGCCCCTTTCCAGGCTGAAGCTGACAATGATCAGGATCACTTCCTGCTCCTGTCGCAAGTGCCTGCCCAGGGTTGTTAAGCTAATTGTTAAATTAGAGTGGCTGGGGAAACAAATTGCTTCATGATGGGGTTTCTCTGACTGTGTCCAAGGCTGATGTCATCTGGCCTTGTGCCTCCTTGGTGGGGTGTATGTGTGGGGGGAGTGGGCAGGCCTGACATACTTGTTAGTGAATCTTTATCAGTTGCAGCAAGAGCCTGCAGCTCCTCTGAGTAGCCTACATTCTCTGTTGTGGGGAATTCACTGTACTTACTCCTCTGCACTTTAGTGTTTTTTTTTTTTTTTTTTTTCCCTGATTCCTGAGCCTGGCATTGCTGGTGTTTTAGGTGATACTCTCCAGGACTATGAACACAGTTAGAGGACAGACCATGCAAGTGTACTGATTAAGAAGACCCATGGCTAGGTGAGGTGAGGGTGGGGGATGCTATAGTAAACTAAAGGGTGATGCCCCACCTGAGAGGAACAGTAGGTACTGGTCAGTTTCAGCTGATGCAGGCCGTGTAGGAATGTGGGCCCCATCCTGCTGTAGATTCTTCTGGAAGGGCTGCAGTTATGTTCTTTTGTGAAATTGCCAGGCTTTAAAGTTTAATTCAATTAAAGTTATTACGTTGATGAAACATTCTATTTGTAGATGAGTTTGACTTATGTATCTCCAGTTTGCAACTTTTTATTCTGGTCCAAAGTCAGATTTTACAGATAAAAATAAAGCAAAGCAAAACAGATCCAGAGAAACTGAGCCTCTGGGCCAAAGTAACAGGGAGAAGGTGAAAGAGAATTCCTCAGGCCTTTGATGGCTTGGCATTGGTCTGGGGCTGGGCATTATCTAGGCTGGATGCACTGGCCAGAGGAGAGTGGAAATAGTCAACAGGGCAATGTCCCCAGCCCCAACACTGCTCCTCTGCATCTGTGAGTGACTGGAGCTCAGATTGGAGACAGCTAAGAGTGTTCGGAAGGCTTTTGCAGACGGAGAGAATGCTTAGGCAGAGGTTGGCCGGGGGGCGGGGGGGGGGGAGTTGGCTTGAAGCCCCTGAGGCTATAATGTACCTGTATGCCTCACTCATTCATTTTCTTTCTCATGACACGCTTACATGTCATTACACTCAGGCACACACCTTGACCATCTCTAGTCTCTCTTCGGAATTCCTCAGTCCTGAAGCCCCTTTCCAGTCCTGCTACCATCTTCTCTGATGAGGAGTTTCATCCAATGGGACAATTGCAGTAGGCTTCAAGCCTGACTGCCCTGTCCCCTTCCTCCATCACTGTCTGATAGGTCTTTGTACATACAAGTTTGGATCTTGGCATGTTCCCATTCAGTGTGGCAGTAACACTTTGACCCAGCTTCACAGGTTTTCAAGTGCCATGGTGTGGTTGCTCTGTTCATCAGACTGGCTGCCTGGGGATCCAGCACTACCAGGTGGAGGCTTCTGATGTTTTGTTGCCAATTCTGTATCAGAAGATTTTTTTTACATAGGATTGTTTTGAGGAACAAATGTGATCCTTTGTGTAGAGCGCTTGGCATGGCACATACTACCACTCAATTTAAAGAGCAATCCAGGGGCCTTTTAGCTGGGACCCCATTACCTATCCCATACTTCAACCGTGTGCAAGTATCTGCCTGTCATTTCTGGTTTTCCATTTTCTAATATGCATATTTTTTGGCATTGTAGTTTTTTTGTTGCTGCTGTTGTTTTTTTGTGGAGACTGAGTCACAAATTGGCTGATTACAAATTCTGTATATCTGAATTTGACTTAGAACTCCTGATCCTCTTGGCTCTGCTTCCCCAATACTGGGATTCCAGTTAAGGAACCACCATGCCCGACTTTGCTCTTGGGTATACTTTGGTGCACGGGTGTTTGTGCTCTTGCCATCATTTTCTTTCTCAGTATGAGCTCTCTGAGAACAGGATGCAGGTTTGACCCCCTGTAGCAAGTGCTACAGATACTCAGGAAATGTTTGTGAAGTGGATGTCAGTCTCAGCGGAATGGTTGCCTGGACTTGGCACCATGGTGATGATTAATTGATAATGTCTCTCTATAACAAGTAGTCTCACTGGGGCTGGAGAGATGGCTCAGTGGTTAAGAACACTGGCTGTTCTTCCAGAGGACGTATATTTGATCCCTAGCATCTTCATGGTGGTTAACAACTCTCTGTAACCTCAGTTCCAGACACTCTGATGCCCTGTTCTGGCCTCTGTGGGCACTAGGCATGCAACAGTCCATACATACAAGCAGAAAAAACACTCATACACATGCAAAATGGTTTCATGGATATTTATTGGGGATTATTTGTTTGGGGGGCATAGTTCAGGCCCTCACGGATGCCGCATTGTAACAGGGAAATGGCAGACGGTAAAGAGGCCACTGAAGTGTGTGTGCTGGGATAGTGACAGGCTGATGCAGAATTGTGACGTGGAGAGGAACAGAGTGGCACTTTGCAGAGGAACTGAGCACAGTCTTATTATCCTGAGAGCTCCTGGAAACAAGGGTGTTTCACCCGAGACTAGAACAGAGACCAGCTCCTTGACTCAAGAACAGGGTTAATTGTGATGCAACTGCTTTAAATGCTGGTTTAACAAACATTGTTTATTTGTGTCCACATAGAAGCCCTTATCCAAAGTACTTTGTGAGTACCAGGTTTTCTGTCTCTGTCTGGGGCTGGGACAAGGGCTGTTGATTGTGTGTTTGTTTTAAGCAGCAGCAAAGCAGAGAGCTGTGGCTGCATTGGGGTAAAGAAGGCAGTGGGGTAGGGAAATATTCTAGTGTACTTAGAAAATGATAGTGTTATACTTGCATGCTGTCGAGGTGAGGTCACTGTTTTTGTTTGTTTCCTGCTTGTGTGTAGATGCCGGGCAGGGAATCTGAAAGCAGGAAATGACTGCAGTGCATCTCTGACCTTGCTCATGGTCCTTTGCCTTGAGTCTGACAGAAAGACTGTGGTAGTAGATGTGATCTGCAGCTGCAGAGGAAACAGTTTTGTTTTGTTTTTTTTTTTCCAAGAAATGCAGAGATCAAGACGTGCATTCAAAATCCATGCATGGTGGTATGCACCTGTAATTCTAGCATGTGGAAGGCTGAGGCAGGATGTTCTCTGAGTCTGAGGACAGACAGCCTGAGTACATGATACATTCTAGGTCAGCCCAGGCTAACAAAGACTGTCTCAAAAAATATTGTTGTATAATAATAGGAAATATATTTTAGTTATGCTTACCTGTTCCTTTGAAGGAGGCTGCTTTGGGGCTTGTGTTCCCGCACAACCCCTTTTTAACTGTTGGAAAACCGGCTAATTTATTTTTGACCACACCTAACATTTAGAACCCAGAGTCCAAGGCATCTACTGCCACCTGGTGGCAGAGCATATGGCTAGTGGGTTTTGGAACTGGTGGGTACGTACACCAAAAACTGATTCTGCCTCTGAAGTATGGAATCACGGAATATTAAAAATGTTAACGATCTCTTAAATCTATGGTTTTATTTGGAATGAGACATGCTTTTAAAAACCTTTTCTTACTTAAATACTTACAATAATAGGAACTCATGATTTCCCACTATTCTGTTACCATTCATTCTTTTAGTTAAACTCTTCCTTCCTTCCTTCTTTCCTTCCTTCTCTCCATTCTTCTGTCCCTCCGTCCCTTCTTCCCTCCCTCCGTCCCTTCGTCCCTCCCTCCGTCCCTCCTTCCAACTTCTCCTCTGTCCCTTCCTCTTCCCCCTCCCTCTCCCTCCCTCCCTGCCTCCTTCCTTCCTTCTTTCCTTCCTTCCCTTTTTAAAGAAAAGACCATTTGTATTTATTTGTTCTAGCATCTGCCTTTGGAGAGCTCCATGGTAAGTTAACAACTGCCTTAAAAAAGTTTACAGGGACCTGGCTAAACCTGTAATCTTGTCTTGAGGTTAAACAGTCACAGTTCTGTCATTCATTACTGTGTCATGCTTTTTAGAATCCCTCCTAGCCATTTGTTTCCTGCACTTGTATTGCCAGTGTCCCTGCCTAATTGTGTTGCCAGGAGTGGATCCAACTCAGCTCTCCAGGTGTCATCAGAGTAGTGACCCCTGGAATTCACAGACTGTCAAGATGTTCAGCTTCTGGGGCATTCTGTGTTGCACAAGTTAGCTCTTTTGCTATCTTTCCATAGTGCTGACTTCTCTGAGCTTTTGTATAATGGAAAGCCAAAAAATTTGTATCTTCTTTTGTATTTTTGAACTTTTCCCCTTTGGATAAAATCAAGACTTGGAAAAAATGTCATTATATGGGTTTAACAACAACAACAAACAAACAAAACAAAACAAAAAAACAAAACCTTACATTTTGAATTCCAAATGTTACTAGCAAAGCCATAGCTCTCTTGCAGTGTAGGCCAACTTAGGCTGTGTCTGGGAATAGACCTCCCGTGATGGGGAAACTCTGCATTGCCTATCAGGAGTTTATATGGGTGGGTTTTTTTGTTTTGTTTTTTTTTTTTTTTTGTGTGTGTATGAAGTTACTATATCATACTTTATGTTACAAATTTTCTTCATGCAACATGCTCTGAAAATATTCTATGTGGCTATAGTTATTCATGTAAATATTCCATAATTGGCTCTTAGAAGCTATTGTGTTGATGAGAACATTTGCAAACCAGCCCAAAGCCTTGTCCACAGTGTTTCCATAGGATAGACATAAAGGGCAACAATGGCTGCAGAGCGATGTGTACATTTATGATTTAAAAGGTAGATATCCAGACATAAATTTTATCCCTGTTAATTTTGTTCCACTGTTCAAATTTGCCAAGAGTTCTGTTGGTTGTTTGCTACTGAGTCCACTATACCAGTTTTATATCATCTGTCCATATTATAAGCATAATCTTTGGTCTTTTTCTCTGAGGAAACGATTTTTTTAAAAGAATTTAAACAAACACTTGAGGGGGGAGCGCTGTGGTGTCTGCGGCCACCACCAGAGAGCCCTGTTCCACACAAAGTGTTCCTCTTGGTAAAAGCCTTTGGGTCTTGTGGCTTGTTTGCTGTGATTCCTCTCAGTTGTACCCTCACGCAGCTTTTACCATCTTATCTACAAGAGTATCTTGAAGTACATTTGCCAGAGGCTTAGCAGAGATCCAGAAACATATTCTGCAACATTCTGCTGTCCATTGTCATGGCTCTGTCGTGGAGTGAAGTCAGGACAGCACACATTGCCCCGGGGCGAGCATCATTTAAGAGGCTCTGGTAACTGTTTAATGAGCGATGTGCTTATGTACCTCCATGTGAGAACATATCCAGTCCCAAAGACACCAGTAAGAAATAGTCTGCCTATTCCCAATTGATCTCCTTACCTGTGTCTCCCCTGTCTAGTTGTCTCCAAAGGAAACTGATGGCTGAGATATGGCTGCCTTACCAACAGGCTCAGGTTCTTGTTTCCAGTGTTATTCGGGCCAATCTGTCTAACTGCTGACACTATTCACACAGAGGTATGTTGATTCTATTTTCACAGACAAGCCAACAGGCCTACATTCTTATGTTTGTGCATTAACACATAGTCATCCTGATATGCTCCCACCATTTAGAAGAGGTGATAGGATGTTCTTCCAGTTACAGGCCTTCTGGGTTACCACTCTGCATTATCTGTAGGAGGAAGGGAAATGGTGGACCACTCCCAGCTCACTTTCGTCCAGCACTGGAATGTGTTAGAATGCTACAGATGGGCCTCAAAGCTGTTCTGAAGGTAGAACTTGAGTCCTGGGATAGGAGGTGAAGATTTGACACCACCAGGGTAATGTACTCCATGGTTCCCATGCTCCCTGGATTGATGTACCACTGCCCTTCTGGAAGTAGCCATACCTGGACTTTCACTGAGGAAAAGATACCGTGTTCCTTTATTTTTAGGACAACCAAGATGGCAAACATAACTTCAGGCATCTGTGATGTAATTGCCAAAGGAAAAGTTACTTCAGATTTCTCTTACTAGAAGTAGAAATTCTATTTGTTTTTTTTTTTTTTTTAAGTGATCTTAGGCTAACCAATGTTCCAGAAAGAATTTTGGTCAGGTAGCTCTCCAGAATTCCACAGGTAGTCTTAATTGGGGGGGGGGTGGAGTGATGGTATCTGCTCTGCTTCAAAACAGAAAAGTAAAAGAAACAAGATTTAAACAAACAAACAAACAAAAATCTCTTGCTATTCCTTTTTACTTAATTTAAACAAAATAAATAAAAAGAAACCCAACACAAACAACCAACAAGCCTAAACCTAAAAAAACAAACAAACAAACAAAAAAGAAACCACAAAAAACCAAAAAGCAAAAACAAACAAAAAGAAACCAGGGTGATCATTGCAGATTACAAGTGGTAAAAATGGGTGCACGGTTGCCATTTCATTTTCACTCTGCTATGTCCTTCCTGAGCAGTGCATTGTGGGAGGCCCTTGGCTCCATGACAGGCAGTAGTGGATGGAATCAAAAATGCAGAGTTGTAGAGGAGTTCACAGTCTGGCAAAGACAGTCCAGTCTGCAGACAGCAAGAATGTAATGAGCTGGCCAGGGTTTCTCTCAGATGAGCTGAGCTGCTGCTTGGTAAACCACCCTTATAAGGAAAAGGCCACCTTGTCTTTCCCCCAAAACTGCAGGGCACATTTAGTTGCCACCTGCGGGGATGGCAAACAGCATCAAGGTTTCTACTGCTTAGTACAAGTTTAACAAACCCACCCTAGACAGACCTGCATTCCTCTCTGAAAGATTGTATCTGTTTGACCTCTTGCTTTAGTCAGGGCCATTCCATTCTTCCTTTTATCTTTTTCATCCTAAAATAACTCTTTAATTGCATATTTATGTCTTGAGTTTATCTTTGGGGTGAGAATTGTCCTAGGTAGTCTCATCATGGTCTGGCTGTTGTTAAGGGATTGGGGTGAGTATCCGAGCCATAGCCCAGGACTCTACAGGGCAAGGACTTTAGACTGTGGTTGTATTTGCATCTCTTAAGAGTCCTCACTGGAGATCTGGTGGCACAGGGATTGGTCACTCTGAGTGGTCCCATAGTCCAAGAACTGATTTATCTCATAGGAGCAGGACCCTGCCTGTATGGGGTATAGGACGAGACAGATGGAGGCCTGGGGAAGAATATAAGACACAACACTGTCAGCTCAAGGCTGATACCAAAATTAAGTTCCAACACTGGATACATCCTGCCTCTCCCCACATCATCCCCACTCTGGTGCCCCAAGGATGGTCTAAGGCAGGTTGAGTAACCCAGGACCAGCTTGTCCCAGTCCTAACAGCCCCCTTTCTCTGGAGTTACTGCTACAAGGCAGACTGTTGGTGCAGTGAAGAGCTTGTGACTAGACTAGCAGCCAGGGCATTCTGTTCCTTCCTGTATTTTCATCATTTAGGATGTGATCCAGAGTCAGTGCCTCCCTAGTAAATGATTGTTGAACAAGTGAGAGCTGCTCTTCATTCATTCATTATCCATTTATTCTTTCACTCAGTGCTCATTTTTTGTTTTGTTTTGTTTGGTTTGGTTTGGCTTTGGAGACAGGGTTTCTCTGTGGCTTTGGAGCTTGTCCTGGAACTAGCTCTGTAGGCCAGGCTGGCCTCAAACTCAGAGATCCTTCTGCCTCTGCCTCCCGAGTGCTGGGATTAAAGTCGTGCGCCACCACTGTCTCAGTGCTCATTTATTCAATGATTTTCTCAGTCAGAAATTCAAGATACAGTAACCAACAGGAGCTGGTTGGACAGACAGATATAAGGAGAGCTTAAATGTGGAAGTTCAGTGTGAGCCTGGAGAGTTAGATGGAGGCAGAGTGGGAACAACATTCCTAAGCCTACAAAGAACATACACAGTGGTCCAAATGGAAGAGACAGCTTAGAATGGAAAGTGAAAGCTGGCAACATCACAGTGGTAATCACAGTAATGCACACATATACAGTTCCTGCCATGTGGGGTTATTATATTTATTATCTTAGTTAAGGGTTAATAACATCCTCCTTATTTTGGAAAAAAAAAAAAAAACCCAGAGGCACAGAAAGATGAAGTGATTCAACCACTATCACATGACTATGGGTGGTAGCATTAGTATATGATGGTGGTTGGTTCCAGAGTCGTTGTAGTGGTAAATCATAAGTCAGTCATTCTCTAACTCTGTCTGTCTGTCTGTCTGTCTGTCTGTCTGTCTTTCTCTCTCTCTCTCTCCACCCCTCTGTATAGCACTGACTCTTTCTCCATGGGACTCTTGGCAAACCATTAGATATGCCTGGGTTTTGATGGTAGGGGTCAACTTAGAGGATGTCTGTTTGACACTGACAGAGCTTCTGGCATATTCTTCCTTTCCTTGCTCAAGTGGATGCCTTGCTTTTTCTTGTGCTTTGTGAAGAGACCTTCTTGATAAGAGCAGACTTGGAAGAATGGTTCCCATCTCTGAGCTGGGAGGAGGAGAAATAGAAAGGTTTTAAGGGCCACTATTCAGGAAAGGGGCAACTTCTCCTAGGGCTTAACCACTTTGAATGATTACTGGGGCTACAGGTTTTAAGAAATGGGCGGAGAAAAATAGATGAGTTGATTGACATCTTTACCCCAAGTGATTGGCCCAGAAAAGAGATGGACAGGAGTATTGATTCTGCCTTTTTCTACCCACTTCAGAACTGATAATCCAACTCCAAGTCTTCAGAGTCCTGTAGTAAGTCACGGTAGCCATTTCTTGAACCCATGCCTTATAAATTTACCGAGGGGCTATCTTCTACCCAGAGCTCATGATGACCACTCCCTTGGAAGCCCTGTGTCTGCCAGAAACAGAGTTGGCATAAAGGGTGTCTTTGGCATTCTACTTGCTGCTCATTGCCGCCTGCTCTGAAGAAACACGTGAGCCACACATTGGTGTTCGGAAAAATTAATGTTTTCAAGATGCACTCCACATAGTCTTACATGTCTGTGTCTTTTTCTTTCACCAGATGAAAGAAAAGAAGCATTCTTAGACAATTACTCCCCAAGGGAGCCCAAGGTCTGGCTTTGTTTACTGAGTGTTTTTAGTTACGACACATGAAGGTCTGGGGTTTTTTTGGCTTTGGACTTTTTTCTTTCTGTTTTTGGTTATAAAGATAGGGAAGATGAGTGAATTCTCAATTAACAGGGTACTTGGAAATTTCAAAATTGTGAAAGGCATGTTCTTATGTGGGTACAGTTGTCAAGTCCTTGAGATAAATAACAGTAAAATATGACAGATGGAACTCTGGCTCAGGGCTTACCTCAGGCCAGCATTGTAATCATATGTTTGGAGTTATCCATCTGCATCTGTTTGGAGCCACATCTCCACTGAAAGCTGCTTTACTTCCCCTGGATTCTCTATCTTCAGTGTCTGCTGATAGGTGTACTATGGGGGACACAGCCATCATCTTCCTTTAGACTGTGCTGCCTGCCGGCCACTACTTGCAGCTCCCCACACCTAGAACATGTGAGTAGGGATGTGGGAAAGGCAGAGCATGCCACTATAAAGTTCATGTGTTATGACTCTCAGCACCATGTTTTTGGCAGATACCACTGAGGGACCATATAGCTCTTTCCCCAGTGTCCTCCATGTGAACTCATTAGTTTAGACTAGTGGTTCTCAACCTGTGAGTAGTGACCCCAGTCAAATGATCCTTTAGCAGGGGGTCACATATCAGATATTTACAATACATAGAAGTAGCAAAATTATGGTAATGAAATAGCAATGGAATAATCTTATAGTTGGGGTTACCACAACATGAGAAACTGCGTTAAAGGCTAGCAGCATTAAGAAGGTTGAGAACCACTGCTCTAGACTGGGGTTTGAGAAGAGACAATGTTGTGATCACTGACCAAAGCCCCTTAAGATGTCTAAGTGGCAGATAATAAATAGCTGGAAAGGAGCTTTGGTTCCTGCTGTTTAAATTCACAGAGCACTCATCTGGATCCTTGTGGCAAGTGAGGGATGCAGAGCAAAGCCAGGGGTGAATGGCATTCTTTTCTGACCTACAGATGAAACTTCATCCAATGGCTGCTCAGGTGGATAAGCCTGGTGGTGATTCTAACTTGTGGGCTCCTGAGACCATCTCACATTCTATATCCTGTGAGCAGGCAATGGAGAAGCAAACTGTTGCCTGTCCCTAAGGGAAAAAAGATCTGCGTTTCTATTTTTGTCAGCCTGAAATGCTGTGAAAATTACCAAAGTAACAAATGGCTGTGCTAAAAAGTTATAAAAGCGTATAAAACACAATTCTCTGAGTGTGAAATTCCCCTTGTCCTTAGGGATAACTTCTGTTTGGTGTATTTTCTATCAGAACTCTTTTTGATGCACATTGAAATATATACTCTGTGTGTGTGTGTGTGTGTGTGTGTTCACAAAGTGGAATAACACAGATTATCACCATTTATTTTGAAAACTTCCACATATTACAGCATGGGCATCCTTTCATGTTAGAATACATCAACTTGCTTATCTTTGTTAAAGTTTTCTGTATACACTACAGACTGTCATAGTTTATCTTAACTAATTATTATTGGGAGTAATTTAGGTTACACTCCCCTTTTTATTTGCTGTGACTAAATGCTGCAATGTGTGTAAATAGTGACCCTGCATTAGGTGAGGGTCTCAGAAAGGTGGAGTTGCTGTGTTGAAGGCTATGAATGCTAGAAATATTGATGAGTACTGCCTGGTCATTATCTAAAAATCTTATATCAGTTTATTCTCCAGCTAGGCTGGGTTTTATTTTGATTTTTGTTCTTAACAAGATGATTGATAAAATATGGCCGGCTGTTATTATTTTTATTTCCCTAGTTACAGCTTTTCTCAGATATTTGTATTTCTGTGCCTATGAATTGTCTGTTAATATCTTTAATTATTTTTATACCAGATTGTTAACTTTTTTCTTCTGAGCAGTAGTTCTTTTAAAATTAAAAATATTAATCCTTTGAATTATATATTGCTGCAAATTATATATTGTGGCAAACATTATCTCTTGGGTGTTATTTTGACACTTATTCATGATTTTATTATTTTACCTACACCTTTTTTTCCTGTGATAACTTAAAATATATTTAAATATAATGCATCACAATGTTTAAAAAAATCAATACATTATAGGTATTTTTATATAACTTCCCTGCCTGTTCATTAAGACACTTTCCATAGATAATAGTTAGTATTAGTTTCCTGTGAATACTTCAGGTGTTTTGTTTTGTGAATATAAGCAATCTAAATCTGCACATCACCAGTTTCTTACCAAGAGCCATTGAATATTCACTCTAGGCCAAACAATCGAAAATCTGATACTAAAAAAGATGCCTCTAGAGTTTTGGATTTTGGAACATTTTCAAGTTTTGGGTTAGGAATGATTACCTAGTGAGTTATATGCAAATACTGAAAATCTAATAACGTAAATCTGAAACATTTGTGGTCCTAATAATTTTGGCTAAACTACTTCTGTTAACTGTTTTACGTTTTGTATCTTCAAGTTACTTATTAGTACTTTTGATTTTAGGGATGGGAGTGGTACTGGAGATTAACCAAGGCACCACACATGTAAGGCAAATTCTGTACCACTAAGTGCAGCCCCAGCCCTTCAGTGGTTCATCCTGAAGCTCTTGGCATGCTAATTCACAGAAAGCCTCCCATTTCTTTCCCATGGGTTTCATGCTCTCCCATCATGTGGGTATGCCACGCCACAGTCGTGTGGGCTTTTGCTCTTCCGAATGTCCTCAAGGAATATGGAAAACTGTGTGCTGTTTCACACATTTAACTTCTTCAGCATTAAGTTTCAATAGTTGCAAATAACATATAATCTAGCCTGTTGAATATTGTATGTAGGCTTTAAATATATTTTCTTCAAAATCTTGGATTCACATGAATTGGAAAACACAAGTCTCAGGAAAGCAAGCAGCCAAATCAGATGTATTCACGTCCTGTCAGAGAACGGCTGACTTCTTTTTAAAATTCAAGCAAGCATGTTAATTAGACACCCTCTGTGACAACCCTGTCTTCAGGATTCTAATTCTAAGATCAGCAGACAGGTAGATAACTAGACTAGCCATGCTCTTTGTCTTCTGGGTGAAATGAGACAGTCATTCTGCAAGGTTCTCTTCATGATCTTGCCTCATTTGTGGCTTGCCTGAACTTCATGCATCAGTCACTCACTCCCTGTCTTGCTTAGCTATTATACTATAACAATTCCCCCAAACTATAATGGTTTAGACACTTTATCCTTTCTTATGGTTATTGGGGTGACCAGGCAGCTCTGTTGTATCCAGATTCCTTTGGTTCTACTGGGGAGATGGGATGGCAGGAACCTCCAAAGACACCTTATTCATGTGCTGGAAGTTATTTCTAGATGGGAGCTGGGACTCCTGGGAATTTCTATCTAGCATGGTTCTCTTCTATGTGGCTTATAAGTCTCCTACCGTGGCAGGAGATTCCAATTCTTGACTCTGTTATTTTTAAATGTCTTGTTCAAAGTTGGGCAGTATAGTTCAAAAAGTGTAAAAAGTTAAACAGAGAAAATAAGCCCTCTCATGGTTGCTATCCGGCCCTTGATTCTCAAGTGGTTTGTGTGTCCATCTAGAGAGTAGGGATAAGGAAAACCAGCTGTCTCGTGCTCAGGTAGACCTTCCCACCCACATCTATCAGTACTTTCCTGCTATCTTTGACTGGGCTTTATTTGTGAATGACATGAGGCCAGGATTGATGGACTCTCAGGGATGGTGATTCATTGCTGCTCCACCTAAACAGCTCTGCAGGAACTTACTTTCCCATCTCTGTGGTGCTGAGGCTGTCCACATGGTTAATTATTTTAAAGTAAGGCTCATTCTGTAGTCCAGGCTGGCCTTGAACTTGTGTTCCTGCTGCCTCAGCCTCCTCAGTAAGGGATTATAGGTGAGAGTTACACCTCTGGCTGATTCCTTTGTTTTTAGAAATAAGGACTAAGAGGCCAGTGAGATGGCTCAGTGGGAACCACCAAGACTGATTTTCTGAATTTTGATCCCAGCGCACATGTGGTAGGAGAGAACTGACTCCTTCAAGTTGTCCTCTGAGACATATACATGTATGCATACACATGTATATGTTCATACACACACACACATACACACTCACACACACAGACACACATATACACAGATACAGACACAGACACACACACAGATACACACACATAGATATACACACAGATACACACACACACAGGCACACATAAACACAAACACAGACACACACACAGATAAACACACACACACACACAGAGATACACACACACACTTAAATTATTACCTTATTACCTTAGATGTCTTATTACCTTAGATGGTGCATGTATGCAAATACTAAGGTATTTATCTCTGATTTAATTGTGGATTGTCCCATCCAAATATTGTAAATTTTTTAAAAGAAGAAATTTCTCAGAGAGTATATTTTAAAAGGTTGGCTTTAGATATGTGCTAATCAATATCTAGTGTTTCTTTGGGGGCATAGTGAGCTCATTTTAGTCCCTTTGTGCTTTCTGCTCACAGTTGCCAACCCCAGTTATTATGCGGTGCTTTGATTTTACTGCCTAGAATTGGTACTGTAGGACATCACAGGGTTTGGAGGAGATGGAGAAGGGTATGAGGCGAGAGAGAAGGGCCTGTTTGAGCTTGGTTCTTGTTGTGGTGATTGGTAAGCTCCACTCCCTGAGTCTCGGATGCTAGGTATGTGGCAGAGAGAAAACTAACATCCATAGACACAGGCAGCCTGTTGGCTTGAGGTACCCTGAGGTCATGAAGTTACAACTGTTCTTTGTGGGCAAAGAAACTGCTCTCAGTAGAATGAGATGGAGGTGCCGTGCTATGTAGAAAGTTCAGGTCACATTGACCTCTGGATAGACAAGGCCACTTGGGTTGGGTTCTGAGCTGGTTTTCCTGGGTTGCTAAGCTTTCCTTTTTAATGTAGGTGCTTTGGGAAAGGCTGCCAAGTGATCACGGTCTGACTAGGTGAGTGAGATTGGGAGGGTTGGGAGACTAGGTGAAGATATCACTGGGGCCTGATCCTTCACTGCAGGTCACTATCCGAGATCTAGACTTCTACTGGCCAAAGTGTAATATCTCCTAAGGGCCTAGTATCAAGCTGTTATCACAAATACTACAGAAGGGATCAGGTTGTCATAGCACTATACACAGTGCTTACTCAAGAGGGAGCTGGATCCAGAACAGAGAGGCCCAGCAAGACTGAGAAACAGCTGTTGGTTGGTTGGGGCTGTTGGGGTGGCGAAGTTGGGGATTCAGTGCAGCATGGAGCTTCTAGTGGCTTGCTGGGAGAAGTGGGAATCCTCAGAGAAGGATAGGAAAGAGGGAGGTTAAGTTCCTTCTACTTGACTGTGTGGTTTTTGAGCTAGTGCAGCAAGAGGTTTTGTGATATCTTTCTAGGTCAAAGGGGAGATAAGATCTCCCAGAGGTCAGAGGTGAGCAACTGGAAAGCTACACAAAAGCAGGGACAATACAGGCTAACCAGTCTCCGTCTGTCCCCCTTGCTGCCTAACCAATATCTGAGGTGACACTTGATGCCATTGTACAGATCCACAGTGGCCCTGCAGTCAGAATGTTTTCTGAACCCTGAGGAGAGCTGAGGCTCAGTTCTGTGTCTAAGGTACATAGTATCTAGCCCTTCCTGCATGGCCCTCTGCCAGATCTCTCCTAGCCTGCCAGGACAGGGAACTCAGAGTCTGTGTGAGCAGACAGGGTACTTCATAGAATTCAGTCAAAATACTTAAGTGAAGCTAGTGCTGGAGGTAAGATAGGAGGTTGGGGACAGAGCAGACTCACCATCTGTGAGTCACCCAGAGGAGTGGGTTAGAGATGCAGACCTCTGGCAATGCAGCAGCATCTGCATGAATCGCCACCCCTCCAAGGTGTATCTGCTGCCCATTAAACTTGGAGGACTCTGAGATGAGAGCAGGGTGAGATTAGCTTGGAGAGGCCTCCTGGGGGAGGTGGACTTGAATTTCAGTGCCTGAGTGATACTTTTTAAAGACACCATTCTCATGTGTGGGCCCAAGGAGACTGTTCACCCAGGGATGCTGGATCTCATAGGGGAAACTGGCAAGTGTTCATGCCATTCCCCAGGTGGTGTTTCTGAGACGTTCAGTTGCTGACTTCCATTTGCCACTTGGGCATTAATTGCTGAGGGGCTGTGGGAGGTGGCTGAGTATGGTGTCTGCTAGAGAGGTTCGTGTTGAAGTCGAAGCGCAGCTTGCAGGGCAAAATGGCAGCCGGATGGAGCCTACCTCCTGGAGTCGGGTAGGAGGAGAACACTGTGAGCAGTCTCCATCCTGGTTCACAGATACCAACAGCTGTTCCACCTCTTGTGTGCTCTCCACCTCCAGTTAGTTAGCTGCACATATCTGAGGAATGTGGCTAGTGCCGCTGAGAGATCAGTGGTCCCAGTGGTCCTGGGAGGTGAGTGGGAAAGATGTGGGGTGTGATTGGCTCTCTCCACCCTCGCTGCTGCTTGCCTTCTGCGCCACACACGTGTGCTGGCTTTATCTGATTGAGAACACAGTGTTTTTCTCCTGGGCGGTGAAAAGATGGAGAGAGAACAGTGCCAAGGAAGGAAGGAGAGACAGTGAAGAGAAGGGAACATGTCGCAGTTAAGACACTAAGTAACTGCAGAGCGTCCGGACAGGCGGCCTCCCTCTGCCTCTGCCATGGATGGGTACTGCTGGCCTGCAGTCACTGACTGTCAGCAGAGTGGGCTGAAGGAGCCACGCCAACGTGAATGGCTGTGCTTGCTTTGACTATGATGAAAGAAGGAACCACTGTGTCATCACTGTTCAAGACAAAACAACAACAAAAACCTACCTAATAAGGCCCTGTCCTGGCAATAGCCCGTCTTTTCTAATCGCACTACTGCTGAAGGACAATCCTAGCAGTCTCTTGGAACATTTTATTCAACTTCTAGAATGGCTGTTTTAAAGGAAGGCTTATGAAGCTCTGTGGGAATAGTAGAAATGAGCGGTGGTGGGCTGGGGAGCACCAAGTGCTCTGCTTAATGGATTGAAGCCAACCGAGAATAAAATTCCAGGCTGAATGGGTTCCTCCTGGGCTTCACCCAATGGGTGACGCTATGTTGTTTCAGGGTTCACTGTGTGCGGGGGAAGTGTTTGCATCCATGTTGTTCTTTACTAGTCTTTATTCTCTTTTCTGTAGAAGCAAGAGAGAGGATAGAGCTAGCTTCCTTTTCTAGTCCCAGCATCAGCACCAGAAGAGCGTTGCAGTTTATGCATGTGCTTATAAGGGCATGAGGGCTGCCTGTCTGCCTCCCAGGTGATGTTGCTCTCTCACAGCCCCTGTCTGTCCAGGTCTTCTGCTGTGGTAGAGTCTCACATTTCAAGTCTCATGTAAGCTGCACTAGAAAAAATGGCTTTGCCTTTCTTATTTGGAGATATACTCTCTGGCCAACCATAAGCCAGGTCCAAGGCAAAAATGTCAAAGGTTGTTTGTTGGTCATTGTACATCCTGTGCTGGCACTGCCTGCTTGTTAAGAGCTGCTGTTAGCCTGGCTCTACTGTGAAGGAAAGATGCTGCCTTCTCTCTGGAAGTGAGCCTCAGAGACCTTTACAAGGCAAGGCAGATCACACCTATGTATCATTTGATGAAATGTTCAACTTCTTGGAAGGTGATTCTTGTCCAGCAGACCTGGCAGGGTTGTTTGGGCCCAACGGAGCTGACAGATGTGAAAGTACTCTCTGAGCTCAAAAGCACTGGCCACATGTGAGCAATGGATTCTTGTTATTCACAGAAGGGAAGACTGTGGGTCATTTCTGTCTGGAGAGAGGAGGGGGCTTTGCATTCTTGTGTTAACTACTCACAAAATTCTTGTCCATTTAAGGCAGTAACAAAATTACACTAACAGAGCATAGCCTCTTGGGTGGTGAGGACTCTGCTGTGTTCCACAGCTGCCCTTTAAGAAGGCTTGCTGAAGCAATAGGGATGCTGGGCAGGGACAGGACGGAGACTGTGACCCCGCCTACTTTATCCCTCTTTCCTAGCCCCCCCCCCCACAGGTCTTCTGCCTTGTCTGAGTCCTTCAGAAACATGAACACTATTTCACCTTAGAGTGCCAGGAATGGCAGAGGCTGGAGGAGCCCCTTTCACAGCACGGTAGAGGTCAGGAGGCTGGGAGGAGAAGCTGGCATAGCCCAGGCTGGACAAAAGCTGCAAGGGATAATGTGCACATAGTTGTTGAATGAAGGTGCTCTAGACCTGGAGTCCCCTCTGCTTGCATTTCTGTGATCAGGACGCCCTGTCACCAGAAGGGTAGCCCTCTTGTGTAAGCAGTCAGCTCTCTGGCTAAGCAGTCCCAAAGTGGGCAAGAACAGAGCATTCTTCCCCTACTCTTGCACCCTTTCCAAGCCTGAAAAAAATGTGTGGAGGCTGAGGTGTGGTAGCAGACTCTTCTCCTGCCATCCAGGTAAGGTGGCGTGGCCTACCCCGAATCCCATGCTCATTCAGTCAATCAAAAATCACTGGAATGCTTCTGAGATAAGGCACTGTGCCATGTAGTTTGGAGGACCCAAAGATGATTAAGGAGCAGCTCTGACCATGAGGCTGATGGTCCAGTAAAGGAAAAGGGTCACACACAAAGGAAGAAGTAGATTGAAAAGGACATATAAAGGAGGGAAGATCAGGGAAGGTTGCCCAGATTCTGAGCCATTTGAGTCAGACATTGGAAGACTGAGGGTTTGACCCTGAGAAAGGACTTCAGCAGGAGGTGCTGGATCAGAGGCATGGGATAAGGACCACAGGTTGAGAGGGACAGGGAACCGAACTTCTAAGGGCAGGGGAGAAGGCCAGACGGAACCTTTTGTCTACCTCACATGCCAGAGATGCCAGGGGCTTCCCTCCTCCGCGCAGAGCCTCACAGTTCCTCTGTGAAGCAAACCCTGGTCTTTCCAGTTCATAGAGGAGGAAGATGAGGTAGAATGACTGAAGGAGCTTGCTCAAGGCCAGGAAATATTAAGTAGGAACCAGGATTTGAACTTGAATGTAGACCTCAGACCCCACGCTGCTGAATAGAATCTGTGAGGGGAAGGAGGAAGAAGGACCAGCAAGCCCTTTGCTGGCCATGGGGGTCTAGCAGTCTTGGATGGGGAGTGCCCCATAGGGAGGCAGCCAGACTCCTGGACTTTTTGGACTGGTTCTAGAGTCCAGGAGGGTTGAGCATCTGGCTTCCCATTCATCATCTTATTGGAAGAGCCGCTGGCCTCTGTGTGGGAGGCACAGGAAGCCAGTATGGTAGGAGATAGTAGAAGGAAATTTTAAACGTGGCCTTGTCTGTGGATTTTCATTCCCAAGGCTACCTCAAACCTTGCTCTGTGCAAGAGCCCTTCCTGACTCCCTCCCCCGCATCTCCAACCTCCCCTGGGGTCCATGCAGCCTCAGTCTGCACACGGCTGCTGCTGCTGCTGCTGCTGCGTTGTTCTGCACTTGCTCCTTTGTTGCTGTGAAACGGGCTCCCGGCACAGTCAGCCTCTGTGTGGGAGGACTGGTGGCTGTCTTTGTAGGCAGGCACTTGCTTAGAACAGGCTGCGTGTGAGCCCAACATCAGCGAATCTAGCCTTAAGTCCTTCCGTCGGTGGTGGTGGTGGGATGAGGCTCTGCCCTGGATACTGGCTGTGAAGGATGAGTTCAGGGTGGGATGACGGACCGCTTCTGGGATCAGTGGTATCTTTGGTATCTCCGCTTGCTTCGGCTGCTGGATCGAGGTATCCTGAGTGCGTATCTGGTCCTGTGTCTGTCTGTGTATGTGTGCATGTATATAAGCATGTGTGTGTAAGAGGGACATAGACATGGCGAAAGGAAAGTGGGGGAAAAAGAAAGAAGAAGGAGGCATGGAGCAACAGCAGGTAGCAAACCACGGCAGATAAAAGAAAGGCTGCTTTTCTGGGACTTGTGTGACCCAGCTGGGGATGGGGAGCACAGGGCCATTGGGAAGCAGCTGTACAACACAGTCACGTTTCTTGCTGGGTTTTCCCCCAAGCTCAGTGCTGTAGTCAGGCAACTTAAGCTGCATCTGAGAAGTGATGCTGGGAGGAGAAGGGGAAGCTGAGGTATACCTGCACAGCTCCTATCTCAGCCCAGCTCTGTGACCTTACATGGACTTGTTTCGTCTGAGCTTGTTTCCCCGTCTGTGAAATGGGCATTCTGGGACCTATCTGCCCTATCATATGGGGGTTATTTAACCCCTGAATGTAAAACAGACCATCATAGCCAGTGTGCACATACGTGCCTGGTAAATGAGAAGTTCTTCGGTGACAGGGTCATGGAGCTACAGCACTTTTCCTGGGGACAGCTCTTATGGACTGTCTACAGACAGAGCCTGTGCAGAATTTGTGGTTATGAAAAGGAAGGGGGACAGCTTGACTTTTCAAGTTACTCTGATCTTAATTTTTTTTACCCTCATTTATTAATGCAATCAACTCCTCTGGTAGTAACAAACCAGTCCAGAGCGTCCACTGTAAAGAAAGGCCACTGTGAACTTTGTGTAGTAGTCGGTTTACAAAATGTGGAATGTTGCATTTGAGAGCTTTGGCTCCTTTAAGAAGTTTTGGCAATAGTGAGACAAAATCTTTGATGAAAGATACATCTTGGAAAAGCTCCGTACCTACCCCAAACTGTATCTACCCCTCACCCCCACCCCCTGCCATCAGAGGTAGTCTCAGGTACACAAGGAGGCAAATGCTAGCTGGAAGCAGAGCTGCCCAGAGCAGATGTACCAAGACTTTATCGGGGGAGAAATCAAAGATGGAGGAACCCAAGCCAGCATACTGGGGAAGCAGGCTTTCACTAGCACTGAGAAACACCCGTAGTAAGCCAGACTTGAAATGAGGATTGAGAAGGGAGCCAGAAATTTGTTGGTGGGGATCATAGACTGGGGAAGGGTAAGAATACCACTGCTTTTCTGTGTGATCTCTGGCAAGTTATTAGCCCTCAGTGTCTCTGTGTGTCCTTCCCTTCCACTGCGTAGAGAGATGCCTGTGGTGGTGGTGCCAATTAAAGGGGCTGTTGTGGAGGTTAAATGAGAGGCTGCAGATGAAATGCCTATCCCAGTGCCTGTCAGGAACAAAATGCCTTTGACTGTTAGGTCTCATCAGTAACACACTAGTTCCCGCTCTCCTGCAGGCATCCGGGGAAAGACAGGAACAGGTGGTATGCAACAACCTAGAGCTGAGTAAGCAGCTGAGGGATTGCTAGCAGCATAGAGTGCATTTATAATTTTGTGAACAGAGGCCATGTGCAGTTTATCATATCATATTAATTTAAAGAAGAAAGTAGATGCTAAAATGTAAGCCATAATAATAATTTATTTTCAATTTTCACAAAATGCTGGAATCCATAGACTTCAAACTTGTTTCAGGTACTAGCTTCATTACTTTCTAAGGGTCCTTGAATAAATAGTCTGTCCTTGGCTCATTAGTCTTGGCTCAAAAATAGAAAGATTAATAATACCTACATCAAAGAATTTGCAGGAAATGTGTTAGGTCCTGTAAAATCATCCCACAGTAATGGATTTGTGGATTGATGGGTCTCTTAGCAGAAACTGGCTTCCAGAATTGTGTGTGTGTGTGCATGCACATTTGGCCATAATGTGTAGGTTTATGGCCATTCCTGTACACAGTATCTATAGGAGTTCCTTAACATGACGATACAGACTGTTTAGGGTTGGACATTGATCATGTCACTCAGTTTTAGTTGATGGACAATGTAGTATTATGAACAGTATGTCCACATGACATACTTGCATCCATATTACAACAGGATTTTGCATATAGTAAATATAGTAATGTTAGCCATTGTTGCATAGGAAATAGCATGTTTTGCAGATTGAGCTAGCTTGTGGGAAATGCTCAGCAAATATTAGTTGGATGAATGAATTAATGAATTAGTGAACGATGAACCTGCCTCACAGAGCAGTGAACAAATTTCCCTCAGATCTCTAGGGAGACAGAATTTTAGCGCCTTTCATCTGTTTTAGGATTTTCTCTTTCCCTTGCCACGCTGTGCCTTATGTTGCCTTGAAAGTCTCTGGCCTCAGGAAGGCAAGGGGGGAATGATGAGTTTAGCCCGGGAAATTGAAATAATGGACAGGCTGTGTTCTGGCCTGAGTTGTCTGTCTGTCTGTGACTGGAGGGGAAATGCATCTGTGACTTGACACACTTAAAAGGGAAGAAACATCAAAACACACCATGAAGCAGAAATAAACTTTACAGAAAAATATCTGTGTATGCTTTCTTACTATAGACACATTTTCACCTCCCCCATCATTGTTCGGCTAATAGTAAGATTTAAAAACTGAATCTATTGTTTTCGAGAACTCAACTGTGCTGCATACAAGGATTTATGTGATAACGAACTGTCAGCTTGCTCAGACATTGCATTTTGATGATTTATTCTCATTAATAACAGATGCAGTTTTTACTGTGTGTATTGTTGGGTATTTATCAACTCTACTGCCTATTGTCCGGGCTTACAGATGTTGGCTAAGGAGATAGTTGTCATGATGAAGACATCCACTAGAGAAAAAAGCTCATGCAGATAAGAAACACAAGAAGCAACCTCTTCTTATAGTATTGGGTTTTGATGTTTCTGCAGGGACCTGATGGGTCTGGCGAGGGTTTATCAGTATGTGGGATGTGTGAGTTTTTCAGCATGGAGGGTCTCTATTCTGCTCAACATTTCAGTCTGTTGTGTTGCCCATGCTTCATCTCACCTCAACCATGTGGGCCTTTTTTTTTTTTTTTTTTAATTTTTGTTTCTTTTTTATTTTTGAGACAGGGGTTCTCTGTAGTTTTGGAGCCTGTCCTGGAACTAGCTCTTGTGACCAGGCTGATCTCGAACTCACAGAGATCTGCCTGCTTCTGCCTCCCGAGTGCTGGGATTAAAGGCATGCGCTACCAACGCCTGGCTTCCCTGTGAGCCTTCTTTAACCCTGCCTGTTCCTCATTCATTAGTGCCTCATTTTCACTATGGCCTTCTCTGCACCCTTCCACCTTTCCTGCATTAACTACTAGAGCCACAGATGCCTGTTCTGCAGCCTTCCTGTCCTAGTGAGAACACCCGTTCTCACTGTCCTAGTACACTAGTACACACTCATGATACCTGTACCCCCATTCCCCATTGCTTGTCTACCAGACCATCTAAAAATTTCTCTTCTGTCTCATCCCCAGATACTCATTTTGTTCTCTTCTCCCTCTCCTTTTCCTGCTTGCTAACTTTGAAACTTTGAATTCCCCTTTCTCTTCAGAGTCACACATTTTCTTGTTCTCTCTCTCTCTCTCTCTCTCTCTCTCTCTCTCTCTCTCTCTCTCTCTTTCAACAGGGTCTTTTATTCAGCCTGGTGCTCTCTGAGTAGGTTAGGCTGGGTTGCCAGTGGCATCCAGGTTTCCTCCTGCTATATGCCTCCCCAGTGTTGGAATTATAAGCTACTGTGTACTGCTTCTTATACATGCATTCTGGGATCCAAACTCAGGTTCTCACTCTTGCAAGCCCAACACTTTATGGACTGAGCTACCTTTCTTGCCCTCATTATCATCATCATGCTTTTACCCTCCATCCAATACTTTCTTCCATTATTTTTTTAAAAATAAATTTATGTATAAAATAGATTAAATTTAAAATAACATAAAAGAAAGTATAGTGTAGACAATTTTTGGACATGGTAAAATGGTGTTTGGAAACATCTTAATGACTGAATGAATTCATAACATACATTTTGGGCTGCTTAATTTCTTCTTAGGACATCGTCTGCATTCTGATGACTACCATAAAGCACTTGGGATTTTGGACGAGGAACCAACTGGTTCCCATCCCCCAGTGTACGCTGGGTCATCTGGGCGCTCTTAGATCAACATAGTTTTCACATTCTCTTTCCAGCCCAACTCACGGAGCTAGATTGGAACCCGTGGCAGAGAAGGCTGGGGGCTGCTTGTTGCCATCTTTTAATGTAATGCCAGAGAGCAAAGGCAAAATGGCTTTGTGGTAAAACAATAAGAGAAATGAAATAGTCACTGTGAGAATAGCAAATACAGAGTAAAGAGAGGATGAACAAGGAATAAAATGTAAACGAATCTAATCTTTTGGGCAGATTTGTGCAACTTTCTTTAGAATTATACATATTGTCTATCATCACCTAACGAAACCTTGGGTTTCCTTCATATTCCTGGGGAAACATTCACCCAGTGCTCCAGAAAGTTGATTGGCCCCAGCTTGCCTTAGCGTTATAGCTCTCAGTGTTGGCTGCCTTGGGTTTTGGACCTAGAATGACAGTTTGTCACATTGTATGTAAAGAAAAATCTTTCCTTATTTATTCAAGGTAAGTTCTGCTGTCACTAGGTGGGTTCTGTCTGCCTTCTGCTGAAAGCAGAGAAAGGACGATCCCTTTTATACTGTAGGAGAGATGGGATGGGAGGTGGGTTCTTATCTAAGGCCTTCACAGAGTGAGGCTCCACTCTGGCCAATAGTATTCCCATCTCCTTGACTGACTTTTCTCTGTTGTCTCAACCTTCAGAACTCCCACCCACTCCAAGCCAAGTATTGATTCTGCTCAAGTGCAGTGCAGGATCAAGAGGCAGCTAGCCTGCCTGGCCTAGCTGGTGAAGGCTCTTTGGGTAATCTTGTCCGTACTGCTCTAGTTCCTGTCACTGGCTTGCTGACAGCCTAGTTATCTGCACAGCTTTGGTTTCTGTCTGAACTACACTCAGTGTCTCTGCTTAGACCAGCCTGCCACAGGCTCTGACTGCTCTCCTAGGATAGCTTTCCTGTTCTTGTTAGTGGCTGTGTGTGTGTGTGTGTGTGCACTTGGTGTGACCTGTAGCTTCTTTGGATACACTTCTGTGATTCCTTGCATCCCTTGGATAGTCACTGAGAAAAAGAAGAGAGAAGCACATGACAGAGACACCCATATGAAACGTATATTGGGCGATTCTCCTGTGCTGGAGTTTTTCTAATGTGATGAGTTTTGTTTGTAAACATCTTTCCCCTCAAGCTGAATATTCATACAAGACCAAGTGACTTTAACTTAGCTTTTAAAGTCACAGGCATATGTCTGCTATAGGAACCAGGCCTCTTACCTGGTAAGCAGTTTGCAACTGTCAGAGAGCAACCCCCTATCATACCCTGTCTCCTCCAGAGCTCCTCAGACCTTTTCCCTTTGTTTCCTTTCCAAATGTGAAGCTTCCTTTGTAGATGGTAGCCCACATTCCTCCTCTTCTCAGTCTCTTGACTCCTATGTCCTCCAGGAAAAGTACCCCTAATTAGTCACACCTGGTCCTGTTTCCTGCTATGGGTACGCAGAGGCATGGTGTAGGGATCAGAGGTTCAGTGTGCTCCCGTGAATAGTAGTAACAAAAGCCTCCTGGTGTTGCTGTGAGCTTTGAAGAAGCCAAGATGAGTGGCCAGCACCCAACGGGAGCAGGTACCCAGTGTTTTTCCTTTGGGATTTCTGTAGCTGTTGTGGATCTTAATTGCTTCTAGGGGGTTAGTTTTCTCCACTGTGAGTGGAGGGCAGGGCTTTGTCCCCAGAGGATAGCTGATCACTTCCGGAAGGAACAAGGGATTATCCCAGCCTTACTAAGGAGTTAAAAAGAAAACAGTGAGGATTTTATAATTGCTAGTATGTTACCTTGCCCTTTGGTTTACAGTACCCTACTCTGGGGCAGAGCACATGGCTTTCCATTTCACAGATGAGAAGCAGACTTGTAGAGATAATTACTTTGCCAAAATGATGCAAGTGTTAAGAGAAAAGCCAGGGTTCAGGACCCCTGTTTCCATGTCGCGTGGGTTAGCACCTATGCTGACTGTGACACCTGTAGAGATTCTCTGCATCTCCATTTTCAGCATGCATGTGAAACAGTGTCCAGCTACCTCCCTTGTTGGCAGGGTGAGAGGGTATCACTGTACTGCATTGTCTGCGGTGTTGATTGCCAGGTAAGATGCATCTAGGCCGAGTCCTGGGGGAAGAAGGACACCGAGACCTTCTCTTTGGAGAACTGGTATGGGGTTTCCCAGCAGTGTGGCAGAGGTTACTATGATAGGAGGAAAGGAAAGTAGCTCCCCAGGGGTAACATGGCCTCCCAGGGCCGGGTCTTCCATTGAGGGTTACATAATGGTTGTTGAAGGCTGAAAGGTATTTTCCTCCATGGTCAGAAAGTCAAATGAGTTTCTGGTGTAGATGGTGGCTTGCTTTTTTCACTTTGTGGATGGAGGTGGTTTGTGAAATAGTGAAAACCGCAGATACAGTGTTAATAGTTGAAGTAGTAGTAGTTTCTGCAGGTATTACAGGGACCTTTTAGGGGTTGGAGATCAGTTCCTGATCTATGGAACTTTATAATTCATCTCCTGAGAGGATCCTAAAAAAACAAAAACTGGGGCTCAAAACTCCTTAGGAGGACCCAGGTTCAATTCCCAGCACCCACATGGTGGCTCACATGATCTGTAACTAATTCTAAGAGAATCTGATGCCTTCTTCTGGTTCCCATGAACACCAAGTACATGTGGGTGCACAGACACACATGCAGGCAAAACATCCACACAGATAAAAAGTTAAACAAAAAAAGTACCACCAACAAACTAGCTGTTACCTCTCTGAGTCTCATAGCCCCTCTATCGGATTGTGGGTTACCTGTAAGTAGTCTCTTCTAACTCTAGTAAGTCACAGTTCCATGCAACAATACCTACAGCATCCACTAAACACACACCAGTAACACCTACAATCCTTGTGTATGATATCAGGGTGTAGTATTTCACATTGAATCCCTAAGAGAGTGCTACGAGTTCCTAGGAGGGAGTGGGCTGGATGAAGAATGGCATGCTTACTCATCCAACAAATATCCTGTAAGGACCTAGTATGCGCTATGCTCTGTTTGAGGATCTGGGAATAGTGTTGAGGAAGATAGTGGACTTGTCTCATGAATCTTTATGCCTAGTGAGAGGAGCTATGTCAACAGAAAGAACAATACAGTGACTTAATTATGAGGGTGGCAGTCATAGAATGCAGAACGTTTATGTGGCAAGAGTTGAAGTTGGAGAGAGAGGTTGAGATCACTCTATGCTTACATGTCAGTTACAAACAATTGGTGGTGGGGTAATAGCATTCCATTAAAATGTACTGAATAATACTCAAGACTTAGGAGCTGGGGATACCAAGATGCATAACTTGAGGTTCCTATGGCCTACGGGAAAACTTGGATGCATGGAATGTGCTTTGCAATAAAACTGGTAGGTAAAATTAACTAGAAATACATAGGAGGAAGAAAAAAAAAAAACTATTCACCTAGAGGAGTATATCTTTCCAGAATGTCAAATAGACCTTTGGTGAAGTCAGACATTCCAGTCAGTAAAGCAGGGGCGGAGGCAGTGAGAGCTGCAGGGGATGCCTAGCTGAAGAAGGGTTCAGTGTACCCAGAATACACTTGTGAGGGGAGTCATGGGGAACTCCTGAACACAAGAGCCTGGTTCTGGTGGGATTTAAAAAAAATGCTGGATGGAAGTTGGAACCTTGAGTTTAGATCACAGAATGCCCTACTCCTAGCAGCTGCAGGATGTCTGGCTGTGGTTCTAGGGAGGGAGCCGCTGATGTAGGAGATGCATGATTTTGAGTCTGATGCCCAGAAGTGATGGTGAAACTGACGATAGTCCAGGGAAGATAGCACAGGGTAGAGAGCTCATGGAAGTCAGAGATACGAGAAGCTATTTCCTAAGGGTAAGAGGAACAATGATTTCGGGGGAAAGAGAAGCATAGGTACAGACCCTCGTGTGCAGGGAGATGGTGCATGTTGAAGGGTTTGGTAGCAGAAGGCATTGGTGATGGCTTGCAGCATTGTTTCAGTGCCTTGATGATGAGAAGCCAGATTGCAGTGGGAGGAAGTGGTGAGGATGAGGCAGCAGCCAGCACATACTGTTAGTTTGAGAAATATGTCAAAAATACGAGGTAAAAATAGACCAGTGGCTGTTGGGACATTAGGGTCAAGTGGTGGTTTTGTTTAAGAAGGGAGGCCTGAATGTATTTAAGGTTAGGGGATGGGACAGTGACAGAAGTTAGAAAATGATGAACAGAAATGGATTTGTGAATCCACTTGTAAATAGGAGCACCAACAGTGAATCTAGGCATTCGAGGCATTGTGCTGTTTACTGGGGAGACAACATGAATAAAGCATGAAGCCTTCATGCAGTTTGCCTTCTGGAGAGTGAGCAGAGAGCACACAGGCCAAGCAACAGTTGAATTTATAATAGCAACTTGCAATAAGTGCAAGGCCCGAAAGTGGCCTGGAAAGCAAGAATTAGCTGACTTAGGAGTGCAGATAAAATTGGGAGACCAGAGAATGGGGTACTCTCTTTGCTGGGAGGAAGAAAAGAGCACTTAGAACATTATTTCTTTTAAATATAAAAAATAAAAATAAGGAATACTTTAACATCTCCAGTTCCAATGCCTTGTTTTTAGCAAGTAGTCAATGTCATGGGCTAAGACAAGAGATGAGATAATGTGTGAGCTTAGGTGGGTTCTGATCTGCTTTATTCAAACCTGCAGTCACCCTGTGGTTGTAGAGGATGCCATTCTCATTATATAGATGAATTAACTAGAGGTACAGAGAAGATCCAGGACTGGAAGGTGTGTGTGTGTGTGTGTGTGCGTGTGTGTGTGTGTGTGTGTGTGTGTGTCTGTGTCTGTGTCTATGTGTGTGTGTTCATGTGTGATAACCTGGATACATTGTCATTGGACTAAGGGTCAACACAGGGAGAATTGTTGTGTCTAAGGGTCCAATCTCTTCTTGCTCCATACAAAGCAGGGAACCTGGAGTGGAGGTAGCACCTGCATGAGGAACATTTAATGTCTGGAAATTCAGGTGACCCATGTGTGCACTTGCTATTGTGTGCTCTGGCTTTGGGAGTAGTTGGATCTTTAAGGATTTGAACAGAGCAAAAGAAAAGAACCATGATGGTAAGGAGTGAAGTGCAGACACGCTTGGTATAACGGAAGGAGTCTGGGGCTTGGTTGGGTTGAAACCAGAAACATTAAGGCAACCGAGATCAGTGATAAGAGAAATGGTTTGTTTTTCTTATTATGTCCATATTTGTATCTATCCCTAGCAAAATGAAGATATAGATGGAAGAGATCTTTTAATTTAAGGGACAAGGAAACTCAGTACTGAAGAGATGCTTTAATTTGCCAAAAACATAGAGTTACTTGTTGGCTGAATGAGATGTGATGAGAGAAAACTCCACATTGAGGCCTTATTCCATTATATTCCTGTTTCCAACTCCATTCTAGCACCCCTATCCCCTCCACACTTCTCAGGGCTGAATTCGGAGCTTGTACATGGTAGGCAAGCAGACTACCACTAAGCTACATCTACATCTGTTTTTGAGACAGAGTTTCTGTGTAGCTCAGCTGACCTTGAATTTATGGAACTGCTTCTGTCTCATATTCCCAAATGTTGGGGCTGTAGATATGCACCACCACAGGCAACTCCAGTTCTATTCCATTCACCTTGCTGTTGTCACTGCATGTGAAAGAATGGGCACACTTAAGAAATCCTGGGTTCCAGGGGTTTCTAGCTCAGGTTCAGACTTGTCAGGATGCAAAGTTTTCAGAAGCCCCAACAGCACAATTGTATTTCTCCATCCTTCATGGTGACGGCCATGCAGCCAAATGAGTTAGAAGTGGGGCCTCTGGCCTCTTTGCTGCTGTAACAGGATTGTGTCCCTAAGAATCCAGCCCAGGGTAAAGGAGTGGAGTGTCTTCCTTGGAGACCCAGGAGGAAGAATTGGCATGGGGCTTTTAATCTACATTCATGCAAAATGAAATCTGTTAGATGGGATAATGAGCTCCATATTTTATAAACTATTTTAAGCCTGTCTCAAAATAAAGTACAGGGCCAGGGGTGGAGGAAGGGTGTAAGTCTTGGAGACAAAATGGCATGGCTTACTCATCCGTGTTTTCATTTTAATGATCCCAACCCCTGTACAAGTCCCTCAGTGACACTGTAATGGAAACCACATTTTTTTTTTTCCATGCTGGGAGTTTCAAGATGAGCACGGCCAAATGCTCTGAGACATAATTAAGGTTACAAACTCTCATCCCCAGTAACACACAAACCTTTCACCCAGGGGGCTCCCGCTAGAGACAGTGTGGTTGAAAAGCAGTTGAAATTATAGAGATATTTCTTCCACCAGACTCTGGTCCACCACAACTTCTTTTCTAGACCTCTCCTTTCTGTCCAATTCCCTTCCTTTGCATAGCTGCCTCCTGCACATGAATAAATGAGAGCCCTGGTGTTGACTCCTTCTCTAGCACAGGGAGAGAATCCCAGATGGATACTGCCTGTCTGCAGGAGTCTGGACCAGTCTGGGAGCAGTGTGTATGCAGCAGGAGTGGGGAGCAAGGGAGCCTGCAGTGCATGTGGGGAGTTGGAGGGAAGGTGAGCGTACTGCTGCTAGGTAGAGGAGATGGGGATGCTGTGCCTTCCATTGCTGGAAAATCCATAAAATCCCACAGACTGAAAAGTCCAGGGCATAGGCATCTCCCGAGGACCTAAAAACTCAAGGCAGCCCCTTCTGGGTTTGGACTCGACGGCAAGTGCCTTCTCTGCTTGGGTCTTCTTTGCATTTGAAAACTTCCTGGACTTGGAATGATCAAGGTTACGAGGCATGGGCATGACAATTTTGGGAGCTCTCTCCCTTCCCCATTTAAGTAACCCTGAACACCTGGAATATATAAGAGAATGGGAGCCCTTTGTACACATAGTCAAAGTTTTCTTGGGAAAATTGCAGTTCAGTGTTCATTTTATAGGGAAGTCCCAGAACAAAGACAAAGAAAAGGCTTTATTATTTTTCCCTTGGTTTTATACCCTGCTTCTGTAGACCAGGAAGGGCTTCAGCTAGTGCTCAACCTGGCTCTGCATTTCTCTTATTACCCTTCCCGTCTCGTACTAATAGGCAAATAATTGTAACAATAATAGGTATTGGGAAGAAGTACTATTTAGAGTCCCTCACCGTGTGTGTGTGTGTGTGTGTGTGTGTGTGTGTGTGTGTGTGTGTGTGTAAGTCAGAGGACACTTTTTGTTTTTGAGATAGGGTCTGTCGCTCAGCCCAGAACCTGTTGAGTAGGCTGAGTTTTGTTGGCCAGCGAGCACCAAGAATCCACCGGTCTCTGCCTCTCTGGTGCAGGGACTATAAATACATGCCACTGTGCCCAGCTTTTGGTGACCAAACTCAGGCCCTCATGCTTTCAAGGAAAGTGCTTTACCAACTGAACCATGTCCCAAGGTCGTTAACTCATAATTAACATACCATGTATGTGTGGCATGTGCCACCCTATAAATGATGGCTGCTTTATTTTCCCCATGGATATCATTTAGGATGGTATTGGCTGCATGTGATTGAGCTCAAACTTACAATGCCTTAAACAATAAATATATGTCTTCCTCTCCACCTTCTCTGAAGAATTTCTGAAGTTGGGCAGTTAAATCAGCAGCTCCATATTATTAAATTTTTTCTTATGTAGTCTGCATAGGTTCATAAGCTTTATCATACCCATGAGATGCAGCAGTTCAATTGTGGAAAATTCTTCACCATCACCTTCATTTTCTCTCCTCTCCTTAATTAATATTGAGATTTCTTACTCTTTCTTCTTTGTTCTTTATTGTTTCTGTATTTTTCATTATTTTATGTCTTATAATACAGTCTATACAATTTTCTCAGTTCTATCTTCTGGCTTATTAACTACCTACTTAGCTATGTCTAATCTGCAATTAAATATGTGCACGGACTTATTAGTATCAATTATTGTACTATTTGGTGCTAGAATGCCTAGTTAACTGTTTTCCAAATTACTCCCCTGTTTCATGAATAACTTTGAATTTATCTTTAATTTCTTTGACCATAGTATGTTTGTTTCATAGTTTTTGTTTGATAATTCTAATCTGTGGAGTTTTGTGTGTCTGTTTCTCTTTGCTTTCCCATATTAGTTTGGGTAAAATTGATAAGTAAAAATGGAATATATTTACCCTGTATGGAGCGATCTTTAATATAAGGTTTGTGTTGTGAAGTATTTGCTGTAAATGTGGGTCTTTTTCTGTAGTCTATTGTTCCTGGTGGTTTTTGCTCATTGTGTATTTTTCCTTTCATGTTTGGTTATTTTTTATTATGTCATGTTCACTATTTTTGAAAAAGCTTTTATGGGAATAAAACTCTATAAATTATCACTGTTTCTTACCAATTGGCAGATGTTCTCAGACAGAAGTTGCTCTGTGTTCTGGACTGACTTCTTTGGATTCTCCAGCTGTTGGCTTAGTAACTGTTGCTATCTTGTTAGTTCATGGTTGCTAATGCTTTTAAGAAGTTGACTCCAAGACCCCAGTTCCCTGGCATACTTTTTGTTCTCTTTTGTCAGGCTCCTGGGAGTGCCACCAGTCTAGTTTCACCTAACCCTAAGTGGCATGCTTGAGGTTCTTTGAAGCTGGGTCACACACAACTGGATTCAGGTTGCCAGAGAGCTGGCTTATCTCCAGCCAACTTTTACTTTGAAGGTAATGCTGCTCCCTGAGAAGAAGCTTAGCTGGGAACAGTCATTTTTGTGTGAATGTCTTCTCCTTGAGAAGATCTTGAACTTTGGGTTCTGTTCCCCCCCCCATTCTTTCTGATTTCCCAAAGCTTGGCTTAATTGCTTCTGTTTCTTGCCTGTTGGCAAATGCTCTTCCTGTAGGAGTCACTTAGTGTTCTGGGGTCTCTTTGGATTTTCAACTTCTCCTGGGTTCTGACTTAATGATTCCTTGTTGCTTTATTAGTTTTTAAAAAATACTTTCAAGAAAATACAAATAAACATTAAACACCCCCCAAAAATCCCAGTTGTTCCCAGTGGAAGGGTTGGTTCTATTCACTTATCCTGCCTTACAAGAAACGGGGAGTCTGGGACCCAAATCCTGACATCTACATTCTTCCATGCTTATAGTACCAAGCCGTTTGCCCCAGCTCCATATGTCCTATACAAAATTGACAACCCAAAGAGCCTGTTTCTTCATGCATATATTCACTTAGTTCCTTCCCTTTAAGATGAAGAGAACATGGCTAGGCGGTGGTGCTGCATGTCTTTGATCCCAGCACTCAGGAGGCAGAGGCAGGTGGATCTCTGAGTTTAAGGCCATCCTGGTCCAGCCAGGACAGTTAGGTCTACACAGAGAAATCCTGTCATAAAACAAAAGAGACTAAGAGAACATTCCTAGATGCACTTTAGACCGTTTTCATGATTCAAAGGCCACACTTTCTCCAGAAATTCCCAAATACATCACTAGAAGGTGATAACAATTTGAGTTTACTGTAATTAGCACACCTGAGGTCGGAAGTTGTCTAATTTTTGCCTGAAGCACATGACACTTGATTTCTGAACAAAAGGTAAGCCCTGTGAGTAAGAAAGAAGGGTGTAAATAGTCACAAATGTCTACCATGTTGGGCTCAGCTTAAGTTAGCAGTTAAGAAATGTATCACTGGGTTGGAGAGATGACTCAGTGGTTAAAAGCACTTGCTATTCTTACAGAGGACCCAGGTTTGAGTCCCAGTACCCACATGATGGTTCCCAACTCTGTATAGTTCTAATCTCAGGGGATCTGACACCCTCTTCTTGTTCCACAGGTGCCAGGCACACATTTGGTCCTCATACATATATGCAGACAAAACATTCCTACACATGAAATATAAGAAAACAAAGAAATCTTAGAAAAATGCACGTGTGTGTGTGTGTGTGTGTGTGTGTGTGTGTGTAGTGTGTATGTGTGTGTGTGTGTGTAGAGGTACAGGAAGACAGAGACAATGAGAAAGAGAAGTGTAATTATTGTTCTTGGTCTCCCTGGGAACCTATGCATGCCCAATGCTGCAAGAAAATGCCAAGCTGGGTGTGGCGGCACATTCCTGCACACGGCAGTAGGACCATAAGTTCAAGGCTAGTCTATCTTTAACAGCCAAATAAAAACCAGATTGTCCTTGGCTGGTGAGATGGTTCATCAGGTGAAGTATTTGCTGCTAAAACTGATGGCCTGAGTTCAGTCCCTGAGATTCAAAGGATGCAAAGAGAAAATCAAGTCTTACAAACTCTTCTCTGACCTCTACGCACATACCCAAGAATGAACGCACACCCATAAATGTATGTAATTTAACTTTTAGAAAATCAGAATTGGTCCTTTAGTCCTAATCACAACACAATGGGAGGCAGAGAAGGGAGGGAGCCAGACTTAACAAAATATTCAGAAATACAAGGGATGTACTTGAAAACATGCTTTATAATTTAAAAACTCTGGAAGTTTGAGATAATCCATGATCAAAGTATAATACATTTCAAAATTAAAATTATAGCAGAAATAATTACTTTAGTGGAAATTCATTTTCAAAATGTGATCATATTACAAATTGCCTCATTTATAAATTAGATTATAAAATCTAATGCTTTTTTTTTAATCACTGTAAGAATACTTTTTACATCACCATGAACTCTCCTGGGTGAGCTGAGTCCACTGTGGATTTTTAGCACAAGTGGGCAGCACCTTGCAGGAGGAGGGACACATTGAGGCTTAAGACTCCTCCTCTTTGAGAACACGAGCATCTTTCCATGTGTGTCCCTCCTTTCTAGGAATAGGAGGCATAGAGGGTGAGGTCTGAGATACCAAGGCAGTCATCACTGAATGCTGGCTTGTTTCTTTGCCTTTTAGAAACTAGTGGGCTCCATATCATCCCTTTGGGACAAGAGTCATCGGGAGAGGGTTATTTCTCCCCCTTGACACTGCTGGCCTTCTACAGTGTGCACGTGAAGAGAGGACAACTTCAATAGGCTTGGAATCTGTCTTCCCTCCCCCCTTTCCTTTTTGTATATCCCATATCTATCTACAGTTTTTCTCCATTGTAGAAGTTCTCCTTACCAGCCCCATTCTTGCCATAGATTGCTAGTTCACAGGAATCTCTTAAAGAAGGTGCCCCAAGGAGGACCAAAGTAGGCATATTATAATTATTTCTTTTTTTGTCACAGGCAGCTGAGTACAGCTGAGTTTAGGGGAGGCTGTAATAAATGTGGTGAAAATGAATTGAAAGTAGCCCTCATGTAGCTTCTCTTCCCTTTTATCATCTCTATGCCATTTACTCAGTTAAATGCATCACCAGTTAAAGCTATTAATTTAAAAATATATTTACTAATTCTTTGGAATTTTCATACAATGCATTTTTATCATATTTACCCCAAATCCTTCCCCTAATTATTCTCAGATCCACTCCTAATTTTGGTGTCCTGTTTTTAAAAAATTGTTTAACAACTCATTGACTTTAATTGTGCTATCTATATAATACCAGGTGTGTGGCCATTCACTTCATGTGGTCAACCTACCTGGACCCACATCCTTAATAAACTGCTTCTTCCTTCCCCAGAAGCCATCAACTGTCCAGCGCTCCTTAGTGGTGTGTGGGGCATAAGCCCCTTCTAACTCCACGCTAGAATGTGTACTGGATTGCTCTTGTGCAGCCACCCACGGCTGCTGTAAGTGCATGAGCACACAGTCTCCCCATGTCCAGAAGACCCTGCTATGCTTCACTTCACTCCTCCGGAACCTCTGGCTCTCGTGGTCTTTGTCGTCTGTGATGAGCACTGGGGAAGGGGTATGCTATATATGTCTCATTCATGGCTAAGCACCCCACAGTTACTTGTTCTCTGCATTTTAATCATTTCTGAGGTTCTGCATTAGCCATCATTCACTGCACAAAGACACTTCTCTGATGACACCAGAGAGCTGCACTTATGTACAGGTGGCAAGATGGGAATTTAGAGAGCAGTTTGATACTGTGTCCAAAAATAACAGTAGTAGGTTTACCGCAGGAACATGTGAGCTCCCCAACCATGGATTCCTGACCTTATTTTCAGTATTGTGCATGTGTTTACTACCATGGAGTGAGCCTTAAATCTACTCAGAAAGCATTGGTTACCCCCATAACATTCATGCCACTAGTCACTGAGGTTCACAGAATTTCCAGTGGGTAAGACAGTTGATGACTTCACCCTGACCAGTGGCCCGCGTAGTACCTGCCAGTACCCACACCAGCTGTCTATCAGGGAAGAAGCTTCCTGGTCAGTACTGACTTGATTTTTTTTTCAGGTCTTATGACCAGTGTTTGTAATGTCTTCCACATAGGGTCTTATTATCAAGTTCTGCACTAGGGCAGTGACCTTAGCTTATATTGTTTTTGGGGGGTCTCTTGGAGAACTCTGAAAAACAATTTAAGGGGAAGTGTCCCATACCTACACTGGGATTTTTATTTGGTTTCTGGGATAACTACAATTTAACTCATATCTATGTCTATCTCTATATATATATCTGTCTTTATATCATATAAAATAGCAGATTTTCACATCTTTATCCTTTAAAAACAAAAGACAAAACTACAACAATTAAGTCTGACAATATCTAGTTCAGTAGTTATTTTGTAGCTTGACTTTTGTTTTTTTTCAGTATGTTGAATGGTAAAGCTTGAGGAGGCTTTGAGTTAAAACCTCTGGTTTAACTCATGACTGTGACACTTAACTGCTCTGTGACATTAAATGTATCACTTAGTCTCTGGGTCTCAGTGTCCACATGTTAACAAATACCACATTTGTCTAGCTTATTCATATTTACTGCTTAAAGTGTTAGCTATTAACTCTTAATCTCTATTGTTTAATGTCTAAATTTTGGAAAAAGAAGAGGATGGTGGTGTGGTCAAGAGGGGACCTGGGTTCTGAGAGGTCCTGGAGGCAGCTCACAGGCTTAAGGACCAGGCACTGAGACAGTGTCTGGGCAGAGAGAGCAAAGAGCCAGCACCCATTTGCCTTGAATTTTGTCCATGGCACTGGGAAAGTACTTGTGTGTTTGGCTCCTCTGTGAACTTGGTTGTTTCCAGTAGTAGCAGGTCATCAGTGTTCCTTCTAAGTACTTTTCACCTTGAGGCTGCTTGCCAAGTAGCTGAAGTGGGCTTCCTCTGGGGAGGCAGTACTCCTGCTTGCTTAGCTCCAAGTTCAAGGTGCTTCCTGACTTGCTGGAGTTTCTTCTTCATTAAGTAAATTAAGGGATTGCATGGCCATCTCTGAATAATGGACATACTAATTGGCAGGCACCAGAAAGCTCCAGCACTGATAAATCTTAGGCTTTTGGCAGTATCTGCTGAGATCTATTCTTATTGACTACTTCAGGACTAAAGGATCCAAGAATGGTAGAGAATATCAGTCTTAATCCAGAGAGGGAGGAGATCAGGTAATAGAGTTCTTAGAGGTGCTTATACATAGAGAGCAGGCCCTGTGTTGAATATTTATACATAGAGAGCAGGCCCTGTGTTGGTGAAAGTGATTGTAGCTACTACTTCCAACTGAGAGAAGTCAGGCCAGGTCTGAAACATTAGCTTGGAAGAGAGTTTATGTCAGAGATAAGATGTGGCTACTGTAGGCATTTTGACCTGTTCTGGCCAGTCACCTGAAAGACAAGCATCCATTGGTACCTGCTTGTATGATGGATTTGAATGGGTGGAAGGACAAGTGGGTTTGGAGAAATGAGCTCTCTTGCACAGATGTTCTTCTCCAGCCAGTCCTCTGGCCTGACATCTGAACCCAGATGAGAGGATCACTGTGCACAAGCTGAGGAAGCTGCTTTTATTGGAGCTCTCTATAACATGTGGGGCAGATGACTCTTAGCTGTGAACACAGAATGGGGAAGATGGACTAAAATGCCATTAGGACTTGATGTCGTCTAGTGAAGACTCCAACAACTCAGGCTGTTAGGCACTTGTAAGGACTTGAGAGCCCTGGACCCTGTGCCCTGGGTTGGACACCATGGGTTTGTGGCTTCACTAAAACTGTTTAGTCACCCTCTAATGACAGCTACAACAGGAGAGGGCATCAGATGTGGCTAATAGGATGCTTGAGAGCAAGTGTGAACATTGGGAATTTGCAAGTGGGAGACTTTTCAGGACCCAGGTGGGAAAAAAAAAGACATGAAACTCAAACCAGAGCTATCTTGCCTCTGTTTAAGGATGCTTCTTATGTGGCGAAGAGTAGAAACCACAAATTACAGAAAAAGTTCTTGATTATGAGGTAGTGTTATTTTTTCAACAAATGCTTCTTGAATATCCATACTCTTTTATGAATATAAGCCAGGTGGGCAGAGTTTTCACCTTCATGGGAACTACAGTGAAGGGGAAAGATGCTTGGTTGGATGGTACCATGCAAGCAGAGAAGAAAATACTGACTGTGGACTTGGACTTAGAAGGTCTTAAGGATGAGGAGAAAATTGACCCATGAAGGTGGAGAAGAGAAGAGAATCTGGGAAATAGTATTCATGTGGAAGAGATGTGTTTGTACACATTGAGTGTGTGTGAAGAAAGTCTAGAAGGGAACAGAGAGCTGGGACCACAGGCTAGATGGGCATGATGTCCCCACATTGGAGACCTGGGGGTTAGGCTTCTGTTGGGCTGCCATTGGGAGATTTCAAGAGAGGAAAGCAACTTGCTCAATGTTTAACTGGCTGAGGTCACTTAGTAGCATGGGTGTTAGCAGGGCTGCCAGCCATGATTGTTTCACTATGTTCTCTTCCTGGCCTTCTCATGGGAGCACTGATAGTTTTATTTTTACCACCTCTCTGTTTTGGATGTGTTCCAGTTTAGCAGTTCTGTGCTTCTAGTTAGCAGAGAGCTTCTGTTCAAAGTGCTACATGGGTGGAGTCTTTCCGCCACTGTGGAACCCTGCTACTCCTCCAGGGTGTTGGCCTTAGCCGTAGAGGGTGTGTTCCTTGATTTAATGCTTTATTTTTTCTTCTTCTTCCTCTGCTTTTTAAGTTCTGTCCTGCTGCTTCTGAATGACCAAGGGTTTCTCAGGAAAGGCAGAGCCAGGGCAACTTATGAGTTGGGTGTGAGCAAGTTGTCACGGGAGTGTAAGTCTTTACTTCAGTTAGATTTACTTCCATTTTATCATAAGTACCAGAAGCTTTATAAATTTAAATTGGTTTCTAGGAACAGACCCAAGTCTAGGACCATTTCTCAGTGTGGAATAATGGATTGTCAGCAAAGTTAAGGGTGCATTTTTCAAGAAAAGAACCTTTTTATCTGGGTATGGTATATTGTGGAAGTGTAAGCCAGATAAATCCTTTTCTCCCTCAAGTTGGTTTTGGTTGGCATTTTATCATAGAAACTGCCCAATAGGACAGTTATTAAATGACAAATCTCAGTGTCAGGCACAGGTTACCGCCCTATGAGTTATTAGTCAGAGGGGCCAAAGAGGCACCCAAAGAAATATAGACTATTGTCCTTGCTCCTGGTTGGCCACCATAACTAGATGGTAAGACTGGATTGCTAAGGAAACCACACACATTGGTTGAAGGACACTCTTGAACTGACCAGGAAATTCTTCCTGCTGGCTAGCTTTCATAGTGCTGGAAGGGGCTTTTCTGGCTGATAAGGGAGAAGATACATCACTGATCTCATCTCCCACTTGGCCTCACACGATACTGACTTCCCAGGCACAGTGTGCTCACTGCTACAACAGTGGCAAGACTGTCTATGGGGTTAATCAACTTCTCTATTGATTTGGATTTGAGGCTTACTCAACAGGAGGGAATTCATGCTTGGTACTATAACACAGCCACAACTCATGGCTAGAGAAACACAGGCCCTAGGGAAAACCTATGATACTGTTGTTTTTCTAAACAGTCATATCACCATACTGTCTTCTAAATATTTATGATTGTATCCACAGATTTGTGTCACTCCTAAGTGGGTAGTGGTTAAGGCAAAGATGCATTTCTATTCAAAGTGCTGAGGAAAATTGACCATGTGTGCTGATCCATAGATGACACATCTATATGTAAGAGTGTTCCTATGAGATCATGGCACAAAAAGAAATATCTCATTTATACCCTAAATAAAATCCAAATTATAATACAATCACCATTGGTCCATATTCCCCACAAGGGAACATCTTGGAAGAGGAGGTGGAATGGACGCAAGAGCTGGAGGCTGTGAAATGCTGTTCTCTAGACAGGACATGGCCGTTGTACTCAGAAATGCACAGCAGCTGTGGTGACCTGCAGAAGACCTGTACAAGATCAAGCCAGTTTCTCCTTTCTGCATGGAGTGAGGATAGGCTTCAAAGGCCCCACCCCTAGTTGAGGTGCTTGTGGCAGTTGATGGCTGCTGGGAGAGAGAAAGCCACTTTTAAGAGTGTGGTCACTGGAAGGTTGTCCATGCCCATATGCATATGGGTAACATTACTTGGTCTTAGTGGGCGAAAAAATGAATAAAATACTATAAAAGAAGGAGATGAAATTGGAGGGAGGTTTGATGGAGGATGGTCCTGGGAAGAGTTGGGGACATAATAAGAAGTGAATATGATCAAGATACATTTTATACACATATGAACACTTTAAGGAATAAATAAAAATATGAAGATTAAAACATCTAGACCTAATTAAAAAAAAAATAACCTGGGAATATGGCCCAGTGTTAATGTTGTGTTGTAATTTGGTTTTTATTTATGATGTAAATGGGATACTTTTATATGCCAGGAATTTATGGGAATATCTTATGGGACTATCCATATATCAACATTCACAGTATTATAGCTTGTGTTTTGCAGATCAAGTCATTTGGCTTACACAATGCCATGTATAATAGTATTCTAACCTTTTTTCTTTTCCCCCCTAAACCTGTGTCCTCTCCATTCCATCATCTGGAGACTCTGATGAGTACCTGGTATTGGGGGTAGAGTCAGATGGTGAGCTGCTCATATTTGTGTTGGTATGTCTTCTAGCCACCCAAGTATCTTGGACTGTGATCTCAGGCCTCTTGCTCTTTTGAAGCTCAGTTACTACTATCCTTTTTGGAGTTCAAATTCACATCTGCTCACCACCTAGTGAACCCCTGGAGTCCTCTTGCTCTGTCATTCAGTCTCTAGTCCTCTACAGAACTGGGGGAGTGACTGACAGATGGGAGATCAGATTTCAGATATCTTGGACTTCATTCTGATCTACATAGTTCAAAGCGAGACTAAGCACTGGGTGGTGTATGGACAAGAGCATTCTGTGGTCCTGCTGCCATTGGCTGGGGGCTCTCATAGGGTTTTCTCCTGTGTAGGAGAAAAATATTTTTTCTTTGAGCATATGGAGGATGGAAGAATAAAAAGTTCAATATATAAATAACTAAAACATTTATCCAGTCATTTCTCGGGAGAACAGAAGGGGAGTGATTTCAGTGAAAGGGTTGTGTGTGTGTATGTGTGTGTGTGTACACATGTGTGTGTGTGCATGTGTCTGCACTTTAAAGGCCATGGGCCAGTGATGTAAGGGTGCCTTCCTCTATTGCTCTTTCTTCTTTGGGACAGTGTCTCACTGAACTTGGGGCTTATCAGTTTGTCAAAAGTAGCTGTCAACAAGCTCCAGGAATCTTCCTGCCTCCACCTCCCCAGTGCTAAAATTACAGATGTGTTCCACCATGCCTGGCTTTTCCCATAGGAGCTGGGCATCTAAACTTAGATCCTCATTCTTGCATGACAAGCACTTTACCAACTGAGCTATTTCCCTAGCCTTAAAGAAGAACAGAATTGTGTCATTGAAGGGAAATGTGATGCAATCAGGACTTAGCAAATTAAGTGGAATAAGACAGACCCAAAAAGACAAATACTGCATATTTCCCCTCACATCTTAAATCCAGATTGAGTGTACATATGTATGGTGCAGAAGTAGAAGGAACATTTGAGATGAGGAAGGGGGCAATGGGAGGGGGGGACGAGAAGGTAATGGAGGGTGACTATGAGCAGTATGTGATGTACGAAACCCATCATCTTGCAAAATGAATATATACTAATAGTAAGTTGGTTTTTTTTTTTAAACACATGGTTTTAAAAGTGCCTAGGAAAGACTCCCTGTCCACCCCCCCACTCCTCCCCACCCCCCCACCCCCGCCTTGGAAGTGCCTGGATACCTTACAGTTTCATTTATTCCTTAGTTAATATCAGGTAGCTCGCTGGTCTTTTTAACAAATGCTAAAATAATGCACCCAGGTGTTAATTTAAGACTCTTCCGGAAGAAGTAGAGGAACTGTAGGTTGTGTGGGGGAAAGTAGGAGGGAGTGGGGCGGGTGGTGTCTGGAGTGAATGGAGTGACTCACACTTGGTGGGAGATATTCTGGGGTGGCTTCCTGGAGGTGAGAAGCACTTAGCATAGTGTGGGGCCAAGAGGGCTGTTGGCACTGTGTTTCAGGAGCTGTGGCCCAACATACACCAAGATAGTGCATGCCAGTTTTTAGCTTCTGGGATAATGAAATTAGCTCCAGTAGTACAGGGTACAAAGTTGTGGTTACCTTGCAAGCTTTTATAATCACTTCTTAGAAGCCCCCTTTTGCTTTGGCATGGTAAGTCTTTCTTCCAGTGCCTGAACTTTAACATTCTTTAAATGACATTTAATTAATATAAGAGATAAAGTCACTTTAGGTTTCGAGATGCCTGACTCCTCTCAGGGATGCCCTAGGAAGCCTCCTTGAAGACAACCTAGGAGCAGATGGCAGAGGGTCTTCCCAGAGAGCCACTGCAGGACTTCCCAGGTCCAAGAAATCTTCTGTGGGGAAGCAGGAAACATTGCTGTCTGTGTCAGAGCCAGATTTAGAGGCTGAAGGGTAGGTCTCCCAGTCAGGGTTCAGGGTGAGGGATTACAGATGGCAGGTGGTTCTGGCTGCCAGTTAAAAGGGGCTGTTGGTGGGGTTGAGGGAATGAGGATGGTTTCAGCTGTACTCTGTGTGAAGTAAGCAGGGATTGCCATTCTTAGCATCCAGAGAAGCTTTAGCAACTGGGTGGGGATTACACCATCTCCGTGGGAGGGGGGAGAATATGAACATCTTACAAGTGCCACATACACACACCTCCACAGGAACCCTTTGCCCCAGTAGAGGTCCTGGGCATTACTGTCACTTCTGCTTGTGTAATGGGAGCTGATCATTTAGGCCAGATGCAAATGACTCAACCATAAATGAATGGCCATTGAACGCTAATAAAATTAAACAACTTTTGCTTCTCACATTTTTTTTTTTGATGTGGGGGTGTTTTTGGGACAGGGTTTCTCTGTGGCTTTGGAGTTTTCCTGGAACTAGCTCTGTAGACCAGGCTGGACTCAAACTCATAGAGATCCGCCTGCCTCTGCCTCCCGAGTGCTGAGACTAAAGGTGTGTGCCACCAACGCCTGCCTGGTTGCTTCTCACATTTTGTGTTTTGTTTGAATATTAAATACCCAGTTTTTCCTTGGTGCTGGAAATACAACTTCTCATTTAATTTTCATAATATTAGGAGATAGTCCTGATTACCCATTACCTCATTTGATTCTCTCCAACAGTCCACGTGAAATGACCAGTTCAGGGACTAACATAAGACTGTCTACCCATGAAGAACTGATACTGAAACTTGAACTAAGATCTCTGTATTCCAATTCTACCCTCCCTTCCACTGCCCTAGAAGTGCCCAATTCTTCTTTCTCTTGAGCCTCTGTGTGTGGGTGTATTAGTCAGTTCTCCATCACTGTAATGAAATACACAAGGCAGTTACTTAGAAAGAGACTCATAGTTCTGGAGATTCAAGTGTATGACTGGGTAGTCCCATTGCTTTGGGCTTGTGGTAAGGGGAGTTCACCATGGTAGGCACACAATTCAGTACAAATTGCTTACATCATGAGCCAGGAAACACAGAGAAAGGGAGAGACTAGGAGATTCCATGTGAGGACATACCTCCATGACCTGAAAACCTTGTGGAAAACCCTACACTTAATAATGCTGTCCTGGTATCCAAGCCTTTAGGACATGGCTTTAGGGGGACATTCAGTATATTAGTTATATACATTAGGAGTGGTGTCTAAACAGGTTAGATTATGATGAATGTTTATGGGGCTTCAAAATGTAGGGTACCAGCAAGACATGGCGGTAGGGTGGAGCACACAGATGTGGCATAGTTCATCCTTAGAGGAAGTTGGAGGAAACCTCAGACTTTGAAATAGAATGAGGCTGTTTCCAATAGCTCCACATACAAACACCCACTGATGAATGGGCAGAAGTTTTCAGTCCCAAGAAGATACTAAAAAAAATATTTAATTGTAACAAATTATGCTGTGAATCAAGAAGTCAAACATAAATCTCATAAATAAAGTTTCTTTTACTTCTCTGAATCTCAATAAGATATTTTCTGAGGGACATGAAGAAACCTTGCTGCTTTCCATGGCTGGCTTCTTTGGGATCTGTTCTCAACCGCACGGATGGGTAAGGATGTAAGAGTCCCTTCTAGCTGACCAACCCTGGCCAGGGCCAGGCCACTCCAAATGGTAAGATAGAAGTGAAGTCTAGCACTATGACTAGGATGAAAAAGAAGATTAGGTTTTGCCCTGTAACACTGAGTTTGAAGGCTTAAGGAGATTTCCTAACGTGGGAGGTGGGTAGAATGAGCTTTAGGGAAACTCCCTGGGTTTCAAGCGTCAAACACTGGGGCATCCTTTGAGGGCATCTGGAACTTAGGGCTCCAGTTCATGCCTTCATAGGTGAGTGCAGATGTCTCAATGCCATCCCTGGACTGCTGGCTGGATATGTTGTGCTCATGGGTTGTGTAGGTGAGGGTTTCAAAGATGGCAGTGAGGATTGGGAAAGCATCAGCTGCTCACTGGGAGCAGCAAAGGACAGTGGCTCTTGTCCCCATAGACCAACTCCAGCTCACTGGCTTCTTAGCTATGCTTGTCAGGTCAAAGCCAGCAATGGCAGAAGGTGGATTTAATGAGGTAAGCTAAAAGACAAGGAGTGTCGAGTTTGCAGGGTGGAGAGGACATCCAGGGCCTCTGGTGTTCCAGCACTGTTTTCTGTTGCAGCCGTGGCTCTCGCAGGGTATGACTCTGAATCCTGGGTCCTAGGCCTTTTGACAAGCATGTCATATGATGGACATCTCCATGTGTGGTCTTTCCAAGTCCGGCTTGCTTTCAGTGTCATTCTGGCTTTCTTTTTGAGATGCAGAGGTGGGTTAGGCCAGCCTTCAGAGATGAAATAAAACTTAAGTTTTTCCACACGCACAGTGCTGTTAGTGTCCAGGAGAAAGTGTCACTCAGTGTGTTGGAGGAATTGTCACTAAGGGTCGACTATACTGATTTTCTCAAACTTCTCCTCTTATCTCCTTCTCTCTCTTTGTTCCTGAAATTTCTTTCTTTTTGAGAGGAAGTTTACCTGGCCTGGAACTCACTGGATAGCACAGGCTGGCCTCAAACTTACCATCCTCTGCCATAACCTCTGCTAGGATTGTAAGCACACACGCCCAGGCCTGGCTGTCAACTTCCCATTTTCTAAATCTAGAGTGGGATTAACCACATTAGCAAGGAAGAACAACTTCCATTTCCAGCAGAATCGTTGCATTTAACCAAATTTATACTGAGAATCAGTCAAGGGCCCAATGCTGAGCTACATGCTTCTGAAGATATCTTTGTCTTTGAAGAAAGTGAGAGCCCTACAGGAAAATGAAGTAAGTATTTATACATGATTCTTCTTTGTACCCAATTAATTCATTAACCATAATTCAACATGTAAAGACCCTTCTCTGAGTATACTGTCAAATCAGAATTGTCCTTACCTTCATGATATTGGATCAGAAGTTCAAAAGTTCAGAATTATCTTGTAAAATAACAAGAATTCTAGGAAGATTCTTTTTCTGATGTATGGATATAAACACTACTTCTGCTAGTAGATCAGGGCAGGGGGTCATAGACAGAGATTTTGACTGATTTTAATATAGCTCCAAAACCCACTACACTGTGTAGTACACAATAGATGCTCAGTAAATGTTAAATAAATGAATGAATTTTTCTAGTCTAGAATAATCAATCAAGCCCGAGCTAGCTGTTTAAAATATGACAGAATTTGAGTAGCAGCAAAGAAGGCATTTCAAACGTTTCAGGGGAAATCACTGGTAACTTAATGACGGTATGATATTTATTTCTCTTTCATGTTTGTAAATATTACACAAGCCACCCATGAGCACTTGGCTATTTCTTACTTTTGTATCAAGCCATTAGAGATGAGTTGAGTCTGGGGCCTGGGGCACCTGGCTGTATGATAAAGTGAAAAAAATAATCGCTTATTTTTATATGAAACATTTTTTTTTTTTTTAAGTTTGGGAATGCCTTTGGAGCCCCATTGAAAGAGGCAAGGGTTGGGATTCTCCATAAGGCCATTAATGACTGAAACTGCTCTATTGTGAAACAAAGGAGCTCCTTCTTGGTGTCCACTATTGCAGGAGCAGAATTGGTGCCGGTGTACATGCTGTTAATCCCATGCAGACCTGTCAGCACACACTTTGGGAAGAAGACAGGACACTGTCAGCATATCATAGCTGAAGGGAAGATGTGCAATTAGTGGCTTCAGATGTCACAGCGTGTCTTCCAGCTTTGGGTCTCCCTGGTACTCTCTGTTGGACAATGAGAGATTTTAGATGGACCCTAAAAACAAGTCCCACTGAGGGATTCTGGTTCTTTGGTTTGCTGGATGCTGAGTGGCGCTGGGGAGCTCAACTGCTGTGACAGTGATGTAGGCTGTTGCTACAGAGAAAGAGGACACAATGCCAGGCCACCAGGAGGGCTTTTTTTTGCAAAGACTGGTGGAAGTTTGGTATCACTATGCTGCTCAGATCGACTTCGGCCTCTGAGATACTCATCTACTTTCCTTGTCTCACATCTGGGTGTGCACAGGGTCAGAATACAGGAGTCTTTTCGATGGGCATATGCATGGTGATATGCATAGACACTACACTTTGTTTCTGGGTGTGAATGGTGAAGCTTGGGAGAAGGTTTGTGTTTAGCACTGTGTGGTATTCACTGACACTTTAACAACATTGTTGTGGGCCCGAGGAGGTGCACAATCAGTGCAGATGCAGGACATACAGAAGATGTGGTCCCTGCACCAACCACGGGAACAGGGTGCTTCCACACAGGTTATGACATTTGAAGTACATGGTAGCCTTGTGAGGTAGATGGGACTTCTGCAGCTTGGCATCATGTGCCCCTAAAGATGAGGTGAGACAGCAGCTCATCTTTGGAAAGGACACCATGAGAGTGGAGTGTTGCCTTTGATAGTGATCCAGGCTGCGACAGCATATCTACCCCACTACCTGGAAGACAGCCAGGCATTTTCACAGATGGAGAAATGGAAGGTAAAGAGATTTACCAGGACTGCCCAGCTGGCAATGAGTCTTGAACCTGAGACCTCAGTTTGTGAGTCTCTTGATCTGTTCTGTTATTTCATGTTGTCAATTTCAAATTAGAAAAACAGATAGATATGTATGTCATGACACAGAGATACTAATAGCATAGCAATGAGATTGTGTGAAGGAATGGAAAGGCACAAGATCAGAGATAACATAGTGGGTAGCTAGGAGCTCCAGGAACTGCTGACTTTGAACTTCATGCAGAGGTGAAGGAGGCGTGACCTGGTGGGCTGAAGGCTGTATGTGGTGTTCTGGGCAGAACTATAAACATTGTTATAGACCAATTCTTTATTATTCCCAGGTTTGCAAAGGTGGCAGAGAAAACACAAACACCTTAATCTCTTTTTTTTTTCTAGAAATACTTTTAACACTACTGTCCACAAAAAGCAAAATGACTCAGAGTAAATATCCTCTACTCTTTGCCCTTGACTCCCTTCAGTTCTTAGGAGGGGTGAAGTAATGTTAAGAACCTGGAATGACTCAGTACCAGGCTATCACCCCCTCTATCTAATTAGAGCTGTGTTGCCCGATCTGGGTTTTAACTTTGGCCAGTGGTGGGCCAACAAGTCAGAAGTGCCATTTTGTTTTGGGTCCCTAAGAAAATCGTGTAGGAAAATAAGATGACTACAAAGCTTCCAACAGCTCACCCTCTGACACCATGTTCTCCTTCTCAGAGTCTCTCCTGTATTCATAGCTTACCTTGATCACTACAGAAACGTGGCATAAAAGAGCCCAATTGTTAAGCAATTTCTGGCTAAGAAATAGGAGAAATTTCAGTGCCTTTATCAGGCCTCCAGTTGATGGATCTGTTCTTGTTTGCTCCTTCTTCCCTCTACCCATCCTCTTCTCACTAATTCTCCCTTTTCATCCTATTCTGGCATGGTATCACTACACAGCCCAGGCTGGCTCCTCCTACCTATGCCTCCCACATGCTGGGATACAGGCAGGTACCACCATGCCTGCCCTTCTTAAAAAAATGGATCATGATTGAAAAGAGTTGAACTTAAAAAGACATTGATCAGGAAGAGTTTTCAGAAAGGCTCCTTTGTGTTTTCCTTAAAATTATGTTAAGAAATAAGCCATTAAAATTTTGCTGCATGAACTATTTTTTTGTTTTTGTTTTTGTTTTTTGTTGTTGTTGTTTGTTTTTTTGTTTTTTTAAGACAGGGTTTCTATGTATTGCTTTGGAGCCTATCCTGGAACTAGCTCTGTAGACCAGGCTGGACTCGAATTGACAGAGATCTACCTGCCTCTGCCTCCTGAGTGCTGGGATTAAAGGCATGTGCTACCAACGCCTGGCTAACTATTTTCATTATAATATTTCCAATATCTGAGCAAGTGTTCAAGGCTGCTCCCTGCCTACTGGAAGGGGCTTCTCTGTGATCTCAGAGTCCACTGGTTTTCTGTCCTTCGTTGTGACTTGATGTCTCATTTTAAATTCATGATGGGAGGGGGTGTCATCCAATTATAACTTCCCTGTATTAATTTGAGCTACAGACCTAGATTCTCCTAAAGGGTACAGTAAAAAGTTGGATGCTTGCAAGAATTTTCATGATGTATCACAGAAGATAAAGTCTACTATATTGTTATAAGTTATGTAAATTTTCTTATGGAAATGGAAAGGCTCAAGCCTGTTGCACTGTGCTCCCCAAGTGACAGTTTCATCAAATCCATATGTTCACAGATAAAGGAATCATTGTCATATGGCAAATAGCCAAAAAATCTCCCAGCCCACTTCTGTAAGATTGTCCAAGAGTGCCTGGCACACCCCACCCCTCAATTATTCCCACCGATTGTGAACATATGGGCACAGTACTCTTGAAGTCATAGTAAAGTGACTTGTATTTGGCCATTATTCAAGCCAAATGAAAGAAGGCGCTGTTGTCCGTCTGGCTCAACTACAATGTAGGACTCAAAAACTAATGGCCCTTGTTAGCTAATGACAAGAGTCCAAGGCTTCCAGGATGAGTGCTTTTATGGTGGTAGCGCAACGACAAATATTTATAAGTTTCAAATTGATTACAGATTTGTGGGCTATACTTTCTGGTTCCCTTTAATTTCCAACTCTATGGCTTCTCCATATTGTATTAACTTATTATACATCTGATAAGGCTTTCTCTACTTCAGCTTTATCCAGGTAAGGATGACTTACTAGTTTAGGAAAGCCTCAATTTAATCAAAGTAGGTAATTCTGAGAATAATGTCTCTGAACCCTAAAGTGTGCCTAACATGTCACACAATGACTTTTCCAATCTTCCCACTCTTGGTGAGGTTTCTAGGCCCTGCACTCAAATGTATACCATTGCTTCTCATCTCATTGTCTCCTCTTTCAGGGTCTCTGCTTTCTTGTCTCTATCTACATTGGACCACTGACTTCCAACATTAATAGAAAGTTGTGATGAGATCTTAAAGTCCATTTGGCCCAATTTTCCATTTAGGTAGAATTGCCTCTAACTGATCTGTGAGTAGTGATAATTTATGTCTTCTACAACAAGGCACTTGTGACCCAACAAAACAACTCATTTTGTTATTGGACAGATCTAATTATTAGTAAATTATTTTATGTAATTGAAATCTGACTCTGTTTAATTTGGGCACATTGATCTTAGTTCAACTCCCTGGAGTCATAGGCCTGCAATTTCTACTGCTTGGGATTCTTCAGACAATTGAGGACAGTGATTATAATTATCCTATTATCTTTTGTTAATGTACTTGTATTATACTTTTTGGTAGTGCCTGTTTCTCCTTATTTTTTTTCCCCTTTCTCTTATGCTTCATTTGCTTTATTACTCAATTCCATAGTTTTATAGTTTAAAACTCTCCATTATTTTGTATCTCTGAGGAATTTATGTGTTATGTGATATGTGCCATGTGCTTTAAACTACACAATTATTACCCCCTTCATCCTACTCCTTCATTTCCTCAATTAATATTTATTAAGTGCTAAAGTATGGTAGGTACTGAGGAGGCACCAATGACCTGGGCTGACCCCTTGCTCTAAAACATTTCTTTCCTATGAGTCATGCTCTAACTTTTCTCACATTACTCAGTCTACCTGCACTCACATTTATCAACACAATAAATCAGTCCTTTTTTCCTCTCTTATTCAGCTTCATTCTATTCTATCAGTGTACATCGCACACAATAACAAGTTGCACGATGTTTTTCATGCATATATTATGTGTGTGTGTGTGTGTGTGTGTGTGTGTGTGCGCTTTGACCAAACTTACATCTCCTAATCTCCCCATCTTGTTCCCCTCTGCTGTTTTGCTTTCTCTTCTCTAATGGTCCCTCTTCTACCTTCATTTATCATTCTTTGTTTTGTTTTTATTTCAAGTAAGATCAGTCCTTGAACAGAAAATGGGATGTTGTAGATGGTTTCAACTCATATAATATCTGTAAATGCCCTCTTTACTTGTTACTTTATGTATTTTTAAAGTTGCTTGTGCCTGGGAAGGATGGGTTTCCTACCAAGAGCTTTAGATAGATACTGACAAGCAGAGCAGACTGAGGTGAAACTTTTGGTTGGAGAGCCAAGTCTTAGCCCAATGTCATTTTATTGACTGGAAACTTGGAGGGGTACATTACCTCTGCTCTACTCCAGAGAGAAATTGTTCCCTCTGACACAATGTATGGGGAAACAGAAAACTACAATAAGAATTCAAACCAAACAAGAGGTATGTTGTCCCTTGGGATAGGTAAGACTATAGATCTTTGGAAACCCTAGATTTAGGTCCTGGAGACATCTGAAGGAGAAGTTGGCCTGGGAGGAGAGTGTCGTAGTATGCAAGCTGTCCTCATATGGTGGGTGTTGGGTGGTGCTGAGGCAGTTTTACCTAGATGCTTTGCTATTCCTGATTTCTTGACTGGGGTCTAGAAACACGTTATGGACCTGAGCTTTGTGTGCCTGTCCCCTGCCTCTTTCCCCGCAACCCAGTGTCAGCTGCATGGTTGACTTGGTTACACTCTGTACAGGGATAGAAGAAATTACTTTCTGTGTAAAACTTCCAGAGATATTCTCAAGTGTTGACATTTGACATCTAGAGAGCCAACCTTGAATTATGGGTTGTAGAAACTGATAATGTAGATGCTGATGAACAAAACTGTGCATAGTCCCATTCGCTTGTTTAATGGAGACATTCCTAAAATTTATAGGCATTGTAAGTGGGAGACTTTGTTTGAGTGATGGAGTTCAGTTTTGCCCAGAAACATTAGCCAGATGATGCCTAGCACCATCAGAGCATGGAAAGCCATTCACAAACACTTGTCTTATGTAGGCACAGACCCCAAGGGCCCTGTTTTTTCCTTTCTTGTTCTTTGCTCCTCTAGAAGGCAGAGGACTGTTCACTACTGCTTCACTGCTCTGGTCTGCATCTTACCTGAATTAAGGACTGAGTAGTCAAAACTCATCCATAGTGATTACCCATCTATACTGAAGCCTGTGTTTGGTGATTATGACAGATGCTCTCTTTAAGGTTGATATGTGCTGGGAGGTCTGGGACTATGTCTTGCCTGGGCCACTGTGGCTAGTGGTCTGAAGGTGTGGGATGTGATGTTTGCTTTAGTCACTTGGACAACAGAATCAAGAGATAGTACATGGGAGGTAGGAAGATGGTAATAGAGGAGGTTGGAGGCTGTAGGGACAAAGTAGAGCTTGTTATACTCTTCTAAATTACCTTATAGATTGTAATGCATCACATTCAACAACCATCCATTTACATTCTCACCAATGCCCTATGGAGAGTTGTCTCTTCTCTTTGCCTTCCAACCAACCTTTGCTCCACCCTATAGGATTCAACTACTTCCTTGCAGGCTAAGGCCAATTATTATGTTAGTTTTAGATCTATTCTATTTCTGAAAGAAGCTGTAGGTAGGTAAAGTGAGAAGTCAGAGGACCACAGTCCATATGACTTATCCTAGGGCTCTGTGTCCACCCCTACACACACCCAGGGAGCTCTATTGTTTATCCTTGTGACTTCTAGAATATCTAGCTCAAAGTAACACAAACATATGTGTTTTATAAGTGTGTTGGTTTTTGTATAACCAAGTAACATTTGCAAAGCTAATAAAAAACAATGAGATACACTTATTTTGCACTTGTAAGACCCTGGATTCTGTGCCCAGTACCACCAAAACCCAAAACCAAATGGAATAATTAATTTATTTGTGGGACAGTTGTTGTTTTTCCATTCATGACATTTTAGAATTTTATTTTAAACCAACGAAGATGCCTGTGTCCAATAAGACCAGAACTTACTGACTTGGCAATGTCTATAAATTAAAGGTTCTGACTGGACCATCTTCAGAGCTCTTCTGATAGTGGCCAGAGAGGTCTTCTCTGTACTGTTGACACTGTAATGACATTTCCCTCTGAAGGGGGCAGGGAAACAGTGTAATCCCTAGATAGTTAACACAGAGGCAGATAGTTCTCTGCACTTCTCATTGTGGTCTGCAAGGACTTATACTCTATGTAAGAAGTAAAATGGTCAACTTTTAAAATCCTCTTTAATGATTAAAGTTATTTATCTGAGAAGAACCCAGGGCACCTGGCTTCTTAGTGTTAATTCACTTATTTATTGATTTTTTTTTTTTTTGTGGCCGAAGGAATCAAATCCCAGGGATTTTCATGTCCTAGGCAAGTGCTCTACTGTTAAGATGAATCACCAATCATTACCAATAATACCAAGTATTGAGGGATATATATATATATATTAACATATATTATTATATATTATATATTATTATGATGATGATTATTATTATAATCAATTTTGTGGTATCTATTATATACCCTTGACCTTATAATTATGTACCTGGTTAGGCCCAACAAATATCAGTGTTTATATTCAACAAGACATGTACAAGAATGTTTACCTTCTTCAACTTTACTCATAACTGCCCAAAATAGATAAAAATAATGTTATTTCTATAAATAGTAAATTGAATAATTATTGATAAAGCAGATTTTGGTACAAGAGAAAGAACATACTGTGGACATGCTAAACACATAGAGGGATCTTAAAAGCAGAAAGCTGGGCAAAATAAGCCAGACAAAGAGAATACATTTTCCCCTACTTGTATGAACAAGCAACTCTAATACACAGGGTGGAGGAGGTCCAAATAATGGCTATTTAATTTGTCTTTTATTTTGAAACGGTCTCCCTAGATAGCCTTGGCTAGCCTAGAACTCCATATGTAGATCAGGCTAGTCTTGAACTCACTTGATCTGCCTGAGATTGAAGGCATGAGCCACCGTGCCCAGCCTAAGCCAGTTTTGACTGGAAGGGGGCCTGAGGGAGCTTTTTGGGTACCTGCAAATGGTGTAAGTCTTGGTCTGGATCATGGCACCATTAGCACATGCATATGTGGGATTTCACCCAAACTATTGCCTTAACATGTCATCCTTTCTTATACACAAAGTACACTTGATACCAAAAGGAAATACTGCTGGAGTGTAAGCCAAATGATTTGCCTCAGACCTGGATCTTTATTGAAGATGATTAGACAACAACCTTGTGATTCTTGCCTCTGAAGCCTGTTGCGAATTTCAGCTTGCTATTCTTGTTCAACTTGTTCTAAGAATTGTCTGGGTCTGGCGGTCAGGAGACCCCTGCTATTATCCTCTCTTAGCTCCTAGCCTTATTTAGGGATAGCTTCAGTGAAGGACATTCAATATACATTTGGATCCCTCCTTAATTGTTGGCTCAGATGATATGGAAAACATACATTAAGATACAAGATATCAGAGAATTGGGGGAAGATAAAAACAGCTGCCTAAATACAAGACCTAGATGTGTTTGACCTTGGAGAAACTGGTAGCAGCTTACCTATGGGAATCATACAAGGCATTGCTAGTGAAGACTGTGCTGTGATTTCAAATGCTTGGGCAGTAACTTGTGAGTCATAGTTGGTACTTGGCCCCAGGACTGTGGCATCAGGGTGCAGAACCGGTGTCTTTGCTGATTATAGAAACTACTCTTGCAAGGGAAGCCTGCAGTGTCCATGTGACACCCTGCCAACATCAAGTATTTGGGAAGAGGGTCCCATTTTCAAGAACAGTGTTTGGGCCCTAGTGTCTAAGTGAGATGTCTTCTGTTGGACACACACGTTTAGCTCTGGTGGTTCTGCTAGATGGCTCTGTGAGATAAGACAATGCCTTTGCTTCCCCAGGCCTCAGTTCCCCATATGTAACATGGTGGCTAATGCTAACTGATATCCTAGCTCTAACTTCCCCTGTACCTTGTCCACTCAAGCAATTCTCAGTCTTCTCCATTTCACACGGCTGTTTCCCACTACCCTTGGGCTTTGTCTGCAGGGAGTTTATATTCACTTCTTCTGGATAATAAATAAACCCTTAAGTCGAAACTCTCCAGCCAAGCCTCATTGTCACCAACAAACAATACCCATTATTCTGGATTATAGATTGCCTGTTATTGGCTAACCCCTATCTATTTGCTCCATTAGTGCAGTCGATTGAGTAGCACTGGATTCTACAGCTGTCTCCTGTCCCTTGAGATTCCCGCTATCCCATTGTCACTCCAAGCTGATCCATCTTGATGGGTGAAGGTGTGTACTGTTGGTGCTCAGCTTTGGTCACATTTCCTTAGGGTCATTAGAGCAGTGAGAGTACAGGGCCAGGGCAGAGCAGAAATTGGTGAGAGTCACCCATGGGCTTCCGCCTCGCTTGAGCTTGTTAATCTTGAATGAGAGCACAGACCCAAGCAAAGTGTCTCTGACTCTGTCCATGCTGGACAGGGTTCTTTCACACATAGCAGGACTTGGGAAATGAAGGTGAGGGATAGTCGGTCTAGACAGGGTGACTGTGTACTAGGGTAAGGCCCCTAGTACAATGGCACTTGTGTTTCCCCTGCTCTCCCATGGCTATTTGGGAGGAACTTTTATTCTTGTCTCACATTCCATGTTCTCCCATGAGAGGCCTGACAAAGCCACAGCCTATAAAAATGTCGTTTTTCTTCTGACAGCCCCAACCTTCTGGAAAATTGTCCTGGTCATGCTACTGTGGGGCTTAAACTCTTTTCTCTGGAGCCCAGTCCCTTCCCTGGCCTCTCTTCTGCTTGATGTAGGAGTTCCATTTCCTCCATGCCCAGTAGAGGATAGCATGACTACCTGCTTTAGGATTGCTACCAAATGAGCTCTAGTAATCTGCCTGCCACCCCAGCCCCCATGCTGGGTTATGGACGTGTGCCTCCACATCTGGCTATTACACAGGCTCTGGGGCATCAGGTCCTCATACTGTGCACAGGAGATACTTTACTGACTGAGCTTTCAGCACAGTTATCAGTTCTGCATCTCAACCAGCCGTTCCAGGCCCTTCTATGTAATTTTAAAAGAACATGAAGGATGTTCTTATGAGGAGATCAGAACATCTTTAGTCCCTGCCGAGCTGAACACTGAGCTTCAAGGGCAGCTGTGAGGAAGCCCTCATACCCATGCCATAGGGCAGCCTGTGGTTCAGTAGTGTTGAGGGAACCCTGAAGGATGTGTCTTGAAATGGCAGACTTCTTCCTGTGCCTTATGGGGAAGGAGCTGAGCTGGTAGGTGAACTTGATGCTCTGCCAAGTTTACATGTTCTAGGGGAGGAAGATTGAATAGTGAATGATTCTGCCTGATGTTGAAAGATTTCACCCCAAGGCCAGGAGGCTCCTCAGGAGCCACCGCAAAGTGGTCTTGAGAGGGATCAGAACTGGGACAGCATGTTCTTAGTGTAATTCCGGTGGCCTTTGCTTATTTGTTTTCTATTTTTGAAAGAGCTGTAGCTGTCTGATGCCTGGGGTTTATGTTAGGAGCTATCGTGTGAGGTTTCCATGAACCCAGGCTGTTTTGTTTTCTAGGCCATAGCAATTCAGAACAGTCGGGATTCAGAATAGTTGCTGAAGAGGTGTGAAATTTTCCTGGGACGGGGTCATGAACATGTCAGCCCAGTTGCGTTGCCAGTCAGTTTGGGCCCCAGTTGTGAAAGGAGGAAAGTGACCTGCACTGAGCATCAACCACACGCCCAGCATTTTCATACATCATCTCACATATCACCTTGGATACTTAAGTTTCACAAGAGGCATATTGACACAACCACGTGTTAGAATGGGAAAGGAGGCACAGTTGGTAAACCGGCCTGCTCTGACCCCATCGTCTTGATTTCTCCTCTTAGATCCCTGTGTGCCTTCCTGAGCCCTTGCTCCCAGCACATTGCCTTATAATGGTTTGCCCACTCTAGAGGTTCTGATAGAATGGGTCTGGCTGGGCTTCAGACTGTAGGGTTCTTTGCAAATCATTTCAGCTAATTTTAATATGCAGCTAGGGTGGAGAACTGCTGTTTTATGTTTTGATCAACTTTTTGGTGTGTGGTGCTAGGGACAGAACTCTGGGCATCATGAATGCTAGGCACTGAGATACACTTCCAGCCCTCGACACATAGATTGTGTATGTGTGTGTATATCCACCTACATGTGCATTTATGGGAGCTAATCCAGGGGTATTCAAGGGTGAGTATGCATCAGAACCACAGGGTTCAGCAGGTCCAGGTGGATCCAAGGATCTGTACTTCTCACAAGTTTCCAGGTGACACTGATGCTGCTGGTCTGGGGACCCCATTATGAGAGTCTATGATTTCTTAGAATAACAGTGGGCAGTTAGAAAATGCTAAATGAATTTCACCAGCTGCCAAGGTCACTGGGTGGGAGTGGAGTTGGGATATGATCCATCATCTAATCAGATAGTATCTGGAAGGTGGTTTTGGTATCTAGATAACTTCCAGGAAGAGGGTAGAGCACTGGCTGGCAGAGAGTCCTCCAGGGAGAGGCAGTACATATTTGCTGCCAGGAAGCCTTGTGGGTGTTAGAGGCCTTGATGTGCTGGGTAGATAGATGGTCAGAGCAGTCCTGAGGTCCTGGAATCCTGACGGATGCTTGGTGTGGTGTATGACCTGGGAAAAGATGGTCCTGAGGTTGCTTGTCCCAGAGTGTCTGTTATAATGATGGTGGTGCTGCTCTTTAAAGCTGTGCCTTATTTGTGGAGCACAGGGGGTCCATAGGTTGGGAGTGGGAATGTGGCTTAGTGGTTCAGAGATGGGACATAGGTCTTGAGTTGTTCTGAATGAGTAGGGGAAATGGTGGCAGATGCAGCAACTATGATAGTTTGGGTCTCAGGAAAGGATATTTAGGACTTGGCAGGGAGAGTGTATTTGGGAGAGGAGGCCAAGTGAAAGACTTGGGGATAATTGGATCCTCTTCTCAAGGGATGTTTTAGCCCAAAGAGACTCATGGTGCTTGGTTTTGTTGAACAATGGATAAGAAAACCCCAAACAAATATTTATATAATTGTGATCTCTGTTCCAGATGCTGTGTGACACCATTAAATCTGTTAATGACACAATATAGAGTGAGATTGAATGAGGCATGCAGAGTAGGGCAAGAGCCCCCTGGCTGCCTGGCAGGGAAGGCTGCAGAAAGGGCAAGTCCATTCCTAATGACCTCACAGAATCATGGAAGTGAGCACGGAGCAGTGGAGTGGGAGGTGAGGGCAGAGCTCTTCTCCGAAGGAAACAGCCTCTGCTGAGGGCCATGGAGCATTTTGGGGCGAATGGAAAGAATGTGGAAGGAAAGGGAAATGTCTGCAAGATGTCGTGTTCTAGACTGGTTTCTCATCTTGCTCTTAGAACATGAGAGCTGCAATGACGGGAGACCACCCTGAGAACACTGTCCTGGTTCAGGGATGTTGCCACTGACTTCTGGGGAGGATCTCTGAGGAGACTTCCCAGGCAAATTGCAAGTTATTTTTATCATTTCCATAATTATTGCAGATTGGAAGAAGGGAGAAGGTCCCCTCTTTGGGGAAAGACTGCAGTCCAGAGAAGGGAAATGGTTGACAATGATGTTTTGGGTGTGGATTGGACACAGGGGCATGGCCAGAGGCTTCTGAGTACACTGGGGTCTATGAAGGGCAGGCTTGAGTGGCAGTTTCCCCTGAACAGCATGGGGATGTACATGCTTGGTCTTGTGAGTTTGTGTTCTTATGGGACTGAAGGGAACTATGGAAAACAAAAGAGACTGCAACGAGAATGGTTCTGGCCAGAGTGTGAGATGCTGGCATTCCCACCAACCACCAATAGGCTGGCACCTCAAGGTCCCCATGGTCTGTCATGCAGTTTCAGGAGTCCCCCGTTACAGTCCTTGTTGCCCCCTGAAGCCTTCTTTCTGTCTCCAGCTGTGACCCCTGGGATTGGTGAGTGCTAGACACTTAACTACAACTACAAATTCTGTCTGCTGGATTACCTATTAGATAGCAGTGTATAGCTGACCTTTTTATTCATGTCTCTTTGTCTTTGAAGTCACCTAGATCTGACTAAAGGAGAGAACCTGGATAAGGGATGGAGAGTCTGAGCTCTGCTCCCTCCCCCCACTATGAGCATTTGTACCAAAGAATACTCTGTTGCCTTGGCAACTTTCTTGCTTGGACTTTGGTGCTTAGAATATCTGACAGATCCAAATATTTCACGTGCAATGAACTGAAATGGAGAATCATGTCAGAAAATAAATCTCAATTAATACTAGTGACAGTACCAAAGATTAAAAGGGTGGCTGAGGAGGGATATGAGACAGCTGCTGGGGTCTGAAAGGATGCCCTCAAGCTCTTTCCCCTCCTGTGTTTTCTCCTTCCACCTGCCATAGGCATTCCCGTGCCTCCGGCTTCGGTGAAGTTCTCTAAGCCTTTCCCAGTTACCATCGTGACCTGGGATGCAGGGGATGGTGCTGCTGGAAGGAAGTCCCCTTGGCGCCTGATGTGTGTCTCCTGCCTCCTGAGAAAGCTGCCGTGGGGAACTTAGCAGTCATCTCCCTGGTCCTCTGCTGGGGGAAGGGAGGATGCTAACCAGAGGGAGCATGGTGTTCTCTTACATCGCCCATGTCATGTCTGTTTGTCATGGAAGCTGACATACAGCTATGAAGGGACAGAATGCATCCTTTGTGAAGATAATTGGTACATGGGGTCTGAGGAATGTAGAAATGTCTTTAGCATGGGGTCACAACAACTGAGTCCCTTTGTAGCAGAGAAGAGCTTTCCTTCCACTAAAGCCCTCTGGGGATTCAGAACACTCCTTTTCCCTTTTAGAGCCTTGCATCTCCTAGGATACCGAGGAGCAGAGTAATGAGGGGCAGAGGCACGCCCCATGAGTTGTTCTCTACAGAAGCATGCCATGTGGGTGCTGTGTGTCAGTCAGGGCGGATGTGTTGAGTAAGGGAAGCTCCTTCAGAAACAGAACCAAGTGCTGTGCCTTGTGGGGCTTCCTGTGGTGAGATCCTCTTGAGTCACTCCAGGGCCAGCATTTTGATGCATTAGCTTCCTTTATTCCATCTGCAGATCGTTATGCACCAGCTGTGCTTCAGGGCCTCTAACAGCCACTCCTCTCCTCTTGGTGAGCACTGCTGGGCAGTGTCCCTCTGCTCTGGGAGGGACAATGGCGTGCAGTAGAGAGGTGAGACAAAGCTTTAGGGTATAATAAGGAGGTATGCAAGAGGGGTTAAGACATTGGAGGGAAGCCAGGGCCCCTTTCATGCAGAAGTTTGTGGGGAGCAAAGGCATCAGAGCTGAGGAGTGGGGACAAGACCAAGAATTGAGTTTGGATATCAGGAGGCTGTGTTCATTTCTGAAGGGAGTTTAGGGAGAGAGTGGGGGACAGGGGATGCATAGGGCCTTGGGGGGGTGTGGTTCTGCACCATCTCAACATACTTCCCAGTTTCTGATCATGGTGTCTCTTGGTCTCTTATTTTTTCTCAGGAGAGATGGAGATGGCCCTTCTGTGGTATTTCCTCTTCCACATTGTCTCATGGGTCTTACAGCCAGCAGGATTATCTCTTCTGTAACAACTTCTCATCTGGTGATCAAGGCTGACCCAGATGAAGCGGTGAAATTTGCCTTTTGAGACCCTTTGCTCCCTGATTTCATACTGCAACAGCCTACCTAAATTAAGCCAGCGATTTCCAGCTCCAAACCTCTTCCAACCATTAAAACACTTGCTTCTACAGGCATCTAATACTCTTTGCTTGTGAGTGGTAACAGCTTAATGGGCTGTCCTCATCAAAGAGTTTGTAATGTAAGGGGAGCATGTTAAGCTAAGGAAACAAACTTCTAATGGTGAAATTTCGATGGCCACTGCCTGGCAAGTGAAGGTGACATGTGGGGCCCCAGGCTGTATTTATAGATGAGTTCTTCTTTTCTTTCAGACCTTGAGGAGGAAATTCAGTTTCAGGTGCCCCAAACCAGCTGATCAGGTAAACCATGATCGACACATAACAGGCAGAAGAAGAGAATCACTTATCTTTTTTTTTTTTTGTGCTGTCTCAGGGAATTTAGCTTACAGGTATTGGTGGTCAAACTGTATCAGCAAGCAGTGGATAGCAGTGAAGGTCCTCTCTGGAGTGATTACAATTTGCCTAGCATGGCCTATGTCTATGTCCTGCACTATGCTAGGTGTTCAGCACACGTCTGCTTTTCCTAGAGGTTGAGGATTTCCCACACTTGGCCAGGTGGAACAGCTGTGCCCTTCACCATAGTCCTCCTAACTCCACATCTTATCCTTTACAATATACTAAGACATTGGGCACCCCCAACCCTACCCCATGATAGTCCACACAGAAGAAATTGCTGCTTGGGGAATAGAAAGTGGACTCTTCCTAGGCTGGACCAACCCATAGTTGGAATAACTGAGTGCTGGCTCTGAGAGTCTGCTTGAGTCCTTGTGACATCTCTTAAGAGAACATACAGTTCCCAGGTCACAAACTAGCTGCCTCATCTTCCCTGAGGTCTTAGGGAGCAGGGGAGGGCTTTTATCATGCTGGGTGGCAGCTGACCCATCTCCTGCAACCTTGCCTTGCTTGTCCTGAGATTCAGAGATTCAGAGCTGTTTCACACGGAGTGACTCACGGTCTAATTCCTGTCCTGAGAGTCCGCCATGGCGGTGCACTGGGAAGCACCACTCACCCATTTAGGCTGAATTATTGTTTGTTTTGCATGCCGTGTCCTGGAGGAACCTTAAGCAGAGCTGTAAAGTGGAAGCTAGTCTGCCTCATTACCGCCCTCTTTCCCCATTAATATTTTTCCTGGGCTTTTCTCATTCTGAATATGGCATCCCCATTCTCTTGAGACTTGGTGAATTTTATCCTCCCTAGAGAGCATGAGTTACCTGTTTGTTCTAGGGTAACCTGGGGACCCAGGTGTCCTTGCTACCCACTGTGTTACCTGCTAGTTCCGGCCATCTCCATCCCTTGCCACATGTCCCTTCCCGGGCTCTGAGAGTCACTGTCTCCCTCTGCTTCATCCCCACCCACTCCTTAAGTCAGTGGGTTTCCACAGCCTCTGGCTGAAGACTGGAGTCCCCACCTGCACCTGAAGCTGTCCATTCTAGCAGCTTCTCTGAACTGCTTCACAGTAGTCCACTTCCAAGCAGAGTGGTCTTCTGCCCGCCTCTGTTGTCTTTTGTCTTCTGGGTGAAGCTTTTCCTTTCCCAAATGGTGGCACCTTTATTCATCTCCTGCACATCCTCAGTCTGAATCCACCAAGTCCAGGTCCATCCCCTGTGACACCATGTTTAGAAGCAGCCATTCACCACTTAAACAGTGTCGCAGTTTACTTTTGTATACATTGTTTGATAACCTTTTGTAGTGCTCCGCTAATTATTAATTTTCACATTCTATCTTCCTGGTCATAAATGAATTCAAGTCAAAGTCCATTTCCTATACCGTTGTCTGCTGTAGGAACAAGTGCATGACAGACGTTGGCTACTGACTACTTGGGACTTCTTTCTGTCCACTGCTCTCTCCTTTGCTCATAGCTGGGCCCCTGTCAGCACTCTTCCTTTGCTAACCCTGCCTCTTTTTAGCATCTTTGTACACGTTTCCCCCGAGTCTCTGCTCACGCCTCCCTTTCCTGTCTCCTCAGTGTCTTGAGGAGTGGCACTGGCGAGCTCCAGGTTTGCACCTCTGCTATGCAGTGCAGCTTTGAGCAGGTTACCCAGGCTTCCCGATGCCCTGCTATTTCAAATATGGAAGTGGAGAAACACTACCATCGAGACACCAAACAGGCCCTCAGCAATAGTAGCCTCAGCGGGTTTCCCGCCCTGCTGTCCCCAGCCCTGCCTCCTCCAGGCATCCCTTCACAAGCATTTCTCAGGACACTCAGCTCTACGCTCACCCAAACCCTGTAGCGCGTACAGTGTCAGAGACAAGTGTCCCGCGCAGAGGCTTGCTCAGTGTGGGTCTCGTCCTGAGGCCCTGAGGTGTGGAGTTAACTTGCCATGGCACCAGGTCATAGGGATGTATCTGTCATCTGTGAGCACACCCCTGCATGCCACTGGCACACGTATTTCTTCAGCCGGGTGCTGTCATCTCCTTCCCTTCCCCATTCTCCTGCAGGTGGCAGTGAAGTTGGGGGAGGTGCTTTGGAAATATTGTTGGCCAAGTGTTTCTATGCACATGAGTCCTGTTCCCTGGCGGTGGGCTCTTGTGTTCAGTCTTATACTGTTTGTCCCCTTTTGTTATTCAGTACAGGCCTACTTATACCTGAAGGTTAATTTCAAGTTTCCAAGTGGCTCCTGGGGCTGTCCCCACAACCGCCTAACAGCCTCCAGAGAGCAGATGCTGTGGTACGTCCATTTGAGAGAGCCTCTCGGGGTGAGGCTGCAGGTGCAGCCCCAGCACTGCTGTGCACCACTTTGCCTCCCTCTCTGTCCTCCTCCAGCCTCCTCCATACCCGGTTCCACCCCCCACCCACCCTGCGCCATGCTGCTTTCCCTGCTCCATGCTGCTCTTCCTGCTCTGGCTAAGAATAAATCATCATGGTTGCATAGCAACCAGTTTGGTTTCCTATACTCCTCCTTCTCCTCCCACAAAAGTGCCTCAGCTCTAAATTTAAGGTAGTGTGTCAGGAGGTTCTGTTAGCACACAGAGGCCGTGGAACTCCCATCTTGCTCCTCTATAGCAGTTGGCTTTGTGAAGATAGGAACTGTGGCTGCTTTGTTCACCATTCTGTCCCCAGACCCTGGTACAGTTCTTAGTATGGGGCATGCACTAGGTATTAAATGCATGCCAATTGAATGGTGAGTGAATGAGTCATTTTCTCAGAATTCCTACAGCTGAGAGGTGTTTCTGGTACGGGGACTTGTTATTAGGGACTTTCAGATAGTCCACAGGCCACCTCTTTGGGCCGGATGCCGCTCTCCTCCCTTTTATCAGCTTCACGGAGAGGAGGTGTGTGAGTCCTCATGCCCGCCCTCATGCGGATGGTGTCCATGCTTTTCCTCTTTTGTGCAAGCTGACGGTTCAGGCAAGTCACAGTTTATGGAGTCATGAGGGAGGTGGCGGTCAGTTGGGGTTTCCTGAGTCCTGCACTGACAAGGAGGTGGTCTAAAAAGAGTGGCTCAGATTTCATTCTGGTGTTGTATAAAGCTTGCTGTCAGAAGATGAGCTTCTGTGAGCACTGAGGTCTCAGTATCCTGGGTTTGAATCCCAGCTATGCTGCTTGCAAGAGGGTTGACCTTAGTAGAGCCCAAAGTTTAGCTCACAAACTGTCAGAACTGTAGGAGGGAAAACACAACTAGAGTGCTAAGAAGCAGGGGTTCTTTTCCATTTGGGTGTAGAGGCAAAAATACCCGGAAAATGCCCGTCAATGCTGTCAATCATTAGTGTGCAGGCAGGCTGGTTTGGGTGATAAAACAAGCAAAATTTAGCAGTCTGGACGTTCTTCAAGCTTCCAGTGATGACTAAAAGGCTCTACACTGTGTGTGTTCAGCAAGGGAGTCTGTGGCTTCAAACTGTTTTTTTTTTTTTTTTTAAAGCAGGTCAGATATCTTGAATAAACAGAACAATTTTCTGCTGTAGGACAGAGCATCTGAACAATTAAAGCTATTAGGTGGGTAGGAGGGAGACCGAGGAGTGTCTGTTTGAGAGTGCTTTCCCAGAATCTAATGCGTTTTCTTCCTTTTTCCACCTTAAAAAATGCGTTGGATTCCACAACTGATTCTGTGTTCTTCTCCTTCTAAAACATCCCCACACAGCATCCAAATTAGCTCAGTATGCAAGCACAAGGCAAGGAGTGGGAAGGCCAGGATGAAGAGAGAGAATGACAAATTCAGGGGCTCCTCCAGGTCATGCAAGCACTGGGGGTGGGCCTCTGGCAGGTAAAAATAACAGGAACCCCTCGGTATTCAGAGCTTGGAAGCTAGGGTAGCCCCAAGCACGCATTGCTAGTGGAGTTAATGAGTTCAGCCAAGCCTTCCTTTCCCGTTGACATGGACTGGTGGGTATTCCAGGAGTCTATGTGTTTATTACCTGTACTTGCCCTCAGCAGGCAGCTGTCATCTCCCGGTCTTTAGCCTCTGGAAGTCTGCGGTCTCAGATGGCATCTTGAACTTGGGGGCCTCCAGAAAAATAATGGAAGAACAGCAATTAGATTAGCAAGAAATAAATAAGATAAAGTGTTCCCATCTGTGTGAGCAGAGACCAGTGAGGCTGGGGGCCTTCTGGGTGTGTATTTGAAAGCCCAAAGCTTTCTGCTTGAAAAAGGCACGGATGAGGTCAATTTGTGCTTTCTTGGATGCATACTGGCTGGAGCTTGAGGCTAACCCTTGGGAGGAGAGCAGTTTGGGGAAGGGCTGAGGAGACAAGTGTCAAGACCGGCTTCCTGTTTGCCCTCTGCACACCATCAGTCCAGTCATTTGTCTACTGAGCAGGTATCTAAGGACCTCTGCTGTGTCCCCATATGGAAGAGTGGGTTCTAAGTCAGTATTTTTTTCATACTGCTACACACAGGAATTTCCCATGGGACATGAAAAATCCTGACACCCTGGGTACTCTTTAGACTACTCATGCCAAATGACTTCTGGGCCTAAGGTACAGACATCAGTAATTTTAAATGTTTTTCTAGGTGATTTTACTGTTCAGCCACAGTAGGCAACCTCCCTAGGATACCCAAAGCTTATCCTGGGTCAGTTCCATCCACTGCCCCATTCTGGTCACAGATGCGCATATGTTGGTAGTGATGTGACTGAAGAGGTGACTGGCAGGCACTCTGTGCCCCTTTACACAGATGCAGCCCTCATGTTGAGCAGCCATCATGCGCTGGTGTCAGACACTGAGAGATTAGCTTGATGGTATCCCTGGAAGTAAATTAATAGACGCTCTTCCTTTCCCTTGCATGTTTATCTATCGAGTCAGAAGTTGACTTTTCTGATGAATGGCACTTTCTACAATTTATTCTGTCTTCTCCCTCGGTAGAAGAGAAGCAATGACCATGTCGATGCATTTCAGTTAAGTGGGGATGAAACCAGGAGTGTAAAAAAATAGAGACAAGATTCAGACAAACAAGGAGGAATGCCAAGGGACAGAATGTTCTCCTGGGACAGGTCTTTACAAATGCACCCATTAAGTTGTCTAAACTGTGAAAACGTAAAAGTAAATAATATGTCTGTTTAAATCTTAAAGTTGTCAGCAGATAATTAAGCTCCCATGAGGCGTCTGGTTATACGCTAGGCCCAGTGGACACAGTCCTCGCACTCAGAGAGTTTGAAATCTAAGTGAGGAATTAAAGTCAACACAGGGACTTAAAAGCTTGGCTCTTCAGATTTCCATGCCTCTCTGAAGCTTGGAGAAAGGAGCTGCTGGGTAGAGCTCTCAGTCCACATCCACTGCACAGCTCCACCAAATGCCTGTTGCCAGCTCATGGTGCAGAGGACAGAAATGGAAAGGCTGCATTTAGAAACGTCATACCAGTTTGCAAAGTTACGTTTCTGTAGAGTCTAAAAATTAAAAAATTAGAGCTTATATGTTGTTTCTAAAATTATACTTCTCTAACAGCTAATTTAAATTTTTTTCTAAAAGTATTAGTAGATGACAGATTGCAATAAAAGAAAAAAGAACATAAAAACTCAAACTGGTAATTCATTGAAGATAGTTTGAGGAGCCCTGGGCTGGTGTAACTGTAAGTCAGGGGTGTCTTGGCAGGCCTAGGAGGTGCCAGAATATGTGGAAAGACCGATGACCTGCCACTGTAAAGCAAGTAAGAGGGTGTCCTGAAAGCCTAGACCTTTTCCTGAATGAAGTTCAGGGGCCACAAACATTTTGGTGGGTGCTGGACCCTCTCGTGTGCTTTATATTAATTACTTCATTGTTGACTGTTTCTGAAACACATGGATAGTAGTACCTGCCACTAGTTGTCTTTTGCAGAGGCTTGAGGAGGGCAAGTTATATGCCCAGGCTACTACAGCTAGGAAGTGCTAGCCTGTATTTTAGTGCCAGGTATGTTGAATTCTAAGGCCTGATGGTTTAACTCCCACCCAGGTAGACCCTCTGGGTGACAGGGAGTGTGGACAATACACACCGAGCTTCCAGACACACCGGAATTGAAATGAGGAGCAGGCCCTATACATATTCCAACTTAAGGAGCACAGGATGACAAATTCTCCAAGGGAGAGTAGAGTGTGAGCCTTTGTTTAGAAGTTTCAGCTTTTAGTATTTTTTTCTGTGCATATTTCCCGAAGTCTTAGAGTGGGTAGACTCCTCCAAGGTTGGGCCTTTTCTTAGACTTTGAACTGTCACTGAAATCTCATCTATCTATTTAAAATCTTTTTTAAAAATTGAAATAATTAGATTCCTGGGAAGTTCAAAGAAACATATGGGGAAGCCCCATGTGCCCTTCACCTGGCATACCTTACTGCTAACACTTTACTCATCGATAGCACAATACTGAAACTAGGAAATGGACATAGGTCTAGTGTTTAGACTTACTCATCAATTTTGTCTTCCATATTTTAAGAGAAGAATCAAGGATGTGACTAGGGGCAGAAGAGAAGCCAGGTCATAGCCATAAGTTCTAGGGGACTAGCGTGAGACTCTTGTATATGAATATCATGTTATTTGGGTCCCCTGTCTCAGCATCTAAAGCAGCATGACGTCATGGCTTGTTCTCAACAAATGTTTTGTATTGAATGCTTGATTCAATAAAGCATACAAATAAGCATAATGGTTCCCTTCCATATTGCTGGGCCTCCATTGTGGGGGAGGGGCAATATTTACCCATCCGGTATTGCTCTGGAGGGTACTGCTAGGACTGGAAATGTGGTGTGGGGGGCAACAAAAGGACAGACATTGCAGCCTTGTGTGGAAACAATAATTCAACAGGGGAGTATTTATGGCTGTAAGTATTTAGTCAATAGCAGACGGCCATAAAGAATGAAATGGAAATCATTCTTGCACTTGCTTGGTGTTAAACCCCATGGCTTTGGTGGAAGTCTCTTTCTTTTGTTTAAGATTATCAGAACATGCAGCCATGGGCAGAATGAGACAACTGGTAGGGCAGAGCAGGTGTGTGTGTAGGGGGTAGTCGTGGGATTACAAGCTTCAGCAGAACATAGTATTGTTGCAGAAGAACAGCTGTAGATTTGAAAAGACTGCTCCACCCCCAGGCAGGGTCCTCTGTGGCTCTGGAGCCTGTCCTGGAAATAGCTCTTGTAGACCAGGCTGGTCTTGAACTCACAGAGCTCCACCTGCCTCTGCCTCCCGAGTTCTGGGATTAAAGGCGTGCGCCACCACTGCCCGGCACGAGTGTTTGCTTTTTGAGGGGAAAGTTTTAGGAAACCAGGTAAAGAACCCCTTACTGGGCTGGTGGGATGGCTCTGTGGGTAAAGACCTGAGTTGGATCCCTGGCACCCACATGGTAGAAGGAGAGCAAGTCTCCCCAAAGTCATTCTCTAACCTCAACACCTGTGCTGTGCCATGTAGTAAAAATGTAGTAAAATGTAAAGCAACAAAACCCTTCTCCCTGTGACTCTTCTGTCCAGGGAACATCTGCAGTAAACCTGGAAAGTGGCACTTGTGTTTTCTTTTAGGTAATACTCGGCAACATCAGAGCTAGAGGGGTGGGTCCTGTAGGTGACAGGCATTTGCCATTTTAATCAATTATTGAAATTAAGGAAAGATTATTGCAGTTTCTATTCCAGGAAAGGGAAGCATGCATTGAATTAATCAGATTAACTCTGTGAAAAAGGAAGAAAGGGGGAGGAGGCTGGTTCTTACATTAGACCACCTGAGGTTATAGTGTTTAGCCTATATTCACATGTGGAATGAATTTAAATGACATTTGCCTTTCTTTCATTCTATCTGAAAAGGAAGACACAAAATATTAATCACACACACACACACATGCACGCACACGTGCGCACACACACGTGTGTATTTGTGTGTGGATTAAAATTTATTACCTATTATATGCGACAATATTTTATTATTTTTTTTACAATGACATTGATGGGTGGGTATTATCTTTGTATGAGAGAGAAAGAGACAGAGACAGAAACAGAGACAGAGAGATGGACAGACAGAAAGAGACAGAGAGACAGAGTGAGAGACAGTCAGGCAGACAAACTGATAGGCAGGTGGAGAGGGATGGGCTACTCACTGAGTATCCTGGGCTGGCTTTGAACTCACAATCTTCCTGCCCCTACCTCCTGAGTTCTGAGATGGCTTGTATCATCACACCTAGTTTGTCATTGTTGCATTGTGGCCAGAGAAGCTGATACTTAGAGCAAAGCAGTAACTGGTTCTGGGGCACAGTCAAGTGAAAAGTAGGATTGCCAAGAGCCTCTTCTGCTGGGCTTGGAAGTATGAATGGCACACTGCTTCCAGCAGGACCCCAAGCTTACTGTGTCCACAAGCAGATTTCAGAACACTGTCTCTGTGAACCACAGGTGTCAATTCCCAATCTGTGGGAGAGCCTGCCTGGATGGTAAGGGTTTCCATCATTGCTGATGGAACATTCCTGAAGTAGAGGCTGACGAACATTCAAACCATTGCTGCACTGGCCAACTTAATCATCCCCAGTGCTCATCTATGTCCACGCCTTTCTGTGTGCTCCTGTGAGGCACGGTCCAAAGGAAGAGGCTGTCCTTGAACTGTGGCACTGTTTGCAGCTTGCCTAATACCCAGTGGCTAATAATACTAGCCCACTTTTCTTTAAGTTTTGGGATTATGTTCTTATAAGGACCCGAGAAAAGCCAGGGAACCTCATGGCGCAGAGGAGCGCCGGGCAGGATGTGTTCTGGCCTTGTGTTTTGAGGGACTTAGCCACCATGTGAACCTTCCGTCTCGCAGCATGTTAGCTTCAGTGTGTCTGTCCACCACCCCCACTCCACCATGATAATAATAAGCAATATCGACCACCTTCTGCATTTCCTTTTTAGGGTTAGCATGATGCTAGAATCTCAGAGAGCTGGTAAGCCATGAGACATTATACAAATGTGAGAGAATGGCCTTGTCCCCTGAAAAGCCTTCCAGAAGGGCTGAAAGCCAGTAAACACACCAGAGTGGGAAAGGCCACTTCTTTCTGACCAGCTGGGTTCCATTTCAGGAAGGGCAGACTTGGTCTCTGTGGCCCCTCCTTTTCATGAGTAGTGTGGCCATCTTTCTTGGCCTGCATTATTCAGATAATTGCTCTGTCTTCTTTTTTCTCTCTTCCCAAGGAACACAAGGCTGTTAAAGCTGAACTACAGTCACTGGATAAAGCTGTCATAGATCCTGACTAGATGGATTGTGTTCTGCTCAGCTTAATTTCTCTGCTAGTTATGTAAATATTAGGGTTGTTAATCTTTATAAGAGAGTGTTAGCCAAGAAAAATGGTACTTATATTCTCAATATTAACATGGGGAAAAAAGTAAAAGTAAACTAAGGAAAATTGAACAATTTTGATGTCCCAAGGGATCCCAGTGAAAACTAAAAACCGTGTAATGCATTTGTGTTCAATAAATAAGACTGTGGCTTCAAATTATTTTTGAAAGATTGTTGTATGTCATAAATAAATCAAAAGGCAAGGTTTGATTGTAGAAAAAAAAACCTGGGAATAACCAGAAGCTGTCAATTTTGTTTCATTTAGTAAGCTTGGATTTATAAAACAGTTTTCAGGAATTCCCCCCTCAGACACTTGTTTCTTTACATTTCTTGTATGTCTATATTTTCTGTATATCATGAACTTTTTATGAAAGTGCACTATACAGAAAAGTGTACAAATCTGTGATGTCTGATGAAGTTGTTCACAGTATGAACATTTGACAGCCCTTATGTAATCCCAGTACACTGTCCCCGACAATGTCCCCGCTGTATACTAGCTCTTCCTCTCCAGAGCCATCACTGTGGCAACTAGCTTGTTCTGAAATTTCATGGACATGTAATCTTAAAGTACATATGATTTCATTTCCATCTATACTGGGTTTTTATTGTTGTTGTTCAACATTATGTATGTGAGATTAATCCATACTGTGCAGCAGATCACTTGTACTTCTTGTATTACTCCACATTTGGTATAAATATGCCAAAACTTATTTGCCCATTTGCTGTGTAAGGGGTTTGCAGATTTCTGCTGACGAAAATAAACATCTAACTTTGGGAGTATACAAGAGAAACTAGCAAGCCACAGATTACATACATGCTAGCTTTGACAGATCCCAGGGAGTAGCCTCCCACAAGTTATAGTGCTTATAGTACCCTCACAGGTAGAAGACTCCCTGAATTACCTGTGGCAGAACTGGCTACCACTTGTCATTTTCATTTTAGCGCTCCAACTACACATGTGTTCATGTCACACGTGGGTAGATTTCTTTTTTCTTTTTCTTTTTTTTTTTTTCATTTCCCCTGAACTAATGAGGTCAAGAGGCTGCTTTCTATATATTTAGTAGCCATTCGGGTATCCTCTTTGGTTGAATTGTCTGCCTTTTTTCTTACTTACTTGTGGGAATTCGTTATATGTTGTGCATGAGTCTTTTGTGGATTGTGTAATTGAATATCTTAGGTAAATATGCTATTTATTTTAATGTAGTCTAATTTGTCATCCTTTACTGTTTCTAGATAGTATATTCTGTTTTGTTTAAGAAGGCTTTGTCCTAAATTATGTTAGTAGAAATATTTTTGTTTAATTTTCACATTTGGATAAGTAATCAGTTTTGCAGTGCATTTTGTATTGTTGAGGGAGATGATTTTTCTTTCCATTTAATTATCAGTAGACCTAAGGAAATTTGTGAAGATCATCACTTCCCTATTGCCCTGCAGTGGTACCTTTACCACATATAAGAGGACTATAGATGTGTGAGTTTGTTTGGAAGCACTGAGTAACGTATACTACGTTGAGTTTGATTATACTAAATAAGTGATAGTCTCTTGTCACAGGCACAGATAACTAAAACAGTCATGGTGTGATTAGAGGTTCAGAAAGTTCCCAGATAGAAAAGCCATTGGTCTATGACTTCTTCTAGTAAAACAACTGCAATAGAATTGTGATATGAACAGTTATTAATACATTGTCTTCTATTAGAAGATGGATTTTCTGTATGCTGGTTTATGCTTATAGTTCCAGCTACTTGAAATGCCACAGTCAGAGAATCAGTTGAGCCTAGGAGTTCAAGTCTAACTTGAGCAATATAGCAAAATATCACCTCAAAGAAAAGACAACAAAACAATAACAAACTTCCAAGCAAATAAGCCCCAAAACTAAACTAAAACAGAACAATAGAAAGTCTTGAAGGTATATCATCAAAAGTGAGAAGAGTATGATACTTAGTTTCCAATTAAATATTTTTTCACAAGATTCATCTGCAAGGGATTTTTATTTTATCATTCAAAGCAGTCAGGGGAACCCTCTCTACAGACAGGCTTGGCTTCTGCCCAGTTTGTGAGTTTTATCACATCTGCCTGATATGAGTGTCAGGAATTAGACGCCTAGAGTCTTTAGGATCCTGTTCATTCTAATTACTCAGTGGAGAGCCTTTGTGTGTGCGATGGATCTAGCAACTGCCATCTTTTGGATCTGGGATCTGCTAAGGTGGCAGTTCCTCAAATGGATAAGCATTTCCAAAGGTCCCGACTGACTTAAACTGCAGAGACAACTCTTGTAGCATCTTCTCCTGCCACATAGTGCAGCTCTTTCTGATATTTCCTAAGATAAAGGTGGTAAGTGATACACCTCTAACTTTAACAGCCTTCTGCCTCTGCTCACCTCTCCTGAGGCTCACCAGAAGTCTTAGTTGCCTGAGTGGAAAGCAATTGCCGGAAAGCAAACCTCATTGGAGAAATTGCTTCTTTGTAAGTGTCCATTTGCTCAGAAAACAAATTGAGCACTTTTCTGCATGTTGTTTCTTTGAGGACAGTTGAGAATGCTAAGTGATAGTCTGAAAACCATCCCGATGTTTGATCCCCTGGGCTCCATACCTGCCATGGGGTTTTGATTGAATCTCAACCCATTTTTTTAAATTAAAGATTTATTTACTTGTTTGTGTATGTGCTTGTGCATGTACTTATCTTCCCACACCTCATCCCATATGTATATATGTCTGTGTGTACATCCCGGTCCATGCATGTATGGAGGAGGGAAAAGGTCATAAGGTTCCTTAGAACTGGAGTTACAAACACGTGAGGCTACTAGGATCCAGTCCTCATAATTGAACACCAAGTGCTGATAAATGCTGAGCCATCCCCCTAGTCCCCTATCCTCCCCACTGTACCTTAACAGGACTACTGAAGCCCTGTGTCCTAGTTACAGACGGTTCTATTGTCATGAAGAGACTCCATGACTAAGGCAAGTCTTCTAAGAGGAAGCATCTTACAGTTTCAGAGGCTTAGTCTGTTGTATGGTGGCATGCAGGCAGGCATGGTGCTGGAGAGTAGCCAAGAACTTTTACATCTTGATCCACAGACAGCAGGACGAGAGAGAGAGGGGGGGTGGGGGTGGCAGAGGGGGGGGAGAGAGATTCGTCCCAGCATGGGCTTTTGGCACATCGAAGCCTACTCCCAGTGGAACATCTCCCCCAGCAAGGCCTTATCTATTCCACCAAGGCAACATACCTTAATCCTTCCCAAATAATTAATCAACTGGGGGGGGGAACTAAGCTTGCAAACATATGAATATGAACCCATGAAGGGAATTCTCACCCTACCACCACTCCCTGGGTTTCTTAGGGTCTTGAGATATTTCTCGCTATCCCAGAGCCTGGACTTAAACCCCAGAGTGATGTACTATCTAGAAAGAAATATTTTCTTTATGTAAAGCCATATCTATGATGGAATTCTTGCTTCTCCGCATACCTAACTGTTGTTGGTTGTTGTTGTTGGTTTTTCTTTTACTGTAGCCCCACATTGGAATGCCAAAATGTTGTTTGTTTTTACTCTTTTTATTCTTTTGGCTTTTTGTTCTTTTGAGGGGCCCACTACCCAGCTTCCAAATAAATCACATGTGGAGAGATGTCTTCTTACTTATAAATGCCCAGCCTTAGCTTGGCTTATTTCTAGTCAGCTTTCCTAAACTTAAACTATCCTATCTACCTTTTGCCTCTGGGCCTTCTCCTTTTCTTGCTGCTGTATATTTTACTTTTAGTCTTTCTCTATGGCTGTCTGTGTGGCTGTGTGGCTGTGTGGCTGTGTGGCTGTGTGGCTGTGTGGCTGTGTGGCTGTGTGGCTGGCCCCTACCATCCACTCTCCTTGTTCTCTTGCTCCTTCTTCTCCTCCAGTTTTCTCCTTCTATTTATACTCTTTGCCTGCCAGCCCTGCCTATCCTTTTTTTCTATGTCACTATTGGCCTTCCAGCTCTTTATTAGGCCATCAGGAATATTATTAGACAGGCTTCACAAAGTCAAACAAATGCAGCATAAACAAAAGAAACACACCTTAAAATGATATTCTACAATGCCTAACAACAAGAAATATAACCTGTGAGGGTTGATGAGATGGTGAGTAGAAGTGCTTATCACCAAGTGTGAAGACATTAGTGTGAAACCTAGGACCCACACAGAAGGAGAAACTGAATCCTGTAGGTTGTCCTCCAATGTCCACATATATACATTTATATGCATAAATAAATGTAATAAAATATAAGTGACATAAAGTTATGACTTCATGTTAAGATAATAGTGCCACCATAATTACCATGTTTTATTTTAATCACGAAAGAAAGCAATCCTAATTGTTATGAGTCTTTGACAGCTCAGACATTGTATAACTTTGATGCCATCCATTCATTTTGACAAAAGTAAAATAAAGAATCTAAATTAAAAGTAATGATAATATATATACATATATATGTATATATATACATATATATATATATACATGCGCACACACACACACACACACACACACGCACTCACACACTGGATATCTGGAGAGTTTGAGACTCCTAACTTCTATTCTTTAAAAATAGGTATTAAAAAGGACTGCTTGTTTTAATTTTTATTTAATTTTTACATCACTGTAGTTTTAAAAATCATTGCATAGAATAGAAGCACAGACTTACAGACCTAAGAGATACTGGATATCATCAATCCAGTCTTCTTATGACTAAATAAACTGTGAGATTTCTTTCCCTGTAGATATTTTTAAACATCTTTTACAATCATGAGATGTCAAAGCTGAGGGAGAATGAAACACGGTGCTAGCTCTGCAGCCTCCTCCTCCTGTGGATGGGGAATCTGGGCACAGAGGATGCTAGTGACTGGGTCACACAGGCAGTGGTGTGATAAGGTCCTGGACTCCAGACTTTGGTCCATGTAGACGAGGCCTCTTACTCCCCATTCCAGTAATTCTTATCCAGAGGCTTCAGGAGCTTCCTGCCGAATCGAGTCAGTGAATGTGCTTGACATCAAACTGTAATCAGTGGTGGGATTTAAGGTAATGTGGGAATAGTCAAAATGTCCTTGGGGCAGAGCCATAAATCCCAAGAGAATGGGTTAAGATGAGGAGTTATGTTAATAAAACCTTTCCAGATCAGAAGTGTGAGTCAGAGTCAATATGTAAATACCATTAAGAAGTTACACAGAGGAAGCCTAATTTTAGTCTAAAGAGATCATCTGTCTTTCAGCTGACATTGATAGTGATGGTGAGACCAACTGGAGGAGGCGGTCTTCCTTGTGGCTGCTGTCCCTGGTCTCTGACTGTGTGAAGGATGCACCTTCCCAGCACTGGAGGGAAAGTGGGGACCATCACTGTGCTCCATTTTACCTTAGCACAGTCTTAAACCCTTCTTTGACCCTTTCCCTGTGGAAGTATTAGGCTGCAGGGATGCGTATCTGGGGCCTGTGCCCTTGTGAAGATATACAAGACATTTTTAAGGAGAAGGGATGTGGAAGTCAGCCATCCTTCATCTCCTCAGAGCTTCCTCTCTGCTCACCTTCCTCTGGGGAGAGCCTATGCTGAGAGATGTGCGTGTGCACGCCAAAGACAGGTCTGCCCATCACTCTTCGAGCTTTGTTTCTGTCCCCTTTGTGTCACTTTCAGCCCCCTCTCTTAGCCCCTCAAAGTCCCATGCAAAGGACATGCGTGGCTGAGTGAGAGCATGGAGAGATAGGAATGTGCTACAACCTTACTGTCCTGGATCTAATGATTGAAGGAATGAGATGGGAATCTGAAGGGAGACTCGGTCCATCTGTTCTGGAAGCACATGGCCAAAAGAGCGACAGTAATTGGTTTTATCTGGTATGAAACCATGTCCAAGCTGAGGAACTCTTGGTTACCTCTGAAATGTTTGTGCAATATGGGAGACTCAGGATCTGAACTGAGATGACCAGTCTGCCCGTTCTGTAGGGGCCATTGTCTTCCAGAGGAGTTCATGTACTCCTGAGCTCCTCTTTGTCTTTTGAGGGAAGCGTTTGTGCAGAGGGGCTCTCCATTCCTGGAATTCACTAAAACTCTTTCTGACATGCCCTCTGCTACTCATCACATTAATGGGAAGGAGGGCTTGGAGGGTAGCCAACTAGGGGGCCCCTGCGCCAGCCATGTCAGATAGCCATATTGATTGCAGAGTGTGACGGAAGGTTATGACAATGGATGTGGATTCGCTTGGCTTTCACAAGGCCACTGACAGTGGAAAGAAAAAAACAGGCACTGGCTCTGGAGCCTGTATCATACCTGGGCTCTCAGCCAAGGCTTCCCTGCCAGCCCCCTTTCTCCCTGTTGTCCATCATGCACACCCAACTAGGTCTGGCTTTCCTGAATGCCACTTAGTCTAATTCCCCAATTGCTTAAGTTTCCTTAATGGGTCCTCTTGGCCTGGACTGAAGGTCTTATGGGATCAGGTAGCCATATACCAACAAACAATTTGTGTAGTCTTATCTCTGATCAGGGTCACTCCACAGTAAAGCTAACTGTCTGGTCATGTGCAATCTCTAAACAGTTCCATAAAATTTCCACACCTTTCCCTAGGTTGACATGTCTTCTGAACTTAGCATCACCAGCTCAGATCTAGACCTTTCTTGAGTACCCAGCTCCCCTAGCTATTGCCCATATGCCTCTTTACCTTCTTGAGTTCTGGCACTGTTAAAGTTACTTAGTCCCATTATGCCTTTTCCGTCCTCATTTTTTCTGAAGCCCCCAGAGAGCAGGACCCCTTGTGCCCTTCAGTCCAGTTCAGAATATGAGAAGAGCATAGGCTATTTTTGGTTGAATAGGAAGATATGAATACTTGATATAACAAATTCTCTGTGGGCTAGGAAACATTATTTCCTTCTTGATCTGTGTTCATAAACCCATCTAACACTGAAATCTACAAGTGTTTAATGGGGCGGAGAGATAGAAGCAGGTGCCTTGGGAATGTCCCAGGCTCCTCAGTGGTCAGTGACAGGCTTGAGGTAGAAGTACTAGAGGCAAACCCCCACAGAACCCAATGAAGGCAAGAAGTTGAGTTTGATACACTTTGAAGGTGGAAGGGAGGTGGACAGAGTTTAATAAATGTCCCTTGAAATTCCCACCTACATGGAACTTGAGGAACTACCTTATTTAGAAGTAAGGTCTTTGAAAGTATTGAGATAGAAATGAACTGTGAACCATGCTTAATGATCTTGGATCGGTTTGCTTGCTCTGCTCAGCCCTCAAAGTTACTCTCCATCCACATTACTCCTTTTCCTTGTTTCTCTTTGCTTCCCAGTTTACTATTTATTCAAGTAGACGAGGGCACAGACATGTTTGTATCTGTGGCATGGAACTGTGAGTCTCCTAGGGCCTCATGCACAACAACAAGAATGTCCTTTGTTATTACAGCCCCTGGTCCTCTGGTCGAGATTTTGCTCCTAAGACTGAGAGCCATATGATCCCCTCTTGTATCATTTCATTTCATACCTGTGACATCCACATCAAAAAATCTCCTGGTAACACTACCCAATCCTTCAGCTACGAACTGTGTTTGAAGACCAGAACTACAGAAATGAATAAGTCTGGCACAGAAACAAAGAGTCTGTCTTATGTTACTTGTATAGAATCTTAAAACAATGATGACAACAAAAGCCAGATAACCATAGATCCCTAATTAGCTTTTCAGTGTTTGATGTTCAAACACCCTGGGCGTGGCACAGGGGAACTTTAAAAATATATGCTGTTAGCTAGGCAGTGGTGCAGCCTTTAATCCAAGCACTTGGGAGGCAGAGGCAAGCAGATCTCCATGAATTCAAGGCCAGCCTGGGCTACAGAGCAACTTCCGGGAGAGGCTTCTAAGCTACACAGAGAAACCCTGTCTCAAAAAATAAAAACAAAAGCACACTGTTGCCATCTAATTTTGAGTCATACACAGAGAGAGGCTCGGCTTTCAGATGTGATGGCTTCCTGTGTTTCTGATGGCCAGTCAGTTTCTTCAGAGCGTTTGTGGGATAGGAAACAGGGAGTTGCTTCCTTATGGACTGCTGCTGGTTGGATTTTGCTCCACAGGTTAGAAGATGAGTCCCAGTCCTCCTAACTGAAACTCAAAAGTCCTCACAAAGCAGGTGGGGCCTCTGGGGGATATCAGGAGGGACTCAGGGCTGTATCAGTCAGGAGAGGCAGGAGTGAGAGCCCATGAGAAGATGTGGGCATTGGATGGAACTAGGGACTCAGCCTTATGTGGCTGCTTAACTTGAGAATCACAAAGCTTTATCTACTCATTAAAAGACAAATTTTTAAATCTTTCTGAAGTCTGGATAATCTACTTTAGTTCAGGTGCCATATTGCCATAACAAATCTAATTTTACATTTGAATTATGAACCTTTGCCCTGAGGCAAGCCAAACACCCACTCTTAGACCTGAAGTGAGAGGGTTGTGCCCTCTGACAGCTACAGTCAGATTATTTATGATGGGGTAGACTGTTGAGAACGTGGAAAAGCACTTCTTAGAAGAGAACCTCCTTCATGCAGATGGAAGTCCTTCCTCACAAGGAGTGAAAAACAAACATGGCTTCCAATACTGTCAAATACATGTCTACCTAAAGCATCTTCCTGCTGAGTGAGAGGAGGTCCTGGAGGAGAAACTGTAGGATTACACTCTGATGTGCAGTTCCTACCATGTGTAGCCTCATTACTACATAGGGGGACATCCTCCAAAGTGCTCACATGCGCATTAACAATGCTTATAACAGAGACCATGACCTTTGAAGGTGAACTTTGGAGGTGGGGTGGGGGGAGCTGGGAAGGAAGCCCTCTGCCTTCCTTGCATCCTGGTAGGAGTTCCTGAAATTGTCTATTGGTCACAGGTTTCATGTGAGCATCAGCCCCTGACTAGAAGACATACTTGAGAAAGGGGCTGGTAAGGTGTAGTGGAAACATCCACAGAAGGCAGGTAGTTGCTAGAGAAATTTCTAGGTCACTCGCGAAGCAAGAAGGAGCCATGGATTCATGATAATGACATGGGAGCCAGCTTTTGAGTTTGCGGAAGTACTGAAAATAAATGGGACTTGGCATGTGTGGTGGTTTGAATAAGATTTGGATGTTTGGTCATCAGGGAGGGGCACTATTTGAAATTAGGTGTGGCCTTGTTGGGGTAGCTGTAGCCTAGTTGGACAAAATATGTCCTTGGGGATGGGCTTTGAGGTTTCAGAAGCCCATGCCGGGCGCAAAGGCTTGATCTCTTCCCGCTGCCTGAGGATCCAGATGTAGAATGCTCATCTTCCATGTAACTCCATGCCTGCCTGCTTTCCCTCATGGTCTCCACCATGACAATAATGGATAAACCTCTGAAACTATACACAAGCCCCAATTAAATGCTTTTCTTTATGATGCTGTTTTCCTCCTACCAAACTTCCCTTTCTATAGTCGTGATCCTTGTCCACCTGTTCCTTGATGCGGGTAGATGCGCTCCCACCCCTATAAAACCAAGCCCTATATAATCAACTATAACCGTATAGTCAGTGTTACTGTTTTACTTAGTTGTGATATCTGTCCTGCCAAGGACTGTCATGGCTTCCATAGCTAACAATCTAACTTAAATTCCATCCCTTTGTGGTCATGCTGGGAAGCAAGAAGTATGTCTTTGGATTTTCTGCATAGTTCATGCTCTTCAATGTTCAGAATCAGTTTGCAGAACCATGCCTGCACACAGATTGGTCACTAAAATCTCCATGCATATTTTTTCTGTCTTGTCCAGAGGAGAATACAGTGAACACTCTTATCAAGCAGTGGAGACAAGCCACATTGTTTGCCATTACTGTTGCCTGAAGCTTGGACACAGGGCTCAATGGTGGCAGTATAAGTGTAGTTGGATTCAAACTACATTGCCTAGCACACCTTTAAACAACACACCTCAGTCTTTCAGTTCTGGGCCATTTCCAAGCATATGCTCAAGAAACCCATGGGTGTTTGATTCTAGGAGCTGATTCAGTTCTGTGGATGCCTTCTGTGGCACAGGCTCTTCTCATCTTGTGAGTCTTTTCCAACTCTTCTATCTTCTGGAAGCCAAAGATGTGTACCTGTATCTCAGAATGAATGACTTAAACGAGAATCACTGCCCTGTAGAACACTTGCCTTATGTTAACAGAACTGTTAGTGTACGGAAACCCATGGAAATATTGAATCAGAGGAAGTGATGACTGCAGAGGTCTTTAACGAGTTAATCTGAAAAATAAAGCGTTGTGTGTCAAAACCAGTGTTGTACTGCCTTAAATCCCCATCCCTTTATAGTCCCCGAGTTTCTGTTGTTATTCCCTCTGAAATGAAGTGGTCAGTCTTTCGCTTTCTATTTCACATTGTGAAATACCAAGTCCAAATGGGAATCACTGTGGTAGGGTGGGAGGAGCTTGGGTTCCAGCTGTGCCTTGGCCCCTGACCCTGTTCTTGTCCTAGCACCTTTCTCTACCCTGAAATTGGGTGTGCCATGAAATCTGTTGGCTCTGCCTGGCTGATACTTTCTTCTCTTTGTAGCTTCTAGTACTGTGATTAAACTGAGGATGCAGAGTTAACGAGAAATGAAAACTTGTAGATCCACTTGTACCAATGTACACAATGTAAATGCTAATGCAAGTAATTAATTAGTCATTGTCACCTGAATACATTATACTTTTAGATGTGTTATAAAATATAATCTTTAAAAAAATGTTGCTGTGAAAAGTAAATAATGGTTCCTTCTTGTCTAAAAACCCATCTGGTCCCCTGCATTCTGGTTCTCAGACCTGGCTGTGCAGTAGCAACATGGTAAGTTCTTGTCAGTGCTTGCCTTCCTACCCTTAGGAATTTTGATGTAATTGCTCTGGCTTGGGTCCTAAGTATTAGTACTTTTTAAGAGACATACTTACGAACTAGTAGTCAGCAAAACTCATTATATACCCAGAGCTGGTGTCTAGGTACCCTCACCTGCCATAGCTTACCCCGGCCTGTCCCTCTTACTAGACTTTGTGATTCCCTCTAACATCTCTAACATGCCACACTTCAAACTAGTCTCTGCATCAACTGTTATGGTCTGGAATGCCATCATCCTATGAGGGGTCATCTTTCCCAATCCTTGTTTACACTGCAGACTTACTAGCTGGAGCCTGCAATCATAAAGTATTGTGATGACTGACTTTTGCTCACTCTTCCTGTGTGTGGTGGTATATTTATATTTACAACTCTCTCACATTTAACCTCCCCATTCTCAGGTGTCTTCCCATTTTCATTAACGACAACACTCTCATGCCATCTGTGGCCTGTGAACTCTGGAATGCTCTGAATATGTCCCTTTGTCAGACTTATGCTCTTGCCTCTTCCTACTATTTACTCAGACCTCGACAACCTTCCATCCCAAAAGTATGCCATGGTTGTTCTCACCTCAGGGCCTTTGCATGTGCTGTCTCTTCTTCATTCCATTCTCTTCTACTCAGGCCCTTGTGTAAATGTCACCATATAGTTACCTTTCCCAATAGCCCTAAGGTAGTGCCCCCTCCTCATGCCATCATCCTCCATCCTTCTTCTGTGACATCCTCTATAGAACTTACATTGTCTGGAGTGGTAGTACTGCTCTGTATACAAGCTTAGCAAGAGCCTCCTGCTACTGGAATGCAAGTTTTATGAAGATGGGAACTTTGGCTGTCTATTTGAGCTCAATAAATATTGAACAGATGAATGTTGTCTCCATGCAAATCGTGCCATGCCTGCCTTCAGCAGTGACTAGAAGAAGCCGTTTGCTAAGTGCCTGATGGATGAGTGTTAAAGCAAGTATCATGGACTTACTTTGACAGTCAGGATGACCAAAGAGCTCTAAAAATTTTCAATGCAAATGAGGCTTGTGTATATTTACATTTTTAATGTCCAGGGTTTTAAAAAATAGAAAACAAATATATTTTTCTATTTATAAGGAAAAAATATGTCTCCAGAATTTCAAAATCTTTCTTTTTAGGATGTAGTTCAATGGAGACTCCAATCCTGTCTTCAAAGATTCATTCAGCACGCAACAAGGGAAAGAGATTCTTATGGAAACAGTTTTGCCAAGAAGCTCAACATTTAAACAGGTGCCACTTCTCTGAGCTTGTCTTAGAGAAAAACAGATTTTTTTGGGAGGTGCATATAAATTTTGGAGCTTTCTAAATAGCTATCTGGGCAGGTGAAGATAAATTTCCACGAACCTCTTTGACCTGCAGAATTGCATGGAACAAATAGACATACCAGATTACTACTGCAGCTAAGTGTGGTTGGGGGACCATGTAGCTGCATTATCCCATGTGTGTCTGCTAACAGTAAAATTTGTGAAACAGAAGCCACAGAGATGGCTCAGAGGCTAAGAGCGCATATTGTTTTGTAGAGGACCCAAGTTCAGTCCCCAGCATCCACAGGTCAGGGATGGTGACACAGGAAGGGGACTAACAACCATTTGTAACTCTAGGTCCAGGGTATCAGACATCTTCTTTGATCTTGGTGGGCACTGTACTCATGTACAAACCCAAACATGGACACTTACTTTTATACGTACTTCAGAATAAAGAAATAAATCTGTGACAATACAGCTTAAAGTTTATCTCTTCAGTTGTGTTAGTTACATTTCAGGTGTTCAAGATGCATTTATTTCTCTCTGCCTAGCATAGTTTCTAATTGGACAGGACAAGTGTGTGTACTTCCATGTTTCTAGATTATTCTATTGGACACTGCTGGTTTAGGGAGCGCCATAGCCCTCAGGTGGTAGATAATTAAAAAGCTGCTCTTATCCATTGTCTAGAAGGCTGAATGATTCTGTAGCTTTGGGTTAGGAAGATCACATTTCTGCTGGTTCTCTGATGAAGGTCTGTCAGTCTCCAGAAGGGCTGAGGCTGGTAAAACGGGGCAAAGCCACTATAGGGAGTTTCTACTTGCCGTAGGACATTGTTGCTTACCTTGAGAATTGCAGGGAGAACAAATAATGCCAAGAAGATGCTGGTAAGTCAGCTTGTAAGTCAGGGCTACATAAGTACAAAGCTTGGTGACTATTAGGTCAATGCATTAGATAGGAAGGCAACTTGGCCCTGGCTCCTTCTTGATTTCTACCCATCTAAGTCAATCAAACTGAAGTCAAGGTGAAGCAATGGGCTTTGGTTGCAATTGGCAACTGGTTCTCTCCTTCATCCAAATTCAGGGAACCTGACCTGGAAAGAAAATGGAGAGGGGGATGCTGGAGAGATGGCTTAGAGGTTAAGAGTACTGCCTGTTCTAGAAGACCCAAGTTCAATTCCCAGCACCCACATGTCAGCTCACAACTGTCTAACTCCAGTTCCAACATATCCAGCACCCTCACACAAACATATGTGTATACAAAACACCGATGTACATAAAATACAAGTAATAAATAAAAAAAAGAATTTAGGAAGAGGAATACTGGCTTCATGTTGTGGTTACCTTGTTGTTAGGGGAATCCCCAGATGGCAATGAGATTCACAATCTTGGAAACTATGAGGTACTTCTTAAGGAGAAGTTAGTGGTCCCATCATCCTTTCAAGATAAAGAATGAGCTCATAGCAAAGAGCTCTGCCTACACTATCTGTATCCTGGCCAGATCTCTGTTGTGGGGTTTCTTTCCCACCAGCTTTGGTCCAACCACCACATAAGCCCCAAATAAACACATAGACACTATATTAATTATGAAAATGTTGTCCAATGGCTAGGACTTTTTATTGGCCAGCTCTGTCTTAATTAACCTATTTCTATTAATCTCAGTATTGTCTGTGAACCTGTAACAGTGGCCATGCTCTTTGGATTACAGGTGCAGACTTGACCCATTTAAGATAAAGGAGAGGGGACAGAAGCCCCTTGGGTGGCAGAGAGCATCAGGGAGGCAGGGTCTGCATCCTTGGAGCAGGAACGCCTCTACAGTTAGTTATTGTTATCTGTGTAAGTTCCTCCCCAATAAATACCTGTTTATCATTCATCTTGTTTTGGTGAACTCATTATAACTCCACACCTTCAGTTTTCTCTGTGCTTTCTCTCATATCTTTTTGTTGTTGTTATTGGGATTTAGATTTATCTTTAAGTATTGTATTTGTGTAGGGATGAGCTCAAGAGTACAGGAGTCCAAAAAGTCCAGAAGGATGGTTTCCTGGTATCTGTAGTTATAAGTCATTGTGAGCAGCTTAGCATGAGTATGGGGACCAAGCTCAGATCTTCTGTAAGTAGTAGGTGCTCTTAACTGCGGAGCCATCTCTCCAGCCCTTCTCGTGTCTTTTGTCCTGGTTTTAACTTCTGTCATGAAAATCTAGCATGTTGAATACTGTAGGAAAGGCATGACCTCTGAAGAATGTGGCAACTGTTGTCACACACTTGTGGTTTGGGTCCAGTTCCAGTAAACTTCTAATGGGAGAGGACTCTGGGAATGATTGAAGCTGTGTCACTGTTAATCCTACATCTGGGCATATGATACTATGCTGGGAGCTATAGGAACACTTGACAAGGCAATTCTATCCCTGAGTTACAAACATGGCAGCTATATATAGATGATAATCTAGGGAAGTGTAACTCAGTATTGCATCTTGAGTAGAAAGCGAGCTACCTGGACCTTGACCTAAATCCTGCTAATTGACTGTGATATCTTGGGTGTTCTGTGAATCTCCACTTACTCCTGTGTGAACTGGAAGAAATACTTTAACCTGAAGATGGTTTAAGAATGAAACACTGTATAGGTATGAGAATGAACCAAGTCACTTAACAAATCCTTTCCTTTCCCTTTGTGAGATTTGGATAGAAGTGTTGAGAGGCCCATGCTTAGAGACTAGGAGATGCTGCATTTCACTAGACATGCATGCTCTTTGAGCTTTTGGAACCCCAGGGAAAAGATAGAATAGGTTTGGCTTTGTGGGACAGGGAGGTTACTCAGAAGGAGATAAGGGTTTATAGGTAGGGATGAGTCTCCCTCATAAATCCTGAGCCAACAATTGACATGTTAGCAGCTTTAACTTTTCCATGGTTGTGGGTTTTAGTTGAATTCAGTGTAATACCTGTGGGTAATCTACAACTACCAGCAAAGTGAGCCCAGGAATTGATGTGGGTGGGAAGGAGGAGCTCTGTGTTTCCCTGGCATCTTGAGTTTAATGAAATGTTGTCTCTAGCAGTGGTATTGATCTGTCTCTGATAAAGAGTTAGTTCTGTTCAGCTCCTTGTTTCTCTATGGCATGTAATGTATGTGTTTGTGTGTGTTGGGGGTTATGATCAGTAGTGAGTAGGAGGTAGGGGAGGACAGATACAGTTCTCCATAGGATTCAGTTGTTTGGATATGGGCTGCATGCTTTGCTGGAGTCAAGAAGTTAAGACCAAAGAAACTGGAGAAAGGGAAATCAGTTTTAAAGTAAGACAGTTATTGCAGAGGCAAATGCCTATTGTTGGATATGAAAATTCAGGGTGGAGAGGAGGGCTGGCATGGTTAGAACTGAGCCAAAAGCATTTCAGAGTTTGTTTCCCAGCTACCTGACTGATGTGTAGATGTATAATTTCCTTTGGGGCCAGAGGGGATTGGTTCCAAGGCTCCAAAATCTGTGATGTCCCTTATATAAAATGACATAATAATTTCATAAAACCACTACCCATTTTCCTGTATATTTCAAGTCATCACTAGATTGCTTATATTGCCTAATACAGTATAAATTCTATGTAGATAGTTGTACATTGTGTCTAGGAAATAATGACAAGAAAAAGAGGCTTTACACACTCAGTATATAGGCAAGACACCCTTCTACAATATCTCCAGTCTGGGGTTGAATGAGTCCATGACTATATATGTCCCATGGAAACTGAAATGTTTTTCTAGGCACCTTACTATTTTCTTTGAAACAATTGGCTCTCTACTCTTACTATTTTTTTTTTTTTGAGACAGAGTCTCATATAGCCCACACCGATCTTGAACTTGTATGTAGTGAGGATGATCTCAAATCCTCCTGTCTCCAGCCCCCACCCCAAGCTCTGGAATTATACGCATGAACCACCATCCCCAGTTGAAGGGAGCTCTCTTTCCTTAATGTCACAGAAGGTGTTGAACTATGTTGTTTCTACCCAGTGAATATCAGAAATACTATTAGACACTGTTATATCAATTTAGTTTCCATAACAACTGTATCATCTCCGTGGCTGACTTGCCTGGAATCACATAGTTGTTGAGTATGTGGCTGGGATTGGAACCCTGGATCTGATGTTTCCATCAGATCTGTTAGAGTCCTTACATCATTTTAATGGGTTTGGAATTATTTTCAAAGGAACAGGGAGCTCTTGACTATGATCAGCAGCTTGATATACGAGAGAAGACATTTTCCTCTTCAGAGCTCACTGAGGAGATGTGGATCAATAAAAGCAGCCTCTAAACTGCTCCCATCTTTATGAGCCCTTGTGAAACACTTGGGCTTGGTTTTGCTTTATGCAGTCAAAACTGTTTCCTGTTTGGCTCCAATATTGGGGTTTCTTGGAGCCTGTAGTGTCTCAGGGCATGAGCAATGCCAGCTGCGTCTTGCCTGAGGTATACTTTACAATCTCCTACAGCCCCACATCCATCATGCCCCTCCTGCTCTCAGAAATAATGGATTTATGTGTTGGAGTAACCCTTTCTAGAGCAATCTGGACCTCAAGCCACTTCCATCCACCGGCCAAATGTTATGTGGTACCAGGCTGCACACTTCAAATTCTGTTCTTTCTCCTTTTGAAGGATTTGGCTGATTGGTATTTATAACAGTGAATGAATGTTTATAATATCCTTTGTGGATGGAGTCCTCAATTCAACTTCCTAACTGGTTTGTGGTCACCTAGGAATTCTTCTGCTATATTCTGCTGGTCAAGGCAAGGTACAAACCAACTCAGATCAGAGTCCAGAAAGATGGATCTCCCTCTTGATGAGAAGAGACAAAGCTACATGACCAAGCTGTGTATGGATAGAAGGACTCAAAGTGGCCATTTTCATAAACTGGCCTTTGCCCCAGCAGGACTTGTTTTGCTCAACCTCACTGTCCTTTCCACTGCCAGGCTCCTGGGATGTTCCTGCCTGTGGATATTCACTCAGGATTAGGATTCCTGGGCAGGTTATTCAACAACTGCGAACAATTCCATCAGTGTCCCTGAGTAAAATAACCTTACTTTTCTGAGGAGTGTTCTTAGTGACCTCACCCAAACCTTGTGCTATTCCTGTGGGCTCTTAGAGACCAAAGGAACAGGCATCTTGGTGTGGTAGAAAGGCACAGGCTTAGAGGTTGGTCAGACCTGCATTCGACCAGTTTTTCTTTAGTTATGACTGGCCATGGGGCTTTGGGTAGGTTACTTGACTTCTTTAAATTTTATTTTTCTCATCCACAAAATGGATATTTCTACTTTTGTGCCTAGTTGAGAAAGTCATTCAGCAACTGGTGATTATTAGAATAAACTCTAAGGGTACCATGAATCCAAGGTTCTTAATTCAGCATTCCTGAGATAAGCATACCTCTTCCCTAAGTTATTCCTTTTCACCTTATAGGTCACATGTCTTTACAAGTCTGCTTGTCTTGTTTTGTCATGATTTCTGCAAGCAGGAAAGATTAGAACAGGGTCCCTTCACTGGCAGTGAGCCAGAGGAGTGGTTAGTAAAGCTAGCTAGGTGGTTTGCTACAGATGACAAGAGATTCTGCTCAAGAGGTACGTGAGACAGCCAGCAACTACACAGAAAATCTCATCACTGCTCAGGACAAAGGTTTGGATGCAATGAGCAGGGCCTTCTACTTCTTAGGTCCCTGGTGTCTGAGTTGTCTGAGCCTAGCTTTTTGTACATACTGCTGGAGATCAGAATTTTATTTTCCAAGATTGTTGAGATGAGAAGACACTTTTGGAGAGTTTAGCTAAGTTCCTGGAGCATAGTAGGCACACTGTAAATGGTAGCTTGTGATTATTCTTAGCCCTCTTTATGGTGTACATTTCTGTGCCCTGTGTGTTGGGACACTCTACAGGAAGTGATAGGCTAGTCCATTGCATTCTTAAAATGAGCTGCCTCCTGGGATGTAATAGCTATGTTTTAAAAAGCTGTGTGTCATGTGAATTTTTTATAACTTGAATTCTATTTCCTATTCACTGACCTGATTATTGATCTCAGTGAAAGAGTTCATTAGAGAACAGATGTAGTATGTATGAGCAAAGTTGCTGCAACCAGCTTCCATTCGCATTCTATCCAGGAAGGTGGGTGTCTGGAGATGGAGCATATAGTATAATTAGTGACAGAGATGGGGAACTAGACCGGGTGGGAAAAGAGGGGGAAATGGACAAGTAGAATGGAATTCAGAAATGGGTGAAAAATTACAACTAATATCAAAGGGATAGGACAGTGTTAAGAGACAAGATCATATAATTGTGTCTATTTTTCAAAATTTTCTGTGGTGAACATGGATTGCCTCCATGATGCTTAAAGTAAGTTTGGTAAAGAAGTGAATTGAAAAGAGAAAGGTTGATAGAAGAGAACCGCAGTATCCATCTGGGTCTAGATGACCTGGACTGGAAGGCAATGTCATCATGGACATGGGCAGACAGGATTGTCAGTAGACACTGACTCTCTTAGATTCTGAGATGGAGCATGCACCTTGGTGGATCTGGAGTGCTTTAGGGAATGAAGAAGGAAGAGAGTCAATAACTACATGATACTTAATTTGCTTGGTTAGTATTTTTACTTTGGCTTCCTTGCCTGTTATAGGAGGTGGGGTTAGGGCAGAAGGGGCTGAGGTTTTCTGTTCTCAATGGCCATGTGCCATAGCAACTGGGGAGACCAGGGTAAATCCTCAGAAATTCTCATCAGGGAATTGCTATGGTGAAATCCAGAGTGCTCCACCATTTGTCATCACTGGGAGCCCCTGGTGTTCCTACGGGGCGGTGGGAATGTTGTAAAGCACAGCCTTCCTACCTTCTATTTACAAGGCCTCCTTGTTTGACAGTCACTACCATCCTCTCCTTGGGTCTGGGATCCCTGCTAGACATACACCAGAAACCCTCAAGCCAGGTTCCCTCCCCCATCGGCAGGACACCAGGCTATTGGCCACATGCCCAGAAGTCCACAATTGCAGCTGTCTCCCTGGAGAAGACATAAGTGAAAAACTCTCCCTGGGCCCCATGCATTTGGCCTGGAGCAGAGTCTCTGCCAGCTCCCCTCTGCTGTAGAGCAGGCCTGGTCTGCAGCAGAGCCTGACTAGTGGAGGAGGGCTTCATGTTGTGGGGTTCCAAGCATGTGGATGATTCCAGCTGGAGTTTTGTGGGACAGTTGTGGGCAGGAATGGAGGGCTCTGCTGAGTTCTGCTCCTTAGGTCAGGCTTTCTGTTTTTGTTTCCCAATCCCACAAAGACAAGGTAGTTGGAGGAGCCATACCAGGGGCCTCCATCTTAGTGCCCATGATGCCTGATTGTGGAAGCTCACAGCACCCTCTGGTGAATGCAGGGGAAGAGCTGGTCCTTACTGCCTAAGTGGTGGCAACTTGGGAGGCTTGAACACACAGTGCTTGCTTGAAGTGTGTGTCAGCATCTAGTTTCCACATTGTCTGCCTGGCTCTTAACCATGTGCCTTGAAAGAAAGGTGTAAGCCCTGTTACTCCGTGCCCCAAGATAGTATGGAGAAGTGGATAAAGGGGTTTCACACCAGGCTCCAGGGTAGGAACCAGAGCTGGCCATTTGCCCGTGGTGGAAATATGGCTAGAGTCTCATCCAAAAGATCCTGGAGCCTGGAGGCATCTTAGCTTCTGCTAACATCAGAGTCTTACCTTTCTTCGTTTCAGCACTTGCAGTCCTTGGCAGGGGGAGATGCTTGAAGATGGCTTAGGTGCTATCTGTTAGTCACTATCACCAGTACTGAGAAAACAGTAGCTGAATTTAAACCACTGAGCGGCTGCTTCTGCCCAGTGGGAGGATTTTGTGTGGTTCTCTCAAGAGTAGGGGACAGCTGGCAGGACTGACAGCCCAAGGCACTGGGCCAGTTTGACTTCTAATGTCATGAAAACTAATTGAAGAGGTGAGGTGACTTGTGGTCCCTGCAGGGGAAGGAGAGCAGCCTGCATGTGCAGCCAGCACCGTGTCAGTTCTGTCCTTGACATTGTCCCGTGTTCTGTGCGGTGAGGCCCTGGTGATGGTAGCACCCCAAGCTCTCTGTCTTCGTGACCAAAGAGCATTAGGAATGTAAGATGCATACACTTGGAGGCATGGAGCACCACATGTGACCACCCTGTTCGTCTCTTCTCTAGATGTCTGCTGTGTGGTCCTAGGTGAACATCTTATTCAAGCATCTAAAATTAAACAGTATCTTTTCCGCATGTTGTATCTTTCTTAAGACTTAAAAATCCCAGATTTCTTAATCTTCCTCTCTTCCATGGCTGCCTCATGTTAGTTTTTAGATCTAACCTTCCTTCCTTCCCATCCATTTCCACCTTCCTACCTCATGTGAAGATGATGGAAAGTATCCCGGCCAGCCTCTCTGATCTTGAATTATTCCTTTCAATCTCCCAGACCCGTCTTGGTCAACTAGTAGTACCTTTGAGTCATCTCTACATCCTGGAGCAATAACTTAGTCTGGGTTTCTTCATAGTCCCCAGGATAAGCAGAGTAGAATGAATGGAGCCATCAAGGAAGCCATGCTAGGCAAGGCCTCCAGTGGTATTCAGCAGCCATCACTTTCATACTCTGATGTCTACTGTGATACACTTACAATGGCTTAGAAAATCCTGAACTGTCTTCTCTCTGCCACTCATCTGTGATCATGGTCCTTATCTTTTATCAGTTTTCTGGTATGATTTAGAATTCTGACCTTTTGTGTTATTAATGGGGTCAACTACCCTTCAAAGGTAAAGTAATTTCCAGGTGCTTAAAGTCAGGGCATACCAGTCAAGCCAAAGATAACTAAACCAAACCATGGAGTAAGGCAAGCATGGAAGCCAAGAGTCATGTTGATAGCCCAAACTCATCCCACCACTGAATCACCTTGTATGCAAGTCACGTTTCCAGTCTGGCCTCAGTTTATTTTCAGGTGTAAAATATAGTTCAGTTCTGTGCTCTCTGGGTTGTTCATCACACTGCTGTCCTCTGTTTTCAATGGAGTTTGGGAAATGCCTATATTTTCTTACTTTAGATCAGTCATGTCTTTGTCTCATGCCAACAGGGCATCCGAGAATCCTGGCTAAAAAGCAATTAGAGTGTGGTCCACAGGAGAGACCTTCTACCTGATGGACATTTACAATATCCATAAAACAAAGGAGACAGCAGATTGATTTCCTGTCAGACTCCTGGGGTGGATAGGTTCATTTTGTCCCAAGGGTACTGAGCACTTAGTAAAAATCACCTGACTTCTCTGAGAATGGGAGGAGGGGTCCATCCTTGCTTGAGGTAGATAGAAATGTCTGGGTACCACTGCTAGGACAGGTACTTTAATGGCCTTTCTTTGTTCTTTCCCTTTCCACGGAACCTGGGAGTCTGATGAATTCTCAGTGTGTGGGATGGAGACATTTTGACGTGTCCTGCTTAGGTGAAGGCCAGCCATATTTCATACCTACCGGGCAAGGGCAAGGCCTTTGCTTGACAGTTGTGTCCTTGAATAAAGCCCTATGTTGACTCTTTGGCATTTTCCATACAATGAATACCAGGTTGAACTTTGAAGACATACATAGATAATCTAGAAAATGATGCAGATGGATGACAGTTGGGAGCATTGTGAGGGCCAGAAGCTTTGGAATGGGGACCTGAGGAACCACTGAGAAACTGATTATGAAGGGCTTGTTGGGGTAGGTTTGCTGTATGTTAGAAAAGTTGTATTTTAGGGGGTAACTTTCTCTTTCCAAATATTTCTCTTTGCAGTTTTCCTAACTGCTTATCTTAAGAGCAGGTCCAGTTGAATCTATGTGTTAAAAGAAATAGGTGGGCTTTACCATAGCTATCTGGGATAGTTAGTCTAAGCTCACATTTCCTAAAGCAGGATATGTAACCCACTTGCATCAGCACCACCTGGGGGGATGACTTTAGAGAACAGAGCCTCAGGGTAAACCTAGACTTAGAGGACCACACAGTGGCATCTAAGTGCCTGCCTGAGATGAAATCAACATGCTGTACAATCCTGTTGTGGCATCCACAACATCCATCTTTACTTAAAGGTGATATTAAAACCACAGTAAGCAAGTGGTAAAAGGAGAATTCTTTCAGAGAAAACATTTTCAAAATGCTTGTCTGTTTCTACTTTGTCAGGTTCTCTGGGACCACAGTCACCGCACACACTGACCGTAATGATGCTGAATTTGAGCTTGGGGAGGTTGTGTCCATTCCTGCCTGGTCTCATAGCTGTGGCAATCTCTGCAGGGTTGCTCTGTTTACACACTTATGTTTGGAAGGAGTGCCCTGGTGTTCTTGTTCTGCTGCTCCCAAGCAATTCTGGAAGCAGTGTCTACAGGCCTCTAGCTTCTACTTTGAAGGTAGCTGAGTTTTGCATGGTGTTTGGCCCAGCAGTTTCTCTGCCAGGTTACCCCCATGTTTTAGTGTTGCTTTCTCCGGTTCTCACCATGAAAGCCAAATAATCTGCTCTCCCCCTTTACAACTTATGGGAAAAAAAGAGTAGGTTTACAGGGAAATGACAAAAAGTCCTTCTGGCTTTTCAGAGAGGGCCAAGTTGGAATTTTGCCTTATTACTTGCCAGTTGTGTGATCTATGGCTGGCCATAGACCATCCCTAATAGCCAGTCATCTTATCTGTAAAATAGCAGGTGACCTTTGAGATGGGACTGGGCGAGGATCCCCTGCATAGGGAACCTGCAGCTCTGTTCCTCCTTCACAGCAGTACCCTCAACAATACCATGTCCAAACTTCTCTACCCTGGCTTTTCTCTCCTACATGGCTCCCTTCATTATGCTGTCTTTTCTGTCGGTTCTGCTTGAAATCTCCCTCTCTCTCTCCCTCCTCACCACCTGAAAACCACACTACAGCTCTCACTCTGTGTATATCCATGACCACAGCCTGCAAAGGAGGCGTACCTAAAAACCCACTGGTGTGTCAGGTGTCAGTGCTGTGCTTATCTGAAAGTTTACACCGACGTATGATGGTTAAACATTCCCAGGCTAGACCCACAATAACCTGACTCACCACCTATCATATATTTGTAATGAAGAAGAAAAGAGGGATCTTTATTTTTATAGTAAGAATAGCAAAAAAGCACCGCAAAGTGGAGCCCTGCTTTGCTCTCATCTAGAAGGCTGCTCTGATTGCGGCTCATGATCAGAGAAGGTTAGATTAAATTAGAAGGTGAAGAGGTATGAGGGGAGACATTAATGGAGGCTGTGATGTTGATTTCAGGGTGCTTTTAAGAACTTTAGAGCTGCTGGCTTTGGTTCTTTATTAGCTCTAATTTACTTCAAAATGCGCAGGCTCCCTGTCTCTGGGTGCAGGTGTAAATCGCTGGCACTGCTTTTGTGGTTATCAGCCATGATTAGGATTCTTTTTGGCCCTAAATTGGAACTAAGCAGGGATGACAAAGTAGAGAGGAGAGGAGTGAGCTTTCTTCCTGTGATAGTTCGGAAAGAACTGGAGCTACGAGGGGAGGCAGCTAGGCCGATGTCATGTGTGAGTTTACCATGTAAACACTGCCTGCAGTGGACATGGGTGCTGGATAGGACAGGGAAGAAAGGAAGAAAGAGAAAAGAGGAACCCAGAGTGAGTGTTTGTGGGTGTTTTAGATCTGGGGTACAGAAGTCTTGCTTTTATCGTAGGCTTGGATGTTTTCATCGTGGCTTTGTGATGACTCTGTTCTCTAAGCAATAGTAATCTAATGAAAATATACACAAGACAAAATTATCTTGAGAGAATTAAAATACATGTGAATGCTGGAGAATATTTGTTGGTTGGATCTCAAGACAACAGGGTAGCAAATGTTTGGGGTCTTGGGAGGAGTTTTAGAGGACGCACAGTAGCTATCATTCGTTGTAAAGCAAAGAATTCCAAAAAAAAAAAAAAACTCATCTTTTTCAACTCATAGTTCCTGGGGTCAAGAATCCAGATGCAGCATTCTGGCTCCTCTGTGTCAAGGTCTCTCATTCAGCTTCAGTGAAAGTGTCACCTAGGCCCACTCCTAAACTCACTAAAATGGTTGTTGGCAGTCCACCAAGGAGCTTTAGATTAAGCACCTGTGTTTCCTGCTCTGAGTACCTCTCTAGTGTGGCAGCTTACCTCAGCAAAGCCAACAAAGCCAGGAGGAGGCACAGTAGTAGGTAGCGTGATCACCAAGTGCCATGTTACCACCTTAGCCATATTCTGTTGGTGAAGAAGTCCCCCGGCAGGTACCCAGGTGGAGGACCTCCCTGGTGCCTGGCTCAGTGTCTTTGTCAAAGGACATCTAAATTAAGAACTTGAAGCTTGCAGGACCTTGTGTTTCACTGTCTCTGCTTTTGTCTAGGCCTCGTTAACTGCCTTGTGATCAGCCTCCAGTCTTGAAGTATGTGCTTTCTGCTTGAATTCCTTGTGCTGCTCATCCATTCTGACCAACACAGCATCTTCACAGCTGTTCCGCCTCGTTAAAGAGTTTAGTGCTGCATATAAAACACATATAGAAAAAGTGGTGGGCACTAGGAACAGAAAAGTGTTAATTATTTGTGAAAAGGAGTGTGATGGGTTGAATTAGGTCCTAAAATGCATGTTAAAAGTCCTAGCCCCTACTGCCTCAGTATGTGACTATATTTATTGATAAGTCCATTCAAGATGTGATTACAGAAACATGAGGTTCTTAGGGTGGATGTCAAAGGCTTAGGCAGGATCAAGGAGAGGGGCCTTAGTGGAAACTTGCCTTGCTCAATATTGGACTTGCATCTCTCAGAGCTGTGGAAAATAAATTTTGGTTGTTTAAGACAGCCACTCAGTGGTACCTAATCACAGTAATCACAGAGAACTAGTACATAGAGCACCTTTATTTTAAAATTTTCATTAGTTTTATGTATGTTAATAGACAATTGTTTTGACATGCCGTAGAACCCTTAGGTTATGGGTCCTGGCTGGAAGAAGTAGGTCTTTAGAGGCAGGCCTGATGATGGCACCCAGCCCCTGGTTCTTATTGTGCTCCTACTGCTTCCTGGTTTGCCATGATGTGAGCAGCCTCTGCCACTCCCTTCCATCACCACGCACTGAGCTGTGGTGGCATACCTTCCTCACCACAGTGAACGGAAAGCCTCAGAAAGCATGAAACAATAAATAAGCCAAATAAACCATTCTTTCCTTCTGCTAAGTAGTGTGTAGTGTGATCATGACAATGAACAGGTGACAACTAATATACTTTCCTTGTGGGGACTGTGGGAGAGGAGGGCTGGACAGTTAACGCTTGGATATGCCTATAAGATCTTGCCATCTTTTAGATTGAAAGCAATGCATAAAAGTCAGAATGTGTGATGAGCACCATAGTCACCGTATTTACATGCTATGGGAATAGAGAAAATGTAGGAGGGCTTTATTTTGAGCTGCTTCTTAGGATGGAAAGAGGAAGGATATGCAGGGATGGAAAACCCCAGTGTGAGCACTTGGCCACAGTGGTCAGATGGATGTGGATTTTTATCTGACTCTACCTCTTAGTGGCTCTGTGACTCCAGACAGGTCAGCTTGTCTGTGCCTGAAATCCTTACCTCTAAAGGGAAGATAATTACCATTCAGGCTCATGTGCTGCTGTAGGGATTGGTGAATTGATGAGAATGAAGATCTTACAAGAATACTGGGTCTGTCCAACCACTGGGCATCATAGTAGCTTGGGAAATACAGACCTTATGTCATTGAATTCCTCTGTGATTCTGTGGAATACATTCCTTAACACAGCCCTGCCTGACACCCTATGCTCCCCTCTTATTTCAACCTCAAAGGAGGGCAGCTGTGCTACATTCTCTTACCCAGGTTCTCTACCTACTACTGCAAGGAAGCCTATATACTCATGAAGTCACAGGTCAGTTTTCAATTTCTCTTGAAAGCTTTTGCAGGCCCTCCTATACTCAGCCCTGCAGCCATCTGGTGTGTTGCAGTTGCAGCACTCAGACTTCTGCTGTGGTTCTTTATTTGTTTGCCCAGAGATATCGTCAAGTCCAGAACTATGTATTTCCCTTCGTGTTTTGGATCTTTAGCATCTGATACATAGTAGGTGTGCATTGAGTGGTTGTTGAATGAATGGCTGGTGATGTGCTCTCAAGGTTGATCTAGAGGATGTGGCAGCACTGTTCAGAGCTCAGGTTGGTTGGGGTGTACTTCTGAAGTATACAGAAATTAGGATCCAGAAGGTGTGGATTATACTATCTTTATTTAATTTTTTTACATGGGTATTAGCATGTGGTGGTTTGAATGAAAATTGTTCCCCATCGGTCTGTAGGAAGTGACATGATTAGGAGGCATGGCCTTGTTTGAGGAAGTGGGTCACTAGGGATGGGCTCTGATGCTCAATCCAAGCCCAATGTCTCACTCTCTTCCTGCTGTCTGCCAATCTGGATGTAGGACTCTCAGCTTCCTCTCCAGCACCATGTCTGTCTGTGTGCTGCCATACATTTCACCATGATGGCAATGGACCAAACCTCTGAACTGTAAGCCAGCCCCAATTAAATGTTTTCCTTTATAAGAGTTGCTGTAGTCATGATGTCTCTTCACAGCAATAGAAACTCTTAGAATGAGTGTTTTGCCTACTTGTGTGTATGTGCACCAGATATGTGTCTAGTGCTACAGAGGTCAGAAGCATCAGATCCCCAGCAACTGTAAATTACAGATGGTGTTTGCCATATGTGCACCAGAAACTAAACTCAGGTGTTCTGTAAGTGCAAGTACTCTTAGTCACTGAGCTGTGTCTCCTGTCCCCAGTGTACTAGCTTTAAAGACATGTCTCCTTTTCCAGGGCATAGGGATAGGCGCCTCAGCCTTTGAGTACCAGAATGCTGAGATTACAATGTGTGCCACCACATCTAGCTATCTACTTTTGAAAGAAACAAATTTCAGACAAGTAAACAGGCTTTGAGATTACATTCACCCATCATTACTCTGCCTTCTCCCTCTCACACTCCTGATGTGTTCCCAATAGTCCCCCTCCTACTTTTATATTTTTGTGTCTTACAGTTTTGTGTGGGTGTCCACAGCTACTATGTGTTCATGCTTGCAGTGGCCATGTCATATCCAGAAGGTGACATTTCAGAGCATTCCTATCTTCTGGTTCCTATAGCCTTCCCCCACCTTCTGCAAAGTTCCCTGGGCTTTGGAGGGGTGTATACATGTCCTTTTTATGACTTACTACTCAACAGTTGCCATTTTTCAGCACTTTGACCAGTTGTGAGCCTCTGAATTAATGGTTGTCATTGAAAGCTTCCCCGACACAGGTTGAGATCAGCATTGGCCTATAGGTATAAACATAAATATTTAGAAGGCAGTTTTACCACACATCCATTCCATAAACCATCAATGGTACAATCCTCCCTAGGGCCTGTGACAAGTCTCTTGTCCAGGTTGACAGTAGTAGGAGTTTATTCCCGCTCCTGGAACAGGCCTCTGATCTTACCAATAAGCAGTTAGTACCCATCCAGCAGTCATGCCACTATTACATGACCTGATTAGTATTGTAGCATGTGGGTCCACAACTGGGTAAGAATACTGATTATTTTCCTCCCCTAGCAGCCTACAGAGCACCTTCTAGAAAGGATGCAAGTGTCATAGATTTGCAGGTGCCCAGATACCCACACCTCACTCTTAAGAACAGGGGGAGTCAGAGTTTCCCAATCAGTTCAGCTGGGCTGGAGTTAATATCAAGATAACAATTACATAGTGTCTGGAATACCAGTTCTGACAAGATGGGAGCGTCAGGTCACAGATCTCCAGAAGCTTTGGACCCCACGACTTACTAAGTAGGCACTTGCTATAGGAATGTCTTCATCTGGGTTCCTTCCTCCCTGAGGATTTGGTGCTGAGGGCTATGATGGGGAATCTGGATGACAGAGTAATTAACAGGCTGGGGAAAACTCAATTGTTTCTGAAGATGTCTTTGGGAAGGCACACATGGGCTGACAAGATCAATGAGCTGTAAATGGATTACTGGTCTTTCAGTGTGGAGTCAAAGGAAACAGGTCATTCAGTCTGCAGCACTGCAGTAGATTTCTATTGTAAGTCATCATTAGAAAACTCTAAGATAGGAGGAATTCTTCTGAAAAAATGTGTGTGCATATGTGTGTAGTACGTGCAGGTATATATTGCATGCCTGTGTGTATGTATTTTTGCATGTGGGGATACACATGTGTGAGTGGGTACATGTGTGTACTTAAGTGTTGAGGTTCTAGTTTGACAACTGGTATTTACCTTGATCTCTGTATGCACTGTGTTGAGACAGGGTCCCCCTTGGAGCTAGTTCTGGAGTTTATCTAGGTCTGCCTCCTGCATGCACCATGATCACAGGGAGGCTGCCACACCCGCCTGGCTTTTTACATGGATTTTGGGAATGCAAATTCTGGACCTCATTCATATGTGGCAGGCTCAATAAATTTTTTGAAGGATGCACAGGATGCTGGAGCAGGGGGATACTGGGAAAAAACCCTCAAAAGATGCATTTCCCATCAGAGTGGATAGATTAGAAATTCTCAACCTTAGCTACAGATGGAACTTCCTGGGGAAGGACTTTTCAAACCTCTCAAAATGAAGCAAAGCATTATCAACAGCCAAGTAAACAACAATACCAACCACAAACCCACACCTGGGCCTCACTCCAAAGTTATTGGAAGACTGTCCAGGCAGGAGCCTGTGCACTGTATTTTCACACTTGGCCTGGGTTCATGAGAGCAAATGTTAGCACACTGGCGAATCACCTGGGGCACTTTAAGACAGAAACTGGGACTTCCCTCCCAGAGACAGTCCAGTAGGTGTAAGGAAGAGGGGACATCTGCATGTTACCAAATGTCCCCTGGACTACTCTACTCAGGTTCTGCAGTAGCAACTGAGTTAGAAGATATGGACATTCCAGGCAGCACGAAAATAGCCATGAGGGCAAAGGCTGTAGAGGAGAAACACTTTGCAGGAAGAAGACTTTTCTGAAAAGATTTCTCTTCCAAGCAAAGGCTGCTATAGTTACTATATCATTACCCACTCAGCATGGCTGGTTCTGACAGAAATTGGTGTCTAGCACTCGACTTAGTCACTTAATTACATTTACCTTCAGCTGCTCTTGGACTGTGGGAGCATGGGCAGTGGGGCTTATAATCAAGAGAAGGAAGCACTTTGGACAGGGAGCGTGAAATAGAGTGGGTGTCAGCAGGGAGGTGTACGTTCTCAGGCTCCTGGTATCCAGGGCTGTGAAGTGTCTAGGTCTGAGATCTTACCTAAGTGCAGGCTGAGAACTAAGCTTGCCAGCTTCATGGATGCTGGCAGATGGCTTGAGAATCCTGGATTACTGACTCATGGCAAGCAGGCAGCATGAATTCTAGCCTCTTTGTATTCATTTTCTTTACCCTCAGGTCCTCCAGGGGCCAAGGGCACATTGCATGTGCCGTGATGGCCCTCAGTGTAACCCAACTTTAGGAGATTGCAGCCTTTTAAAGGGTTACAAGCAGATCTACCTGGCTCTGTCTCTGAGGGAGTGTTACTTTTATTGTATCTGTCAGCAGGTAAACCTGCCTTCTGACTCAGGGCGAAATGATCTCTGTATCTTCCAAGGCTGCTGTTCACTTTCTCAGTGACCATCCTTTAAAAGATATTCTGGAACATCTCTTTATAAGACATGCAAAAATATGGGGGAACTACGGAGAACTGCCCCCTAGCTCCTGAGGACTCCCAGCAATGGAAGGTATTCTGCTTTTCTTGCTCTATATCTCTAGCCATAGGAAAGACTAGACATGACGGGTAATCTAGGCATGGAGTAGAGTGTGCACTGAGACACTAACTAACCCATACTATTGATGTTTGACAGTATTGTTACTTCAGGTGAGGTCCCCATGTGTCCTCAGCACATACCATGGTTTTCAGGAGTTTGGAAAGGGACATGGAGGTAGAAAGTAGCATTATTTTTCCCAGTGACCATTTTGTTCTTGCTTTTCAAAGAGAGATATCCAAGCTTGTGTATAAGCAACATATAAGCAGGAACACACACACACACACACACACACACACACACACACACACACACACTTACTTTTAAACAGAGCTTTACAAAGTATTTTGCCAGACCACCTGGTCTTTCCTATTTTCTGTGCATAGGCATGGAGGAACCACGAGACAGAAGATTGATTAGACAAAGTCACACAGCTTCTCCAGAAATGAACTTTTGAGCAGTAGAAAGTGGTGAAGGCCTAGGGTGAAGAAAAGGTAAGGGGACAGAAGGGAACATAAGGATATATTTGCAGAGAAATTGAAACATGCAAGGAGAGTTCTGTCATTGGCTTCCCCACATCTCCTCTAATCCCTTCCATGGATTCTGACCTTCTCCCCAAGAATTATATGTCTAAGCAATGACATTTTAAGACCTCATCTGGCTCCCTTTTCTCTTTCTCTGACACTGCATTTATCTATGGGGGATACTTGGAACACAGCCCAATGTGAACTTGGGGGTTAGCCAGATTATCTCAGAGACTGCTCAACACCAGCCAGAGTCTACTTGCCTGTTGCTGGCCCCAGGGCTTGTGATTTTGTGGGTCAAGAATTAGAACAATGGATGTCACCTCTGCTTCAACAGCTGAAGGTAGTGGGACTGTGTCCATGGAACTAGAGCATATACTCAGAGCCATTTGTCTGGGCTACAGTTGTACCTGTAGCTACAATAGAGATAAGCCAGTTGACACAGAATACTTTCTTCAAGTCACAAATAATGTGGGTATTTCGTTCTATCAGCAACCAGTTAATTGCATTCTCCTCTGAGGACACCATAATTCAAGTCTAATAATGTCTGACCTGGAGACAAGTATCAGATCATACAACCTAAAGACTCAGATCCATAAGTGCATCCCTTTTAAATGCAACTTGGAAGCCACTGGAACCTGTGTTTCTGGTGCCAGGTTGTTAACAGGGGTTCTCAAGGTCTCCTTAGATATGTCCACAAGAGAAGTGCTTGTGCTGGATTATGACAAAGGGTTTTGCAAATAGATGAACATCCAGATGGAAGAGGGGATAGGTCAAGGCACAGAGAAAGGAGTGTGAAACTCCAGGAACCTCCACATCTTCTCTTATACAGTAGCACACTGGATTGGTCATCCTGGGTTTTTACATAAGCGTCATCATGTTGGCACAATTAATTGAATTATTGGCCATTGGTGATTAAACTTAACTTTGGGCTCCTCTCTGTACTCCTCTGGTGTTGGTTGGGCTAAAAGTCCCAACTCTTTAATCATTTTGTGGTCTTTCTGGTAATAGATCCCCCTCTTCCAGAGCTGTCTAGAGGATCATTCCATGGATTTCAGAAATTGTATGTCTGGAAATGGGGACAAAAAACACTAAATATTTCATAATACCATAAGTCAAATTAGTTTTTGATACCTCTTCTCCTACATTGTGCCTACTAGGGCTGCATATTCATTACATGTTTTTCTGTAACATCATATGGTACTTGGACAGAAGTAGCTGGCTATCTGGCCATCTTTCTCTCTTTGTGTGATGTCTCTATATAATTTGCCTAAGCTTCTTCATGTCATTGTGGTCTCAGTGGGGTCAAACTTCTCTAGAAGTGGTTTCTTTCTCATGAGTTCTTTTAGGCTTGTAGACAAAGAATGTAAGGCCTCAGAAGTCCCATAATATCCTTCTGCTATATTTCTATATTTTCTTAGTCATGTGAACCACAATGTCCTACCTAGATTGAAGGGAAGAGTTCCCTTCAGGAAGAGATCCTGTCTCTTACACGGAGAACCAGTGAACAATTTAGCTCTAATCTATAATACCAGATCAAACTATATCTCCAGGCAAGGGGTCTACATGATTACAAGTGACCACAGAGGACTCTTTTGTTTAGATGGGATATAGGTAGATCCCACTTCTGACACCAGATATTGTGGTTAAATAAGGATCAGGATAAACAAATAGGCCGAATAGATGTTTATTCAGGGAGAAATAACTTGCAACCTAGACAGATGAACACCAGGAAATTCCACCTGATGCTCTCCGTCCGAGTCACGCCAGCAAGAGAGTTTTTCCCGGCTCTTCCTCTGACCTCCTTCCCCAGGTCACTTCCGCCCATGGCTCCACCCCCCATGGCGTGGTCAGTGCCACAGAAGGACTATCTCACTACACTTTTGTCATCAAGGAAGCTCAAGAACAGTACGGTGGTTGTTATGGGTTAAATTGTGTCTCCTTTAAATCCATATACTGATGTCATGGCCCCTGAAGCTCACAATTCAGCCATAGTTGTGGTGATTAAGTTGAAATTAGGCTAATCAGGCTTTTAGAGTAGACACTGACCGAATATAGTGGGTGTGAAGATACAGCAGAAGACAACTATTTACAAGTCAGTAAGAGGCTCAGAGGAAACCAAACTTCACTGTACCTTGATCATAAGAGCTGTCAGAAAACAAATGTCTATGGAGCACTCAGCTTGTGTTATGGATGGTGTCAAGAGTTGACTGTGAATTGGCTATTTCATTTGTATTATATCTCATGTGTAAAACATTCTCTTTACAAGATTGCCAGCATAAGTACTTCTTTATGAACTTAACCTAGCATCTAATTGGTAGTTGACCCACTTTTGTCCCCTTCATGCTGAGTCCCAAATGACTTTGTCTTTAGAACTATCTCCCAGTATCTCCTAGCCTGCTTTCCAGGGTATCAGCCCCTGTAGACTGCACCTCCTGAGCTGCTTGAACACTGACTCATGACTGATTTTAGTGGGTAGAAGGTACTGGTGTGATATTGAAGGTAGAAAGGAAGGGGAGCCTGGGTCTCTCTGTCTGCTTTCCCAGATCCCCCATTTTCTGTGTGAAGAAACAAGGCTGTGTTCTTCTAGTTGTAATTTCCACAGTATAGCCCTGGCTGATGGCCCTCCTCCATCCCATCACCTAGGCACTGGACTTCCTGTTTTTAATTCCTGGAGTAATTTGCTTTTCTGCTTGGACCCCAAGTGATATACTTGTTTACTATTTCTCCTTATTTAAAAAACAAAACAAAACACCCAAACCTCTGTGTTCCCAAGCGTATTCCCACAAACTTCTCTCTACAAATAGAGTCCAATTGAACATTCATTCTGGAATTCTTTAACTGCAGTTTCTAGCATTTTCAAAAGAAATGAAACTCAGAAAAATTGCAGTCGTTTACAGTCCAGCTTGTTTTGATAACATTTAACCTTTGATTTATTTTCTTCTAGATTTTTTTTCATTTTCTTTTTCTTCACTTTCCCAATATTTTTATAACATTTTTACATAGTTAAGCTCACAGAGTGTATCTATTTTTGCATTCTGTCTTTTGGCTTGGCATTTTATCATAAGCATTTCACTAATTTAGAATTCTTTATAACATCACTTTTAGCTTATAAAAGGACCAAAAAGCTGGAATTATGGAGAATTCTGACAGGTGGTTCTGTGCTCCAAAAGGAGTATGCCAAGTAGATTTTGCGTCTGTGTCTCTAAGTTTGGTTATTCCATAGCCATGGACTGAAGGCTTGTGGGGTCTTTGCTGAGTGAGAGGGGAGGTGACATGGGAGTAGAGGCTGCTTAGAAGCCAAGAGGGTGTGAGTGAAGCAGTCAGAGAGAAGGAGATCAAAAGAAGCCAGTTGCTGGGCAAAGTCTCTAGACTAAGGGTATAGTAATAATAATAATAATAATAATAATAATAATAATAATAATAAAAAAGCAGGTCGATCAATATGAGCCTGACTGGTCCTCATGCTTCTTTTTGTGACATGATCTGAATAGTGAGTCATGGGTCTGGAGAAGAAGAAAAACCCTTCAGGAGAAGGGGAGGGTATAGGCTAATGTCTCTGGGGGTCCAGTGGCTATGTTAGTCCTGGCTATACCACCTGTATCAGCCATGTGAGGGTAAGCAAGTTGGGAATCTATACTATGTCCTGCTTCATGGAGTGAAATACATCATTCAGAAGAGCTACACAGTCCTTTTTATTCCCCACAAGATTAACATTTCTCCCATGTGAGTACAGAAGCGAATAGTCTCCATGAACGAGGTGGTTGTCACCTGGAGTTAAAAGTTCATCTCTATGTTACTGAAGGCACAAACGGCCTGCACTCTGAGAACAGGGGAGCTAGCTAGCATCTGTGTTAGATTTGGAAATGTATCTCTTAGAGCAGTTGAACCCAAGGGCACTGGGCTGGTGTATGGCTCAGTGTGGCTTCTCAGATTTCAGCCTGGCCCCATTCCCTTCCTGGGCAGGCTCTTATCTACAGGATCGTGGGGGGGGGGGAGAGGCTATGTGCTCTGAAGTTGTAAAGTTGCTTGTGAAGGACACATGTTTGAGGACCCTGAGCTGACTGGTGTGTATTTTAAGAAGAGAAAGTAGTGGTGGCAGGGAGAATGGGCAGGGGAAATGCTAAGTGGGAGAACATTTGTGTGTATATAGTTGAACATTGGTGCAAAATGTTTGTGTCCTCAATGACTTTGGGATGTACTTGAGATGTAGGTTGTTTACTACTAGCAGAGACTCAGAGAGAAGAACTGGAGGTTAGAACTCGAGAACCAGCATGCACACTCAGGTGTGGGACACTTGGTAACTCTGTGTTATGGAAGTTCTCTTCTGGAGCTTACCCAAGAAGAGAGCTTGCCAGACATCCCAAGGCCTCATTCTTCCTCTCACAGAGGAAGAGAAATCCCTCCTCTATGATCTGGTCCCTGGGAAGCTGCCCTCTCTAACCTGATAGGCTGCAGGATTCAGCACTTAAAAGGACCAAAGCAGATAGAGGGATTTGTCAGTGGTGGGGCAGGCCTTCTGGGAAGCTGTCCTACCCAAAAGCTACAATAAAGCCTGTTTATGTTTATAGCATCTTCTCCTGACATGACTAGGAGGGAAGATGGGGAGAAGACTTCCCTTTCTGGTTCCATTGCTCATGTGGAGTCACTCACCTTATCCAACCTGCCCTGAATGGGAAGTCTGTGAACACAGAGTCTCACTGAATCACTGACTCTGCATGTGTTATTCCTGGGCACAGAAATGGCTTCACAAGAGCCCATCCTGGCCTCTGCTTACCTCTTGGCTGTATTGTTTGGGTAACAATGAGGAGCTGAGTTTAGCAGCAGAGCACAGGATGCTTTGTCCATGCTTCTGCATAAAAGGACAGCTGCTGAAACCTACAGATGCCTGCCAACCAGGCATCTAATTTCAGACCCTCGCATCCAACTTACCTGCACACCAGTGCACTCGTGACTGCCTTGGCTCTTGTCAAAAGTGCTCTTTTGCCTCTAGAGAACGAAGAGCTCCTTGGAGCAGTGAGGGAGGGAACCAGGGACACTTCTTCCTCCACTGCTTTTCTCTGCAGAACTTGGAGCCATTTCCCTGTATGTCCACTCAGACTAGGGTGTTCGCCATGCTCCACCTGTCTTAACCGAGACTCCTGAAACTTTCCCTAAGTGAGGTCGACTCCTGTATTGCTCCACCTGGTGTGTGTGGCTGAAGCAAGCATCCCTGATTCATGTTTGTTCCTAGCCTCCTGAGCCGTCTCATCTCAGGGTGAAACATGAGCTGCAGTGGAGTCTATCTTGGAATCACAGCTTGGGTAGAGGTAGTTTTAAATAGGGCATGTTGAGCTCTTCCAAGTAGGATTTTTTGTAGTTATTGTCTGTAGTGCTGATACTGATAGAGGCTGCTTTCCTCTCTGACTGATATCCAAGTGCTCAGATGGAATTAGAGGAGAAGGGTAGGGTGAAACGGGCCAGTAGTGACAGACACTCTTTTTTAAAATAAGCTTACATTAAAGAAATTCCCCAGGAGCACTTTCTCCATGTGTGTGAGTGTGTATTCAAGTAGATCTTTTCTTTATGTCTGAAGTAAAAAATAATTTCCTGTTTTCCTTGGTTATTTATTTATAAGTCTTCATTTCATTTCTTAATACCTAAATACATACACATATGAAATATATAAATATAAATACATGAATGCTTGCGTGACAAAAATAAATCACACTACTTAGTAATATTTTCAGGTAAACCACCTCATAAACATACTTTATTATACTTCCATTTGTGGGAATTAGTTTTCATTGGCTTAATTGCATTTTATTATGTGGGGGCATCTTGAGGGCAACAGCAGGACCCCTAACCCTGATGTTTCCCTGCTCTCCTTACCCGGAAATATGTCTAGTGCTGTGCTCAGTAGAACAATAGAAGGCAGGCTCTGTCTTCACACCTCCAGCTAGACTAGGAGACCGAGGTGTATAGAATGCAGTCTTCTTTTATAGAGACAGGATCTTACTATGTAGCTTATGCTAGCCTTGAACTCAATAATCCTCTTGCCTCAGTACCTCCCAAGTGTTAGGATTAGGAGCATGTACTACCACACTTTGGCTGAATTTGAGGAACTTTCTGAAGCTCATGCAGTTCTTACAGGGCAGGGCCAAGAATTGAGCTAATCATCCTGGATTTAGACTGCATACACCTACCAAGGACACAGTCCTACCTTCGTTCATTTAACTATTCTTTTAGTGTCAGGCATTTATTATTAACTTTTAAATTATAATGTCTGCTTCTTATTACAGGGTCTTGCTATATAGCCAGATTGGCCTTCAACTTGGCAATTCTCCTGCCTTCACTTGTGAGTCTGTGAACACAAGTATGCACCATCAGAGCCAGCTCAAGGATTATACCTTATTACAAAAATACTGCCAATAGTCAAAGTGAGACTGTCTCAAAGGGGGGAAAGGATATTCTTGTGGCACATGACTTACTCTCTACATAGGTTCACAATAATTTCTTTGACTAAATCTGCCTTACATTGTTCTGCTGTCTTTGAACATGGTGCACTTCTTCTGTGTACTCAATGGTGTACTGCTTTATTTGATTTTCTGAGCATCTAGGACATGAGGGAGGTTACTGCCTTCTCAAGGTAAGTTCTCTCACTCTTCAAGACCTCGTCCCTAGCCTCTGAAGGCCAGCCCATGTGCTGGCTGCAAATAAACACCCAGGGTACACATGCTCTTTCCTGTCAACTAACCCTAACCTGACTCCTCTTACTTGTCGTCCGAATTCCATCTTTCTTGGACTTTGTTCATCTCTAGCCCTGACCTTTCCAGCTACAGAGCACCTCCAATATGGGAAGCATCTTTTCCTGCCTGCTCTCCTGTATCACTGTCCAGCCCAGAAACAGCATCTCTGTGGTGATATAGAAAGAAAGTCTATTCTGGTGCTGTCTCAGGGAGCTGATAAAGCAGGACATGTCCTCTGTTCGGATTCTAGCCCTGCACTACTATGCCTCGGAAAAGAATTATCAGAAGCATTCTTATCTCTTTTTTCTTGCTATTCAGTTTATCTAAAAGGGTTTTCCATCTGCCTGCTAATTATCTTCGTGGTACCTTCAGAGATGTCCCCTGAATACTCCTCTTTTATTCTACCACCTCCTTCTGCAATTCTCCAGTGTTTTCCATCAGAGTGCCACCTACAGCCAGCTCCAGTTTCACACTGATTCAGGGTCATTTTCTGCACCCAGCCTTAATTCTGCAGGCACTGTATGACTTTTAGAAAACAGCACTGAGTTTCTAGAGACCCAGAGAAACAGGCACATCACAGTGAAGCCTTGCTTCTCTCTTTAGGTAGAGTCCAGGCTTTGTGCGATGTGGAAGGAGGAAGGTTGTCTTTGGAGAACAAAGGGTGCTTTGCCTTGCTTGCTTCTCAAAGGTGGCCCCCCCGCATGAAGTTTCTAGAATATGATGCTGGAAAGAGCAGCCATAGAATTTGGATATGTCTGGGTTTGATTCCGTACTCTGTAACTGTGCTTTCATTGTTGAGTTCCTCAGCTTCCCAAAGCCTGGTAGTCCTCATCTGAAAGAGGGATAATATCTACTTAACAAGTTCATTGTGAAGATAAGATTTCTAGAAAACCTATGCCAAGCCCTAGGCTTTCTACAACTTGCCTCACAGCACGTACTCCATTTTTTTTTTTTTTTTTTTTTTTTTTTTTTTTATTTCTCATTAAAGCCTAGGGTATGGGAGGGACCAAGAGACAATGTGTGTTCTCACTGTTCTAATGCTTCCTTAGGGAGAGGACAAGTTGGGAGTTGCCTGGCTGAGCCACTGGGGCCTTCCCTCAGAGAGATCATATCTCTAAAATGTGAATGTGTGACTTCATCTGGATTGGGAGTTCTTACACTGGCTCTGTGAGTAGGCTTTTGGGATGCTCTGTCCAACCTCTATAACTTAATGGGAATACTGTGGCTATGTATATATGTGCAATTTACTAGGACAAAAATCTCTGACTTTCATCAGATTTCCAAATGGACTAGTGCCTGTGGGGGGTAGAAAACACTATTCTAAAGTACCCATGACCACTGCATCCCTTTTTCTGCAACAATGGCAGCTGTGGACTAAATGGACAAGACTGAAGGATTGATATCAGAGCCTGGGAGTAGGTCATAGGGCCTTCCTAGACTTGGGGAGTACAAGGAAGCCAGATGCCGTGATTCTTATGATGAGTTAGTGTTAAGAGAAAGCCATTATCGGGGGTCAAGGAAAGACATGGGCCATGCCTAAGGAGCTTACTGAATCTCTGAGAGAAGAAAGATGAGGGTCTTTGAAGCTAAAACTATAGTTCCTAAGTGACTGTTGCACTGATCCTCTGAGTGGGGACCTGTGGTTAAATCTTCAACACCACAGGACACCCTGCTGGTCATTCTTGGTTCTCTCAGGGTGAGTTTGGCTGATTTTCCATTTTCTCTGCTTTTCTGCCTGCTAGGATTCTTATTAGCTAGGAAGAACAAGTTCAAGGTACCTGCAGATGCTGTGTCTAATGAGGGCCAGTTTTCATGAACTGTGTCTTTCTTCTGTGTGATCTCACATGAGGGAATGGAGAGGCAAGATCTCTGGCTTCTCTTTCATAAGGGAATTAAACCTAGGGATTAGAACTTCACCCTCATGACCCATTCTCCTTGTCTTCTCATGTACCCCCCCATTTTATAAAACAGAAAAACTATATCCAATGCCTAAAATTCTGATCACCCTGGACTTTGTTCTAAGACGTTTTTGGATCTGTTCTCAATGGCTCATCCTACCCTGAAAGGGGGGGGGGGAAATCTGTGTAGACCCTTCTGGGGATGTATCTCAGAGGCAGTGTGCTTGCTAAGCAGACCCCGGGATCAGTCTCCAGTACCACAAATAAAGAAAAAGAAGTTGAAGCTTAAGAAATGTGGGAGTGGGGGAGCAAGAAGGATCAGAGCACTGTATTCACCTGCTTAAGTATTTTTTTATTGAGAACTTCACACCATGTCAGGCACCATGTCAGATGTTGGGAAAGCAATATTGAATTAGAAAGCCCTTGGAAAGTCTTGTGTTGGAGCAGAACGGGGCCACTATCATGGAGTTGCCTACCTGCTCTACAGTAGGAATGTCTGACTAGCCTGAGCAATATGAATCTGTGCAATAGCATGCCCTGAGGGTAAATAGTCCTAGGAGGAGTTCTAAAAGTGGGGTAGAGTGAGACAGATTAATAAGTATGGTCCTAGGAAGGCATTTTCTATTCTTGGGCTTGGTGTTTTAGTTCCTCTTTTTGCAGGGGAACGTCTTTGTAAGGTGCAGGGAATCTGGCAAGATTCAGAGGCTCTTGATCTTGTCACATTTCCTTGGCATTTGATAGATTCTCCATGACGAGCCTTCCCTTTCTGCGGTCAAGAAAAAGGAACGCCATAAACAGGCAGCAGTATCAGTGTCAGCAGGTAGGTAATGTGCAAAGGCTGATAACTGGTGCAGTGGAAAGAGTGGTTGGCTGACACCAGAGAGCTAGGTCTGAACCATGTCTTCCCACTTGCGGAATTGGACAAGTCACTTGGCCTCTCTGAGCCCTTCCCTTCCCATGTGCAATGGTGGCCTAGCTTATCGCTACCTACACAGTATAGCTATAGTAAAGTATCAGACTGGTGGCATACATAACTGTTTATTTGTCAGTCTGTAAGTTTGGAAAAGTATGAGATCAAGGTTCTTTATCTGATAAGTGCTCATTCTTCCTACATGGAGCTTCCTACATGATCTAACATGGGCACTGGTCCCTTTCATGTGAGCCTCACTCTCATGACTCAATCCACCTGCTTAAGATTTTGCCTTTAGATACCATCACAAGGAGTCAGGATTTGGGGATGGAGGCATACACTAGTCTACAGCACTTGCCTTACAGAATGGCAGGGGGGAATTCATGAAAGGATGTGAATTAGTGTGCCTGTATGTTAAGTGAATGGGAACATGTGTGGGGACCACAGGGGCTTATTGGAGTCTGGGATGTACTTTCTCAGAGCTCTTCATATTAAGAGTGCAGAAGGTCAAGAGCCATTGAATATGCTTCTTATAGAAGTTTAAGTTTGTGTATTCAATGTCTATTTCTTTCTTGGGAAAACTATGTGACACACAGGATAAATATATGGCACAAACGAAAGGGATGGCTTTCTCCTCGTAAATAAAGACAAAACCACCCAAAGAAAAAAGTTATTTACTGTACATTCTTCTTTCTTCTTGGAAAGGGTCTAAGACCCCAGGAGGTGCTGCAGCCATCTTATTATCACCAAGTGATAAAGGTCAAGAGTGACAGTTAAGAAAATAGCTACCACTAATGCAGTGAGTGTTAGTTTCACACACTTCCTGTTGCTTAAGACAAATAAAGCCCTACTCAGTTAGCCCACTGTAGGAGAACTCTCTGTGTCCCTTAGCCAGATGCAATCCTAGCGCAGTATTTGGGGGTCTTGGAAGTGCCAGCCAAATTTGAACTCAGAGGGTGGTGGAGACAGTGCATGGCGCTGACCATTCTTTCCCAGAAAGAACAATGGCTCTCCTTGACTCAGTCTGGCTGAGCTCCTGGTCACTTCAGCTTCCTGGCACTTCTCTTTGAGGACTGCAGCCTTGGATATGTTTTCTTTTCTAATAGACATTGCCAGATTTCAGAGCTTTTCCCTTTATTAAAAACCCTGTGGGGAAAACCAGGGATTTCAGATAGGGTCCTTATCACAGAGTATTTCGAAGTCTTGCTGAGTCTTGCTCTTCAGGGATTGAAGCAGGTGAATGGGTGTGGGCTCTATTCTCCAAGGCTCTACCCATCCTAGAAGCTCCCAATCTGATGGATGGAAGACACAGAACATGAGAAAGCAACAGAATTGGGATGGCAGGCTCCTGGAGAATGTGATGTCTAAATCAATTTGATATATAGTGCATCGGCAAATACATTTGGGGATTTGCTATGGACGGAGTCATTTTCTGGGGGAGAAGCATCTTTGCTGCGGCTGGAGGACTCATCTCTAGGGAGCCATGAGTCTGTAGCTATGATGTGGACTGGCTGGAAACCAGGTCTTTGCAGTGGGCAAGCTGCAGCCAGCTGGGGCCCGGTGATGGGGCCAGACAGGCCAGGTGCAGGGATGGAGCGAGAAGGGTTTCCTGTCACATCCCATCAGCCCCACCCAGCCTGTCTCCTTCCTTCCTTCACATGCAGGAGAAAACACAGCAGCTTTGGTGCTAGATGAGTGGGAAGTGTGAAAGCCCATGTGTTTGGCATGTTTTCAGTGATATGAAATGGTTTTGAAAATTTAAATTAGGGGGGAAAATTCCTCATCCTGGAGATCTGGAAACTTCCCTCCTGGTGAACAAGTGGGGGAAATAGTGGAAATCTGAAACCCTTACCCAGCACTTAGTCAATGTGACTTTTGCTAATGCCTCCTCCCCGGCCCGTGGCATTTGTCATGCCTCTGATCCAGGCCTCCCTGGAACTTTGGCTTTCTCTCTTGTTCTTCACTGCTCGTATCGCTTGCCTTCTGGTAAAGAACACAGAGCTGCTGCCTAATTGCTGAGACCCTTCTAGAGTCTCTGTGGCTCCCGGTGCTGCCATGGTCCTCTGAAGTTGTCCTGCTGCTATCTGGCTGGCTGCATTTCGTCCCTATGGTGTCCTGCCAGCTGGCAGGCAGGGCCAGCTGCACTCTCCAGTCTCAACTTTGCTTGTTTCTTTTACTCCCTGACACATTCTGGTGGTGTCTTGAGTTCCCTTAATGTTTTATTCCCTGTCCTGGGAGCCTTGATCTGGCTCCTCTGGGGGAAATTGCCTTTCCTCCTTCCTTCTGGCTGCAGCAGGCTGGGGCTGGAGAGATCATTTCCTTTCCCAGAAACCCAGTGTCATCTGTCATCCAGCTTCCAATTAGCTGAAGCTCAGAGCAGCGGTTTGGGGGCACCAGCATTTTTCCTGACCAGGGCGGGGGGGGGGGGAAGCTCCTAGGGACAGTGACAGGCTGGCTTGTTACACTGAGCTGAATGGCAGCCTTCTCATTAACCCTTTCTCCTGAGCTCTTTAGCAAGGCCTTTGGCTAAGATGGATCCATGCAGTCCCTTTATGCTAATTGGCAGAGCTGGAGATTAAGATGCAGGAAAGCTGGAAGTTTGCTCTTATAGTCAGTTTGGGGCTGAGACCAGCTGAAACCAGCACCTTGCTTTGTGGGTGCCCGGTGCCTGTCCCTCAAAGGACCTTGTACTTGGTTGCAGCAGCAGTTGCTACTGGTGTTCTTGTTGCTGCTGCAGCTGCTGCAGCAGCTGCTGCTGCTGCTGGAGAACGGAGCATGAGGGAGTCAGGTGGCAGCTAGTGTTTCTTTATATGTGCTGGTTTAGGGGTTCCCCAAGAAGAATAAAAAGAAAAAAATATTGACAGCAGAGAAACAGCAAGCAGGGCACCAGGGATGTCGACTGATGCTTTGTGTGTCCCTGGAGCCCAGCAGTTTGGTAGTGAGTCCCTCTGTGTGGCAGATAATATAAGTCTGGAATGCAGAGAGATGCCCTATAAAAAGAGCCAGTATTTGGCAGCTAGCCTGCCCAGCTTCCTCATCTAGTCCTGCTGTATCCATTAAAACCTGGAATTATCTACAGGTCGTCTGCCCTAAACATTTTTCTGTGCCCTAGGTATACATGGATCAAGTTTACTTAGATTTCTTAGAATCCTTTAATTATCATGATAAATATTGTTTGTGCATATGTTTTTTTGTGAGTATTTTGGTTCAGTTCTGGCAAACACATACTTTCCTAGACTTTTGAAAAATACATAGTCTGTATTTTTAAGTCATTCCACAGAATAGCTCTGGGCTACCAGCTAAAACAGTAATGTCTTTATTTTCACACAGGATTATTCTGCATAGGTGGATTATTTACTTAAGAAGAAAGCATAAATTCAATCTGACTGCCCTAAGTTCTCCATATGTCTCTGTGTCCCTTTGCTGCATATCACATAAGCTCATGCTCATCTAATTAAGAGGCACTTTGATTCATGAAGGTAAATCTTTTGCCACCGATCAAAGAAAAAATTCCAAATATTCATCTTTGGCTTTGAGGCACATTGTGCGATCGTTATCTTCTGTTTTGGATTATCTGTGTCTCTACATTAAAGTGCTGAATACAGTCAATATGCCTGCTCATTAAAGAAACAAGTCAGGCTGGTGGGATGGCTCAGTGGGTAAGGGCATTTGCCACCAAGCCTGAGGACCCAAGTTGGGTTCTTAGAACCCAGATGGTAGAAGGAGAGTGGCTACTCCCTTAAGTTGTCACCTGACCTCCAGGTGCATGTTGTGTCATACATGTGCCTAACATGTGTGCATATACAAATATATATATGATTTTTAAACCCCTGTTTTCTAACTTACCTCAAGTGGTCTAAGATGCCTTTCTCATCCTTACTTTACAATTAACTCTCTCCATTGCAGTCTTTACTCTGACCCACAACTAAGTAACCTTCCATCTAAGCCCAGCTTTGCCCTCCCTTCTGCTTCTCATTAGTTACTGGGGAGCCCCTCCATAAGAAGCTTGAGCCATGTGAAGGGAGACGTGCTTCTTTCTCATTCTTGTCTGTGTAACATGGGCCTTTACTTTTGTAAGTTTTTGCTAATGAAGTCTGTAACCAAGGGGCTTTTGCTTTTTATTATTCCTGAAATTTCAACCAGTGCTTTTCAACCTGGAAAGTATATCCTGGAAAAAAAAACCCTGGAAATATAATTATCTCTCTGCTGCTAGAATGAGCAGGCTCCTCGCCTCACTGGTGTAGTTAGCTGCTCAAGGGAGAGTTCCAATCAGGGGTGGTGGTTTGCACAGATGAAGAGCGTCATTCTAGCTCCTGCTTGCCTAAGCTGTGTGACGTTGGCTAAATTATTTGATGTGAGCCTTAGTCTCCTTGTCCGTGAGATGAAAATAACGGTGTCTATCTCAAGAAAACATGGGGGGTGTAACGAGATAATTCCATCCGTTTCCAGCAGAGGGTAAGTGTGAAACAGCTGATTATCCTCCTCTTCAGCACAATAGAGCTGCAAAGTAGAGGCCAGCAGATGAGTTTTTCCTTTGGGGCCATCTAGACAGAAACACTGCATGCTAGTTGAAGATGTAGCTGCAGGCAGTCTAGTGCAGGCAAGGACAAGGGTGTATGTTTGGGATACAGAACGATCATAGTGCTTTATGTTTTGCTCACTCCCTAGAATGTACCCAGTTCTTCCCCATGAGTCTGTCAGAGGCATGATCCTGGATGAACTCTTGGAAGAATGGAAAGCACCTAACCACCGTTTGTTGGCACGAAATTCTTTCCAAGCTTTCTGTCTCCTGTGCTCATTTGCACTGTCTCTGAGTTCTGCATGCTCCCAGATCACTGACACACCCTTGTTACTTTTAATGAGATTATGTTTTATAGGCTATATTAACATTGGACATAAGATTTTGAAATAGAGCCAGAAAGCAATTCACAGACTCCATAATTAATATTTCACCAAAAATCATGCCAACAACAGCAATGCTCTCTGCTTGTTGCTCAGCACAGACTGGCACCTTTAAAGCCGCAGGTTATCAGTAAAGTAATGGAAACTTATGTGTTGCTCTGTGGCCTGTTACAGATTCCTGTCACAACCCAGGCCCCAAGCTGTTTTCATTCAGTGGATTCGCTATTCCTTGGGTCTTGGGGTTCTCTGGCACCTTTACTTCTAGCCGTTAGGGGATGGAAGAAATGTGAGAGATATGATGAGGGATGGCTTCATGGGCTAGTCCTAGAAATGGCATATGATGCTTTGTTCACACTGGACTAGACACATGGTTCTTATGACCGCAGTTCTTACACACTGGGAAATTCACTGGCATTGTGTGCTTCAGAGAGGGAAGTAGGCTTGAGCAGCATCTTGCTAGGCATTAATATAAATAGCTGCTATCATGGATATGGTTCATGCAAGGTCACCAGAGAGACTTGTTTGTGCTTAGCTGTAGGGCTTTTGGGTCGTGTGGCATGTGGAGAATCACAGCCTCATTCTCATAGTTGGGCTGCGATCTCATGTAGGCTGAATGTAAGGTTGTTGAATTTATCTTGTTACATGAATTCCCAGAACTTTCCAGGACTGAAGGGTTTGGCTTGGTGCACCAGCTGGTTTCAAGTCAACACTTGAAGTCAGTAACAATATTTGCTGATGTGTTTATAGTTTTCATGTCGTTAACGTGGGGTGGATACTTACATGGACTGTTTTCATTCTAAGTCAGCGCTTGTCTCAAATGCTTCAGACAGTTTCCATGGGTTGTTGTAGCCTCTTGTCTCTATGATGAAAACAGACTTCTACCTCAAAACAAGAGCTGACTCTTAATGGGGATGGCAGGATATCTGGTAAGTTACAGGATGAGTTGGGGTGATGAACGGTCAGCATGGAAATTCAGAGAATCCAGCCTACATCACAAAAGCAAGCCTCTTTCAATACCGTACATCCATCCAAACTGGTCGCTGTGTGGTCCCCTCTGGTGGTGTCAGCAGAGTCCATGAGGGTGAGAGAGTCAGAGTCAGACAAGCCCCACACCAGTGGGTTATCACTTTGTTCCACTTGAAGTAGCTGGGGACACCGAGTCCAAGATGCCTTTCCTTCTAACTCTTGTCAGGAGGCAGGCATGGCAAAGAGGGGTCAAGACCCTGAAGAGTGCTAACTGTGGGACCCAGCAGAAACTCACTCAGTGTCTTGCTACCCTGTGATTCCACAGAAACCCAGGAACTGGGGCTCACTTCAGGCATGTCATAACTATGTTTTGAACAGTGGCAAGCACAATTATGTCCTGAAGAGACAGCTGTAGATGTGCCTCAATCAGAGCAATTTGGTTACTGGATGATACAGATCCATACATGAAAGGGTTATGCATATACTTTGGAGTGGGGTGGACTTGGTTTAAATCATGAGTTCATCTCTTCTAGCTCAGTGACCTTGGATAAGCTATATTTGCTTTCTCTAATCCTAGGTTTCCATCCATTGAATGGGGAAAATAATATGCTCCCATAGAGAATGTGGAAGAATTAAACACGTGGGTATAAAGCACCAGGAAACCTGTACCTAGCTAGTAACCCTTAGTAGGTCATAGCAGACATCTATAAGCCCCACAAGAGAAGCCAGAAGTGAGCCACAGCCAGGAGGGCTTGGGAAGGTAGGGGCTGAAATTTGGGCTTTTATGATGCTTGACTTGCAAATCCTGCTGCCACCCCAGATGAGTTTCCACAGAGAGTGAACCATGAGGCTGGACACATGGTTCACACCAGTTAGATGCCTATAACATGGAAAACAGAGCTTTCAAGTCAGCCTACGTCCTGGCTATTTGGTGTTATTGGCGCTTTCCACGTCCCAGTCATAGGACTTGCCTTTTCTCCTAGAAGTCTACAGCACAATTACCATGCACTGTCATTTAACTTGTATGTAACTAAACACACAATACTCCTTAAAATGGCAGGAAGAGATTTTTCCTTTACTCAGACTCAAACTCTAGGGCAGAAGGGTTGAACATAAATGATCTTGATCTTGAGCTTAAAATGCTGTGAGTTTGGAGGGCTACCAGGCCGTGGGAGGAGGGTGGCCTTCATGCTACACTCACATGTTTAATAGATTACAGAATGAAAGGGATGTCTTCAAGGAGCACGATTTTATAACCCTTATACCAAAAAGTAAAAGAGAACTGGACTAAGGCTAGTAGAGATGAGCTTGTGAGCAGCAGGGACAGGAGGCTTTGCTTGAAGAGGAGTCTGTTGTAAAGGAAGGCGAGGAAAGCAAGAATGCAGGCTGCCTTTGTGTATCCAGGCTTCAGACCAAATAATGTGCTTCAGGTTGCAGAATGCAAAAACCATTTACCAGGAAAAACAAAAACAAACAAACAAAAAAACCAAAAAACAAACAAACAAACAAAAAGCAGGTGATGAAAGGGGGAAATGCCCCCAAGGTGTTTCAGTCTTCAGAGTCATAATGGCTGCTGCCAGTCTCCTCACAGGGACTAAACACACACTGTCTCTGAGCAGCTGGATCTGTGAGCCTCCTTTTACATATGTGTCCACAAGATTAGAGAGTAAGCGTGCTGGGCTCTTAGAGTTGGTACAGAAGAACCAGTCCAGTTCTTCTGTCTACACCACTCTAAGAAGGCTCAGTACCTTGGCCTTGAAGGGCGTTGTTAGTGGTGCCTCTTAGAGAGGCCACTGGGAACTCATAAACACAGGAAAGTGTCTAGAACTTGGGCAGACAGAAAGCAATGTTCCGACTGGCAAACTTAACCTTATTACTAGACAAAACTGTTGGATCTTAGGTTTTGCACTAAAAAGCAGCAGTTACCATGGGCGAGACCCAGAATCCTTCTGGTCTTCAGTTGACTTATCCATAAAGTACATGGTCATAGAACCTCTACGGTTCCTTTCGGTTCTGAGTATTTCATTCTTGCATGTTCCTTTGACATGCCATTCTTGTGCTTTCTTACTCTGGCAGACATTCCAAACTTTCTCCAGGGGCAAAGGGTTAGGAAGGTGGGATTTGCAGTGAAATGGACACAAGTTTGTGTCTAGTGGTCAGATGACAGTAAGCAAATTCTCTGAGCTCTCCCTGCTCTGTGCTTTAGAGTGCTGATCCTTCATGAGCTTCCACTTAACTGCACAGGATTATTTTAGGATTAAATGAAATAACATGAAAAAGATACTTAGTGTCTAGACTCTAGTGACTTCCTGGTTATTGCTGGCCACTGTATTTTATTGACTTTTAGAATGTTCTTCCTCTCCTACTCCTACACCTTGCCACCTCTGAAATCATGTATCTTATAGTTTATGGTGTGTAGTAGTTTAATAAGCAGTAGTTTTTTTCTTTCTTAATGGTACAAAAACTAATGATGCATTTTACAACTCATTAAATGTGGCATTTTCCCAGTGTGATTCTCACCCCGAGGGTCTCATTTGTCTGCTGGGATGCCACCTTCCCTGGATTCTTACAGGATTTATCTCTTTGCTAGCAAAGCAAAATTAAGGAAAGAAACAGCTGGTAAGGGATGGTATCAGCCATCATCCTGTCTGGCTTGTGTGGCTTGATTTCACTGTTGTTGAAGTAAAGGCCAGGGAAAAGAGGAATCTGGAAAAGACTCAAAGGGAGACTGGAACTTTGGATTTCTCACCCAGCACTCTCATCCATGCCAACAGTCCCTCAGCTATGACTCAGCTATGCTGAAGAAGCTGGGGCCCAGTTGAACGATGAGTATTTCTAAGTCCATATATGGATTTTGAGGAAAAGATTTCCATGCCAGAGTTCCAAGGCTGAAAAGAATGGATCATGGGCCATTTTCTCCAATTTTCACACAGAATCATAAGAATTTTGGAGGGAAGATTTTTAAAATGGGAGCTGTGATACTCTCACCTGTTCAGTAGATGGATCTGCAAAGCATGATGGTCTCTGGAGGCAGTGTGTTTCCTCCTGGTTCTTTGCCTACAGTTTCAGAAGCTGACAGCATGTGGATGATCGTGTCTTCAATTGTGAATGGTTTCTGCAATCTGGCTGCTTCCAGGTTTTGCACAGCTGAGCCAAGTGACAAATCAATTACATGGTCCAGACACTTCATCAAATCACTCATTCACTCCATCACCTCGCACTTCGGAACAATTGCCACCTATTAGGCACAAGTACACACACGATCTTACTTAATAGTCACAATGGCCAGCTCATACATTTTGCAGATGGGAAAACTGAGGAACAGGGATGTTTTAAAGATTTTGATTTGGAAAATGGTGAATCTTCCAGGTGAGGAATAGTGATATAACATCCATGACTAAAATCTTCATAGCTGTATGGAAAAGTCTTAATATTGAACCTGTAGTATGAATCGATTTGACTGTGGACAAATGCAGACTATAGAAAAGAAAATCACATGGTATGTGATTCTAGTACTGGAGGCTGAGACAAAAGGATCACTGTGAGTTTGAGGCCAGTCTGGAATACATAGTCCAGGTCAGCCTACTCTATGGAAGTAAGATTAAGATACTGCCTCAAAAAAAAAAAGTGTTGTCTGTACCCCATTAGCTCTCCATATTGATTGTGTCAGCTACTCGTTACTGAGCCAGAAGGACACAAATCAGACCTTTGCCTTGTTTCATGCATCATTAGAACTTCCAGGGCTTGAATATATCCAGGTGGTCTGGGCTTTCTCTGGCTTCTGTAAATAGCAAATCTTTGTCCTTTGGTTTTAGTGAATGATCATGTATATTTCAAAAGCTGTGTTAACTGGAAGCTTTATATCTAGAAATTTCTAAAATATACTTTTATTAGTAATTATAAGACTTTGTAAATAGAGCAGAGCAAGTGTCATCTTGCTTGCAAAGGGCTTGCCTGGAGGACTTCTGGTCCCTTGGGTGATGCCCCATCATTCTGTGTGTTGGGCTGTGGTTATTTGAAGCCACTGGTCAGGGTGCCATGGCTGTAGCATGGCAGCCACAGGTACAGCCACTAAGCCTTTTACTGTCCAGATAGAAGGACAATGTGGAGAAAGGTAGCTACATAAGTTTTCTCTGGAAAATTCAAAGTTTCCTGGCTTTGTGAAGATTTCTTTTCCCACGAGGGAAACTAAATAGTTACCTTCTCATTTAGGCTCTTCAGCCATCTGGCAAAACTACCTCCCAAAGTGGCTGTCAGCAGCCAGCACTCTAGTCCCATTCAGAAAATGTGACACTTGCTTCTTCCCTGGGTCCATGTTCATAAGGGGAAGCCATCCAGTGTCTCCTCTGGATGTCACATGTGTGTTTCAGGGCCTTTGAGTCATTGTCAACTGAGCCTCTGGTAGATTGTGCCCTATGCTGTTTCCCATCCATTCAATGTGCTGGACACTGACTGTCCTCAGGGAACTCTGCCCTTTGTAATGAGACACACATATCATCATGGGATGTCATGTCTTCTCCTGTGCTCTCCAGTACAGCAGCTACTGGTCACTTTTACAGTGACTAATACAACTAAGGAGCAGAATGTTAAATTTCATATAATTGGAATTTTAAAAGCCACACATGGCAAGTGTCAGAACTAGCTAGCAGAGCTCTAGAATACCATCAGTGTGTCCTTATAATTTACTATGCACACAGCAGCAGTGGGCTGCTCTTTAAATAATGTGCACGAAGTAAGAAAGTTTGGCTGTAATTGGGGGTGCCAAAGGCAACATGTGACTTTGAGCTCCCATCACCAGTCTCAGTTTCCCTCTTTCTAAACAAAAGAAAGACTAGAAACTTCTGGAGGACTTTCTGTTGTGGGATTGAATATTTTTTTTAACTAAGTAAAGATGTGTTACATGTGTTTGTGTTGCAGAATAATTGTTTAACTATGTAAAGTAACTATGTTAACTATGTAAAGGTGTGATGCATTTGTTTATTCTGCATTTGTATAACAATGTGTTGCTTTGCCTACCTAAGGCACATGACTGGTGTAATAAAAAGCTGACCAACCAATAACTAGGCAGTAGAGGGATAGTTGGGGCTGGCAGACAGAGAGGATATGTAGGAGGAGGAATCTAGACTTGGAAATGAGGGAGAAAGAGAGAGGTGCCAGGGGCCAGACAGACACATATGGAAGAAGCAGGAAAGTAGAACATATAGAATAAAAGAAAGGTAAAAATCCTGGGGCAAAACATAAAGTAGACAAACATGTTAAATTAAGTTATAAGAACTAGTGGACAAGCATAAGAGAAGGCTGAGCATTCATAATTAATAGTAAGTCTCCATGTCATGATTTTGGGGTTGGTAGTCTGCGAAAGCCTTCAACAGCTTTCTATCTCTGATACCTTGTATCTGCTGTCTTTATCCTTGATGGGGTCCTCCAGAATGGGTATATTTTGTCATAGTATAGTGCCCTGTGGGTAAGCACATTTGTTAGCTTATTGGTATGGGCTTGTATGTACAGCTCTTTCTAGTTATTTTGTGTGAGGAGAGTGGGAAGAGGTGATAAGAAGAGAAACTTCCCTCCATGATCCCTAGGAAGGTGTTGAGTGCAGGATAGGGATGCATCCTGGACAGTGGTGGTACACTGTTGAGTGTGGTGTATGGCTGAAGGGTGCACTAAGTTACCAGAGTAGAAGCAGAACGGGTAGGGCTGCATGGGGAACCAAGAGGCTCTTCCCAGGTTTGGCCCATTTAAGGTCATAGTATATGTACTGGGTTAGTCCCATACATGGGGATTCTGAGAATAGTACCTTTGAGTATTTTGACCTAGATTTCCCCTTACTTGGGAAACCATGTTCCCTGTCCTCTCCAAATTGGCATAGGGACCTGGTCACATGGCTTCTTGACATCTAGCCCCACATGTGTCCTATAGACTGAGTAAGATCTGATAAGAACTGAGAGTTGTAGTCGATTGTCCCATATACCTGAGTTGCCAGGATGATACAGATAGGTGTAGGGTGACTCAGGTGCCATTGATTATGGCTACTGGAGCAGCCTGCCTCTTCCCTGAGATGCAGTGGAAAGTCTTTACAAAGATCTTAAAACATAGACATGCTTTAAGGTCAGAAAAGCATAAAACCGGCAATTGCTTCCACAGAAAGCATTCATAAAGCATCGCATATGAGTGGCATGCTCCAACACATGTCCTCATGTTTAAAATTAGCCAAATGTCCTCCCCTCAACTCTTTCCATTTCTTCATGGTGAAAGCTTTCCCATTCTCTGTAATCACCTGCCGCTGTTGAACATAGCATACCAGAAATGTTTGTTTCTGCCTAGCTGGTCCTTAGCACCTTTGGTCCTTTCTCCCTCCCCTTTCCCCTGCAGATTCTGTCCATCACCATTCTACTCAGCTTCCAGGAAATCAACAGGTGACCATGTGGTTCTTGTTTTCCTGTGCCTGGCTTATTTCACTTGATAGATGATCCCAGTTTTGTTTGTGTTGTCTCAAATCACAGGATCCCATTGTATTTATGCCCAAATATTATTTCATTGTTAATATATTCTACATTTTATCTATCCATTTATTGGTTGATGGGCCCAGCTTGCTTACTTTTTTTTTTTTTTTTATTGTTGAACAGTGTTGTCATGGGCATGGAAATGGAGATGTCTCTTTGGTCTTTCTGACATACTGATTTCCTCTCCTTTGCATTTATAACCAAGATCATAGATAGGGTAATTAATTTAAGAAAGTTCTAGGTAGTTAATTTAAGAACTTTCACACTGTTACCATTGTGGTTAGACTAATTTATATCCCCACCAACAATGAGTAATATTCCCTTTTCTCTGCATCCTGGTCAATACTTGCTGTCTTTAGCCTTTAATTTTTTTATTTCATAGTTCATTGGTTCCAGTTTGTGCCATATACATATACATTAGTCCTGAGTGAAGACATCCACACTGGAGCAAGAAGTACTTAGTTATGACTTTGATTTGCATTTCCTTTGTGACTGGTAATTTGTATATCTTTTGAGGCATGTTATTTAGGCCTATTTCCCATGTTAAAATCAGTTCATCTGTTAGGTTGTCACCTTCTGTGAGATGTATAGTTTGGAAATACTTTTCTTCGTTCTTTAGGGTATCTTTTCCGTTGTTGTGTGAAGTTTTCTATTTGTTATGATCCCAATTGTTTAGTTTTGCGTCTTTGGGAATGTCTAGAAAAGAGAAGGTGGGGTGGTGTAAAATAGATATGAGTTTACAGCCTTCCCTCCTTGACTTCCTCCCTTTCTCCTTCTAATCTTCCTCTTGTTCTCCCTCCCTTTCTGCCTACCTTCCTCTTTTCTGAGACAAGCTTTTAAGGCTCCCCCAAATTCACAGTCTTCCTGCCTCAGCTTCGTGACTGCTGAGACTACAGGTCTATACCATGTGGACAACTTGATTGTTTACATGGTATATATGTATTTTTTTAATAATCATTTTGATACATTTTCAAGTTGGAAAGTTAAAAAAGTGTATGGAAGACCATTGGTTATCCCCTACCCCCACAGCCCAGAAGTACATTCATTTATAAATATGGGCATCCTATTAAATTGACAACTCTGAAGTTAAAAATATAGTTGACAGCAAGTAGTCTTACCCCATCCAACCTGACAGAAATGGTGCCTGTATCATGCACATCCTAACGTTTACTTCACAGCTAGTGTATGCTACTTCTATGTTATTAAAAATGACGTAAAATGGTAGTGGCCGACTGCTATTCCACTGATATTTAGCTCATGTTTTCTAAATATTCTCCTTCCTTGGACACCCAAAAGAGGATTTACTACATTATTTATTATACCCATTGCCTTCTGGAAAGGGTGTGGCAATGTTGCTTTCCCTGATGGAGAAGAAGGGGGAGGTAACCTTCCCCAGGGCAATACTGAGGATTCTTGCCTTTTCAAAGGCTTACGTTTATAATTTAAGTGGTCTCATTGTTTAGACTGTATTCATTTGGTTGCTAATTAGGTTGATTATTTTTTCCAATAATTCTTATCTGTTTCCTTCTTCTCTATAATGCTTACTTAATGTTCTTTCCACACTTTTCAAAGAGTGAGCAGTATGCAGTATTCCTAGCTCCCCTCTCCCATTTCTTACAGATATGTTTGCCAACATCTCATTTCCCTGGTTTATAATCTTAAAATATTATATAGGCAATTTGGGGTTATATGATTGACATTATTTTTGTCTGTCCCACCTTTTTAATAATGGTAGTTTTAAAGTTATCTTTTAAAATCTAGTATGGCAGGCTCAACATCATTTATCTTTTCCTAAAATACATTTAAGTATTTTCATGCACTTATTCTTCTAGTTGAATATCTAGTTGAAAATCATGCATTGGTACACAGCATGCTTTTAGAGATTTACTTAGCAGGTATTCACTATGATAGATGGCTCATAAACAGAAACATGTTGATTTTATTGAGTCCTTAACATCTCAAATTCTTGGAACAAACTCTATTTGCATCCATGGAAAATCTTTGATATTTAATGAAAATGAAATTTTATTGTTTATTTGAACTACAGATCTCTTAGCTGTAGGACAGATTTATCTGTGGTAAATAGTACATTTTTTATTTACCACAAAATTGCTTCAGAGTGAACAGATGTATGACAGTTGCCCTCATCATTAAATAAGTTTGTCTTTAAAATAACATTTGCAGATGTTTTATCTGTAACTTGATTGTTAAATCTTTAAAATGTATGAAAGTTTAAAGATGTTGTATGTGAAAAAATAAACATACTAATGAAGAAATTCACTTTTCCCCTAATTTTTGATGATAAAAGCATAGAAAATATTTAAGAAACATTAATAAAATTAGCAATAATAGCATATTTCAGAAATAATCACAGTGTACATTATCTGTGTGTGATTTTTACGCAGATGGAAACCTGTGTTTTTGCAACTGGGATCACCTTATTCTTTGTAGTCTGTGATCTATTTTTCCCATTTAACAATATACTGTGAGGTTTCTACAATAGTGGATATTCTTAGTATTATAGGTAGTGACTGCTTTGAGTGGATTTATCTCTGCTTATTTATCTCTGCTTATCTCTTGCTCCTGATTTTTCAGTAGTATAAAGCTGTGTGAAACATCCTAACTCCACAACTGCACACTGATCGATCTAGTGTTAGCATGTAGAGAGCTGGGCACAAACATACATTCATCAGTGGGCAGAACAACCTCATGGCCTCCTGGTTATGATAAGCACTCCCTCTTTTTGGGGTGACTGGGGACAGTAAGGAGAGTGTTTCAGAGAGCATACAGCAGAGAATCTGAGCAATTTGGGAGTTGATGTTCCTGGTACAGGCAGATTTTACAGGCTAAATATATGTAGTATATGAAGAGCAACTTAACTGCTTTCGGTTTTTTTCCTGTGAACCCTCTATTCTCTATTGCCTGACAGTTCAGTTAGGACATAGGCGGCCTCGTGTTTCTCTTCCTTTTTCCCTGAAAGCAGTTATGGTCCCCTGTGTGACTCTGAAGTTGCCTACAGGTAACGTTGGGGCTCCCTCATCTAGACAGTGTCCCTGATTTCAGAGTATATTGTCATGACATGCTTCTCGGAAATATCATCTGGACTTGCTTGTCTTCATGCAGAACACAGATAGATTCATAGGGACGTGGGGGAGGGGCAGTGGGAGTTAGGAAAGAAGTGACAAGGCCAGCCCATAGGACTGTAAATTCAGATGTGTCGTGGGAAGGTGAGGCACCCACTTCTGTTCCAGTTTTGTGAGTTGCTCCATTCACTGACATTGTACTGCTTTCTGGCCTCTCTCCTGATCTTGGCCACTTGCCAGCTCACACTGGGCTCTGTCATGAGGGCTCCACGGGAGGCTTTTGTGCCTTATCTCTAACAGATACTAACTCAGTCTTTGTTACTCTAGAGAATGTGCAGATCTTAGGAAAACTTGTTCTGACTTTACTGCCTTTCTGTCTACAAGACACTGTGAATAGATTCACCACTGTCCCATCTAACTAGGGCCTTGCTGATGTTTCCACAGCCCTTTGCCTCTACTGCACTTGCTCTTTCATCACTAGCCCCCTTCTTAGGCTGGAGTTTTGTCCTGCTATCTTCTTGTAAATTTCTAAATATGTCCCCCCAATACCTCTATAATGTATTTTCTTGTTTGTTTGTTTGGTTGGTTGGTTTTTGGTTGTTTGAGACAGGGTTTCTCTGAGTAACAGCCTTGGCTGTCCTAGAGCTCACTTTGTAGACCAGGCTGGCCTTGAACTTACAAAGATCCACTTGTCTCTGCCTCTCAAGTGCTGGGATTAAAGACGGGTGCCACCACTGCCCAGCCTATAATGTGTTTCATATGTGACATTGAAATTACGTGTCTGATTTTCCCTTGAAACAAACAAACAAACAAACAAACAAAAAAATCCTTGTTATCAAGAACCTTAGCCAGGCATTGGTGGTGCATGCCTTTAATCCCAGCACTGGGGAGGCAGAGGCAGGCAGATGTCTGTGAGTTTGCGGCCAGCCTGGTCTACAGAGCTAGTTCCAGGACAGGCTCCAAAACAATACAGTGAAAACCTGTCTCGAAAAAACAAAAAATAAAAGAACCTTATATTATCCCCACAGTGATGATAACCTTGTTTTATACATAGACATTTTTAGTGGATGTTAAATTTAATTAATCAGGCATGTTTAGGTGGCTACAACAATCTCCAGGAGAGATTTAAAAGTTGCTTAAAACTCTAGGAATTGTTTCAGGGCCAACCCACCCACTTTGGATATGATTAACTTACTGATTTATAAATCCAGATATGTGTCATTTTAATGGGATCTGTGATCTCTCTCTCTCTCTCTCTCTCTCTCTCTCTCTGTGTGTGTGTGTGTGTGTGTGTGTGTGTGTGAGCATGTGTGTCCTCACAGAGCTTTCTTGGTCTCTGCACTTAATTGAAAGCAGTAACAAGCCAAGCCTTTTGGTTCTCTGCAGCAAACATGTTCTTCCAGAATTTCATCACACATGTTCATCTTTGGGACACAGCGTACCATCTCTGTCTTCTGGGCTGCTTTCTCATTTGGTTCACATATTCTGGGACAGCCTGGACAGCAGCCATGTGGAGTAGCAATCACACATTACTTCAGAACCTAGGACAGCGACATAGTTGCCTGGGAAAGGGATGATGCCTTGGTCTGCCAAGGTTCCTGTAGCTGCTGGAGGCTTGGGTGTGTCCCTCCTCATCTGCTTCTTTCTGTACTGCAGTTCTATAACCCTGCTTATTACTGTGACCCTAATTCCTGGACCCAGTCTGTGCTGCTGTGTTCCACTCCTGGGCCCTGGCAGGCACAGGAAGTAACATGAACTGTGGAGGTGGGGCAGGAAGAAACCCTGGCCTGAGCATCCATCAGGACTGCTCTGTGAAGTCCCCATGAGGGTTCTTCCCTTGAGCTTCCCAGGTGGCTGCTGGATTGTTGTTGTCATCAGTTTGTTTACTTTGATGCTGTCCACATCGTGTCCACATTTCAGGACATGGGGCAAGGGCATTAGAGAGGCCCTGGGCCATTTCGGGTTATGATTCCTGATTGAGTGCCCTCTGTTATGATTCAGTCAGAGCTTGCTTTTAGAGTCAGTAACTGATATTCTTGATGAGGAGCAGGAGGGGAACGGAGTCAAAAGGAGCAAGTCTTTTGCAAGCCTGAACTGCTACAGCACTGGCCTCTCAGCTCTCTCTAAATATATAGCAAAGATAATGCTAATAGTCAATACTTGACTTGTGTTCATCACTAGCAGCCTCACATTCGGAGTTACTCGGGGGTCCCTTGCAGAAGCATTGGTCAATGATGATACATGTAGCATGAACACTTTAAATAACCTGATCAGTTAGAATACAGGGGAAGTGGTGGATAAACAGTTGTGCTTCTGAAGTGGTCACATTCTGGTGTTTTCCTTGCACTCAAGGATGCCAACTTTTCAGGGAGGGAGGGAGAATGAGGCAGTGTGAATTGCAGTTGAGGTCTCAACTCCAGATAATATTAAGTCTTGTGAAGAATAAACAGAAACAGTTTGCTCATTAGCTGGGCTTAGAGAGGTGTTACCCACATGTTTAAAGTGCTAATTATAAGTGATCTTTAATAGAGCTAATTTAGCAGTGGCAAGTATTACACATTTCTGCTTTTTAAAAGTAGCCCATTAACCAGGCCTTTATATCTAATATTGACTTTAGAAGTTAATATTGAAATTGGCTCCAATTAGAGTTCACGTGGAAGCATGGGAGGAGGAGAAAGATGAAGGTGGGGGTCAGCATTGGCAAGAAGGGTGAGCAGGAGAGGTAGTAGCAGCAGCCAGGGCCTCTGTGTGGAAGGCTCTGTGGCGCTATGGGTCTGAAGGGCTTGGTCCCTGCTGTTAATACCAGCTGTGCTTCAGGCACTAAAGCCACCTGTGTAAGCAGCGGGCCCTGCCCTCAGGAGTCTGGTAAGAGCATCTAGTGAGTCTAGTAAGAGAGCCAGATATGGCAGTGGACAGTGGCAGTGAGGAATGACCTGCACGAGGCGGGAGGAGACAGCCCAACCTGGAGTAGTGGAAAGGTAGAGAAGGTGCCGAGGGAAGGCATGCTACACTTCAGTGTGCAGAAAGTGTTTCTTCTATTCAAGGGTATGTCAGAGCTGGGAGAAGATAAACATGGCCTCTCCTTTGTGTACAGTCTGCCCACCTTGGTTATCATCACGAGCAACTGGCTACTGCTTCACATTGTGTAAGGCCTGGTCTCAGGTTTAGGAAACTCGGCATTTAGCAAATGCCAGAAGAGGAGCCCATTGTGTTCCTTTCCGTGTACCCTGAAATCAGGCTAGCAGAGGACCCTGATTGTCTTTTGCTTGGGAGTTTCATGGCCAGAGAAGAGATTCTGCTGCAGGACTTTTTGTTGTTGTTGTTTGTTTTTTGTTTTTCCCTCCATACCTTCAGGGTAGGGAGCCGGGCTGACCCCAGCACTGTTTGACATTTGTGAGGATGAGGATGATGGCTGGGCCTTACTGAGGCTGGGGAGAGGCCTGTGGGACTCCATGCTGTGCTTTGTTTCCTTGCTACATGATCTGCCAGACATACTCCTCTCAGCACACACTTCCTGTCTCGGTGGTGGCTGTTTTAAGGAGAGATCCAAGAAATATATTTACATTTGCTGGGGTTTTCCAACAGGCTATTTAGCAATAGCTCATGCCCATCTGTAAGGAGGAAAAGTACTTACTTGCTCCATTTCTGCATGTGCAGCCTTATCTTTCTCATCGGCTCTCGCCCTCTTTCTTGTCATCCTCACTCTTGTCACTTCTCCTCTCTTAGGAAATGGAATAAAGGAGATGGGCATCTTGCTTCTGCCACTAATAAAGTCCTTTGCTAACCCTGGCCCCTGGTACAGACTGTGTCTTCTCCTAAACCATTTATTCACTATACGGGAGGGACCATGTGGAAGTCTCTTCCTTTTATGATTCAGTTCTATAAAGCATCTTCCCAGGGTCTTACACAAGCTACTAGACTGCTCCTGGCCTGGCTGGCTTCCAGAAGTAACATGGAACAAATGTCCTGATGGACCTTCTTGGAACTTAGGGCAAAGATCAGAAGAGATTTGTACCATCAGCCTTGTGTCTGAATCTCCCTTGGCTTCATCCTCAGCTCAGGAGTGACTTGGAGCTTGACGTCAGAGCCTACTGGGCACAACCCTGCTCTGAGCCACAGCTTTCCTCTGGGACCAGCCAAACGCCCTTCTTCCTCCCTTCTCAGCCCCTTGATGCAGCTCAGCCCAGCTCTCTGTGACTCCCAATGCACATGCACTTTCTCTGAGGAGTGACTTCTGGGAATCAGACTACATAGCTCCCTGCTTTATCTGTTATACCCTCTGCTCTGTCTTCCTATTGAACAGTAAACTCTCCCATCCACGGCACAGTGCCTGGGTCCCTGCTTATCAGTCTTCTGCCCTTCTCTTATTCAAAACCTGGTCCACAAGCCCCAGTCTTGGGGGTGAGCCTGTCCTGGCCATCCACCTCCAGGTCTTCTCTGAGCTCACTGAAACAGTGTGTTTCAGGTTGGCTGTCCCTTTTGTGTGACAGACATTGTGCTAGGTGTGGGGATAGAACAATGAGTATGATAAGGTCCTTTTCCCAGAGACATCAGGATCAGTTAATGGGGAGTGAAATGAAAACACATAGACGTCATTCAAGAATGATAAGGTACAGCTGGGGACAGTGTAACTTGATTGAGAGGTCAGGGAAACTACACAGAAATGGCGGATTTGAGAGAGATTCAGGAGGTAGAGTCAACATATTTGAAGGCCTGCATTGAAAACTGTGATGGAGAGATGAATGTCTAGGATGCTACCTATGTTTCTGTTTGGGCACCTCAGTGATGGGCAGTGCCCATTATTAGGTAGCATGGATACTGTGTGGTTAGGTGGAGGGTGGGATTAGGGGATGGAGTCATTATCAGATAATCAGTATCTTTTCCTCAGAGTCTGGTAGACACCCAGGATTAGTGTGGGAATAGCACTTAGTATTTGAGGATATACATTACCAGAGGGCAGAAAGTGGGTCTGCCCCTCAGGGGTAGTTTTGTGAAATGAGTACCCTGTGCTTGTGGGATGTGGGGGGAGGTCTCTGGGTAAGCATTTTTCTTTTCCCCTTTCCTTGTCCATCATTGCTTGGTGTCCAAGGCTTTGTGGGTCAGGGACCAGCTGGGATAGAGAGGCGTAGGTTGGCTCTCCTGTCTTTTAGGGTCATCTAAAAGATGGTGTTTTGATTTATAAATATGATCGCTGACAGATCTCAGAAAATAAGAAACAGAATTTTTGTTGTGAAAATCAGACATTTGTTACATGGGGGAATGAGTTAAGGTACCAGATTCTGAGCATTGGATGAGAGTGGTTTACAAATACTCTCCTTCAAAAAAAGATATGTTTCAGTCTCAGAGGCCTGGAAGATGAATTATTAATATGTATTTTCTGGGTAATCTTTTATTACAGCATGAGATGTAAGTGATGGATTACAGCTAAGACCTGAATCTCTGAAACCCTGGGCATGGGGAAGAATCTTCCTATGGTAGATCAGTAGGAGACAGAGGAACCTTAGAGCTGAGAGCAAAAACCTTGATTAGACTAGATGAAGACAGTTTCTCTGAAGCTGACTTCACTCATAATGTGTGATTAGAGTCACTTGGGTTCTTGTTCTAATGCAGGTTCTGATTTTATGGGTCTTGAGTGGGACCTGAGATCCTAGATTTCTGTCAAGTCCTAGGTAGTAGCTAATAGCCATTACTTTGAAGAGGAAGACTCTAGGGCTGGCTACTAGGAATCCTTTTGAAGTGACAACAAGTCACTGATTTACATGATGCACAAAATAAATTTGTCTTGCTACTGAGCACCCTAGGGGCTCATTTAGCCAATACTGATTTGAGTGTGATTTTGATGTTTCCTTCTTCCTGGAGTCATTCATACATACAAGGAGTCTCCTTGCTGGGTACTTATTATGTGCTAGGTAGACCTTGTATTAGACTGTGGTAGAACCAAGACAAATAAGTGGGTGTTGGTGTCCAGGGGCTTTCAAGCAGAGATAGATAGGTATGCCAGTGCCAATAGGGCAATGAGCTGTTAAGAAGGGACAGGACACCACCTGCACAGAATACAATGGGATGGAAGGAAAGAAGGGGCAAGGGAAGGATGCACTGGGAAGTATGCCGTTTTAGTGGAGTCATAGGGCTCAGACCCACTTGATGCAATATTAAAAAGCTTACACAGTCACTCTTAAATAAGTGCAAATTGTGGAAGCATGACTGAAAACCAAAAGAAAATAAAGAGCAATACATGGGTTTCTTGGCAGCTTACACTTTTGAACACTCACCAAATGCTCACTCAGTTGTTTGTTTCTGTGTTTGTTTCAATCAAGATTGCTTTCTGGAAGAGATTGGCATGGAGCCCAAGCACTCTGCTTCCTTAAGGGAGTCACTGCTTTCCCAGGCCCAAGAAACCATGGGCAGGGCCCATGGCATAAGGCCCAGCCCTGCTTTCTTACGGCCAGAAGTACAGGTTGGGTGCCAGAGTGAGGACCATTGGTGTTTTACACACGAGAAACAGTGAGAAGGAAAATGTGAGAAGGAGCAGGCAGCAGTGTGAGCATGTTGCCCTAGGTACAGGGCAATGAGGAGCAGACACAGGGCTGGGAGGAGACTGGAACTGAAGGGTTTTGTTGGGGGGGGGTGCTGGTGGTAATTTTACTTCCTTAATAGATGCAGAATGTTTCAACTTTGCTAATTAACAGAACAGCAGGCTTGTAATTCTGACAGCAGCAGGACATGAATGTGGTGGGCTTAGCACTGAAAGCTAGCCAAGCATGCCTTTGTCCTTAAGAAAAAGCACAATACCCACATTGGGTCATGTCCACAAGGGTTCCTGTTGGCTTGTTTTGTTTTCCCATATAGGGCTTCCAAGGAGTTAGGGACTTTTATTTCTTCTCAAGCCTTCCATAGAGGTAGTAATGGATTTTCTGTTTCTTAAGGAAAAAGCTGGTCTACCATTGGTGTAGTGTTCATAGGCTAATAATGTTATCAGATACACTTAGTATCAGAAATAGCAGTTGTGGTGCAAGCTGCCTCCTGCAAGGCATGTGTACTTAGAGTTCTTCTGTCACTTTTCTTCCATTTCGGCAACTGGTTGACCTGTAGCAATTCTGGCCCCTACCTGATCCCAAGAAAGAATGGGCCAGGAAGCCAGGGAGGAGTTGTTCTAGTTTTACAAAGCACACTGAGACTGAATGAAGAATTTGCTTCCGATACATCCTTTCAAAACATGTTGCTCTGATGGTGATCTGATTGTGAAGGCTGATAAATATGAAGAGGGAGCTTAGAAAGGTTTAGAGTGTTAGAGCTGAGAGACACCCTGGAGAGCATCTACTTGGATCACTAGTGTTTACATGACAGGTGATTCCACTGACCTCGTACACCTCACTTTGGGAAGGGGTAACTTTCAGTCATTTATTCTTTTATCAAATATTTATTAACCATTTACCAGGAGCCTACCAGCATGTGTACCTGATAGTGAAAACATGTTCCAATTTCATTTGTCCTGTTTGAGTTAGCAGCAGTTAATGAACTTACTCTTTATTATATATTCTAACAGCTGGTTTCACAAGGGCCCTGGGGGAATTCATACATAAGCTCTTCAGCCAGTGCAAATAGGTTTTATATGCAAGGTCACCAATTTCTAAGCCCCTCGGCTAATTAGTTTAGCTCTACTTGGCTTTACATAATGCATGTATTGTTGAGAAGTTATTTGTAATTCAGTTTTTGGCAAATGAAAAACTGATTTAAGCCACTAAGGGAACTTCTATTTTAAAAGACCCCCAAGTAAATGCCTTTATGATGTGAAAAATCTTGTTGCTGCTGCTGTTGGGAATGCTTACTTCCTGTAATGGGTTTAGTAAATCTGGGTACTTTGGGAGTTCTTGTGATGGGCACACAGTCAGGACATAGTCCAGCCATAGTCTGAACTGGCTGGGGGAGGCCTCTGGCCCAGGAAATGGAAGGTTGCGAATCATAGATGAGGCCAGCTCAAGATTGACATTTACCAGAGCCCATGATCACTAGCTACATGGAAGAATGGCTTGCCATTCTCGGTCCTGGACCTTGGAGTTAGAAGAGAGGAAGAAGGATGAGACTAGGGCCTCCATCTCTGCAGGTGAGAGTATTTGGACATAACATACCTAATCCTCCCACTAAATTGCCAAGGCTGGCCTTGAACTTGTAACCATCCTGCCTTGGCCTCTTCATAGCTGGGGTTACAGGTATGCATCACTAGCCCTGGCTTACTTTGAACTTGTATATAATCTAGAAAAAAGGCAGGATAGAATTTATTTTTTATATTATTTTTTCAATAGAAATTAAGTGTGCATACTGATATAAAGAGAGTATTTAAAAGCTGAGGAAAATATATTTCACTTGTAAAAATACGTTTTTTGATACTGCAAGGTCATGAGGTAAAGGTGATTGGGAGGCAAAAATGTTTCCATGCTGCATGAGGAAGAAAGAAAAAAAAAAAAAAAACAAAGTAAGTCATAGGAGCTATTTGTAAATTTCGTAGTAATTGATGCTAATGAGTCTCTTTCATGAGATGTGATAGTTGTTGGTGTGGGAGACAAGGTTTGAGCCTTGCTGTATGAAGAAACTAAGGAGAGAGGTATAAAACAAGGCTTGGGGCTTTGAAGTCAGTCCTCTCTGTCAGTGTTACCGTTTTTCTTCACTGCTGCTCAGTGAGCCTGCTATTACTGTGCATCAGATAGTGTGTGTCAGCTTCTGAAGAGACGTAATTGCTGAATAAAAGGTTCACTACATCAGGGAAACATGAAAAGGGAGAAAGAGATGAAATGATCAGACACTGGAAATGTGATTGGGGTTAGATTATGACCTCTGACCTTGGACTCTGGCATTTGGTGACACACCTCTTTCTCTTCCTTGGTTGGGTGTGCATGAAATTTCCTCTTCCCTGGGCCAGTGAACTAAGTCCTGGTTTGTTGGTAAAATTCATATGATGTTGAGAGGCTGAAGGTAGGGACAAGCTTGCTGGGCATGCAACTCTCCTTTGTAGATATCAGACTTGGCCTCACAATGTGTGAACAAAAATGCTAACATGGTATTCATGGCCCCTGGCATTGAGCTGATAGAGCTGCTTCCTTGTGAGATCCATTGTGTGATGTCTTAATGGTGATACACAACAGAGACCCCAATTACTGCTCCTAGGGTGTGGGTGTGGGTGGCTCTCTTTCAGAGTTCTTGTGAGGCACTGGAGTTAACTACCAGGGTCACAGTGATGGGGTTTTGTGTATGTGTGAAAGCTGGTCCTCTTGCCCACACTCCTCATATGGGCTGGGTTGCCCTTTCAGGGCTACAGTTTTTCTAGATAAATCTTTTTCCAAATTTGGTGAGTTCCAGGTGTTTGCCTCCAGGCCCCTAATAGGAACTTGGTTAGTCCCTGGAAACCAGGAAGTAAGACTTAAAGGACCAGACAGACAAAGTGCACTTCTTCAGGAGATTCGTTTCTATGGAGGACTGGTGACGTGGGGAGTGAGGGTGGGCATCATCCTTACTTTGCTTCCAGCTGTTGGATTTTTGTAGGTTATTTTTCCCATGTGTAAAATTAATTGTAATAGTTTATCTGCAGGAAGATATCATTCAGGGTTCTGTAAACTACCTTGATATCAGTGAACTAACTCCCCAGGTACGAACTACATGCTGTCTGTGTGACACTGTGCTAGGCCCTAGAGGCACAACCAATGCTTTAAAAACATCTTGCCATATTTAAGTCACTCAGCAACCACAGGGCTTCCAATGCTGTCCTTGGGGCATGGAGTTTTGTACTCAGTGTGTGAGTGTGTGAGGTGGGGATAACTTGAACTGTTCTCTCTTGGAAAGGGGCAAGAGAAGACACTTTAACCCCATCACAGTGGAGATGTTCCCTGTGTTGGGCTGGGCTACAGACCTGCACAAGCCCAGATGATAGATCTGGGAGACTGAGAGTGGGACCTTGGGACCTAACCGGTAGCAGATATCTTTATCCTGTTTCTGTTTTGTGGTCCCACAGGATCTTTTCGGAATGATGGTTTGAAAGCTTCTGATGTCCTTCCCATCCTAAAGGAGAAAGTGGCCTTTGTGTCTGGTAGGTATCTGAAAATGTTCCTTGGGCTTTGTGTGTGTGTGTGTGTGTGTGTGTGTGTGTGTGTGTGTGTGTCTGTCTGTCTGTCTGTGTGTGTGTCTGTGTATATCTGTATGTGTGTCTTTGTATGTGTGTCTGTGTGTGTGTGTGCATGTCTGCGTGTCTGTGTGTGTGTCAGTGTGTGTCTGTGTGTGTGTCTGTGTCAGTGTGTGTGTGTGTCTGTCTCTCTCTGTGTGTGTGTATCTGCATGTGTGTGTCTGTGTGTGTATGTCTGCATGTGTCTATGAGTGTCTGTCTCTGTGTGTGTGTGTGTGTGTGTGTGTGTGTGTGTGTGTGCACTCATGTCTGTGAGCCTGTGAGAGGAGAAGCTCTGGCATTTAGGCTTGTAGCAGCTGTTGCCTCCCTACAAAGCCAGGCACAGAGGGCTCTGCTCTCACCTGGAGACTCTAGAGGACACTTGCAACAACAGACAGGTCCACACACACACCTCACACACTGCTGCCTGATTTGCCCTCTGGCAGCACCATTGTGGCACTGTGTCAGGTTTCCGGAGGAAGAGAGTATCCACTCCACATGTTCTGCAGAGTTTGATCTGTTGTTAGTGTGTCACAGACTTCCCCTTATCTATTTTCTTAGCACATGGAACTCAATGTTTGCACTCTCAGGTTTTGTTCTTGGTTTGTTTGCTTGTTGTTTTGTCTTCTGAATGGTAATTTCCAAATATGTATTCCACACTTCTCTCCCAGCCTATCTTATGCACCTGGGCCTCTCAGGATAGAATTTGGGCATCAGCTATCTGCAGCCTTCAGGCCAACTACTGCTTCTTATAAATAGTTTGACTGGAACCTAGATGCATGTTTGGTTAGGTAGAATGCTTGTTTCCCATGATGTCACAAACTTGGCAGCTGAACTGGAGTCCTTCTGGATCAGAACTTGGCAGAGCCTGGGCCTGAGCTGGTTGGTGACAGTGGGGGCAGCACAGAGGCCTTGAGCGAGAACCCTGGTGCTGCACCTTGTAGACCATGCCCTTATTTCTGGAGACCTTGTCTTGTCTGCATAAATGGCCATGGGACCACAGGGCATGAGTGAGCATGCTCCCATAGTGTAATGACTCACCCCACAGGCACTGCTGACTCAGCCCATGTGTCAACCATAGTAGAGAGAAGGGAGAGAAGGGGTTCCTCTGTGGAAAGGGAAACCATATTTGAATTGTCTCCACCTTAGCAGAGAGGAGAGAGGGCAGCTAGTCAGTGTAGTATGGGAAGGGAGACGGGCACGTGCTAGGTACTCAGGAACATCTGTCAGATACATGCACCCACAACTGTGGGTGGAATGGTATTTTCTCACAGTTGTCGCTGTTAAGACAACAGAGATCCAAAAGCTGCCTTGCCCTGCTGTGTTAGGTAGTGAGCCCCTCTTTACTGAAGACGGAAAGGCACAGCAGAATAACCTTCAGGAGGAAGCTGTGATGTGATTTCAGCAGAGGCCGGACGGTATGTGACAAGTCTCAGGGTGCACTAGGGTTTGGAGTGCTTACTGAATTGTGGAAAGAGCATGTGTGGAAGTATTGGTGGTATCTGTGCATTGATATGCCCCAGGCCTCATAGCCCCAACTCGTAGTACAGGCTTGCAACTGACTTCCTTCAATTTTATGGCCCGTAGTTAAGATGATGTCCTTCCTATACCTTGGGTATCCTGCTGATGCCCCTGTTTATTTCATGCTAGATGTTTTCCTTCCCAAAAGTGCCTTGATCCTCTTCTCTCCAAGTTGTATTCCCTTCCTCCAGAGGCCTCTTTGACTTAGCCCATGGCTTCTGACACCATCTTGTTCAGCATCCTTCAGGGACTGTGAAGACACAGACATAGTATGTTCTGACATGGGGACTCTTGTCTCCTTATTTATGGCTTATTTTTCCTATGTACAGTCAATTAGATTGTGAGTGGGGCCCAGCCAGGCCTGGGAAAGCCCATTAAGAGATAGGGAGTTGCCTTTATGGGACCCATGGAAGCAGTTTTCCAGGAAAGCAGTCAGGGATGAGGCAGGTAGGAATTTCCTGGGGAAGGTAAGGGGCCTGGCAGTCTGCCACTCACCGCTGTGTGCCTGCATGAGCTGAGCCTGACTCATCCATGCTTGTCATGAGCTTCTGGGCTTAGGGAACATTGCCCTCCCATGCCTGGGAAGGGCACTAAGGGTGACTGGGAGATGATACCTGCCTGCATCTGAAAAGGAAAACAAAAAATTAATTACTTATTCTATGTACTCAGAGTCAGAAAACAAAACATAAAAATAAAACCAAGTAGAGAACCCCCCCTCCAGTTAAATATTGCAGTGTATCAGTTGCGTTTCATTTTGAGAGCAAAGCAAGGAGCATAGTAGGCAGAGAAATGGACCATTAGCTGTGCCTGCCCTCTTCTGCCAGCATCTCAGTTTTGGCCAGGTGAAAGAAAGCATGTTGCTATGACAACTGACATCTGGAATAGGCCAGGGCAGCCCAACCACTTCTGCACGTGGGCATGTGGGCGTGTGTGACAGTGGCTGTGTCTGTCCCTTGGTGTGCCTCTATTGTCCCAGTCCTGCCCCATCGTTCTCCATGACCCACAGCTCTGGGTTCCTGGTCTCCCAGTCACAGCACCTGTATCTCTTCTTTCTACTCAACCCTCCTGTGTAGGACCCACTACGTCCCTAGGCTTACTGCCTCCTTACACTCTTATCCCCTGCCTTTGGCTATCTCCTGGTGATTCTGCTCTGGTTTTGGATCCCTTGCCATCATTTTTCACTGTTCTACTGATGCTCCATGCTATTGGGGACAGCCTTTTATACTCTGAACCCCAAAGCTTCAATCCATAAGGTGATCTTTGAAAATGAAAAAGGAAGTTTGGGAATTGCTGAATATTAAATCCTCCAACTCTCAATTTGGACTATGCATCAAAACATATTAGCATTTTAAGGCTCTGTAAAATCCTACAATAACCAACTTTATCTAGTCTAACCTGGCATTTCCAATTACAAAATAACCTTGTTCCTTTTTAAAATGTGTGTGAATACATTAAAATATTGCAGAGCTATTGTTATGTGAATCCAACTTTTGGTATGCTTCCTGAAATGTGTCTCCCTCCCACGCTACTCCCATATGCTTCCCTAACTGAAGCCTGGTACCTCCTCAGGGTGTGAGTCCTCCCCCTACTTTAGTCAATGAAACAATGTCTCTCACTTTGGGCCTTCCCCCTTTCCCAGCCCTGCTTTCCTGTCTACAAGGAAGGAGAGCCATTGACATTTCTACAACAGCCAACTACCCCACCTCCATTCTCTGAATCCTTATCCTACAGCTTCTACCACCAAAGCCTTCACAGTTAGGTAAAGGGCAAGAACTTGTTGCACAAGTGAATGGTGTTATTGATGAACGATCATGCCACCATCTGTGATGTTTTAAAGATGCTGTGTTTCCTCTCACTTAATAAACAATGACTTTAGCATTGGAGCTTCATGCTCATCTCTGCTTATCTCCTTCTAATGTCAATATCCATCTCAATTATCAGTGATGCAACTTCATGGATGCTCAGCCACCGGATGCCAGAATCTAACTTCATCTTACTGTGGCCATCCAGGATTTTGACCTCTGTGTCTGTCTGTAGTCTTGTTCTCTTGCCTTTGACTTTTCTGTTTTCTCCTGTTTGTTGACAGAGGTAGATGACAAAGGATCCCTCTTCTCTGGAATGGCTTGATATAGTAGAGCAAGTGCTCACCCTCACCAGCTCCACCCCATTTACAGTCTTCACTAGCTCTATTCTGCTATCACAGAATGGGGCCCAGAGCAGATGCCACCTCTCAACACCTGTCTCTGAAGCTCCTACCATCCCCATCCCCGTGGAATGCTTTCTACTAACTGTGGCTTTCTCCTCAGTAACTAAAGCCTACCTTGACCTTGAAAGGTGGCTTTGGTCTCTTATTTTGCTCTGAGCAGGCTTAGCTGTCCTTTTCCATGACTTGTCCTTATTTTTCTTCTCCTCCTGGGTGCTGTATCCTGCCTTAGAGAAAAAGGTGCAGCCCTATAAACTGAGTGCTAGATCCTTCCATCCACTGTGAGGCCTCATTTCATCCATGTCCCCTGCTTTCCAGGATGATGCACTCCTCCTCTATACCTACTCTTCCTCTTTATTCTTAGATGTCTTTCCCATTTTGAAAAATATAGGATTGATTCTGCTGCCTTTTCTTGACTCTTGATTCATACAAAAGAGACACCTGTGGAGACAAAAGAGGTAATCCCCCGCCTTTGGAGCCCCTGCTACTCAGAGAGATTCTGAACTCCTTCTCTGGAAGAAAAGTACTGGTATCATGTTGACAGGGGTACCATACCAACCAACCCTCCCAACCACCTTCTGCCCATGAGAATCTGCTCTTCAGGTTCCCATGGCCCTACTTTTAAAGTGTCCATGGGAGGTCAGGGAGAAAACTAACAGTTGCAGTAGACAGGCAGGTAGACAGACAGACAGACAGACACACACACACACAAACACACACACACACACACACACACACACACACACACACACACACACACCTCCAAGAGTGAAAATGCCTAGGGTGATGAGATCAAGGCTAGCAGAGAAGGATGTCTGAATTCCTTCCAGCTTCTGAGAACCTGTTCTGGTTCCTTTCTTCAAGTAGATCATGGATTACAGTTGAGAGATAAGGTCTTCTCCCAAGGAAGATGAGATCAAGATGATCATCAATACAAAGAATTAGGGTGAGGAATATGAAAGGCCTGGAGCTGGGGAACCCATGGCTTAACTCTGTATGTGCTCAAATTCATCCCGCTGGGGTAGAGGGACCTGGATGCTGGTCTTGCTCAGTGGCTTGATTTTGTTTAATCCTTTCTTTCCTGCAGCCTCCTCCAACTTTGTGTGTGTGTGTGTGTGTGAGAGAGAGAGAGAGGGGGGGGGAGGAGAATGCATGCATGATTTGATGCTTATGCTCATGTATGCATATACAGAGGCCAGAGGTCAACAGCAAGTATGTCCTTAATTATTCTCTACAGTATTTTTTCAAACACGGGCTTTCATCTCATCTAACTCACTCGTGGTTACACTAGCTGGCCACCAAGTTCTGGGAATGATAAGTCTGTCTGTTTCCCAAATGCTAGGGCTATAGCTTGTCATGTCAGGTTTTATGGGGGTGCTGGGGAATCTGAAGTCCTCCATGTATGCAGAAGGCACTTTACTTGTGGACTCATCCACCTGGTGTGCTCCTTCTGAAGTCTCTTTGTCGTTCAGGGTACTCTGGATTCACTGTCTGCCAAGCCTCCCAAGGACACCTACATGCTCTTGGACTAGAAGAAAACATTATTCCTGAGCTCACACTTGGGAGGGACCTGGGCCACTCAGTCAGATAGGAGGTCATTTTCTATACAAGCCAGTGTAGGCTTCTTTCTAGGATTGCTATGGTGCTATAGCCATGTGCACCCACCCTATCATCTTTCTCCCATTAAATTCCTTTTGGCCTCCACTGTGAGGATGTTAGTGGATACTTGAGAAACAGGTGGCCATTTGTGGTCATACTACAGAGAAGGGTAGCCTTTGACTAGTACAAAGTTAGTATGCTGTAGTCACTACACTTAGGCTTCAACCCATTCGACCCCTGCCCTGAGAAACTTGGTCTGTTTTATAATTTTACTGTCTGTTAACAAATTAATTTTAAAATTATTCAATAATAACAAAGAGGAAGTTTGGAAAGTTGAAGAAACAGTGGCCGTCTTGAAGCCTGTCCTAATAAAAGCAGTGTTCACCATTTTGTTTTACTCCTCCTGGCTTTTTTCACATGTGTTTTTTAGTAAGACCCTGAGCATAGTCTTTCTAATGAGATTCGTGTGCTTCTCCATCAGATGTAGTAGGTGGCACCTCAGGCAGCCAGTGGGTAGAGGCGGCCTCTGAGCTGGGCAGAGAACTTCCCGTGTATTTTACAGGAGTCTGAAATGCTGTCCTGATGTCTCTGAGACCTCTCATACAATTGGCTTCTGGAGCATGATCCCACATCACTGGAGTCTGCAAAGACAAATGACTGGAGGTTAAATTTCTAAGAGCAAGCACTTTTGCCTAGCTTGTTGTCTCAACATGAAAAGTTGCAACACTTCTTATCATCTCAGCTATGCAGAGCATGCTCCATTTCACAGGGGGTCTCCTCCTGCTGTCTCTCCGGTCCTTATAATAACCCTGCAATGTACCCACCATCACTTTTATCACCTGTAAATGAGGCAGCAGAAATCTAAAGAGACTTTCCTAAAGTCACACACCTTACCTTCGTCTGTCTCCTAACTGCTCTTATTTCTCTGGGCACTTCGCAGCCTATTCTTTTGACACTGAGACACATTATTTTTCATCTGTAGTTGACTTTCCCGGATGCTTTTCTTAAACTCCCTCCTCTTGCTCCCTCTAGGGGGGCGTGATAAGCGAGGTGGACCCATCCTGACCTTCCCTGCCCGAAGCAATCATGACAGAATAAGACAGGAAGACCTGCGGAAACTTGTGACGTATTTGGCCAGCGTGCCAAGGTAAGGTGAAGGGGAGCTGTCTATAGGGCGGGGGAGCTGAGCTGATGCCAGTGAGTTGAGACAGGCAATGTGCCTGCCAGGGGCCCTTGGATTGGACTCTAATTGTTCTGGAACATCATCAGCCATTGTTCACTACATCCCCATTTCCCCATCGTTCCTGCTGAGGCTCATCTGAAAGCGGTAACTGTGGGCAGAGGTGAGAATCCCAGGCTACAGGACTGGTGTGGGTGGGGCTGTCACAGGAGACAGCTTGGCCTTGCTTGGAGGAATGGGAAGCTGCTGTTTACTTTCGTAAAAATTCCGGGTAGCCCACTTTTGCTTACATAGTAGAGGTTACTTTTAGATTCTCTGAATAGATGCATGTCCCTTGGATTTGGGGGCAAATACGTTCTCCAAGTCACTCATCTAGGAGTAGCACATGGTTCAGTGACAGTCCTGCCTTCTCAAGCAAGGTAATATTTGAAGGGGAAGGTAATGTTTGATTATTGAGAGAGCAAGTGAATCTTACTTTGTATGTATTACTCAAACTCACACATACATATACACATGTGCAATAGATATATGTAATACGTATGTGGTATTAAGTTTCACTGATGGAGAGATTAGGGGTATAAATGGCTCCTCCAGGGCAAAGGGTGTTAATGAAGGATAGTGAAACACTGTCTCCACGTCACCCTAGAGGCATATGCCACAGACATGGTCTATGTCTTTGAGAAGGGAGGATAGAAGCCTTTGGCTAGTTAGAATGTAAGAGCCACAAGAACCTTTAGGAACAGTCTGGGCATATGTTTAGGGATAGGGCTGACATTGGATGCTAGGAGCTCTCAAGGATGCTGCAGATTTTGCCTGGGACATGCCCCTCCTGACTGCAGCTCTGGTACCCATCCCTTATCTGGGATGCTGTTTTCTTTCTCTTAGCAATAGTGGATGCCTGTGGAGTGTTGGTTGTGGGATATAAGAAGTGGTGCCTTAGGCTTTCAGAATTTTCATTTTATGAGAGAATTAGTAAACTAGTCAGAGGAGCTTTAAATTCTGCTCTGTCGTCTTGAGGAGACCTGGGATATTTTTGAATAATGTGCTGATTAAGTTCTTGAAGCAGGTGTCAAGTGAGGCAAGCAGCATATTCCAGGAAGCTCCAGGGAAGGAAATGTAAAGGGCTTGGTGGATGTTGATGGGCAGGTGGTAAAAGGAGTTTTAGGAGCAATGTCACATGCTAAGACACATGTTGAATAGAATGGTGAGCCCTGGAGAGCTCCGAGCAGAAGGCTATAAACAAACAAATGTGGGAAAGGATCTTTTTTTTTTTTTTTTCTTGATGATATCCACAGGGGTCTTGTACTCCAGTGAAAGAACCTTGGGTTATAACCAAAAAAACCTTTAGAGTATAAGTGCATGACAGTGACTGGAGAATAAAAGAGCCTGGAGGTCTGTAGAGAGAAAGAAATATTCCCATCTGACTCTGAGCAAGGAGGTGGTTGGTGGTCGAAATAAGCCATGATTGTACTGTATGATTTGGTAATTTAGCCCTGCTAGGGCTAAGCAGCTTTTAAAAAGTGCCTTCCCCAAGCACACTGGTACTAGGTGTGAGTCAAGGCATTCTCTGAAGCAATTTACTGGGGTTCTTTTAGACTCCCAGGGGAAGCAAAGGTTGCATTTTTCCTTTTCCGTGTTCATGACATCCCTACAGCCAGACAGGCTCATCCTTTCTTTAGAATAAAAGCTGAAGAGTTGGAAGAGCACACTTTCCTTCATTCTGACTTGTTAAGCAACGGCTGGGATGAAATGGATTGGAAGCAATTAAGAAAGGAAGCGATTTCTGCTGGGTAAAAGATTAAACCCAAGAGGGGCTGAGAGGAAGGTCGTGAGAACAAAGGAGAGGTGGCAGCACTATCTGCAAGGGACACACTCTCTGCCCCCCCACCCGAGTGGCAGCCTGTGCCCCCCTTTCGGGCCACATGGACTTTTTGCAGCTTCCAGTGGGTGCATTGGGTGGGAGGCAGGAAAGCTGTTGTGATCTTCAGTAGCAAGAACTGTCTGTGACTTCTTTGTATCCCCACAAGGGGACCTGTATTCCCTGGAATTGTGGGCAGCGGCTGCCGTCTACCAAGCAGTTGTGCACACCAATCATTCTCTATTTCTGTTGGCTGGATGCTCTCACATCATCACTCATGGGTACAGAATCTGCAATGGAATTATTCTAAAGACCGTGACGTGTGGTGGGAAAACTGAGTCCTTTGTGTGCTGCTCCTCCACCTAGTTGTGGCCTTGTGTGTGAAATGGAGCTACATCAGGTGGGTGATTTCGATGAAAAGAAATTGTTGATTCTGGGTCATGGTCCAGGATGCTGAAAAGAATAAGCTGGTTGGTGTGCTCAGATCTGTAGTCATTTATTCGTGCCCTTATTTATTATTTAGCAAATATTTAGTGACTCTATATGCCAGGCACATTGAGGATTTACAGTTAGCAGGAGGAGACATATTGAGGAAAGTAGAAGTCTAGGTGTTTCTCTACATTATCCAAGCTGGTAATTAGTAAAGGACAGTGCAGATGTAACTGTACTGGAGCTCAAAACTGAAGGAGCTATCAGAGGACAGAACAGGAAGGGGAACTGAGAGGTGGGAAGGTCTGGACTGTTTAGAAAAGATGATTAGCCACAGCCATGATAGTTAGAAATGAAAGGTTGGTCATGCTGTCTGCTGTTCAGGGATGCCTCATACACCCGGCAGAGTGCTGTCAAAGGAGCCTCACTGCAGCATCCACAGATGGGAGAAGAGAGAAACAGTCCCTGACTGGGTCAGGGGCACTGCCCAGAAGAGGAAGGATCCTGGTAGTTTACTGGTGCATCCCTAGTACAAGGTAGGGATCAGGACTCTAGTGAAGAACCTGCCCACCTGGGAGCTGTCCAGCAGTAGCAGCAGCAGCTCTCTGCTCCTAGCCAGGTCACTGGACACAGGACAGTTTTCTGGAAGGGATGTTGTAGGAAAAAAAAAATGACTCTACTGAATCAGATTATGTTTCTAAGACTCTTTCCTGCCCTGAGTTCTAGGTTGCTGTGATATTGGAAAATATATACCACATAAACTCCACCATCTCAAACCAGCAGGCACATCCTATTCTGGCTCTCTAAATGATCCATTGACTGGCATCTTGTCTATATCTTCAGTCCCAGGACAACTGCTTTCTGGTCTCCTAAGAATCTTGGTGAAACTTTAGGGGTATTACCTGGGGCCAGAGATCAATCAAGGGTATAACAGTTCACATTAGTTCTTTACTCGTCTGGGGGCCTTTTTGACTTGACTTGAGGTCTTTTCTCGTCTTGCTTCTGATGGATTTGTAGTCCTCACCCTGAGTCTCTTCTAGGCATCTTGTTCTGAGAAAGCATGGGTTGTAAAAGTCTTCCTTCCACTCACTAACCTCAGTACATACTCACTGAGTGTCTACTATGAGCCAGGCCCTAGACGGGAGTCATTGCAAGCTCTCATGTCTTTTCTCACTGTCGCCTATCATACGCTTATCTAAGCTTTTCTTTTCCCTCTGGTCTGCTATCTGCTTGTAATTACTTGTATGTGAAAGAAGTGAGAAGGAAATAGATATGATCAGCTGATGAACACCCCTCAGAATTGAGAGATAACAGGGAATAAGTAGATGTCTAGGCATTGTTCACCGTGTGGATTGTTGGCAGCTGACAGAATGCTTGAGGTATCAAGTAAAGGTTGTTTCTGTCACAGCAACATGCCCCTTTTCATCATCACTATTATCTGGCTTTGACATCCTTTTGCTGCTCCTAAGTTACCAAATGCTGTACAGCCATGAACTCTGCTCTTAGCAATGCTGCCAAGATGCTGAGTGCTGTGTCAAGGAATGCAAGTGTCGCGGCAGTGAGGAGAGATGACAAGAAATTAGGATGGGTTATTCTTTAACGCCAGTCAAACCAAAGTGCCTTTATTTGTAGCTTATTATTTGATAATATTTGCACATCTTCTTTTGCTTTGTCTTTGTGCTGCATCACTAAAAAAATAAGAATAACCAGAAGACAGCTAAAGGAGGAGGGGGGGTTGCAAAGGTTTCCTCCTACTGTTTTTAGCACAAGGGGACTGAAGCTATCCAAAGTGTCACCACCCCAAGCACTCTGCTATAAGGACCTGTCAGGCAGTGATGTTGTGCTCTGTCCTTTGTTCTGGGACAGTCAATTAAAGGAAGGTACAGGGAGAAATCAAAGTGATGGAAGGCCAAAAAAATAGGACCAGTAAGAACAGTAGCCCAGTGTTTATATTTACATTTGCCTAAAATTCTGTTTTAAAAGCCATTGTAAATTGATTTTGTTGCCTGTGTCGAAGGTTTATTGTTTCTATTACAGTTTTCACATTTTACACATATTCTTCAGCATTATCAGCTAAATGTCCTGTTGATAGCTGTTTGTAACATCAGTCTCAAAGAGCAAATAGTGTTCTACTATGTGGCTAAGGAACATAAAACTACAATAGTAACTGCCAGTGTTAGTTATCGCCTTCCTTAGAGTCAGGCCAACCTTTGCAGAACGGGGTAGAGAGGCAGCATATATTCACTTCCAGGTCTCAGTTCAAACCACTTGCAGTCAAGAAACATGTGGCCTCAGCTTGTATAGTTTAAGATGACATTGAGGGGCAGCTTAAAAAGGTGTGAGGAGGCTTGGGGAAAAACACCCAGATTTGAAAAGCAGCTACAGCAATATGAGTCTTTCTAGGCCTGAAGAGGGAGGGCTTGGGAGGAACAGGAAGGCTCCAGAGCTGTAGGTTTGGGGGAGAGATGGTATGGGCACACAGTGACTCCCTGGTGGGAAGGAGATAGGGACTTGATATTACGATCTTACTCGCCTCTCCTCTGTTCTCCTGTTTGCTGTTGTCTGAGTGCTCCCAGAAGTCAGATGGCCAGGGAGCTACTGATGTTGATATGGCTCAGCCTTCTAAGACCTGCATGGTAGAGACTGGGCTTGTATGGATGCTGATGACCTAGGGTGAAACTTGGGCATGTTAATCCATCTGTCTTAGTCTAGTATTTTAACTTTTAACTTGGAATTACCTTAACAAGGTGTTGTAAAGAAATCTTTTGGTCACTCAATAATTATTGCTCTCTCCCACCAAGGAGAGATTGATAGTAACAATTTAAAAATATCTGTATGAATACACAAAAGAATAGATACACTGAACATGAGTGTTACAAAGCATGGTAGTGGATAAGCACTTCACTCTGGCCCCCAACTTGAGAGGCTGAGCATGACCTTCACTCTATACTTCCCACAGCTGCTTCTTCCTCCCACATGCCCCCAGGTACAGCCACTGCCTGGTGTTAGTGTTCAGGCATCTGTACTGGCCTGCCTTTAGGGTCCTGACAGGATACATCTTCAGCTGCAGCCACTAAGAGCACCACCTGTGCACGTTCACTATGGTCCCTTTTATTTTTTTTATTTTTTATTATTATTATTTTTGTTTTTACATGTCGATCCCAGTTCCCTCTCCCTCACTATGGTCCCTTTTAAAAGGGCCCTGCCTACCTCCCATCCTTCTCTTTTCTCTATTTCTTTGCCTATCTCTCCCTCTCTCCTCCTCTTTTCCCCTCTCCCTTTCCCCTCTCTCATCTCTTCTACTGCTCCTATCCCCAGAGGAGGTCTCACCTCTCCCCTTTTACCTTTCCCCCAATTTAAAAAAAAAACACTCCACCCAAGCTCTGTCACTGGGCATCTTCCTCTCACTGGCCACTTTTTAAAATTACAACACGTGGAGTCTTGTGCTTACTTTTCTCTTATTTGTTTGTTATACTTTACCCCATATTTCCACAGTCCATATACTGTCCTGTTTTGCTTGGTTTGGGGCTCAGCAAAGTGATAGTGCTAGTGTCATTTAAGTTTCTGTTAGTAGCTTTCCTGACTAGAGTAATAAGCAAAACATGGATGAATCTTCAACTCTAATTCTGAGTGAAAAAGAAGCAATGTTTGACTCTGAGGGCTCATGGCCAAATTATTAATGGAAGATTAATGGGGTACTGAAGTGTCTCTTGTGCAGTTTCTCTTAGTTAAACAAGGAAAATCAATCATGATTACTTTTTTCAGTACTTTGAAGAGGTGCCATAATTGCTATCGATACCAAAGAATAAGTGAAATTCTTTTCAGTTCATTGATGGCTATTAGTTGAGGCCAGTGCTGTGGACTTGCAGCATGGGGCATCTTCAGGGTTGTTGCCCTGGTGTGGGGAAGTGTGAGGCAGGGAAGGTGAGGGGGATTTTAATTAAGTTTCAAAAACCCAGAAGGATAGAAACATAAGGACTTTTGAGAGTGGCAGAAAAGAATCCCAGAGATCCAGTTACAGCATTTTGCTGATAGTCATTCATAAGGAGAAGGACAATCAACATTGCATTTTTTTTAGAGGATTGGCTTTGGCAACTGAATGGAAGATGGAGTAGAGAAGGCTGAGGCATGGACAGTTGTATTAATATATATGAAGAATTATAATAATGACCAGCATTTATTGAATACTTACTAGATCAGCCCTGGGCATTGCTACAAGGAACTTACAAACATTGACTTAATCCTCACAACGCTTTGAGGTAACTCTATTATTCCCTTTTCACTTAAGGGGAAACTGAGGCCTGTGAAAGGTAAGTGACTTGCCTGTTGGGGATATAGCCAGTATAATTTGAAGCTAGACAATCTCTAGTACCAAAGCCTGTGTTTTATGGGTTGAAGAGATGGGGGAGCCAGAGTAAAGGGTGTGGCTGTGGTGATGGAGTGCAGGGGGCTGACCTACATGGTGAGAGGTGGGCTCAAAGGTGGCCAAGACTGAATTGGAGAGGAAGGGGAGGAAGTAAGGAGCTGAGTCCATGTGCTATTAGTCATGGGCTGCAGCCACCCATGCTTCCAACCTGCTTTCCCAAAAGTTCCCTGGAAGCCAGGAGTAAAGATCCACCGAGGCAGAAAGTGCAAGTGGCCATTGCCAGGATCCTGGGCTTCTGCCAGCCAGGGCTGATGTGACTGAGGGAATGTGGGACAGTGGAGAGGGTGGGGTGGGTAGGTGTTTCAGAGTTCCCTCATGTTCATGTTCAGTTCCAGACAAGGAAACTCAGCTTGTTTATGCTCAACTATGGAAAACACCAGATTGTACGAAGGGATGTAGGGAAACCATAAATGCAATTAGACTGTGGGATTATTTAAGGAGATAAAGTCTGTCAGTAGCAGGGACCCCCCCCCCAACTAATCCGATGGGTATGGTGTGCCGCATGAGGGTGTGGTGATGGTCTCCGTGCTCTTTCTCTTTGGGTCTGCAGTTAGTCTTTCACACTGCTGACTGCCTGTTTTGAGTTTCAAACTTCTGCCCTGTTCTGAGGTCAGGCACGTGTTTCTTGACTTAGTGGTCAGCTGATACGCAGCTAGAGGTTGGTTCCCTCCTCTGACCTGTCCACTGCGATAGGACTTGACAGGTCTGTGCAGGATTGGTGGGGCTGACTGTTGCAGGGGCTAAGAAGAGATGGGACAGGTTGTGGGGAGGAAGGGAAGAGCGGGCAGAATGCTTCACATGCAGAGGCAGCGTTTGTGACTCCCTGGAGAAGGACAAACCAGGCCGGCAGAGGCAGAAACCACGCGGCTCTGAGTTACTATGAGGAGCAGCCCTGAGTGTTCTGAGAGCCAGGAAGTGCCTCCAGGAGATAAATCAGCCCTGCATGACAGAGTCTGGTTTGTTGTGTCCGCTCCATGTGTCTTCCATGTGCCCCATAGAGGGGACACTGGGGATTGCTACTGACCTTGTGTAAGGATATAGTGTGCTAGCAGAGGCAGAGTGGGCTTGTGAAAAATTATGGACATGTGTGCAAATTCTGTGGGGACTTCCAACCCAGAAATGCTGCCCTCTGCAGGAGGGTGTGCGTGTGCTTACTAACCTTTTGCTTGCCTATGACCGACCTTGTGTGATGGTTAGTTGGATGAAACACAGAAGCAGCTCAGACCTAAACAGCTGACTGCAAGTAGCAATTTCTTTACCTTGCCTTGCATGTTGGTCCTCGCACTGCTTCCTCAAATTCAGGGCTAGAGCTATGCTTATGTCATGGAGGTAAAGCTACAGGGTAAACACATAGTAAATGCTGAAGAAATAAGTGTACATGTCTATTGGCACTCCTTTTAAATTGGAAAGCTATTTCTAAAGTGGTTTCAATTGAAAGCATGGAAAAATGAAAATCTTTGGGAAAGTATAACTCTACCACCTAGAGATAATGAATTAATATATTGTTATATTTCCTTCGAGCTCATTTATAAAAAAAAAAAAACATGGAGAATCATACCGTTTGTCCTATTTTCACTTAGTTTTATAGTTTCTTAACATTATCGAGTTGTATCATGGGATATATCATATTTAAACTGACCCAGAAGAAGTGTATTAGGGTTTCTGTTGCTGTGATAAAATACTGTGACCAGAAGGAAAGGGTTTATTTCCATTTACTATCCCAATCACAGTCAGGAAAGTCAGGACAGGATCTCAAGCAGGAATGGAGGCAGGAGCAGAAGCAGAGGCCATGGAGGATTGCTGCTCACTGGCATGCTCAGCTGACCATCTGCCCAGTGGTGGCACCACTTACAATGAGCCATGCCCTCCCACATTAATCATTAATAATAAGAAAGAAATGTCCCACAGGCTTGCCTACAGGCCCATCTAATGAAGGCATTTTCTCACTTGAGGTCTCCATTCCCAGATAACTCTAGACTGTGTCAAGTTGACAAAACACTAGCCAGGACAATAAGACATCTAGATTATTTCTAAAACTTTACTGTCATAACTCATTATATGTACACATTTATCTACATCTGTAGTGGTTTCTTTTAACCTTTTCAGATTGTATATAATTACATTGTTTCCCCTCCCCTTTCCCTCTCTAACCCTCACATATACTCTTCCTTTCCCAGCTCTCCTTCAAATTCACACCCTCTTCTTTTTCTAATTGATATTGCATGCATGATACACACATTGCTAACTATAACCTGTTCAGTCCACACAATGCTACCTGTGTGGTTTCCAGGCTGACCTCCAGGCACTGGTCAACCAGTTGGTGTGTTCTTTCTTGGGGAAGGTCAGTTCTTCTGTGCCCAGCTTTCCTCGGTTGCCTATAGATTCAAGTGGTTTCTCTGGTATAGATTAGTGGCTGTTGTGGACATCTTTATTAAGGTGGATAAACCCACATTGCTTTCAAGATTCTTGACTTAGATTCCCAGTTTGAGTGGCTTCAATTTTGAATTCTTACTTTAACACAAATTTAAGTGTATTTGCTCACCATTGCCCAGGAACCACTGTCCATCGTTCCCGCCATCATGAAGAAAACCCATTGTATATTACACAGTGAGGTGTGATCCTGGTGGTGTAAAGCTAAAGGGATTGTCATAGGTGTCATAGGACCTGCCCTTCTGGGTCTCTCAAGAAAAGGGCTTTTTTTTTTTTTCCTTTCCTAAAACAGCATGACCCCTTAACAGAAACCTCACAGAAGTATTCAGAGCTGCTGTGACATGTAGCAAAGACAAGACTATTGTGTCTTCGGTGAACCTCTAGCTTTCCCTCTGTGTGTCGTTTAGCTTGTCAGCTAGTTGAACACTCAATCCCTGGCTTAGCTCAGTGAAGCTGTCAACCTCCTCTATGCCCAGCTGAATCGGAGGCCTTATATGCCCTCTATCAGGAAAGTGAGGCCTCCTAGGTGATCATCTCTGGGCAGTTCATGTGTGGTCTTCAACATCTCATTTAGGCTGCTGGACTCCATAGTTCCCCCATAGTGGGCTGATTAGGAGGCCAAAGTGTCTGCTGTAATCTTGATTAGGCAAACTTCAGTGTCAGGCTAAATAAGACCCAATGTCGTCAGGCCTTCCCAGTGTTCATGCTAGGCAATCAGGGTGATTTGAATTTAGCTATGACTCATTTGGTTGGGGGGCTGGAAACAAGAGAACCCCTTGAATACAGATGCTGAGAGACAGCCTAGCAATGAGGAGGTTGGTTTTTGGTTTAGTCTTAGTTTTTCTTGGTGGGTTCCGGATTTGGTGCTATTTCCCTTCCCCCATTTCAGGGACATTTCCAGAATGTTACCCATTCATTACTTTCCACACTCATCAATGGTTAGGTATTATGCTGTGCCCTTTGCTGGTCTTTGGAGTAGTACATGTTTGTAACCATCTGTGAGATCCTAATGCTTCATGGCACTAGCTTTGTACCAAGGCTGCCTTTATTAGATCCTTTTGGCAATTCAGGTATGCTGCCACCAAGTGGTAGAGTACTTTTGCTCAGACAAACTGGAGGACATGAAGAGGCTCCAAATTAGTAACACTTTGTGGTCTTCTCATCTTATGTTTTCCAGCTTTACTTAAAAAAAAAAATATTAAATACTAACATTTAAGGAGTCATTGACATTATTGTCCATCCATTACAAAATATGCTTAATACAAGCTTTCTCTGATAAATGTAGTAAATGCAAATAAAACATTGTATTGTGGGAATGCCTAGCCTAGACACACAATTGCCAGCTCAAACTTGGCATTTTATAATGATGCTATTTGGGGGGAGATATTTTAAAGAATATAGCATATATGTAATAATACCTGCCTTCCTTTTATAAAAATCCTATTTTGAAAAGCTAAAGAAAAGCAAAACCCTGTTATCGGCTCATCTTCGGTCTTAGCAGAGGGGAAGTCACAGTGCCCTGGGCATCATTACCGCTCAGGACGCCCACAGTCCTCATCATCATTCCCATCAGCCACAGAGTTAGAGATAAAAGTCTTAATTTGTCCTTTCAAACCCTTCCTTTCAAGCACTGTTCTTTCCTCTTTGTACACAGAAGACAAGAACTCGGGAGAACACACGTACCTGGGCTTTCCCTGTGCTAATACCCTCTATTGAAAGCTATTTGCCCACCATCTCATGGTGTCTAGAATTGCCTCTCCCTCATCCATCCAGTATTGTCGAAGAAGAACAAATACTTGAACAAAATTTGAAAAAGACCACTGAGCCTTGACAGTTTGTCACAGGTAGAAGAAGTTCTGGTCTCTCTCATGAGATCAGATTGTCCATAAGATATGTGCTCCTGGGAACAGGGAAAGGTTGCAGAGTGGTTCTTGCTACTTAACTCTGAGTTTGCAGAGCACCAAGATAAAGGGCAGGGCCTCATTCCTAGATTCCTCGGAGACACTATCAGGAATCTTGTGAATGTGAAGTCACCAGACTAGGCCTCCTTCAGGACATCCCCTGCCCCCTCTCAGGGGCTGCAAGGGATCCGAGCCTTCTGCTGAGCCAAAGCATGCATGGGGATGAAGCATGCACAGGGACGAAGTGAGCATGCACAGGCCTGGAAGCAGCAGGAGTGGTCTAGCTCATAGAGGAGGCGCTGCTGCTGCTAAACTGAGTGAGGATGACAGCCAGTTCTCCAGAGCCCAGACGGAGCACTCTTGTCAGCGTGGTGACTCAGCGAGTACAAATATGTTTCTGGATAATACACTGACAATCCCAGTGTGTGTCCGGATGGCCCGGCCTCGTTTCTTCCAGAAGCTCCTTCTCTCCCAACTCCTGGTTGTGTTAGGTCACTTGAGGACCAGGCCTGGTGTGGGGTGCTTAAAAGCCCCGATGCCAGAGCGTTTTCTCAGACTGTTCTGTCCACAGATGGAATTTTATCTGTTCCCATCACCAGTCATTGATGTGCTGGGTTTTGGCCTGCTGCCTGAGCCAAGGTCTGAACCTGTGACACACCCCATCCTGGTTCCTTGTGGGAAGAGAACATCCTTGATTTCCAGATTGGGATGTGGTAAGCCCAGGCTTTCTAACTGGTCAGCTGAAAAGAAACTCACTGTTGTAGACTTGTAGTAAGGCCAACCCAGCCCTTCCTTAAACTGCCCAGCCCTGACCATGATGGAGTGCTCTCTCAGTTCCGGGAGCAGTTGCTTACATACATCAACACCAAGGGGCTGGCCAAACGGTTCCATGGTATTTTCAGCCTGTTTTCAATTGCAGACAATTTGGATAGTTTGGTGGCACCAGTTTTTGCCTTTAGGAAGGATCGATCACAGTCTGGTTGTTTCCAGAATTTAGGCAAAAGATAAAACCCAAATGCAAAGTGTGTCCAAAGGCAGCAGTCAAACTTACTAGTAAGGTGGAAATTTACTCTTTGGTCTGTTACAGATGTGAGTAGTAGTCACATGTTACTTTTTTTAGGTTAAAACAAGTTTTTCCATCCTTCTGACCTAATGAGATGGGCAGATGGAGAAACCATAGTGGCAGGGCTTAGGTTTGCTGAGGAGGGTGGAGGGCTGAGGAGACAGAGGATGAGGAGGACTGAGGAGGCAGAGGATGAGGAGGGCTGAGGAGGCAGAGGATGAGGAGGGCTGAGGAGGCAGAGGATGAGGAGGGCTGAGGAGGCAGAGGATGAGGAGGGCTGAGGAGGCAGAGGATGAGGAGGGCTGAGGAGGCAGAGGATGAGGAGGGCTGAGGATGAGGAGGGCTGAGGATGAGGAGGCAGAGGATGAGGAGGGCTGAGGAGGCAGAGGATGAGGAGGCAGAGGATGAGGAGGGCTGAGGATGAGGAGGCAGAGGATGAGGAGGGCTGAGGAGGCCTGTGGAGGCAGAGGGCAAGTACAGAGGCTATGGAACTTGGCTTCCAGATTTTTCTTTCTTTCCATCCATTGCTTTGGTCATTTCATTTCTGCTTCATGTTTTTTGTGACCCAGAAGAAAGTATAGAGGTTTTTGTCCTAGGCAGACATGTCAATTTCCCTCCTACCTGTCCCTGAACCCACTCCTCTGCCCCCTCCTAGACTTCCAGAAGTGAAGTGGCTGCAATCTTCCTAGAGTGTCTCCATCACATGCCAGGCCAGCTGTCTCTGGCAGTAATGACCTTGCTGATGACAAATGTGGCATTGGGCTATGCAGCAAGTGTGTGGCCTCTCGCAGGGGGCTCTTGCAGAGGGTGGGGTCTTCTCCTTTGGGAGGCTGCCTGCTGCCCTTCTCACACTGGTCCCAGGGCTCTCTGTGACTCCCGTTTGCTACAGCAGTGCTCTTTTGGCATATTCAGGATGGGAAGTCTTTTCCTTCCTAGCCATACTTCACCTGCATGTTTGCTAATGGCAGCTTTAAAGATGCCGTATGGACGAGAAGTTCCACGGAGTGAGTGAGTTTAGACCTCTGACCTGGCACTTGCTGACCATGCGTGGAAATACTGGGTGGAACTCTGATGCCTCGGTCACTGCTATTTAATAGTTCCCTTTTCCTCATTCAGGGAGAAATACTGAAACAGTCACTCCCTGCTCCTGGCATTTGTAAACAGCCTCATCTGGGTGAAATTAGGTAATGAGTTTTAAAGAGCTGGAAAGCACCAGTCTTCCTTATTTGGCCATCACTTCTGGTTTCCCTGAGTCAGGCTCGATCTTGACAAACCTGGGTTACACAGCTGGCCAGGGGTACATCCTCATCCTGGAAGTGGGCAGAAGCACAATAAGCCTTAAATGCTGCAGCCTATGCTAGAATCACTGGGGTTGGAGGGCAGGCACTGAAAAAGCGCACAGCCCCAACCCACACAAGTCAATCAGAATCTCTCAGACCATCCCATTTCTTAACATTGTAACATAACAGTTTGCAGACTTGTATTATATCTCATTCATAGCTATGCTTGGCTGTTGGTGACCTGTGGGCTCCATTCTAGAACTTATTACAGATGCATTCAAGGTTCTAAGTTTCAGCCAAACCATCCTTTTGTACTACCCTGCCTACCCCGCTGGCCCTCACATAACAGGAGATTCAGAGACAAAAGATGGATCGTTGTGTGGCATAGAAAAGACACCAATTGGGGCTTAGGAGAGGGTACAACCAGCATGAGGACCTGTGTCCCATCCACAGCATCTACACTTAAAAAAGAAAATGAAGGTAGAGATTAGCTGATGTCTGGGGCTCTCTGTCCAGACAGCCCAGCCTACTGGGCACACACCAGGCCAATGAGAGACACTGCCTCAAAAAACAAAACAAAACAACAACAACAACCACAAAAGTGCATAGGAGTGATAACCAACATGGCATCCACATATATCAGCACATTTATGCAAGAGCTCCAAGGACCCCACATACATGTGAACTTATAAGAATATACACAGCACACACAACACCAAACCTTTAGAATAATGACTGATAAAGGGGACAGTCTTCCAATGAAGCAGAGCAAAGGCAAAAAAAAAAAAAAATGTTTGGATGAATTAGTATGGCTCCCTATGTGGCTTCAATGGCAGCTACATTACATCCCAGTAGAACACCAACTAATGGTGGCCCTGCAGTGGCCCAATGGGAAGACATCTGTGGCAGGCACAGGGCGTCCTGTGCTCCTACTCCTCCCTTTGGACAAACAGCCGTGGAGGGGCCCTCCTCTGCGAAGGGTGGCGTAGAGAGCTGTTACTGGGAGCAGGCATCCGTTACTGGCAGTACTCTCCAGAGAATGGCTCATGCTCCAGAAGGCAGGGCCTCCTCCAGTGTTCCTGTTACTACCTCTGATTATACAGATTACAAAAGCTCAGAGCAAGTGCTAATGTGTCCTTAACAGTTTCTTTAACACCTGCTGGCTGCTGGTTGTGTCAGAAAGCTGGTATGGCTTAGCTTGGGGCAATCAGCAGAGAACTGGCAAAACCCCACGAGGAGCATAACGCAGGACCCATGGATGCAGAGGTCAGAGCCAGAGCCTCTGTGTTTGTGAGGATGGTGTAGAATGCCAGTGGGGGTTCAGGGAGCAGGTCACCCTTTCTCTTTTGGTTCATGCAGTTCACAGGAGGATTTAAGGAACATGGGGGCAGTGGAAAGTGATTGGCTTGTTTGAGGATACCGTTCTTTCCTTTCTCTGCTCTCTGCTCCTGGTGATTTCTCCAAGTATAGAAATTCTACCAGGAGCCACGGGTAAGATCTGTCCAGATTCCTCTGTACCCAGTCTGCAGGTGACATTCTTGTTGGCAGCTGTAACACTACAGCAGGGGGGTGGTATTAAACGGGAAGCCCCTAATGTGACTTGTCCTTCCTCTCTGAACCCATCCCTCAGTGGTCAGGCTAGCCTTTAAATTTGTTACCACCCCTTGATAACTTTATAAATAGGTCTGACTTACAGGTCAGCTCTGCTCCATCACAACCCAAACACTGGTCTTTCCTGTTCTCCACACTAGTATTCACACATGTACATGTACACACCTCCCCCACATGCATGCATGCACATACATGCATGCACACATGCATAAGCATACCCACCTGCTCTCACACATGCACATGCACCCCCCATACACATATGGGTGCATGCACACACACACATACACATACACGAACAAGTAAGTATACCCATATATACCCACTTGCTTTCACACATGCACACCCATGTGCTCACATGTGTACATGTGTATACACACACACACACACTGCTAACATGCAACTAACAAAGAAGCCGTGGTAACATATGCGCAGGAGAGCAGCCCTGCCTCCTCTGTTGGTCAGCTGGAGGGGAGTTTGCTGCTGATCTCTGTGCCCTAAGCCATCACCAGGATATGTTCATATATTATTTATTGTAGTAGCTATTTACAGTGGGAATCCCAGACATTCATGGGAACAAGGTGAGTCCCAGGTGACACAGTGGCTGGGACGAAAAGAGTCAGGCCAGAGCACAGTGAAAACCAACTGATGGTGGCCTTCCAGTGACCCAGTGGAGAGAGGTCAGGGTGGCCCTCATTCCTGAGTTAGGTTGCACCAAACATCCATGATTTCTTAACCTTACCATGTGGGTATTATTACCTTGCACTGACTTTCATGTGAGGGATAAATTACATATTGTATATAAAGTACTTACCATACACAGAACCTCGGGTAATGAGTAAAAGTTAGCTTTTATTAACATATGAATGTCTCACTTCTACCAAACAGTTGTTTCATGTTGCAGTATTTGGGGAGGGGGGTCTAGTTGATGCCTCTGCAGCCTGAGTTTTCATCTTCACAATGTAGTTCTCTAGCCCAGTGTGGCTGCGGGTTCCCTGCTCCCTTTCTAGACTCCTGCTTGGTTGCAGAAGGGCAGCACCCAGGTGGTCCTCTGCCCCAAGGATTTTGCATGGGCTGTCCTTTCTGCCTGAGTTCTCTTCTTGGTCTTCCCTTAGCTAGTTACTTCTCAGTGATTAGGTCTCTGCTCTCCAGGTCACTTGTCCTGAGTGTCTTAGTTCTTAAGTATTATCCACCCTCTTTAGCTGCAGTCTTGCTTCTATTGCTCCTTCTAGAATATAACTTTCATGCTTCTGTCTTTGCCCACATTTATGTTCCAAATCCCTAGTGTTAGGCCAGCTACAAAGTCAATGCTCAATAAGTACTTATTGGGTGAACAAATTAATGGATAGTGTGACAGAGTTATGTGACAATGTGTTTCTTATGAACACCTTCATAACTAGGTCCTCCTTTTATTTTTACTTTTTCATTGTATGTGTACATGTGCATAGACATATACTCATATATGTACGTGTGTGTGTGTGTGTGTGTGTGTGTGTGTGTGTGTGTGTGTGTATGTGTAAGCCAGAGGCCAACCTCAAGTGACATTCCTCAGTTGTCCACCTGTCTTTATGAGATAGGATCTCTTATTGGCCTGAAGGTTGCCAAGTAGGATCGGCTGGCTGACCAAGTCTCCGGGATCTCTCTGTCTCTCTCTTTCCTAAACTGGGACCACAAACACACATCAGCACATTTCACTTTTTATGTGGATTCTGGGGAACCACACTCAGGTCCCCATGCGTGTGTACTTTATTGCACCCCATCCCTAAGTCTTCCCTTTGAAACATATCAATCTAAAGGGACATATATATTGATTACTCAAAATCTGTCCATAGTTACCCATGTGATGGATGCCTTGCCTTGTAAGCTCGAGGTTAGAAGACCCCCTCAGCTAGTAGAGAGGAGTAGGAGGGATGCATCATAAGAGACGACTGCCTGGGGAAAGACCCCTGTAAGTTGAGATCTGAGCTGTGATTAGAAGTTCTCTAAGCAGAGGTGGGGCAGGAGTGGATGAACATAGAGACATGGATAGAATGGGCAAGCACAGAGACATGGAGGGATGGGAGGCAAGTGTAGCACAGAGGGAAACTGAAAACAATTGGGAAACGCAGGAGTAACATGTCTGTTGTATGGGATGTGACACGGGAGACCTAGGATGAAGGAAAGGTAGTATTAAGACCTAGTCTTTGGTCACACGATTGTGAGGTAGATCAAGAGTGATTCGCAAAAGTGGCCGGGATAGAATCTGGTGAGGCAGATGGGCTTTGCGCAGTCCTCACCTGAGATCGAGTACAGGGGTCAATAGTTAGGAAATGAGACTAGAGGAAGTGGTACTTGGCTCCCTGAAATCAACTGTACCCAGTGTGATGCCATAGAGTAGGGTTGCCACTGATGGGTACTTAGTGCTGCTGCACAATTACTATCATGATTGTGACTTGAGACACCTAGTCCTTACTCCCCAGGCTAAAGCCATTGAGTATTCTAATTTGAGAAACCAGAGTTGACAGATGAGTCACATTAGTGTATGAATGAACAGAGTGGGCTAGAGAGCAGGGTTTAAGCCTCCTACAGAGACAAAGCACTATGCCTAGCAGAAAGAACCACTTGTGAGGACTGACTTCAGATCAGCCTTCCCAGCTGTAATCTTTGCTAAGCATAGGAAGCCACTAAGAGTAGAAAGGGTCAGTTATTACGTGCCTACTCATTTACTCCTCATCTGCCCATCAGCTAAGCCCTCTTAACTTGCATCCTTCAGACTTGGAACCCCCCTGACATAGCTCATTTGGTCAAGAGATGGCTCTGGGTGCACGAGATATGGGACCTAAGAGATCCCTGAAGAGACAGACAGGATGTGGCCTAGTAATTGAGATGAAGCTCTATGGGGAATAAACACACCACCATGATTTCATTGTAGATCAGTAGAGGGGGAAGCCTACAAAGGACTTCAGCAATTCCAAGCCCAATCAGCCAATACCTGGGAAAGGCTGTGCCCAGCCCTTCAGGGAAGTCCCTTAGGCCAAGTGGCAGCATCCACAGTCTACAGAACTAGAGGTATTTTTATAAGGGCAGGAATTCTCCCAAGCCTGTGCTGGTGACAAAGGGCTTCATTCTCCAGCAAGTGAGAGGAGGGAGCTACAGAGAGACTGTGCTTATAGGTTTCCATGGCAGATGTTCTGATTGTATGTCACTGTTGCTCTGTCTGATGTGGCTGTGTGGTACATGCAGATTTTAATGTGCACCCTAATATGTGATTATAAGCAAACTGGATCTATCATTAAACTCTCACATACCACACCCAAGAGAAGCGGTGTCATTGGTTATTGTCTTAGTACCGTTTCTATTGCTGTGAAGAGACATCATGACCATGGCAACTATTATAAAGGAAAATATTTAATTGGGGGTGGCTTACAGTTTCAGAGGTTTGGTTTACTGTCATCATGGTGAGAAGCATGGTGGCATGCAAGCAGACATGGTACAGGAGAAGGAGCTAAGAGTTCTGCATCTTGATCTTCAGGCAGCAGGAAACTGTCCCACACTGGGCATAGCCTGAGCATATGAAATCTCAAAGCCTGCCCCCACACTGACACACTTCCTCCAAGACCACACCTCCTAATAATGCTACTCCATACACATGAGTCTATGGGGGTTGTACCTATTCAAACCACTACAGAACTGAAAAAGACTCCTTGACCTCATCCCAGAACAACTTTCCTGGGAATATTTGGACAGTCCCCCAGATTAGCATCTTCAAATAAACATCCTGGGTGAAAATGAAAGGCACTAGCATTTGAGAAGCAATGGCATAAAACAGTAAAAATGCCTCTTGGAGACAGCACATACTCTCTGAGTGAAAACAACTCCAGTGACATTTAATGAACAAAAGAGTAAATGGTCTAGAATTGAGTACTAAGAGCGGCTGATCAATCATCCGGTCATTCAGTATATACATTTATGACTTCTGGGCCTGAGAGGCTTAGAGAGTCTGTGAGCAGTTCATGGCTCAGTCTGAAGGAGCTGTGATTTATCACACATGTTGGGAAGCTTGCCAGTAGGGTCCCCAGAGACACGAGCCCCAGATGGGAAGCAAGGGGAGCGGGAAGGAGCAGTGGCCTCTTCTAGTGTTCATGGAGAGTAGGAAGCGGGAGAACCACCCCCTGCCCCTTTAGAATGGACATGAAAGTGTGCTGCTCCTGGTCCTACTTCCTTCTAGCTCCAGCTTCACAGTACACAATGCAGAATCCTAACTCCAAAAGTTTGATGTGGACCAATAGACATCTTCTAAAGGTAAACTGCCTGAGAGAAAGGTGAGGCTCTTAGTGACAACACTGTATAAACTAAACTGGTAAAACGGCCCCGGTGAGAACACCCTGTGAGAGGAGAGGAGGTTGGGAACAGTTACCCGGGGAAGAGAGCAGGCTGGGGAGGTGTGTGGACCACAGCAGCTTCAGGAGGTGGGGTTTCAAATGCCCATAGACAGCTTTAGCTGACTTTGTCATTTTTTTAAAAAAATAAGCATCCCAGGCACCATCTAGGATGACTGTATCGCTGCTCCATCTTGAGTTTTTCCCCTAGTCGCCCTGGTAATGGTCCTGGCCTGTGGCCTCCCAGACCCTAACCAGGGAATCTGCTGTGACTGTGGTCCTCTGTGGTACTGCAGCTTTTGACACTAACCACAGCACACCCTCCTGCTTCTCTTCTTGCCCACCTCTGTGCTGGTCATCAGGCTTCTCTACTTTTTGTTGTCTTCTCTTAAACATTGCCATTCCTGTCTATCCCATTTGTGACTCAGGAGACAGCTCTTTTCAGCCTTGTTTTCACTGGATGATTCTTACCTGCTTCTGCACATGCAGGCTCGTGTCCACTTATGTACTGCACAGCAAATACAGGTACTGGGCAACTCCCAAACCCAAGTTTCCACCCCAGGATTTTCCTGTAGTCCTGACCCATAGATCACATTGCCTTCAGAATTTCACAAGTGTGTGAAATGCATCATTTATATTAGCATTACCTAGAATTTATAATAAAAAAGAATTGTCGGGTTGCATCTTTTTGAGAGAGAGATTTGGGAACAAATGGTTTTAGAGTGTGATCTCTGGGAGAACCTTGTAAGAAAGTGAGAGTAAAGTTGGGAAGGGGACAGACCGTGAGACCTTGTGATCCCAGAGAGCCTAGCTTACAGCTCACTAGGGGCTTGCACAGGCTCTGAGCACCCATCACCTTTCACAGTCACTTGCTCATGAGGGATGGGGACAGGCTTTAACACACCCGTGCAAGAGGGGCACTGTCCAGCCATGCAGTGGAGTAATATCTGCCCTGCTTTCTCCAGGAGAAGTGGCATCCAGCAGCCAAAGGCTGTTCTCTGGAGAAGGTGACAGGCTCAACCTGATGGCTGCAACTGACATGGAGCTGGAGAATGGGCACAGTGACAATATAGGGCTCTCAAAAACGTCACCAACAGCTCCTTATAAGATTGCTAACATAGGCCATACTATGTGTTTGGTCCCACCATGGTACTTTATGTATACACTAATGGACTTACCACTGTTTATATACTTTACAGTGAGGGACCTGAGACCCAGATAGGTTAAAGGGTGCTTGCCCCAGGAGCTACACTAAGCACACGGTCACGCTTTAGCATCCTGGGTGTAGAGATTACAGGTGTGTGCTGCCGTGCCTGCCTGTGCTTCACTTGCTCCATTTTGTACCCTTGCACCTACTGCAGAATAGTGATTCCTCGCTTGGACTCTTTGCCTTAGTTTCCCTCATCTCTGGTGAGTTCTCTAAACTAAATCCTTCGCTGCTGATCCCCAGCTCCTCCCCCATGATTAGTTACAGAACGGTGGTATGCAATGGCTTAGAGATCTGAGCATAACCTTCAACAGCTATGGGCCTAGTCTTGCATTTCTGCTGAGCAATTGCTTAGTCTGTTTAGTTAGTTTGCTTATGCAAACATTGTGCTTCAATTACATCATCTCTACGTAGAGACGGCCATATCTAGGTTATAAGATTATGGTGAGGATAAAATGAAATAATGTATAGTAGGGTTCCTGACACAGAACACACACACACACACACACCTTCACACACCTTTCCCCTTCCTCCTCCCCAGCTGTGCATAGCAGACATACAGAGCACCTTGGGGGGATCAGGCTGTTTTCACCGAAAGTCTGGAACCTTGGCCATGGGAGGATTTATTAAGTGCCAGAGAAGGAGAGGTCCTAACTCCTTTTCATTGGTGTGCAGCGTTAGGGAGAGAGGGATCCATCCTTGGGGGCTATTCAGGGAGCATCCATCTAACTGGGAGGCCTGAGCAAGCTGGCATGTGTGGGATATGCTCACACAAGTCCCCTGAGCTGAAACAGCCTTCTTATCACTGGTTGACATTTAATAATGAATCCCGAAAAAGAATTTTTGCCTCTTTGTGGCCTCAACCTTGCAATGGTGGTCTTAAAATTAACAAGTGTAAGCAAGTGTGATGGAGTGAAGGGAACATAACACACACAAAAAATTTACACAAGTACTACCTGGGAGAGGGGAAAGTTGGTGAAAATCTGAACCCCCCCCAGGAAATATTATGCCATATATAGGGAAATAGTTTTAAAATAAGTGGATTGGGGAAAAAAGTAAAAGAAGGAAAAACCGCTAACTATCACTGACTTTTTTTTTTTTGCCTACATTTTTAAAATTCAATTTTGAAAACTTGTAGTTGAGGTTTGGGTATTTAAGTTACCTAGTAGCATCTTGGTTTTTACCTAGCTTATAGTTTTGTTCTTCAAAATGCTCACTTTCACCCCAGTTGGTCTGGATTTCGAGAGCTACCACCCCATCCCAACAACCCCAACTGTGAGATTCATCAGGTGGAACATTGGACAGCTGGATGGTTACCCCACAAGTCAGCCCCACCCTGACATCCTCCAGGGGTCAGCATGACTCAGCAACTTTAATTTTGAAGTTGACATACGCTTTGAACTACTTGTGATTCATCCTCAATACAATACTGGCAAATATATGTTATATTATACTTTATACTTTATACTATATACTTATATACTATATTAACCATTTGGCGAAATTGGCCTGGAGGCAGGTATTGGAAAAGATGCTCTGGCTCAGTTTGTATTTGGAGGTCAAGTGTTCTGTGTGTCTTGGGTGAGCATGAGGAAGACTTCTCATCTTTAAGGAGCAGTAGAGTCCCTGTCTTCAGGGAACTTTAATCAGATGAGGATCTGGGATACCTCCTGGGAAACAAAAGCTGAAAGAGAAATGAAGTGCATGATAAACTTCCCATGTGTAACTGACGCTAAGTGCCAGGAGGAAGTGGAATGCTTGAACCCCTGGTCAGGTGCAGTGAGTATAGAGAGGTACCTGTTGAGTTGGTTGGACAAATGACTAGAGTTGGGAGGGCAATTCAAGTCAGGAAGATGCGAGTTTCCCGATACTTTTTTTTGCCCATATACTTAAAAGTCTCTGCTGCCCAAAGTGACTGTGTCTGAACTCTGTTCTCCCCATAGTGAGGACGTCTGCAAACGTGGCTTCACAGTCATCATCGACATGCGGGGCTCCAAGTGGGACCTCATCAAGCCCCTCCTTAAAACCCTGCAGGAAGCCTTTCCCGCCGAGATCCATGTGGCCCTCATCATCAAGCCTGATAACTTCTGGCAGAAACAGAAGACCAACTTTGGCAGCTCCAAGTTCATCTTTGAGGTGAGGCAGACCCCTGTCTCCCTCCTTTCCTCTCCCCCTTTCAGTCAGTACATTTCTTATGTCCCTTCCCTGTCTACCCTATTGTAGCCAAGATGTCAGGGACAAAGATTTGCAGATTCCTTGGCCATCTTGGTCTTGCCACTTATATTCTGGTATGAATAAGAGGCTCAAGAAATTGTCCCAAATGCACAACATCTACAATCTATAAACCCTTGATGGAAGGGTTCATGGCATCAGTATTTCTGACAACAACATTGCAAGTATATCAAAACTTTTTAAGAGTTTATATCTGTGGGTCTAATAAGTCTTCTGGGAAATCATTCTTACAAGACAAAACAAGAAGATAAAACAAATTAAAATCACAAAAAAATTCTAACAAAGATGTTCACTACAGTTCATTTATTTGTAATAGTATGTGCATACATGTATATTGCATTTATGTATATATTATATGTATATAACATATATGGTATGTTTACTATATACATGCATGCACATATAAATATATTAACATGTACATGCATTTACTGATATTTTTAATAACAATCCATTAATTTTGGTGACATTGATACAGAAATCTTGTAAAGCTATTAAAATCATACTTAGAAAGTATTACAAAATGTTTATGAGATATACTTTTTAGAAAGCATGTCATAAAACAATATGGGCAGTGTGATCTTGAATAGTTTTTAAAAATCTCTGTGAGGAGGAGACTGAGACTTGCAGTGGTTTATTTAAAGTGATTAGATTTTTTTTATTTTATTCATGCTTTTCTAACCTCTTTAAAGATGACACATTTCATATCCATGAAAGCATGTTGTTTTTAAACTAAATTTTCCAGAGTGTATATGAGTTCGTGAGACTTCATGATGTCAACAAATAAGATTAAATCAGAGGTTTAAACCTTCTTGTTCTAGCCAAGTTACATTTAACCTTTCAGAGTTTCCCATTCTAGAGTGCTGTCCCCAAGGACTAAGAGTGCGTATGTGTTGGGGTGGCGGCCCCAGTTGGCTACAGTCTGAGTACAAATGGCCTGCCCTCTTGACTGAGGAAGTTCTCACTCTCTATTAGTAGCTCAAGAAAATAGTCTTGGTGCAAAAACAGTTAAACGTCATGGTCTCCCAGGACCCTATCCAAAGCTCCAAGTCCCACAGAAAACACTTCCGATATTTTTTGGCTTATTTCTATGGTGCTGGTGACAACAAGCCTCTATATCTCAAAGGTTGAGAAACTTAAAAGAGTGTTTCTGAGAAATCTAGAAACCTTTGCTTCTGTGTAGCTGTCCTGCCCACTCCGTGACCCTCTTTACCCCAAGCTGAACTAGGGAGACAGGCTTGTACCAATTTGGCCACTGAGCTAGTCTTTGAAATCCTTGCAGTCCAAGAACTGACCACATTGCTTAAGCCACCCATGATGATATCCTGGTCCACAGGCTTGAGCTTGTGGAGTACAGAAAACTGGCCCCTATCTCCATGTCAGAGACTGGGTTAGGTTTTCATCCAGTTTTTGTTTGTAGAATCTGAAGGCCCAGCTGTGGTAAACTCGCTGTGGAGGCAGGAAGATGATGGAAACAAGAACATGGGCAATCTTTCCTTGATAGGGCTGTGGTCAGATGGAGGGTTTTGTTGAAGCAACCAGCAATCTGTTCAGCCTGCTGATCCTGGCTGAGTTGTGGTTCCTGAGCAGTGGGCCTTATGGACTCCCTCTCTCCCTCTTGTAGGCAGCTGTGGTTCTAATTGTATGGACTTGTCCTTTTCTCCCTCCTGCCTGTTTCTGCCCTGGTGTCTCCTCCACTAGCCGGCATCACTGTGTCTCCTTTTTGTGTCTTTCCTCCCCAGACAAGCATGGTGTCTGTGGAGGGCCTCACGAAGTTGGTGGACCCCTCCCAGCTGACAGAGGAGTTTGATGGCTCTCTGGATTACAACCACGAGGAATGGATTGAGTTGCGCCTCTCCTTGGAGGAGTTCTTCAACAGTGCAGTACACCTCCTGTCACGCCTTGAGGACCTGCAGGAGATGCTGGCCCGCAAGGAGTTCCCTGTGGATGTGGAGGGCTCTCGGAGGCTTATCGATGAGCACACACAACTTAAGAAAAAGGTGCTGAAGGCCCCAGTGGAGGAGCTGGACCGGGAGGGGCAGCGGCTGCTGCAGTGCATCCGCTGCAGTGATGGCTTCTCAGGGCGCAACTGCATCCCAGGGAGTGCTGACTTCCAGAGCCTTGTCCCCAAGATCACCAGCCTCCTTGACAAGCTGCATTCCACCCGGCAACACCTGCACCAGATGTGGCACGTGCGAAAGCTCAAGCTAGATCAGTGCTTCCAGCTGCGGCTCTTCGAGCAGGATGCTGAGAAGGTAGCAATGGAGCGGGCGAGGCTGAGCTGAGGGTGGTGCGGCATAGCTTTATTGGGAAACTGTTGGGATTGTTAATCCAAATCTCTGATTGGAGAAATTTAGTTGAAATCCTTTTTAAAAGATGTTCATTGGTTTCAGATAGCTTACATTATTTCAATCTCATAATTGGCCATTGAGCACTTATTATTAAAGTTTATGGTTATACTGTTTCTATTATAAGCTAGGCTCTATTCTTAGAACTGTATATAGGTTTACTTGTTTTAGCCATCTTCAGAGTCCTGAAAGTTAAATGGACTATGATGGTTCCATTTTCCAGGTGGAATTAGCTAAGCTTGAGAATGTCATCTGGTTACAGAGACCATGCTTATATCATGCTGTTAGACAATGCCCCTCTGCTTATGATGCATGAGTGGATTGAGCTACTAACAGCCAATTAGCAACCATTATTGTCCTATAGTAGACTTTCCTTTCTATGAGAATTTTAAGTATGCAATCCTGTTTAATATGTACATCTCCTTAGTCCCTGAGAGGCAGGTGGTGGTGTCTGTCTTGACACAGACAGCTGAAGCTCTTCGTTCTTGACAAAGCTGACCTATATGAATCTAGCCTTTGGTTTTCAAGTTCCAGGCTCCCCTTGCCATACCATTTTGAAGTAGTTTTTCAGATAAGATACCATTTTCCCAGCGGTACATTTTCAAAGCTTTTTCCTTGCCATGGCAAAGTAAGATGTGAGAAAGAAAACAGAATAAAAGGCATCTAGAGTCTGCAGGGAGAACACGAAAATACCTTCTCTAGATAAGTGGAAACGGAGAAAGGAGGGTTTGCTCCTAAATGCCTTTTAAGAACAGGGAAAGGGGCTCTTGCTAGTTTTCTAGGTGTGACTTTAACTTAAAGCATAATGTTATTCTTAGGAATACCTGGCCTCTCTAAAGAACCTGTGAGTTTTAAAGTGTCTGACACAGAAATGTTTAGAGTTCAGATCGTGGCCTGAGGAGGTAGCTCAGCTGATAACACGCTCACCTTCCAAGTTGGAGAACTTGAGTTTGGTTTGCAGAACTCACCTAAAATGTCAGGCATGGTGGTACATTCTTGCAGTCCCAATCCTAGGGAGGTGGAGATGGGTAAATTCTTGGATTTGAGTGACCATCTAGCCTAGCTTAATAGTTAAGCTTTAGGTCCCGGTGAGAGACCATGTCTCAAAAAACAAAATGAACATTTCTTTAGGAACAACACTTGAGGTTGACTACTATGGCCCTAACATACATGTACCCCACACACATAAGAATATGCACATCTACCTGCGAGTGCTTGGGCCTGCACGTGTGTGTGTGCATGCGTGCGTGCACACACTCAAACAGAACCAACATTAAAAATATCTTAGGTATTTTGAAGTGGTAAAATCAAGATCTAAAACTTTCTATATAACAATAGACCTAATTGATATATAGTAGAAAGAAAATTTACCATAGAAGGATAATTTTAATTTATAAATTCCAGACTTAAGGATGGTTTTAATTTTGATGGATAAATCTTCTGATCTTTTGTGACTACTAGAAAATCAATCCATATAATTTTGAGAGAATTCATATCCATTTCTATAGTAAAACTTTTGGTGCTCTCTTAGTAAGCCGTGTAAAGGAGTTTCTCAGACCTCTGTGCCCAGTGGTGTGGCAGCCTGGGTCTGAGTCTGCCCGACTTGCTTAGATCACAGAACCCCTGTACCACTCCTTGAGTGACAACAGGCCACGCTGGTAAGCAGCTCCTGGTAAAGCCCAAAGCCGATACTAAGTTAAGTGCTAGGAGATCGGGAACACTTCCCTTTCCACTTGAGATCTCCTATGTTCTGGGGCAGGGATTCCATTCTGAAGCCTGTCTTGAATGGTTATGTTAGTGAGCCAGAGATAAGAGGGACGGGGGCTCACATCTGCCTGGGTATGTTGTAGATTTTAGAACCCTCAGGACATCCCTGTAGCTCAAAGGTATGAAAAGCCTGTTCAGAACACCAGTAATAGCTTCTTCAAAGACAAAAGAGTGTATCTTGGCTTCCTGAAGTTCTCAGGTGGGGAAGGCTGTCCTAGAATCAGCTGCCTTCCATTTAACTAGCCTGTGGTTGTTGTTCCTTGTATGACCTCCCAAGTCATACTCCCAAGAATCACATAGCATATTACTGTTCCTGCGTAGGGACTCAGAGTGGTTTACCCAAGATCACACTGCTGGCTACACAGGGTCAGTATTTTAGTTGGCCTTCACGGCTTCCCCAAACTCCTCTACAGGATCCCTTTGCCTCTCTATTCCTAGGACTCTCTTCATGTTAACACCAATACCACCTGTCTGGCCCTAGGTCCCTTGGCTAATGTGTTGACATTCTGAATAAAGTTTCCAACTCCACTTTTGTGTGTGTGTGTGTGTGTGTGTGTGTGTGTGTGTGTGCGTGCGTGTGTGCGTGTGCGTGCATGTGTTGTATACAGCTGTATGCAGGCACACCTGCCTGTGTGTGGCCATGCACACCTGTGCATACACACAGAGGCCAGAGGAGAACAACATCAAGTGTCTTGCTCTATTGTCTTCCCCCTTTCCTTTGAGACAGGCTCTCTAACTGAACCCGGGCCTAGATTGGTAGCCAAGAAGTCCCAGGGTCCTGCCTCTGCTCTCTTTAGCTCCCAGCTATATGCAGGCACGTATATGGCCACGTCTGGCTTTTTACATGGCTATGGGACCTGAACTAGGGGCCTCATACTTGTACAGCAAATGGCCTTACCCTCTGTGTCATCTCTTTAACTCCACCAATAGTGCCATCTACTGCTTACTCTTCAGCCCTTACTTACCCCTTCTGAACCACGGACCTCTTGTCTGTTGAGGCATGCAGACTTCTTACAATAGTATTTGTAGGTACAGAAAAGCTATACATTGGCTTGTGAAACAAGTAAAATACAGTATTAGCTTTAAAAAAAATATGTTCTTCTTTATTAACCTGACAACCATAAAGTCAATTTGAAGTCTAATAGCTACCATGACTGGGAAATAGTGATAAACATGAATGGCATTTCAGGACAGCACCCCTGATATGATATTGAAGTGTTTATGTTGCTGCTGGTATTAAAAATGTTGATTTAGCTAACTCTGGGATAGTTTGATGTCTGTGTTCATAATGGGAAGGAATGCTGTATTAGATATTAGAGAATATAATGGTGCTCCCCTCTCCGTCTAAGTATATTACCACTGAATTCAAGTCCATGAACTCAGTTTAGAACCTGTCTTCTGTGGTGCACTTATACCTTGAAAGAGGAAAAAGTAAGATTGGAGAGATGGATGGATGGTTAAGGGCACTAGGTGTTCTTTCTGAAAAGTCAGGTTCGATTCCCAGCACCCACATGGTAACTCATAGCTCTCTGTAGCTCCATTTCCAGGGGATCTGACACTCTCTTTTGACCTCTGTGGACACTGCACACACATAGTGCACACACATATGCATAAAATATGTCATTTTAAAAAGAAAAAGAAGTGTGTTAGTGCATGTGTATGAACATACATTTGTGTATGCATGTAGGGGTATTCTGGAAAGACAGAATTAAATTATTAAAACAAACCAGAGAAAGGGGGAGGGATGGTGGGAATATTTTCACATTGAGTCAGTGCTGAGACTGCTGCTCAAGCTTGACCCAGCTGCCCCAGAAAAATGTTCTGGGTGTGTAGCTGGGGAGAAAAACAGCCCTTTAAAGTTGCGTCCCGATTAATTTAGAAGATCCGTGCAGAGCTAAGTGCCCCAGCCTTTGACTTATTTGGTGCTTTTGGACAGGGGTCAGGAGGGTGATGGTTTGGAGTAAGGGCTGTGTGCACATAACATCTAAACAAGGGCTCGAGGAAATAGTTCCTGTATGAGCCACATCTCAGCCTCCTCGCAGGCGTCAGGGGTGGTCGGTGGCGTGTCCCCAGATCTGGGAAACTCTTGGCAGTCAGCTAAGTTCAGTGACCATTCTGCTCCTATTTTTATAAAAAGGAGTGGGCACAGAGTCTCTCCTCGGGTCCTGTGAGATGACCACTTGCCCTCCAGGCATGAATAATAGGCTGTCCTTACCTTCTGTCCTTGGAGAAAGAGGCTGTGTCCTACCACCTTTCCTGACCCCTGGGATAGCCCCTTGTGTTCCGTGTCTATGAGATGGTAGGGACAAAGCTGTGGTCCCTCCCAGTAGGGAGCAGGGTTCTGTCCTATGGATGTCATAGAGCAGGTGCCCCATTTATATTATTGTGAGTGTAGAGAAGTTGTCCTGAGTACAAATGAGCCTGGATAAATAAATATGTATAGGCGGGAGAGTAGCTCACTATCCAATAAAAAGAAAAGACAGAAACATCAACACCTGTTTCTTTGCATGTCAAAACAGATCTGAGGTGTAATTGATCTGTAAGGCACATGTTTAAAGTAGTCAATCTGATGAGACTTAAATATGAGGAGAGACCTTGAAGCCATCACTGTGATCAAGGTCATGTGTATTCTCTCCCTCTGAATGCTTCCCTTCTCCCTTTACTCTTACTTAATGTCTGCTGTGGCCTGAAATGCCCTAGGCATAACTGCTATGTTTGGGAGTTCCCAGGGAAGAAGGAACATCAGAGTGATGGAGAGGCCTTAATAAGAAAGCTGGGAGTGTTGGGTAATTCAGACATGATTTAACTAGCACATGATATTGGAATAAGAACCACTTCTGCCTCAGCCCAGTGACCTCTGGTCTGTAACTAATGGGCATACACAACTCTGTTCACAGGACACACGTCCAGTTGCTTGCACAGATTAGCCCAGGATAGATTGTGGTTCTCCATACAGCTTTGTTTCTAGTCAGCCACATCTGCCCCTGGCTACAGTGGGCCCCATGTAAGACCATAGCCTGTTACCAAGGAGAAGGAGTGGGCTGTATGGAACCAAAGGGCAGCAACCAGACTCAATGCCTACAGAAGAGGAATGAGTGAACACTTTCCAATGATGGTTTTTCCATAGGCACTGCATCCTGGGAGCCTTGGGTAACAGTTAATGTGTTCGATCTGGAAGGAACCTTAAAACAAAAGCCAACTCCCCCACACAGTAAGAAGCCTCAGTCTTGTGTAATGGCAGCCTTTCTCCTCATGATGCCCACTTAGAAGTTGATGCCTACCAGAAGCATCAGAAAAAGCCTGACATTGTTTTACTACCTGCCTTCCAGTCTGAGGGAGGTCCTTCCTCTTCCCATTTTATAGGAGGAGAACTTGTTCAGAAGAGTCCCTGATAAAATGATTAAATGATTGGGAAACTATGGTTACTCACTCCTGAATAAAGATGGCTGTCCTGATATCTCTCCAGGCGGCCTAGTTTTTATGCCCATCATTATTCAAAGAAAGTGAATATTCATATTTTCTTCAGTAGAATTCACAAACAGTGAGCAAGGAACCTGAGCGGGGCTTCATAGTGTTGGAACCAGAAGACCACTGCTTTGCCTACTATGTCCTAGCATGTTCTGTTTGTTTTCTATATAAACATGCATTTTGGAAGTGCCCAAGATAAGACAAGATCTCCACCTCTCCCATGGTTTTCATGTATTTAGTTGTATATTTATTCTCACATGGTGAAATTCTGTTCACATTTATGGTGCGTGTCAATGCAGAATTGAGGTGTGGTGTGGTAACTGACACTTAAGATTTGTCATGGGGTGCCAGTGGCCATCTGTGGCACTTTACACATATCTTTTTCCTCCTGACCTCCAACTATATCTTCAGCAAAACACAGAATTGGGGCTGATTTAGTGGTGTTTGCCATATGCTTTCATGTTGTAGTATGGCCATGCTCAATACTTAGCAGAAACATCCTTTAAGGGATGATAAAGTGGGATGGCCATAGTTGTGGTAGCTGTAGCAGTATCAGTGGAGGTGGCTAAGATAAATGTTTGTTTGTTTGTTTGTTTGTTCATTTGTTTGGTTTTTGTTTGTTTGTTTGTTTGAGACAGGATTTCTCAGTATAGCTTTGGAGTCTGTCCTGGAACTCACTTTGTAGACCAGGCTGTCCTCAAACTCACAGAGCTCCACCTGCCTCTGCCAAGGTAAAGGTTTTTAAAGAGATCTATCAAAACCCCCACAGCAGTTTTATAAGATCCGCAGTCCAATTCCTTATTCCTTTTCCTTGAGTCTTGCCACACTGGATAACATCAAAGCCCTTTGGTAGTTCAAGGATTCTAACATAGCTTTTGCTGTCTTTGTGCTTCCCTCATGTCTGCTGGGGGTCCTCTTATGGGATGCTTGCTTTGGGGTTTGTGGGAGAAGTAATAAACTTTTCTCAGCACCTAAGTACCGTCCTGCTTTAGCAAGCAGAGCTGCTGCCCAGAGGTTTTAATGGGTGTAATGGGGATGAATGAATGTGGAGGTTCCTGGCCACTAAGTGTCTACTGCTTGCCTGTCAGCTTCCTTTCTTCTCTCTGTGTGACTGATGTCCTGTTTCAGTCTCCAGCCACTGCTGCCTGCTGAGACCATGCCATGTATCTTGGATATTTGTGTTTCTGATGCTGTGATAAACCACTAACCAAAAAAACTTGGGGACTTAAGGGTTTATTTCATCTTGTACCATTGAGTCAGAGCCCGTCACTGAGGGAAGTGAGGGCAGGAACTCAAGACAGGAACCCGGAGACAAGAAACCATAGAGGAAAATGGGTCACTGGCTTGCTTAGCTGCCTTCCTTATACAAATCAGGACCACCACCAGAGTGGGCTAGGCCCTCCTACACCAATAACCAGTCAAGGAGATGCCCCACAGACGTGTCCTCTTCCCTAATCCCAGGCATTGTGTCAATCTGACAAAACCAAGTCAGCACACTTATGTGTGGAATTCCTTCAAATGATTCTCAATAACTTCTAATGAAACAAAGTTAAGAACTGATATTTGAGAGAAGTTGGGAATTAAGACATAGACTTGTGGAGTCCTTATAAGTAAGCAGGTTGTACAGTGCTCTTGGGAAGGAAAAGAGGTCAAATTGAGGTCATAGCTGCTGGGTCCGATGGGAAGGGGATGCTTCCACAGGGAAAGGTATCTGAAAACACTATCTATCCTTGAAGTAGCCCCAGAGGAAAATGATTAGTTCTAGAGTCCTCTGGGAGCCCACCAATCCTCTTACCACCTTATACGTCTGATCTGTTGCTATCTGTTTTGTATTACAGCCAGGAGTTTATATATCTTTATTTATTTTATTTTATTTTGTGTGTGGATGTTTTTCCTGCCTATATGTCTGTGTACCATGTGTGTCTCTCAAACCCATGGAGTATAGAAGAGGGTGCTGGATCACCTGGAGCTGGAGTTGCTACAGCAACCATGTTTCTAAACCTTGGTCCTTTGGAAGAGCAGCCAGTGCTCTTAACCACTAAGCCATTTCTCCAGCCCCGTGTCTTATTCCTTTGTAAACAAGGGGTTAGAAATACTTCCAACAATCTATCCAGGATATACATTTTATAGTCTTAGCAGACTGTACAAATAAAGTAATGTAGCATTCGTGTTAAATCACTCTGAGAAAAGATGTATGGGATGCCAGTGGGTTAAGGACTTCACAGTAGACAGCTGGTCGCTGGGGAAGGGCTGTGTACATATCTGTTGTTGAGAATTGTTTGCCCTGTTAACTACATTAGCATTTCAAGACATCCCCAGGATGCCCCATAGCTGGGCAGAGTCTTCTCTTCTGTTTCCTGCTCTCTTCCTCCAAGATAGAAATGGTTCTAATCACTCTCTAGAGCCTAAAGCAGAACCCAAAGTGGGCTGGCTAGTATCAGCATGGCCAGTCATTGAGAAATTCCATGTTCCCTTGTGTATTGGACATAGGCCCATTGTCTCTTCTCTTCCCCTGACCTCCAGCCCTGTGCCCTGGAAGTCGGTGGTAAGCATGACTCTGCAGTCATTTGTCAAAGTGAAGTGCTTTTGTAGTAATCACAATACCAATGTGTGATATGTGTTTGACTGTCAGTTTAGGAAGTGTTCTCACACCCAGGCACTTAGAGGTTTTCTGGACCAGCCCTTTCCTTTTACATAGAAAATTTTGGATCAGAGCAGAGTCCCACCCAAAGTCAGGCAGTCAGTGGTTCGTCATTTGTCTACTATTTGCTTCATGTGGTAGGGCAGGCAGGCATGAGTCCAAGCCCTGCTCTGCAGGTAGAAAAGTCAAGGCATGCTGATAAGGAGAGTTTTGCCTGGAATAGAGAGGGGTAAGTAGTGCAAGAAAAGAACATTTTCCTTTGAGGCCAGTGCTGCCCCCACCCACATACATGCATGCATGTAAACATACACACACACACACACACAGACAGACATACACACACATTCACATGCGCACACACACATGCACACGCATACACACACACATGCACACACATACATTCACAGATAATGCACACATGCACATATAAGGGATGAGGTGGAGAGAGGGAGAGGGGTATGCATATATGTACTCAAATCTACACACCCATACACAGCCTGTCTTTTAGAGACTTCTTGCCATACAGGAAAGACAGCAACATGTACCTGTACCCTACAGGGTGACCCAAGGGCCTGAGGACAAGTGCTACCTTCCATATGCCCTTACCACTTCTGTGGTAAAGGACCAAGCAATGGGCAGGCTGCTGGAGGGCTGTGCCAAGTCTCCATGTGATTTATATGTCTCAGCCTATTTTATTGGGAGAGACACTCCAAAAAGAGCTGCAACCTTCTGTGAGGCTGGGAGGGCAAGATCTTTTCTGGGCAGTTTGTAATTTCCTGCTTTCCTTGGAGAGAGGTTCTGGTGCCCACTTGTTCCTGGCCTCCCCGACTCCTCCCTAGACCTAAACTGTTGAACCTCTTCACCTCTTGTTGACTGGGCTCAGGACAAGGAAGTGTGTCTGTACCCCGCCCCCTTGACACAGAACACAGTGTTCTGAATTATTTCCAGCATGCTGGCCCTGGGAATTTGTCCTTATTTTTTCTCATTTCCTCCTCTTGCACATTAGAAACATTAGATCCCGAAAATAATCCAAGTCCTAATGCTCTGCAGGCTGGAGTGGAAGTGTTTCCCCAAAGCTGTTTTTCTCCCTCTCACATCCTTTTCCATTCTCCTTCTTCCTTCTCTTGTATTTCAGCTCCAATGTATATCCTGGCAGGAGCATTCCTCTTGCGATTGTGGATGAGCGGCATGGAGGGAGGCTTATGAGTGATGTGTAGGGTCTGAGAGGCTTTGCCTCTCCACTGTGATCCTGCCACAAGGCTGGTGGGCAGAAGTGCTGTGAGTGAATGAACCCCAGAAAAGGAAATCCAGCCAAAGGCAGGGTGCATGTTGGCAGGCGGCACAGAACAGCCCCTGAGAAACATTTGTTGGCTCAATTTAAGTCACCGAGTGCCTGCTCTATACCATGTTCCCTGTCATGTTCTGAGGAGCAGAGCCCTCTTTCCCCTGGTGTTGGATGGGAACATGGATGCAGTTCTCATACCTTGTTGGAAAACATGGCTTCCATACAGGAACCACGTCATGGTTAGCACTTGGGAAAGGTAAGATACCAGCATACTTATTCTTACTGGGGATAGGCTTGGGACGTAAAGTATGTCTAGGAGAGAACAGGTGGTAGTCTAAGCAAAAAAGAAAGCATGTTAGGTCTTTTCCGGTCTTAGAAGTAGAGGAAGGAATGGCTAGAGTGTGCGCCTCCTCTTTTTTTTTCTTTTTAAGACAGAATCTTGTTGTGTAGCCTAGGCTGACCTCAGACTCAGAATCCTCCAGACTCTGCCTCTTGAGTGTTAGATTACAGGCATGCACTGCCAATGTGGGCTTGGGTCCCTTTCTAAAGAGCTTAGGACTCTCTGGTATAATTTATAAATGAAAACAGTGTGTGTGTGTGTGTGTGTGTGTGTGTGTGTGTGTGTGTGTGTGTTTTGAGTGGGGAGCTTCCTCAAGGGGTGTGTGTGTGTGTGTGTGTGTGTGTGTGTGTGTGTGTGTGTGTGTGTGTGTGTGTGTGTTTTGAGTGGGGAGCTTCCTCAAGGTTTCTTTCCAGGAATTTCCCTTTGAATCATCCACTTTCCTACTTTTTCTCTACTGATGACTCTCACCCCCTACTTGTTTCTTTCCCATTTCCTGTTCCTGCAGGTCCGTGTCCTTAGCACGGGCCTTCCCCAGCCTGTTTGTAAATGTTTCTCTGATCAGAGTGACCCTTCTTCCCTTTGCATCCCTGCTTCCTTCCTTGCTGGAGCAGAGAAGGAAATTCCATATGTGACTCAGTCCTCCAGCAGAAGGCAGAGAGCTCAGGCCACAGAAGCCAGCCAAGGCTTCTAGGGACAACACTAAGTTTGGAATCAGGGAAACCTTCTGAAGCTTCTGTCCAGTCTGTCCCCAGCCATGCCCTGCCATGCCCTGGGCCAGTCTCATTCTGGTCCCTCCAGGCAGCCCTTCAGTAGCTGGGTAGGTCCTCATAGTCCTTCCCATCCTCTTTGCTCCTTCTGCAGAGGCATATCAATCCCATGGAGAGCTGACTCTATTGGAGTCCCGTTCCATGTTCCTCAAGAAATCCCATTCTGGTGCTCCTTTGCTAACCCCCAGCCCCTCCTTAGTAAACTGGTGTGTGTGTGTGTGTGTGAGAGAGAGAGACAGAGAGAGAGAGAGAGAGAGAGAGAGAGAGAGAGAGAGAGAGAGAGAGAGAGATTTGGTAGGGAAATCATGAACTTTTCAGATGGAGAGGGGAAGGGGGTGTTTTCTGCATGCTGATCAGGTTGGCTAATTAGCCCCATCACAAGATATTTGTTCCACCTGAAAACTCCCTGAGAAGCTGACTTCACCGTGCAGTATCAAGAGTAGGTACAAACTCCCCCATTATCCTCCATTCCATCTGGTCTTGGAACTATGTACTCACAGGCCTTGTGTCTCCATTACACTGCAGTACCTGTAGGTCACAGCTAGCTTTTTTTGATAACTCTGGGTTCCCATGAGGCACATTCTGCCCTCCCTGGGCTGCCTGTCAGAATCCAGCATTTTAAAAACTCACTCTGAGCTGGCACAAGAGCACCACCTACTGCTGGGCCTTCCAAGGGCTTCTCTAAGGCCCTAGCTGTTTGAAATTGTAGTGGGCTTCATTCATGGTTGTAGTGGGTTTCATTCAAGGTGGGGAGTTTATTAGAAGCCAGCTTGGTTCTTCTGTAAGAATCCAGGTGAGGGCAGATGGAGTGACAGAGCAGGTAGGAAAGAGAAGAAAAGTCCTGGAGACAAGGAAAGGAAATGAGACCAAGTGACAAGCCAGTGTCAGAGAGGAAATGAAGGTGATGACTGACAGGGAGGGGTGACAACAAATCCATCAATTGTTTTGGAAGAAGAACTGATAACCAAATGCAATCCAAAATGTAATTTCTTCTAAGACACAGAAAAGTGGAGGAGATTGCCACACCAAAACCACAGATTCTCTGTGACAAGTTCCACAGACTGAGGCGATAACTGGGGTGGTCCGAGGCAGGAGGTGATGCTTTCTAAAGCGCAAAGTACATGATGGGGTAGTTGTATTTTTGCTCCACCCTCAAAAACTGCAGGCTCTTTCTAAACCTTGCACGTTCACCTTCTTCCTGTAAGGAGGGGACAGACTGTCCTCCATTCAGGAAGCTGCTTCTTAGCTCTACACAGTCTGCTTTGTAAGGTAGAATCCGGAAGCCAAGCCTCACCTCACACAGGTACCTGAGCCTTACTTCCTGTGTGCTTTTTCCAGAACCCATCTGAAAGTTGCTGAGGCTTAAGAAGAGAAGAGGACACAGGGTATCTGGCCCTCTTCCTTGGTTCTTTAATGTCAAGCCTACCTAGCCCAGATCCCTTCAATACAGTGTCCATCTCTCCCACAGCAGGACTCCCAGAAGTGGGAGCTACCTCCTGCTCAGCCCCCAATGAAATCTTGTTCCCAGATGTGCGAATGATTGGCACAGCCAATTTTAGGATGCGTAGGAGGACTGGATGAGAACATCAACCAGACACTCCATTTTTACAGTAAAAATAATAGTTCCCATTTACCAAGTGTATCCTGTATGCCAGGAACAGCCATTAGTTCATCTAAATTAACTTGCCAAGGGGCCAGATCTCGGAGGATGCCTAAATTTAGCTCTGAGATAAAGTTGGGCACTATTTTCTCAGTTTGTTAAGTAGGATCTGACCTCTTCAGTTTTACATTTTGGGGAGCGAGTGAAGTGCATTCCCTTACTCTGTTCCTGAAAATATTTTATCAGTATTTGTGGTTTAAATGGAAAGAATTTGGCCATTCAGAGTCAATATCCCGGGGCTGCCTGGGCTGCCTCCTGGCTTGGCTGGTTCTACTTCTCATCTGCCCTCACAGGAGGGCAATGCATGCCTTGCCAGGGTGCTAGGGGATTCAGTCCATCCACACAGCTTGGAAATGAAATGCAAAAAGGGCAAAACTCTGTTTACTACCTGAAAATATTTATCTGACCAAAAGAATGGTGAAACAGTTCACCCTAGCCCTTAGGGTAGGTAGGATGAGAGTGCAGAGAGAGGCATTTTGAGGCTGAGTAGGAGCATGTGTCCCTCCAGACAGAGCTGGGCTGCAGAGCATCTGTCAAGAACAGGGTGTGATTTTAGCATGAGGTTTTGCAGCCTGGGTTTCTCTAATCAGAAAGCAACTGCTTTCTGTGACTGTGGGTTTATTCTGTCTGAGCCAAGGGAGTGGGAAGGAGCTGGCACACATTCCGAATCTGCTGTGCATCACGGTGTTTGGCTCCTTCCGCACACGTCATCATCACCATCTTTATCTGCTTTGCCCCAGACATTGCAGGGTTTATGAGAAGAAGGTGGGAGGGAAAGGAATCTGGGGAAGTGGAGGCAGAGACTGAGTTGGTAAGAAGTCTAAAAGACATTAATTGCCTTTGTATTTAAGATTGGGGTTAGCTTAGAACTGTACCTCCACAACCTGTCAGAAGTAAAACAAACCTCACTATGTCCCTTCCCCTTCAGTTGTCCCCTTTGCTAGTAAAGTACCAGCACCTGCTCTTGCCCCTTTGCCCATTCAGATCCCTGTTTTAACTCGCTGGGCCTTTGTTCAAGTGATTTATTCTCATCCTGTTGTCCTTTCCTTGTATACCTTTTTCAGCTAACCAAACCCTATTGTTTTTCAAGGGTTAACTTTTACCACCTTCCAGAAGTGCTGCCCCTTCTTCTGCCAAGTTGGCCCAAAGGCTCCTGTGCTATCAGCCCATAGTATATAATCTCGTTAGAGTGCTTCTCACATTAGGTGACTTTAACAGACAATGAGTATGTTTGTCTCCCTGCTAGTCTGTGACCTTGCTCTTCCATACCAGTCTCTAACCCAGTGTCTGGGACTGAGTGAATAATTAACAGATGAATGAAATATCATATCACATCCAGTAACCATGTGATTGTTTGGTTGTTGATGCTTTTGGCTGAAAAAAAAAATAGAAAACTGGACTGAAAGCAGATTAAATATCAAAGAATTCTATTATTTCTCAATTTTAAATAGATGTTCAGAGGCTAAGCTTCAGGCAGGTAGATGAAACAGTGAAGTCTGCCATCAAAAGCCCAGGAGCTTTCTATGCTAGTGTTCTCAGAGCATCATCCATGTCTCCCCTGTGGTTCTAAGATGAAAGCCAACAGTCAGAGCTACAGCTTCATTTGTCTTGCCCAAAGGCTGGTGGGATGGGGAAGGGGAAGGAAGAAGGACAGTGCATTCAGACAGACACTGACTTCTCTTCCTCAGGATCCCCGAGCAAATCTCCTCTCAATTTCATTGGTTTATTCTGGCTCAGATCTGCTCGTCCCTCGGCCATCAAATAAGGAGAAAGAGAATCAGTGTGTAGAATGGATGCGGGAGAGTATCAATGTCCAACATGATTCCCTAGGAGGAACTTGCTTAGGGACAGTCATATTACACTTTCTCTCCTCCCTCTGGAGCTGTAACAGTGCCTATCTGAACACACAATATTCAGTAATTAAATTTTAGTTAAAATGAATACAATTCTGAACTAGCAGCACTTACTACATTTCAGGTGTTCAGTAGGTCCATGTATTTTTGGCAGCCATGCTGGACAGTCAGATGCAGAGCCTATCATCATGGAAGTGTTTTGGGGACAGTTCAGCTATGCCTCACATCTGTTCTTCTCTCCTGTCTTTTTGCTTGCTTTTCTTTCTGTGAAACAGATGCTATTTTCTGTGTATTTGTTTCCACATTCATTAATCCTGTTTTCTGTATGTACTCTGATACAGGAAAAAAAAACTTATGTTCTTAATTCTAGAATGCTCATGTAATTTTTTTTCCTGGTTCTGCAAGTTGAACTAATGGTCTCAGTCAGATATGCTAGGCAAGCGCTGTACCATTGAGTCAAACTCTTGCCCACATGATTCCTTTGGTGAATTCCAAACCTATTGCAGTCTTCTGTAATCTAATCCAGAATGCCTTTCATTGCTCTGTTCTGTTTTCTCTTCGGATACTAATCACAGTTGTTTCAGAGGAATCTGTGCTTGCTCCTATTGAGTAATGTTTTATTGTAAGCTGCTTTTCTTTGAATCTTTATATGTCTGAGAATTTGGACTTTGTACTATACTAGGTGTATAAATGATGCACTATAGAAGTTTTTGATGGGACCATCTTCCTGTAACAACTGAAAGGTTGTGTCCAGGATAAAGCTAGTTACCAGCAGATCATCTTGACCTTGCAGAACTTTGCTGTGGTGGGGCCACATCTGTGTTTTTACTGGCCCAGGGCATATTCTCATTCTGAATCCTTGGTGCAGCCTGGTCTTCTTGTGGTCCCAGCTGAATCTCACAGCTCTGTATGAACTGAAACTCATTCTTTCTGTTCAGTTCACAGTAAACCTCACCTCCTGTACCTTCAGTCTGTCGAACTTTCCAGAGTCTAGTCATTGATTTAGGATTCGGCTAAGAACCTGTCTGAAGTCATGGTAACAATTATCAGGAATCCTTTCTATAGCTCCCTCCTCTCTAATAACCTGTCACCTAAATCCCAGGTACCTTGCCAGCCCTGAAACTTATCTCTGTTTTTAACACTCACCAAGACCAGTGTCACCTCGCTGGAGAAGTGGCTCATGAGTAAAATGCTTGCCTAATTTGTGTAATCCCCAGCACAGCAATAGAACCATTGCTGTGTGAGCTCCCAGTCCCCTGTTCTGGAAAACATCCGCAGGGAGACAACAGAGAGAAATGGGAGACATTCAGTGTGTACCCTCCCTTCAAAGGTCATCAGTCTGTGCAGCTTACAGTAGGGTTGAATCTAATAGGGAATTCCCTTATCACTGACACGCCACCATCCACACAAACTTGTTTAAAAAAAAAAAAAAAAAAAAAAAAAAGGCAAGGCCATCAGAATCACTCCCAAGGGCAGGGCCCAGAAAGCTGTAGATTTGAAGAAAACCCTTCAGATAGTTCTTAATTAAGGCTCTGCTTATGAACTATTAAAGTAGACACTAAAGAAATATAGAGGAAACATTAGTCAGGAGAAGTTCCTCTGGTCAAAGAAGGCCTTGAGGGAAAATAGAGACTTCAGTTTGGAAGAAAAGGGATGATCTGGAGACTGAGGAAGATGTGGAAAGAGAATACATATGGTGTGATGATATGGTGTGATGTGTTTGCATGGCAGAGAATAAATTGATTTGGCTGGAAAGGATGCCTGGTGTGGAATAGCATTGTGAAATGATAGGGAGGGTAAGGCTGATTTGTGGGAAGCACTAAAAACACTAGCTTTTACTTTGCAGTAGAAATAGTTGTTGAGGGGCTTGATTCTTGACTGAAGGGGTGTCCTGTTGAGGGCGGTGTTTACAGGAATAAATCTGGTCCAGGTAGGTAGATTGGCATAAGAGACAAAATGGAGTCCTAGAGAACACTAGGGAAGTCATTGAAATAATCCAGGTAGGAGAGGCTGAGAGATGAGTAGCACAAGCATTGGAGTAAAAGACCTAAGGTGGGCTCTGGGATGGGAAGTCAAGAGAAGGTGATGATAATATGATAGAAAAGATATGGCAGTTTGATGAGTGGGCAGAACATCCAAGGGACATTTGTTGTATTTCAGGTGCCATAGATTCATAGGGAATCCACAGACAGCCCATTATTTCTGTGTGTATTTAGAAGATAACTTAATAGTGGCTTAGAGGCATGAATTTCAGCATTGAGCAAACCTAGATCTGAGTCCTTAGTATGTTAGCTTGACCATGTAACCTTGACTTGAATGTCTCCAAATCCATTTCTTCCCCTAGGAAGAGGGATGATGATGGCAGTTGTCACCCCTTAGAACTGTTGTAAGGATGGAGATAGTGTGTATAAGCCCCATTGTGTGGCAACTGGCACGTGTTTATTCTTGTCAGTTATCTGAGAAGTTACAGACAGAGAGCATCCTGAAACAGGAAATTGCATGGGATGTCAGTTCAGATGAACATTAGATTCTAAGTTTATCTTCATCACTTACAAGCTGTGTGGTCCTAGACAATTCACTTCTAACTGCACTCATCTCAGTATCTGCAGGAAGTTGACCCAGGAGCTGCTGAGGCTGTTCAAATTCCTTGTGATAAATGACAGAATATTGACATGTAACATACAGACACCTTCCAGCACACTGTAAGTGGTCTCTAGATTCTTTATGATACCTAACACAATGGAGACACCTCATAAATATTTAGTATATTACATTATTTAGGGAATGACAACTTGAAGAAAGTCTGTGTGCATTTAGTACAGTTGCAATTTTTTCATGTTTTTAATCACAGTTAATAAGTCCCCAGATTCAAAATCCTCAGATATGAAGAATTCTTGCCATGTTAAAACACTACTTACAGAACCTTCTTTCTAACAACATTATTGTGAAGATTGCTTGAGATAAACTGTGGTGGTTCAGTCCTTACACTGTCATAAAAGGCTCAAGGGACACAAAAGGAAGCCACTAGTGGATAACCAGGGGAACAGATGGCAAGTGTGGAAAAGTCTGTGGACTTGGAGAACTTGACAATTAGGATGTTCCTGCCATTTCCATCATGCTGATAATAGGTATAAGATGTGAGAAAAGAGTTCAAGTCTAAGAAAGCCTTCATTTCCACAGGATAATGTGTTATTCGTGCCAGGAGAGATGCGCCAGGGTTGCTAGGTAGACCTGGAGGCAGATAGCCTGCCTCTGAAGAGCACCTGGCTAAGAGGACCGGCCAGGTAGTGAAAACACATCCATTCTCCATGAGGATAAACTGATGTCACACAGACTTGAGAAGCAGGGGCACCTGGCTTTCTTCTTGTGGGTACAGACTCAAGCAAGCAGTAAGCAGACCAGGTCATAAGAAGGCCAGGAGGAAGAATGTGTGTGCGGGGGGGGGGGGGGAGTAAACAAGAGCTGCAGAGGCTGAGAGCACAGTCCTAGAAGGTTGGGAGGAGGAGAAGGAGCACTGGGCCAGACTTCTGTACTGCATTCAAGTGAAGAGCATCAACGTGAGCTAGACCTCTTGGGTTTGACTTTCTCCTTCACTTAACTGTGAACCTCTGGTTCGGTGAATTAAATACTTTGAGCCTTAGCCTTCTATTCTGTAATGGGGAAGTAATTGTGACCTTACTGGGAAGATTAAGTAAATCAATACATGTAAAATGTTTAGGACAATATCTAGCACATAGAGGGTTCTTAAATAAATAGTCACTGTTAGGACTGTTTCTTTGCTACTGTTATTACCGTTATGTGGAAAAACTGAAAATGAGAAAGAGGGATGAAGAACAAGAAGACGAGGAGAAAGTACAGTACCACTGTTGATGTATTCTGGATTTAACACTGCAGGTGAACAACTGCTGGGGAGCATTAGACTCTTCTAAGCATTTAGACTTAGGAACTCGTGGGCCTTGTTTAGAACTGATCTACTAAGAATGATATGAGAGACATAGCTTGCCACTAGGCAATCCTTTTAGATGCCCAGCCCAGCAGCCCAACTCAAGTGCGAGGAGATACGATTTGCCTTGGCAACTGCAAGTGTGGGCATGCTTACGAGCTCAGTGCCCCATGAGAACCGGCATCTTGTAACAATTGACACAAGTGACAAAGTCCTTGCAAAGAACATGTCCCTTACAAAAGTCACTATTCAAGGCAGCCCAAGTTTTGGTGTCCACATCAGTGCATATGTAGTTTTTTTGTAGTTATTCCCAATCTAGGTATGGCTTTCCAGTCAGGGAGTATCTTTATATTGCACCAAGATTCAATAACGTGCTGGCTTGGAGCATCTTTATTTGTTGTCATGGTAACTGAATCTAGATGCTAACTGGAGGTTATATTGCTATGCAGAAGAAGGAAAGGGTTTTGCTCACAGTGGACATCTGTTTATGTTATAAAGACACTAGGACTGTTTAAGTTGTGAACAATGGTGATGATGTTGGGCCTGAGTGTTAAGGGTTAAGAAATTTGGGTGTAAGGTAAGGGAAATGCACTATGGGATCAACAGTGTGCGTACAGATAAAACCTGATTGGTACCACTGGTATCCTAGGTGATGCTGCCCCCTAGATAGCTGGCTGGGTTCTCTTACCTCAAGCAGACAAAGTTTATGATAGGGGAAAGCAGCTTCCCTCATGCAATGTATAAACATCTGTAGGCAGACATGCCACCAGCATAATGGAAAACAGGCTAAGGACACCTTCTCTCCTTCAGTACGTGTTTATCACCAGGACAGCTCATCAGGCCATGCCTCTGCCTATGCGGAGATCTGTGTAAGGGTGGTCTCTTCAGAGCACCACCCACACACCCCCACGTACACAACCCCACAGTATGAAGGACTGAATAAAGGAATTAGTATAGGAGAGGTGACTTACTACAGTAAGTGACTGACTACAGTAAGAGGTCCTGCAACCTAGAAATTTGGTCCACATTTTGGGGTTCCTAATATTCTCTCTCTTCCCTGTTTCCTCCTTCCCTTCTCCCCTTTCTCTTTCTCATCAGAAAATCAGGAAAGCTTAATCTTAGGAGAGCTCGTCATTGAAAAGCAGGGTTGAAGGACCTTAAGAATCCTGGGCAAGAATGCACACATGAGGGCACACATGTTACCATTTTTGCACAGGAGCATGTGCCCTGGGGCAGCCAGAGTTTCTCTGAAAGCAGAATTGTAAAGGCAGGAGCTTTGCCTGGTTCCCCTGTGCTTGAAGGGCCCTCTCATCTTTTGTCTAAGAACCTCTGCCACCTTATTGTAGAATCACACCCATGGCTGTGTTCAGAAAGGCCTTATTGAGCTCTTTCTATATCCAGGATAAACTAATTCTGAAAGTGATTACAGGAAACATGGAATTTTAATAGGCATCTCTTCTGAGTGTGTGTATGGGGGGGGGTTCAAACCAAAGTGAGTGAGTTCTCTAGAAGTGAAAGAGTAGGGCCATGGCAGAGAGGACAGAGAAGGGGGAGTGTGGACGCTTCCTTACAAATGGAGGCGGGGAGATCAGATGAGGCTCAAGGTCTTGCCTAATACACCATCTCAGTGGTCAGGCCATCCAAGGGAAGCACCGGAGCCCCAAGTGTATTGGTGGAGGGGCTCTGAGTGTTGTGTAGGCAGACACAGCCACAGGGCCCCTGTGTGGATGAATGCTGGTGCCTCTGGGCTGCTCTCCCAGGAGGCCTGTGGTTGCTCTAACAGTGCGTCTCGGGTGAGTGTACACATCTTGGGTTTTGCACACGTGTAAACGGCAGGTGAGAGTCCCATTAGCCCCCGTGCTTCTGCAGTATGACCTTGCAGCTTTACGTCACACCTTTCACCCTGTTGTTTTGATTTCTATGAAAATATTTGGGAGTAGGCTAGAGTATACTCACTATATGGATTCAAAAATCCGTATGTATGTAGCACCCAACAAAGCTTTTCCCAACCCATCATTTTGTCCCTGGTAGCCTAAGATTTAAATAGTATAAATTATTATTCCTGTTTTACAGACAAAACACTGAGGTTCAGACCCTTGATGCAGCTTGGTGAAGTTCATACAACAGCTTGTAATGATTTGTATTCTCTGCTTTAACACGAAAATTTTTATTTTATAATTGGCTGGAGACCTTGTTTCCCGGGCCTAACAAGATTCACCTACTGGAGGTTGTTGGACCTTGCAGGACACATTTTTTATGGATGAGTTGCTGCAGGGTACAGGGTGTGTCCCTGTATAGACCAAGATGTGCATGTCCAGCCAAAAGAAACCCATGGGTTATTTTCTGACTTTTACTTATTAAGGCTGAGTGCGAGTATTTTATTTGCAATGTGGTCTATAATTAGTGTGCAACACTAACTATAGTCAGGTGGTTTGAGAGTTAGATGACATCAGATGCTTTCACTAAATGAAGAAAAATAAACACAAGACTTTTACTCAGTATCCCTGCTCTATGAAATAGTCATGTTTCATTAAAAATAGAACAGAACAATAATAACATTATTAGCTACCCCATTTTTTTAAAAAAGGAAAATCTTGTGTTTATTTTTTCCTAATTTGCATTTAAATAGATTCCTTTAACACTGACTATTTATGAAGAACCAAATTTGTGTATTTTTTACTGAAGTTAGCTAGCATAAAAATTACTTAGCTTAGTTAAAACAAAACTTGAAAAAAAACCTCTAGTAGCTTACATATAGCATCTTTTTTAATAAGATAAAGAAAACTGTGTACTGTTCAGACAGAAACATAATTGCATTATTTAGATTTGATCCTTCCTCTTGGAAGGATTTGTTGTTGTTGTTGTTATATTTTGTTGAGTGTAACTTTTGTAGTTTCTTAAAACATTAGGGGTGGAGACATAAAGAATCCAAAGATACTGTAGATATATTCCCTTTTGCTGTATTCCTCCTTTACATCTTTAGGTGAGCCTGGCTCATGTGTCTTCCAGATAGCCAAATTCAAGTGGATCAAATTAAAAATGGTTCTGGTTCAGGGCTAGGACCATTTAGAAAGATTTTTCTTCTCTGGACATTAACAATACTAGGCATGGCCAACTGCCATTTTCCTCTCTCCTCCCCTCCCTCCATCCCTCCACACTCCTGCTGTTTCCTTTGTTTTTTCCAACATTTATTCAAAGAAGTACTGCTGTTCAAGCAGCTATCCCAGGCGTCTGTGACCCTTCCAGCGGTGTAGCCGTAGAGAGGAGGTAGCCGGGTGTTGGCAAACAAGTGGTGCCGAGCACCTTTCCTTGGCCCGATGTCTCAGGTCCTGGCTGGCAGTCACTCAGTGGAATAATGATTTCTAGAATTTGGGCCTCACTTCTCCGAGCCTTCTCTGTGAAGAGGATCTGATACATGCAAATGGATAGTGGAACTTGAACTTGAAAGTACTTGAGGAAATGAGGAAATTTGTGGCAGAGACCAAGGAGCTGCTTTTCTCAGGCTGTAAAGTAAGGCCAGTTTCTTGCTACGTTCTATAAAAGGAAGGCTTTTCTTTGTCTGATCTGGTCCCATTTGACTGGTTTCTCTCTGCCTGTCAGGTCCCTGCAACCGCTTATAAGACTTACAATTGTTTGGCCAATGACTTAGGCTTATTACTGACTGGCTCTTTCTTTCTTACAAATTAATCCATGTCTACTAATCTGTGTATCACCATGTAGCTGTGACTTACCGGTGATGTCTTCCCTGCAGCTACATGGCATCTCCCCTACTCTTTCTTCCTTCTCTCTGTCTCTTTGTTAGGATTTCCCGCCTAGCTATATTCTGCCTGTCCATTGGCGAAACAGCTTTATCGTCAAACAATAAAAGCAACACATATTTTCAGTATACAGAAGGGCATCCCATATCAGCATTCCTTAATTTGATTGCTAGAAATATGAGCTCTAGCAATGAATATATGTTCTAACCCAGGAGACCCCATGAAACTAATTTTATTTTGAATAGAAAGATTACTTTTCATTGGTTTCAAAAATGTGCCTTTTGTAAACCAGCATGCTTACTTTCATTCTAGGAATCACTATCCCTGGTAAATCAGAATATGTCATACATTATGTATCAGAATATATGATATATTATATAATGAATTATATGTATGTGCTTCACTCAAAATTTCTAAAACGTTTTATGGCTCTCCAGGGTCAGCACACATGTTTATATGAGACCATCGAGTCTCCAGACCAGGCCTTTTCCTCTTTTTCTGGGACACAGGTTACTCCGGTTTCTCCAGAACAAGCTAAGCTTTGTCAGGACGCTCTACCACCAGAAAGCAGTTCATGAGCAGAATATGAACTTCGGGGTGGCATCAGGGCCAGCATCAGCCTGGGAGGAGCTGATTCAGCAGGGTGCACAGCTGCCGTGACCATTTCTGCCTTGCCTCTTACTTCTTGCTTTACATCACTGCCCACCTCACCTGGCCTGTGTCCAGCTCTTCTCTCTCTGAAGCCCAGCAAGGACCTGGTGCCCAGCATTCTAATGACTGTGGTGCTGCACATACCTCGTCTGCCTTTTTGCATATCTAAATAGTTATTCAACAGAAAATACGAAGTCACTCCTGGGCTGCCGAGATAGCCAAAGAAGGCTATGGAGTGAACACTTAAGTCATCACAAGTTCCAAGGACTTTGGGCATTTCAGATTTTTCATTAACTGTCTTGATTCTTTTGCAAATAAGGGAAGGGATGAGAAATTATTTTCAAATGAGGTTTGGAGAAAGAATTTTAAGGAACAAAAATTACAGAATGAGAATCCTCTAAACTCTGGCACTTGCCTGATTTCCCTCTTCATCATTAATGATAACTAGAGGTTAGGGGAGCTCTAACCAGCGGCCTGCAATATGGGGCCACCTTGGGTTGCTAGACTCAGAATAGCACACACAGCAGCCTGTTCAGGAGACCCCAGCTTGAAATAAACCCTCTGCTACTTGGGTAGTTCTGGTGGAGAGTAAGCACTTGTAAGCTAATATTCTTATGTTCAGGCATGAGTTGCAACTACTCTAATGTCTCTCTCTAGGCTCCCAGACACACAAGCCTAGCTGCCCCAAGGAAGATCTGCTTGAAACTCTCCTATACCTCTGAAATGTGGGGCATTCAAACTATAGCCCACTTTGTCTGCCCACCCTCATTTTCTTATCCCCATTCTTCAGCAGCCCCCATGGTGGAACTTGGGATTGAAGGGACCAGTATGCTATAGCTCGTCTCACTAGCTCTTTCTTGCTCTCTTCTCCAAGTATTGATGAGCTTTGGGGTCCTGCCCTAAGGGGCTCTCAAACCTATCTACTTCTCTGACTCTACTGCCTCTCAGGGCCCCGCCTATACCTGGATTAGTGTGCCATCCCCCTACGTATGCCCTCTGACTGGTTCTTCCTGGTCTGCATCCCAAACTGCTGCCGCAGCTCGTTCATGCTTTGTAACTGAACTGAGGACCCTCTCCCACACCTTGCTATCAGTAGTGGTACACATCTCTAAAGCATGTACCCCCTTTGTAGTGAGTCTGTACACCTGCCTCCCAGCTTCATCTTGTCAAGTCAGGCACAGAAAGCACCACTGGGGTATTTTCAATACCTGTGTCATACTGGGCTGCCCTGATTTCTACCCTGCACTTTGCAGGGTCTCTTGGCCTGCTGGCCTTCACCTATCTGGTTCTTCTTGACTTCAAGGCTAAACACAAGATCCTCTTTTCCGGGGGGATATATTGTTCTTTGTCCTCTGCTAGTATCTCAGATTAGCCTCTGTCATATTCGTTGACCTTTAGAGTTGTGATTTAAGTTTCACGTGTGTATATGTGCGTGCACATGTGCGCGCGCGTGCGCGCGCGCACACACACACACACACACACACACACACACACCTGGTGTGCCTGGCCTGAGAAGAGTGCTCTTCCTCATGGGTGCTGCTCACACCTTCCCCAGCTGTCTCATTTGACTGCTCTGGGCAGTAATCTCTACAAACCCTAAATTAAACTGGGGCAAAAAACAGGGGGTTCTCACCTCAGGTCCCCAAGAAGTCTAAGGGCAAATGCAACTCATACCCAGCTCAATCAGGGCCCTGACTATTTGCTGAAGCTGCTTTGACTTCACCCTTTCCTCTCCACTGGCTTCCAGAAGATGGTTGCAGCAAGATCGGTGACACACAGGACAGGGCCAAAGGAACCAGCAAACTTCTCACATCTTATAGTACTGATGTGGGTCACATTCTTATCTCTGAGGCAGGCTGAATGCTTGGGAAGAATTATGCACTCGTTTGCTTAGATCCAGCTCAGAAATCCTGGAATTGGGGTTCGGACCAGCCCCCTTCTGTGTGTGGGCTGCCTGGAGGAGACATGGTGGCCTAAATGAGTAGGCTAGGCCTCCCAGCTTGCTCCATCTTTGCTTGTCCTCAAAGCAGCTGTGGTGCCTTCCTGGGGTATTCTAAAGGCTTTATAAAGGAGCAGTAGCTACCTTTGTTAATAAACACCACTACCCTACCTCCTGAGTTTTCTCCCTCATGGCCTTTTTTGACCCTAGGTTCTAGAGAGAAACAGAAGCTGCCTGTAGGTCTTTATACTGAAACATGAGGGTTCTCCTGTGAAACCAGACTGTGGCCCATGCTGACTCCAGAGAGGAGATAGCTTCTCCATGGGAAACAACTGGATAGCTTTATTCTTCCTGCAGCTTTGAATGTTTTGTCCTGGTTGACCTATGACTTCTCTCATCACTCTGCCCTGCCTTCTCCCTTCTAGATGTTCGACTGGATAAGCCACAACAAGGAGTTATTCCTTCAGAGCCACACAGAGATCGGAGTCAGCTACCAGCATGCACTAGACCTTCAGACGCAGCACAATCACTTTGCTATGAACTCCATGGTGAGTGGAAAGGCCATTCCCAGCCTGCCTCTGGGATAGGACAAGAAAGGAGCAGGGCAAAGAAGAGGGAGGAGCAGACTTAGGTTAGAGCAAGGAGGAATCCAGACCATGCAGATCTCTTAGCAGTACATTTGCCAGACTGGGGACCTGTGCAAGGCACTGGGCCAGCCAGCTGTTCCTAGAGCAGAGTGTGACCCCATTTCACACTATGAAAGGAATGTGCATGTAAGGGCATTAGCTCAGCACAAGACTAAAAGACAGGGGAGTCATCAGTTACATTTCACTGACAAATGTTTGGTTCTTAGCAAGTATGAGTCACTGAGCAGGGATGGAGAAAGGCCCAGGCTGCGGTGTATTGGGGAGTGTTGAGTGACTTGTGGCTGCTTATAGTGGGAAGAACAGCCCCATAGGACACATGATTGCTGCCTTCAAATATTTGAACGCTGATTTGGAGAGAAGGGAGAAGAATCGTTTCATGTTGGTCTAGAAGGCAGGAGTTTTTAGAGAACGGCAGTTTGTGGAATGGGCCGTATGTGGCTTATGGGGGTTAGGGACACAGTGGGAGTGAGCAGACATGATGGGAGTTCTCAGAGCGGCATGAAGAGTAGATCATGTCCTCTCAGTGTGGCCTCAGGGAGTTCACCTCCGTGTTTCATCCTTCTTTACCCCCATGCCTTTATCTGTGAAATACAAATCATAAGTATGTTAGAAGGTTACTTGGGTAACCAGTGAGTTAATTGTAAAGCAGTTGGAACTGTGTCTGGTGCATGGCAAGTCATCATTAAATGCTGGTGTTATGATAGACGGAGACTTAAGAGTCTAGTCTGGATGACTTGTGAATACCGTGTAGCTCCAAGGTTTCCTTTTGAAATGTTTTCTGTCCTTAAGCTGTGTTATATTCCAAACATACGGGGCCCAAGAATGTCTCCACCAAAGACGCCCTTCTCTGAGGTCTTCCTTCTGGCTGTTGGTCCAGAGGCATAGCTCCACCATTCCACACACACCTGAAAACCAAGGGTGCTTTACCCATTTGCAACTTTGTTCTGGGAGTGGGGAGAGTATTAGAGAAACACAAACCTGGATGATGGCAAGGGCCATGAAGGAAGAGAATTTCATAGTCAGCCACCAACCAGCTGGTTTTAGATGTGGTATGGACTAGACTTAAGATGCTGAAGAAGAAACTATTCCATCTTTCAGTTGTTTGTTGTCTGCTTGCAGAGCTAAAAACTCAGCCAGGGTGTAGCTTGATATGTGCATGCCAGATGTGCTAAGTTAAAATCTAACTGGCTGAAAGCAAGAGTTTTTTTGTTTATGGTATGCATTCATCACTAGCTAGCGGGAAGCTAGGCATAAGCAACAGTCAGGAGCAGCCACCATGTCAGATGCTGCCAGACAGAGTGTGAAACCAAACACAGATGACTCTGAGACCTTCCACGTAGCAGTGGCATGTCCATTCACACTCCGTTGGCTGGTTTTCATGCCCATTTCAGTGGCCAGTATCAAACCCAGCTCGGCCTCTACTTGAAGGGTGCAGGATCCTGTTGCTTCAGAGAGGGCTGACTGGTTGTGAAAGGTCATAATGACAAACATAGGGAGCCAGCAAAGGCTGTTGTGTAAAGACAAACTGTGTTAGGTTTGTACAGAAAGATCACTGGCTGAGGAAAAGAAGGTTTGGGGGCCAGGTAGGAAAACCAACATAAGTGTATGATCAGTTTGGACCACAGCACAGTCTTGTGTCCTCATCTAAATGTAAAGTCTCTTTTCCTCCAACTTCCATCATTTCTTATCCCCAGACTCAGCCCCACGGGAACAAAGTAATTGATCACAGGTGATTAGAACTGTGAACTCAAATGTAGTCAGGTTTGATTATCTGTGTGCCTTGTGGCTTTTCCCTATTGGCATTCACAAATTCTATGTCAGAATTTTCACATCGCTGAACTCCCAAGCCTGAAGACTGTCAAACCCATTTTAATAAGCAACGAAGGCAAACATAATTAGGGAGGTAAGTCTACCACCGAGCCCCTTGAAGTTGTGCATGAGGAAGCTAGACAGAAAGCCCCCTTAGCTTTGAATTATCTGCATTCCTGCTCTCTTCAGTTAGTGTGGGTAACTATGAGTTAATGGCACATTGAAAACCTTTGCTCTGACAAATTTACTGTGGAAGTCATTTTCAGAACACAAACAAGGGAAGAAATATTGAAAAGCAATGTCTTCTGGAACTGGGAGATGAAAGGTTTAATGCCCAACAGCCAATTAGTGTGAAGGAGCCTGTCCACCAGCTCCTTAGTGCATGTGCCAGCAGCAAGCAGAGGGGAGGTGTCTGGAGCCTGATTAGGCTGGGTCTCCTCTTGGGCTTCTGGGAAAGGGAAGGGAAATCCCAGGATTGCTTGATCAAATTGCATGGGCACCAGTGCTCCATAAACACAGCTCGGTGCCCTTGCTTCCTTCGAGGTTTACAGGTTTGTTATTAAAAGGGGCTTCCTACAAAGAGGGATGGCAGCGTTCCAAACAGGTGAATGGAGAGAATTACAGGCATTTTCCCTGGCCTTGGTGATGAATGATACTGCCAAGAAACAGATGAATGCCAGCAGCTACTCACTACTCCAGCCAATGACTATAGAAATGATCAGGTCTTCAGGGAGAGTCGGGGAAAGGAGCAGGAATATGGATGGTTCTGCAAATTCATTGAGGCATTTCAGTCTCTGTTCTTGGAATGCACGTGCGTGCGTGCATGTGTGTGTGTGTGTGTGTGTGTGTGTGTGTGTGTGTGTGTGTGCGCGTGTGCGCGCGCACATATATATATATATATATATATTAGTTTGTAGCATAGTCTATTTCAAGCTGCAGGTGAGTCCTTTGCCATTTAGTCTTGTTTTACTACTGAATTGGGCCAAGGATTCTTCCCTTTCGGGAGGTCACAGAGCCCTATTATATGAAACTTATAAGCTTGTGGGTACTGTCCCTAGGGGAATGTATATACGTACTCTTTAAATACTGTCAAGGGAAACAACACAGTGCAAATCCTGATACTCATTCTCCCCAATTTCCGAGCTTGAGAACTTGATAACTTCTTTTAATCAAAAGCAATTAATCAAGAATCAGGCATCGTACTGGATGGACAGAGAAGGCTGGGTCCTACAGAACTTCACCAGGGAAACAGATATCACATGTATGGCTTCACGGTGAATATGTAATTACAAACCAGTAGTCTCATGTCAGCACAGCAAGGGATGCTATGGCAAGGGTGAAAGAGGCAGGGCTGGCTTCAGATGAGGAAGGGGATCAGGTGCATTGTTCATTAGCAACCAGAATCGGCTGGACACGCTCCCTGTTCACTCAGGAAAATCATGAATTATATGTAAGTTAACTGATGTATATTAAGCCCTCTGTGTATTAAACTACATCTAAAATCATTAGCTCATAAAGTACCCATTTGTATTTTTTCCCCTGTGTCCACTGCTTATCTGCTGATTAAATATATAATTCTGTCTAAGGTGGCAGTTACTGGGTGTATTTGTTTTCCAGGAATGTTACAGAAAATACCACAACCTGTGTGTGTTAAATGTCAGAAATAAACAAACAAACAAAAACTAGGGATGGAGCGCAATGGTAGAGCACTTGCCAGCATGTTCAAGGACCGGAATTCTAACCCCAGCAACCATCACATCAGAACACAAATATCAGAAATGTCTTACCGTGCAGTCCTGGCTGTGTGGACACAAGAGCACAGTGCCGCGCAGCAGACTGGCTTCTCCTGACACTCTCTTGGTGTCCTGCCAAAAAAAGTGTCTTTCTTGGTGTGTTCTCAAATATCCTTCGCTCTGTGGATGTATACACCCTTGGTGTGTCTCCATGTCCTGGTCTTCTGGCTTTGTAAGATACAGGTTGGATTAGTCAGGGCTCCACACTAATGGCTGTATTTTAAATTAATTACTGCCTTAACAACCCTCTCCCCAAATGTGAGCACATGCTGAGATGCTAGGGCTTGGAACTTCAATGTGGAGATGTGAGTTTAATTTAGTACCTAATCCAGAAATAACCTAAGTGGAAAATCATAAACTTCCTTGGCTTTATTTATGAATTGGTACTAATAAATCCCACCAATTAAACACACTGAGAATGTGAGATAATGCCCCACTCAGTGTGTATATGTACAAATCCAGGAGAAAAGGGCTAACACAGGTTACTTTAGATTTTTCTCATAGCATGGGTTTTTTTTTGGGGGGGGAGGGTTGCTTGTTTGTTATTTTATCTGATCAATAATAATGATGTTTCTCACCTTCTAAGACCAGTAGAAAAATGTCCAATGTAGGTTTCCTGCAGTGCATTAGAAAGTCAAGTTTCCTGAGCTTTCTGGGGACTTCCTCTTTCTTAATTTTGCCTTCTTTGGTGAATTCTCCATTCCTTGAGTGTGTCTTCTCTGCTTGGGAGTGAGGGTAGCTGGGAGTGAGGTAGTAAGTCCGAGCCTAGTCTACACAGAACAATCGCATAACCGTCTGTGTATGGTTCTTCATGAGACAGGCCCTCACCAGAGCATGTAGAAACCCAACATAGCCTTATTTACAGTTTTAATTAGCTGGTTCTTTGGAAAGAAATGCATTGCTAATAGCTTCTGTCTGGAGTTTTAAGATATGAAATGGTATTCATTTTCTGTCGTTACGACGACTAAGAGGATTTGTAGTACTGGCATCCGAGCAGTAGGAAGCCTTCCCCTAGCACGTGTTTCATAGCAACTTCAATGCTATTAACTCACTTAGTAGAGGCAAATGTTGCATTTAATGGTATGTAAATCAAACCACTTGCAAAAGGTTTGTGGTGGTCTCTCAGTTTTGAGTGTAAGTTACAAATGATAAGGCCAAGGAAAAGCTGTATCACCTGCAAGAGACAGAAAGACTCCAGGAAGGTGACTCTTCTCTCCACTCAGACATACTGCTGTGGGTAACCTGTCATTGATTAGCGGAGGCCTCAAATCAGAATTCTACTGCACTTCCTATAGTAGCAGAAGTTCTAGATTTGGGTGGAAATATGCACACACACATGCATACTCACATGTCTGCACATGAATGAATGCATATTTACATACTAGTGTAAATGTGAATAGCAAAGCACCTTTGCCATCCTAGAGGAGGAGGAAACAGAAGAGCAGGATGAAGAGAAGGAAAGGATAAATATTGTATGCATCTTTAAAAACTAGAATCATGTAGAAAGCTGGGTAAAAATAAGTATTTCTCCTCTTCTTTTCTTCTTCTCCTCTTCCTCCTCCCCCTCCTTTTCCTCCTGTCCTGGAAAACCATGATCTCTGGGAGTGTGCACCTAGGAACATGTATTTTTTAACAAGTTCCAAAAATAATTTATGTTCACATGACATTAAAAGACTCTTGTTCTATAACCCTTATGTGTGTAAAATAGTTACTCCCTGAACCAAAACATCTCAAGACCCAAGAGACTTTCAGTGCCATAGCCCAAAGAGCTTTGTGGACCTACTCAGTATTGAAACTAGAGAAAATTGTTTTAAAATATTGGCTAAAGCTCTAGAAATAATCCTAAATTCACACAGAAAATAAAGCAATATGTATTTTTTTTAAAAAAAATGTAAACACTCATTAAGAACAGTATCCATGGCATTTGAGTCAAGGTCCCTTCTCTCCTCTGCCCTCCCAGTTCAGGAGGATGAAAATCACTCCATACTGCTCGAAACCATGATTCCAGGCCCTCTTTCCTCCAGCTCCTGGCTAAAGGACTGTCTTCCTAGGTAGGTCATTTCTAATCCTGCCCCTAGCCACCTGTGCTAAGGTTTGGTCATGGGTCAGTGTGGCCTAGAGGTGTAGATCTAGTCTCCTGCAGAGCCCCAACTCAGGGACAGTAGCTGTACTGTGGGGGCAATGCTGTGAGAATATTAGGATCTCACCTTGCTGGGAGAGACAACAAGCCATGGAGACTTGAGGTTACTCTCCCCACTCCCCGAAAAGTTAGCTCCCAAAGTGGAGGTACCATCAAAGAAAGCACACCACTGCCTCCAATCCCAGTACTGGAGCCATGGATGACAAAGGGATTTGATTTGAGAGTAGAAACACACTACACACAATCAAGTCCTGACTCTTCCCCCACAGGACCTGACTTTATCTACAAGAGGGATTACAGACATTTAAGGCAATAGAGCTTTTAAAGGTGCCCTTGAGAGGATCAAGTAAAAGGCAGGAATTGGGGGTGTAGACCTGATATTTACCCGGGGGGGGGGAATGGGAAAGAAAAATCAAAAAGGAAATTCCTTATGCTGGAAAAAAGTGATCCCAAAAAGTAATTAAAGTAATTTGAATCTACCATAATGGACATCACTGTTAAAGTTTGTTATGTCACTATAAAGGACAAGATATATACATATTTCCTCTCCTACCTTCTCCTGACTGATTTTTAAAAGCAGTATAAAAATGTATATATGTATTGTTGGATATATGACATAGAAATGTAGTAAATTTACAAGCAATTTCACAAGGAGATATGTGGATGAAGATCTGTATTATAAAAGGAAACATCTCCAGTAGCTGGAATCCACAGAAGCAAATGAAAACATGCAGAAATGATAAGTAAGGATGCTAATAAACAAAGCTGTAACATACATTAACTTGCCCTTTCTATCTCAGCCTCAATAGGCACACAATTATAAAAAGTGATAATTATGGCAATCTGATGTTAGGTTTGAAGCATTTATGAATGTAATATATACAGGAGCAATACCACAATACATAGGAAAGGACATAAAGCTCTCTCCAGGAGAAATGTTTTTATGTTTGCTGAATTAAATAGTATATATCAGAAACTGATTCTGATAAGATGTTTCTTAGGTAGCTAGGAAGATAAGTTAAAATAGTGAAAAATCAATAAGTAAAGATATTAAAATGCTACATTAGAAAATATAGGAGTGTAGGAGGAATAGAGATGTAAGAAGAAATATGTGACACATGGAAAAAACAAAATGGCAAATGTAAGTTCAACTGTGTCGATAATGACAGTAGGAGCTGGTGAGATGACTCAGTATAATACTTGCTGAGCAAACATGAGGACCTGGTTTTGGATCTTCAGCACCATGTAAAAGGCTGAGAATTCCAGTGTGCACCAATAATTCCAGCACTGAAAAGACATAGGTAAATTACTGGAACTTCCTGCCTGGCCTGCCTAGATAAACTAGTAATCTTTAGGTTCAGAGACTCTATCTCAAAAAATAAGGTGGAGAGAAACTGAGGAAGATATCCGACATTGACCTTTGACCTGCACACGCATGTGCTTACTCACTAGCACACACATGTGCACACACATGAATATACTCATATACTCAAACAACACACATACACACAAAAACAATGACATCGAAGATGAAACAATCAAACAAAGGTGCAGATTTTTCGAAAGCCAAGATCTAAATGTGTGCTTTCTACAGGAAACACACTTCAGATTCAAAGTGATTGAATAGACAAGGATGGAGAAACATCTAGCCATTATCTAGAGTAACAGAACAAATTTGCATCAGCACCACCTCCTTGGTACCATCACTGGCTAAATATGTGTTGTAGGCCCAACATAAGCAGGTGTCCAGGGATTACTGGTCTTGGTAGCCTTTCAAGTCGCATGACCTGAGCTTCTTTGTTGAGATTCTGATCCCAAAGACAGAAGTGGAGCAGCTCCTGCATGTTCCTTGCTGACAAGAGTAAGGGCCATCTATTTGGGTTCCTTGGGCAGGCCTGCCAGAGAACCTGAGATTGCCAAGTAACAAATATAGTACCAGCCAGCCTATTCTTACCAGTCAGGTTCAACAGGATGCAGTGTTTGTGTCTCTACAAACAGCCTTGTGGGTGGAATTTCCCTTTTCTGCCCACTCAGCAGGAGGAATAGATTTTATGTTCTGATCAGCCCTGGACCCATTTATGATCTTTGCTCTTGGTTCCACCGCCAACATTTAACTAGACTGGGGAGGACAACAGAACAGAGCATGCTCAGAACTCAGCCGTGCAGAAGTGTGTACTGCATGGAAGGCAGCAGGCCTCTACTCTTACTGTTTGCTCTGTCACCTGAGGACTTTCAGAAACATGCTACATTTGGTTCCTGCTAACCTAGATTGTGATTTAACTGTACACACTGGGTCCCAGAAAACTTATACAAGAAGCACTGGTCTCCAATTGTGTGAAGAAATAAAACCAGCTGGCATTAGACGTGAGTCAGGCTCTACGGCTGATTATGATTACTCTGTAGAGTTTGTTGGAGGGTGAAGCTCCCATCACTCCCCCACCACACAGTGTAAAGAGCATCCAGGAGACACTTGCCTGTCCTCACCTTCCTTCTTGCTCCACACCAATGCTTCTGATGCCCATTTGCCCTAGCACACTGGTCCCTAGTCAGCCCTGTTTGGAAGATTCTGTCCCTTCTGTTGTTCCTCTGCTCAAGCCTCTGACAACCTCTTTTATCATTGTCACCATTTGTTCTCTGAGGTCTTTCTATCTGCATGGTTTTTACCCATGGCTGTTTGTGGAGTATTCTTTGTGTTTTTCTTCCAAGCCTCCCTCAGCTTACTGATCTATAGGACTGCCTGCTCACTTCCAGGTTTACAGATGCCAAGGGGTTAATTTGCGTGAAATTCAGCCAACACTGACACATGCCTCTTTGCAGTCTCCTGGAGTTGAATGAAAGGCATGAAATGGTCCATGAAACCTAGTGTGTCAGGAAAGATAATGCATACCAAAGGCCCTAACCCAGGAAGGAGAACACATGTGGAAAGTGTCAGAGGTAAAAAGCAGCAGCAATCTTCATGTGCCCTCCTGGCCATGGACCACACTGGCCAGGAGCTTGAGTAATAGGCAGGGACGGATCAAAGGCATAGAAATGAAACATTTGCAAATCAGATATTTACAAGGTGTTAGAGGTCAGGACCTAGAGGACTGACGGAAACAGCACAGTAAAAAGCAAACGTCAGAGTTCATGACACAGCCCAAGGGCTGGAAATAAGGACGAATAAAAAGATTTCCTTTAGCAAATTCTTTTGATTCTCATCTCAAAGCATCCCTGGAGTCTGGCCTCTTGTCACCCTACTCTAAGCCAGCATCACTTTCTGGAACCTCTGCATCTTGCTCATCTGCCCTAGCTAACCTTAATTCTTGCTGTTTCTTGATTCTGGTGGTTGTTGCTCTTCTGCTCCCCTCTATGGGGAGTCTCCCTTCCAGATAGCCACATGCTTCCCTTTCCTACTTCCCCCGGGGACAGGCCCAGGTCTTGCTGCTTGAGAAGCATTCCCATGCTGTCTGTCTTTAGTAGCAATACCCAATCCCTTATACGATACCTTTTCCAGCTATATTTTACATGACACTGAAAAACATGCCTAGTAGATCCTTGTAAGTTGACTCTCTAATGTTTCTAATGACATGGGCAGAAGAATTCTGCATCTTGTTCCTACTTGTATCATGCCTTGATAACTGGAAGGATGGCTGCATGGTCAGATAATAAGTATATAAGATAACAAACTTAAGACTTGAACAGTAAGGCAAGACACTGACTAAAGACGCCTTGAAATCCTGTATTTCTTATGTTCTATGTGGACAAATTCCAGTTCCTCTGTAGCCTTGTGTTTGCTGGTAGATAGTATTGTACCATGAAGGGAGAGGCTGGAAGAAGTCTACCCACCAGGCCTCTTTGCCATTTCTGGAAGGGACCGGTCTGGAAATTCCAGAGCAAGTCAAGGGTACAACAAAAAGTCTTCAAAGATAGTGACATGTAATTCCGTCTCCAAAGTCCGTTTCCTTGGGATATGATTTTTAATGCCCTTGGGGGAAATATTGCTTCACTATGTCATGTGTCCTGTGGTGAACATCCTGAGCCATCCTGATTTCTTTGAGTTCAGGGCAAAGTGGGATATCATAGCAAGAACAATCATGGACACTTGGTGCCAGCTGCAGCTCTGGGCTTCCATTCTCATGTAGCCTTGGGCAGGGTATTCAAATTCCTCACCAGCTCCTCTGTAACCTGAGGATAAGGGCCTTTGCTAGGGGTGTTATTAGGATAAAATGTAGTCTTGCTTTTAGACACAACACTTGTGATATTATACTTGGCAAATGTCCACCTATTGTCGGGTCAGAAATGCTATAAAAAATACTTTTTATTTGGGACAGCTCCTTGGAATTCCCAGCTGTGGGAACCTGTCACTTGAGACAACCTTGTTAAAGTGCTGCTTTGATGCTGAAGGCCATGTGTACCAGGTACTTGGCACTGCTGACCAGTTCTCAACTACCGCTGCACTCAGTGCCACAGGCCATACTCTAGCTAGACCCTGTCCAAGAAGGCCAAGGGATAGATGGATGTGTTTACCTGAAGTTAAAGACAGCCTAGAATTAGTACAGCCCACTGCAGAAGTCACTCCTCATCCCTTTCTATGCTGATGTCCCTGACTCTAATGCCAGTTGTACCTACCTTTTTAATTTTGCAGTGAGCTTATCTATCTATCTATCTATCTATCTATCTATCTATCTATCTATCTATCATCTATCCATCCATCCTCTATCTATCCATCCATTGGTTTTTCTATCCCTCCCTCCATCTACCCATCTGTCTGTATGTCTACACACACACACTCATACACACTCACTCACCCCACACACACGCATACACAACACTACACATACATTCATACTCACACACACATACACACATACACCACACCACACACACACACACACGCATGCATACACCCCACACACACATACACACACCATACCACACACACACACACACACACACACACACACACACACACACTTTCTCTCTCTCTTTCTCAAACACATACACACACCCCTACCTCCATGGATGTTTCAGTGCCAAGAAAGGAAGGGAATGATTTTCTCCTCCTTCAACCTGCTGTAGGTTTCTGTGGCCCTTTGACATATGGCCAGGCAATTGTGTTCATGGCTGTTTAATGGTTTGTGAAGCAATTGCTGGAGGAAACATCTCTACAAGAAGCCAGGCCAGAGGGGCAAAAGGATTTGTGAGCCAATATTATCGCTGCTGAGCATCAGCCCATTTCTACTCTTTCCTCTCTAGCTAGCAGTGACAGATGGCTTCCACCTGGCTTGACCTACTGTTTGGCCAAACCAGACCAGATCCTCATCCATCAGCTTCCCTTTTGCCCCCCAGAGGGCATCCTGTGGTTTGTGGGGGTGGGGTTAGAGGAGTCACTTAGAGCTCATCACTTCCCACAGCTGCTGCCGTGCTGGTTCCAGCACCATCCGTTCTTACTCCAGATGTTACAGGCCCGCTGTCCATATGTTTCAAGGTGGGATCAGCAGGTTTACATAGTAATATTAAACTAATTAATCATAAGCTGATGCTTTAGCAGCTCCAGGACCCAAAGTAGGCTTGGGATTACAGACATAAATGATACATATGCTCTTATTAAGCTGGAAAGAGGTAAGGTAGATCTCTCTCCATTACCTTGGTACAAGCTCTATTTTCTTACTGATAATGAACATCATTCCCAGAACCACTAAAAGCTATATGGGAAAATCTATAAAGAATTTCTTATAGCTCTTTTTGAGTGTGACAAAATAAAAACTATAAGTTGCAGGACACAAGACAAAAATGAGAAAAGGAGTCCAGCAGAGTGAGAATCAACGCCTGGTTCTGTCTCATTTGGTCCCTTTGGAACTCTGAACATGTCACACAACTGATTTAACAAACATTAAGAATCAACTAAGTGAAGTCAAGACATATTTATGCTCTGTTTTTATTTTCTAAGAATAAAATGACATTTTTGCATGAGTTTGTCTTCTGAAAAACTTTAAATGAAGTATGTTTACAGTTTGCACACCTTTTAAGAGCAATCGTCGCTAAGACCTTCCTGTTTTGCTATTTCCAAATTGCACTCTGCTTTTCTAAAAAAACGAAAGCTTTACTAAACTCAAAAGAGATGAGAAAATATGAGGCTGTTAAATGTTGACTGTACATGTCCTGGCCACATCTATTAAATACTTTAAATAAGTGTAATAAATTTAATTTTTCATTAAAAACACTAAATCTGTTAACATTAAAGATATCACCCAACTACTCAAAGTTTTCAAAGTGGAGTAGAAACTACAATCAGTTTTTGTTCCTCAATAAGCATGAGGGTTGGAGTATGAGTCACGTGCTCAGGCACTGGCCTGGTATATGCAGAGCTGTGGGTTCACTCCCATCACTGATTAAAAAAAAAAAAAAAAACTGGATAAAAAATAGGAGGCTGAACATAAATTCTACTAGCTCTATAGCCTATAGAGAGGTGATATTTTGGTTATTAGCTGGTTAGAGAGAGAACCTCCTGTATTTATATTGAAGGACACGATTATCCCTGATAAGTAATACATATGTTCTAATTAGGGCTGTATTTTAAACCAGCTTTTATATGCCTAAGAAAATTGAGATTGAAAAAAGACTTCTGAGAGCTATCCACTGTCTCACATAGCTGGTGCAGAACTTCAGCTCATAATACTCCGGTGTGTGTCCCAGTGTGCACTGTGTTGATCTCACTTGATGCAATACTAAGTGGTTTCCTGGGCATGTTGGCCCTTGGCCAGCCATTAACCTTTGTTCCCTCCTTAACTTTGGACTTAGGGTCAAAGGCTCTAGGATTTGTCAAAAGAATTTAGTCCTTTTTAGAAAAGTGGCCCTTACGTGGTATTAAGGCTTTGCCTTTGTGATGATTAGATAGGCAGGTCATTACTTCCATAAACATAGTAACCATGAAGATGTCATGACTCCATTAACTGGTGCAGGATTAAGACCCATGCCTGGGACTTATTCCCTGTAGGGATGAAACAGATCTCTTATGGCTTTCTGCTGCCTCTAGAAACAAAACAAGTCATGCTGTCCCTAGAGCATAAAATGAAGGGCCCCATACCCAGCCTGTGGAGGAAGGTCCTTCCCCACCTGGCAGTCCTGTCAGAGAGAAGCAGAAGACTTAGTCCCCTTGCATGAGGACAAGACAGTTCAACTATGAGTGCTCTGGATGTGCTAATCACATGCCAAGCAGTGGAAGTGTCTCAAGAAGTCTGGTTCAAGACTCTCCATTGTCTATTTTTCTAGCTTTAAGGAATGGAAGGACAGTGTTACCAGCGGGGTCTGAATTCTCAGTTCTCTCTGGTCAAGGAAAACCTTGTAGATAACTCACAGCTCTAGTCCCTTAACTCCTTTTAGGGATCTAGTAATCGGGGCAGGCTGGCAGTGTTGGGCTAGCAAACATGTGATGTGCCTTATGGAAGGTAAGTATTCCCAGGAACAGTAAGGGACACTGCTCTGTGCTCTCTGAAACAGGCTGGGGCTTTGACTCTTTCTGGTGCTTCTAGTCGGAATAGTTGACACACTTATTATTGTGCTTTTATTAATACTTTGATTTGGTTTGTACAGGTTGGTGGATAATGCTATTCTTCTGAAACTGGATCAGGAAAGACAATGCCATCATCACACTAATAGTGTGATAGGCAACTGACTGAATGCTTTGTGTTGTTTCATGTAACACACAGCATCTGATCAGTGGGGGGGTCTGTGACCACAGGAGTAGGAAGTTTGTCCCAGTTTTTAGAAGAAAGGTAAATGGGAGTCAAATAATGCACACTCCTGGCAATGATCTTCTCTAGCAAGCAGCACCTGACACAGTTTAAGGTTACTAAAAATCATAGCTTGTTTTGATAACTAGTGTCTCCTCAGAGTATACCACAAAAAAAAAAAACCAAACAAACAAACAAACAGAAAAACCTAATTTACAGTGTAATCTCCTTTCTTGCTGGCTGTGTCTCAAAGACAAGCATGACTCTCAGTGTTCTCTAAAAGTGATAGAACCATCACACAAAATGGCAGCCCAGCAATGCCATTTATTTCTACTGACCAAGCACCCTATTTGTTTACTCACTTGGTCAGGCTCTTTAGCATACCTTTTTCTCTTTTAAGTTGGTGGACTATCCCTGCCACTTGCCTTTCACAGTGGCTGTCTTTGTTCCCAGGGTCACTTCAGGACCTGACGTTTCCCTTGGGTTCTACATTAAGAATATGAATAACATGATGACCTTGGTGGTGTAGCTTGCCTGGGTGTCCTGGTGGCATTCTGCACAGGAGCTGGAGGGAAGAGCTTGAGCAAAGGCATGAATCAGCTTCCTGTTATCTCTATTGTGCAGGGTATTGCCTGCCATTTTCTGTGACTTGTAACTACTTATTAATTTTAGCGCCACAGCCCCTGCTCACTGAAGAAGGGATGTGAGAGCATTTTCTATGGTTGTCTCCGGAATAGGACGCTAAGCTCTGGTCTTTTTTGTTTGAATTTAGTGTTCCTTAGTTGTCTCAGGCTTAGGGTAGAGGGGATCTTGGAGAACTGCCAGCATCCCCATTCCCTGAGACGTGGGGAGTCCCTTCCCACTGCCTCTGTTGGTGGCTCAAATCCTTCTCTTTGTGTATCCTCAATGACTTGCTTCTCTGTCTGTGAAAGGACATGTTTAATTTTGCTTTAAATTGTAGTCGTTTGAGGGTTTGTCTTACGTGGTGAACCCTGAGGTGTTCAGGGACTCTGTCCCACTCTTTGATCTCTCACAGCCCCTAACTACCCCGCTCTCTATGAATACTTGAACGAGTGACAAGCTGTTAACAGTCTCCTGAGGTGGCCACAGTGGGACATCTGTAATACCTAGAAAGTTCTGTGTTCCCTGGGTAGAAGAAAAATGAAAACAGGCACAGTTTCAAAGATAATGAATGTCCTACTCTTCCTGCTTTCCTTGTACCCTATGTGACCGAAGGGCTCCCCTCCAAGACAGGAAAACATACTGTAGAGAGATCTGTATAAATAGGAGGAAAGGAACAGTCCAGGGTTGGAACCCAGTTGGGAGAACAGCTTTTTGAGGCATTATCAGTGTTCCATCTACTTTCCCATGGGTACCCTGGTGTCATCTGCCATAGCTTCCTGTGTTTCTCTGTAGTGCTGGCTCTCTGGCCTCTGGGTATGGTTGCCTGTGAGAGGTCAGTCTTCAAACGCTAGAATTGCCCTCGGTGGGGGATAGGGGACTTAACCACTGAGCAGTGGGGCTTACTGTGCCAATAGCTCAGCTTCTGCCCCTGTCAGCAAGGTCACTAGGAGGTGCATTTCCTAGTTTCTTCAAAGGCCTCTAGAGAGACTGAACTCAACTGCTCATGGCTCTAACCCATTGATACATGCACCCCTGTCCATCCTGGCCATGACTCCCTTTCCCTGGCTGTGTTTCCTGGGAGAGTGTCCAAGCCAAGTGTTTTCCTTATGTCTCTATGCCAAGGTCTGTTTCATGATGAACCCAGACAAAAACAATGGCAGAAGCAGGAACTTTGGGAGGACTTCAGTGCTATCCCCTGGAAGACTAAACTATCAAAACCAGCACTACCCCCCACTTCCCTCTTCTAATTCAAAGTGTAAGGTTACTTTTTTTCCCTGACAGCTCTATCAATAGTCTAATTTTCCAGTGTTCTAACTCATCAAATGATGTTGATAATGATCCATAATTCTGTAAAGGATGGTTGTTACATGTGACAACAGCCAGAGATATTCTAGCTGTCTCCAGTATATGTACAAAGGGGCTCAGACCACACTAAAACAGAGATGGAGCTCAGAGGCCATTAGACATCAGAATAGATTTGTGCTTGTGTGCCTCACTTAACCTGTAAACTTCCACAGAGACCTTTTAAATTAAAAGAGACCTTATCAGCCTGGGCCAGCTCTGGGATGGAGTGTGTGGAGGTTGGGGACAGCTGAGATGAATGGGGACTGTGGGAAAGGAAAATAAAGGAACCTTCATTAAGCCTTCCCCAGTGTTAATGAACTACAGCGCAGCTCACAGAGCCCAGAGAAAATGCTGCCACTAAGGAATATTTATCATCTAAGAAGATTTGTAACAAAGAGCGAGAGTGTGAATAACCTGGCTCCTGGTCCTCTGGGCATCATGTGTGCAGAAGAGTTCCCCAAGGAAGCCATATTACATGGCTGCTTTGATAGACAATTAATAGGAGAGAGCTGTTAAAAATAACCAAGATCACCATGGTGCTGCGTTGGTGGGGTTTTCTTTTGTCTTCTTCCTTCCTGGAGAGCTCTTTGCTGGCCTACTAGGAAACAGCATACATGTTCACGAGTCAGAAATGGGAATAGATATAAACAAAACACGATATGAAAGCAGACAGCAGGTCAAGGAAGTTCCTGCAGATGCATTTAGGAACACCCCTGGTGCTGTTTGGAATCAAGTAGGGAAATGTCCCCAAGTCACACAGCAAGAAGAAGGGGGCCCAAGATCTTACTTTTAGAGTGGCAAAAATACTGTGGCCCCTAAAATTCTGTCTTTATGAACACCCTGGCTAGTGGCTCATACCTCAGGTCTTGTAGCGAGAATGAGAAGACAGGGAGGAGGGACGGACACCTTTGACTGGTGATGAGAAGCTGTCTTCTCTATGTCTTTACCCTCTTGCCATATTGTAGGGGACAGTTATGCCTGGGTACAGCTCTCTCTAGAGTAAGAGAGATGTCCCATGATCCACTACTTCCAAAGAGTATTCTGTAGAGAGTAGCTTCATTGGCTGTGAGGATTTCATAAGAGTTCAATAAAGTGATTGCATTGATGTGTGCTAGTCTTTGGTATACAATCTGTGTTGGTTGTCAGGTTGAAATAGCTCTACAGAAGGACTTTCCTGGGGCCTATTATAGATACAGATACCAAGCCTGTCCCAGTCTCTTAGGCTTTTGGGTTTGGGCGCTCCACTTCTCCAGATGCCCATCTCCCCACAATGACCAATGATGCCTACCTTTTCAATCTGCTCCCACTAAGTGTTTGCTTTGCCTTGCCTCCTAGAATGCCTATGTCAACATCAACCGCATCATGTCTGTTGCTTCCCGCCTCTCAGAGGCTGGCCATTACGCCTCCCAGCAGATCAAGCAGATCTCCACGCAGCTAGACCAAGAGTGGAAGAGCTTTGCTGCCGCCCTAGATGAACGAAGCACCATCCTGGCCATGTCTGCAGTGTTCCACCAGAAGGCAGAGCAGGTAAGACACACAGACCTGTGGCTGATGGTAGTAGGCATGTAAGAGCAGGGCACTGCAGAGTAGGAACACACATGTATAGTCTCTATAGACAACCCTAAGATCCTGCTGAATAGCTTCAGTAAAAGACACACACATGCATACACACACACAGAGCATTGGTAACTTATGGCTTTACTTTTCATGTAAACAGGAGAGCACTCAGTGGTAGGTAGGTAGGTGTGTGTGTGTGTGTGTGTGTGTGTGTGTGTGTGTGTGTGTTGGCTATCTGATTAATGTACTCTGAACAGAAATAAAAGGAATGAAAGAAGAGTGACAACTTAAAAGCTGAAAGCAGAGGAAACTAATTTTACATGAATCATTTGTTAGGTATTTGCTGTGGATAATAGTAAATTAGCAATGATGCAATGAGTACAAATAATGGTCACTGTTCCTACATGTGTAGCTATATGAGCCCATTTTACAAAGAGGAACCCTGAAACTCAGAGCACATGACCTGCTGAAGATCCTGTGGTGTGTCAGGTCCTGGCTCAAACCAGCTCCTGGAGAATGAGTTGTCAGTTTTTTCAGATATTTTGTGAGTTAATTGTTCAACATTGCCATATGTTAAAAGCATACTCAAAAACTCATCACTTTCTGATTACTACATCTTACTATAATCTATGTTCTTGTGGTTATTTTTATATTTTCTATAATGGAAACACTATAGAGTTGTAAACTACTGGTCATCCCTTCCCACATTCAGTAATGTCACATTGGTGGACTGAAGTATTTAAAAGTAAGGATTTTACACCTTGGAGTTTACCAAATGCTGCAAGTCAGGGCTAGATGATCTACTGTAGAGTCTTGAGAAAATGGAAGGGTATAAATTTACAGTTACAATGTGAGTATCACATAAGATCCAGGAATACTGTTCCAGTATTCACACTCCCATCCCTGAGGGGCAAGCTTTGGCCTTCTCCTTAACATAAGGAAACATCACAGTGTTGTGTTGGAATGATTTAAGCTTGTCACTACCAACCATAGGTTGGCTGTGAACTCAAGAGTTTATCAAAAGTACCAGTGAGAATGAATTGGATGCAGGAAGCTACAGTGTAGGGCATTGTGTATGCTATTCTCTGTGATCTGTAGGTTACACGTTGTTTATATTAATAAAATTTGTAGTGTGCTCACGTATATGAATACACACACACACACACACACACACACACACACACACACACACGTACTAATCGTTAAACATTTTTTTCACATCCTCTGCTAAAATCGCACAGTCTCTGGGCTGTTGAGATTTCAAGCCAGAAGTGTCTAACATTAGATACCCATGGTCTCCTAATTATCTTTTGTGGTGTTCTTGTCAGGTAACCCACAGGTAAAGGAGTTTCAGACACATAGTCTTGCCTTAAATCCCTCCCCCTAAACAGTTTTACAGGGGAGGCAAGAACATGGAACCATTGAGGGAGTCTTGACAGTGAGGCCAGACACCAGGGTCTGTACCCAGCCCCCTACTTCTCACCTTTCAGACATGTCAGCCCCACCATTCTAAGCATTCTAAGCTCCTTTTCTCTTCTCTAGTGTGAGCCTAATTATCCGTCTCACAGGGCTATTGGGAGGAGATGGGCTGTGATAGGTGGGCCTTGTGAGCTGACTAATGTACTTACAGCCGGACGCTACTGGCCCAGCATCCTTTTATCTTTTCACCTGTGTTTAGTTCCATCCTTAGCTGTCCCCCACTCTCAAGTAAATACTTGCTGTAAATCAAGACCATGGCCCTACACATTGAGAGGGACCTAGCCACATTTTTTAACTAAGCAGTGGCTGGTTCCTGCTTAGGATCCTAAGGACATTGCTGTCCAGTCTGACTGTCTTCAGCTCTATTGCTTTCTCAGTTTGTTCTGGGTTTATCTAGTTATCAAGGAAGACCTGGTCCTTCCCTCTGTCTTTGGCTTCCTTGCTTTAGGCTGACCACTGTTTGGGACCTGCTGCAGGATACCTATAATTGAAACAGGGAGGTCCCTCTAGCCTCAGGTGATACTAGAAGGTCAAGTTCCTCCCCAGTTCCTCTGTGACACAATAACCCAGCAGGAAGCTTCCCAGTATTTCCCATAGACACTGGCTAGTACCTGGCAGTTCTAGAATTGCAAAGAGACACCAAGGACACAGAATGTAAAACCAAGTGTAGCAGCCACCAGGCTGGGGGCTAAGAACCAACAGACATCAGGACAAGTGGTCCCATACTTGCAGAGGAAAATACAGGGCCAGAACTGAGAGGAACTGCTGTGATGTTTTCTGACTTGGATTGGTTTGGCTCCAAAACACGTTTATTTTTATCTATTTTAGTCTAGTTTCCTCAGGTGTTAACAGTCTTTCAAGGGAAGTCATAAACCATGTTTCTCTTTAGCTGGGGAGAAAAAGAAGGGAAGGCAGGAAGGAAGGAAGGAAGGCAGGCAGGAAGGCAGGAAGGAAGGAAGGAAGGAAGGAAGGAAGGAAGGAAGGAAGGAAGGAAGGAAGGATTCATTCAAGGCTAATTTTTATGGGTTTATTTAGGCAGTTCTTTATTGTCCTCGTATGGGCTATTCTAGGCAATGAGATAATAAGGTATTTAGGCAATTAATTTAAATGGAGCTGTGCAGCCAGGCGAGGGAATCACAGGCAGTAAGTACCATTCCAGACTGTTGGGTGAAGAATTATTTGCATTTTAAAGGTGTATTTTCCCACCCAATAAATCTAAGTGGTTTTTAGATAGCTCACCCTTTGTACAGGGAGACCCATAGTTTTCTACAGCTGTTAATTTTAATTTTCTAATAATTTGATGTCTACTAAGGTCTGTCTCTACATCACATCCCAGGAGCCACTGTTACTATAGGAGTGGCACAGTCTGCCCTACTATGTTCCTCCGTGTTCAGCCCTCAGTAGCATGGCTCAAATGAAAGTCCTGTTGAGCCTTACTCTGCATATCCTATAGGAGGTCCCAAGAACACTCTTGGGGTGTTCTTTGCCACTCCCCACAATTCCCTGTGCACAGGGAGCACAGACTCACCAACTCTCATTGCATTCCATTCAACCCCTCTCATATGCCCAAATGTGCCCTCGTGCTCACTATCTATGGGCTATAGTGGGCTGTATAGGTGCCTGTACTTCGCAGATGTTGCATGGGCATACACTATTGAACATCTAGATGCCTGGCCCTGCCCCATTCTTACAGAAACTGTATTTTCCAAATGTCTCCTTGGCTGAACTGTGTAGAAGGGACTACTCCAGCCTTCTGTAGGTATTTCTGAAGTACTACAATCTCCCATCATTGTTCCCAAGGTGTCTGACCCTGTCTACTGTTAAATTTACTCCTTCCTTGCCCAGTGCGCATACTCACTCACATGGCATCTCTTCCCAGTTTCTGTCAGGAGTGGATGCCTGGTGCAAGATGTGCAGTGAAGGTGGTCTTCCCTCCGAGATGCAGGACCTGGAGCTGGCAATCCACCACCACCAGTCCTTGTATGAGCAGGTGACCCAGGCCTACACAGAGGTAAGGACCTGAGGGACAGCCATGTGTGTGCGTGTGTACGTGTGTGCATGTGTGCGTGCATGCGTGTGTACTAGTGTGTGTGTGTGTGTGTGTGTGTGTGTGTGTGTGTGTGTGTGTGTGTGTTGGGTAAGGGGTGGGGGTTGGAGCACTGCTGTGTGTGCTGTGAAATGATCTGGGTTGGATTTTAAGGAAAGGAAGTTCTCTTCTTTCCAGAAGTCTCTTTAGGGACCTTGTCTGTGAGCTCTGGAGTCCCTAGTCAGGGGGCAGGTGTAGTTTGAGCTTTCACCACGCCCACTCTGGTGTGTTCCTCCCCTTCACATGTACCTAGACACCTTGTGTGGACAGTGACTGTTCCTGAGGGAGAGAGGATGTGAGGAAGCAAGGCTGACTCTTCTGAGTTTGCCTTCCTATTGGTAAAAGAATGTGTGACACCTGTGCTCAGACCCCCCCTTTAATAATAATAATAATAAAAAAAAGCAGTTCACTGAACAATACCCTTTTATTCCTGAAAGGGCCAGACAAAATTCCAAAGTGTGCAGGAGTAGGAAGCCACCATTCATGCAAAGGGCAAACTGATAGGCCCTTCCAGTTTAAAAAAAAAAAAAAAAAAAATCAAAGGCAGGGGATGTTGAAGGGTAGAATGGGAATTTTGTGTGGTACTCTCAAAGGGGCCACATGTACACATGTGTGGAAAAACACAAGTATGAATGTTTGCTAACTAGTGTGGGTTCCAAGGAAAAGTTTTAGTGAAAGAGATGGGAAGGTTAGGAAGACAGGTAAGAGATAGTTGATCTCCGATCTGACTGGCCTGGCTCCTCTGGGACAAGGTCAGTGAGAAGGTTCATCGCAATGGCTTCCCAGAATGCCTGCATCTGTTTGCCCTGAGGTGGCTGTTGAAGATGCAGTCTTCAGATTTTTTCTCTAGACTGGAAAAGAATGTCAGAATCTAGGGATTATCACCTACATTCCAGTAACAGTTGCTCCAGGTAAATTTTCATGGTCAAAAGGTGGCTCTGCCACAGTGAAGACAGTTTGAAATGTGGGCCCCCTTGCTTGTTAGCTGTGGAACCCAATTAAATAGCAGGTTCTTCCGCTGAGTGAAGCTCATAATGTGTGTCATGTGCCTGGGTGAGGCCTGACAGTGGTGAGGACTAAATACGGTGAATTGTTTTCTCAGGACAAGATACACACAGGGTACTTTTAAGCTAAATCAAATATGCAGTTCTGATCCAGATGGTCCCAAAGCTTATGACAGAGCTGTGCCTCTACCCATGGCCCACAGGTCTCTAAGTTACTCTCATAAAGTACAAAACAGAGAGCAGATGAGGTTGGTACCTGTACACTATGCATTCATAGGTGTGAGGTCGAGGGGGCATTCACACATGGACAAACTGCCTCCCCATCTTCTCCTGGAGCTGGGATGTTCCTCTAAGACTCTACAGTTGTGAAGACAGAGGCACAGAGGTGAATCTTGTGTTAATTTGAATTTCTGGCACTTGGTCTACTGTCTTCAGCACCCAGCCCTGTACAGAGTATCAGGATACAGTATTTGTTCAGGGTTCGCCATGGGTAACTGTCCTGCCTTTAGCCCTAGGATGTCATCTGTTCACATCTCTGGAGGGTATATCTGTATCATCTATAAACTGCCTACCCATCAGCAATTAACTGAGGAGGGGGGGCTGGCAGGGCTGGCCAGGGGTGATGCTTTCCTCTTTTGCCTTAGCCTAATTCTACCATATCACTACTTTTAGCCCCAACAAATCTTTAACCCTCATAAGAAGAATGTAGCTGCTTTTATGTTCTGGAGTTCCACCTAAGACTGTGGAGATGTATGGGGGCAGCTCCTGGCTCATCATGTAGACAATAGGGAAACACACCTCTTCCTGCCTTCCCAATAGACAAGAAGGCCATTTCAACACAACTCTTACTTCAACTTTGATTCTAATTAAATTAGTTTGGAATTGTAAAATTCCTGTCAGTTTTTCCAGTATCCACTTTTTCAAGAGGGAGAGGCATACGTTCAATGGGAACTCTGGTTCAGCATTGGTGTTGGTCCTATAAGGCCACTTGCCAGAATGAGAAGTGCCAGTGATTGTGGCAGGGTACCAGGGACAGGAATGACAGTGACACAGGACCGGCTGCCACCAGGGTGTGGAGTTGGAGGGTCCAGCAACGTGAGTAGTGTGTCTCTACCCTATTCTGCATATTCTAGAAAGATCCATTTCAAGAAAAACAAGGTGGTTACATAAAGGGGAGAAGAATGGGTGGAAGAACCAGTAAAGATCAAAGAAAGAAAATGAAAAGAAAGAAAAAAACGTAGCGGGAGAGGTGGTAGAGAAGAAGATAAAATGATAGCGCGTGCTATGTGCTGGGTCCTGTGTACTCTGATATGCCAACTCGTTAATACCCTCTCTGCAGTGTATGCCCTTGGCATTCTCCTTTTACAGACAAGAATACTGAGGGCCAATGCCGCTGTTAGTATATTTAGAAGCTTGTAGCCAAGCAGAGGAAGCTAAGGAAGAGAACGTTGATCTGCCAGCCAATGTAGTCAGAGAGTCATTCAAAATATTCATGAAACATCTACTATGGCAGGCACTATTGTGGACATCAGGGAAAGGGCCAAGAACAAGGCAGACAGGCAGACTTCCTGCCCTGTGCAGTCATCTGTACTTGGAGATGGGAAAGAGGCTTTCACACACAAGTGGCCCATGATCCTACAGCTCCTCTCACCCTTAACCCTGGGTGTTCTGTTCTTCTCTAGACTGTAGACACCTTGGCTGACACAGTCCTTGGTTGTGATGAACTTGGTGAGGCCTGAGGCTGTCAGGCAGATTCTTCTTGCCTCCCTTGACCAGGGCTCTTGACCTGAACATCCTTCCTTCCTGCAGGTCAGCCAGGATGGCAAAGCGCTGCTGGATGTTCTGCAGCGTCCCCTGAGTCCTGGGAACTCTGAGTCTCTCACAGCCACAGCCAACTACTCCAAAGCAGTACACCAGGTGCTGGATGTGGTACATGAGGTGCTGCACCACCAGCGACGGCTCGAGAGCATCTGGCAGCACCGCAAGGTGCGGCTGCACCAGCGACTGCAGCTGTGTGTCTTCCAGCAGGATGTGCAACAGGTAACAGGCTCCATGACCCGCGTCCCATCCGCCGTCTCAGGATGCTGACAGCTCGAACCCTGACCTGGTTACCAGGCTCGAGGAGGGAACACTGCAGCTCAGCCCTCAGCTGTTTCTTCATACACTGCAGGAGAGGGAAACAAGACAAAACAAATGGCCTTGTTAATGGCATGCATCTTGCTGAGCAACTCTAAGTAGTGTTGGGGAGGAGGCTTGACTTCAGTAGCAATGACTTGTAGTCGGGTAACCCATGTCCTTGTCATGGAGACAGGGAGACAACTCTGGTGTTGCAGGGTCATCTGAGCATTGCTAGAGAGAGACTCTACATAAAGTGAACTCATTTCTTGATCAAGGATGAGATGAATTGACGGGGGGGGGGGGGGCATAGGGGCTTTTGTGATTTATTGACAAAGCTGGACCTTTGAAACTTCTGTAAAGCAAGGCCGTCAATCCCTGCACATGGCATGGTCAGAGGTTGCTTTGGCTTTGCCTGCCCTTTTGTATTATTCTGCTAGTCCTTCTCGTCCATCACTGCAGATCATAATGAAATGATTGTTTCTGACTGTAACAGTATAGCCATGCCATAAGTGTCCATTCAGAGGAAATCACCCATTCTTTCCCACTTATGCTTTCTGTTAACCTGTCTTTAGGAAGCTGGGAGCTTTGCCCAGAGGAGTCATACCCTGAGTAGGGGAAGTTGGATAGGACCTGGACCCAAGATCAGGGCCAAGGTCATCTCCCTCTCACTGAATCGGGGATGCAGGGTGAGACATTGGGTGCAAATACCTGCTGTCAGACTGCTGTCACCATGGCCACTGTGGGATTTCAGGACTCTATACCAGAAGTGCCAGCTCGCTCTCCTTCCATTCTCCGGTGGGAGTATAATCCAGAAAGAGCAAGATAGCATGAGTGAGTGAGAGCCTGGTCCCATGTCTTCACAGCTGCTCTTAGCAGGAGCCTGGCACTGGGTGCCCAAGGCAGACAGGCAGGATGGGGATCATCCTTAACCATTGTTACACATTCTGGGAGTCAGCATGGGTACAGGTACCCTCGGGCTTGGTTTTCCTTCTTGGGCTCTCCTAACTCCCTTGTGGCACCCCTTCCTGACTGCCATGTGATAGAGTCATCATGAGGATAGGCAGTCCCCAAGGGTGAGCACAGCTGATGTGTCAATCATCTGTGAGACTTGGGGCCTGCAGGAAGAGAGAAGCAGACAAGTCAGCCATGCCATCTGGAGCTGTCCAGATAAATTCATCACCCGGAGCTCAGAGACCATGGAGGCTGACTGGCCTGCAAGTGAGGCAGATGAGTGAGGAACCAGCCCCATAGGGACAAGAGAGGGGTGTGACTACTTCCATAAACTCTCTTTGCCTTGCCAAGATAATATTGGCCACCAGTACAAGTGGAATAGTGCACTGGTCTCCTCATCACCCTCCTGCTGTGACAGAGGCAGGCCTCTGGAGAGCTGTGGGAGGGCTATGTGAAGGGAAGCATGCCACACTTGGATTCTCACAGATCTGTAGTCATCAGACTTTCTTATGACCAAATGGTATCTATACTATCGGGAAGAAAGATGCAATAAAGATGCATATATGGCTATTCTGTGACATCTTAAAAATACGTGTCTTGGTTTATCATATTGTTGGTGCAGTGAGTGAAAAAGTAGAAGATAGATTAGGGGTGAGTGTAATGGGGCTTAGATATTTCTTGAACACTGAATTCTCAGAATGGTCATCTTTTTTTTTTTTAAGGTAAGTACATGTGACTTTTGAGAGACTAACTGTTCACTCATCATCCCACTTGCTTCATCGTTTGCCCACTAGTTTATTCTCTGTACATATAGATATGTATGTAGGTCAGAACAATTCATTGCCATGTCTCAATTGCTTACCAGTCATTAGTGCCTGGTGATTTATCTGGACTGTATTTCAAAAGGCAGCTGAACTCACATGCTTGAGGGTTGGAGTGATGAATGCAGTCCTTGGTCTCTTGACTCCCAACCTTGCATGAGCCATCCTAGTTTGGGGACATAGACCACACAAGTTATTTCCCTGCTTCAGCCTTGTGTGGAAGAGTGTGCCTATACTCCTAACACTTAAGATGAGGGATTTAAGGTCATCTGAGGCTACATAGTGAGTTCAAGGCCAGCATGAGCTATATGAGGCTATGTCTCCAGAAACAAAATCTTGATAACATACTCACCATTGAATCCCACCATCATTTAAAAACTCTGTGGGTCTCAAGAATGGAGATTTCTTTCTTTCTGAGTTCCTTATAGCTTTTAGCTGTGTCTACATGAAGCTGGGGTTCTCTTCATGCTCGGTGAATCAACCAGGAATTATTAGAGGACCCCCTCCACCTGCTTTTGTTGAGTGAATACTTATTCCTCCTTCACCCATGCAGTGGTTGTTTTATTGGTGAATATTATATTCACTCAAGTGGGCTGACTTGAGGTTCCTGGTGTTCCTGGTCCAGGCTGAGGACACAGGGGACACAATCTCGGTGTTCATGCATCCTGTGATGCTCACTGATTAGTCAAGAAGTTTAGGGTCTCTTTTCCATGGGCCCAGAACTAAGTTAATTACTATTGAGTTAATTAGAATGATATAAGAAAATACAAAGAACAAGTCTACCAGAGCATCGAAGTCAACATGTGGGGTAATTGGGTATTCATGGAACAGTTTCAGGAAAAGATGTGAGAAGCCAGGATTGGTGTCTTAAAGCAAGAAAGAGTTCTTTGAACCCAACCCATGGTCTGGACCCAAGATACCTAAGCACATTTAAGATGTTTTCTTGGTAGTGTGCATGGAAAGCTCATGTGCAGATATCATCAGTGAGCCAGAGCAATGCAGAATGACAGACACCAGCACAGGTCAGGAGTCAATAAACCCTGTTTTGAACATGTCTTACTGCTGTGACCAGCAGGACATAGACAAACTGCTGCATCTCATGATGCTTCCGGGTTTTGTTTTTTCCCACCTCTAAATCAGGACCAATACAATAGTACCTTCCTCATGACACAGAATGCAGACACAGTGCCTGGCTGGAACATAGTCACATTCTCTCTCCATGGTTCTTGGGTGCCCCCTGGTGCTTGTGCTGTTGGGGACTCCACAGAATCATTCACCATGTGGGTTGTCTGATAAGGATTTCATTTCATTCCGTGATTAAATCTAAAAGTTCTCAATGCCTGAAAATACAACCAGTAAAACTTACTATACAGTTGAGAGAATTGAGTCCCAGAGATGTATAGTGACTTGGTCATAACCACACAACTAGTTAATGATAGTGCCAGGACCAGAAAGTAGACCTGATCCATATTCCAGGTGTCCTAGGAAAAATCTCAGGAAAGACACACAGAGACATAAGGTAAGACTATGGGAAACAGAAAGGTGCACATTATTCAGAGGAAGACAGACCACATACCCCAGGCAGAGGCAGAGACAGAGAAAGACAATGAGTAAAGAAAGAGGGAAGCAGACTTAAAGATGAAAGGCATTCAAACTGGTGTGACAAGCATGTAAAAGCAGATACAGACAAAAGAAAGACCCGGGACCCCCCATCCCCAGCACACGCATGCAATGGAAGGATGGAGAGCAAGCCAACCTCTGCCTGTCTGACATCCTGCCCCAGCACCATTTCTGGAGATAGATCCTGTCCAGGTCAGAATATTTGGAATAAGAGAGAAGCAGAGACATATAACCCAAAGCTGTCAGTGAAAGAGATTCCATTTGAACACCTGCTTCCCCACTGGCCTGCCTCCCCCTCTTGGTTCTGACAGGTGTGTTTTCAGCTTTCCTTCTCCCTGCTGGGTTGGGTGAATGTTGGAAATTCATCTTAAAGGCACAACTGGAATTGGATTCATTAAACTGAATAAAGGGGAAGACGCCTGCTGTACAATCAGTGTGGAATATTTTTCAGTCTTTTTTCAGCTTAGTGTAGAACACTATTAGTAACAGCAATAAAATCTCCCGATAGCATCACCCATTCTTCACCCTGTGCCTTTTATGGTCCTGTAACTTCTCTGCTTCCCATGTGTGTAAAAGACTGGTTCCAAGCCCATGTAGACCTCATACGGTTGGAAAGAACAAGGAGTAACTAGACATTTGCTCGTTCTGGGAGAAGTAAATTGCTTGTGTGTTTTCTTAGTCGGTGTTTTGGGAGCACCACAGCAGGTCATCCTGCTCTGCCTCCCCTTCTTCCACGCCTGTGATTTGTTTTGTATGATGTTTATAATATAAAGTACTTTTAGAATGTCTACTGTATGCTAGTCCCTGTGCTAGAAGTTTGAAGCCCCTGCACCTGAAAGCAGACATATGTACCCTATGACTTACTAGTGACACACAGCTGGCTGACTAGGTTCAGGCCAAAGAGTAATGACCGGTGGAATCCAGCATAGAGTTCCCATTGGTGGGAGAGAGGGTTGCACTGATCCTTGATGCATAAGAGCTTGAAGCATCATTCTTAGGAAGGTCAGAGTGCAGAGAGCTAAGCTACATAAGTGCATGCATACATACATAAATACATGCATACATACATAATTCAGAGATATCAGCTATATATGTGCATATATATGTATATACATACATACATACATACATAATTCAGAGAGGTAAGCTATATACATGCATGCATGCAGGCGGGCAGAGCAGGAATAGGAAGTCTGGCTGAATGCCCACTGCTGGCTGGGAGATGGGTCTGTTCACAATGGTGTGAATGGGGCACTGGCACATTTGAGGCCTCCCCTAAAAAGACCATCTTGTTCTTAAGCAATCCACTCCTATAAGCTAGCAGGGGAGTGGCAGTAAGATTTAGCTTGCTTGGTAGCAACGTTCTGAATTGATGGAAAGTACTATTAGAACCAAACTTGCTGAACGGCAAAGGAATCTTCCTACATTAATTTTCCTGGTGCCTCATGTGGAAAATTATAGACTTTACTTTATTGACTTTGTTTGCAAAAGAAAAAAATGCCCAAAAGAGATTTGTGAGTATTTAATTCCAGATAATCAGTCATTTACTAATTGTAGTGACTACAGCTCTTTAATCAGACTAAACCAGTTTGGCTGTTGAAGAATCCATTTGGCATTGTTATGTAATAAAAGGTGTGCATTGCAGGCTGCTTTGATCAGCAATAACAACAAAAAAAAATGATGAGTTGAAAACTAATTTTTCACACCTTTAATCCCAGCACTCAGGAGGCAGAAAGATCTCTGTGAATTCAAGGCCAGCCTGGTCTACAGAGTGAGTTTTAGGTCAGCCAGGGCTACACAGAGTAACCCTGTCTTGGGGAGGGGGAGAAGATGAAGAAGCATAAAAAGCTTGCATACCTCATGCAAACAATCAGATCTTAGGATACTCATATGAGGAACCATCTTCAAGCTTTGAAATGAACTATTTTTCTAGTAAGAATGTTGGGAAGAAATTCAAACATCAAAGAAAAGATTAGTTCCAACTTTGGGGACTAAATTGCCTATAAAAGCTACATTGTTCAGAGCTCAGAATTCACCAGCTGTGTGAGGAAATATGATTGGGCACCTAATCCCTTCACTTGCCTTTTCCTATTTAATTTCACAGCACCATGAGGCAGGTGGCAGTTTGGTCTCCATCTTTCTGAGAACGAGACTCAGGCATAGAAAGGTTAAGTATACTCGCTTCTGATCCAATACCTGGAGGCAGAGCATAGCATCAAACCCAAGAACCCAAGTCTACAGGACATCAGAGCTCATGCTGTTAGCCTGTCTGCTCGGGGATGGGAATAAGACACAGCCCTAGGCCAAGGGATTGTCATTTAGTGCTAGAATGTCACTAATCAGACAGCCCTGGTAGAGGTTTTGGTTCCACAGGATGAAGTTTTCCCAATGCTATGTTGCCTCAGATTGACCCTCAAACTGTACCACAAAAACAGACACTTTTCCTTGTGTCCCATCATTGAAGAATTCCTCTTAACAGCCATTTATCTCTAAAACAAATCGCCCCCGAATACCCTGTCCCAGTTCTCATTTTTCAGTCAGAGATGTTAACTCAGCTTTGGTGAGGCTTTCCTTTGTAGCATATATTTGAATAATACCCACTTGCCTGTGGCAGTAATTAGCCGTTTAAAATTTCTCACTTAAATTTTTAATGGGTGGTAATCCACTCATTCAGATATTTTCGAGTATAAAATACGTGATTCTTTGGGCAGAATGAAAACCCAGCCAGAGTAGCTGAAGCTGGAGGAAGGTGGGAGGGTGGGCAGAGTTGCTTTCTGATTGGAGTAAAGATAGGGATATTCCCATCTCTCTGTGCTCTCATCTTGGTGGACAGGCTCCCTTTTCCCCTATAGGAGGAGGCAGTGGGTACCTCTCCTCTCTTCTTGGACTCTGCAGGTTAGAGGCTGGCTACTTGCATGTTCATACTCCTCTTTCTGGGAGTTTCATGGTTCTCTCGTGCCCTCTTCCTTCTAAATTCCTATTTTCCATCCTACACTCATCCTGCCTTCTACATTCTTCCCTGCTTTGCTTCCCCTCCTGATCACAGCCTTCTCCCATGGTGTTCCTCCCTCTTCCTCTCCCTCTCCTCTCCCTCCGTCTCCCTACCTCCTCCCCCCCCTCTCTGTGTGTGTGTGTGTGTAACACTCTCCCACGTGTGAAAACTCTATCTTAACTGGAATGATCCCCCCAAGATGATGATTTGCAAGGGAGGTTCAGCACTTCCCTGTGTAGGGGTAGTGGTTGGATGTGTCCCCTGTGTGTGGGGCAGGATGCTAGTTAGACTTTGTCCCCTGTGTGTGGAAGGGTACTGGTTGGAGTGTGTCCCCTGTGTGTGGAAGGGTACTGGTTGGAGTGTGTCCCCTGTGTGTGGAAGGGTACTGGTTGGAGTGTGTCCCCTGTGTGTGGAAGGGTACTGGTTGGAGTGTGTCCCCTGTGTGTGGAAGGGTACTGGTTGGAGTGTGTCCCCTGTGTGTGGAAGGGTACTGCTTGGAATGTGAGAGGAAGAAGTCCCTTTGGAGGGGATTACTGACCCTGTAGACTTCCTTGATGCACAGTTTATAGCATCTTTAATGTCCTCAATATATCTTTAATCATGTTCATGAGTAATGAGAAGGTCTTCCCTCAGAGTCACCTCCTGTGCTTAGCACATCTCAGGCCTTAGCATGCTAATTCTAGGGCACTGAGCACCAGGCTAAGGGGTCCATGTTGTTCCTAACAGGGAACTGTGGGAGGACTTTGAGCAGAGAAGCAAAATCAGAGTGGATTTAGGTAATCTGATAGGTGGGCTGGGGGAGTATGGGAGTCGGGAGTCAGTAATGGAGTGTGGCAAGTGTGAGAGAGGATAATTGGATGCTGTGGGTCTGAGAGCATGTCTGTAAAATTATTAAAAAGTGCTATCCATTTTTTTATATAGAAACAAAGGAGGTGTCAGGTGAGCATATTGAGCTGTTTCTCAAAGTTTGGTCCTTAGGTTCTTGGCACTAATGTCAGCTGAGTAGACTGAGGATGCTTTTCAAGCACTCTGTGGGAGACAATTCCATGCTTTTTAATTCAGAATCTGGGGTGGAGTGGCACCTATATTTTAAAAGAACCTCAGAGGACTTTTAGAGTTCAGAGCTTCTGACAGCAGTTTCAAGTCTTACTGGAGAAGGCGGGGGGCTCCATAAACTGGTACCAGGCTAAGATGCCTTTCTTTCAGAAATGTTCCAGGTAGCCCAACTTCAGTTCTCCCTGGGAAGAGGGGTGGGGTGTCAAGGCCCTGTCTGAGGATGGCTGAGACTTGAGGTCTTCGAAGCACAGTAGTTGTTAGGGGAAAGGCAGATTGAGTACCTGCTAATGAATGTTAGCTCAGCCCACCCAGAAAAAAAATGATGGCTTCTCCTGCCATACATTTATTTTAATCATACTTGTTCCAAAGAGGGGACAAAACAATGCCAAAGTGAGTGACTGATAATTGAGCACTTGCAGTGACACCTTGCTGTCTCAGCATAACTATTGCTGTAGTCCTAGCTGAGCCCCTTTGGCAACAGTGTGCAAGGTGCTGTGTGACTAGACGAGAATAGTGATCTGATGGACTCTCCCAGATGCTCTTGCACACAATGTGTACTTGTGTAACAACAAAGTGTGTTCCAGAGGCCCTCTGGTGCATAATCACTTCCGAATGATGGTTTTCTGAATGGATGGGGTGGAGAGCGGGGGCACTGGCACACAGGAGTTGGAAGGAAGAAGTTCTCTGGCATACTAGAAGCATCGGGTGCCCATGTTCTACCATGGACAAATTTAGCCTATTTTGAATAAGGTAATTTGTCAGAGAAAGACAGATAAGGGAATCACAGGGTTGGGATCCTTACTCCATATTTGATTGCAAAAGGCACCCACCCATCTCCTTTCATGGTTTTTACCTCTTACCGTGCAGGAAGTGGTAAAAATAATTTTTCTTTTAGTTCACTTGTTTGGTCATGTAGCACTTGAGAACAGAGCAGTGAACTAAATGAAGCCCTTGCCCACCTGGAGTTCATACTGTGGGTGGAAATAAAACAGGGCTCAAACCAAACAAATATGAATGTGTTGCACAGCCATAGTGAGTGGTTATAGGAATAAAGAGCTGAATGAAAATACCTTGGGGGTCGGTTTAAGAGGGTCCAGGGGTGTGGCACAGGGCCACAAAGTTCTTGCCACCAAGATTACCTCCCATTAGTTCAGTTGTGTTCATGGCCACTGGTAAGTGATGATGAACAGTTTCCTTCAAAAGGATGTTCCCCTCCTCCTTGACTACAAGAAGACTGCCTCCTGCCCCAAAGAACATTCCATCTTGATTCTATGTTAGATGGAATAAACACAATTAGACAGAAAGAAAGGGGTGATTAAGAAACCAGGCATAATTGGCTCTCAAATCTGGTTCAGGATGTGACCATCTCTTAGAAATGGCTGATCTAGGCAAGTACTTATTTCTGGTTGAAATGTCAGGTCCAAGAGCGGAGCAAGAGTTTTTAAAAGTTGTTATTAGACTGTCTCATTGTTGACGTGGTGAGTCCAGGCTACAATAGTGACTAAGTAAAATTAGGCTTGTCCAGAATGGGGTGACTCAACAGAGAGAACAGAAGCCTTAGCTACAAATGTATGTGGCGACCTATGGCCATAAAAATTCATCACCTATCCCCTAAACAGGAGGGCAAGCAAGGGTGCTGTGTGGTGGAGAAGAGGAAGATCTGGTTCTTTTCATTCTCCTAGAAACTACAGTGACAGAGGATAGAGAAACACAAACAGGCAAGTTTGAATGCAGACTGTGAACATTAGGGATATGGAGGAGGTTAACATCCACCCCCAAAGGGCTGTAGGAGGGATCTGTTCAGTGGGGTATATACTAAGCTGGGCCCCTGGAACTATGAGGAGGTTGCTGTCCCATGGGAGAGACAGGCCTGTAGGCCATAATTGTAAAAGGTTTTTTTCTATGTGTATTCTGTTGTTGTTGTTGTTGTTCATACAGAATAATGGGCTTCACCATGGTATTTTTATACCTATGTGGTCTTACACTTTGTTCTAATCAGTAATTGTTGTTTGAAAAGTATCAGAGGATTGGGTGTGGTAGTACATGCCTGTAATCCCAGGATTTTGGAGACTGGGCAAAAAGAACCAAAATTCAAGGACAACCTTAGCTGTATCTTGAGTTTCAGGCCAGCCTGGTAACATGAGACACTGTCTCAAAAACAACAAAACCCACCAAGTCATAGAAAGGTAAGAGCCACCTTACCTTGGATAGGTTATTAAAAGATTGACAATGAGTTCAGTGTAGCTTAAAGTATGACTAGGAAGCTGCCTGGGGAGTGAGAACCTGGAGGAGAATGGCATAGACAGCTCAAGTGAAGAACACTAGGAATAAAACTCCAGAGAGCAAGGTGTGGAGCAAGGCCAAATTTCACTACCAGTAAAGAGTGAACAGGGCTGTCTCAGATGTGTGGGCTTTGTGTACCGAGTTAACAAGCCTCTCAGAACTACACCACAATGGAGAACCCTGTCAACATAGGCATCAATGCCATTTAAGTCTAAGGTTGCATTTTTAAAATGGATTTAGTGGTCCCTGTTTTTATTTAATGGCACCCCATGTGTTAATGATGTAATCATTTATTTTTAACCCTTACTATATAAATTACATCTTAGAAACTAGAGTCACAGCTTGCCACATCAGATTTACAATTGTCATTAGAGGATATTGCCCACTCAAGTTCAGGGTCCCAATGATCACTGCCATTTATGGATGTAGCATATCATGCATGCAGAGAGAGTTCCTATGAAGTCTGTGTCTCTGAGCTAGCCTGCGTTGTTCCTTTGATTGTGTCTGGTGACTACCTCTCCGTTCTGTTCCTGGCAGGCTGGGCCCCTGGTAGTGCACCTTACTGCTTTCTTCTCTGTCTCCACCATCCACATTCAGCCACCAAATCCTGGCAGTAGAGTTTCCAAATCTAAGACCTCATCAGTCTTTTCAGAATTTCTACTTTTGCCTCATTTTCTCACCTCTTCTCGGGCTCCCCTCCAGTTGATTTCCCATAATTAAAGCAGTAGCTTTGCCATGGGGATCTGATGCTGTCTCTCCCTTTTTCAGCCTTTTAGTGGATGGTTATCAAAATAGTTACTAGAACTTTCCATTCAGCACACTATAATTCACTGTAGTTTTGTTCAGATTTCTCTGGGCCTTTCTTTCCTATTTCATTCATACTAGAGCTATGCATGTGTGACTTTTCCATTTCTAACTTAGTTAACTGGTACTGTCTCTTGATTCACAGTAAAATCTCATTTCTTCAGAAACCTCCCTTGACTCCATTTAGAAAGCACCAGGTTTTTGTTGATTTTCATCTCAACAGTTAATGAAGAGTTGTGTGACTTGGTGACTAGTGTTTGCTTGTTAGCCCGTAGACTGAGTTCCTAGAATTGGGACCACTCATGGCTGTCTATAACTTCATATCCATGGGTTAGCTCTAGCACCTGCTTCTCCGGTACAGTAAGACTAGTAAGAAAACAGGAATATGTGAATATTCATGTTCCACTCTTCTCTACTTATTCAAGGACTCTTTAGATTAAAAAAAAAAAAAACCAACATCTCTGGTGCCAGAATTGCTTAAATATCAACTCAAAAGCCAGCAAGAGATCTGCATGGCTCTTATCTTATACCACCTTGACTATAATTCATCATGGAGTATTCTAAATATAATCTTATAGACATAAGAGAGGGACTAAACATGGATTGTGTGTGTGTGTGTGTGTGTGTGTGTGTGTGTGTGTGTGTAGGTAGGTAGGTAGAGATAGATAGATAGATAGATAGATAGATAGATAGATAGATAGATAGATAGATGATGCATTGATGCCTATTTATGCTCATGAGATCCAGGGCTTTTTGTCTAGAGAACCAATTCCTCTTCATTCATTGATATTAAGATTCTGGGTCTGGCTTACCTTTACCAGCTCACTAAAAACTCAATGGTGTCCAGAATTCCAGAGCTGCATTCGAAATTTCAACATGTGGTGTAACTGTGTACACAGCCAGTGTCTACCGAGAAGCACATTCCCAGGCTGTACAGGTCTGCCTGGGAGGTCATGTTACACTGAAGGTCATGGGTCAGGATCAAAAGAGCGTGTGCTGTGCATGTGTGTACCAGGGGTAAGGGCTCTAGCTGAAACATCCATCGGAAACAAAGTGAGCAGAAATCATCACACTAGCAGCACTGTATCTATTGGTTGTGTGGGTGTGACCTTAAGTACTGTTTCTGTAAGTATAGGTAAAGTACTTTTACTCATTTGCTAGACCATTTGCTTTTTTATTTGCTGAGCTGATTCCCACAGAGTCCTTGAATGCTTCTTGTCCAGGTTGCATGGATTACTCCACAGCTTCAGATCTCAGGCAGAAGCTGTGCATGTTCTCAGTATACCACCACAAAATAACTGAAGCTGTGTTAAACTGAATAAAAGCCTCTCAAATATGAAATAACTAAATTTTTGAGTGATAAAGCCTGAGATAATTAGGTAAACTAAGTGGCTCTGACTGAAAATGAATTGCTGTTTAAGGAAAGCAGAATTACTTGAAAAGGAAACAAATTGCTCTTTTAAAAAGGCTTAGACATTGTAGAATCACACCCCCCCTCCCCGTGCACCATGGAATGAAAAGAGAGAACTGTGTGTCAACTAGTAGGTAAAAAGCATTCCTCTTCAATCAATATGGTTTAGGATGGCTGATTTTCTTAAGACTAGTGATAGTTTTTAAAAATCAGTAAAAATTATGAGGCACTGTGGAAACAGTCCAGCTAGCAAAGTGCTCACCTTGTCCTGAAGAAAGAGCCTTAGATTTCTATCCCTCGCTGGCTGCCTGTTTAGAGTTTGAAAAGCTGGAATGCAACACTACCATAGTTTTCTCTCACAAATGCACTTCTAGGATCTTTCTAAATATATGTGTATAGAGCCAGGGTGTGTCCCTTGAAGTGTTTTAAATCTCCATTCCTGGGGCTGGCTCACCTTTAAGAGCATTTGCAGACATTAAGTGATGGCGGTGTCCAAACAGTTATACCAGGGGCTGGATTCTATATAGAAAGAGTTTGTAGCCTGTGCAATGGTTGAGTCTGCTTCTTTTTTGCCACAAGGAAATATATATATTTTTCTTTAAACAAACCTACTTCATCTGAATCACCCTCCAAAAACTTCCTCTTAGCATCCAAGAAGACTTTTACATTATTAATCAGGTGTTTGGTTAGAAGCCAAACATGGGAGCAAGATGGGTCCAGTGGCATGGTGATAGGAACCTCACAGGCATGCCTATACTATAACTCTGACTTAACTGGAACCGGCATCAACTCCTCAGAGGCCAGACGATAAGCTACCTCCCTCCCTTTCCCCTGGATACATTCATGTTTGTGAGATGTATTTTTTTAAAGCTTTGATTCCCTCTGCATTTCAGGGTCTCCATGCACCTTCCCAAGTATCCCGTAGGAAAACATTTCTCACTTAGCATCTCCTCTCCTCCCTCTACTGCAGTAGCCACTACTGCTCCAAGCTTAAATGTTGAGGAAAATGTCTTCAGGCTAAATCACTAAACCTGTGAGAACATGGAGTCTCTACTGCATTCTAGCACTAGGCCTTAGGGTGCAGAGACCTTAACTGATTGGTTTGTTCGGTTGGTTGGCTGGTTGGAGAGAGGTGGCAAGAAGGCAGAGGAGGTTATTGTCCTTGTGATCACCTATGTTGAGCATCTGTCTGGGGGGTGGAAGACTGAACCTTCAGAGCACAATAAGGCAGGGGCCTGTGACAGCTACTACTTCTGTGACAATTTATGGTGGAGTGAGGGGTGACTAGCCTAGTCCTACTTCACTGCTATTACCTCGTTTCCTGTCAGAAGCCATGAAGAGGTTCACCTGTGTCTGGTATCCTGTGTTGCTCATTTAAAACAACACATATACATGTGGGAAACCCTGAATTCAATCCTCAGCAACTAATAAAAACAATAACAGCAAATGGTAATAAATAAAATAATGGAGTGACTATGGCTTTTAGAACTAAAGTAGTGATGGGAAGCTGTTCTAAAGATCAAAATGGCTGCATTGAATTTGGTTAAGAGTGGGACTATTCCATGGCCAATGACTTGTATTTACAATGGACTGGGCATTTCTATCTGGACTACTGCTCTTACAGGCATGGGGTGGGGTGAGTAGGATTCAAGCAGTGCATGGTGCCACATGTCTTTCCTTCTTCTGAGAAATCATTGTTTCTGTCTTCCTTCTCTGGCCAGGTACTGGACTGGATTGAAAACCATGGTGAGGCCTTTCTCAGCAAACACACTGGGGTTGGAAAGTCCTTGCACCGAGCACGAGCGCTACAGAAGAGGCACGATGACTTTGAAGAAGTGGCTCAGGTGAGGTGTGTGTGTGTGTAAATGTTGGATTGATAGTCTGTACTGCTATTCTGTCTTCCTGCCTAATATGAGAAGGCCTTTGACTTCTCTTGGAGGCTAATAGGTGAGTGACCAGTAGGCCCTCCACACTCAGGGTCTTAGAAAATCTTCCTTACTGTATATGATCTAAAAAAAAAAAAAAAAAAAAAAAAAAAAAGTCTCGTCCACAAGGTGGTGCTGGCAGGAGGGTAATGTTTTTAGACCCATCATCAGCCTATGGTTCTTGCTTTTGACTGTCACACCAGATAAGTGCTTGCAAAACTGTGCACCACCCAAGACCAGAAGGAAGAGATAGCTCGTGATGGTCAGCCATGTGTCTAGGGGGGCAGATATGCCCACAGAGTGTTCCTAGCATCACTTCCACCTTTAGTATAAACTTTACTGAATATTCAATCTTTTAGCTGAGGACACACATTCAGTGAGCACTGTTTGATGTGTGAGGATATGTTTGAATAGCTGATTATTTGTCTACCCTAAAACTTAACCTGATTCTGTTATATTTGTCTATTCGGATAGTCTCCAGATAGGTCCTGAAAAGCTTCATCTTCAAGATGAAGTGTTGCTGCACAGCTGGATTTTTAAGGTCTGATCAGTTGCAGTAGACAATAATACTCTTAAGAACAGGGTCAGTTCACTGGAGTAGCAAGGATGACAAAGCTTTGTCTTGTCTCATCACAGCCTTAGCCAGAGCTAGATATGATGCCACATGCAGGCAGCCTTCAATGTAGATGCTACCCTGAGCATTGTGCAGAATCTGAGTCCTCATCTTGGAAGCAAACAGCTCCATGTAGCTTCAAAAAAGAGAACCTACCAAGAACCAAATGAGGACCTAAGAGCTATGGAGCTTTTCTCCAGGGGACCTTCAAGAATATAAGAAAGAAATAAAGAAAAGACAGGGACAGAAGAAAGTGGTCATGCAAGAGACAGAATTCCCTGTCCAAAATTATCTGAACTCCACTAACTTCCAACTTCTGTTTTTTCCTAAAGCATAAAGATTAAAAATTCATTGAGTCTAATTTGTATTGCCCATATACACCTGGGTATGGGGACATCCACTGGAACATAGCCTACCTACCAGGCCACACCTTTAAAGAAAACTTGACCCTCTTCCCTAGAAATTGTCAACTGTCTAGTAGCTCCTCAGCTAGAGAAGGGCTCATGAGCCATTGCCCCATGATTTACCTAACTTTTTAAGCTTCATAGTTATGTGAAGATACTCTGCAGGACAAGCTGTGCTTGATCAGTGTTGTATGGACAGGGGTGCTGTATGGGCTCTGAGGAACAGGATACAGCCCTGATCCAGGTGCTCTGGGTATCGCTGTAGTCTGTTAGGACACAAGGGATTGAAGAGTCCGTGTGCATCTCTCTACAGAGTTGTTGTACCTGAGTGGTCTCTCAGAGTAGAGCCATCCCATAGTTTCTCTGCTCCTCTTCTCTGAGCTGTCCTATAGTCTAGACCCTCCTTTTCTCCGGAAAGATGTCACTCAGCTTTCCTCTGAGTCTTCTCATTGTCTATGATGGGCTATGGCCTCAAGGGCATCTACAGTCTTGATTTGTAGGCCTTGAGAGCCTATGGGCTTTTGTGTGTTGTTACATTCAAATAGGTCTGTATCTACCATGACTCCATTTCTTCTGACTCCTCCACCAATGCCTGACACTCCTTACATGCGGAACAATGCTTTTCAGTTATCAGAAGAGGCACACTAACTTAAATTCATACTAAAGAAAGAATGGGCACATTTTTTAGTTATGGATAGATAATGCCAGCTTTGTGTCATAGAAGACAATATGGAAGCTCAGAAAGTTCTTGTTTATCAGTAGCTCTGCTGAGATTATCTAGGTATATTAAGTTCTGGAGATATCTTTGTATCCTAGTTCTGTCTTCATTTTATGGAGGAGCTGGGTATAAAATTCATTTCTGAGTGTTCGTTGGTGTATACAGTATGCATGACCCAAAGAAAGCATGGGGATCGTGGATAAGCAGCAGTACCATCCTGTTTGGCAGCTATTGCAGTTTTTCTCTGACCCTGACAATGAATAATTCATATTTCCCTACATGGGCTTTCTGATTGGACTCTATCTTTTCTCAAACAGAAAGGCATTCTAGCTTCTGAAGACTCAGGAGTGTGTCCTCTATAAAGAAGATAAAGGTGGACTAAAAGGGGTGAGCCTAAGCAAGGGGGTCATGAGGTTTTGTGAATAAAGGTGGAGGTTGTAGATTGAAAATTAATCAAACCTCTTCCTTTGTCCTGCCCCCAACTCTGAACTATTTGAGCTGTTTAGCAACCTTGAATTGATGATGATCTTTAGAAGAAAATCAGAACACAGAAAGAGCAAATGGACTGTCAGTAGCTACATGCCTGAGACTGGCTTTGCTCTATGGAACTTGATTACTAGGAGATGAAGATAGAGCAATCCCCCAGGAAAGTCTATCCTTCTATTGCTTCTGGTCTCAGTTAGGTGATATTCTAACTGAGGTGAGGGCTATTGGAAGGAAGTGATCTAAACAAAAGTGTATTTTTTTTTTTAAGATAAAATCTCTCTAATAGAGCCAAGCCTGATCTGGAACTCAGTAGTAGTCCAGGCCTCAAACTTGTCTGCTTAAGTCTCCTTGAATGCTGGGATTATAGGTATATGCCAACACAGAAAATTCTTGAACAATGACAGACAGCTGTGACAGAAAGCCCCAGCCTCGCTCCATGTTGTTTGGTGTTGCTGTGGTAAGAGTGGTCAGGAAGGGTAAGGATATCGTCATGTGTCTACAACCATCAGGGGGTCATGTACAAGCAGTTCTCTGGAGGGCTGCTGGTCTTTTAACCTCATCATCTTAGGAGACTTTGATGTGAAGCTGACATGAGGAGTGTGTTTTAAGCACTCATTCTCTGTATTTAGGTTTTAAGGTTAGGGAGAGAACTACTGCCTCTGTTGTGGGTCCCATAAATTTGTCTTTCTGAAGGAAAGAACAGGGCTCAGGGCTCAAGCAAAGGAAATGGCTAACCCTAAGGAGAGCTTGTATGGCATTTTCAATGCATCTTTACTCTAGGATGGTAGGGGTTGGTCACCCTAAGGTAAAGACAGTTAAGGCAACTGTTCAGACAGTTGAAAATTCTATGAAGAATCAGTGTAATGATCTATTATCTACCAATGAACATTCGTTTTTATGCATAATCGCTCTTGAATACCTTTTAAAGAAATTCAAATTATTTGAAGAGGATAAAAGTATTTAGGAGTGTTCAGCCCTTCCTGCAGATGGCACTCTTGCAACAAGCTACCTAGTAGCTATGCCTCAGAAAGGCAGCAGTCCCTAAAAGCTACAAGATGGGTGGGGTTAGGGGCACACAAAGTGCATGTAGTGAGGACCTAGGTAGGGATTTTCCGGGGAGTCTGTGTCCACAGACCTTCATAGTCTGTATCATTTACCTTGCTTGGTTCCTATAGGAGACATGACACTGGTAGAAGTGTTCCCAATCATGAAAAAAAAAAAAAAAAGAAAGAAAGAAAGAAAGAAAGAAAGAAAGAAAGAAAGAAAAGAAAGAAAACAACAATAACAAAACCTGTCAAAAACAAATGACACAGTCATAGACTAAAGCAAATTTTAAGAGGCATTTATATTCTTGAGATACATTGTCATTGGGATAATCAATAAGTGTAAGTTGTTGCCCTAGTAGCATGATTGTGAGGGGATAGATGCAGGTAAGGGATTGGAATACAGCACTTCTGTATTGGCCAGAGATACTGCTGTGTGGTGGGAAAGCCCGTGGTTTAGAGAGAGGATGTACCACCCTGTGAGTGGTCTGCTTTATGGTCTTATTATCTGAAAGGCCAGATTTTCTATAAGCCTGGGTAGTCCCAAATTAGAAACATTTGCATTTGAATATATATTACCTAAAGTCTCAACACACCAAATCACACTTAAGCAGCTAAGCACATTTAAATAGCATTAGTGCAATAGTTTGCAAAGAATAGACAACTTAAAGAAATAATAAAACACGGACACAATGAAGTAATTCAGTCGATAAATCTCCATTTAGTTGTTTTCCTGTATGATGACCTTTTTTTTTTTTCAAACATGATTAGAATATGTTTAAAAATCCATTCTGTATTTGAGAGCAATATAACATGTGTGGAAATAGAAGGACTCTAGTGGGTCAGTGTATATTTGATACCAGAAATTTAAAGTGGCATCAATGAACCTTCAGTGCTAAAGGCAAATAAGCCAGGGTTGTACATGGGGACTTAAAAAGCTGGTCGTTAGCCACCATCAATATGCATGCACCATTAAGTCTCAGTGTTGAGCATGGAGACATACAGTTTCTATAATCCAATGAAGACATAACAAACATATTTAGCTCTCTTAAAAGTTTCATCTTAAGAGAGGAAAAAGTCTTCTCCCCTTCGGAGTTTTCAAAGAGAATTGTGGGTGAAAGCTAAAAATAGCATTATTTCAGTGGTGGTCCACAAACATGGCTGCGGAGGGTGGCGTAATGGCCTTTGGAGTCACTTGCATCTTCTCTTCCATCCGAGAGGATGACCATTTATAGCAGCTGCAGATGGAAGCAGATGGCAAAGGTGGGGGAGCCTGAAAAGATGAAAAGATGCCTTTGTCACACCCCAGCTCCTTTGCAAGGACGAAAGGTTTTTAGGCAGATGAAAAAAAAAAAAAAAAAAAAAAAAAAAAAAAGAAAGAAAGAAAGAAATCTTAGGAAGAGTGCCAAGCAAATGTATAAAAAGTAATGTCATGAAGCTGGCAAGTGGAAGGATGTGTACCAGCTTAGAGATGAAGGGCAGTCTTGCCCTTTGAATTTTGTGTGACATTTCAGATGGATTCCTTGCCTCTGTGCACGCCAGGGAGAAGTCACGAGCTTGAACCGGTGGAGAAAGAATCATGTGACCACTCTGTGGCGCAATATTTTATGTATGGATAACACCCCACCAAGAGTCCTGAAAGTCAGTTTGTTTATCTTTAATGTCAATAATTGGGGTAGGGTCCACTGTTGAAGTTATTATGGAAGAGTCGCCACACATCCCTTATCAAGCCTGTGGATTATCCCCCGTTTGTACTTCCTGCACATTCAGAAGTCATCAGGGCTGTGTTCCTAATGGCTTTAGCAAACTGGAAGAGACTCCCAGGCACAGGTGGTGTTTTTAGCTCCCTTTCCATGTGACATAGTGACTGGCAAGGGAGGCTTTCAGAAACAAATGGCTGTCTGGGTGCGACATATTTCCAAAAGTTTTCTGGACTGTGTCTACAGGGTGAGCATGATGAATTCCTGGCAGGGAGTAGAGTGCATCCTGTGAAGGGTGAAAGGGATACCAATTGTATTGTAAGAGAACCTTGCTGATCTGTGTGGATGGATTTAAATGAAGTTGAAGGAAATTCATTTACTGGGAAAATAATCCCAGTAAAGCCGATACCAGGAATGCCTCAGGCTCCACACAAGTAATATAGAGAGAAGCACTATGAAGAAAATATCCTCAGATCGTCTTGGGTTAAGAGTAAAAGGAAGTCCCAACAAACAAAACTTCCAACTGCACTTATATTATTTTTCTAAAATCCAGCATATGGCATACACAACAAGTAGCACACTTAAACATTTGATGTAAGAAAACAAATGTATCAGATTTCCCTGTGGCCTTTGTGGATCAACCTCTTAACTAGAAAAGTGGCCACTGAAGAAGAATTTTGATTTAAAGAATTCATTCTAATAGGAGAGAGAATGTATCAGGGAGTTCCACACATTCCATGTTTTCATAAAGTCTACAGCTGGAGGGTAGTAAGAAATGTAACAAAATAATGGGAAAACACAAGAAGCACATACACACAAGCTATCGTCAGCTCCATCAGTCGAAGGCAAGAAAAATGCTAATCTGATGTATGTGGTTCTAGCTATGGAGGAAACTGTGGTGTCAATAGGGGTTTCTATTTTTCAGCTTTTCCTGGAAAGTTTGTGATGCAGCTCTAACACACACACACACACACACACACACACACACACACGCATGCACGCAAGCACACACGTCAGTTAAGCTGTTAAGAGCAAAAGACTCTACTAGCAGAAAGGAAATACTTATGTATTTCTTAAAAACCTCAAACACTATATGCTGTCTCAACTCCCAAGAAACTTGCTGTTTAGAGAAAAAGGGTTTAGACTACTCTTGAAACACAGAAGCATGGTAAAGGCTTCTAAGATAATACAGAGTAAAATGTAATCTTTACACCAGAAATAAGATTCTTTTTCCTATAATCTGGCTGTTTAGATGACATAGTACACCTAATTCTGAAAATTATACTTTTAAAAGATTATTGACAAATCATAATGCAGTTGCTGGAAGGCTTCCAGGAATGTGAGGTTAAAGTAATTGGATACATCCAATTTGAATAAATAGTGTTGTTATAGTTTGACTATGAAATGGCCCCCATGGGGCTCATGTATTTAAGCCTAGGTCCTGAGCTGGGATTGCTGCTCAGGGAAGTTTTGAAAACTTTAGGAGAAGGAGCTAGCTAGAGGAAGTAGATCACTAAGGAAAGTTCCTGGGAAGTATTTTGTCCCTGGGTCCTTCCTGTTTCTGTTGCTCTAATTCCTGGCTGTCATGAAGGAATTGTCTTCTACCACACCCCACTATAGTACTCACTAAAGTCTCCAATAGACATTTTTGTTACTTAGTCTGAAAGACACTATACACATCCTAAGTTTCCTTCCCTGGTATTTGATCCCATCAACCACCACCTTTTGAAGTTCTCCCCTCCCCCAGCCTTGAATAATGGGTTCTGCTCTTCTTGTGCTTTCTGCATTCTTACATTCTTCCCTGCAGCATCGGCTCCTCACACCTCCTCCTTGTGCACATGCCCCAAATGCTCTGTAGTCTTTTCTAGGTTCCTCTTCAGTGGGCTCCCAAATCCTTCTTCCATCTCTAATCTTGCCCTGAGACCCCTATGCATAAAACTCATTGGTTTTCTAGACACCTCTATTTTAATTTCTTAAGGAGAAACTCCGAGTCCATTCTATCATCTCCTTTCACCTTCCCAGGTATCTGCCTACTCTTGTAATTACCTATAGTAGTGGAAGGTACCAGCTACACAGTTCCTCATTCTAGAACCTGAGAGTCATTCTTGGCTATTTCCTTGCTCTCAGCCCTCACTGAAGTCATTACAAAGGCTCATTGTCTCCACCTCTTCAATGAGTCCCCTTTCTTCCATCCACCTGCTGAGACTACTGACATAGCCTTCTGTTTGGCCCTTCAGTCACAGTCACCTTAAGTTCATTCCCACACAGATGCAAACTGATTCATGAAACTACACATCTCATTGTGCTGTTTGTATTCCATGAGCTTTGGAGGCTATCTTAGTTTGGATGTCTGTTGCTGTGAAGAGACACCATGACCATGGCAACTCTTATAAAGGAAAACATTTAATTGGTGTTGGTTTACAATTCAGAGATTTAGCCCGTTATCATCATGGCCAGTATGCAGGCAGACATGGTGCTAGAGAAGGAGCTGGAGCTCTACATCTTGATCTGCAGGCAAAAGGGAGTGGATGTCACACTAGGTATGGCTTAAGCATATGTGAGACCTCAAGCCCCTCCTCCACAGTGACACACTTCCTACAACAAGGCCACACCTCCTAATAGTGCCACTCCCTATGAGCTAAGCATTGCAACATATGAGATTATGAGGGCCATACCTATTCGAAACCACCACAGCCATTGTGTTATGAATCCATCAAGTGATTAATCCATTGGTTGTGTAATTACCTCCAAGATTTATTGCCTCTGATTATGCAACTTGTAAAATTTATCATAGTAATTTTTCTAGAAAGTCTTTGAAAGTTCACTTGGTTCACACCAGGAGCTTCTTTCTTAGCCTCATGGCATACCTTTGCTGTAGCCATCTCAGTGTTACATTAGCCTTGTGTCATAGCCTTGCTGTGGCAGTCTAGATTAGCTTTACCCTAGCCTTGTCCCCTCCTCAGAGCAGGAATTCTGTCTAATTTGTCTTTTTCTCCTAGCCCTGAGCGCAGTGAGCCAACATGCAAGAGGCACTTAACTTGAAAATCATACGAATGAATGGTGTAGATTCTACAGCTTCTTTGTTGAGTGGGTTTCAAACCTGGTGGTCTTTAAGGATGACATATGAATGCTATCAGTTCCTAGACCTATGGCCATACGCTGATATATAAGTGAGTCTGCCGAGTCAGAATTTGGCACTTTGAAAAAAAAATGGTCATTTGGGTTGAATTTTGAATAACTATTTCTTTGAATTTTTTAATTAAAAAATATTTATGCTGGAAGCCCTATAGAAAACCACTTGTGATAAGAAAATGAAAATTTTAATAAGCCCATTTACTTAGGCCTACTCAGTTTCTATGGTTTTTTCCAGAAAAAAGTTTTAGCCACCTTACTCTATTAGCTAAAATAGAGGGAGCTTGGTATTTTTTCAGTTTCAATGCAGGGTCAAGGCTGATCCTGGGGTCACAGTCTTCTTCCTTCTATTCACTTCCCTAGTATTTAGATTACAGGAATTGTACCACCATGTCTAGCCTTTTAAAAACAATCTTAAAGGCCAAAACAAAACAGAAAGTAAAGGTTGTATATAGATTTTGAATCAAGGCAACTAATCAGATCTAATGTGTAATGTTTGATGGTTGCCAATTTTTCTTCTTGTTGAGATAATTAAAAAAAAAAGTAACAATCATAACCTCCACCTAGTACTTCTTCTTGTTGAACACTGTTCTAATTTTAAATAATGTATTCTTTGAGAATTCAGTAAAACATACTTTGATCATATTTATCCCCCAACTCCTCCTGGATCTCACTACCTCCTTACTCACCCAACTTCATGTTCTCTCTCTTAAAACAAAACAAAAACTACCAACCCATAGAGTTCAATTTCTTGGTCAACCTAACAGGGGCCATACTCTTAGAGAATATAGACCCTCCCTCTCTCGGGAACTTCAATATTTTCTCAGCTTTGGGTGGGGCTTCATGCCCACCTCCCATCCCCCCACCCCCGTTGAAATTTTGTCTGGTCTGAGTTTGTGCAAATGCTCTTGCTCTTAGTTCATGTGTGCAACTACCCTGTTGAGTCTGAAAAAACAATATTGTTTCCTTGTTGTCATCTACTATCTCTGGCTCTTCTAGTCTTTGGGAAGATTACCCTGAGCTTTGGAAGGGGGGTACAATATAGACGTCCCATTTAAAATGAGCACTCTGTGGCCTCATTCAAACCACCATAGTATATTCCTTTTCTATTTTACAAAGTAGTGTGAGGAGGGCTGTGTCAGTTCTTCTTTGAAGGTCCAGAAGAATTCTGTGCTTCATCCATACGGACCTAGACTTTATTTAGTTAAGAGATTTTTTTGATTACTGATTTTATCTCATGGTTGTTATGGATCTATTTAAATTATTTACTTCATCTCAATTAATTTTGGTAGGTCATATGTATCTAGGAATTGACTCATTTCTTTTAGATTCTCCAGTGTAGTAGATTTTTTTTTAATTTTGTTTTTCTTTTAGTGGATAGAGATTTTCAAAGCATGTCCTCATGGTTCTGTGGATTCCCTCAGTGCCTCCATTGTAATAAAATCAGAGGCTAAGAGGAAACTACACATGGGCAAATATACACCAACCCCATGGCAAAGCAATTATCCAGACTTTAGAGATGTCGAACCTGCTCTGTGATGGCAAGCATGCAAGACTAAGTAGGAACTGCCAATTATTGAAGCACACTTTTATGAGGAAATTTTTTTCTGATCCTTGAAACAACTCTTACAGAGTTAGTGTTAATACTTTCCTCATTTTCTCAGCTTAGGAGTTAGGCTTAGTGAAGGAAGCAGGATCTGAGCCCAGCAGGGTGTCTTAGAACCCACGCTTCCAGCACACATCCATTTGGAGAAACCAAAGGAGTTAGGCTGACTCAACCCTTCTTTTGGTTGTTTTTCTAAAGGATGTTTCTATGTTATTTTTATTTATCTCTTATTTTTAATTATGAAGCTAGATGTTTTCAATATAGAAAATTCATACAAGCAAAAAGGAACAAAAACAGTCCGCCCACCTAGTTGTCTGACTGTCTCACAGTTGCTAATACTAGGTGTTTATTCTCAGATATTTCTCAATTTGTGTTAGGGGTATACTTCCTGGCTAGCTTTTCTAATGAGATAGCCATGATAATGACTACATGCTATGTTTTTCATTGTTGACAGTCTTTAATATAAAGAGTTTTTATTATATTCCAGCTTCTAGTATCTTAGTAGGCTATTATAGGCAGTTAAAATTATAAGGATATGAACAGAAGCACAATAAGCATTGGAAACAGAGGGCCTGTTTTGAGCCAATCATGGAGAATCTTCCCCCAAGCCAGACATGGTCATACATACCTGTGATCTCAGTACTTGGGGGTGGGGGGGATGGAGGCAGGAAGATCAAGAGCTCAAGGCCATTCTCTGCTGTATATTAAGTTTGAGACCAGCCTGAACTTCATGAGACCTATCTCAAAACAAGCAAACACAAACAACAAATCCTTTCTCAAGAGAAAGCATCAGAGAATGGCAATTTCCTCCAAACCCTTCCCTGTCCCACCCTGCAGATGTACACATTAGAGGTCTCTGAAGACTGTAAACCTGGCTGGAGTAGAGAGTAGTTCTACTCGCAGCAGAGATGGGAAGCTTGTGAGCAATGAGGTCTGTAGTCCTTTTCTCCCTCCTAGTCATTGTCACTGTCTTCCTCCTCCTCTCCCTCCTTCTCTCCATTGCTTTCTTTCTGCCTCCTCCCTCCCTCCCTTACCTTCATGCCTCTTCTATCTGAAATATGGTTTTATTCAGGTGGACAGTGTCCTCCTCAACCCTGAGACTCCCCCACGAGGCAAATCCCTCCTTGGTGTGACACTCACAGCAACAGGAGTATTTCTGGGTTGTCTGGCCTAAAATGGAAAGGGTATTTGAGAACTTGGGGGTGAATGGGGATCCTGGTGCAAGCAATGAGTATCAAGAAGCAGCCCAAAGACCCTACATGAAGGGGCTCCTGGCAGTGCTATGCAAAACCCAAGCTGCATCACCAACCAGAACAACCCACCAGGCAGATCTGTGCCTTCTTTCTCTGCCAGAGAGCAACTGGAGGCATTTTCATGAACCATTTGCTTGGAATAATGTTCAACAGGGGAAAACTCACTGCTGAGTTCTGACAGAAACAAATTTGAGCTCTTCCACCTGGATGCCAGGTTTCGATAAAGGGATCTGAGTTTTTATAGCCTCTTGCGGGTATCTGGGAGGCATCCTAGCCTCATCAGCATCCGTGCCTGTGTTCTCCCTGGCATACACAAAGCAAAAGCTAGGCAAACATGTTGCCTGTGGGGTTTATGTAGTGATTGATAGACAGCTGTCCTTCCATAGTCTAGGAGCCAACAGCACAACATTTGGGTAACCTCAGCTCTAATTACATAACTCCATGGTGTTTCACGTTGTGGTCTATTTTGAACAATATATCTTAGACTCAACAATGCCAAATTCAGACTGAAATAGCTCTGGTGGACTTTAGTCCATCACATGCCTAGAATTTGAAAATATCACCCAGGGAGGAGGCAGTGAGAAAGTCTAAAAAGAGAACTCCGAACCCATGTGATGGGCTTGTTCCATTTTCATTTCTCTTCTCCAGGCTTGAACTCTGCCTAAAATTATGTGTTTGGGTCATTCTCGTTTGCTTGAAAAGTAATAGCTAAAGAAGAAAGGGTTATTCAGATTTAGACTTTGTATTGGTCAGACTTTCTGTTGCTGTTAGAAAGCACCTGACAGAAAAAGTTAGTTTCAGAGCTCTGCTGTTTCTATATTGTGAACAGAGCATCATGGGATGCGGGGCAAAGATGGCTAGCCAAGAAGCAGAGAGAGAGAGAGAGAGAGAGAGAGAGAGAGAGAGAGAGAGAGAGAGAGAGAGAGAGAGAGACTTCTCTGCCCAGGATAATGCCCACTTAGGTATTATAGTTAATACTTTCTGGAAACATCCTTGCATAAGATCCCAGAAGTTTACCTTCTAATCAGAGAGGTGCTCTTCAATCCAAACTGTCCATCATACCTTGAATCTGGTCCACCTGTTGTAGCTATCTCTCCAATGAAAGTTCTGCAAGTTTATAAGGTTAGAAAGAGTCAAAGTTAGGGGTTTATTTTAAAAATTATATTTTACCATGGCTTTAGACTATGACACCAGATGTGTGATGCCAGGTGACTTGAACACAGGACAGTTTCCTAGGTCTTCCTTTTCCTTCGTTCTGTCTGTCTCTTCTATGAAAGCCATTTGAACAGTTAGCACCACAGTCTTCCCATCTACAGAATGCAGATTACAGGTTCTTCCTGCTTTCTTCCCTATATGGGGAATCAGCTTCAATAGGATGGATATAGGGGTTGGGACATGTGGGTAGGAATCTCAGAGCTACCCTGCCAGTAAGATAGCCTTGCAGAGCCTCAGCTTCTGTGTCTACAAAGTGGGAATAATGTATCTTCCATCTTATTCCAAGTGGCCATTAAGTAAAATAATATACTTAGTAGCACTTTAGTATACTTAGAGCACAGAACAAGTGTAAATTGTTATCATTGTTATTTAGGAGATATGGGGACTGATGAGATCATGTCTGGAACATACTCAAAAAAGACAAAGAAAAGATACAGAGGAGATTGATGATACTGCAACACACTTGGGAGTTTCCCAAGGAAGGGAATGTGTCTCTTGGTCTCACTGAACTCTTGACGCCCTGGGCTGCTTCACTGATTGAGGGCCAGGTTCCCAGGCTTGCTCACTGGATTAGCTGGAATTCCTTCCACATTCTAAAGCTAAAGCTAATGATGTGTTGAGCAAGGATCTTCTTTGTTCTCATGTTTATGTGAGTTGGGTCAGTGAGACTTTGGGGGCAAAGCAGTTACAAATGGAAACAGTGTTGTGCTTTGTACTGGGGACAGTAGGTCTCCTTTCTCTGTCTTCCTCACACCCTGCCCCATTCCCCACCTTGCCCTTAGCCTTCCACACAGTGATCATTTGCCCTGACCTTACTGACTCCCATACCATACTTGTCTAAGGTCAGCAAGGAGGGCTCTGCAGCCAGTGTTCCCTCAGTAGCCTGGATAGGTGGAGAAGCCCTCACTGCCACTTCCTAACCTTTCCCTGAGGTTCCCGGTGTCCCCTGACTGTTGGGCCTGTCTTTTGCTTGGAAAACTACAGCTTTTGGCCTCACGTTTTAGGTTTCAAGGTTGGATCAAAAGCACATTTCCTGCTGAAAACTTCTCAAGCTTCCCCATCTTGTCCTGGAAGCTCCTTTACCTAGCATGCCCCCTGTATTAGATTACCAATTTGTACTTAGAATCACACCTCATTCCTTTCATGTCCCTGGAGAGTGAACCACTCTACATAATCTAATTTTATAGAGGACTAGAATTTCACCCTAAGGATCTCCTCCTGAAATTCTACTTTCAAGTTTATTGGTGGTAAATAATACAGTTCTGAAGTGCAGTCTATTCTTTCTATGCCTTATATACAGGGTATTGCATACACATCTCTCTTCTTGATGCCCTAGGGCCCACTATTTTCAGTGATGAGTAGAGATCCTGCCAAGGCCCAGTGTGGAGACTAAGGTTGTTTTTCTATCACCTTCACTGAGGGTTCCATCCAACTCAGCACTGTAGTTCTCAGGCTGGTCTGTATTCAAGGGGACCTGAGCATGAATCCAGTCCCTGCAACACTATATGTCACTGCTTGGAGGCTGTAGTGCATCTCCCTGTCCCATAACCATGTTTCTCTCAGGTAATGATGTTTTCCATAAATATAACATTCTATTTATTTAATGCATTTCTGTATGAGCATGTCTGCCCTTGCACATACTTGTGCATACATATAGAGGTCATATGACAACTTGCAGGAATGAGTTCCCTCCTTCCATCATGTGGGTCCCAGGGATCAAACTCAGAGCATCAGACTTGGTATGTTGCCGGCTGAGCTGATCCACCAGCCCATGGCAGTGATGATTGTTTTGTTTTTTTGTTTTTTGTTTTTTAGAGACAGGATTTCTCTGTGTCTTTTTAGATCAGGCTAGCCTTGAACTCACAGAAATTTGCCCACCTCTGCCTCCTGAGTATTGGGACTAAAGGAGTATACCACCAATGCCCAGCCTGGCAATGATGATTTGTTTTTTAACAGCACACTCAATGAGAGTATTTTCTAAATCTGAGTCTAAAGCCAATTGCAACAGCAGAACTAAAGAAGCAGGGCTTATTCTCCCAGCTCTCATCACCATCAGCTGGTTCATGTGTGCGTCACTCCACCTTCATTTTGCTAGTTTTTATTTACAGAGATTAAAGCATTTCAGTCCACGGAGCTTGCCAGTTTCATCCCTGGAAGCAGACGGGCATCATGCTTGTCATTCATGAGGCTGTCAGCTCTGTGATAAGGCTTTGACAGATGTCTGACAGTGATGAGGAAGCCATCAACCAAAGCTTAGAGCCCCCCGGCCAGGAACCTGCCTCACTGTTCTCATTTGACAAATCTCTCACTGATTTGCTGGGGTCATGAATATATGCTGCTGGCATTCTTCCAACGAGAATAACTTCTGAGGTTTCATAGGTGATTGATTGCTTTTAATCTAACCTCCATTTGCATGTATATATCATACCCAAACCATGCTTCTTCTAAACTTCTTCTAACCTGTCATCAGATTCAAACTGGGAAAGGGGAAATGTCTGATTGGAACTGAAACAAGGTTTTGTTGTTGTTGTTGTTGTTGGGTTTTTTGTTTGTTTGATTTTTGTAGTCCAGGAACATTTTATTTATTTATTTTTCATCCTTTTTATTTTGTGTTTCCTTTTTTATTAGAAACAATCTTATTTTACATATCAAATCAATCCCAGTTCCCTCTCCTTCCCATCCTCTCAGGCCCCCCACTGGCTTGTCCCATCCCACCCCCTTTCTGTTCCTCAGGGAGGATCATCAAAGCCCACCACAGGGCTTAGGCCCTCCCCGGTGTGTCTGAGAGAGTATCCCTCTATGTGGAATGGGCTCCCATAGTCTATTCGTACACTAGGGATAAATACTGATCCACTACCAGAGGCCCCATAGGCTGTCCAGTCCTCCTAACTGACACCCATGTTCAGGGGACCTGGTTCAGTCCAATGTTGCTTTCCTAGCTGTCATGAGCTCCCCCTTTTATTTGCATTTCTAAGCACACTCAAATTGTCATCTTTTGATTGATAAATATATTGAACCCTTGCCTTTAGTTTTTGAAACTGATTTTGCATTTTCTTAATTTTAAGAAATCCGTTTTTGTTGTAGCATGTTGCAATGATATGTGATTCTTCTCCCAGTCCTTCATCTCACCTTTCCCAAGTAATCATGTAAATACAATCTGTTTATTTTTTAAATCGGTAATTGCTAGGGAATACCCTGCATATAAATTTATGTCATAAGTGATTTTTTATAATAATAAAACAATGCCTGTTTATTATATAATAATTGAAAAACAAAGAAATGCTAGAAAAGTCATTGCTAATAGTACTCAGACATGACCACTGTTAATCCTGACCAACAAACTGTACCCAGCAGAATACCAAGAATGCTTTGCTTGGAGCCAACAGTGATCTCCCAGTCAACATCTACCATTTGCCACTATGAGAACTCCCTCAGGTTCTTTTTCTTCCCTGGAGTTTTCTCCTCTGTTATAAAGAGCATAACCCACCATGTATAATACTTATAAGCTAATCCCAAACTGATAACCATGATTTTATTTTGAAGAAAATTATATTGCATAGCCCAGGCTGGCATCAAATTCATGATCCACTGCCTTAGTCTCTCAGCAGTGGGATTGCAGATGCATGCCCCTGTGCCAGGTCACCCTTAGATTCTAGCCCAGGCTTTGAGTTCTACCTTAAAACTGGCTGGTCTTAACATGGATAAATGACTGGAATCTACCCATCTTGACTTAAGTACCTCTGAACCAGGCTCCGAGGTTCCTTTCCCTACCCACTACCAGCCCTTAACTACTCTCTCATCCATACCCATGAGAACCACAGGATCAGGTGGTCTCCTACAGCCCTAGTCATCCGGAAGAGTAGCAAAGAAGCACTGAGAATTGGATGGTTCTCTTCGTGTGACTTCTGCTACCATTTTGTAGTTTTCAACTGGAAGGCCGCTTTGCCCCCCTTCTCACTCTGAGACATTTGTCTGCTTCTGGAGATATATTTGGTGGTTGTGTCCGAGAAAGAACTGCTAAGGGCACCATTTCAGGTGGGATAGGATGCCGCCGACTGTCCTGATACATGCAGGATGGGTGTGAAATATTTGCTTACCCGGGCTACCTTAGCAACATGACACAGTCTGGAAGGAATAAAAACAGCAAACACATTTCCTCATGTTTTTTGGAGACTAAAAATCCAAGTTCAGCAACCTACTGGGTTGAGTTCTTCTTGAGGACTGTTTAGGAGAATATGTTCCAAGCTGTCCCCCAGCTTCTTAAAGTTAAATTTAGTGTTAGTGTTCCTTGGCTTGTAACTACTCACTCTAGTCTTGGCCTTCATGACACATTGGGAGTTATCTGTTTTTCCATGATATCTTTTTATTTGAAAGCAGTCATACTGTATTATGGGCTATTTTATTATTATTCAGTATAATCTTAACTGGCTATATCTGTAGCATTATTTCTAATAAGGTTACATTGTCAGGTACTAAGAGAGCTTCAACCTATCTTTTTTGTGAGGAGGACAGAACTCAACCTGGAGGAGCCCTACCAAGAAGAGAAGAACAACCAAAAACATGAGTCAGGGTGCTATTGAAAGTTGTCCTTATCATCTGTGCGTCATCCTAGGAAGGTTAGCTAAGACAGGAGGGAGGTAATATATAACCTGAGTGGTGGTATTGCCTCCAAATTCCCATCTAATCCCAAAAATGATGGTGTTAGAAGTGGGGTCTTTGAGGGGTAATCAAGTCCCATGAATGGCATTATTGCCCCCAAAGGCCTTTACCCCCATACCAGGACATAGTGGCAAGTTACCTTATATGAGCCCAGAACCAAGCCCTTACCAGACACCAAATCTGCTGGCACCTTGACCTTGAACCACACCCACACTGCCGACTGATGCCTGCAGATTTGTTATTTAAAAGCCATGTGGTCTAAGGCCAGAGCAGCGTGAATAGACTGACTGGTGGGAAGGGGAGGGTGGGTGCAGAGTCCTGAAAGGTGGAGGGTGTTCGGGAATGCTGGCAGTAAGGGGGCATTAATTTTATCTTGAAGGTTGTAGGTCACTGTCGGCCTCTAAGATGTGACCACCCTCGCCTACAGGGATGCTGGGACTCAGACAAAGGGAAAGGTTTGGAACACTACACCAGCTTTGGGTTAGGGACAGCCTTTGCTTGTGTCATTTGTCATCTGACCCTACTGTCCCTTGGTCCAGGCACAACCTTGTCCTCTGTCTCTTTAGAGGTGGGGTGGAAGAGAAAAAGAACTGGACAAGCCCCAAAGTTTTCAGCAATACTTTCAAGCTATTTTGTCTCTCCCAAGCCCTGCCTTCTCCCTGTCGCACCCACTGCCTCCCACAGACAGCCAAAGTTAGAATGTAGAAAACAGGAAAAACAGCAACACTTGGAAGTCCCTTCTTTCTAGAGAGAACATTGCTTTGGGTGCACCCTACCCCCTTATCTTTCTGATTGCCAAACCCTGCAGCAGGTGGCCTCATTCTGAGCCATGCGGCTGCTGCCATACCACCTGCTTGCTTCTTCCTCTGCCTTCAAGAACTCCATGGGCGAATGAACTTCTACAGCACCAGGACCACTGGCCTGCTGTGTGCCTGCATCTGGGTTTTTAAACCTGTCGTCTTCACCCTTACAGTATTTTTGTTCGCAGTCTCATGAAGAGGCCACGTGTTCCCAGTCACGGATTTGAGTTAAGTCAAGGTGTGTGTCAGGGCATGTGGTCAGAGAAGCAGAGGCTGTGCCATCCATTTGCAGAATGGTGAGCTTCTTCTTGGCAGCAGTATAAAGACCAGCTGGCCACACGGAGAGCCGGCTCAGTGGGAAGAGACCTTCAGAGCCTTGTGTCTTTATGTCATGGCATACTCCCGCATTTGGAGCCCTAGTGTCCCCTTTGGTTTGTCCCATGCAGCAGCTCTGGGCCAACTTTTGGCTCCCAGTCCCTCCTTAGTCTGTGTTAAATCTCTTGTTTTCTGTTGTCTATACCAGCCCAGACTCTCCCAGTCTTGTCTTCCATCTTCCAGCTCTGTGTCTGGCTCCATTGCTCCTCTCTTTCTCTTGAAGGAGAAGCGTGGTAGGGATGTGGGAAAGCCTTTATTATGTCTCAGTCCCATGACAGCTGCCATATTTTCCAGCATCTTAGCCGGACTTTACTTACAGGGTGAATCTGGTTATGCCTGTGCACTGGTACTTTGTGGCGCATGGAAACAGCCTCTGGGATTGACCGTGCCCTTTGGTTGAAAGTGCAGTTTCATTGTTGTTACTGTACTAATGGATAACTTGCCAATACTTAATGCTCATCATTCCTTTTTCTTATTACTATTGAGAGTGCCTAGCCATTCAGCTCTAGCACGGAAGTGCCTTTGACGATCAGTGCCTAAGTGAAGAGGACAACTGATGATTAGAAAGGAAAAACAAATCACGGCAAGAGGGGTTACCCTAGCAGAGAACTACTGCTGTTCTTTCTTAGAATTTCTAGGCCAAGTTTCATTCATGTTTTTACATTAATGGTTCACACACACACACACACACACACACACACACACACACACACACACACCATGGCACGTGTGTGCAGATCAGAGGACAATTTGTGGAGTCAGTTCTTTCCTTCCATCATGTGGGTTCCAGGAATCAAACTTGGGTCTGAAAGCTTGGCAGCAAGTGCCTTTACTTGCTGAGCCATCTCACTGGCCCCTAGGTTCATTATTAAACATGCAAAGTTTCTGCTATTGTTTGAATGTTTGTCTCTTTCAAAATTCATGTTGAAATTTAATTTTTATTGTGACAACATTAAGATATGGGATATTTAAGAGGCGACTCAGTCTCAGGGCTCCATCGCCCTAGGTGTGATTTTTGTCTTTATGAAAGAACGAATTTGGTCCACTGTTGGCTCTTTTACCTTCTGCCTTCAAGTGACACAGTGAAACTCAGGGCTGTAAACCAGTGAATTTCTGTTCATTAAAACTAATCAGGCATTATGTTTAGCAGCAAAAACAGACTTAGAGAGTCTTATTTTGGGAAAATAAAACCTGAAGAAATTCAAAGTTTTAAAAATAAACTGTTCGTAGAAAAGGTGCTGAAGCGTTTTAGATATGAAGAAGAAAACACTCTCTAGCAAGTCGAGATATGTATGGGAACGGACAGGGTGATGATTACATATGTAAAAGTGATAAAGTTGGTGTTTAGGTTCCCAGAGATGATCACATTGCCCAAACTATGTGTGTTGGGAAGTGTTGGCATCTACTATAGTTATTTTTGGTATCAATCCCAATTATAACTGAAGATTTGTATGGACAGTGTCCAACTTATGGAGCATCTGGCTAAGGCTCCTCATTAGACACGCCTTATTTGGATGTAGAAGTTGCCTTCATGGAGGTAGCTATTGTTTGCTTGCCCCATTCTTCAGATCATGTAGGAAGATATTCTTCCAGCAAATGCAGTGTGGTTGGTGAGTACATTGGTGGTACTCAGAAATGGCTTCCTCCTCTTTCCTACCGCTTGTTGCCATTGTCGCTGTCCATCCCTGTAACTTCCACATGCGTTAGATGGAGACCGCCTGGTGCTTCACATTAGACACTGAGAAACATTTTCCTCTCTTGCCCTCATAGATTGTGGAGGGTGTGCTGCATCGGTATTATGTTTCCGACATACTAATGCTCAAGTGAATTGTTTCAAATTTATCCAAGTAACCTAACTCCCATTTACAGGGAAGACATATCTCTAGTGTTAAATGGAGCTGGGACATATCGCTTACAAAGAACTCTTCTCCAACTATTCATTCTAGAGATGGGAACAGCCTGCAGAGAAGGGGAACATCCATTTCAGAGTCTTACTGCTACACAGCGGAGTTTTCCGTTTGAAAGGAGAGCATCAGGCCCAGTAGGTGCCCTGATGGGCCCTGAAATAGGAGTCCTTCCTGTAGGAAGAATGAGCTTCCTTCTGGATAACAGTGTGCATGTGCTAGAGATGTGTTTCAGAGCCACACCAACAAAGGCAGCTGCCAGTGAATGGCTCTCGTGTCACCACTAGAAGATTAGGTCAACAGAGTGAGTGTAAGGCAAAGTAATGAGGGAGACAAGGAATGAAAAAATTTATATTGCAGTTTGGAGGATGTAGTTCACGAAAAGTACATGGAGGTTTACAGGTTAGACACTTGGCTTGTCATTTTAGAAATAAGAGACTCTCAACACTCTGCACCTCACATTTCTCATTTTAAAGACGAAATTAATAGTACCCATCTATGCTTGATCCCCATGCTTGGAGATTTTGTAGATAAAGGCCCTAACACAAGGCCAGCTTAGTGTGGGTACCTGGGTTAACCAATACTGGTTGTTCAGTACATACTCTTTAGTTTCTGGTAGTGAGGAGATTTTCCACAGATACTTTTATCCTCAATTTCTAATTTAATTATATTATAGTCAGAAAAAAGGGTGATTTGCATACTTTGAACTTGCAATTATGACACAAAATAAACGTTGTCTTGGTAAATGCTCTGAGCCCTCAGAAAGAATGTGTGTTCTGCTGTAGTTGAACAGATTTTCCATAGAAATCAAGTAGGTCAAGTTGACTGAAGGTATTCAAATGTGCTTCCCTGGTTCTTACTAAGATAGGGAATTGAAATCTCTGGCTATCATTGTGGATTTCTCTCTCTCTCTCTCTCTCTCTCTCTCTCTCTCTCTCTCTCTCTTTCTCTCTCCCTCTGCATAATTATTAGTGTTTGTTTCATGTTCTTTGAACCTTTATGTTTATTCATATAAGTGCTTAGCATTATTTGGTGCACTTGATAAACTGGTCCTTTGATCATTATGAAATGACCTTCTTTTTTCATGGGGAAATCACTTCCTGCCAGCCTACTGGATCTGGTGTTATATAACAACACACCTTTCTGTTGACTATGGTTATCATCCTATTTTTAAATCCATTTTTACTTTAACCTACTTATATGTTTAAAGAACACTGTGCTTGGTATACAGTTTGGACTTGATTGTTTTATCCAACATGACAGTTCTGTTTTGGGCTATGGTGTTGTGACAATTGGTACTGAATGGGCATAAATCTCTTGCTTTTTCCTCCATTTTTCTATGCCTTTTATTGGTGATAAGGTTGCCTCTTTCTCCTCTCTTTTACCTTTTTCTTGGGTGAATTGAATATTTTTCTTCTTGTTGTTGTTGTTTAGTTTTCGAGACAGGGTTTCTCTGTGGCTTTGGAGGCTATCCTGGAACTAGCTCTTGTAGACCAGGCTTGTCTCAAACTCACAGAGATCTGCCTGCCTCTGCCTTCCAAGTGCTGGGATTAAAGGCATGTGCCACCAAAGCCCAGTGAATTGAGTATTTTTGATGATGGATTCTATCTCCTCTGTTAGCTTACTAAGTTTTTGAATAGTTGGTTTAGGATAGATAGTATTTTCACTTATCACAGTTATTAGTAGGTGATACCATTTTTACATAGCATGCTTCCATTTTACCTCCTAAAACTTTGTGCTGTTATTGTCATATATTTTGCATATCCTTATGCTATAAATCCCACACTGGATTGTTAATTGTTTTTGCTTAAATAGTCAATTATAAGCTAAAGAGATTTAAGTGTTAGGAAAGAGACATATTTACCAGTGTCGTTAGCATTACCAGTGCTCTTCATTTTTGTGTATAAACCCAGTTTTCCATATAACACCATCTTCTTCCAAAGTATTTCCTCTATTTTACGTACTTATTGTGTATATGCATGACATGTGTGTATTGTGGGGGGGGCACATGCACATTCATACATGGACACAAATACATGTATGCATGTGGAGGTCCGAAGACATTCCCGATGTTGATCCTTACCCTTCTACCTGTGTGAGACAGACTCTTTGCTGTTTGGGGCTGAGTGGTGGGAGCAGGTACTGGCTAGCCCCGTGCCAATCCTGGAACCATTATCTAGTCCCTGCTGGTGGCCTCTTTTCCAGCCTCACTCAGGTCTTCACATGCAATTCTGTCCCAGAAAGGGGAACAAAAATTTTATTGTCAGCTATCAAGTGCTATCCCAGTGTAAGGTCTGGAACATGACGTTGACTGCTGTGGTTCATAATCGAGTTTATCGACAACTCTGCTCTCCCAGTGCCCATGTTTCCATGGCTTCCTTCACCACAATGCATGTACTCCTTTGCTTCTTTTCCTTCAACTTATGTTGGTGCCAGCCATCCAACCATGGAGCTTTGAAAATAAGCATTAGGTGGCAGGGGAGGTTCCCTTACTGGTCCTCCATCTGGACTGCTTGCTAGGATGCACTAGCACTTTTGAATTAAAAAAGAAAAAAAAAGCTCCTTCTAGGCCACATCCCTTCTCCTCTCAGGATATAAAGCCAAAGGACTAATTCCATATTACCAAGGAAACTGATTCTTAATTACAGACAGGTTTCCATTTACTGCCCCTTCCACCCCTTGCTTTTAAAAAGACATATCCCTCCCTTCTGTTCTAGCCCAAGAAATCTGAAACGATGTCTGTGCCTGTGTTGCTGGAATTCCTGTAGTTTTAAATACATTACCCTAGAATGTTTCATTGCATCCCTAGGGAGCAAACAAAAAAGTAATGAGGCAAGACTGCAGTACCGAGCTGAACCTAGGTTAAGAACTAAATTATTGGGAGTATTTTACCTGGTTGATGCAGAGAGGAGTGTGAGCAACAAAAGAGCCTGTAACCATCTGTATGACCCAAATCTATGACTCAGATGCTCTGGCTACGCAAGCCCTCTATGAAAGAGAAAGGCCCAGTGGCTGAGAGATCAAACTCCCAGCTCTGAATGCATTTTTGGCACATCAGGTGGGAAACATAGGCAAGGGCTCAAGGCCAAGGCATGCTTAGAAGACTGGGAGACTAATACATGCCAAGGGTTATGTCACAGTGAGGTCAAGTCTGGCCCGGGGCAGTACCCATTGTGGACTTGGGAAGAAGGTGAGCTCAAGTCTCTTGTCAATACTTGTCCCAATTTCGGACAGTGTATGTCTTTAGTAGTATTTTAATTTACATCCTCTAAACAGATTCTTATTTCAAGAATGAACCACGTGGTAGAATCAGCTAAGTGGGAATGAACAACTAAACATGTGCCTTAGCATGTAAAGTCTTGTATCAGTTTATGGGGATCAGAGTTGAGTATTAGGATTAGTGGGGATTGATGGGTTATTAATTTATTAATTTAGTCACTAATATTTGTGGAACAGTTTCTTGGTGATGGGTACTAAGGAAACAAAGGTGAAAGACCATGGGAGAGAGGGACGATGTAAAACACTGTCAGGAACCCAGAAAGGGGGTCCTAAATCTGCCTTCAGAAAAACTGTAAGTATAAGGGAAGACTTCCCAGAGGAAGTGATGCTGAGGCAGGGTATTAAGAGGGGAGTGAGAGTTGGTCATGTAGAAAACTAAAGGAAGTGCAGACCAAACAGGAGAAATAGATGTCACAGTGCACAAGCATCTTTTATTTAAAGATGGTTTATAAGAGAGCAATGTGCATTAATACAGAAGGAGCCAGATGAAGAGGGCCCATATCATGCTAAAGCGTCTATCCCAAAGGTGTGGGAAACCACCAATCACTTTAAAACAGACAGATCTGCTGGATCTGGGCTTGAGGAGCCTTTTCAGGTAATAACTGAAGAGAAGGTTGGGCACAGGCCAAGCAGGGAGCCCAGCTTTTAGTACATGCATCATTGCCTTTCTACCTTTCTAAATCATTCCTTCTCTGTAAAACCCACCACCCAGCTCTTCTCTGCTTTGCTCAACCTGACTTTCTGCCTCTCTGCAACTTTACTACAATCACACACCTCTATTCCTGTCCACTCCATGAACAGTAGCTCGATATATTCATTGTATACCAGACACAGTGCCTGGCCTAGGACTACCAAAGATGAGTAAGATATAGAACTGTCCTTTACAGGGTTCATATGACATTAGAAGGTGGCATGGACACACATGGTCCCTTTGATGCGTGATAACAGCTGTGGTACAGAATATACACACAGTGCTCTAGGCACAAAGAAAGTGTCTTGCTTTCGGACCCTCCTACTCTTTTGACAAATCATATCTATCCAAGAGGTCTGCCACTGCTGTGGGGAAGGCAGTGCAGGGTAATGCTATTTCTACTATTTTGAAGCTGGATGCCCTTAAGCAGCAATTTCATGTGTTTTTTTTTTTCACATGAAAAAAATGGATCAATTCATAGATTATTGTGGGAATTAATAAGGAGAACTGTGCATAAGCTTTTGGGATAGTTCTTGGCAAGGTGAAAGTGCTTGCTCATTATAGTTATTGCTACCCTTACTTGTTATTCATTTCTTCTTAGCACCTGTATCTTGTCAAGAAACTTCAGCCAGCCCCTAATTATCTGTTATGCTTCTTGCCTCATTTATGTGCTATTTCTCTCAATGATGATTTTGCTCTCCACTGAGACAAAGTAGATGCCACATGCTTCTGTCCTCCCAGGATGCTTATGATGCTACTAGTATACTAGTATGAGGGTGACCCCTGTCTGTGCTTAGCGAATCAGGGTGTGCTGGTCATCCTTCATGAAGCAAACTCTTCCACTTTGCTTTTCCCCTATTATTGGTTTTAAGTCAAATTTATTTTGGGTAGGCAGTGGTGACACACACCCCTAATCCCACCCCTCATGAGGCAGAGTCAGGCAGATCTCTGAATTCAAGGCCAGCCTGGTCTACAAAGTGAGTTCCTGGATAACCAGAGCCACACAGAGAAACCCTGTCTCAGAAAAAGAAAAAATAAACCACACATTTAATTTGTGAACATTTCGACAAGGTATTATTTATTGTATAAAATGTAGAGCTCTAACCTTGAGTTTCTTTGTGCTTCTGAGATTCTCTAGGGTTCAAGGCAGGAATTTGAAGAATCCTTGAAGAAAAAACAATCTTCCTCAAGAAATATAGTTCTATTGACTGAACACTGTATCCAACCCCATAAGAAACTTTTTCTTTTAAACCTTGGCCTCCCTTACCTCTCCTCCTCACCTCTGCATTTCTCCAATAACTCTGAATGGCTTCTTTCATTTGCTTTCTAGAATTAATGTTCTTTAAGTTTGTGAGGGGGAAAAGCCCCTTTCTATACACTGGGCTAGTCTGTTTGTTGTTGATTTTTTTCCCCATAAGCTGCCTGGTTGGTACAAATGATTTTTCTTTTGAACCCTATCTGGTTAACCTTAGGACAACATTTGCCTTGGGCAATTGCTTGTCAAGCAGCATTTCTTTGGAATCCCTTGGGACCTTCTGGGAATTCCTAATCATCAGCTTGATGCTCTCAGTAACCAAGAAACTGTGTCAGTCACCTTCTGGGGTACATCCTTGGTGTTAGTTTCTGGACCATAATTCATCCTGTAACACTCAAATCCTCGAGGAAGTCAAAATCAGTTCCATACAGTTATTGCTGTAGCCTCTTTCGGATCCCTACTCGCCTTGTGTTTGCTGATGGCTTCTGCTTCTAGATCCACATAGCCAGCAGCCAGCACCAGTTCCTGGCCAGAGGGCAGTGTGCTGACCTGAGGGACATAGGTAAATACATGTGTATTAGAGTCACAGGTTGGATGTCAGAATGTGTTGGATTATAAGTTGCCTGATGTGGAAAAATTGCATTCGTGACACATCATGTAATAACTATTTTAAAAGTGCTGGCTGCCATCATGATGAGCAATAATTGTAAGGCTTTTGAAATGCTCATGAGAATACTACCCTGTGTACAGACAGGGTCGGAGGCATGAGCATGGGACACATGGGACACAGTAGCTCATGGTAAACATATCCACCAGTTTCCTTTGCTAAAGGAACAGCAAGCATCCAGCCTTCACTGGGGCACAGGAACTAATCTCTATCTCCTCCCACTGCTTGTGGCCTTCTTCCCTTCCCTCCAATGAGCTAGTTCTTTTCCAAAAGATAAACACCAGAGTGATGGGGAGCTGCGGGCGGGGGCAAAGCAAGCCTCCTAGTTGGTGTTCTCATGGTTCTCACATAGAGAAGCACAGAGCATCCTTGTGGATGAGCTGCTTCCGACTCTGGCGGGTGCAGACTGAGATGTGAGGGAGGACAAGGAAGGGGCTCTGTGCAGGTGGGGAATTGGAAGCAGAAGGGCTATGGAGATTCTCACAGACCTCCCTTGTCTCTAGGGACGCTACACCTCTGAGACATCCCAGAAGCAGGCTAGGCTTCTAACCAGTGCCTGCTGTGCATAGCAGCCCACTGCTTGCCTGCTAGGAGGCGAGGTGCCAGCTCTGCGCACTCTGAGTGGTGCCAGATCAGGGAGCTGTCGGCTCAGCGCCTCCGCCCTCTGTGCCCACTCTTCTGGGAGTCCCAGGGTGGGCTGTGAGAAGGCGTGAAGCTTGTTCCCTGGCTGCAGGTTGACTTTCCCTCACTGTTGTTGCTGGCAGAATACATACACCAATGCAGACAAGCTCCTAGAAGCAGCAGAGCAGCTGGCTCAGACTGGGGAATGTGATCCGGAGGAGATCTACAAGGCAGCCCGACACCTGGAGGTGCGCATCCAAGACTTTGTTCGCAGGGTGGAGCAGCGGAAGCTTCTCCTGGACATGTCAGTCTCCTTCCACACACACACCAAAGAGGTAAGGGGTGAGAGGCTGTGCTGCCCGGGACGGTTAGTTGGGCTTCCGGGGAAAGTGGGCTGAGGTGAAAGTGGGCTGAGGTTACACAGCGTCCTCAGAGACCACAGAATAGTAGCCTCCAAGCACTTTGGGTCTGACAACCTGCATTGAGGCCACTACCAAATGCAGCAAATTCCCTCCCATCCTCTCTAGAGAAGGAAGAGTGATGGAGGCAGGTGGTTTTAGGGACTTAAACTAGAAAATTCTCCCTGCTGCTCAAAGAATTTCAAAATCTCTGGTATAGAAATAGTAGGTGAACTAGGGACTATAAGAACAAGAATGCCCTACCACGTAGCCCATTTCTCTTGGTTGCTTCTTCTAGACAGTAATCACTCACCAGACTTTGATCAGGTGTCTTTGCTGCTAGCAAGGAGCATTTAGACTTTGCAAGTGTATTCAGTTCTGACATTACAGATTTTGTTTTCAAATAAAAATGTTACTACATTTTTTGGGGCGGGGTGGAATACTATATGTGCCATTGCATAAGTGTGGAGGTCAGAGGGCAATCTGTCCTCATTGGGGCTCTCTTTCCAGCACGTGGGTCCGGGGGCTTGAACTCAGGTCACCAAGGCTAGAAAGGAAGCACTCCCACACACTGAGCCATCTCACTAGCTCTGTTTTACTGATTGTTTAACACATCGAGTCTTCTCCATAGGGTCTGTGGCTCAGGGCCAGGAAGGTGGGTATTAAAATTGATGTTTACTTTCTCTGGAAGAGAGATGATGGGCAGTAAGTGTAGTGGGGCTGAGCTGCCCTTCACATCATCTGGATAAATCCAAGACAGAATCCTTCACCACTTGGAGAAGGGGGCGGGGGTCGTGCAAAGTGCTTGGCAGGACAGAGGTTCCCTAGGAAGAGGTGATGGCAGACCTGTGATTGCTTTCCATCTCTGATTAACAAGGGGCAATCTGCAATTGAGTAAGTGGACTGGAAGGCGGTCCACTTAACCTCTTGTGTGGTAACATTCTTGGCAGAGGAACTCACTTGGTGTGTGCATGTTTATGTTCCCCTAGGAATTCATTTTAATAGGATATTAATTAAGGTTTGATTGCTGCTCAGAAAAAAATGTAACCCTACTTAATTAAGTTGATTTTTGGTTTGGGGAGTGTGTTAAGAAGCTTGGCTGACACAAATCCACAGGCTTTTCTGACAGCTTGTCAGAACCACTGTGTATCGGTGCAGTGTCTATCAGAGAAAAATGTGCAAAGACATTATTTTCTAAACTTAGATCCCCTGGGCAGATGAAGGCCTGGTGAGCTCACTGCAGGTGGCTCTGCTTCAGCTCCTGGGCCCTCAGATGAGTGTCTGAGTGTCTGTACAGCAAAGGGATTAACTCTAATCCGGGGCTCCCCACCTGGCTGTCAGCTTGCTTGGGGCTCACTTGACTCTCAATGACAATCTCAGAAATCAAAGGCATGTGGACTCCCTTGTCATTAAGGGCCTGCGGGTAAAGCAATGGAGTATGAATGAACAGGACTGACACTCCTCTAGTGTAGGGTTGTGGCCTGTTTGCAGGCTGTCTACTGCCACTTTCTATGGCAGTACCAATCCCCAGTGTGTACCCTAGCATCTAGGGGCACTACCTAGCTGCATCTCCTGCCTTCTGCCAGTGGAATTAAAAGATTGGGACTCAGTTCCAGATAGTCTCTTTAAAAAGCCACATGAGTTTGAGTTTGTGCAGGTCTCTTATGTCCCCAGCCCTAAGTTCCATTCTTTATGAAATAATTTAAACAGACTTGGTGCTCTAAGAATGTCCCTTCTGTTTTGTTTCATTTTTCTCTCCCCCATTAGATGTTGATAATAATAATTAACAATAATAAGTAAGCCTGAGGTTGTATAAGTGATTCCCCTCATCTACCGTCTGGCTCTTTGTAATTACAAACATTATACATGTGTATTGGGCTCTTTCTTGTGTTGTTAAATTAAATACCTGCTACTTGCCAAATACATCACCTTGTATAATGTTCATGGTAATCTTATAGATTTTATTAGCCATAATTTCAAATGAGGAATGTTAAGAAAGAAACTTGTGTCTCAGTAGTACAGCTGTTTCCATCACCTTCTGAAATTCTGTTCAACATACCTGATACCAAAATCTGTTAGCATGGGAGATTTGGCATCTTCTGAGCATATTGGATTTCAGATTTGTGAATTAATGCACAAGCCTGTACATGCTTGAACTTTTAACAGCTGTCTGTAGCTGTCTTCTCTCTGATCTCTGCCTCTCCTCTGTTCTTTCTCTTTGCTCCCTCCTCCTCCTCCTCCACCTTCTCCCCTCCTCCTTCGTGTCCTCCTCCACCTCCTCCTCTTCCTTCTCTGTATCTTTCTCCTGTACAGGGACTTGATGAGAGGGTAGATCATGGCTGAGAAATAAAAACTTGCTAGGGTTATTTGACAACAGGAACCTAGTAGTCTTAACAAAAACAAAGACATACAAAAGAGGCCCATACTACCACACATTTTCATTCAGTACAGTTCCTGATTTCATCTCTGTGAACAACAAAAATAAAGGGGACGGGGTGAGGAGCCTGAATCTCCAGCAGGAGCTTTTCTGGGAACCTGACTAGCAGGCAGGGTACACTGTGGGTGGATAGATGGGAGCAAGCTTCAGTATTCGGATGAAGGCGCTCCTGGAGTTTGAGCTCTGTGTAGTTTAACAGCTCTCAAGCCTGACCACCTCACAAACCTTGTATGTAAACCCCCTCCTTAATGCTGGGGCCATTCACCCTTGACCCCTGCTTGACTCTAAGACAAACACCTGGCTTTTTGTTTAGAGTATGATTAACAGCCAGGTCTACTAATTAGTATACAAATTTCTCAGAGGATCCTGGCTTGCCACAGTTGCCCCCTCCATCCCTGCCTTCAATGAATTATAGAAAATGAAGGAAAACCTACAGCTTTGCTCTGGGACCTTGAATAGCAGGGATGCTGTTGCAGGTCCCCTCTGCTTTGTTATGGCCAGCCCCTTCCTTTTGTACTTCCCCCTTTCTTCCTTTCTTCCTCCAATCATTTGTTAAAGGTTTGCCTTAGTGCTGGCATATAATAGAATATTATCATGGGGTATAATTATCATGGAATGGAAGCTCCATTTATGGGAGATTCCTGTATGAGAACTGAATATCCATCTCTATAAATGATTTAATCTAGACTCTGCAGACTAAAGTTCATAATTTTACCTCTGCTTCCCACATCAAAAGGTTTACTCTCATTGGGATCAGAGAGGAAATAGAAGATATGAACAAGGTAACATTCAATCTCATTTCTTCCTCTGATTAAAGAGGCTTTTTCAAATCCTATTGGCCTTACTGTGTGAATTATTTTCAACCATAGGAGTTCGATGGCTAAAATCATCTCATCACTTCATTGTAATGTTTCTCAGTCTTGAATAATTAGAGACTATGTAAATGTTTCACACTGAATGATTCACTAAACAAGCGATAGTACATCTAGTATAGTAAAGTCTTACTCGGCCATTTGAGAGTCCACATGGCCAAAGATTATGACGTAACCATCCAGCATGACCACAGTTTTGATCACATAGAGAATAAAGACAATATATTGAAATATATTGAAAAGTTTAGCTTTTCAATGAAGCTGTGCTTCATTTTTAAAAGCTATACTTGTAGGCTGAAAAGATTTCTCAGCAGTTAAAAGTGCTTGTTGCTCTTTCTGAGACCCCGAGTTTGGTTCTCAGCACCCATATTGGGTGGCTCCATCTCTAAGAGATCTAACAACTTTTTCTAGTCTCCATGGGTACCTGCATGCACATCTACATACACAGAAACATGGGCACAAATATAAGCCCTAAGATAAATCTTTAATATTTCTCTTTTTAATATGCAACCATGAATAATCTTGTTAGCAGGACTTTGCATCTATCTCCATGAGACCCCTCAAAAATCACAACTTTTGTCTTATTAATTTTGTTTTATTAATTTAATTTTATTTTTGAGGATGTCATGAGTATTGCATCTGTATTGAATCATGTATTTTTAGTAGCCACTTAAAGAGAAGAACTACTTGATAAAGAAAGATGACAGGAATATGCTTGGGCCCTTCTTATACATCCAGAGGTCAACACAGATTGTTCAAACATTTGAGTGTCTTCTCTTTCCCAAGACATGTGGCCTGCAGGCAGGTTGCTGGTCAAGGGAGCTGGGGTAGGGAGAAATGTCCCAGCCCACATCCTGAGACAAGGCCTTGTAGTCCAGGTCATCTACGACCAGAGTCATAACACCAGCTCTTAATTAGATAGCTGTATTAAATACCCACTTCTTTTTGTGTCTTCCCTTGTGAAATTAGTCTAGACCCTTTATTTCTCAAAGAAACACACACATCACAAACACATACACACAAGTTTGTCCACCCACCTTCTCCAGAGTCAAAGTAAATCTGTCCAGTCTTCAAACAGGATGATGGTCACAAGAGTAAAACAGCTTTATCTTCCATTTCAGTCACCAAACTGGCATGGTATATATTTAAGAAACAAAAGCTCGTGTCAAGAGTAAAACAGAATAAAGCAAAATGAAACAACCCCTTGAAGGGGTTAAGAGGGGCATTTGCCTGTGGCATCTCTAACGGTCACCACATACAGCCAATTAGCGGGAAGAAGTAAGAAAGACTTTCTTACCAAATCATTCACCCGTAAACCTTACTGCCACCACCACCACCCACACAGCCACCCTCCCCAACCCCCCTACCCCACCCGATCTTTCTTCCTTAGCTATCCCCTTCTGTCCGGCTTTTCTCGGTTGCCCTGATACACACGAACAGCAGCAGCTGTGGACGACCCCTCCTGCTTCACTGGTTACGCTACTAAGGCTAACCCATGTTCAGCACTGAAGGTTCTAGAGATTCTCAAATTAGTCCCATTCATTTAGTTTAGAACCATGTGTGTTCTAAGAGAAAGGATAGAACAGGGGCCATGTATTCAAGTAGGAAACAATGTGCCATGGTACAGCTCTATTAGATTCAGAGGAACCGGTCTAGAAATGGCTGGAACATCCATTTTACTAGGTAAATGAGCAATTAGTGACTAAGTTTTTAGTAATTCATCTAATCCTTCACTGCTTCCTGTGCTCATTTATTCAAAACACTAGATTTAGACTCTTTAAAGTTGTCTGACAGCTAATGTCATCTTGGCCCCTTTCACCATCTTAAATATAATGTGGAAATGTCTTATACTCTCATTGAAATTTAGAAAAGATGCACTTTAGTATTGAACTTTCTAAATAACCTAGCAATGTTAATAAGAACAAAAGAATTTAGCGTGGCATAGGCTACACTTAATCTATGCTTGGCTCTTACTGGGTGGCATCTTTTTTGCACATTTGCATTATGATCAATTTCTATACAATATCACGATCAATTTCTAGCAAGCAGTCTATAGCTGCCAGGAAGAAGTGTACAGAACCATTCACTTTCTCCTTTCTAAAAGATAAACGTATTTGTCTACTCCAGTCTCCTGTTCATCTGGTCTCTCACAGATGAGTGATCGATTTGCTCAAAGAGGCCTGCAGGTTTCAGTGAACTATTTGGTTTTTCCATGCTTAGGTAGTGTCAACACTCATGAAGTGAACTTTGTGAAGATGGGTAATGAAAACCAGTGTAGAAACACACACTGGTCTTCAGGTATGCTGATGACGACTCCTGCTCTGGGATGTTGACTCCTCTCCAGCTTTTGTTGCCCTTCCCCCAGTGCTGGCCTCTCTCTTCAGTCCTGAATAGAGTATCTATCTGCTCTCTCCCACACAGTTGTGGACATGGATGGAAGACCTGCAGAAGGAGATGCTGGAGGATGTCTGTGCAGACTCTGTGGATGCGGTCCAGGAACTGATCAAGCAGTTCCAACAGCAGCAGACCGCCACCCTGGATGCCACCCTCAATGTCATCAAGGAAGGCGAAGATCTTATACAGCAGCTCAGGTCAGCGCCTCCCTCCCTGGGGGAGCCCACGGAGGCCAGGTCAGCATGGGCAGTGATTTCCAGTGGGAAATGCCTCGGGCTAGATACAAGATAAGTCCTGTCCCTGTCTTGACTCAACCACAGCCTGCTTTGTGATTGTGTGTGAGCTTCCATTGCTTTGTCTGTAAGACATACAAATGCCTGCACCACAGCCAGCTTGAGTTTAGACAGAAGCTTTCTAGGAAAGTGCTAATGCTTCTGAGCATTATTTATCATCGGAATGATATTCAGCAATCAATAAAAAGAAGTGTTTTAATTAAGAATAATGACGTATTTGGCCATGCAGAGAAATAGACATTATTAAATACAGTATTATCCAGCTGCTGCATCCAGCACAGCTCCAGGGATGGAGAATAAATGGAATGAAGAAGAGACAAATACACAGACACACAGAAAAGCTTGGATCGAGTGAACCGGGCTCTTTGATAAGGATGTCTCAGCAGCTGCCCTGGAAGTTCAGTGTGTTTATTTTATACAGACAGAAGTGTGGTTCTTCCAGACAGCTGAACAAGGAGGTGGGGTTTATGGTATACAGCTGCATCAAAGAGACAGGTTTAGCTAATCTCTGTAAAAAGCAGTCTCTGTATGGAAGCAGCCCTCAGGTCATAAATATTCAAGGGGGGAAATCTACAGTGGACATTTTCTGCATATATTATCACCATCCACACAGACTAGAGGATGCCATGCCTTTGGGCCTCACCTTATAGGGTGTGGGAAGCCCTTGCCATTTTCTCATGGGTCTGAGGCTATGGTCTTGGTATGGCCATCTCATGCCAACAACATACACCCAATTAAGCTTTCACACAATCAGGGTTCCTCTGCTCCTCACATCCAGCGAACTCAAAGTTCTTTGTCGTGTTGCTTTGCTTTGGGCCCCTGAGGATGCAGAGAAGGTTACCCACTATGATCTTTTCCATAGTCCCTTATTGTCTAAATAACAAAACTCCTCCATTGTCAACATTAGCACACATAAATAAGTAGAACAGGAAACCCATGTTGAAAGCTGTGTGTTTAGAATAGCCCACACCATTGATTGTTTTCTGTTGGCATCAGTGTCTAGTTCCTGTCCCTGTCAAGGGCACTGACTTCTCAGATAAAGTGTCACTGAGCGAGCCTTCGGCAAGCCCTCAGCAACCAGCCCCGTGCCCAGGTGCTGCATAAAAAGGGGTTGATGGTGCTAATGATGCCTGCCCTCGGGGACTTGTTCCTGCCCCCCAAATCACCTAGTGCTGGGGCCTCTGCCAGCTATAGACAGAAATAATCTCATCAACAAGTCCCAGGCCAGCCCTGAGGCCTGAGGGTTTTATTTCAACTGGAGAAAGCTTACCCCCCCCATACCAATTGTCTGATTAAATAAATAATGAAAAATTACCTTTAGGAGGCCCTGGCATGTTTTTTTTTTCCTTGTTAGAAATTAATCATTTCTATTCTAAACGTGTACACAAGATGTACTAAATTTTCCTGTTGCTTACTAATAAGACATCCTCTTTGCCTTTTCCCCCAGTTCATCTTCATGAATATCTAATGCATGGCAGTATTGTCTGCCTACCTAGGAAACCCTGCCGTCACTTGTTTCTAACAGAAAGTCTAACTAGTGGCCAGCCACTTAGCCTGCTGAGCCTCGGCTGCCTCGTTTGTATAATTAAGGCACGCTCTCTAGACTCTCTGTCAGCTGTAGGATTCTGTGATGGTGCTGTCTTCTCTTTGGAATACTTTTGGCAAGCTGGCTGGCTGGTTTTATTCTGTAGGGCCAGGCCTGCAGAAAACGCATGTTCCTTACAAGTGCCAGTCTTGCACAGTGCCCAAGGGCTCAAGGCTGCTCAGTAGTGGTGGAGGCCACATTGTCAGTGGTGACTGCTCCACAATGTTTAAGTTGATGGATTTTTAGCAAGTACCATATGCACAAGTCCAAGAGCATCAGTGACATCATCATTTATCCATTGGCCTGACTGTAGCCCAGCCTAGTAACATCTATTTGTCCACTGACTTGACTATGTCTTGTACTTCCCTCCCTGACATCAGAAACTTTTAAAGAGTAGGACATGAGTAGGGCTTAGAGGACATAAGCAGGGTCTCTCACATACTTTGCAAACATGCTTTCTCTGTGTCGTTAGTGTTTCTGACATGTTTCCTTAGAGTTCCGAGGCAATTGTGGATCATCTCTGTGATTCCTAGTAAGACACTGCACAGTAAACTAGAAATCATTATCTTTCTTCAGGACGCAGTATGCAGGAGTGATCTGAGAGAACAGCCTGATCCTCCCAATAGCAAAATGCTCAGCAAACACATAATGGCCATTATTAACCACACCTCATGTTCTTTTTATGGTTGGAGTATTTATACAGTAGTGGAGACAGAAACTGTGCACATTTCCTGCTCTGATGTGCCAAGAGGAGGATATAGGACTAGGAGCTCTCTGTGTGGCACAAGAAGAGCTGTATGACAATAAAAAGAGCCCTTATTATCTTCAGGAACAGATAGTGTGTGCCCAGGCCCTGCTGCCTCTGAAACAAGTACCTGGCCTTCAGGTCCTGGGAAGGAGAGAATTTCACACTGATGTTTTCTCCTTTGCCCATTGACCTCCTAAGTTGTGTAAGACACCAAGGTGTCACAAGGTAACAAGTGTGCAGGCTGATTTCACAATCTAAAGCTCTGGCTTATTCTGGGTTCTACAGAATTTAAGTTTCCATAGCTTTCCTGTTAGTATCTCTTTGGTGGTCTCACCATCTCCAAAGTAATTTCCCTGAACAAGTAACTCCATCTCTTAGTAACTTGGTTCCACTCTGCAATATGTCTCTTATCCCTACTTCTTTTATAGGGACTGCTGAGGGAACAATCCCCTCCCTTCTGCTAAATCAAAATGTATCCTCTGAAACACTTGTCTATTGTCCCAGCCCATGTGATTTAGCCTTACCCCCCCCCCAGGATGACTATGCCCTAGGAAACCCTTGATACTTCCTTGTGACATTTCAGGGTTAATCGTGACTTATTGCATGTTCCTGGCCACAGTTCACACAGCCCCTACTTCACAGCAAAAATGGATGATGTCCATTTGACAAAAGAGGTAGCTGGGACTCAAGCTGATGACTTCCCAAGGCCACCAGCCTAGATATGTCAGAGAAGGAACCTAAACCATGTTTATAGACTCCAGATCCTATGCTTTCCTAACTATAGCTTGAAGTCTGTTTCAGAACACCCGCCCACAGTGTGAGCACAGCATTGTGAAGTGGGCGGATAATTTTGGTATCCATGATGTCATTTTATTTTAACAGTCCTGTGAGGTAGAAATAAGAAGGATTTTGGTTTTGATTTTCAAATTCCTTTTTCTATCTTTATGTGTTGTGGTGTGTGCATGTGTGTGTGTGCACGTGTGTGTGTGTGTGTGTGTGTGTGTATGTGTGTGTGTGTGTTAAAGCTGTATCTTAATCTACATATGTGTATGGAATCATTCTATTTCTCTGATATTTTATGACCTTTCTCTTAGCTTATTTCCTTCTATCCCTTTGAGAATAGAAGAGCAGCAGGTGCTGGAAATAAAGGTATGGATTCCAGAGAGGGTGAATTCACTCATCTCTTGCTGTCCTACTAAGAAGATGGTGCCAGGTTACAGTGGCACTTTGATAGTTTGTTAAAAGACTAACCTGATTTGCATCCCCTTTGCCCAGGTGAGGAGAGCCATCCGGCTTGGCTCCTCCATCACTTTTAACACAGCAAGGCCCCTCCCTCTCTTCTTCCCCTGCTCTGCCACAGGGACTCATCTGTATCCAACAACAAAACACCCCACACTAGCTCCATCAGCCATATCGAGTCTGTCCTGCAGCAGCTGGATGATGCTCAGGTGCAGATGGAAGAGCTGTTCCACGAGCGGAAGATCAAGCTGGACATCTTCCTGCAGTTGCGCATCTTCGAGCAGTACACCATTGAGGTATGGGAAAGCAAGAGAGAAGACAGGAAGTGGTGGGGAGGGCTAAGGGGTGCAGGGGGGTGATGGATGCACCCAAGTAAACGTTTCCTGGCCAAGGCCACTGCTGCCTCTGCGGAGTGGTAGCATGAAGCATCCTGTATTAGACATAACTTTAGGACTCACAGAAGTCACATTCCACGAGTATCTTTCTCTCTAATCCCTTCTTCCTGACAGCTGAGCAGAGACCCTCTGCTCACTTCTGGTCTGTGGATCACATCAATGGGCAGCTTTTGTCACCATTCATTACATTCGTGCTTGGTTCCTAAAAGGTTGCACGGTTGGGTGTGGGGTTCTTAAAAAGGAGAGTCACCGAGCTCATGGTGTCATGAGTGGAAGGTTTTAAAGTTAGGTGGCTGCCTTAGCTGATGCACACAGGCCAGGCATCAGGGGAAATCACACGGTAGCCATGAATCCCAGAGCTCCAGGAGGAAAGACAATCTAATGCATATGTAGAAAATAGCCCTTTAAAGACATACAAGTCAAATACATTACAGCTAGAACTGACTTCAATGTTGATAGAGGAGTTTTTATTTCACTTATAGAATTGAAATTCTTTAGCTATTCTACGTACAAGATCCCCTCCCCTAGTACTGGACAGTACTTTGGAATGCTTGGTATGTAGTGGGGAAATAGTGTGAGGGGCTGATAAAAATTAAGGAGATAAAAAATAGTGTTTTTGCTTTGCATCTGTTGATATGGAATATGATGTCAGGTTTCAGAGGGTCTTGTCCCCACCAGGGAAGAATTAGAAAGTTGGGGGATGCGGATATATCTAATCCTAGATAGCAATGGAACTTCCCTGCCAATGGGAAGTTCTGGCTTGAGTCAGATTGTCAGAAGTTATTTTTAAGGGTATTAAGTTGTTTCAAATGCCAGCTGTGCCTCAATGTGAGGATGAGGAACACACTCCTAGAGAAGCTTTCAGGGTGTGAAACTGAGGGTGGTTTCTGTGAAAAGAGCCACGTCAGAGCTGACATAAGCCAGGACAGTGCAGCTCCGGTTTTGTTCCTAAAGGAAGGCATTTAGTGGACACAGTCCAAGTTTCTAGGGATTACTGGAAGTGGAGCAGGCCCAGTACCCTGACATCTGGGGGATCTAAGCATAGCAGCCTCACTGATAGCTGGCTGAGATGCGCTAATTAAACATTAGGAAGCATGAATCGCTGCCATGTCTCTTTCTGCTCAGTCATGATGGCCTATGTAGTTTTCACATTATCACCTGGAATGATATCATAATGTGCCCACCATGGAAGTGAGACTAATCCCAGGCTTGTTAGGCTTGGTACCAGGACGTGGCTGCATTCCTAACACACATTTTTAGGCTTCTTGTCTTGGATAGTAGGCAGAGGCCCAGAGTGAAACATGGTGTCCTACTAAGTCCTATAGGCTCAGCCTCCCCTGTGAAAGGCATTCGGCATCATCATAGAAGAGAGCAGAAGACAGGGGCTTTTAATGTGAATTTCATGGTGGGAAGAACGTGGGTAATTATTTTATCTTTGATGTTTTATTGCATTTCTAAGTTTTCTACAACTAGAAAAATCAGAAATAAATATGTTTAAAAGTAGGAATAAGCCAGTGACCTCAGTTTTTTTCTATTCACATTGTCAATAAAATATTTTTGAAGGTATAGCTCCCTACACACACACACACACACACACACACACTTTTAATTATAAAAATGTTCTGTAATTGGCTAATAATCCCAAAACCCCATAGTACTCTTATATGAGGCTTCACTCACTTTTTCATGAGGTACCCTGATTTCAGATTTCAAACAGTCTTTTGATAATTTCCAGTTAATTTTTGCTTGTTTAACAGATCTTATTTGATTGCCATTGTCTCTTTAGCCCATAATGTAGCTGATAGAAAGTTCAGAGCTCTTTGGTTTTCATGGTTTGGATTATTTCCAAACAGCATTTTCTTTGCAGGAAGTCTGCTAAACCATGTGTCTTCATACAGGGTTGGTTTAGTGTAAACTAGATGGTAGATAAATCCATTTAATGGGGACATGAAAAGAGCAATAACTCAAAGTACGCTGACAACAGTGAACAGTTGACCACGGGCAGCCTTTCAGGGTTGACTGTGGCTCCTGCCTTCTCTAAGGAGCTGTCTCCTGCTCTGTACCACAAAAAGCCATCTGCCTCATGATCAGAGTGGTCTGCTGCTAAGACTCTGGGGGAAATGTCAGAATTCTTACTGGCTTGATAAAATAAGTGTGCAGACAATGTGTGTAGATGCATATTTATAGAGGGAGACTTCTCTTCCAATCGGACTAACCTGTGCCATTCCGTGCACACCTTGGAAGAGCACTCAAAAATGACACCAAGAAATTAGACTCTAAATAAATAATCTTATGAAAGTATGGGCCACAGATTTAGTCTTTAAAAATATCTCTTACTCTTCAATTGCAAAGTTTGCTTAATGCACTTAAAAGTTATATGAAATATTAACCCTAGCAAGGACTAGAACAGTCAACTCTAAATTCTCGGATTTGTATGAGAAGGAGTGGGGACCAGGCAGAACCTGGGAAGGTTTTTCATTGTAAGAGGAAGCTTCTACCCAGAGAAGGGAAAGCAGGTTGTACCTTCCTGGTGATCTTGACTTCTCAGCTAATTGTATGTGTAGACGTTAGTGTCTTATGATAGAAAGTGGTTGCTCTCTTGGCTGTTCTCTTGCATAAAAACTCAGCTCAGGGGACATTTATCAGAACATTTAGGGGGCAGGTTGGAAGAAACACGTGATGATTCTTCATTAGCATGCTAATTCTATGATAGGGAGGCACAGAGTGGGGTACAGAATGGGCAACACCTGACCCAGCTGGGCAGCAAAGATTTTTTTCCATGAGATTATATCTGATGAGAAGGCCAATTAGTGCCAGAATTTGGCCTCTCTGGAGGATGTGTTGCTAAAAAATCTCCAAAGTACACACACACATACTCCAAAAAAGAGAGCTGAAGAGAAGGAAGAAAAAGCAGGATATCATTATTTATTGAATCAAAATCTCTGACCTCTTTTTCTTTTGTCCTTGACTGTCTCCTGAGAAATCTAGAAAATGAGGAAATAGAGGGGAAAACTATTTCATTTCAAATTCTTGAAAATATTTGAATATGTCTGTCATGGGCCTCTCCTGTACCGGAAAACCCAGAGATCTCTCTTCTGTAAGTCACATTCCCAGTTCATTATAGAAAGGCACGGCCTCTGGGTGTCACTGCTCTTCTGTCCTCTGGTAAAGGGACTCTTGCTAGCCATGACCTGTTCACTTGCCCATAGTGAAGAATGTGTCCTATTTAAGACTCTAATGTCTCCCAGCCCATCATGGAAGGCAGGGGCTTTCCAATGACTTCCTATCCTAAACTATCTAGCTTTGTGTTGCTATTTCTCTCCCTTGAGGTACATGCTTTTAATATATTGACCTTTTTTTTCTAATTTAAATGATAGTTTCCCTCCCTTTCCCCCCCTTTCTGTTTTCCTTCTTTCTTTACCTTCTTCTTCTTGTTTGCATAGTCCTACAACTTATAGATAGACTTTAATTTGAACGTCACTGTCAAGGCTGTAGATGTTTGAAATGTTGGCCTCAGTCATCAGGGCTCTGTGACGTTCAGTGGACACTCCAGGGATATAGCTGGAAACCTCCACAGTCAGAGTGGACCCCATCGCCCCGTCTATCTTCATCATCATGTCTTACTCTGTTACACTGTGAAACTATGAAGAATTGAGTACTGGTACCCAACCACAAAATAAGATCTATTTGAGGAAATATTTTAAAGTTTTTCTTCTTAGTAGCATCTTCTAAGCATACTTTTGAGAAGTGGTCACATAATGAATCCAGTGAAGTAAGTCAGCCTCCTTCCAGAAAGCTATTTAATAGTCCCTTCTAAAGTTTTTGTTAAGCTCATCTCAGAATCATCATGGGGGGGGTCCCCTAACATCTTCCTTTAAAAGAGTAAATGGAAATAAAAATTTAAATTCATTCATTCATATGGCTTCCAGAGAGCCACGTAGATAATCAAAGATCCCTGATGGATGCTTTCTGGTCCTTCTGGAATTGACAGGTTTGGAGCTTAGATACTCTGAGCAAGGTTCAGTGCTGTTGCTTTTGTGTCCCCATAGATGCAGCAATACAGGACAGAGACACACTGTACAGCGGAAACTGCTTGCCCAGGTCTCCAAACACACATGCTGTACAGCACAGACCGTGGTCTCCAAACACACACACTGTACAGCGGAGACTGTGCTTGCCTGGGTCTCTGAAAGTCTTGGCTCCTTTTCTTATGTTTTATCTTCTCTTTAAAAAGGAAGACGAAAATGACTATTTTAATCTATTTACCTTATTCCCTTCCTGGTATCTCTAGAACAGACAATTGTTAGAACCATATTCTTTCCAGAGTATCTCTCAAAGAGATCATCGTTCTTCAGACCCCTTGAGGAAGGCCTCATTCTCCAGCCATACACTGGATTTAGTCATCATATTCTAAAACTCTGAATCAAGAGAATGAGGATGACAGAGGCCCCAAAGCCACCGGTGGCCCTGAGCAGTCTGGGATTTGACAAGGAGCTAATTGAGTGAAGGAAAACAACAAAATAGGCCAACCAAAAGCGGAGTGAGTGCCCTTGGGAATCCCCTGTCTCATTTGGTTTAGGCTCTACTTTAAGCTTGACCAAATCCTCTCTAAATACAGTTATATCACCAAGTTCGTTTCCAGTGCAGGCTCTACTTTTTAAAGTCTTGTCTCTGTGAGAGCAAGATGTACCCCACTCCCTCCCCTGAATTCCCGCCATGTTTTGGAGTGAGCCTCTAGGCCTGCCAGATGGAGGCTCTTGGGGAGGAAGGTTTGTTCTGAAAAGTGATCAGGACTTGAGCAGATTGGGAGGCTGACAAGGATTTTCAGAGCTGTGGTACCCAATGGATGGTGGGGCTGAACTCACTCTCAGCATCAGCAGTCAACCAGCTGATTCTCCATAGAAGTGGGAAGCCAGCCTTGCTTGTTAGCAGTAAAGTGAAGTAGAAGTTAGATGTAAAGGAACACAATGAGCCCCTGTTGTAGCCAACCTTAGAACCCTGGAAAGAAGGTGGAAAAGAACTCAGTGGGAACATAAATGATAAAATATTATCCATATCAATAGCCACGAGGTAAGTACATTTTTAAATCCGCAATGAACTTTCACTTCCCATGTAGTAGTGTCATTAAAATTCAACAGACAAACCAGGCTGGAGAACCCACAGCCATGAACAAGGGGGAGCTCATGGACTCCAGACTGACAGCTTGGAAACCATCATAGGTCAAGACCAGGCCCCCTGCATGTGGGTGACAGTTGGGAGACCTGGGCAGTCTATGGGGCCTCTGGTAATGGAACAGCATTTATCCCTAGTGTACGAATGGACTTTGGGAGCCCATTCCACATAGAGGGATACTCTCTCAGCCTAGACACATGGAGGAGGAGGGCCTAGGCCCTGCTCCAAATGATGTGATAGACTTTTAAGATCCCCATGGAAGGCCTCACTCTCCCTGGGGAGCAGAAAGGGGATGGGTTAGGGGATTGGTGGTGGAGGAGGGGAGGGAGAGGAAACTGGGATTGATATGTAAAATAAGATTGTTTCTAATTTAAATTTTTTAAAAAAGAAAAAATAGGCAGTAGTGACAGAAGATTGGTGAGGGCACAGGGCAACTGGGTCTTCCATACATTGTTACTGGGACCATCAAATGTTATAATCCCCTTGAAGAACTCTGCCGATTGCTTAGAAACATGAACCTGTTCCACTCAAAAACAGTGAAATCTATGCCCACAGAAGGTATAGTGTGAGGATTCTCACATTAGCCTTTTTCATAATAGCTATACACTGGTCAGCTGGACAGAGGATAAATATGTTGTGAATCAGTGTTCTAGAGGAATATTTATACATATACTTGGTTTGGTCACACTCTCCAGTTATCAGCCTTTGTAATAAAGAGAGGCAATCTAGTACAATGGGAATACAGGAACCAGAGGGGAAGGCCAGACTTTAATATTCACTAGTCCTTTGGCTGATGATGAGACCTTGATCCAGTCCCCAGGCTTCTCGAGCCCCCAACTTTGGCTTCTGGAATACACTAACTACTTGGCTCTGAAGGTTTCTTCAACTATGCAGTATTTTTATAATAATAGTTGTAAGACAACGGATAAAGTCTTTACAGATAGGAAAACTGAGCTGCTGTGTCCCTATCACAGCAAGCTTCAGCCACACTGCTCTATCTCTCTGAGTGAGACAAGTTCCCTCTTCTAGTAAGTAGACATGGAGATTGCCTGCCATACTGCCTGCCTCATTGTGTGGGTCACCGTGAGATGAATATGCCAAAACTTTATAAACTGTATAATTCAGTGCACAAATGCCTGCAGCCATTCATTTGCTGTTAGGATGGATGTTGAACCCTGCAAAAACATTCGGGAAGTGGAAAACAAGGGCTGAATTAGTAGATAAGGCTTTCAGCCAAGAGCTGCAATCTAGCATCCTCTTGTGGAGCCAGCAAGCGCGGGCTGATGTGGTGCTTCCCACAGGTGACAGCAGAGCTGGATGCCTGGAATGAGGACTTGCTCCGACAGATGAATGATTTCAACACAGAAGATCTGACCCTGGCAGAGCAGCGGCTACAGCGCCACACAGAGCGGAAGCTTGCCATGAACAACATGACCTTTGAGGTCATCCAGCAGGGCCAGGACCTGCACCAGTATATCATGGAGGTGCAAGCCTCAGGTAAGTGGCTTCTCATGCTCCTGGCAGGAGGGATGATGGAAGGAAAGGTTCCGTTTGCCCTGAGTTCCACAGTGTTCAATTCGTACATACAGACACAAAGTAGAAAGATTTACCTTTATTTTAGAGAGGAAACAAAGTCCTAAGAAACAAAGTAACACATGCAAGGCTGTGGGAAAGAAGAGACTAGAGACAAAGTCTCTGGGTACTCAGGAGAAAGTAGAAGAATCAGCGATGAAAATTAGTGCAGGTTTTTAAAAAGTTGTAGTTCAGAAGCAAACTGAGAGACGTCTGAGGCCTGTAGGGTTGTGCTGCAATGGGTAGTGAGTTCCTAAGCCACTCCACCACTGATGCAGTGGTCAGGGAGAGTGGGGGAGAGGATGGTAGTGAGCTCCTATGCTACTCTGTGATTGAAACAATAGTCAGGGGGTAGTGAGCTCCTATACCACTCTCCCACTAATGCAGTGGTCCTAGTGCGCTCTCTCTCTCTCTCCCTCTCTCTCTCTCTCTCTCTCTCTCTCTCTCTCTCTCTCTCTCTCTCTCCCTGCTAACTAATTCACAGGCAGTCCCCTGATCTCTGGCTGACACTTCCCAGAATCCTCCATTTTTGTTACTGTTTTTAATCACTGGTCAGTATATGAGTTTAAGTAGTTCTTAAGATCATGTAATTTTATAACTTCTTAGGAAAGCGTGGCATTACTTATGGCTTTTTCTGTTCAAGATTTATTTAAAACGTATATGATAAACATGTGATTCCATTTTCTGGAGCTAGAGAGAGCCAAAGCAATCCAGGAAGGCTGGTGGCCCAGAGCAAGAGGAAGCTCTTATCTTTCCTCAGAAGTGTGCCGCACTAGAACCCAGTCTTCTGCTGCCTCGCCATCCCCACCCGTGACCCATTGGCATGCGCCTACTAACCACGCCAAAGCAGTTGGCCCATGTGCCTGCTGATGGTGAACTTAAAGATGAGATTGCCAGGGGCACCTGAAAGTCCTACTGAACTTTACAACTTTGTGTTTATTTTGGTGGTCTGGAAAGTAAGTCTTGTATACCATTCAAATGAATATCACTTCGGACCAAAGTGGGGAGGACCCAGTGAGCTCTATTACTTTGCCAGCCAAATCATCCCATGAATTGTCTTCTATATCGTAGACAGGATGTGAGACACATCACTCTAAGTGTGTAGCCCACTAAAAGGGATACTCACTCGAAGCTTGCCTGGGGATCCTTCCGAAAGGCAGTGCTTGGACTTGTGTCCAGATGTTTGTGGATGTGAGTCTGAATCTACATCCTAACAGAATCTCCAGGTGGACTGTCTGTTTGTTGACATTTGAGTGCAATTCCTGGTGACTGTATTTTGGAATTTGAGATGCAGTATTCTGACACATCAGCTGTGTCTTTTCAGGGAGAATAAGGAACATAAGGGACAGTGGCGATCCCTTTCCTGTGGTTGAGAATTTCTGCTCAGATGTTAGTTTAGCCCTGCAGGCCTTTATGATGCTTTGCAAGAGAGCCTGGGCATAGCAGCCTAGACACTTGCCCTTCATCCTTCTGAATGGTTCATCAAATGCATATGTGCACTGATGTGACCTCTGGCGAGATAATTTCTATCCCAGGATCCAAATGGTACCGGAAAGGCTGCCGGGAGCTGGCAATCTCTGGGGACTGCTTGTGACTGGAGGTTGGCTGTGCTTGGCATCCATCTTAACCAGGAGGGCTGAGTGGGTGAAAATACGCCAGGCAGATGGGCTACCCACCCCCTCAATATCCTGTTCTAGATAGGAGCTTTGTGGAAAGAGGTTTGGTTGGCCTCCTCAGCCCTCTCCCCTGAGACTGGCGTTCCCCTCCGCCTACCCTGGCTAGCTGTTCAGTCTGGCAGAGCCTGCAAGACTTAAAGGGAAATGAGTCCATGGGTCTTAGGAAGGCTCACTGTCTTTGCCCAGCTCTGCAGAGAAGCTCCTGTGTCACTCTGAGCATATGGCAGGATGTCAGGGTCACACTGGACCCGGGGGAAGGTTTGGGAGTGGTGGTGGATCTAAAGCAGGGCATGGCTGAGGAATGCAGGCCTTTGGAGAGAAAAACGTCTGAGGCAGCAATGGCTTTGAATCATCTATTTGTTTTAATGAACTATATTTTAAGTAGAGGTAAAAATAAGTAATTGTTCCAGAAAATAAGGGCAATGATCAAAAATAAGACTTCTCTCCCTCTCTGCCAAATTAATGAAGTTCATGGAACTAAACAATTTGAATATGCTTATTTTTGGGTGTGATGTTCATAATATTGAGTCAGGTTTTCCGGAAGCCTCCAGTATACCAACAGTACTACCCAAAGCACAAGCCTTGGCGTGAGTCAGCATCCACCTTAGGAATCAGGGGAGCAGGGAAACTTCCCAGTCAGCTCCCATTCTTCCTCACTACAGCTCTGTCTGCTTGGCCTGCAGGTTAGGTTAGGCAGTGGTAGATTCTGCTGTTAGGAAAACATGCTCTCAGAATTCCAAGTCCAGTTCTGCCGCCTGGCTGCGGACACCCTGTTTTTTCTTGATGGGACCCTATTCTTTTCTGTTCAGTCTAGCATATAAACTTGGTTTACAAATTCCTTCCAGTTCCTCATTTGCCATGTTCAGCCTCCTGTCATACTGATTTTACCCAGGTCCTGAATCCAGCAAACTGTGACATTTGACCTCAGTCCTAAGAACTACATGACTTATGGATATGTTGCTTTTGTGGTTGAGAGCATCAAGCTCCCCTTTTACATCATGTTTTTAAGTTTGAAAAATTACCTGTGGAGGGTTAAAGAGACAGCTCAGTGGTTAAAGCACTTGCCACAGAAGCATAAGGACCTGGGGTTGGATCTCAGGGCACAGTGGCACACTTCTATAACCCTAACACTGTAAGCCTAACAAAGGAGCAGAAGAGGCAGGGAGACAGGTGGGTTCCCATAGTTCACTTCTTAGCCAGTCTAGTTAATCAGTGAGCCCAGATTCAATGACAAGACCCTTGTCAGATAAATAAATAAATAAAGTAGAAAATTATAGTGGAAGACAGTATTAACTTGCATCCTCCAAAGACAAACCACACACACACACACACACACACACACACACACACACACACACACTCACGGTATGGGTACACAAATACATAACTGTATACACACACTTAAACATATATACGCATACACAAAAAACTCCTTGGAGTCTGTGTCAATCATGCTTAGCGTTTACTGTTTCTACTGGAAATATCAGCTCAGCAGCTGAATACTCTGTTGGTGGTAGTGAGACTTGAACCTAAGGCCTCACACTTGCTAGGGAACCATTCCACCTCTATTTCTTTTAGTTTTAACTTTTTATTTGGGGACTAGTTTTTACTAAGTTGCACAGGCGTCCTTTAACTCACTCTGTAGCCCAAGCAGGTCTTGAACCTTCTATTCTCTTGCCTCTGCATCCTGAATACCAGAGATTACACACCTACACCATCAGGGTCTGATATAAACACACACTTAAACAAACTGTGCTTGCAGAGAGGCTCCTTGAGCATGCAAGCCAAGAACACAGATATGAGAGGAGATATGGGGGTGAATCCCAGTCACTTTCCCACCTGTGTGTGCTGGGACATGTCACCAAATTGAGGAAAGATAACGTATAATGTGGGGGTCACAGTGAGGATGCAGTGAGATTATACAAGAGCATGGGAGAGATCCAGTGAGGTGTGACACATCCAGTGTTATGTGTGTGTTCTAACCCACAGAGCATCCTGTTGGGATTACTTGGTAGCTTCTGCAGCGATGTGAGTAAGGTCTTTGCACACCACAGCCTCAGCAGAGTGGTTATGCCTTATACGCAGCAAATTCTTAATAATGGCATTTGCTAAATTAAACAAGAATGAGTATTGGTGTGGGTGGGACAAGTGGAGGCAAAGATAATAGACCGCAAGCAAGTTTCTTTGTGCCATAAATGGGAAGAAAATTCAAAGCTGTAGCTTTTTCAGAATGAAGCTACTTTGGGTTTGGCAGGGATGGGAGCTGTTAGAGCTGAAGAGAAAGGAAGAGAGCCTTGGTGTAAGCCAGCTCCACACAACAGGTCCACACACTGAGACTCGCATGGGGAAGGTTTTTAAAGCCTGTGTCTGGGCTTCACTGTCTGGGGAGTCAGCCTTAATTGGCCCGGAATGGGCTTAGACTGACCTGAAACTTCCATTATGAGGTAAAGCCACTGTTGACAACACTGAATGGCACAGAAAGGTGAGTGGCAGGGTGGAGAGAAAGGATGTTTTCTAGCTGAGGCAAGCAGATATTTAAGAACAGAAATGGCCGAGAACCTTCTAGGTTTAGCAGTATAGCTGGGGATGCTGGAGACTGAGAGTGTCCTCTGTGGCACTTGTATCATATGCACAGTCCTGCATCCAACTCTAACTTCACAAAGAAATTAAAATGGTAAGACGGCACTGTGATGTGGAAGCCAAGGGAAATAAAAGTGCTGCCTGTTCTGAGCTGTGACCTTGAGCCCAGAACACAGAATGCTCTCCAACTGAGTATAGAATGAAAATATATGCTCTTGGCTGTGACCACTGTCATCCTGTCTAATGGTTATGGACCCTGATTGTTGTTAACACGGCCCTGGTATCAGCAAACCTACATTCCAGTAATGATATGAGCAAGATATAAGAAGTCGCCTTTGAGGGAGAATCAGGCCAGTTCCCGGTAGGGGGACATCGAAAAGAAATCTAAAAAATAAACAAATAAATAAATGGGAAATATCTCTACAAACAAAACCGCTTGTCTTTCTGCATTACTACTGAGCCCCTAAACAGGACAGATAGGTCTATCGTTAAACTGAGGGCAGCATTGATAACGAAAAAGCAAAGCCTACTCAGAGATCTGTCTGGATACTTTCCAGTCACCAACCGGCTTTAACTGGAACTCACACCAGGGTGTTTGGGAGCAGAGGAAGGAAGAGTGTGGAATCGGCTCCTCTGGGTGTGGCAAGGATAAGCCCTTATGTTCCCTTCACTCCACTTATAACTAAGGATGTGGAGATGCAGCAGGCATCCTCTTCAGCCCTTGTATTCACTGTGTTCATCACAAAGACCGTCACAAGCGCGACAAACAGAATTGCACAACCTGGGTCATGTTCTCAGTGACATGCTGAGTTACTAGCTTTGAGCAGCCATTCACACGCGATGTGAAAGGGTTCAGTCACCTCCTTCCCACAGAAAGAGAAAACTCAGTATATTGAACACTAGAAATGCAATGGAGCGAAGACGACTTGGAACAGAGCCACACTGTAACTTCAGTGAAGCAGAGATAGAGCTGAAATTACATTCCCAGAAAGTCTGCATAGGGTCGGAGGTCATCCTTCTGCCAAGCCACGAGGAGTAGAAATCGCTCTGGTTCTTTTTATTTCATCCCAGGAGATGTTCTACCTGCCTCACCCTCCTGGTGACTGAAAATAGTAACAGAGGGGGTTGGCTGCCAAAAGAACAAGCTGTTCTTTCCTGTCTCCCACAGATATTTCAGGAGCAGTGACTTGGAATTATGAAACAGAAAAAAAAAAATAAACATGAAGAGATACTGAAATTATTATCATGTAACAGCAGAAAATATTTTTTCCCACTCTCCCATATTGTCCTTATATAAAACACTATTTTTGCCTCAAGGAATGAATTTTCCCTCGTGTGGGCAGACGTGCCTTGTGCTTCCCAGATGCAGATGCAGGCGTGTGGGCGGCGAGGATGAGTTTGTGGTGGTGTGCCTGGGTAATGGAGGCATCTCCCAAAGAAAATTGATTTGTTGGTAGCCATGTGTTGAGGTTGATGTGCTCCTTTGGGAATTTAGCTTCTAGGATTTTAATATGAACCCCTTCATTGGTTATGTCCCTATTCTTCTATACCTCACACAGGATATAAGCATCAAGACCATAGCTGCTTGGTCCATAGGTTACAGGATGAGAAACCAGAGAAAAGATTTGAACTGAACAAGGAGGCTTCTTGGCCAGGTAGACTCAAGAATCAGTATATATGGGCAGTCCCATCTATTCCTAGTCCAGGGCAAGGCTGAACCCTCAAATAAGTAGACAGTCATAATTAAGAAATAGCATGGGTTGCAGTTTGCAACTTGGACAGGAACCAAGAAGGCATGGATGTAAGGAGGCTGAAAGTTGTAAGGAGGTCAGAGACAGGACTAGCAGATCTGTGACACTAGGGGTCGGGTGTATATTTGTTGTGTAAGCATTGTTCTACACTGGTTGTGTGTGTATGGCATATACATAATAACCAATGTGTATGTGGCAGACACTTTATGTGTATCATCTCAACGTACATGTGTAGGAGGTGAGTAGCTGTGGAAAATCCTAGCTTCCATGTGAGAGCTAAGATGACTTACTCAAGATCAGGATACTTTGAAAGCTAAAAAAACAAAAATAAACAAACAACAACAAAAAAAAACCACTAAAATTCTAGCCACCAGTAAGTGAAGAAATAAGATGAGTCCCTTTACCCCCATCTGACTTTGAAGCAGAAATCCATTTGAGGCCGGCTGCCTTGAACCCTGCTGGTGATAGGTAAATAGAACACTGGATGGGCAGAGAAGAAAGAGATCTGCACTAATGTGTCAGGAGAGGTACACAGAAAGCAAGGCAGGAAGGTGGACAAAGACAGAGCCACAGTCTTTGGCTGGCAGGTACTGACTGGAGTGTCTATTTCAGGCTGGCTATTTATAGGTTGGGTGCCACATTCATAAACACTAGAAATACGTGTCAGCAAGTGACTGGTCTTAGAACTACTTTGAGTCAGGAAGAATGATGAGCAAACTCCATGTGTGGGCAAAACTTAAGGGTGAAAGCTTTTCTGAATGAATAACATTCAGTGTCCCTGTGGTATTTTTGGGAATATTATCATGTATATTTGGTAGGTAGCATTGATTTCTTAAGAGACCTAAGTAGTTGTTTTCATCTAATCATAAATTATATCTAATTGGTTAAAATAGAATATGCCCTTGGCAGGAGTTCCTGGGACGGGGTCCTTTGAATCAGGCTTTATCATTTCCAAGATGATTCAGAGGTTTGCTTATGAACCTGGGTGTTGGCAAGTCTCCAAACAGGTGCTGCCAGGAGCTGTCTTGCCTAGGATGGACTTCCAGAGTTGCAGCACCCTCTCTCCCATTAATGAAAAGGAACTTATCCTATTGTGGTTAAAATTGCTTGCTGAACAAAGGATTCATTCATCTGAAAGAGCCAGCATTTCCCTAGCATCCTAATCAAGGACTAACTACAGGATCTGTCCAGCTGCACCAAGAACTCTGGAGAGGTCTGGAGACGGCCAATAGTGGCCACTCCCAAAGTCCAGCTCCCTTGCATAATTAAGACAATGTTGTCGTTGCCCTGCTGCCTGGTTTTTAATTGTTTGCATTTTTTTTAACCAGGAATCGAGTTAATCTGTGAAAAAGATATTGACCTGGCAGCTCAGGTGCAAGAGCTACTGGAGTTTCTCCACGAGAAGCAGAGTGAGCTGGAGCTCAATGCCGAGCAGACACACAAGCGCCTGGAGCAGTGTCTGCAGCTGCGGCACCTTCAGGCCGAGGTCAAACAGGTGAGCCTGCCTGGCACCTGCCCTCTAGAAGGGGGCCACATGGAGCCATGGTGTACCGGCTGAATAACCCCGCCTTCAAAAAGAAGCTGGGTGTGAATTCACTTGATTCAATTCTGCAAGCCTGATGGTTGCCACAGAAGGCCCAGTGGGACAGTGGCTCAGAATATAAATGCATTGTTGCTGTCTCATCCTATACTCTAGGAACATTCCAGATGGTTCTTGGTGTTCTTCACTGGACCTATTTTCTCCTTTGCTGTGTTTGATTCGCTCACATATTTAATGAGAAATAAAAATCCTTTTTCAGTAAACATGTTCCACTGTAGAGCTAGGTTGATCTCCCTGGGGTTCCTCTGTGCCTTGTCCAGCTCCCGACACAGAGTTGGTAAGTTAAGTAGCAGCAATTATCATTATTTCCAATGTGTGTACGGTTCTTCTAATAACACTTTTGGGAACTGGGAATGTTGTTCCATGGGTAAAGTGCTTATCACACAAACATGGTCCTGAGTTTGAATCCTGGGAACCCACAAACGAGGCGAGCATAGCAGAGTGCATCCACAAAGCAAGGGTGGGGGAGGGGCAAGTAGAGATAGGCATATCCCTGGAGCTCCCTGGCTAGCCAGTCTAGCTGAACTGGTGAGCTCCCAGTTAAGTAAGAGATCTTATCTCAGAAAGCAGTGTGGGGACTGGAGAGATGGCTCAGTAGCAAGTAAAGAGCACTTGTTGTCCTTGGAGAGAATCAGCTCCCAGCATCCACATGGAAAGTGGAGAGAAACTGAGGAAAATACCAAGCATCAGGCACTGGCTTCCATATATTCACACACATGTGAATACATACATATGTATCATACAAGAACATTTTCTTGACATTTAAAAGTTAAGGGGGGATTCTTATCTGATTCTTATCTGCACAAGGCGGACATGCTCAGACATCCAGCAATGTATGCACAATGACACAGTCGTACACGTTGCTGTCATAAGCAGAATAAGTAGCAGTTACTGTAACAGCGATGGAAGCTTCTCTTGGACACAGTGAGACTGGAGAAATGAAAACAGTAGCTCTTACTTCTGTGTGCCCTTTCTGTGTCCAGCAGTCTTCACAGCTTCTGTCTAAGGCAGACACTATTTCCTTTCTTCAGATGAAGCCACTAAAGCCTAGAGGGTCCCCAGACAATGATCACAACAAGGAACAAACGCATGGCCACCCTCCAGGGGTCTAGGAATGCCTTTCTGCAGTGTCTTACTTCAGTGTCTGCTCCACACTCCCCAAAGGGACCCAGTGTCCTGCTTCTTGGTGTCAAGCTCCACCTCCGGAATTATTCTAGGTGGAGAAGAAACGTCCGCTCTTAAACATTTATCCGTATGTGCAGTAGTGAGTGGAGCTGAGACTGAAGTCAACTAGGTTAGCATAAGCATGTCATTTTATTTAACTGTTGTCCAGGCACTTGCATTTAGGATGGCCCCTGCTGATGCTTTTGTCATACTTTCACAAGGTTGTCATGTTGGGTGGAGTGACCTTCACTGCCCTTCTCTTCCAATCAACACTGCAGGACCTCACACACTTGTGCACTGAAGATCTAGGAGTAATACTTCTGGCTTGGTCACTGAGCCGTCTAGACATTCTCAACCTAACCATACCAGTGTCCCACCTGAGCTTCTGGGAAGACCTGTAGTTCATATGGATGGCATGGTAGAGATGCCAGCAGGCTGAGAATAGTAATGTGCATACTCTTAACAGTCATGGTAGTGCGTTGCTTTCATACGGAAGAAAAGAAAGATCCTACTTTTTGAGAGCAAGCCCTTGAGGGAAAATATTGTCTACAAGTGAGAAAACAGGTACCCTAGGATTAAAGGGGCCTCTTGAGTTGTTAGCCAAAACTTGGACCTCCAAAGTCCGGGGTTTTCCTCCACAGGACCCCACAGCCACCCTACATATGCAGAAGCCATAGAGGGAAACAGGGAAACAACAGCAGAGCACAGGCAGGCTTCCATGGCCTGGCCATGTCCAAGAAGACCGGCAGGGGTAGCCTAGGCTCCACAGAGAATGGTGTCTGCTCGAGGTCAGCAGAGCTGCAACACATCAAAGTCTGCCCATGTGCCCATACCTGCTCACTTTCATGAGTAGCGGATGCCAGGAACGAACTTTCAAACAAAGCAGAGAGCAGAGTTCCTCTCAGACTTGGAAGAGACCCCTTAAGTTTTAGTTTTGTGTATTGTTTTCTGTGTTGTTCCAGCATCTTATAGCTGTATTATTCCCATTCATAATTTAATGAATGAGAGGACAGAATGTCCTTCTGCAGGTGTCTCTCAGAGGCATGGCATCGATGATCTGTAGAAGGATCTCTCTGAGTTCAAGGCCAACCTAGTCTATAGAATGAGTTCCAGGACAACTAGAGCTGTGCAGAAAATCCTGTCTTGAAAACAAAAAAAAAAAAATAAATAAACAAAAAAGAATGAATGATGCTCATCGGACTCTCGAGAAACCCACAGTGGCCTTTTCCAAGGACAGCGGACTTTCGTAGCAGCAAGGGACCGCTGCTTGGTTAAGCCACCGTGCTTCATTTATCAGGGTTGTTTTCCTTGTCAATTCAGGCTGCTTCCTCAAGGGTCCATCTGATCCAGTTTCACATGAAGCATCTGTGTCTGACGGAAATTAGTGGAGCAGGAAATACTGATGTCTAAGCTGTTGACACTTGGGAAAGGGAGTTAATTTAGATGTCAGTATTGATCAGTGTAGCTAAGTTCAGATTCAGGCTTCAGACTATATATATATATATATATATATATATATATATATATATAGAGAGAGAGAGAGAGAGAGAGAGAGAGAGAGAGAGAGAGAGAGAGAGCTTAAAGTACCATTAATGAAGTCAAAATGAAAGGGGACAATATAGCTCCATTGTTGGAGCTCACACTTTAAAGGTTTAGATTTGACTGGGTATGGCCATCATAATCTTAAGTGTAGTTATCTAGAAATTATATTAAGGTGAAGCTTTGAAGAATGGGGAATTCATAGACATTAGATTGAAATTTATCTTCAATTATTCCAAACAAGTGAAATTGATGCATGCCACTGACTTCTTTCCTGGGGATTACATGTATCTAAGATAGTCAGTGCACTCAACTCTGGAGCAATGCAGACCTTCAAGGGGAACAGCTGCCTGATTACAACACACGACTCAGGTCCCCAGGCCACCCACATGCCCCCCCAGATTACTTTCCAGACCCCACAGAATTCTCTGGTCTCTTCCAGGAAATTTACTACTTTGTGGTAAAGATGACCTCACATCTATCAAATAAATTCAGGATGTTTGGGAAGGTAGATAGATGACTTAATGGCATGAAATAGAATGCTTTTCCATATGTATGCCCACAGAGCACTATATTTAACATGAAATGAGCTAAAATGCATTTGTAAAATATTGAATTGCTTCTTTGGGCCAAATCTGGCCAGAATTTGCTTATGATCAGGGTAGACACTGGAAACAAAGAAAAAATATTAGCTTGTCCTTATGCTTCTGTGATGAACACTGTGTTCAGCTTTAATGACTGTATATCAGGGTTAATAAGGAGCTGGGACAGGGCCAAGTGAGAGGAACAAAAGGGCATTGCTTCCAAATGGAGATGTAAGAAGACATAAGGAATATGGGCACTGCCTATAAAACCATAAATGATGAACACATAGATGATCTCGTGAACTTTCAGAACTTAGGTATTCTGAAGGTAGACATCTAAGGAGCCAAGAATTTGTTTTGTGGTTGGAGTTGCAGAAAGAATCATCCCTCGAGAGAGGTCATCTACAGTAACAACCGAGTCAGTTGCCTTGAGAACACTGGCTTCCTGGTAGGTATGACCTGGAAAACAGACATCTATAAGCCATTTCTCCAACCTACAAGACATCCAGTCTGGGCTGCCCAGTTGCAGGGCTTTATCACATGCAGATAACCATTGTCTCCTCCTGGTATTAGCTTATCTCAGCCCCTGTGACCTAGGGAAACATAGGTCTGTATTTTCAGCTTTCTCACTAAGCTGAATTCTTGGCCTAGCACTTAGTTTCCCCAGACAGTAATATTCTTCCCAGTCTTTGGTCTCTCCATATTCAGTTTCTTTCCGAGACCCTGTGGTTGGAGAGATCATCTTTGGTTTTTAAAGAAGTGTGAGATGTTAGAGCAGGAAATGACCTTTAAAGTCTCCATCAAAGTCTCTCCTTGCCATAATAAAATACCCTGGTGAGAGCCACTCACAAGAGGAAGGGTTTCTCCTGGCTTAACAGTTCTAGAGAGATACAGTCTCTCATGGTGGGGATGACATGGCAGGTGGAGGAAGGGCATGTGTCAGAGCCATTAGTGCTCAGGAAGCTTAAAGTGAGCAACAAATGGGTCACTGTTTAAAACCTTGAGGACTAACTACCCTGTAACCTACCTCCTCCCTAGTGATGTGGGTGGGATTGTCGTGAAACTAAGCGTTCACACTCATGAGCCTATGGAAGACGATTTACATCCACAACATTAGCCCGTTAAGTAAATTGTTACTGCAGTTGATTAGTGTAAATTTTCCTATTGTGATCTGAAAAGCAAATGCTTTTACGTTACAGCTTTTATTTCTAGCCTAGCCCTGTTGTTCAGTAAAGGAAAGCATTCACAGTTTGCAAGTGAGAACACCAACCTTTAGTTAAATGTTTCCAAAGTCACAGTTGGACATTAATGGAACCAATATGTCCTCACTTTATTTGCAGTATTTCTCCTACCTACCACACACTTGTATGCTCAAAGGATAATAACTAACAAATTTAAAAAACCAGGAAGACAGAAAGCACCTCATAACAGAAAGTTACACCAACAGTGATCTGAGTACAAAGAATAATGACAGCAACCTAAGAAACTGATCTGATGTCAAAATGGTGCCAACAAGTTCATTTAAATAATTGAATACAGTTAAATGACTTTTTTCCCTCATTGCAAGAATTATAACTAAATAACCACAGCCCTACCTACCTATCTCTGCTCCAAACTGAAAATCAAAACTAGTGCCAACACCATTGTGATCGTCAGGCTTAACATTTCTGGGTGTGTTGCATCAGCCTGTGAGGCCAAAGGACAGAGAGAGCTATCCAGACATGGATGAGAGCCCTGGGGTTCAGGGAAGTTAAGTGATGTTGCCAAGGGAGGGACAAAGTGAGGCTTTCTGACTTCAGATGGTCTGCTGTTCCTATTCATTATGTCACCTCTGTGTCCAGAACTGACTCAATGCTTAGCTTCAGCCTGGATTAAAGCCATGTCTATAAACTTCCATGCATTTTAGTATTCCTAAAGTCAGATCTTTAGGACTCTCTAAAGTCTCAGAATAATTTACAGACAGAATTTTGGAAGTACAGGTGAACAAGAATGTGTTATGATTTACTGAAAGCGGTAGATACTCGAATACATGGCATTACTCAGTGGGGATGTTGATAAATAGTGTTCCCACTACCATAGCTGTAACTAACTTGGCTAGAGCTAGAGAAAAATGTTCTAGCAAGACTCAGGAGAACTAGACTAACATTGACTTGTGATGTACATGCAGAAGGTATTTTGATGACACCCACAAATGAGTTTCCAAAGCAAGTAGAAAGCAGTGAAACATGGTAGAGGGACGTAGTTCAAAATATACAATATGAGCTCTGTTTTCCAAAGAGACAAAGAATTTGGCCATGCAGTCTATGAATGCATATACCCAGATTAACAGGCAGCTTTTGAAAGTCATTAGCACCTCTAGCCAGCCAGCCCCAGTCCACCAGGGACAACAAGGATTTTACACATACATGCTGAACAGTTATTCCCTGCAGCTAATTACAGATTGGCATCTCATCCACAATCTGCCAGATTGGCCATGAGTTAACAACTCAATCCAAATAAACCAGCTCCAGCAGGATTTGTCCCTCATGTTATCTATGCACAATAAGGCATCACTCAATTTCTACTTGGGAATGATGCCTATGAGAGTTATGGGGCAGGAGAATAGTCTCAGTATTTTCCGGTTGTTCAACACAAGAAAATGAAGGGAAATACAAAGCTTGAGAATAAATCTGGAATAGATTGAAGTGTCTTCTCTTTTACAAGGAGTAACATAAGGATGGTATGCACTGATTTTGAAATTTCAGAATTTATTTTCCTCCCTAAGCAAGAGTCTCAGGCTCCCTAGAAAAGAAGATGCTAGACAGTTCCAGTGGCCACACACCAGGTAGGTCTAGAGTCTAGGTCTGCTCTTTGGATTGATTATTTGTACTGACTCTTAGCGTGACAATTGCAACATCTCTATATCCTTGAACTCTCTAGATAGTACTCACTCTTGTTCCTCCCTCCTGGAACTTTCCATTTTAGGCTTCTAATCACCCCAGTGCTTATTAGGAAACCTAGAAGTTGGATTCAGGCCACTGGGTAATTTAAGTTGGTTATACTTTACTTTCCCTTCAGAAAGTGATGGGTTCTGTGAATTTTGCTTGCTTTCTCCGTCCTTCCTTGGAGTTGTTTGCTTCCTCGAGCTTGTATATACTCTTGTTATATATGGTAGTGGCAGTAGGGCCTACTGCTCACATGTGACCGGGGTAATCTTCATTACTTTTAAAACATTTCTATGTAGCTAGCAGCTATGTGAACTATGTGAGATTCAGATTTGAGTAGAAGATTGCTCTGGATTTTGGGGGGGTTCACGTTTTTTAAGAGGGAGGTAAATGCAGGTTGAAATAACCAAAGTCATTCTGTGGTAAGCCACATTAAAGTGCTACAAAGTGGCACTGTCATACCAGGGGAAGGAAAGATTGCTTCTAACAAGAATGGTAAGGTGTGGACAAATTCAAGAAGTTGTTATTTGAGCTGGGCCCTTTAAAAATAGGAAGAAAAAAAAAAGAATTGGGGAAGAAAAAAGAATATAATCAAAATGTGTTACATGAATATTTTAGTAAATAAATAAAAGCAGAAAGAAAAATACCAACAATTGGAATTTATTTATACCATTCTCTGGTCCTGAACTTTAGGCATGCATAAAATGCAGCCAGATGAAGCTTTGTTAATTAATTTGGTGGGAACAGCAGGGCGATACAGGGAAGAAGAGACATATAGAGCTGAGAATAAAGCTGGTACATAAAGTATATGCCTTATGACACCAGCTACCGATGGAGACGGGGACAATAACTGGCCAGGATCCTTGCTGGCCTCTCTCTAACAGAGAATGCACATTTGGGTGCTTTGACGGAAGCACCCATATGGAAGGCAACCGCTCTGGAGAAGCCATTCACCTGTGCTTGTCCCACCCTCCCCCCTAGGTTCTGGGATGGATCCGCAATGGAGAGTCGATGCTCAACGCCAGTCTGGTCAATGCCAGCTCTTTGTCGGAGGCAGAGCAGCTGCAGCGGGAGCATGAACAGTTCCAACTAGCCATCGAGGTAACACCCAAATCTGAACGTATTGTCTTTGACTCTGGGACTCAGATAGGATGGCGGTCTGAGGTGTGAGCATTCCCTCAGGTGGTGGAGCTCTTGCTCTTTCTAGTGGCATAGTGCAGGCACCTCCTTCACACTCAGGAATGCAGACTGAAGGTTTCTTTCCACCCCAAGGTATCAGGAGTCACCTATTCGTACTTGAAATGAGAATCTTTGCTGCTCATGGTGCCTTAAGGCCCTGGTATAGTGAGGTTTTTTTACCCATTACAAATTATATACCCGGTGAAAAATACAAACTAAAAGGTAAAGACACTAAGAAATGAGAATAAACAGGTATGCAAGTCAACAGTAAAGTGGATTAATGTTTTTAAACACTTGGATTCTAAGTTGGACTCTGGCTTTTAACAGTGACCGCAAGGGCTGCAACAGACTGTACCGTATAGTTTGCACTGTGAAAGCAGCTGTTCAGTAAAATTAGCAGATGCTGTATTTAAAGAATAAACTGCAACTAGAAATTTACCTCCTAGAACTATTTTAAAAGAAAATTCCACTAAGGATAAAGTAACATTGCCTTGCTTTAAATAATATCTTCAATTATCTTCCTACTAAGACCCTCTCTTCCCAAAGAGTCTTTAGCAGATTGCTTCTCAGTGGTGTCTGAGAAAGAAAAGAAATGGGACATGGAACTATATTAAAGACAAAATAAGTTAGCACCAGTAGGGAAAGAGACAAAGCATAAAAATCTCAGATACTTGTTGCATGTGGTTCAGTATAGAACTTTGCCTGCTTCTGAGTGTGTTGGAATTACAAAAGGGCTATTTTCTTTTAAAATTACCACTAGAAAAACTTTTTACATAATGATGGCAGAAAAAATAATGAATTTTAATTATCTATGCTCATAAATGTCTTTTAATGTAGCCATCCAACTGATTGCTAGCCTTTTATAAACTAGTATTAATTGAATTCAGCCATTTGAGTTTCCAGAACCCATCTTTCATGCCGATAACTATGACATTAAGATGAATGACATGTTTCCATAAGATACTTGATATAGTCTTAGGAATTGCTGCCAGTCTTAAATGTTGTCAGAAATTTGAGACTGAAAAGCACAGAAGAGAGAGTATAAGCAAATCACTTGGTAGAGAAAAGTTATCCAGAATCAAGGAGTCTTATATCTGTTACAGCTTCCTGGAATTGCCAAATCCATGGTGGTAGAGACCCTCAGGAGAGATCTAGATTAGGGTTATAATCAGTACTGAGTAGTCAAGTGTCTATGCCAGCAGTTCTCAAACTGTGGGGGAGACCCCTTTGGGGATCAAAAGATCTTTTCACAGGGGTCACATATCAAATATCTACATTACAGTTCCTAACTGTAGCAAAATAGCAATTATGAAGTTGTAACCAAAATAATTTTATAGTTAGGGGTCACCACAACATGAGGAATTGTGTCAAAGGTTCACAGCATTAGGAAGGTTGAGAGCCACTGATTTATAGGCTTAGGCAGCAGTGAGGGTTAGGCAGCAGACTAGGGGCATGACATGAAGTTGTGGGGATTTCGACAGAAAGAACTCTTGGCCATCTTCCTCCTTGTATGCCGTACATGTTCATTTGGGGGAGATGGTGCTGCATTGTTACGTAGTAGAGCCTGGCTAAGGATTAATGTCTCCTAAACACTCTTGGGGCTTTGAGGGAGTATTACTTGAGTAAATAATTGATGCTTGGCTACAGGTCACTCTAGGGTTGGTGTCTGTGATCTCAAGGATAGCAGAGGTGATAGAATTATTAGAACATCTTGTTAATGGAAGGTATAGATAGATAAACAAAGAGCGCAAACAGAATTATCCATGTGTCCCTTCTCCAGACAGCCTATGGTCCTCTGTAAACTAAGTTTAGACTGGGCTCTGCATCAGGAGAAAAATGAGCCAGAGAGGATATAAGCAATGTTTTTTGAGACTAAGTCTCCCTATGTAAGCCAGACTGACCTTGAACTCACTATGTAGCCAAGCAGGACTCAAACTCATAGCTGTCCTAATGCTCAACCTCCTGAGTGATGGGACTATAGGCATGTACCACTACACCTGGCCAGATGCAAGCCATTTTATAGAGAGGATAAGCACCCTAGTGTGGCTTTCTCCATGTGCCTGTGTTACAGCAGGCCTTTATGCTGGTTGCTGGAAGGTAGGGCAGGGGTATAATTTGCCTTCTAGAAACCTAAGAAAGTAAGTTCAGTGGTTCCATAAGGAAAATAAAAGAGTATTGGTGAGATGATGATGCAATTTGTTCTGTAATCTGAGACATTTTTAAGGTCAAGGGGAGCCAAGTGTGGTAGCCACTCCTATCCCAGCACTCCTGGAGGCGGAGGCAGGAGAATTGCAGCCCCAGCCTGGGTTACATAGAGAGACCCTATCTCAAACTAAACAAAAGGAAAAGTGAAGAGAGGGTTATTTTGATAATTAAGCCAGAAAAGCAGTCATACACCAGAATGGTCCTGGCCAAGCTGGGATAATGCTAACCCTAGCTTTAGTGGTTTCCCTGGAAAGGTCGGGATTTGTCCCCAAAACATTCCAAATAGAGAACCAGTGTCTCAAAGCAGTGTAGTTTATTAGCAAACTGGATTCTTATTTGTTGGTGCCTTGGATACACTGATGTGTCTTCAAAAATTGTGACATTTGTAGAAAGAAGCTCAATTTTAAAATCAATTTTTATTTGAACTCCTCCTGTGCATTTAAGAATAAATATTATACCAGAAAAAGTGGTTAAAGCTGGATAATAAATTCAATTGATTTTGTTCAATTTTCTTGCACTTACACCTACTAAATATTAATATCCTTGATAATCTACATCTTAAAACTGTAACACTCAATAGGATTAGATGATAAGAAGTAAAAGTAAATGCAAAATAATGGCTTAAGCTTAGCAAAGCAAAGATTATGCCTCACAGATAAGAATTTATCATTTAGGAAATTAAAGAGGAAGGCAGACTCAAGACTGTTACAGAATAATGAGTTTCAGAGTAAGGAACAGAGTTTATTACATGACAAAAATTATAGAAAAATCGAGATTACTGCAAACTCTGTGAGGAAAAAACAATAAAACAAGTTTATGATGACAGTTATATGCTGGTTTTACATATTAAGGGCAGAAAAGGTAATTGTCATAATCACTGACACTCATCTGAAGAGCCTTCCTCCCGATAAGAAATGCTGTAGACTGTTCTAATCCAAGAGAAAAAGTAACATGCAGTAAAAGAACATATATTTGGGAATAGGTCAACCCAAGTCTGGTTTTATCACTTGCTTTGTTGTAGGTTTTGAGGCAAGTCATTTAGCCTGTGTGTCCTAATCTCTGAGATGGAAATAAAATCACCTGTAGAAGGGTCCTGTGAACCAGAAAGCCCAGCACAGAGCATACATAGACTTGGAGAAGTGACAGCTATTTGACTGACCATGCACACACATACACACACACACACTGTGACAGCTTTACCTTCTAAGCAACTGGAACTCTCTAAGGGTTAGCTAAGTGACAAAGGAGTTCAAGGAAAAGGGGTGTTCCCAGAGTTTCAAGCCACCTGAAAAGGCTCTTTGAAGAAGGGCAGATTTGAGATGAGTTTCAAAGGCAGGTAGGCTTACAGGGGGTTTGGGACATTTATCAGGAACAGGATGAAGGAAGAGCAAGGCAGGAAAGTTTGTGACTTGCTTTCAGTGGGTTTGGGTGGAGTGTGCTTAGTGAAGCAGTTACAGACCATGTCATGGAGGGCTGTTATGACAGCCAGTTTGGACTTAGTTTTGAAGCAATGAGGGACCCACTGATGACTTTTGAACTGAAATGAAAGCTTTAGGGATGAAAAGGAATAAGTCACTATAATATAATCACTTCATCTTCCATCGAATTAAATGCCTGAAATGTCCACAATGAACTTGGAATGTGGCTTAGTGGTGGAATGTGGCCTTGGCATGTTCAGGACCCCAAAATAAAATCTTAGGACCACACATGAAAAGGGAAAGAAAATGAAATGTGAGGGATTGGTCTATGGATTTAGAACTACAAGCAAGAAAATTAGCCATCTTTCCTCCATAAAAGTGCCTATATGAAGCTGTAAGAGCTGGACTGGGTTGGAGGAACAGGGAGCAACAGTCAGCGATGATGTCAAGATTATAATTCTAGGTGGCAAAGAAAATGAGTAGGAGGAGGCCACCAATATAAGTGTCCAGTGACTTTGGAGAGCTATTTTAAAGAGATGGGTTTGGCTTCTAACGGGTTTGGCATGTACCCTGCATCAGATGGCAACAACTGCCTCAGAAGGGTGAGAGGTGGGCTACCTTCAGATAGGAACTAACTGATACCCAGGGAGTAAATAAGGGCTCTGATGATGTGAACATTCAGTCAGGGATGACCTTGGCACCTCTATGTTTAGGAAACGAAACAGTGCCAGTAAAACAAAGACAATCAGGGACCTGTAGGGATTTCTCTACCCTTTAGTCTACTTTCTTCAGCTTTGTTTAGCAGCGAGGAGCCCAGCACTGACACAGTCATCAGGACCATGGCTCTCAGTAGGAAGGCAAAGGCACAAGGGGCCAGGGATACTGGTGGAGATCCATGAGTAGAGGGCTGCAGGTTCTGGCAGGGTGGGGAGCACATGGAAGCTTTATAGACTCAGCAAAGTAAGTAGGCATGTACAGGATAGTCTGATGAAGGGGAAGGTAGATGTGGTGAGGATCATGAAGAGGAAAGAGGTTGCTCTCAGACCCAAAGACAGCTGAATAAATTGGCTATTAAGAATGGTCTCCGCCCTGCTACCCAAGCAGAGTAGAAAGGAATTCTAGAGTGTCACTATGCTTCTAGCTACCCTTGTCCACCACAAGCTGAGCTAACACTGATAGCTGAAAGGCTAATGGTTGCAGCTGAGGTTGCAATGACTTTCCCAAGTCAGTGGCACTCTGACCTTCTCACAGAGTTGCCCTAGTCATGGTTACTATTGCTGTGATAGAACACTATGACCAAAGAAACTTGGGGAAGAAAGGCAAAGGCTTAAGCTTCCTCTTCATTGTTAATAATCTAAAGCAGACAGGACTCAAGCAAGGGAGGAACCTGGAAGGAGGAGCTAACACAGAGGCAATGGTGGTGTACTGCTTACAAGCTTACTCATTGTGGCTTGCTCAGTCTGCCTCCTTGTAGAACCCAGGACCACCAGCCCAGAGATGGCTGGGTCCTCCAATATCAATCACTCATTAAGAAAATGCCCTACAGGCTTGCCTATAGCCTGATCTTATGGAGTTATTTTCTCAATTGAGCGTCTCTCCTCTCACATGACTTCGGTTTGTGTCAAGTTGACATAAAACTAGCTAGCACCGGAAACAAATATATGTTTTATCTTACAAAGTTTGAGCCTCATTTTGGGGCAGGGGGATTGCCACCTAGTTCTCCAGCCAGGTCCCCCATCCTCTTACGATTAAGATATAGAACATGGTTAACCAGAACCAGAAACAATAAAACTTCTGTAGATAGCAAAAGGATCCCTGCTTTGAGCTCATTCTCGAATGCTTCTGAGTGTCTTTGGTGAAGTAGCTATAAAGTAGGGGCCAGGGAGTGAGAGAGGGCACTGAAGGAGGTCACTCTTCAGGTCTAGTGACCTTTCAACCAAGTTTACCCATTCTATCAGACTCCTTTTCAATTGATTATTAATGTCTAAGATTGTGCGTTGCCAGCTGAGATTTGCATGACATGTGTTGGTGGGGGACGAGCTTCTTTAATTTGTAAAATACTGCATCTGTAATCATTGAAAGTTCAGTGATGAGCAGTTTTATGATTAGATTTGAAAATGAGATTGAAGTAATGGTCAGGTTTCCACACAACTTCTGTTTCTCTCCTATGTGAACTGAAATGTCCTTAAAATCTAGGGTAATGGAAATAGAAAGTTAAGAATGGGGTCAGGGTTAGGGTCCCTAGAGACAAATGAAAATGTGTGATTTCCTTTTTTAAATGTGCTTTAAAAGACAATAATGTATATTAATCGTCACGACAAATGGATCAGTCATTTAAAGCTCTTTAACTTTTCTGCATCTTTCCAATCACACCTCACTCCACCCCCTCCCATATCACACCTGGGCCGCTCCCACGGACCTCTCTCTCCCCCCCCCCCCTCGCGCCCAGTCCCTCTTTCACGCCACTTCCTTGCAGAAGACACACCAGAGCGCCCTGCAGGTACAGCAGAAAGCAGAAGCACTGCTCCAGGCCGGACACTACGATGCCGACGCCATCCGGGAATGTGCTGAGAAGGTGGCCCTCCACTGGCAGCAGCTCATGCTAAAGATGGAAGACCGGCTGAAACTAGTGAACGCCTCTGTGGCCTTTTACAAGACCTCTGAGCAGGTGAGGGGGAAGTCTGTGAGGTGTGAACTGAAGATGGAAGAAACTGTTTCCTACCTCACATCATAGCAGAGCATCGAGGCCAGGTCTGTCAGCACCAACCTTTGAGAGCAAAACAATGGCTTGTGGGAACACTAACATTGGCTTCTTATCCCCCCCCCCTTTACAGTAAGGAACCATGTGACTTTTTTTTTTCAATAGTTTCTCAAACTCATTAGATCAATATGGAGGTGTTGAAGTAGAAAGTGGGTGTGAAGAGTGCTAGATTTGAGCAGTCTATCAGTCACCCATTGTCATAATAACACTGTGTGACAAGCTACCCCCACACTTGGTGATACACATTGGCATTTGCTTTCTGTTTAAGTATCTAAGATCCAGAGGATTTCACTGAATTTGGTATATCTAGACTCCAAACTGCACTTTGCATCCAGCTTGTTTAATGTGTATTTTATTCTTCTTGATCAGCAACTCCTTGAAATACATTCATAGTCAAAAGAACCCAGAATCTACTGTACAAGACCACTTAAAATCGTTAATTCACTCCTGTTGTGGAACAGATCACAAGTGTCTTAGTCTTAGCATTTCTGCATGTTGTTACCTATTTCATTTCAAGCTTGCCTTCAAGCTTTGTGTCTTATGTTAAACAAAGTGGCAAAGGTGGGGTTAGACAAGTCACCTTGAGATCAGGGACAGACTTCTCGTGACATGGCAAGCATGTATAGCTGTCAGGAGTAGGTTCTGCCTGAGACATCATTCAGTTGAGTTCATGACTCAGTGAACATTCTACCCAAAAATCCACATCCTTGGGTGAGGATATAGCTCAGGGTGTAGAGTTCTTAACTAGCAAGCTCTGGATCAGAATGTCAAAGTCACCCTTAGCTACATAGTAAGTTCGAGACTAGCCTGGGCTCCATGAGACCCTGTCTCAAAAACAAACATACTGTTTCCCAAGAGTAGTTAATTTCTTCCGAGGAGGCCAAGATGGTTGCAGGTGCTCTCCCCTGCTTCTGAATCCAACAAGTAACCAATGCTGTGGATGGAAAGTATAAGAGTCTCTGATTTCTGTTTGCTTGTTTTTGCCACACTAGACATGGAATCTATCTACTTCTGCATGCTAGACAAGGGTCTGATGAGTTATTTTCTGCACCCTTCCTGCAATGATACCAGGCTGCCATGAGACTCCCACCACAACACTCAACCTAACTCTCCTTCTGAACTCTCTTTGAATGCTCTGTCCTCTTCTGAGGTATAGACAGGGTTTCTGTCCCACCTGGTCCCACAACTGCTTTGCCCCAAATAAACACAGAGACTTATATTATTTGTAAACTGTTTGACCAATGGCTCAGGCTTCTTACTGTTTAGCTGTCTCTTCGTTATTAACTCCGAACTATAAGACTACATGGTCTTATCTTTGTTTGTTTCCTCCTCTATTTTCACTTTTATTTGCTTATTTATTTGGCATTTCAGACAATTATGTGTAAGTTAAAATTTATAATTCTACAACTTCCATAGCTAGATGAACAATAAGACCCCCATCCCCCCACCAATTCTTCCCATTACTACTAAACACTCAGTTGCTGAGCCAATACCAGGTGTTCTCTTACTACCCTCTCTTTCTCTACCTCACTTATATTCTTTTTTCCTTTATTTCTTTTAAGTTAGATACATGGTCTTATCTTACCAGAGAATGTCCGGCATCCTATCTTCCCAATAGCTACATGGTATCCCTCTGCAACTTCTCCTGCATCCTTTCCCCAGAATTCTCTTTGTCTGGTAGCCCTGCCTATTCTGCCTGCCCAGCTACAGGATAATCTGTGTTTTATTCATCAGCCAATAAGAGAAACATATATACAGAAGTACATCCCCCATCACTGAGCTCATCTATAAGGTCACTCAGAAAGGCCTCTCTGAATTCTTAAAACTAAAATAAGAATTTATATACATGCCTTTGAGGTTAACTCCAATGTAATCTCCCTCAGAAAGAAATGTGATTTTATAATAGATGTCCTAAAGATGTCAGTGCCTCATGGTAGGACTTAGAACATCTGTCCCCAGGGGAGTAGAAAGATGATTTTTGTTTATGGCCCATAAATTGCACAAGAGATGGCTTTCCACTTTACCTCTGTTTCAGGCTCCTGACTGACAGACAAGGACAGATGCTAAGGCAAGCCGTCAAGTATCGTATCCTAGCCTAGTCTGCATAATTCATAATTATCATGAGGTTATAACAATACAGCTAAACAATATAATATATGCATACATATATATGTGAGAGAGATATCGTGTGTGTGTGTGTATAAATATGATATATCAAGTTGAAACCCCTAAATATCCAATCAGTTTCTTCATTTCTTACTCTTCATTATATTCCTGAGTGAAATTATGAGCCCTTGTAGCTTAGCCATCAGCTGTAAAGGATAATTCCTTTACATCAGCTGCAAAGAATAATTCTCCACCTCCAGTTACAGTCCAAGCTGCAGTCACCAGGCTCTCAAAATCTCTCTTCAGAGTCTCTCAGCAGTGGTGGCCATTCTGCATCTCCAGGCTGAACTTCACATGCAATGTGTCACTGTGTAGAGTTCCGTTGCTGAAGTCTGCAGAGAACTCATGCTGAGCAGTTCCTCCACTGAGCTTTTGTGCCATGATTCACTAGGTGTGCAGTGTTCTGGAGAGCCTAGAGCAGGAGTACCGGAGAGACGAGGACTGGTGTGGTGGGCGAGACAAGCTGGGGCCGGCGGCAGAGATGGACCACGTCATCCCACTCCTCAGCAAGCATCTAGAACAGAAGGAAGCCTTCCTAAAGGTCAGAGCACACTGCCACACGCGGTCTCAGAGCCCGCCCTCTCTTCCACCAGCCAGCACCCACCTACTGCATCACCAGGGCTTCCCATGCCTCGGGTTTTTCCTGCCCCTTATGTAAAGAGGGAAGAAGCTAAAGACATAACTCCCGGTTAATTCATAGTCCTAAGATTACACTCTAAATACGTCTTTCTTGATACATTATTATTGCCACAGCCATGTTAGGGTTTCCCAGTATCACATGGTTATGGTCACATGCTTCTACTTACTTATGTTTAATTTATAAAAAAAAAAAAATATAATGTGTGTTTTTTTTCCTTTTGTAATACTAGGGATCGCACACAGGGCCTCGCACCTATTAGGCAAGCACTCTACCATTGAGCAATAAGTAACCCTAAAATGATCTTTTAGCTGAAGAGCATAAACCTACTTAATAAAGTTATTAATCAATAAATTTAGATACTATTTATCAATATAGCAATATTCAACTAGCAGTAAATATCACAATGTTTATTCTGTGTGGGGGTTTCTGATACAGCCCTAGTGTTTCAGCGAGGGGAACCAGCCCTGTTGCATTTGAGCTTTTAGTGGGGAAGAAACTCCTTCTGAATGTCCCCCAGCAGCTCTTGGCCTTCTTTCATCTGGCTTCTCCTCCCCCAAACCCCCCCCCCCCGCAAACCTCACACTTTCATGTTCTTCCTCTCGGAGTTCTTAAAAGATGAAAGAGAATTTGTATACCCTGACATGCCACCACACTTCTATAACTAGCTGCCTTTTTTATTAGCTCTTGGCCAAACCTTCTTGTTCTTTTTTTAAGACTCCCTCCCCGACCCCACACCTTCCTCCTCCCTTGTTTCTGGTATCTGCACAGGTTTTGGTCAGAACTCTGAATGAGCAGCTTTTACTAATACAGATAAGTGAGTGTTCCCATACAGAGATTAAAATAATTTAAAAGTGTTCTCTATTACAAAACAGAATTTAAAACAAAATGGAAGGAGCATGTGAAGAATTTTAAGTAAAGTTATAAAAGTGCTTCTTGGAGGGCTGGAGAGGCGACTCGGCAGTCAAGAGCACTGGCTGCTCTTTCTGAGGACTTTAGTTCAGTTCCCCGCACACACATGGCAGCTCACAATTGCCTGTCACTTCAGTTTTGGGGGATCTGATACCCTCACACAAACCACAAATGTGCATGAAATAAAAATAAATAATATTGCATTACAAGTATTTCTTGGGGCTGGGAAATGCTTAGTGGAGAAGAGTGGCTGTGTAAAGGACTGGGTGTGTATTGCCAGCATGCATGTAAAGAACCAGTCATGGCCTCACACACTCCACACCCCCAGCACTATTAAGGACAGAGACTGCGTATCGCTGGGCCTTGTTGGCTGCCAGCCTAACTCTGGTTCTGTAAGAGACACTGTCAGGAGGACAAGGTTGATAGTGATGAAATAGGACACCCAGCCTCCTCCTCCTTCAGCCTCCTCACATGCATGTATGGGCACATACATCCACACATACACACTACACGTGTGCACAGAATGCATGCACATACACACAGAGAGAAAGGTAAAGGTTATTTCTTCATAAAATTAAATGATTCTTTTAAAGAAGAAATAAAACCATCTGCTCTGATGTTTTTCATGCATTCCTAAAGCTGTGAAGAAAAACTCCCTATCACTGTGGGAAATCGCTGCCCAACAGGCAGTGCTCAGCTTTCTGTTTATCCTCCTTTGTTGAGCCATCTAGAAGTCCTTAGCCTTGGACCTCTACTAATGGCTTCCAATTCATGAGCCTTTGAGTTCCAATCAACTTAAAAGTTATATTTATACTTATTATATGACCATCATTGTGGCTATATATTTGTATGATCAAAAGCTAAGTATAAGAAGATTCTAAAATTTAACAGTGATAACCTTTTATAACTGCAGATAATTTATTAATTTAAAATCTGTAAACAAGTATGTACTAGTTTGGCAGCTATAGGGAAGACATCTTTTTAGAGAAATTTGTAGATTTATGGGCTTCAGGGACACTAGAAATACTCTGTCAGTAGATCTATGTTCCAAATCTGAAATGCTTCTTTCCTGTTGCTCTTCCCAGCCCTTGATCCTACTTGTCAGAAGAATGTGGCCTGTCCTCTCCACCAGCCACTGCTGATGGCAGCCTTCAATGGCTCCAACTCTTTCATGGAGATTATTATTTCTGAATAAGAGAGTGCTTGTTAGTGTTATTTAGGTAAAGGGAACATGATGGGCCATCAAATAAATTTGAAAATCGTTGGCCATTTACATTTAGATTTAGAATTATGTCATCAAGTGGGTGGGTTTCTGTTCCCTGGGCTTCCATCAGTGGTCATGTAAGAGAAGAAAACCAGCCTGGGTGTGAACATTAGCAATGGCACAGCATATAGATAGTGAAGGGCTAGCTGTTTTCTGATTCCTGTCTGAAACAGAAAAAGAAACACTTGGTTAAAAGAGAGCTCAGAGTATGAGCCTTCTAAATTGGAATTAGTGTCTCCATGAACCAAAAGTGACCTCCAGAGCTCCTCTCCCTCTGGATCTCTCCAGCATCCTCATCACTATCAAGTCCTTTAGCCTTCTAAAAAGACACTTCTTCTCACATCTTGAACTCCACATGCTGACTGGAGATAGGGCCTCACACCTTTGTCTCTCTTAGGCCTGCACTCTGGCACGGCGGAATGCTGAGGTGTTTCTCAAGTACATCCACAGGAACAATGTCAGCATGCCCAGTGTTGCCAGCCACACTAGGGGCCCTGAACAGCAAGTAAAAGGTGAGTATGGGCCTGCCAGACCACAGGTCGCTTTAGTTGCATGGACCACACACACAGACACACACTTAACAAGCTGAGAGTACTTAGCCTTCTTCTCATCTCAAGTTCTCTTGTGCATCTCCTTTAAGAAGAAACAGTCTGTATGGAATAGATTGAAATCAGTCCCAGTGATTTAGTCAGTTTCTTAACATGTAGAAAGATTTCCCCAAATCTGCTTAGTAGAAAGATTCTCTAAACATTTGCTACTCAAAACATGGTTCTGGTTGAACAACACTGATATCGCTTGGAAACTAATACAAAGGGGATTTCATGTTCTCTCAAATCTACAGTCAGAACCTGCATTCTATCTATAGATAGGATTAATATTACTACTGCTCTAGATCACTTTATTGTTTCTGAATTCTATAAAGTCTGCGAGTATATAAAAAATAATATATACCCTTTCAAATTGTTCATCCTCTGATCACTTTGGCCTCAGTCATCATTTCATTCTCTCAGTGATCTCAGCGATACCAAAATTAGCCGTCATGTAGGAAACGATTTTTACACACATCCTCTTGTCCAGTTAGAAATTCACAGCCCTGGAGAGGAAGGCTGGGAAGAAGACCCAAAGTGACTTGGAGTGAGGGGTAAGCCAGGCTTAGGGACGCCATGGTCAGAATAGGGATCAGAGGTCTGCTTTAGGTAGAGTTCCCTTCCCTGCTCTGATCCCTCAAGAGGTGGGATGATCCAAATCACTAGAAAGCAGGAAGAGGACTTGAGCTCCTGCCCCACCCATGTTTTGCCTTTGAATGAGGCCCTGTGGGTGGCTGACTCCATGTCACCCTCTCCTTCCAGCACATTTCAAAGCATATGTTCTGACTTCTGCAGATGGCTGCTTGGGAGTCCACATTGACACCTATGCTGGGAGTCCACATTGACACCTACGCTGCATGGGATGGGCACCCATAGGGGGCTGGATATACCTCCATCTATGAAAGCTCTCAGGAAGGGGGAATGGTGACATCTGGAACATTGGGAGCTTTCCATAGTTTGGATTGACTATGTTGCTTACCTAGAGGTGCAGTGAGCAAAGCCCTTTACAGGACACAAACACTAAGGAAACAACAGCTTCTTCTACCCTTGCCTACTAGAAGCAAACACTGAATGTGACCTCCTTTTTCCCCTTCCCTGCTTACTGGATCCAAAGCCAGTGCCACAAACTCTAGGGTTTTACACACGGGAGTAGACTGCTGTGTAACAACCAAAAACATCACTGTTGCTGACCGTGAGCATCTTTTGTCCAGGTTGCATATTGCATGTTGCATGTTGCAGCCATCAACATGCCATCAGCTGCAATGGCTAAGCTCAGCAATGCAGCTGTCCCTCAGACTCCAGATGTTGGCTAAGGTTCTTGTCTGTTCATTCTGAGCTCTAAATCCAAGAGCTACCCAAGAGTTCTTGCCATTGTGTTAACAGGAAGGCAAGGGGTGAGTCAAATTTACAGACACATTTCAAGCTCCTATTTGTGTCATATCAGTTAACAGCCTCTATGCCAGAGCAAGTCACTTGGCTGAACCAGAGGTCAGCCTGAGAGTGAGAAAGTATATTTGACCACTCTGGGAAGGAGCTAGAATTCCATGCTTAAGGCATAGATAGTGAGCCACTGAGGCCTATGGAACTTCTCAGCCTAAAGGGTTAGAGACAGAGTCTATCCTTACATCAAACCTCCAAGCACAGGGGCAGGAGTTGTTAAAGAAGAAGTAAAATCAACAGACGCCAAGAAGTACAAGCACTGCAGTGTGGGCTGTGCCATCTCGGTAAAGTACAGTAATGTGTATTTGACATCTGCCAGGGACCTGGGAGACCAAGGGTAGATAAGGATGCGGTCTCGGGTCAAAAGATCCTACCTAACTCCAAGTTTTGCCCCTTCCTATCTGAATGAGTCTGCGCATGCAGGTCTTCCTCAGTTTCCTCATCTGCAAAGGGGAGACCATAAAGATACACACATCACAAGAATGCAGCTGACACATAATGAATGTTTAATAAACATTGATTATCTATGTCTCCATCGTTGTATATTTTACCAACATTTAACAGTTTGCAGGACACAAGAAGCAAATATAAAACAAAATAAATTTGCTTGCTTCAAGCATGGATCATACTATTTAAAACACTTAAGAAATCAATCTATGGCCAGGTGGTAGTGATGTATGCTGTTAACTTCCGCACTCAGGAGGCAGAGGGAGGTGGATCTCTGTGAGTTCAAGGTCAGCCTTGTCTACCAAGTGAGTTCCAGGATTCCAGGATAGCCAGGGTTACACAAAGAAGCCCTGTCTCAAAAAAACAAACAAACAAACAAACAAAAACAAAACCAAAAACAAAGAAAGATAGAAAGGAAGGAAGGAGAGAGACAGGGAGAGTAATAAAGGAAGGAAGGAAGAAGTCAATTAATCCAGATCATCAGATAGTGTTAAGAGAGGTAAGGAGACAGATGGATACCCCCTACGGCTCCCTTGTCATATTAAGTGCCTTACATATATTCTCATAGTAGCATAAGGGACAACATAAGAAGAACTTTCCGTCTTCCTTAGGATCAGATCAAAAACTGCGTGGAGTGTGGACACAAGACCACATGTAGACCCTATTGCAGCCCAGTTTCCACCCACCCTCTGCTCGGCAGCTTGGAACGGTGGCGCTGCTGTTGAAGTGCCATGTGTTTGACTCCTGTGCAGGGCTGAGATTGTGGCCTATTATGTGGGCTGGCCATATGTCTTCCCAGTTTCTTACTACTGCTTACTTCCCTCTGTCTCTCCTCCAGAAGCCTCTCAGGAATGCCTAGAGAGTTCTAGCAGAGCACACGCGTACTTGCTAGCCTCCAGATCACCTGTGACAATTGTTTTGTTGTGGGGGCTCACTTTCCGAAGCCTCTTAAAATAAGGTCTGACTAGTATGTGGAGAATCTGCATCCAAGGTGTTCTATTGACAGATCCTCAGAAGCAGGCCCTCACCATGTCCTCCTACTCTTGATCCCTTGGGGAGTTGTATCTATCTTCAGCTTTTATCCGCTTTGTTCTGATGCTGTTTTAGTCCTACAGGGGGATAATGGTAGTGGTTCTAATGTACTTGGGACTTTGCGTAGTGCCTTCCCATGATGCTGCTCTCTTCCTCTTCCCACAGCCATCTTGAGTGAGCTCTTGCAGAGGGAGAATCGTGTCCTGCACTTCTGGACCTTGAAGAAGCGGCGATTAGACCAGTGCCAGCAATATGTGGTGTTTGAGCGCAGTGCCAAGCAGGTATGTCCAGAGCTCGCGTGGTTTTCTTCACTGCTGGGCTGTGCACAGAGGACCAAGTAGTGGGCACAGTTAAGATGAGAGGCAATGACAGTACGGGAGAGTGCTTTCCCCTTGTCAGTAATTGGGGTTTTCTAGGCATTCACACTGAGTTTGACACCGGGAGTTATGATGGGCTGGCTGCATAGGGATCACTGGGTCTGACCTAAGGTAATCACCAGTCTATACCTAATACACAGATACTCACAGGGTCTGACATATGATAGGCCCCAGTTTACTGCTTTGTGGTGGGCTGTTCCAAGTCTAAGGAGAGCTTCCATAAAATTTAATAAAAAATTTAAAAAAATAACTCCCTCAGAGCTACACGCCCACCATTCTATCACATTTCTTGGGTCTCAAGCCAGAAGCCTTCCTCATCATGTGGCTTGTTTTCCTACTGACAGCTGCCTTCTGGGGGACTGGTGGTGGTGTTTCCTCCTACAGGCATTAGACTGGATCCAAGAAACAGGAGAATATTACCTTTCAACACATACCTCCACTGGAGAGACCACAGAGGAGACTCAGGAGCTTCTGAAAGAATACGGGGAATTCAGGGTGCCCGCCAAGGTAGGAAACATCCCAGCCCTCCCTCCCCAAGTCCTCCTAGTACCTCCCCAACATGGGCAACTTTACAGGTGGTAACAAGAGCAGTCTCTGTATACAGAAATGTGCAACCCTAGTGTCACAAGGAAAGGATTGTCTCCTTTGGAACCTAAGTCCTCCCCAAATTACATCTCCAAACAGGAAGTTGGTTGCTAAGACATCCCATCGTCATGCTCCAGATTCTGGGGTCTCCTTTGTTCTCTCAGACCAGAAAAGGTGAAAGGGCATACTCTTGTAAACTATGCATGCATTGTAAACATCTTCCAGGGGTAGCCAGCCTGGAAGACATGTTGTCATCTACAGATGTGTTGGGCTATATTAGTGTCTCTCCAGGGATGCATATGGCCTGGGGATGCAAGTTGGACACACTTACATTATACCTATATCTACATATTCTTGAAATTTGAATGTCATGGGAAGTATGCCTTATGGGAAAGGAACAGTGACTTGGGAGCTGATGGAAATTCAGGGTTCCTACCAAATAGAGTATACCCTAAACCTCCCCCAGTCTACCCAGCACCCTGCTCTGGCCACCTTCATGTGAGGGAAGCAAGAGCAGCCACTGTAGACAGAACTGTATGTTAGGAAGCCACTAAGGACAGGCTCATAAAGCAGGTGACTTTCCAGTTCTCAAATCTATTCCCATTTGTCCTCAGACCTGCTGGTAATCAGATCAGAGCTCTGGGGAGAAAACTGAGAGCTCGTTTACACTGGGGAAGCTGGAATCCTATAAGGGAGGAAAAACTGACTTTTTTTTAACTAGTTTTCACAGCCAGCAGTTGAACGGGACCCTTGTTTTGAATAAGAAGCTGATGTATTGCTGACCTTTCTTTGTAGTACCTGCTTTTTGTAGTATCCCTTCCATACAAGGAAGATGTTCTTTCCAGGATGAGAGCTGTTGGTTTGGAGGCCAAGGAGGAGAACACACTCATGCCACCTTCTACAGAGACCCCTTCAATATCACAGCACATGTTCCTCTAGCTTGGCTTAACAAAATGTAACCTCCTTCCTGCACCAATATTCAAAAGTAATTATCCACATTATGACTCTGCTGTGAACTCAATATTGGGCAGGTAGCCTTGCATTATTGGGAGCTCTGGGGCCTTTTGTCTGCTATGAATTCAGATCAGAGATTCATTTTAACTAAATGCTAAAGAAATGGCACAAGGAAGGTAGAAGATGACCAGGACCCAGTTCAAATCCAAATGAGGTTGCCAGTTTATAGCCATCTGACCTCTCTTAATAGTATCATTAGTGGACCATTAGCAGGATATATGGCTTCTGCTCCAATGTCATGGGTAGACTATAGCAGTAACCAGACTTCTTAGGATAAGGAGTATATTTATAAGCAAGTGGAAATGCAGAAAATGCAGTCATGTTAGTTCAGCCTTTACAATCTGCCTTGTAGCTTTGTCCTCTCCCGTCCATCATTTCTGCCCTAAACTGGAGTATCTGCTTCATGGGATTGCAGTCTGCTGGCCTTTCCTTCCTTCGACTCCACCCTGGTCCACTTTAAAAGGTCTCTTTGGCCACAGCATCCCTCCACTCAGGCTCCACTGCCCTCTGCCTCATAGCTCTATCATCAGTCATTCATTCCTTTATGCTAGCATGGGCTTCATCAGAGTGGATGTGCTGTCTTTCCCTCCAAGAGCTCCATTTGTCTCCCTGCCATTTCCATACAAGTTCTTCACCTTTTATAGTGTCCCTTCTCTCTAGTTTGTGCTTTGGAAAGAAGCCCACCTTTCCAGTCCAGCACCACCTTTTCTGTGGTCCCGCAGACCTGCTGAATACCACAGGGCCCTCCCCTGATACACTTCTCTGTATAACCTTTAGGCAGCTGACACAGCCATGTTTTTTCCCAGAAGTCTTTGTGCAGTGATATTTCCAAGTGAGTCTGACTATCTTAAGGGATTTTTGTGCAGTGATAATTCCTGAAATGTCCCCAAAGACAAGAACCCCCTTTATTCACCTCATCTTCCCCAGGTTACCTGATGCAGTTAATGCATTGAAAGGTGGTCACATACATGGACATTAGAAATCTCTGATAGATTTCAGAACTGACTTTTCTAGCTTGGCTCCTCATGTCCCATCTTCCTCCCAGCTGAACTATGTCTGTTAGCAGTTACTGTGTTTCTATCCAGCATTGTCTCAATCTCAGTAGTTATTTGTGTCAGAATATCTACTGGATAATAAATAGCCCAGCTGAGGAGCCTGTACCTGAGCCTCCTGCCTCACCTCAGCTAACTCCCCAGAGGCAAACCTCTTATAACCAGTCAGCTCTGGCTTTCAGTCTTTATAACCACTGAAATGAAAATTTGGTATAAAAATCAAACTGACCTTGAATAACAGAAAAGTATGGTTACCCACACAATTTAATAGTGCAACAGGTTATACTGAATTATTACACTCTGCTCTGAGAGAGAGAGAGACAGACAGAGAAAGAGAGAGAGAGAGAGAGAGCAAGAAGAATAAACACTGAGTATAGAAAAGCAATTTTATATAAAAACCTTCAAATGTAAGAATAAAATGAGATAGGGATTTGGCAAGGGTAAGAACACACAATTGCACATTGTGGTATGCCTATAAGGCAGTGTAGCTAGAAAATACAAATGATACTTTTTATTGTCTAAAAATTATAGGGGAACCAGCCCTTGATGACAGGGAAGTTGAAAGTCTCAGCATCTGACACAATTCTGTTTCTTCTAAAAACAAAATTGCTTTTATATTTTTTTCTTTTTACAACCCATTGATTTATGTAGTTATCCACAAGCTTTATAATCATTGCCACATCTAAGTGGAGCTCAGGAGTTATGCGTTAGGAGCAACTCCTCATCCCTTTCTCTCCTCAGGCATGTGCCCATGCTGTACATTTCCTATAAATAGAATCATTCCATACGTAATCCTCCATCCAGCTTCTTTCCCTTAGCAAGTTTTCAATACCCTACTCATATTTTAATGTGTGTCAGCACCTCAGCCCTTTTGATGACTAAATAATATTTTATTACACTGATATAGCTTTATCATTTATCAGATGGATATTTACTTACTGCTTATCACATGGGTAATAGCTTTATGAATAATATTATATTAACCCTACATGCAAGTTTTGTGTGAGCATATTCTCCTTAGTTCTCTTATATTTATACATGGGAGTGCATTGACATCCAATTCCAAAGCAGCTTTCCAGCAGTGTGAGCAGGTTGTAACGCCCCCACATCTTCACTAAACTCCTGCCTGGCTGGAGGATGTGAGGGAGGAGGTGTCCCACTGTGTTACCATGCTGGCTCAACCCCCCACCCCAGCTCAAGGGCTCTCCTGCTTCTGCCTCCAAAGTTCCCTGGGGTGTTCCTACTCCACGCTTTCCCTGCCTTTCTTCTGTGGTTTCACTTCTACTCTGAAACTGCCAGGCGATCCCTGTCAGTGTAGTTCAAATCACCAGAGCTGAGTCATCACGCCATCGATGTCCATTTTTAAGTAGACTTTTAAAGCCTGAAAAGTGACTGGCCACCTACTGGCAGCCTGCCCTGGCAGACAAGGTTTTGCCTCTGATCTCATCATCTGAAGCTGGGAATGTACGGGTCGCGTGGTTAAAGATTGTGTTCTGTGGGGGCCATGGCCATGGTTGATGTTCCATTGGGCTGCTTGACCTTAGCTTTGCTCACCTCTGAACTCTAGATTCAGCACCCACTCATTCGTCTCTTACAGTGTGCTTTTTCTTTCCTTGTCAGTACAGACAGATGAGGAAGGTATTTGCTCAGCTTTTAGAGAGTTCCGGGCCCACTGGAAAGAACACATAAGCAACTGTAGGAAACACATGCTAAAACAGAGGCCTGAGCACGGAACTGTGGGAATATACCTGTGCCCCCCCCAGTCTGCAGGGAGGGATGACATCCAGCACAGCTGAGGTTTAGGGGTAGGGAACCTGGGAGATGGGCTCCTGCAAAGACAGAAGGGGCCAGGTGGGGTAGAGCTTGGCCACACTGCCTGTTGACTGTCTGCTCCCCAGCTCCCAAAGGAGGCTTTCTCCTTATTGATCCAAGTCAGCTTTGCCACCTTCAGATTCAGGTTCCACTAGCAAAATGGCCACTACCCGGCTGCAGACACCATCTGAAGTGGGGTCACCTGGCCAGGAGCAGAGTGTAGCGACTTCCAAGATTTTTATATAAAGAGGGTTTCTTAATTATCAGAACAAAAATTAAGCTCTTTTAAGAAAATAACAAACCAAAAAGAATATCCCACCCAGGACACACCCCAGGAAAAACTCAAAAATCCTAAGAGAAACGATATGCATGTCTTCAGGATCCCAGGTTTCTTGTCCTAGCCCTTTCCTGGTGTAGTTACTGTTGCCAGTTTGTGGTGGAGAGATATTCCTCCAACCCTCACACCTGCCTCTTCCCTTCCATCCCAAAGCCCTTGTAGCCCTGGACTCTCAGCCCCTGGCCAGCCCACCATGCTATGCCCCTGGCCATGCATCAGGTTGAGCACTCTTAGACGTTTCTCTCTTGGGAGGGGATGTGGACGAGCCTGGAAAGGGGTATGTGAGATCCGTAGGGCTGTTAGAGGACAGAACTGTGGAATAGAGATCCTGCTGTCTTCTTTTGTTTGCTTTGCTGTAATGAATCATTTGTTTGCTTAGGTTCTTGGTAAGAAGCTTGAAACACTAATTTGTCAGGGTAAATTCCATTTGTTAGCAAGAAAATGGATTACATGTAGCCCAGGAATTGAGGAATAGCTTTGATCTTTGGCAAAACTTGCCGAGCTGAACATCAATCTTGTGTTGTTCTGTAGCCTCATATTTCTTTCTTTGGTGAAGATCTCACCATCCAGGTATCTGGGCTGCCATGGCTGCTTCTTGAAGTAACAGCAGTGGGTTTGGGAATTTCACATTGCTGATACCAATTCTTATGGAGGCAACAATGACAAGTTTCTGATGTGCTCTATATAGAGAAACTCAATTGAGGGGGAAGATCCAGTTACAAGTAGCAAGCCTCTGCGGCTACATGAGGAAAGACACCCTTCTGCTCTTGTGATGCTCCTTAAGGGTGCTGATGGTGCTCCTGCCTCACACACTGGCTGAGGGCTTCTGCTGTGGCCTAGCAGCTTCCATGCATACCCTCAATGGGATATTTGAGCATCCTGCAAAGCTTAGCTACATGGCTACCAGCTTTCTTGTGAGCACTAAACAGTTTTGTGACAATAGCTAAAATCTTCTTTTTGTTTTTCACTTTTCAGTCCTGGACTTAGCAGCTGAGTACTATTTCCTCTTTGTGCTGGAACTTTCTGGAACACGCAGCAGGAGTGTGTGTTAGGACACTAACCAGGATGGTGCTTCCCCGACTCGAGGCTTTTCACCTTAGAGTCACCCTTTCCAGCTGTGCCTGCGTCACCAGCTTTCCTGGCTGCAGGTTTCATTGCCACCCACCTATCAGCTGTTTCCTCTGCCATCTTGCAAGATGGGGAAGATCCACTGTCTTTCCAACTGCAGCTCTCATGATTTTCCTGCCTTGGTTTTCTAGACTGTAGCACAGTCCAAATTTTGGACCTCATTTTGTTAAAAGAACATTTTCCTTATAGCATATTCAAATAATTTTCCTTAAGATTTCTCAGCCAGGTGGTGGTGTCTTACCTTTTTAATCCCAGCACTTCAGTACCCGGGAAGCAGAAGCAGGCAGATCTCTGTGAGTTCGAGGCCAGCCTGATCTACAGAACTAGTTCCAGGACAGGCTCCAAAGCTACAGGGAAACCCTGTGTCAAAAAAACAAATGAACAAACAAACAAAAAAATTCTCAGGTTTTTCTGATCAATTTTAGTTTCAAAATTCAAACTTATGCTAAAGGATGAGCAAGTATTTGCTGCACTCATCACTTCCAGTTCCCTGTCTTACCCGGCCGCCCTTCCCTGCCTTCTCACACAGCTCTCCCTCCATCTTCTCTGTGGTAAGGTCCCTCCGTTGTAACATACTTCTTACTTTGACATTCAATTACGTGATGCCCCAAGCTATCAACTACTTTGTATAAAAATCTTGTCCCCTTTGGAGATTTCAGATAGGGGCAAATGAATAACTTGTATTCTTGTTCTTGTAACAAATTAAGTTAACCCAACACACATCAAACCTTTGCCTGCTTAGCCCAAACATATGCTAAGGCATTAACCCTTTTATCTCCCTCAAACAGAAACAAAAAGAAACTCTCATAGTTAGAAGTCTGCTGGTTAGGTTCATCAGATCCTAGCCTGTGCCAGCTCACATGATGTTTAGTGCCTGCCCTCAGGTGCAGAGATGTGCAGGAGCTAGGAACAAAGGCTCACAGGCAAACACTGCTGTCACTGTTGGTGGTGTGGATTTGGACCAGCTCTAAAAGCTGAACTTCAAGTTTTTGCATCTGGCTCACAGAGACTTGTCATCTGCCCCTGCATACTTCCTAGGGATGTTTCAAAACTCACATGAGTCTCAGGTGTGACCATAACATGCTCTATAAGTCACTTAATCACTGTATTACCATAAGAGAACCTCACATCAACAGCATAGGCTAACATTTCTGACTTAACTAGTTGTATGAACCTTCTCTGGAGACATGAGCAAATGCCTTCTCATCCAAATAAGCCACTAGAAAGACAGACCAAAGAAACAGTTCTGCTCAATAGGAACATATGTGAGGAGTTACTTACAGAAGTGTGGGAAACTTCCAAGTCACTACACCAGTGAAGGAAATGTCACTGACCCCAGCAACTAGTACTGCTTATATACTTTTGGAATTGGCATGGCCTTGTGAGTCCATCCCCATAATAACCTTTAACTGTCTAAAATCCTTGGGAAGGGTAGGGTTTCAGAAGCCCTACCCATCCTCCATGATGGAGGTCAATAGGTCCAATCTTGCAAAGCTCTCCTATAGGTGGTCACAGCTGCTGGCAGTCCTAGATGGTATGGCCACATCATGCCTGGAAGACAGTGTTCCACAGCACAGGTTCTGACAATAGTGGCCCCCGTGAGCACCAGCTGTGTTCCAGGCATGTTCTAGGCAGTAGGCATTGTTGGCCATTAATGTTCCCAATAACTTTATGAAGCAGGTGCTATTATAATTCCTATTTTGTGGGTTGAGAAACTGACAGACCACAGGAGATTTAAATGATTTGCTCTAGGCCACCCAAAGGGTGAGCGACAAAGCTGCCATGCAAGCCCAGTTATCAGCTGAGAGGTATCTATGGCTGCTGTGCAGAGCAGAGGGGGCTTGGGGCAAAGGGGCCTGAGTTTATGTGATCCAGTAATGTTAGGCCATCTCTTGGGACAGCAAACGAAAGAGAAGGTGAAGCTTCTGATCCAGCTAGCAGACAGCTTTGTGGAAAAGGGCCACATCCATGCCACAGAGATAAGGAAATGGGTGACCACGGTGGACAAGCACTATCGAGATTTCTCCCTGAGGATGGGAAAGTACCGCTACACCCTGGAGAAAGCTCTGGGAGTCAACACAGAGGTGCGTATCAGGTGCTACCCACTGGAGCTCCTCCCGTCTCCTCGTCTCCTCGTCGCCATTGAGGGGACAAGTTTCCTGGGCAGTCCTTAGAAGCTGTGGACCCTATAAATCTCTAGCACCTCCACCCATACACACACACACATGATTAATGTTCTATGTCCTACAGAACTGGCTAGCCTAGAGCCAGACCTATGAGTACAAAGCAGAGTATTTTTCCTACGTAGTTAACTGTTGGCTCTGAGGACTGAACCCTTTATTTTGGTCTCATCAATACTACTATCTAACCAATTATGTTAATGAGCCAAAGATTAGATCCCCCAGCGTGTATGTGAATGATTCTCAGGAGTAAGGGGCACAGTTTCTGTGAAGGCTATTTAACACTTCAACTGGAAGTGTCGTGGAACATAGGAAGACTGACTTTTAATCTCTGTTTTATAATAGAGGCCGGTAACCTGTGAATTAAAAGCTAAATCCAGCCTGGCATTTAACTCTAGGGGCTCTGCTTCATATATCTTTAAAGACCCCCATGCTCCCAGGCAGAGCAGCCTGGAGTAAAGTGGTGAAACCACTAAAATTTGAGGCTCATAATGTCTCCCCCAAGCGGTGAGGGTTTTTATGTTCGTTTGTTTTTGTTTTTGTGGGTCTCAGCATACATAATACCAATGGTGGCTTAAACAAGCAGGAACAAACAATTACAGGGTTCAGTCACTGATCCAGGTATTCTGTTCCTGTCTCCACGGGAAACTGCTTGTTTAAATAATAATAATAAAAAAAAAAAGTTTGTTTTCTCTTGACAAGCGAGAGGTTTTCAGTGTTTTCCTGTATTTCTGTTTCACATTTATTTTATTGATGAAGAACCAATTCTGGCCTAATGAACATTTAGATTTAATCAAGCCCAGAGGCCTGGAAAACAGACACATAATGTCTGTAGCCACAGATAGCAGCACTAAATATTTGGCCGGAGCATCTTATACCTTTTTTACTTGACTGAAAGAATTGCCCTGTGAGGAAGGCTTGTGAGTGGGACCTGGTGGGATCCCCCGTCTTGTTATCTTCCATGAAGCTCTTTTCACTGCTTCCCACAATTCATTTGAGAGGCTTTCCCGAGGCGAACCCTGTGACACTTCTCATGCAGGACAACAAGGACCTAGAACTGGATATCATCCCAGCAAGCCTTTCCGATCGTGAGGTTAAGCTCCGGGATGCTAACCATGAGGTCAATGAAGAGAAACGGAAGTCAGCTCGCAAGAAGGAGTATGTAGGGGGGACGGGGAGAGGGGCAGGGGTAAGGGCAAGGGAGGGGGCTCCCAGTGCAGCCAGCAGGCACCTCCCTCTTTTTCCCTGCTACCCATCCCTTGTGACAGCTTAATGTATCATCTTGTCTACCTGCAGATGTTGGGGTGGACACTGGAGATCGCTCAGCCTCTCCATTCTCTATTGTCTCCAAGTGCTCTTTAGGTAGCAGGCTTCCCAGGGGACACCTACCCCTTAGACCATCGAATTTTATCTCACAGTGTCAGAACTCAACAGGAACCAAACCACTTCACAAATTTCAAAGGTTTTATATCCCCCTCTGAATAACAATGAGACTCCTCAGTGTACCACCGTCCGGCCCCACCTAGGTCAGCTTTGTTTGTGAGTGCTTCCCAGTGCAGTGACACACTTTAGATAGATCACTCTCATTGACATCCTCATCGGCAAGAGTGCTAAGTACAGCTGTTCATGCAGGGTTCCTGGTTCTATAGAACCTCCTCTTTCGGTTTGGGTTTTTTCCTTTACTCTCTTTATTCACCCCTCTCTCTCTCTCTCTCTCTCTCTCTCTCTGTGTGTGTGTGTGTGTGTGTGTGTGTGTGTGTGTGTGTGCGTGTGCTTTTATTTGGTCCTCCCCCTTTCAACTCTATTGATTCTTTAAAATCCAGCTCATACCATATGCTTCCATGAACCCCTCCTTACCTGCATCCTCTGCTGCCCTTATCCCATTCCTTTCTGAACATCTTACCTTCTGTTACTTATTCTGTGGTCCTGTCTCACTAACTACATTAGAAACTCTTTGGTGATAGGGAGTAATTTTACACTCTTTTCTATGAACCAATGGTTCCTATAGTGACGAGAATACCACAGCTGACCAAGAAAAGTTTGTGGAATATTATTGGATGTGGAAACTGAAACCTTAGTTGAGGGATAAGAAGGTTTCCAAAATTATGTAACAAATAAATGTCATCGCCGAATACAGTGGCGCATAGCTCTCATGCCAGCACTCAGGAGATTAAGACAGGAAGACTGGCAGTTCCAGGGGCAGTCTGAGTTATGTAATGAGACCCTATCTCAAAAAAAGAAACTAAGAAAGGAGGGAGGGAGGGAGAGAGGGAGGGAGGGAAGTAGAGGGGAAAAAGAAAGAAGAAAGGCAGCAAAAACAGTTGATAGCATCAGTTTTCTTATTTGAATTTTAGAGATGTGTTTGAGCCAGAAGAAAATAGGTACTGTGGAGGGGATTCCAAATTTTCTCCTCCCCCACCTTTGCATCTGGTTTATATTTGGATTTCAGTCTCTGCCTAATGAATAATATTTTAAATGAAAAGGAATATGTACCTTGAAATTGGCCCTTAGAGTGAGTTATAGAGGTCAGAGGTAAAGTTGAGACCTAAATTTACTCCTATGTCACAGCTGGCCCATGCGGATAAGAGGCAGGCGAGACAGAGGATGCTAAGGTTCAAACATTATGGAAGAATCTTAAGTTGCCTGAGCCTTCCATATATTGAATCCTACTTTTCTCAGAATAAGATGGCTAGGGCCAGAATCCATTTAGAGAGCTGGGACCAATTTACCATTAGATTGCTGCAAGTTCATCCAGCCCTTTATATTCATGAGTCCCACATCCTTCCATTTAACTAGCCCTGGATTAGAAATATTCAGGAAAAAAATGCCTGTACCAAACATGCACAGACTCTTTTCCTGTCATTATTTCCTAAACAGTATAATGTAGCAATTGTTTGTGTGGCCTTTACACTGTCTTGTGTATTATAAGTAATCTAGAAGTTATTTAAAGTATATGCGGGTGTAAGTTATATGCAGATACTATGCCGTTATATAGAAGGAACCCGAACAATTGCTGATTGGGGCACCCATAAGGTTCCTAGAATACATTCTCAGTGAATCTTGACCTCAGCTGGGCAGAACACATTGTTCTTTTGGTTGGTTGGTTGGTTGGTTGGTTGGTTGGTTGGTTGGTTGGTTGGGAGGAGGTTATTGACCTACATTTCACATTCAAGAATTACAAGGCCTTGAACATGGGAAGAATGAGCTGTCAACTTACAACATCTTGGTCCTTGACTTTCTTTAAGCTGAGGTTACAAAAATCACACATGCAGAGATCATGGGAGGAGCTTTATGAAAATATTTTATATATTCTACTTGATGCTAGGAAGAAATCAGTGTGTTTGGGATTAAGTAGTTAATTTTATTCAAATGAAAATGGGGTCACAGCTTCCTTAGGACTGAAGAAACAAGAGCTGGTCTGTGCAGTCAGAGTGTCTTCCATGTGAGGTTGTATTGGTTTGTAGAGCTGAGCTGTGTAACAAAGTACCCCAACATGGTGACTTCACCAACAGAAACAGTCCTAGAAGCCAGAGAGCTAAAACCAAGGAGTACAAGGTTGAATTTCTTTCTAAGGGTAAAGAAGAAAATATCTGCTCCAGGCCTCTCCCCTCATTTGTTCGTGGAATATCCACATTCATGTGACATTCTTCCTGAATATTTATACCTATGTGCAAATCTCCCCTTCTTTAAAGATACTGACCATTTTGGCTTGAGACCCACCCTACTCTGTGCTTTAATGATTATTTCCAAAGAGCGTCAAGATCTGAGGAGGGGAGAGATGGGATTTGAATATACTGATTCTGGGAGACACAGTGCAATCCATAACAGAGAAGCCAAGGAGAGGATTGTAGTTGGCTGGCCCTCCTGGATGCTTTCTGGGACAAGAGAGAGAATGAAGGTGTGCACTGTAAAGAAGGTTAACACAGAGGAAGTGGGTTGGAGAGAAAGAAGAAGCAAAAGCCCATTGCAAAGACCAAGGATGTCTTCCCAATGCCAGCTGTGCTCCATTAGGTCTTCCCTGGTTTCCTAGCAACCTAAAACCCAACCTCTGAGAATTTCCCATAATCCAATGCACCAGGCAGTTTCTCGCTGTTTTATTCAATCCTTGCAGCAATCCTGAGTGGTCAGCTGTGTTATAGCTAAAAAGTCCTAAGGTCTGGAAAATTGGGTCTGTCTTCCAGTAACTGACAAATTTGTAATTGTAATTGTAATTCAGTTCCTGTTAGTCCAACTCCAATATTCACACATTTTCCACTCTACCAAAAGAGAAAGAATAAGAAGAGAGTGACTAATTGACTTCTGCAAAAGTGAAGTCTTTAAATCAATCCTTTAATACAAAGCCACTATTAGAATGATATATTGCTTTAGGGAAAATCCCACCAAGATGAAGATCCCCGGAAAGATGCTCCCCACACAGGATTTCTGGTCATGTTTTCAAAAGGATACACCTTGGGGATGTACTTCTCAAATTTTTCATGTGATAGAACACCTGTAAATAGGAGTTCTCAGCATGAACTATATGAAAACCAGATACCGAAAATGTAAGATAATGTGTAAATATATAGTTTGTACTAAATTAGGTTAAATGCACCAGGTAACATGCACTATTTCTAATAAGAATTATAGAGAGAAAATGTAAAATAGATGCACAATAATAAAGCCATACATCATATATGCTCAAGTCCATTACGTTAGTTATGGATCCAAGGAGGGAGTCGTTTCTTTAAAGACACAGAACACATCCAGGGGATGATGGTGCATGCCTTTAGTCCCAGTACTCAAGAGACAGAGGCAGGTAGATCTCTGAGTTCAAGATAGACAGAACTACACAGAGAAACCCTACCAGGGGGTTGGGGGGGGTGAACATAAACTTCTGTTCCCAGGAGCCTGAAGAGCATCAATAACTTAACATTATGCACTAATATTAAGCACGCCAGTTTTGTGTGCATAGATTTGGGATGCAAATGAATCTCATTGGAGATACTGCCTAAATACTGAATAAGGCCAACCAAGGTCAGAGATCAGCAAACTGTGGCCCAGCAGTCAAATTGGACTCACCCTTTGGTTTATATATAGTCTATAATCTACAAATATTTTTACATACTAACTGGTTGACATGTAAGACTTTTAGTGGCCTGGTTTCATTGGAGCACATCTGCACTATCTCTGTGGTGCCTCTCATGTTACAGCAGCTGTAGTGGGTGGTTATGCCAGAGACTGAACAGCCCATAAACATAACATGGTTCTTTACACAAAACTCTTGTAAAGCCCTGAGCTCAGTGATATGGTGATCTCTGCCTGACTTGGAACCTGTTTAATCTGAGTACTGAACTATTTCAGTGTGAGTCTATAAACTGCTAAGCAGATAGGTCCTGGGAGCTGTACAAGAGATGTAGAAAGCTGAGCTTCAGACTGGTTAGCTGCTGCACTCCAGTGTGAGCAGCCCCGTATCGCACACACACGGCTGTGCATACATATAGTTGACAGAGCATGCATGACACATGCCTGTGCATACATACAGTTGACAGAGCATGCCCGGCAGCACTGTAGAAATGAGTGGGAAAGCTCAGGAGAGTGGGACCAGCTGAGCACAGACATGGAGAAGGGATGGAGAGCAAATAACCAGAGTGAGTGACTCAGGAGAGGGGAGAGCTTTATTGGTGGAGTGGGAAACCGGGCACTCGAGTGCCATAAGTGCAGCGGTCAGGAAGTGGAGTTGGAAAGGAGGAGACAACGTAGGTAGAAGCAACTGAAAGGCCATTTGTTTCCTCCCAGATTCATTATGGCTGAGCTACTCCAAACAGAGAAGGCGTATGTGAGGGACCTACACGAGTGCTTGGAGGTAAGTCTCACAGTGGTCAGTCCCCAGCCGCGGTACAGAAGGGGCATGCTGGCCCTTGTCAAGCCCTTGAGAGCAGCCCAGTGCTCTCGCCATTCTGCTGGGAAGTAAAAAGGCAGCTGGGGAACTCTTCCAGTGTCAAGTACAAATGCACAGGGGTGTAAAGTGTTTTTGCGAAGAAGGTCTACACTTCTCTCCAGCTGGAGCTAGACCCAGACCAAGAAAAAGGGGGTGGGGAGGGGTAGGTCAGGCACTTCATTTCAGGATGCAAACCATGACACAGATCTAATAAATAACAAGACTGGTGCCTGGCCACGCTGAGGTTCGGAGTGATGAAGTGGCCAGGTTTTGTCTCTTTCTGCTCCTCTTGTTAAACACTTTGCCTTTTGAAGTCCGTATGCACTCACAGCTCTACTCCTGCCTTACGTGGTTGAGGGCCCCTTTTGTCTCGGTTTCTTGTGGCATGCTTGCCAGTGATGAATCCTTCACTGTCTTACAGACCTACCTGTGGGAAATGACCAGTGGTGTGGAGGAGATACCCCCTGGGATCCTCAATAAAGAGCACATCATCTTTGGCAACATCCAGGAGATCTACGACTTCCATAACAAGTATGTTGGTGGGGGGTTCATTTGAGCACACTGAGGGTATAAATGGCAGGCATCGGGCTGCCCATCAAGTGGATCAAAGCCACTGGTAAGCCTTCTGTTTTACCTGACACAGTCTTTCTTATTCTGGCAGATCTTGTAGGTAGTTTCTTGTTTGCCCTGTCTCCACAATCGTATAAAATTCTTAATGGAATGAGAAGTGATTGTTCTACAATGCCCTTTTCCAGGTCTCATGAGGAACAGACAGCATCCTCATCTACTCAGTTAGCATGGTTACCAGAGCAACGAGGAAGCAAGAGTAGCTTTACCCCCACGAAGTCTATGGGAAATCCTGACTTCACCATTCATTTGGGACTAACCATCCCTATTTATGGTCTCTTGGTTTCAGATTCTATACACCGTTTGTTTCAAGCTATTTCCTCCATTCCTAACGAAAACTCTGTTTTCATTAAAAATAGAATCATAGAAAACTAAACTTCACAGCCCATTTTTTCAGCTCCAAGCATGGTGTAAGAATCCCTTCTGTTGCATGCTAAACATATTTGCTGTTTGTAGATGGTCAGCAAGAATACTAGTATGACCAATGGGTAGAAGTAACTCAGTTTCTAAAATTCAAATAGAGAGAATACAAGGGGGAAATGTGACATTAAGTCCTTGGTCAGGTGTCTGCAGCAGAGAAAACTGAGTGAGGCTAGTCCTGGGACTTTATAAGCTGAGACAGAAACCCTGGAAGAAGCAAAGCCAGCTTCACATGTCCCAAAGAAATGATGGGTGCAGGTGGAGAACCATCCTGAGGCAGGACTGGGCCACTCTGTTCCAGGTGCTATCTACAGCGGAAGGAAGTCTATAGTGCACTGTCCAACCCAGTAACCAGGGTACACATGCAATTACTGAATTGCTAAGGACCTCCATTTGTATTGTTCTTCATTTTAATACGTTTAAATAGTCTGGAGTGAAAATTGGCTGCCATATTGGACAATCCCACTCTGGAAAATAAAACTGGCTCAATGTTAAGAATGATCTCCAGGCAAGGAAGAGTCGGTATGAATGAATCCTGAACTCTGAAAGGGATGGCAAGTACCTGCTGTGATGGCTCATGCCTGTCAAGGTACAGTTCCGTGCCCACCACATGCTAATTCATCAGGAAACTCGAGGCTGGAGGAGCATATGTTATGACTTTTTAAGAATATTGGTAAAAATTCCCACCCCCTATTTTTTCATCATAAACATCCTTACTTGGTTTTCCTGGCAGTCTCCAGGCACACGATTTTGTCTTCATGACAGCCATTAATGAGACTCTTAATAAATCTGTTCTTAACCATTGGCCCCTATCTATCATCTGAGTCCAGCTCAATATCACCCCATCTCCTCCAGGATATCTGAGCAGACATCAGACTGGCAAACAGTAAATCACATCACTTTATTTGTTTGACTATGGTCTTTGAATGTCATTAACAAATCTCAAAACTACCCTAGCTAGATATGGACATCTTGACACCACAGTATGCACTGCCTGTGAACTCTGCTTTTGTGAAATTGAGGGGAAAGAATATTCACTTTAAAATTGAACAGTTAATAACAAAATAATCTAATTCAGCTCTGCTTCTTATTCCGATTTCAGGGTGTCACTCTAGCAAGTCGTGATAAAGATAGTTTTATAGTTCTCTAAATAGCTGTAATCCCACCTATAACTTACAAAATGTAGTCCTAACAAATTCTTTTTAAATTCAAATTAAACTATATGAAATCTGCGCTCTGTGAATGGAGGGACTAGACACTTCCCAGCAGTGCTGCCAAGCACCTTACCTATTCAGAATGCTGTAAAGAACCAGATGAGTGTGAAAAGCAGGTCCTGAGCAACTACACAGTGTCACAAAGATCAAACTGCTTTCTCTCCATAGCAGCCCCCCCAACCTCTCCACCTCATGGTTATAGAGTTTTCCAGACTATGGTAAATCAGAAGCGGTAAATATCATAAAAACTGGGCACCTGAACAAATGAGTAATTGGGTGAGCAGCATTTTGTACAACTTGAGAGAAAGAGGACAAGTATGGCAGAAAAGAAAAGGAAAAGACAATAAAGCAAAATGTAAGCAGAGGGTAGCAGCACATGCTGGTGGTCCCAGCACTCAGGAGATTGAAGCAGGAGAGATCTAGGGCTCAAGGCCAACCTAGGACATCATCATGGTCAAGGACATCCCAGTATTTATGCAGTGCATCCTGTATCCTATATCTGGTCAGCAAAGCCACTGTGGTTGCAGTACGACATAATAATTGATACAAGTAATAATGCTGTATTACTGTATTATCTGCATTTAAATTTGTAATGGATTTAGAAGGCTACTGACTAAAAGAAATTAATGTCTTAAATTATCAACGATTCGAAGGAACATCAAGCTGTGAGCTGGGGTTTCAGTGTGCTGTGTTCTTAAGCCACTTAAACCACACAGGTTTGAATTAGTGGAGAAAATATAATAATTTAAAATCTCTAGTAAATAAGGATAAAAAGGTAAGTAGATTGGTTAAGAGCTGTGGAGGGCACAATGGGGAGAGGAGGGACTTCTGGGAGAACTTCTAACTCAGGAGCATACACAAAGTGTGGTTTTCAAAATGAGTTTTCTCATAAGCTAAAAAAAAAGGCATTGATAATACCCCATGTCCTGACACCACACACACACACACACACACACACACACACACACACACACACACACACACACACACACACACAGTCTTCCCTCTTTTTTTGCCACAGGTACATTGGTTTACTCTTGAAGCCCAATGGGCTGACCTTTGACGAGGCACTGGCTCCTCCAAGTGGAGAGAAAAGGGTTGTGCAGTCTTGCCTGAGGCCACCCGCAGGCTGCCCCTACTTTTTCCACAGGCAGCCTTGCTTAAAGCATACATTTTCCTTGTACACACACCCCAAATGCCTGTGGTATTAGTTGTATCCCTTTTACTGGAAATCAGAGATTCCAGATGGGAAAGCTCATAGAAGACTTCAACGATAATCTAGTCTGTACCCTTGTTTCAGGGAAGCAGCCACTTACAATGTTTCTGACCCTCCCAGACCCACGAGTGGCAGAGGCGAGGACATAGGTGCCATTTTATTAATATCCGGATGTTAGGGGAAAGGGAAGGACAAAGACTTGTGGACCCAAACCCCCAGTCTAAGGGTAACTGCGTGCTTTTCGTAGTGTCTAGAGAAGGATGACTGTGATCTTGTGGCTATCATTCTTGCTTTCTGGAAGCTTCCAGCACTGAGGCTGACTGCACACAATTGAAGTACCCAGACAAAGATGCACTTGGACTTGAGTGTGTCAGAGTCATGTTCACTTCAGCTGCACACGTTTTGTCACTCTCTTTGCCTTGTTGCTAAGCAGCATCTTACCAGAGCTAAGTAACATTGAATGGCGGGACTTTTACATTTTACCTTATGTTAACGCTTCTTGGTGTAACATGTGCAAGCAAATGACTAAGTCATCTAAATCACATGAGTTAGCCACAATGAAGAAGTACTGGATAACACATTCAACAGCATTGCCTGCTTTCCTGTCTGAGATTGGATGCCGTGCCTCCCTGCTCATCCCCTCACCCAGACTGAAGTTTCTAGAGTGAAATGAAGGGATATGGTTAGCCTAAATAACCAAGGCATGCTGAAGCTGTGGTGAAAAACTCACCTCCTACCCCTACTTGCTAACCCCAGGCCGTCCTTCATGTCTGCCGTGCTAATTGTTTCCTTAGCCCCTGCAGCTTGCAGCCTCTCCAGTCTAGGCTGTGAATCTGCAGGGATGTAATGAATCCTTCAGCCCTAGCTCTGCTGGTCTGAACACAGAAATCCAGCCAGGAATCAGTGTCCTGGACCCTCCAGCCTTCAAGTTTTATGTGTGCTATTCATTGTCCCTCTTTAGCCCCATGCCACAACCTTCCCCTTCTCATCATTCCTGGCATTCCAGCAAGCATGTGCACATGTATGTATAAGGGCTCCTTGAGATGCACATACAACTGTGGTGTGCCACATCTAGCCTACCTAGCAAGGCTGCGAGCCCTTCCCGAGATGCTTCCTGAGAAGCAGTGAAACTATAATCCAAAATGATGGAAAGAGGCTCAGGGCAGTACTGCTCCCACTGTGCACCCTGGCAAAACTCAGGGAGAGTTCTACCAATAATGCTAGAAGTCCTCCAATTCTGCACAGTACTTTGTATCATAAGAGTTTAGTAGGTGATGGCATTGCTTAGGTTTTGACCTGAAAGGAAGTTTATTCCTTTCTAAAAGAGTTCCAGGCATTCACACAAAAACTTATGCCACTTGCCCTGCTCATTTCTCCACAATGTGTTAACTGTAACCACTGACATGGTAAGGGCCAACATGTTCCTGCAGAACAGCCAGGGGAGTGTTCGGCATCTGTGGGAGTGCTGTCAGCTATTAGGCTGTAAGTTAAACACATCTTAGTGAAGGAGGCAGAGTGATACTGATCATACTAACTTATGCTGTCCTCTTCACGAACTTCACATTTTAAAAGCAAATGGTTTCTTATTCCACTGAATATCTTCTGCAAACTTCTGACCTGAAATGTCCAGCACAAGCCAAGAGTTGTTCCACTTTTTAGCCTTTCCTGATAAGTCCATTCCTACAGAGGTGATACAAGACTTGTCAGCTGGATGCACACTGGAATCTAGAGCAACTGCCCAGATGTGGTCTGTTAAAATTACCCGGGAAGCATTCCTAAACCATGAAGATTCTGAGATTCGAACTCCAGAGGGCAGTGTAGAGCCAGGTGTGCCCACCTCAACACAAGTCTGCCACTCTCTCTAACACTGTTGCTCTTAGAGAGAAGCTTGGGAAGCTCCATAGGCTGTCCACATCATACATCACATCATTGGTATCTTACAGTAAAGAGAGCAGATTAGCCCAGCATTTCCTTGGGTACTATGTCACCTTGGAATCTATCAAGATTTTTTCCAGGATTTGTTTAGGAGAAGGTGGTCAGCTATAGATTTTTCAGCAAGGGCTTGATGGGGAATACTCCTAACCAATAACTTCCCACATGTGGGGAAGAATGAGCTATGTGTGTTTATAGAGAGAATGGATTTGTGGCAGTTAAGTGTCCCTGGCCCTGATGGGCTATTACTAATTTAGTAGCTACTATGTGCCTGAACAGTGGGTTGAGTTCCTTATCTGCCTAAGTTTATGTAATTCTCCAAAGTTAACGTTTTTTAAATGAAGAAAATGAGACTTCGGGAAGCGCCCTCATACTTATAGCCACTGTGAACTTCGATTCTTTAGCATGCTCTTGGTTGTACAATGCAAAGATACTGACACTTGGGAGCAGCAGAATGGTAACGGCAGCTGTGTTAAAGCTCTCATTTGGAGCAAGGGGTGACAGCATCCCAGCAGAAGGACCAGGCATTCAAGGCCAGCCTTGGCCATCCTGGAATATTCAAGACTGACTTTAAAAGGAAGGGTCAGGCAAGAAAATCCGTCATTCAGATGTACATCAAGCCATAAAGATTATTTGAAGAGGGCAGTCCTTTACATACCAATCCCAGAAAGTAGCTGGACATCAGAGAGTGGTGAGTGTGCCCGCAATGACCATCAGTAAACAGACCCTGATGAAGAAACCCTGACCATCTACATCTCCCACTACCAACCGTAGCCCTTGCTGGCAGCCCTAGAATTTACCACTTACTCCAGGCATCCATTCCTTTACAAACTTACTATCACTTACCCAAAAAGTATACAGTGTCAGGTTTTAGTCATTTCCTCAGACTCCAGTCTCTTAAAAGGGTTCTCAAATGTACACACACACACACACACACACACACACACACACACACACACATATATATATATATATATAGAGAGAGAGAGAGGGAGAGAGAGAGAGGGAGGGAGGGAGGGAGGGGGAGAGAGATTTTCTTAGTTCCACAAAAAGGTCTTATAGAATCAGACCATGCATTTAATTTAGCAAAAATTTTAACCAAAAAATCTTCCTGTAGTTTTTTTGTTTGTTTGTTTGTTTGGGTTTTTTGTTTGTTTGTTTTTGTTTTGAGGAGGGAGACTGATATTTTTCACAGAAAAAGTATTATTTTGTGAAATTATTAGGATTTTAAATAAAAGTATAGCACTATCTTCATTTTGGGTCAGTTCAATAGCTACAGTTAACACTGTGTATTTAAAATTAACATTGAATGGTCAGTTTATCTTGGTCATACATCAAGGAAAGTGAAGAAGTCCTTGTCACTCTGGAGTCTTTGCAGCTTCCAGAACAAAAATACAATTTATACATTCCACAGTGTTATGATGCAAAGTGTATACTGTTTCTTTGGTCACTGTTAAAGATCAGCCTGTATGGCAGAGGAGTCAGAATTCAGAGGACTGAAGCAGGAATATTAGTATCCATATGGAAAGTGAGATCCTGAACATGAGACACCCTGTATTCTGAGTGTGGGATCCTAAGCCCTTGGCTCCAGATTCCTCTCTCTCTCTCTCTCTCTCTCTCTCTCTCTCTCTCTCTCTCTCTCTCTCTCTCTCTCTAACATGTCGATCCCAGTTCCCTCTCCCTCCCTCCTCCTCCCTCTCTCTTGTTCCAAGCTCTTTCCTCCCCCAGCTCATCCTTTCTTTGAAACACTATTTTATTTGTCCCTCATTTTAGGACAGCTCATATTTTCTTTACCCAGTGGCCCAGAAGTTCTAGCCCCTCCCCTAGGCTCTGTGTACACCATCATGGCTCAGAGCTGAGTTTCTGTCCATGTCTTCTCTGCTATTCATACAAAATGCCAATGTGTAGATTCACCTACCACTCAGAAGACATTGTGCTTGTGTTATCTGGTGTGATAGGGACCACACAATAAATGTATATTAGGACTTAGTTCAAGAGACTAAAAGAAATGTACATACAAAACACACACACACACACACACACACACACACACACCTCCTTACTTATATATGTGAGGATGGACCTAAGGACCTAATTGCCTTGGTATAACAAAAATGTTTCTTTCCCTTTGCACTTTGGGCTAATTTTGATCCTTAGTTCTAGCAGTACTTAGACTTGTTCTTATTTCTATTATAGAAGTCATATGAAATGTGTCACCTGCAGTCTTTAAAAGGCAGCAGCAGACATGACACTGTATTGATTTGATTTTGAGACTGTGTTTGCTTTTCTAAAGCCCAAATTGCACTGTAATGTTCTTGTTGCATGAATTAGTTTAGAGAACTCTAAAATTCAGACTTACTAGGAGAAAGTCTGGTAGCTCCCCAATTTTTAAAATTCCTGACCTATTTTATTAATCTAGAAATGACCATGTATTATAGACAAAATTTTAAATTACAGACTAATGAAGAAAAAAGTCACCCATCATCCTGCTAATGATTATTAATATTCTTACTTTCCAGATATTTTAAAATATACACATACTTATTTTTTACCACCAAAAGTTCTCCCTGTACCATTGAAAACACAAACAACATGTTTAACATTTGTAACCACTTAATAAACAATTGTAAGAAACTGCCAAAGTATATGGATAATTGTAACTATACAGAATAAGTCAGATCAAAATTAACTGGTTTTTTTTTCCTGATAGTGGAGGTAAGTAGTGGGATAGTGCAAGCTATTCTGATTTAGTTTTTAAAGTATACAGTTGCATGAAGTTTTTAAATCAAAATTAAACAGAAAAGTTAACATTAAGAAGTCTCAGCTTCACCCTGTTTCTTCCCTGGATTCTTTATGGTAATGGTTCCCTGAGTTGGAAACAATATATATCCCCTGCTTACGCAACAGGTAGTATAGCATGGTCTCCTATACATTTGTTCCGCCCCTTACTATTTCCACTTTGATTGTTAAGGAGATCTGTCATATAAAGAAACAGAATAAACGTTATCTTTTGTGGGGATAAGGTGGGGTGGGAGTTATGTCTACAAAGTACTCAATTCTGTAGATATGTCATAGCTCACATATTTTGTTCTCTACCAAGCATATTTGCCATTATAAGTGGTATCATTACTGGTGCTCTAGGAGATGTCATCTTATACACATAGATAAGTTACAAGGAGAAATTCTAAGTCTCCAGAAAAGGTAGTACCTTTTGACTTTGATGATCTTATCAAAATTGATTCTATCAAATTCTTCTTTGTAAAGACTGCTTAATTTCCCACTCACAGAAGTAAGCTTACTGAAGGCCTCATAATTGTCTTTCATTCAAAAGATCTTGAGTAGATTTTTAAAAAGCAAATTTCATTCCAATAATGGTGGCCTGTTAGAACTTATATCCTCTAAATCTAACACTATTATTTCATACCTTGATTTGAAGTTGGAGTAATCATTTGTTTATAACTTTTTAGCATAGAAAGAGCCATGACTTAGGCACCCGTAATGTCCTTTCCACTTTAAAATACTCTGTGATTCCCATCCCCCGTCCTGAGAGTCTTCCCTAATGATGTCTGTATGACAATACTTACTCTCAGTGGAAGAAGAAAGCTGAAGGTTATAAAGAGGCCCAGAAAGAATTAAAACTTTTTTTTTCCAATCTCATCTGTGGGTTCATTCTGGTATTTTTTTTAATATTTCTATTTAAAAAAAAAATATTTACAGTGTACTCAGAGTAGTTAAACACAATAAATTCAGAATTGCTGATAAAAATGTAAGATCTAATACAGCTACAGTATTCCATTATCTAATTTCATCTCAATTCATGAACCTCTGAGGGGGAACTGTTTTAATTGCACTAGTTAGTCTATTACCATAATTTTAACCGAACAAGTTCCAACATAAAAGTTTGCTCCTCGCCTTGCTTACAAAGCATAGAATCCATGTGTGGCTGAGCCATGGTTGTTGTATTGACCCCAGTACAACCCTCTACATGGGGTCCTCTATGATGAGGTGTCTGATACAGCCTTTCTCTCCCTTCACAGCATCTTCCTCAAAGAGCTGGAGAAGTATGAGCAGCTGCCTGAAGATGTGGGACACTGCTTTGTCACCTGGGTAACCAATCTAAATTCCTCCCCTACTGTTCATGTTTTCAGGGTACACCTGGAGGCACTGTTCCATGCCTGGCCAAGGATTGTCCTCACTCCCAGTCTCTCCTGGGACTAGGTGCTACATAGGCATCATGAGTAGGTCTATGAAAGGTGGTACATTTCTGGGGAAGTCTATGATATCCATCAAGCCTAAGATCCATCTCAGACTATCTAAGAAGAGAGAGTCAGGAGAGTAGGTCAGGAGAGTAGGAGAAGCCCACTACCTTTGTGGTAGCCCAGTTCACAAGTTGCTTTTCCAGAATGTAAATTTAGAAGTTAGAACTTACAGGCATCATCTGTCCAAGTATCAGTAACAATTTTGACTTAGAGGATAAGTGTGTAGTTGTCCTCATTCTTGTTGTTGTTGCCATGGATGAAGTCTGTGGGCCAGAGATAACCAGGTTCTAATTATCTAAACTGAAAAAGTAAACTTCCGTAGCATCCCCATTGCACACCATCCTGAGCTTGGACTCGTGAGTGTGAATTCAGAGAAGTCTGGGAGCCCATTTATGACCTCAAATTCAAATATAAATTCTCCAGGAATTTTGCTCTGTAATTGTTACTGAGTGGTAATCAGTACCCAAATTGGCTTTCTGGAACTCCTTCACAATCTAGAGAGCTTATGCTTAGGAGTAGACAAGACTATAGATGAGTTTTAGATTTCAAACCTGAATCTATCTTAGACAAGAGGCAGAATGCCCACTAACACATAACAAGTAGCCCATCCAACACTAGACCTCAGGGCCTGACCCCCAGACAGGCCTTCTTTGCATGAACTCTTAGTGTTTTCCTCCAAGAGTACCTATTTTTTTACAGTCTTAGGCTGCCATCTTCTTTTGTGCCAGTGTGTAAACTAATGCATATCTCCTAAAAATGCTGATGAAAAAATAATTTGTAAGCCCTTGCACAGCCAACATAGACCAAACCAGATTGTACATCAAGAAAAGGGATTATTTTGTGTTCCTTCAGGCAATTTTGGGGTTCTCTGTGAAATCAGCAGTAAGTAGAGTTTGCCATCTCTTAGTAATTATGACTAACTGCTCCCTGGTAGAATGCCCCTAAAATTGTTTCAGAAAACCTTTGGTGATTGGGTAAATTATGCACCTTTTACCAGGAATTATCTCAAGGTGATTGCCTTATATTTTACAGTCTGTATATACGTACAGCCCGGGAATGAAGAGTAGAAAGAACCACTTATACTATGTCGAGTGGCTCTGGTTAAAGCTGAGAATCCTGGTTGCTTTGGGCTTAGCCACTTTAATTATGAGAATTTAAAGTCACTTAAGCAATCTATGCCACAGCCTGCTCATGGGTAAGATTAGAATAGCTCTAAAACTCACTGTTTAGGGATGGCCTAAGGATCAAGTGATGGAATGCACTTAACATATAGGACAGTGAGGTCTGGTATCATAAGTACATATGTGCACTTCTTTCCAGGAGAAGATTTTCCAGGTGTTCAAAAGACATGAAAATGGACAGTGATTCACCATTGGGAAAAGTACTTAGTTGCCAAAATCCACCTTTTTCAGTGGAGACCTAAGGCCATGAGAGAAATAAGTGCATTTTCACTCAAACATGAGTCTGGGACTTGAGGTAACAGTATCTTTGGGAATCATTGTTCAGACCTTGAAAGTAGGAGAGAAGATGCCCTTCCTTATTCCTCTGTCCTCATCATTACTTGTAGGAAGTTGGAGGTGAGAATAAGCTCCCTTATTCCCTCCATTGGAGGCATTTAGAATATGAGCAGACCTCTCTCTGGCTGTTCATTCATTTTTCACTCTATTGTTGTGTTTGTCTTGATCACCTTTGTTCTTTTTCAAGAGAGAGAGAGAGAGAGAGAGAGAGAGAGAGAGAGAGAGGGAGAGAGGGAGAGAGAGAGAGAGTGATTGTTGGTGATTTAAAGTGAGAGTAATCAATAAGTTCTTCACAACTTCAGAACATGTTAGCATTTTTTTTCTTTCCAACACAGCCTGAGCTTCTGTTCAGCAGGCTTTTTCTACATTCCAGTAGGAGGAAGGCATCCATGGGCTGAGGGAACACATGCACTTTTCATATGGAATTATAAACTATACAACCCACACTGGGCCTTTTAGGCATTGTGAGGAAAGGAAGTACATCAGCTAGCTTTATGTCATCTTAGTACAAGCCAGAGTCATTTGGGAATTTGAGAAAATGCTCCCATCAGATTGGCCTGTGGAAAAGCCTGGGAACATTTTCTTGTTGGATAATTGATGCAGAAGGTCTAACCTCACTGTGGACAGTTCCATCCCTGGGCTGGTGGTCCTGGGTGCTATGAGAAAGCATGAGCAAGTCATGAGGACCAAGCCAATAAACAGCTTTCCTCCATGGCCTCTGATTCAGCTCCTGCCTCCCAGTTCTTGCCTTGAGTTCCTGCCCTGACTTCCATGGATGATGGACTACATGCCATAAGATGAAATGAACCCTTTTTCCCCAACTTTCTTTTGGCCATAATGTTTTATCACAGCAGTATAAACCCTGCCCAAGACAGGGAGGACCCAATGGATGGTTATCTTTTGTTGTCTTTGTTTTTTTTAGGCAGACAAATTTCAGATGTATGTCACCTACTGTAAAAACAAGCCTGATTCCAACCAGCTGATCCTGGAGCATGCGGGCACCTTCTTTGATGTAAGCTGTGCGTTTCTATTCTCAACAGTCCAGGAGCATGGAGGGAGGGAGGGAAGAGGTGCTCCTCTGCTTTGCAATAAGAGGTCCACTGGTGTCTGTGACATCCACCCTGGTCTGTAAATCACTCCAGCGATGCCTCCATTTGCACTGTGAACACACATTGGAATACGCCAGCCGTCTTTGAAAACTTCCTGACTCCTCTGCTTCAGAAGCCATGAGTTGGCCTGATTATGACTAGTATTGATTGAGGTGACTGCCAGAGCTGGAAACTATTATGGACATCAAGAGAAGAGAAGGCTGGGGTCTCCTGTTCTCTCAGAACCCCAGCTGTTGAATTCAATGGGATAAATTCCCTTAGTGTCGGTCCCCCTAAAAGAGAGTGACCTATTGGCTAGAAAGTAGAAGGATCAAAAGGATGCTACAGGACACAAGGGATGTGTGAGACAGAAAGTTACAAATGAGGAAAAACAAAAGACTCAGCAGACTATAGCACTGATAGCCTCCACTGGTGCTGTCAGGAGTGACAGAAACTTTTTCAGCAACTTGCCACAGCTGTCAGCCCATCTTCCTGCCCAGCTGCTTTCATTCCTTCTGGAGAATTTTCTATTGCATGTAGGATAGCAGGCTAAGGCCCCAGGAGAGTACAAAAATGTTGCAACAGGGAGTCTTGAACTCCATTTTACAAAATAAACCTCTTGGGCATTATTCTAGGCAGACACCAACATTGTAGACTGAATCTGTCTGGACTTTGTTGCTTGGTGAAGGGGTAGTTTGAGTGAGAGAAACCAGGGGAAGAACAAACATATATGACTTTTTTTAAATAGATAATTAATTTGGAAACAGCCTTGGGTATCTGAAATTGGGATTCCTGGGGTAATATTAAATCCAAGAAAGTACTTCTCTAATTTATCAGATAATAATATTAGTCATCAGTGGTACCCAGAAGGGTCTTTTAGAAGTTGTAAATGGATGGTGTCCTTCCTCCACTTGGCATTTTAATAACACAGTTTCTGTGCCCTGAGGTCTACTTTTCTCCAGCATTTACCTTTGCCTAACATTGTGTCTCCTATGCACAGGCACATGTATACATACATACATATCATGCTTCAGAATTCTTCCCATCCTTTGAAAACTCAAATGCTGCATCCTACACAAATCCTACTCTTTATGCATTCACTTTGCTTTGTGTCTGCATAGGATTTGTGGCAATTCACCAACAGATGTACCTTTCTGCACACATACCCTCCCTCCACCTGCAAGACCCTTGAAGCTTGGTGTTGTATTCCTGATTCCTGTTTGTACATGTCTCCATGCCTGGTGCTGTACTATATTTCCAACCGTCCTACTTATGTCCCTATTTCTAGTCAGCTTCTAATGGAGGAGGCGGAGTGATATTGATCAAACTCACTTATGCTATCCTCTTCATGAGCTTCACATTTTAAAAGAAATAATTTAATATTCCACTTTCCTGTAGCTATGACACTCAGATTTTAATGACTATCTCTGCAAACTTTTGAACTGAAATATCCAGCACGAGCCAAGAGTTGTTCCACTATTTTAGCCTTTCCTGATAAGTTCGTTCCTACAGAAGTGATGCAAGACTTGGTCAGCTGGACACACACTGGAATCTAGAGCAGCTGCCCTAGAGGTGTTACAATTGCCTGGGAAAGCCACTGCAATGGTGATGCAATCCTTTAATCTCAGCACTCAGGAGACAGAGGCAGGCAGCTCTCTGTAAGTTCGAGACCAGCCTGGAGTACAGAGCTAGTTCCAGGATAGACAGAGCTACACAGAGAAACCCTGTTTCAAAAACAACAAATTACCCAGAAAGCATTCACTTTTTTTTCCTTTAAATTTGAAACAGGGTTGTTTCACATGTCAATCCCAGTCCCCTCACCCTCCCATCCTCCTACCAAACCCCATTCCATCCCCTTTCTGCTCCCCAGGGAGGGTGAGGCCTTCCATGGGGAGTCTTCAAAGTTTGTAATATCATTTGGGGCAGTACCTAGACCCTCCCTCATGTGTCTAGGCTAAGAGAGTATCCCTCTATGTGGAATGGGCTCCCAAAGTCCATTAAGTATACTAGGGATAAATACTGACCCGCTACCATAGGCCCCATAGACTGCCCAGTCCTCCTAATTAACCCACATTCAGGGATTCTGGGCAGGTCCTATTCTGGTTTCCCAGCTATCAGACTGGGGTGCATGAGCTTCCCCTTGTTCAGGTCAGCTGTTTCTGTGGGGTTCTCCAGCTTGGTCTTGACCCCTTTGCTCATCACTCCTCCCTCTCTGTAACTGGATTCCAAGAGTTTGGCTCAGTGTTTAGCCATGGGTGTCTGCTTCTGCTTCCATCAGCTACTAGATGAAGGCTCTAGGATGGCATATTCTTACACCATGCAGATTCTGAGATTCGAACTCCAGAGGGCAGTGTAGAGCCAGGTGTGCTCCCCTCTACACAAGTCTGCTGCTCTCTCCAACACTGTTGCTCTTATAGAGAAGCTTGGGAAGCTCTGTGGGCCTGACCATGTCTTACATCACATCATTTGCATCTTACAGTAAAGAGAGCATATTAGCCCAGCATTTTCTAACTGTGTTAAATGCATATGGGATACATCACCTGCAGGAAACAGGACACTGCCTGTGTGCATCTCTCATGCCTGAACTGTGCTGTTCAGTGTTCTTGCTCCACGAGAGAGTTTGAGATAATCTAAAATCTACACTTACTCAGAGAAACATGACTACCAACAATGACTTCTGCTAGAAGTCTTAAATATCTTTTTATTCCATTAGTCTAGCAATTACCATATGTTGAATACAAAATTTAAAGTTACAGCTTATAGTTACAGTCATCAATGATCCTAATATTGACCTCTGATCCCCACCTACACATGTACACACTAGTGAACATGTAAACACACGTATACCCTCCACATACGAAGCAAGTATGCACATTTTAGCTATTAACAGACTTCCCACCAAAAAATAAAAATAAAAAGCACTAGTCGTCACTAATTCATTTTCTGTATCTATAAATCTATCTTGCCTGACTCTGGTCTCCAGCTGGGGAGAACTGAGCAGTGAGAGGTGTTGTTGACTATACTGAGAAATGTGTTAGAGACAGAACAGTGATCTACACGGGGATGTATTCAATCCCAGCAAAGGAGGGATGGTGGGAGGAGCCGTCTCCTTGGGCAGTTTTAGGATCTGAAGGAGGACACAACTCCAGTCTCCTTCTGCCTCCCTGTGGCTCTCCCTGGCCCCTGCACTCTCTCTGTCTTCCTGCTCACCCCGCCTCACCTCTGCTTCCCTCCAGTCTGTTACTCACTGCTGACTCCTTTCCTACTTTGACCTTCCCTGGTTCCCCAGTTCTGTTCAACTTTCTCTTCTTTCCCAAAAGCTCCTTCTCCCTTTTGTTGCCAGTTCTCATTCCTCTCTGTCTGTGTACCTTGGTGTCTCGTGTTTCTTCATGCTCTCACTCTTACACTCACACTTTCAAAAAAAAAAAAAAAAAAAAAACTCATGTCTATTTTTTTTCTTTCTCCTTACCCTGTCTTCCTCTGTTTAGAATGTGTGTGTATGTGTGCGTGCATGCACGCGCGCGCGCGCACACACACACACACACATACACAAACACACACACACATTCTCTGTGTCATTATGCCTATTCTCACCTGCAGGAGATCCAGCAGCGGCATGGCCTGGCCAACTCCATCTCTTCCTACCTAATTAAGCCTGTCCAGAGGGTCACCAAGTACCAGCTGCTACTAAAGGTACCTCCCCTGCTAACCCAGCCCACATTCCTGACTGAAGGACCCCTCACAGTGGGGAAACCCTTACCCGAAGTCTTTCTTCTACCTACAGCAGAACCTGACATGAGCCCACACCAGCATTGCTGGCTGGAGACTGCGTGTCCTATCCCACAGAATTCCACATGCTCGTTTGGGGGTAGAGATAAAAGAAGGGGGAACAAGAATAAGTCGTAACTATTTTTCAGCTGCTGTTACCATTGCAAACTCTTAGTGATTATCACCTCAGGTAGTGGCCAGCTCCTTCCTGAACAGATTCCCTCCTGTGGGTAACCCTCCTGCTGGAACCAAGGTGGAAGTCTTAGGGATAGTGTGGTCTATACACCCATTGATATCTTCCATCTTCTTGGCTACTATGTCTGTGACAATCACAGGGTTATTGGGGGAAAATAGACCAAAGGAATGTATTAAACTCAGTGACATCTTCAGTTGTAGAGACCCATATGTTAGGAGTGCTTCTGACGCCAACCAAGAGAGTGGATTTTCTTTAAAAGTCTCATTTTAAATGTTCAATAATCAGATTATGTAAAACACTAAGTAAATTGGGCTTATCTTTCTTATATAAGGATTGCCATATTCTAAAAATATGTCCTTTTTATAAGATACCAGGGAAATGGAGACAGACTGTTCAATACCAATATGTTTCTATTAATTCTCGAGGTGTAGGAGTGGGGATTTTCTACCTTTTGAATATATTGTTGGCTGTTCATCTAATGAAAGGGACAAAAGGATAGTTAGAGGACTTGTAAAAGTAGTGTAACTTCAGAGGAAAGCCTCCAGTTCCATTTGTTTAGAGACACCTGCAGAATCTTTCATAATCTAGCTTCCCCAAACCTGACAGCCAGTCTGACTTTCAAACCCAGTTCTCATCATGCATTCTCCATCACAGCCCTGCTACCCAGGTCTCTGGGACAGGGCAGGGTGTTCACGGTTCTGCCCAGGAGGCTTGAGTGGTGCCTTGTGGGAGCAGCCAGTTCTTTGTTCTGTTTTCTGTGTGAGGGCAGGCCGTGCAGTCAGCCTTCCCTCCGCCCTCCTTCCTCATCTTTCAGAAGAGAGCACAGACAGTCAGGCCACCCAGCCCGGTGGCATGGCTGTGAAAATTGCAAGAGGTGTCATGTGTTAGGCTTTTCCTGAGCTTGAGAATCATTAGTGTGGGGTTCCATGGGGCAAACCACATGTTGGCTCTTGCTTCATTATCTTTTAAAGTTTTCATGTAAAGACCAGAAATTACCATAATGTCTTGGGGCAAGGAGTCTCTTCTCTAAAACTCAGTTGTGGTTCTGATATTTGGGCCACAGGAGCTGTGGAATCTTCTTGGCCTTTGAATCTCAGGTTGTGGACTGTAGTCTAGAACTCCACAAACAGCAGCCTTCTCTTTACCTGCCCTGCTTAACGTGCGGCCCTTCTATGTTATCTTTTGTGCTGACAGCCTTTTTAAAAATTGATTTTTGCATGAACCTGGAGAGATGCCTCAGCAGTTAAAAGCTCTAGCTGTTCTTCCAGAGGACCTGAGTTCAACCTATATGGCAATTCAGAACTATCTGTTAACTGTAGTTGCAGAGGATCTGATGCCTTCCTCTGGCCTTCACAGGCACCAGACAAGCAAATGGCACACAGACATGCACGGAGGCAAAACTCCCATGCACATAAAGTAAAACCATTTTGAATTTCATTTTAAAAATTGATTTTTGTGGCTTTTGGTTTGTGTATTACAAAGCCTTTGTTGGAACTGTAAGGTTATGAGTTTAAAAAAATAAAATAAAATAAACACCAATGTGCCCAGCCACATTGCCCATCTGGAATCAGTTAAGACCCTATTCTAAGAGAAATACAGCTGTTCTCATCTCCTATAATGCTGAAGTTCCCTAAGATGAGTTATGTGACAGAGGTGAGGAAGGGAACAGAGGTTGGAATTAGCCTTTAGCAGTTAGAAAGTTGGCCTCTGGACTTCCACTGTTTCAGGGAGAGATGTGTTTGTACAGGGAATTGAGAGGCACACAAATAAGGCGCAGTGACTTTGTTATAGGGCAGTGTGAAATTACTATAAAAAAGGTAATTTTGGTCTCTTTAAAAATGTGCTGCTGGCAGGGTGCCCAATGAGTAAAACTGGTTTGTTGAGCTTTCCTACAAATAACAAGGCATTTCTTTTCTCTTTGAAGTCAGTTTAATTCCAAATAAATTGATATTTAATTATCAGTATCCTCTGGGGCTTGTCACTTAGGTATTGCACAAAAGTGAAACTGTGTCTTTCGGAGTGTTTAATCGTCTGCTTGTAAATCTGCTGTAGCTGTCCTTTTCAGAGCCTAAATTAAATGTGCAGGCTTCTCCTTATCAGGACTATTGCAAGGGCCCGGGGAGAATTTATTGGCTCTGCTTGTAGATTGGGAGACTTGCTAAATTGCTTAGGGGGATTAAACTAATTGGTGTTTTCTATTGCAAACTGAAGCATATTTCTCATCTCTCTCCTGGGTTTCACTTCAGGCATTCTTTTGTTGATGTTTGAGAACAAGGTTGGGAGGGCCACAGTTAGGAAGGGGTGAGGACATCAGAGAACTGCAGGGTGGTAGAAATGCACCTTTCAGAACAATGCTGACATAGGTCAACTGGAAAGGACAGGACTAAGAGCTCCAGCTTCCCCCAGTGCTGTACCTGCACACGCACACTCCTTTGTACACATGGAACGTCTCCAAGATAACTCAGGAAATCCTGACACTGGGTTTTGTTTTGGATTCTCAATAAGCAGATATTTTCCCAAGTAGAGAGTTTTACTAATGAGTTTAATGGAACAGATTATCCCGGGACAGCGGTGGAGCAGGGAAAAGTCCAGAACCGCCATGAGGTTCCATTCCTTCCTTGCAGCAACAGAATGTGCTCTGGCCCAGATCAGCATACAAGAACCTCCAGTGATGTGTGCCTCATGGTCTCTCCCTACGGAAGTGTGGTTGCTTTTTACCTAGAGAGCTGCCTAGCTAGTGTCTGTGTCATTTTCCAGAGAGCCATGCCATTAAAGACTCAGACTCAAGTTTGTTCACTACAGGAAGTCCTAGCAGGCCAGATTCATCCTGCTTCCTAGCAAGTATTCTCCTGCCCCAAACACCTTTAATGTATTTGCCAAGAGATGTTATAACCATGCTTACAATCTCCTGCCCCAACACCTTTAATTTATTTGCCAAGAGATGTTATAACCATGCTTACAATGTGTCATCTCATGATCTTTCTTTTCTAAAGCTGCTCTGTCCCTGGAGGATGTGAGATAGAGGACATGGAGAAGATGTGGAGAGGCTGGGGTGGTGGACAGAATGCCAGGTGTACATTCTGAGCTGCATCTCAGGCTATGCTTGGCCTCCTTGGAGCTACGTACTTCTTCACCCCAGTCTCCTATGTGATTGTCACAGTCCGAGCCCATAATGTCAGTCACTGGCTCAGGTCAGGAGACCCTGATCCTTGTGATCCAAAATTCTTTTATAACTCTGAGCTGTTATAAACCCATAATGTCTCTAGCCCCAACCTGCTCCAAGCAGGATGGAAGTCAGTCATCCAGTGGTAATGACTGTAAATAAAAGTGATGTCAGCATGCAGAGACCCAGGTGTCAGCCATAGGCATGCAGAGATCCATGGTGTCAGTGTAGGCATGCAGTGACCCACGAGGACAGAGTAGCACACCTTCTGTTTTCTCTTCACCAGGGGTGACCCCTCTCCAGGAAGGCAGTACAGTGACAGAGTGCTCTGGTTTTAAAATCTGGCCATTGGAAATTGGGATAGATTAACTTCATTTGGACTAGGTAGAATACATTGGTCATTGAGCTTTTGACAATAATCCTGACCTCCCTTTCTTTATAGAGCTCTCTGGGGAAAATGTTACCCACAGATTGGGGCTGGTGTGTAATTTGCTTGATAGCTTAGAAAAGGGAGGATCCTAATTGTGTCTGGACTTTTTTCCCCAGGAACTTTTAACTTGCTGTGAAGAAGGGAAAGGGGAACTCAAGGATGGCCTGGAGGTGATGCTCAGTGTCCCCAAGAAAGCCAATGATGCCATGCATGTCAGCATGCTGGAAGGTAGCTGATCTCCCAGTCCTTCTGGGATGCCGCTCCATTCCTAAGACCAGGGAATTTGTGTTATAGAGGGAAGTGGCACGAAGTCAGGCAAGGAACAAGCCTGGAAAAGAGGAGTGAAAACAAATTGTTAAATGGGTCCTTGGCTACCTGTGTGAAGAGCACCACAAATCAGCAGGGCTAACACCTGTCTCCAGGTCCACTAAACTGTCCCCGCTGTCCTTGAAATGGTGATCCTTCTTCAGCCAGCTGGAGGCCTAAAACCATAGGTGTGCACCAGCATGCCCAGCTTCTTTAAAATATACAAGAAAATATAATGTAAGCTTACAATTGTGACCATTTTCTTATTGAATGTTAAGTGGCAACCACTTTATCCATCCGCTTAACACATATTCACATCCTTGTGCAGCTAGCCCTTTGTCCTTTTTGGGAGCTTAAGAAAGCACACCCAGCCAAGCAACCCTGACAGAACTTCAGTCAGCCTGAACTGTGTTCTGAGGACCCAGAACAAGTGCAACATGAAGTAAGGCTTCTGTGACATGGTCATGATGTTGTCAAAGAGATGCATAGTGGAGCCAGCCTAGGGATAAATAAATTTGATAGCTGGATAAAGTCTTAACATTCCATTCTGACAAGCAGATGCCGAGGAAGTAAGTATGTGGACTGCTCTTTCTCTCTGGCTTGGCCCCACAGTACTGCCTCTGCCACTACCATCATCTAAGAGATTCGGGGTGGCCTTACTTCCTGGACTACCCTTGGCACAAAGGTCCTAGGTCTTAGAGCAATAGAGCCAATGCCATCTTCTCTAGATGCAGCACTAATCACCTGAAGGTGCTTCTGTTGTCACAGTGTTCCCACGCCCTTCATTCCTGTGTATACCCCCCCCAGTCCTGGGTGTACTCCTTTATAAGTGCACTGCTTGTCCAAATCTTCCCTCACCCCAGTGTAGTCTGTGGCCCCGTGCAATAGAGCTGGTTGAAAGTGTGCATTTGTGGACTCTCCTGATACCCACTGAACCAAATCTCTTGGATGGGGAGGGGAGTCCAGAATCCATGTTTTCACATGCTTTTCAGGTAGTTCTTGTGTGCACTGAGGTTTGGGAACCTCCTGGAAGATCTGAAGTGGTGTATAAATAGAAAGCATTGAAAGATTATGCACCACACTATTTAGGAGCAATAAAAGAACTGGAAGGGTGGGATATGAAAAATGAAGCAATGTCAAATAAAGCAGAGTCGAGGGTACTCCAGCAGACAGTCTTCAACCTGAGCCCCACTCAGAATTAGGAGCAGTGGGAGCAGGGGAGGAAGAAGCAGCTCTGGGACTGGGGATTGCCTTTTTGGGAGGCCCACAGACCCTCTCACACCGGGAGGGAAGAAACACACGGGATCTTTCAGAAAACCCTACTCATATTATATGTGTATAGGAGACATGGTGCAGAGAATGGGCGATGGGAGGTGACTACAGTCCTAGGGGCAGATATGTTGTGTTAGATCTCCATGGATACCAGTAGCCAACTAGGAAACCCTTTCTCCAAGGGGGAATAGAACACGGCCTCCCCTGAGTATAGTGCGGAGAAACTCCACAGTGGACATGGGTGTTTTTCAGGGTTCGATGAGAACTTGGATGTACAGGGGGAGTTGATTCTCCAGGATGCCTTTCAAGTGTGGGATCCAAAGTCGCTGATCCGGAAGGGGCGGGAGCGGCACCTGTTCCTCTTTGAGATCTCCTTGGTGTTTAGCAAGGAGATCAAAGACTCTTCAGGACACACGAAATATGTTTACAAGAACAAGCTACTGGTAGGTGGGGCAGGTGGGGCAAGGCCAGAGTCCCTGCTTCCGTAGAACCCATGGCAGGAAGGGATATGGACGTACACAGCTCACCTCTTCCCTACTTCTCTACTCCAAAGTTCTCCTGGACCAAGGCTCATGCCTCCTACTCCACCCACATCCTCCCCTTTTGTCCCTTAGAGTCCACAGGTCTTTCTGTTTGCTTTAACACCTCCCTCTTCACCATATCTCCCCATCTGCACCTGCTAATCAGACAAATGCCTACAGGTCTTTTCATCCTGGGTATATGAACAAAATGTCTAGTCTATTGAAGTTTGATTGACAGAAGCCCCTCCCTCGGCCCTCTCCTCTTTGTTGCCTTCCCCTTCCTATCCCAGCCCTAAGTTTCCCCCACTGCCCTCCCTTCCCCGCCTCTCACAGGCATTTCCTGTCTACAGACCTCAGAGCTGGGTGTGACCGAGCATGTAGAAGGCGACCCCTGCAAATTCGCCTTGTGGTCTGGGCGCACCCCATCCTCAGACAATAAAACAGTGCTCAAAGTAAGTACTGCTTTCTTCCAGCACAAAACCAGGGTTGGGGGGATGGGGGACGGTAGGGGAAGCACCTAAAAGCAGGGCCTAGAGACCACGGAGCCACTAGGTGTCTCTTTCTTGGGAATGACAGCATCATGCAGGTATTGAGAGGCAAATTCAAGCACGAAGGTGGATCCAGCGCCTCAAAGGCAGATGTTTTCCTCAAGTTTATAGAACCTGGAGAATGACCTATTGACCTTCCTAACAAGGTTCAGTCAACTGGGTTCCATCCATATTTCCCTTTCCAGTGGTGAGAACAACCAGCCCTTTAGCAAAGGCCTCTTCGGTTGCTCCTGTGTTTGCTCAGCAGCTTGCCCTAAATGTCCTCCATGTGCAAGGAACTTTGCTTAGTACCACAAAAAAGAACCATGTGTAAGATTCCATCCTTATTCCCTGGAAATGTATGTTCCAGAAGCTCCACTAAATCACAGCAATCTGGAGGCCCAGGAGTCAGTTCAATTCTCCAGGCTCAGCTTAGGGTTCAGTCCCTGTTCCTGGTGGCACTGCCTGAGTAGGTATGAATACTGCAAACAGCTCCCACTGGTCACTTGCTACTCAAGGAGGTCTCCATCACCAAGGAACAAATGGTCCAGCTCAGGCAAAATCTTCACAATTATCCACCCTTAATTTTCAGGGTAGCTGCTATCTGGCATAAAGAATTATCTGGAAAAGGATCCAAGAAGACAGTGGGGTATCATTGGCATGGAAGCAGTACTTCTGATAAGTTCATTTAGCAGCCTGAAACCCCAATACTGTCAGCCTGTGCTGGTTCTATTGGTGTGACAGCTGTTAAATATCCTGGCATTTACCCATCACACTGCTGGTATATATCCACTGCTTTCAGCTGTCACAATTCCAATTGCCACCAGAGTCCCTTAGGTTCCTCAATTCAAGTGGTAACCCAGGCTCAACAGAGTGCACTAGATACTGTTCCAGCTCCAGGGACAATAGTTGATTGGTCAGTGCCTAGCGGACTATTAAATATTTTTTACAAGTCACCCATAAAGTCTACATTGTGCCTTAAAGTTGGATATCTCTGAGATTAAAGATTCAAATGATAAGATGTAAAATAAAGCCCCCCCCCAGTTGGTATCTTTGGAATAACAGCTGAAGCTGTCAGGGGACAGTTAAACATGGTTTTTATGGGCAGCAAGAGCTGGGATTCTCAGTGTTTCTTCCTGTGGCCCTCTAGGCTTCCAACATCGAAACCAAGCAGGAATGGATCAAGAACATTCGAGAAGTGATTCAGGAGAGGATCATTCATCTTAAAGGAGCTTTAAAGGAGCCAATACAGCTCCCCAAAACACCAGCCAAACTGAGGAACAATAGTAAGAGGTAAGCAGCACCTCTCCCCAAGCATTGCTGCCTCGTGTGCCCAAGGGAAGGTCAGGGTGACCCTTCGTTTCTGAGAGAAGTGTCCTTTCCTCCATACCACAAGCTCTGCCTATGGTGAATTCTGTCATCTCTAAACTTTTCTCCAGTGACTGCCCATTAATGTAGCTGGGGTCCTCTGAGCCCTCTTTGCCTAAGTGTGCTAGCAGAATGTGAGAGGAACTAGAAGTTGAGTTACTTCCCCCAAGAACCTTCCACAACCGTGTCTTGCACATGGTTGTGTTACATAAGAGCAATAGCCTCTGGAGATAGTAAATGCTGTCAAATAGGGAACAGTGATGGATCTTTATGGAGATGGGGAAGACTTCTGGAAGAACAGTTCCTTGAGTGAGAAGGCCTCCGCATTGGTTGGATGGTAGAGAAGTTTTGTGTAGCACAGAGGCAGGCTGCTGTGTCAAGGATATCTCTGCAGCTCCTAAAGAGTTTTTGTCATTCACTCTCAATACAATGACTTCAGGCAGACTCATTTATTGAATATGTCTGGACCCTTCTGAACCCTAGCTTCCTCAGAGTCAATGGATAGCTTCTCAGGTGTCTCCTTCTCAAGTTGCCATGTGGCGTGATCACTTCCAATGACTCTGCTGTAGGATGTTTAGAGAAAAGCATATAAATTTTCACATATATCTTGAAGAAAAAAGTTTATATATATAATATGTATATGTCATATATACATATATAAAAGTATGTATATAAGTCATACATATATATAATATTACATATTATAGTGAGGTCCTGAGAGTAGTGGTCCCTGGTGGGCTCCACCCCAGTTCACAAATGGCACAAGTCAGGGGGCTTAGTTGACCTTTTGACCTCAACCAAGAGAACTATTACAGAGCCATGGCATTGGAATGCTAGCACTGAGAGTGGTGTTAACCCAAAGAAGAGTATGACTGAAACAGAAACACTTCCAAAGTGATGGGCAGGATCCGATAAATTCCCCACTGCTGTGGGGACCAGTTATGACTCTACTGAAAAAGCCCATTTTGGGGCTGGAGAGATGGTTCAGTGGTTAAGAACACTAGTTGGTATTCCAGAGGTCCTGAGTTCAATTCCCACCAACCACATGATGGTTCACAGCCATTTCCAATGCCCTCTTGTGCAGACAGAACACTGTACATACATAATAAATAACTCTTTAAAAAGAAAAGAAAAAGAGCCCATCTTAATTTTATGTGCTTATGTCTAGACTCCAAGCTTATTTTAGCATTGGAGATAGACCCTGCTTCAGGGAGGTCCTACTTCAACAAGACATATAGAAAGGAAAATATTATAAAGAATGGATTCTCCAGGATCACTCAAGAAGGAATCTTAGTTGAGGCTGATGAGGGTCGCTCTGAAATCTGAAGTAGAGTTGGAGGGTTTCTAGAACACATGTCTTAGAAATGTCTCCCACCTTCTCTCTGTCCCCTACTTCTTTTCTTTCCTTCATGGAATGGAGAGAAACCTCACAGACTGCAGAGAACAGCCAGGCCATTAATTTGGCTTCCAGAATGTAGCAGCAGAGTTTATGGAGGAGTATACTGGCTTGCGGGGAGGTTAGAGGATGCCACCCACACTCCTGGATCAGCCCTTTTAGCTCCCGGAACTGGCTTCATCTGGAATGGACCAGAAGGGTCCATAATAGGCCAAAACAGCAGGAAGCAGAAAGTACAGCCAGATCCCAACCATCTACCGATGGGGGAGGGGGAAATGGCTCAGACCATCCAAAACAACAGATGATCTGAAAGTTCTTTATTTTGGGTTTTGAAATGCGTCACGTAATTTCTTTTTACTGCAGACTTTGCCTTCCTACGACTGTGTGGCTTATGTTATTAAAATAAGTTGGCATTTTCCAAGCCCACAGTGGTGGTAAGAAAGCAGTCAACTTAGAAATGTTCTGCATGGGAGAAATTTCTTTTTCTCAGAAGGATGGCATATGCACACACTTGCATACGCATGGACACACTCATGCACACACATGGCCCTATATACTCACAGGTATACTGGATGGTAATTGTTCCAACTCTGTGAGAGGGAGTCATTATGTATGGCACCCTGCCCATGGGATAAGATTCTCTAACATCATTTCCCCCTTCTCTCTCGAGGCTTTTACCCCTCTGTAAGCAGCATGGAGTGGGGGTAACTTTTGTGAAAATGTCCATGGGAATACCTGTGGTTTCTTCTGCTAATTCCTTTAACCTTGGCCTACATCTCCCAAGTTTTCCCTAACACAGGCTAGTCAGCAATTCCCAGGCAACCATCCCCTCCAAGGCTTGACTCTGAGTTCAGCCCAGAGTCAGCACACAGTCCTAAGGCAGCTGTGCAGTACTAGGGTCCAGGAAGGGGGCCTAGCACCATCATAGCACCAGGGAACAGAGCTGACTCAAATCTGCTATAGATAATGCTGCTCTCGCCTTAGAGAAAAAGACTTTCCCTTCTGCATTGATGAGAACTCATCACAAATAGGAATAAAATCAGTAAGACTCACCAGAAAGAAGACTACAAACACCTACTCCACGTACACGAGCCAAGTGTCCATCTGGACTTGGCCAGAGATAATCTTCCCTTGAGGAAATAACCCAACCCATTTTTTTCCAGCAGAAGAAATCTTAAGTTTCATGACACAAGCCTATATAGTCTCGACTGCTTAGGAGGCTGAGGCTGGAGGCTTGCTTAGAACTCGAGTCAGCATCTCAGGAAAAAAGAAAAAAGGGGGAGAAAGAGTATCTTATCCATTGTTTCTTTTCCTATACCAGCAGCAAGCCAACCCCCATCCGAGTGAAACATGCAGAACCTTGAACTCTGTGGCTACTGAAAGAGGAACCTGTTAGCTGGCTAAAAGCCTGGGTTCTAAGTAAGATATATCCTCCTACTGCCTGTATTAGACTCAATCCTAGTTTTTGTTGTTGTTTTTAATACCCCATCTAGAGTATGGGCTGAAAGGGACTTAGGGCATGCATCCTGCTGTGTGCTCAGTGTAGTGATGATGTGCTTAAACGAATGAACTTTCCCTGAGATCACACAGGCTGTACCCATTACAGGATAACGCTAGACAATCCCTGCTAGGAATATTCAGGCACCACTTTGCAGACCCAGCTGGGAAAGCTTTGTGTGCTGGAAACCCACAGTGGCTCCCCCCACCCCCACCCCTCTTTCTTTTCTCTCTCATTCTGCAGGGAGGGAGTAGAGGATGGTGACAGTCAGGGGGATGGGAGCAGCCAGCCAGACACCATATCCATTGCCTCCAGGACCTCTCAGAACACAGTGGACAGTGACAAGGTAAGACAGAGTCCCAACCTTCCTTCCCTCTACCCAAACTTGTGGTTGGTTTAGCCAGTCCTGGAGAATTGTGCTCAAACTTCCTTCCACTCTGGAGTCAAGCAGCAGGAGCCAGCTGTGCCATGCCACAAAGAGGAAGGGCAGAGCTGGGCTTGAGAGTCACACTGTAGTGTGAAAAGGTAAACCATGAGAGATGTGAGGTGTCTGATCCCTCTGAAACACCTCACTGGGCTGCTGGACTGCTGCCTCGGGAGACTGTACCTCAGAGAGGCTGATGTTGGAATTGTGTCCCAAGACTCCAGTAGCTGTGACTAGCTCATATTTACAATGGTTTGATTGAGGCATATTTTAAAATTAGACCAGCACTCTGGGAAATAGCTACATGGACACTACTCAGTAGGAGCCTTTGACCCAAAAGAACTCTAGTGGGTAAATGATACCCTTCCTTCCCTGGCCACATACCTGGGGCTCAGTTCTGAGAGATTATGGGCAGAGGGACCAGCAAGTGGTCTATGAAGGACAGAATTGTGCTCTAAGGAATCCTGATCACTGGACTCCTGCCCTTTGGAGCAAGCAAGCAGCAGCAGGAGTTCTGAGGGGAATGCAGGAAAGACACTGTCTCCATGTATCAACAGCTCAAGCTGCCTGTTGAAAGCAATTGTTGGGCTCTGCAGCTGAGAGAGGAGGGGGCCCAGGGCCCGGCCCATGCACATTAACCTATCCACAGCCCAGATCATGAGGTGATCTATCATATCTGTAATGTTTCTGATGAAGTAAGACTTTTCCAAACACTGTTTGGCCCTAGTTCCTCCAGACCTGGTTCTTCAGGCTGCCCTTCAGCCTCAAGCAATAGGCTATGTCCATACTTCCATTTCAGTTGTCTTAGTTATGGGTGCTTTTCTGCATTTATTATTTTTTTTCCTTACTGGGAAAAAAAAAAAAAAAACATTGAGAGCTAAGTGTGGGGACTATGTCCTAACCCTGCTGAGATAATGGCACCACATCACCCTAACCACATTTCATAAGACGAGTGCTCAAGGACATTCAAGGTTAATTCCATTTGGCAGGTGCTGTCATGTTTTAAAGCCATTTTCACTAGCAGAGTAATTGGAACATTTGAGGTTTTTTTTCTTCTACTTATAAAAACACAAAGGAAACTATTTCTGTGTTTTCCTGCTCCTCTGGTCTGTTGTCTAACCATATAACTAGACTGTCCTATGAATTAAAGTGTTCTATTTTGAAGCAGTCCCTGGTTGGTAAGTCAAAGGTGATATTGCCCACGTTCAGACATAGACTTGTAGATTTGTTGTTCAGAGGTTCACCCCTCGCAGCTGCTCACCCACCTCCCCGGATCCTGACACAGACACCCTGTACCAGGGCCATTTGTCTATTTCTCTTCTTGCTGGCAAGGTAAATGAGGCTAAACTGCACCTTTGACAGCAGGCCTTTACTATAAATGAGGGATGCTAATACTAAGTAAAACTGAGGGTCCTCAGAGTGACTCACCAAAGAAACTTTTAGTGGTCAGTGTTAAAGCAAGCACTAGAGGTCAGACCCGATCAGTGTCACGTTTCCCTCACTCTAGAAGCCAGTCTGAACACTCAGTGCTGAGTTAATCCAGCAGAGTGTTCTTTCTACACATGCCACACACAGACCAGACACATATTCCTGTCAAAGCACCTGCCGTGTACCCAACCGTGTGCTGGATACTGTGGAGAGACGTGCTCTGTCTGTGTGAATCCCATCCGTGCGGTTTCTTGTTTCCTGTTGTCTCTATAGCCAGGCCATTGGTCCCTGGTGAGGACATGGGCTATGTCTGTCTGTCCCACTGCTGTACTCCTGGCATGCAGTGTATGTCAAGGCTCAGGGGTTATTTGTGAAATCAATGACTATAGATATACATGCTGTTAGGTATCAGGGAATTGAGGAGTAAGAGGCCACTAAAAATGTTTTTCCAAAAGCACCCAAGTATACAAACATCCTATTTTTTTTTTTAAACACTGAAGAATCATAGAAGGTTTGAGCAGAAAGCTTAGTAAGCTGGACTACTTGTCCTCTTGGGAGCATCAGTCCCCCGCCACCTTCTCTGGTCCTAGGAAACAGGGATAAGGTGAGGACATGACCACTTCTGCTCCATATACGAAGCCTAGAAAAACCACTTACTTTCAGACAAAGATAGTAATAGCCTGTTGATGACTACACACCATCCTTTAAAATGATCTCACCCTGCTCCCAGCCCAGCAGTGAGGACAAGGCAGCCATGTGACCGACCCTGTGGCCTGCTTCCCCCTCCAGCAGGGGAACCCTCCACTGATACCTTGAATTCATAGGTGTTATCAAGAGTCCAGTTCCTTCCACCTCTCCTAGGAGACCAGAGAATCCCGGTTTTCAGGTAACGAGATAAAAGACCCTGGAATGACGCAGGTAAACAGGTCATAGTCAACAGAAAGCTGGATGACGATGGCCTTAGGGAGAGGTCAGGGTAGACACCTCACAGAAACCAATCATTCCAGCAGTGGACTTTCTTCAGCATGCCAGATCTTCTTCCTCAGATGCAAAGGAATGACTTGTGTTGACACTATTGTCAGGCTGAAGGACAGCCTACTTAGGGCTGAGGCACCCCTAGTCGCCTGTTGTGTGTATATGCCCGTAGTTTGATGGAAAGTATTTGAACACAGCTGGATGTATTCGATACCATTCTCTCACCTTACCCAGGCTATCACCCCTCAGTTTCTTCATCTATTAAATAGGGTAATGATGCCATCTCACACAGTCATTGGGAAGAATAAGTGGCATATCACTGGTGGCAGTCTGACATTTGGCACAATAAGTGGCATATTACTGGTGGCTGTCTGACATTTGGTATGACTGTGACCCTTCAGCAGCCTGGGAGGAGCCTCATGAGGTGCTGACCAGAGTTCCAACCTCTGTCTTCAACATTATCAACAACTGTCAGCAGCTTCTTATTTGTGTTGGTCCTAAGATGAGGTGGCTTCTTTAGTTTACCTGTCTATAAACAGAGTGACATTTCCCTCCCCTGTCCATGTTAATCTCAAGACTCTTAGGAATAGATGTTTGCTGCTACCCTTGACTCACAGGTTGGTTTATTATTAGTGGATTATGATCTACTTTTGTCTGACATTGAATGAAAAAAGTTTACTACTTTTGAAAAATGGTAGGCCCTTGGTCTGTAGGTATTTAGAGATACTCCTTGTATCATTTTTCTAGTCTTTGAAGGTTATATTAGAAGTCTGGTTTCTCCACCTGTTGACTATACTAATACATTCCCAGATCATTCTATTTCCTGGCTACCTTCCTCTGGATTGCCTTCAGTGTGTAAATTCTATATAAAATAGAGTATTTAGAACATAGGCAGCTTGTACATGGGATCTGACTGTGAACACATTCTCTAGGGTTGCTGCATTCAGAATGTCCCCTAAAATTGTCATGGTGTCTAATGGAGTGTTACTCATACAATCTCCATGCCTTTTTGATGGACAGACTTAGTGACTTGGAAAACTGAGTATAGGACAACTTTGTGTCCACTTGATTCTCTGATCTAAACCCATCTCTTTGTTGTAGCATGTTATGAATATAAAGAACTCTATTCATTATGTTAGCTATACCTCTGGGAAGAACCTTCTGTTCCTTCCTCCATGTTCTTGCTTTTAGTAAGAAAGGCCAGTGTGCACCTCCTTGCTCACCTACCACATGGAAATCCCTCATCTAGCTCCTCTTTACAAGCTTAAGAGATGGGAATTCTATCTCTTTTCCCTGTGGCAGAGGAGCTGGGACTGTTAGCTTAAGCTATAAATCTCCCCCATAGTAAGAGCACAGTTCATAATTCATAATTCTGCATTAAACCCTTTCAAAGCCGAGCTGAGCACCTCCGTAGATAAATCCCACTAATACCTCTCCCAGACTTGCTTTTGTTTGATCCACAAATGGATCTACATAATTAGGTTTTCCACAGGCCTATGTTACCACAAAAATTTGTTGTTTCTTCAAATTAGTGCTTACTTTGTCCCTCAGTGGGCCAAACATGTTCTGTCTAAGAATATGCTAGTGCTGCTCTTAGCAGGACATCTTACCCTCAAGCCCCTCACCTTGAGTTCTGGGGCTTTGCTGCCACACATCAATTATCTAGATCCACAGAATTCTAGCCAAGGAAGGCAGGGATGAGGTGTCAGTGAATAAGAGTCTTCTCCAATGTGATGGATGCCTGCCAGATGATTGCCAGCTGGTGATAGAAACACAGACATCTGCACTATGATGAGCCTGGTGCATGCATTCAGGGCAGGCATGGTGGATGTAGCCAATAAACATTTATTCAATTAAACATCAGAGACCCATCCTAGGGGAGACACCCTCTATGCAAAAAGTACTGTTAGCCTCTGATGTGTCCACACTAGCTGAAGAGAGAGAAATTGGAATGAGATTAAACTGTGGGTGCTGTCCTTTATTTAAAAAAATAGTAATAATAGGTAAAAGAACACTTCTGAAATATCTCATAATTAATGTGAGCCAAGATACAGGGTAGACCAGGGATGCTGGTGTGATGCAGGGGATGGGGAGATGTGTGGGGAAGAATGGAGGTTTGAGGTGCTGACTCAATGGTGTTAACTCTGAATTATCAATTCAATGTGGTGAGTTATGACAATTTCTGACTTAAGGATTGAGAAGAAAAGAGTAGCATCTCCATGTCCTGATGAGAGCATCAGAGATAAGTACTTTGTTTATTTTCATTAGATGTAAAACTTATTCTGGATGGATAAGGGATGAATTGCTTAGGGGAAGGGGGAATCGCTTCAATTAAATATTTCATGAATGGAAACACAGTAAATAGTCGTGTAGAAGATAGATGGAGAAAGAACATCTCAAAGGACGCACCCTAAGTCCAACTCTTCACGTGTGGAGTCTTAACTGAGATTCCCATGCATATGATCTAAGGCACAAAAGCAAGTGGTTCACATAAGGTTAAGCTCAGTCTGAATCCTCTTTAAGCTCCAGACAGGAACCACCAACTGTGCATTGCCTTGGTCTTTCATGTCAGATATGAGCTTTGAGCAGCCAATGGTACAAGAGCTGTGGCTGCAAGGCCAAGAAAGGAGACCTAGGTACTGTTCAGTACATCTACAGAAGCATGTGTTTGAGTAGCAAGGGGATGAAGAACAGGCCTAGACTCCATTCTGTGTTCATAACCTTTGATGGTCACAATATATCACAACCCTTCAAAGAGAATAGTGACTGTCTTTCCCAGAGTTCTGAAGGACCAGATGAGATCATGTCTGAAATGTGTGTTGGACTCAGGGCTCCCAGGGCCCAGGGAAGGTCTCCTTTTCAGATACCCAGGACAGGAAAATAAGCAACATTCTCCCTGAAGTTTGAAGAGGACACACATTATTGTCTCTAAAGAGAAAGGCAAATGCCTGCCAGTATGGATGCTGCGCTGTGTGAAACTAATCCCACATAATGTGTTTTACTTGAGGAATTCTTAAAAGCTATCAAGAGGACCACCCAAGTTGGGTATGATACATGTGGTCATGATATACGTATCCTGGCCAGCTATGTGCACCACCTGCTACCCACCAGCCCATAAGGACTTCTAGGGTCCCAAGCAACCCTGGGAGGAATGAGCTATGGCTCTTCCATTACTCAACTTTGGAGTCAGTGGGCCTAACGATTCACAAAATATCCCTAGAGATGGTGATGCTGCTGCCTCCTGTTCCATAGTGAAACACTTCCAACCCTTAAGAGATACCTAGAAAGAGTATGCAATTGCACCTCCACCTACAAGGCTGGGAGTGGATGTACTGGATCTTGAACCATGAAAGCAATGTAGTCTTGATTCTCAGATGCTCACACCCCCAGCCTCAGCACGTTACATTATAATCACAGTATAAACCTCAAATAAACAGATTCTGATTCTCCTCCATAACTAGTCCTTCCTCATGAGATAATACCACTTTCACTTTACGATTTCAAGCCCCAACTGTGGTTTCGGTTTTTTATCTATTTTGTGTTATTTAATGTTGTCTTATATTGGAATTAGACTTGGAACTCCTATTTTTCCCAGGCGGCTTTCTTGCCTCAGGTAGCTGGAGGAGGGGATCTGGTAGAGGAGTTCAGGACACCTGCTGCCCCATATCTCGGTGCTCTGCCACCTCCTGAAAGTGCAGCTCCTTGCTAGCGGTGATGTTTGTCATAGCATCAATTTGGCAGAGAGTGAGGACTTTGTCACAGGCTCTCTCTATAAGAAGTTCCTTGTATAGATGAGTAGTCCCAGTCCCTGCAAAGTCTACCAGGTGACAGGAATGAGCTTCCCCTGCCTGGGGACACAGAACAAAACCTCTCCTCCTAACATTATTTTAATTAGTAAGTCTCACTGGTATTCCATCATTTAATTTTTTTTTCCCTTGGAGAAACCCATCACCAAAATTGTCAATCATCTGAAAAGTCAGTGTCATGAAAGGCAGGGGCTGATGAGGACTTTGTTGAACTAGAAGCCCTGCTGAGGTCAGAACCTTCGGCCGCACAAACTATCTTTGTTCCATGTGGTAGCATGGTGTGGGTGTCCTCATTGCAGGACTGGGGGAAGCAGAACCGTGATTTCCCGGTGGTTAGTTAGAGCTGCATGTAAGGACTGCAGGCGTTACTCAGGGCCTTGTCTCCTTCAGGGTGAGCCTGAAATTTGGAATCTGAAATTTAGAGAAGAGACCCGGGAGGTGGTGGGGCAGGTCTTAAATCCCAGCACTCAGGAGACAGAGGCAGGTGGATCTCTGAGTTTGAGGCCAGCCTGGTCCACAGGCAAGTTCCAGGATAGCCAGGGTACATGGTAAACCCTGTCCTGAAGAAAAAAAGGGCGAGGGAGAAAAAGAAGGAAATTTAGAGAAGTCCCAGAAATCATCAAGCCTTCAATCATCAATCAGCACCCTTCACTGTTGAAAAGTAACCAAGTGATTTATTCAGAGTCACAAAGCCAGTTAATGTCTGTCCTACTATTCAAACCCAAAGCAATTACCCAAGTTAAAATAGTCCTTTTGTTGTGGCCTTCTTAGCTCAGCTTGTTGATCTGCAGAAAACAAACTCCACTGCTGCCCCTCTCTTGAGCTGATTCTGCCCCACCCACCCCCATAGGCCACTGAGTCCACAGCAACCCTGAGTAAGTCACAGTGTGGTGCTGTCGTCCATACTGTGGCTCTGGGCTGGCATGTGAGTAGCAATGCCTATCACAGACTCTGATACACCAAACACTGATGACTCACATGGTGGCCTTGGTGGGGGTGTGATTCTGCCCCAGAGTCTTTCTGCCTCCCAAGAAGATTCCTGTCCAGCTCTGAGTGCTGGGATGCAGCAAGGCTGATCCCTATCTTGGAGCTGCCTGGGAGGAACAAGTTTCCAGAACCAACTCAACCTGCTGTAGTTCTGCACCAAGGGAAATTCTATTTCACTGTTAACATTTTGGTGCAAGGCGAAAGAAAATTTGAAAACAAGCCACAATGTTCAAGTGGAGTAATTGGCGACAAACCAGGGCAAACAAGACCCAAGTGAGTACGCCTCCAGCCCCACATGCTGGGGACAGGGAGGTGGACAGATGGACAGGTGGGCACGGCTGGGAGGTCAGAGTTGGAGAGTGAAGTGACAGCTTTCAGGGCAAGGGTAGTACTGGAGGACTCCAGAGTCCTGTCAGCATTCTGCTTACTGCATCCTCCTTAGGTGAGGGGAAGTATGGTGCATGTATAAAGAAGAAGAAGAAGGAAGAAAGGAAGGGAGGGAGGAAAGGAGGGAGGAAAAAGGGATGAAGGGAGAAGGGAGGGAGCGAGGGAGGGAGGGAGGGAAGAAGAGAAGAAGAGAAGGCTGATTTTGCTTACTGGGTGGGTGGAGCAAACTGGGGGATGCCTGCTTCTGTCCTGAGCTCCTGGTTAAACAGCAGTGGCTTTGGAATTGTGGTACCTACAGTGAGCTCTTTCGACAGGTGTGATCATTAGCCCTTTGGAAACATCAAGCAGAAACTTTGCACAGGGATTCCGTGTAGTGTAGGGCAGACAGCACAGACTGACTCTGTTTTGAAGGTGTGGCTTTATGGAAACTGATCCATATGTGCCATGGTGAAGAAACATAGCCCATGGTACCTGTTGCCATAATGTAGCATTCTGCAGGAAAGCCTTCTGGACTGGCTTTCCACCATGGCCCTAACTCTTGACCTTGAACTCAGGTTGAAGCGTCTTGCCTGTGTTTCCCTCTCTGGCAGCTGAATGCTACTTGGTTCATTACTTTTGGCTTCTACAACCTGTCTGTCATGACCAATGTGAGGGAGGAGGCAGATTTCTATGGATAGCATTGAAGTGAGGTCATGGGGTCATTGTTACTGGAAAGTATGATTGCCAAAAAAAAAAAAAAAAAACTGATCAGAAGTACCATTTGGTGGATTTCTCCAAGAAGCCACAGTAAGGACATAATTTTTACCTTGGGATATTTCCCAGGAGCAACAGGCAATAGGTGCCCCTATGAGGGACAGCCATCTCTGCTTTGATGGCTCTCTTATGAGAGGAAGTGCTCTAAGTAGTTACAGGACTATATGGATCAGACCCTAGACAGTGTCCACCCTCCTCTCTGCCCTGCTGCACACGAATGTGGACCTGTTTGTGCTGCAGCAGCTATTAGATTTCTGTCACCTTTTTTGTAGAGATTTAATACTGAGTCTTATGAGGCTCAAGAAGTCCAAAGACTCTTTTTACAATACTGCCTTTGGTTCTGTTTGGATATTTTTTTTTTCTGAGACAGGATTTCTCTGTGTAACAGCTTTGGCTGTCCTGGAACGCATTCTGTAGAGCAGGCTGGCCTCAGACTCACAGATTCCACCTGTCTCTGCCACCACCACCCCCATGCCCCAGTTTGTTTGGAACTGTTAACCGAGACAGATGACTAGAGCTTCCAGAGGGTTCTTCCCATGAGGCCCTGCTGATCCAAGCTCTTGTCTCCATTGCTGTCTGCCCTACCCATCTGAACTTTGTGATCTACTGAGAGAAAACAGAAGCAAACTAAAGGAGTAGTTAGCCCTGGCTCCTTCAAGGTAGCATCCTCTCCACTGCATGAGTAGTTTTAGAAGGTTCTTTGTTTTTCTGATAGTTGCACATGAGGAGCAGGTTGGCTTAGCAACAGAAGAAAAATCTTTTCCTCAAGATTCTGAGGTATGCTATCTTTTTATCTGGTTGATTGATTCATCAACCATTTGTTGAGCTCCTACCATGCACCTTGCACTCTTCTAGACACAGAAGATAAGGCTGTAAATAACAACACGTGCACACCACTTGGAGCGAGTGCTGCTGTGAGCCCAGGTGTGGTCAGTTTAAGTTAGGAACTGTAAAAAGATCTAGTCCACAGAGAGGGGGAACCGGAAGTGTGTTGCATTTCCGATGGTGAAATCTGAACTCCGACGTGTCCACCGTGTCATCTCTCTACTCCTAGTGAGAACAGTGAGTCTTTTTCTCACCCCTTGACTTCCTTGACAACTCCCAAAATGAAATGCTTGCGGGGTATGTTCTCAACATTTTACTTTAGAGCAAACTGACTGGCTAGAAGTCCAAATCAGTCAACTTGCTGTTTGGAGGACAGGCATCTGGGGAAATTCCCACATTTTAACACAGGACCGCACAGAAGGTCAGTGGTGGGGGAGAACAGACAACTTTGTCAAATTTAGCACACTAAATTCACTTTTTAAAAATATTCAATGGATTTGTTCTACCCAGGACAGTCTCTGTCCTTGCCTGGAGCCTTGAGTACATCCCCAACTGTCGTGCATGTGACAATAGACAACTATACTGACAGTTTTTACCAGTTGCTATGGAAATCATCAGAGACATTGTCCTGATGAATATGTCTGTTGAGATGTGATTCATTCACACCAGGACAATGCTGCTTTGAAGGACAAATTTAGCCTGGGAGCTGGGAAGATTTTGACACTAAAAGTCAAATTTATCTTTGCCTTGAAGTTCATCTTCCTTTCTGTTCTCCGTTGTATCCATTTTGAGCCCAAAATATTAATTCTAATCCTGGAAAATATGTCAAAGAGCAGTGCTTCTGAGATGTTTGTATCCAAAAAAGTATTTTATTTTGATATAGAATCAGACTTTTTAAAAACACACAGAAATTATGGAGAAGTTTCCCAGATCATCTCTACCCAAACCATTTTATATTTCATCTTGCTCAGCTAACCCAACCTGTTTTCTTTAATGGGATACACTCTGGGGCTTTTACATGAATTATTGAAGCATTAGTGCACTTGTAGTACAAAATGTATATATTCTTCTAGAGGCCTGCCTTTAAAATATAAAATCTTATAGATTTATTTATTCTTTCTTATTATTCTTTAAAAAACAACAACGAAAACTTTTGGGCTCAGTGGGTAGCCCAAGACCTAGATGCAATCCCTAGAACCCACTGGGTAGGAGAGAAGGAATGGACTCCTGCAAGTTAACCTCTGACCTTCATGTGGGTGCTATGTCACATACATGCATAAATAAGTAAATGTTTAAACAAGTTAAAAAAAAAACAGAGGTAGCACATAGTAAGTACTGGTTTATAGCTGCAAAATCCTTTCGCAGCAGGACATGAGATTGCTTCCTTTTTGATGGTGGCACACCCACAATGTATTTAACTTGTCTTCTATTGATGGGACTGCAGGATGTTTCCAATCTGTTGCCATTGCTAATGAAGTTGTAACTAATAACCTTGTGCAGATATCATTTTTCACACTCACGAATATATTAACAAGTTAACTTCCCTAGAAGTAGAATTACTGCATCAAAGGAAATATGCATTTTAAATTTTGATAGGAGAGTAAAATAGCTCTGTCCAGCTGTTACATGGATCCATACTCCCCAGTTGTGCGTGTGAGTACTGGTTTTCCCACAAATTTGTAATCTGTCATCAAGATCATATTCTCCAATCAATCAGATACTTTAAAATAATCTTTATTCATTTTGCTCTTTCAGCTTATTTAGCTGCTAATGTTGTGCTTATTTATTTTTCTATTATTTTTTATTGAAATGTGTAACATTGCACTTATGTAAGCACCACATGAGAGTTATGGGCTTCTCTGATTAACTATTATTTATAAACTTATTTTCAAAAGATACATTCCTAATTACAAACATCTGATTTATAGTAAACTTTAAAATGTTTCCAAATGTGAAATATGTGTACTAACATGCACAACACAAGTGATGATGTTAGTGGATAAGTTAAAGTAAGCAGCTATCACCCACGTAGATGGCAAAGTAGAGCACCACCCATTTCCCAGAATCCCCCATGTACTCTCCTGGACACAGCCCTAGGGATAACGTACTCCTCACATTCATAGTGCTCTTAATTTATAGCCTCCACTCCTATATAAATGCTGCTTAGTATAGTTTCAGTGTGATTGGTGATGCGGTTTCTGACTAGAATCAGACCCTGTATTCTTTTCTGGTTTAATTTTGTCACTTACCATTGTTTTATGGGCTCCATCCATGCTGATGTGTAGAGTTTACTCATTCATTTTTATTGGTGTGTAGTATTCTGTCATGTGAGTATACTAAACCTTATCCATTCTTTGCACAGGATGTTGAGGATCTTTATTATAATGGATATATATATATATATATATATATATATATATCCCAGCATGCATATTTCAGCTTTCCTAGTGTGTCAAACTAGGTAGCGGGTTGTGCAAGTGTCTCTTGAGCCAAATTATATTCCTTCCGCTGTGCAAAGGACTCTCGATTGTTCTGCTTTCACAGCTTGTGGTAGCTGGGCTGTAGTAACCCCACCTTCTGATGTTGTGTTTCTCTGATTCCTCATAGGACTGCACATTTTTGTACATCTTCTTGGGCCTTGAATTTCCTTCTTCCCAAAGTCTATGTGGTTATAATGTAGTTATAAATGTAAATATCTGTTCTCAGTATGTGGCTTGTCTTTCTAGTCTCTGTTTTGCATCTTGATAAGCATATACTTTGATTTTTAAGGCAATACACTAATAAGTTAGAGTGTTGTGGGATATGACAAAAAGCATTTTTTACATTTAGTATTTCAAAGTAGCTTACCATATTGTATCCACAGAAGAATGTACCAGTATGAGGACTTAACACATGCTACAGGTTTCTGTCAGCCCCTAAGTTCTGAAGAATAAGAGCTAGTAAATTATTTAAAATGCAATCATGTTATACTTTACATTCTTATAGCACAGTCGACAGGTAGTAGAGTTAAAACAATGAAAGATTGTAGAGGAAAGATGATAGATACCATGAGTTTGTCACTTAGCTGTCCGACAAACAGACCCAAGATATGGGAAGGAAGTCTGTGCGTGACAAAAATAAATATCTGTACCCACAACATGCCTCTTCAATGCCAGTTTTATAGACAGCCTTTTGATTTCTATCTTCAGTTCCTTGACATAGGCGAGGACTGAGTTACTTCTGTATGTTGTTACAAAGGCCAAGCAATTGGCCAAGCAATTGGCATCAAGGAGAATACTGAAAAGCCAGAGCTGGCAGAGGAATTCATACCAACACTGTCGTCTGCTGTTTGATTTGGTGCCTGTCACTTTTAGGAACTACATAAGAGTCCATGAGGTCATGTGATTGGTTTCTCCACCAGATTTTAAGGCCTTGAGGATGAAATAGTGTTTGTCTCATTCCCTCACTGCATTAGCAAATCTTAACGGTACTAACTCACAGAAGGCTCTTGATAAATACAGAAGTACTTGATAAATACTTGATAAACAATGGAGAGTGGACATATGAATACAAGGTGATATGTTTGGCATTGTGGCAGAGTCCAAACATGAAAGCTTCTGATGTGGGTGGGGTCAAAGATGGTTCCACATTTGGCTTTCCTAACTAGACCGTACTGTGGCAGTGGGGATGCTGGGAATGGGAAGAAGGGCATTCCGTGCAGGAAAACGTAGGCTAGCTTGGGCATGGAGAGTAAGTTTGCTTGGCTGAAGCCTATGTGCTGAGTTGAGGGAAATAAATGATAGGTTGGGGAGATCATAGCAAGTGCTGGACACTATCTCTTTAGAGTTTTCTGAGCATTCTCCAAAGAGACATTGATCTTTTAGTATAGCGGCTACAGCATTGCTTTTATCTTCATGTGGACTCTGCAAGAGTCCCACTGTTTACCCAGCATGTTCATTGACTCTCTCGTTTGCACTCAGTTCAGTGTTCAGCTCATCACCTCCCCTTCCTCATATTGTCAAATGCCTCCTTTCCCCCTGCCATATAACACGTGTGTCACTTCATGCTCTGACAAACTGCAGTTGGATTTCTCTGTTCCTGATTCTTCTTAACATCTCTCCCACCTTCCTTCGTATTTTTGTTACTTCACTTCTAACTCCCATAACAGAAAATCTGAACCCATGTCTCTGAAGTGGCTTCACTGTGGTAGTGTTTTGGTAGTCATCATCTACCCATTTTTCCGAGGTGCAGTGGTAAGACAAACATTCTGACCCCATAAACACTGCACTCAGCTAAAGACCCAGAAAACCAATAGGCAGGTATACAGTCAGAGGGATCACAGTGTACATGCACACTGCTAGATTTGTGTGACTTGATGTTTTGCCCTTCCTTAGTCTCTGCACCAGACAATTATCTCCTTTTCTTCAATCTAGTTAACTAGAGTGACTTCTGTATTTGTCTGTATTTGGGGCAGAAGCAACGTCATTTTCCCAGGCCCCAGGTTTGGGACTGTCAGTGCATTTTTTGGTCGAGTCTGATAGCCAGTGTGCTGCCCAATCCTGCGGGTGATTACCTCTTACTGTCTTGCAGCCACTATGGAAGGTCTGTCCTTGAGCCTGGCTTCACATCATTGTGTGATTAGAAAGTTGTCCCTGGGTGTGTCAGGAACAGATGCATGCCTCTGAACTGCTGCAGCATCCACTAAGACTTTATATTTCCCAACAGTTCCAACCCTTACCTCCTGCCCGCCCTGCCCCTCCCCTGCTCCCCTCATTGTCTGCAGACCTCTCCTGTATGTGCAATCATATTCACTCATTTTTGACTTGTGTCTTTTGTCTACTGATCTATATACTGCCTTGCTATACCTTCAAGTATATTTCCTGTCCTGATATGCAAGTCTCTGACCTTGGGAAGAATCCTGCTAAGACACATCCCCTTCATTATTGGGCTGCTTCCTGGCATTCCTCCCTCAGACTCTGTGAGACAGTAGCTCCCTCCTCCTGCATTCACTGCTGTTTCTCCCAAGTTTTTATCTCACCCACTCAGTCACCAGGTCCATGAAGATAGGGTTCATGACTGATACCTAGTGTTATTTCTAGTACACAGGGGTGAGGAAGGCATCCGCAGGAAGTGCTCAAAAAGCTTGGTGTGTGTATCTTCTACTTGCCTGCATTTACGAATCAGTGTGTTTTCAGACATATTTTCCATATGCTAAGAGGCCTTTTCTATGTGGTTTGGGACAAGGTTTTTGCTGATTTCCCCTGGTTGTTGGGTCTCTGACATTACACAATAGTGTGTGGTGACTGTGGTTGGCACATTTGAAGGGCCACCAGAGCTGAGGCCTGGAGTTGTTTTTCTCTCCCATCTGTTTTGAATCCTCTTTTCCCTTAATAAGAAAGACTAACTTGCTGCTAAACACAAAGGGGACCATGTGCATGTACATATGTGTGTTTTTGTGCTTATATGTCCATATACACATATATGTGTCTATATATACACACGTATACATATATGTATATATGAAGGAAATACACAAAAATATAAATTATTGTTATTTCTGGTAGCTAGCTTTTTATACTTCTCTACAAATGAGACATAGTACTTTTATTAACAACAACAAAATCCCAAATAAGCATTATTTTAAAAGATAGGAAGAGCTAAGATTATTAACTGGATGCTGGAGTTTGTCCTCTATGTGCACCCAGGATGCCTGGTGGGAAAAGGAGTTTTTGGCCTCTCATCAGCATCTCGGGGTTTGAAAAAAAGTGACCAGAGAATGAATTTAGCTGATTTGCATGTGGGTCAAATTAGGAGCAGAGGAACTGCCAACTTTGGACGTAAAGGTCCTGAGCCTTGGACTGTGCTAGGAGGAAGAGGGAAAATCCAGGGTCAGGGTAAGAGCGCCTAATGGCTTCTCCACTGAGCTCCACTATTTAGAGATGAGAGGGACAGGCAAGGAGGATCCTGAAACACAAAAGCATGGGGACAGACCATCCAAAGTTAATCCCTGGAAAGAGCGGAAGTCCCACTAAAGCTTGGTTTTAGTCCCTGGTGGTTTGGAAAGGAAGTATTTCCAGAGTGACTCCAGGTGGTGCAGAAGGCTCCTTGTAGAGGCCACTTTTGTGACATCAGAGTTTCTGAGAGGAAGGAATTGGTCTCCAGGTCAAGGACCTTCCACACACAATCCCTTCTCTCCTCAGCTACAGTCAAGGGCAGAGGGAAAGGTTTCTGATAAACTTGAAACCATAAAGTTACATGGAGCAAACAGTTCCAAGGCTATCACCCACACTGTCCAGGTTCAGACGTTAATCAGAGCATTCCCTGAATGCAGGAAGAAATGGGAAAAGCAAAGGTGGAGAGCTTGGACACTGCTGGCGGGGGCAGGCTTCCTTCTGGAAGGGACACCTGGTCTGTCCCTGGTGAGGTGCCTCGAGTTTGGACCTACCTGCACTGCCCAGTCAGTCACCCCACACCTCCATCCCTTGCTTGTCTCCCGCCTGCAGGGTATGAGATGGAGAATCCTGAGCTCAGTGTACAGCAAGTGTACCTTAGATCCCAGAAGCCCTTAAAGCAGAGTAGTGTGCATGAAGGAGCAGAGCAAGAAGCTGTGAAAATCAACCCTTGAGAAGGGTTTGATCTAACCATATGATTTGTGGTACTGATGCACACATTCAACACCCCGCCCCTGCCCGCCACTGTGTGTCTCAGTTTTTAACCCTGATGACAACAGCAAAGTGCATTTCCAGTCTGGGTTCTGGTTTGAGGTGGGGAAAAAAAATGCTTTTGCAGATCAACTATGATATTTACAGAGCTTCCCGGGCCTAATGGAAGGATACAGACAGAGCACACATAGTCCCTACTCAAGGCAACATTCCTCTCCCCATCTAATGGGGCAGATAGCATTCTTCCCCTGAGAAGTCACTGATGTCACTGGGCAGGCAGGGAAAAGCACACAGGCTGTCTGTGAGAAAAGCAGCCCAGAGACTGACCACTGGTCCCTGCCTTTGTGCCTAAGCCCCTAGCATGATGAACCTCCTGGTCCTCAAGGTACGTATCATTCTCCTCATTTTGAAGATGACAGATTTTACAGAGACATGTCACATGGGGAGTAAGTAGCTCACTCAGGGTCATGTAATAAGAAAGTATAGAGCTAAAGTCTGAATCTTGGTTCTCTATACACATGGCCTCCCACAGGCAAAGCCCAGTAAAGAAAACCACTGGCAAAATACACAAAGCAACATTTGTCCCAAATAGTATAAATGTTATTATTCCCCCTCCTGATGAACAGAATGGGACACACCTGCATTCAAAAGCCAAAAATACCCCATGTTCTGCATATTGTATGTGTCATTTGCTCACTATCCCTGTGCCCAATAAAGCATGGATGGCATGAATCAGGGACAAGCGGAGGTTGATTATTATCTTAGCTACAAGACTGGCAATTGAGCTGCATCCCTGCCTCCAAGGCTTCTTAATCCATCAGGATGAAGCATTGGGAACATGCAGTCAGATAAATTATAGAAGAGAACACCATTGGCAATTTGCAGTTAAGGTTCACTTAACAGTCTGCTGCAAAATAGCTATGGTGGTTCTTATGAATGCCTATGAAGCTATCGCCTAAATAAATATGTTCTTTGTCTGTGGCTGTTTTTATCTTACTGGATGTCTAGCCTTATCTCCCATGTACACAGTGACTGCAGAACATCTCAATATGCCTCAGGGAGATTTATTATGAGAGTCAAGTATTAGAACATGGCTTACAGTATGTTAAGGGTGAGGGTTATTTGAGAGCAGCTAACCCTGGGTAGAGGGAGACAAGGGAACCCCAACATAACCCTCTCCAAAAATGCTGAGAAAATCTGGTTGATAAAAGTCACAGTCCTATAAAAAGAGTCTCCCTGATTCTTACCCTTTATGGAAAATGCCATAGATAAGCATTTCTGGACACATACTGGAAGATGCCAAATATGGCCAGAGTGTTGCCAGCTCAGCGTCCAGAAGATAAGCAGTTGCAGCGTAGGACGCAGAGGACTCTTACAGTCACCAGTCTGTATTTTGAGGGGAGTATTGTGAGACCCCAGCCTTGTACTGGTGCAAGTACAAGAAAGAACACAGAAACACAAAGGTGTGGGATAATTGGATGTGAGCTTATTATAAATTCTAAGCTGATAGTATTTTTCCAATAGGAAAGATCAATAGCATTTTATTCCTCCACTTAAAATGTTTTTCCCACCAGTCCTTCCATTAACTCAGATATTTTTAAAAGTCAGTTCAATAGGATCATGAATTGTCATTTAAAAATTAAGTACTATGTAGCTGGGCATTTGGTACATACATGCTTGTGATCCCACCACTTGGGAAACTGAGGCAAGATTATGAGCTACAGGGTGAGATCTTTTCTTACAACAACAAAATGTTAAAAGCCATGTATGTGTGTTGTTACTCTGTTGGCATGCCTGTTGGGTATTTCCACTCATGTCTTCCAGGACACACATGTGTATTTCTCAGGATTCCAAGAAAACCATGTACATGGGTTTTATTTATGGCATCAAACCATTTTCAAATAGATTTGCAGATGCACAGAGCCAATCATAGTGTGAGGTTGAAAAGGGTATAAGGAATTTTCTTTCGAACTTAATGAAGATGTATAAAAAAATTACTCAAGCAACTTCCAGTTAGGTCCAGAATATAAGACAGACATGTATGTGAAGGATACTTGAGACAATGTACAGTCATAATTTAATAGATGGGGGCAGTGGTTAAGGACCACTTTGAAGTCAAACCTCAGTTCAGAGCTCACCTCATCCATCATCCCCTTGCCAGTTGTATGATCCTGGGCAGGACTTCCCTAGGTTTCTGCCTGTAAAATGAGAGCAATGATACTGACCCCCATAAGGCTGTGACATGGGTATGTGGTGTGAAGCATGTAAACACTCAGCATTTGGCACATGGAAGACTCAAAATTTTATAAACTATTATTAACAGTAAATAAAGAGCAGCAGGATGCAAAATTCAATATTTCTAAAGCTATCCAGTTCTACCATTGAGATAAATTCTATGGACCTTATAGCACATACATTAAGAAGCTAGGAATAGTAGCAAACATGTTATGAGACTATTGAGTGAGCACCACTGTTACAAGCCCCCCCCTTTCATATTAGGGTAACAATAGACTCAGAGAAATGTGCTTTCAAGTTCTTGGGCCCCTTTAATCGTAGTGCAGTGACTGAATTGCGCACATGAGGACCTTGACAGTGAGTGACTTTACATGTGCAGTTAGACAGCTCCTGGCTTTCTTGCAAATCTTTTCTCCCACTACCATCTGGAATGTCTCCCACCTTCTCTGAGCTCAGGGTAGCTATAATAAATGCCATTCAGCTTGTTGCTCAAACCTCCTCTCCTTAGCCAAAATTCTGATTGAGGGATTTTCACCCTGGATTTCTCATTTCTGTGTGGTAGGTGTGAGGGAGCCTTTGACCCTACGGTGTAATCCCCAGATAAACCTGAATCAAACTCAACTGACACTGCACTTTTCCCTTCCCTAGGATCCACTGCCATTTAAAATACTTCACTCTTCCAGTGGCTACTAGAAGAGTGTCATTTTTCTTAGAGAAACAATAATCCATTATTTCACGTAGATACTGTGCCTCTGATCTGCCCATCCTCACTTGCCCGCCTATTAATTCACTCCCCCAGACAGCCTTGCAGCATGCCCAGACTAGCCCCATACCATAGGAAAACTATGTCATGGAATCTGGCCATAGACAAGAATCACAAATTCCAAGCCCATCACTGTTAAGCATCTACAGGAATGAGTAAACTTTTCTGTATTTCTCTTTCTCAACTGAATGTTACTGCTAGGCACGGTAGGGCATGAGACCCTGAGAGTTTCAGAAGGATGTAACAAGGGTACTGAATAAACACAAATGATCACAGCCAGTAGGACCTCTTATTGACTGCATCCCTATTCATGTGGCTCCTGCTGCTCCTGTTACATATATGTCCGAGACACTGGGAAGCCACTGCAGGACTGGTCTATGGGGGGGTCTCATGAGTTGAATGGAGGTGGATTTGAGTTCTGGCAGCAAGTGACCAGTTGGTGATCCTCATCTGGATCCTAGACCTGCTTGGACTCTTCTGAACCTTCAGACCAAGGAATATCTTACTCAGCTCTGCTTCCTCTCTCCTCTCTTCTGAAAGAATGGTTGTGTCTTGCACTCTGCATGACATTGGGTTACTAGGAGTAGGTTGCATTGATGGTTTAACACTGTTTTCTATAAAGGGCGATGGGATCTCATGCAGATTTTTGCAAAGTCATATGCAAATCACAGAGCCCAGCCCTTTTCTTAACAGGATGGCAACCTTGTTCCTCGGTGGCACCTGGGACCTGGAGATCCTTTCTCCACTTACGTTTAGCGCGCAGCCTGGGACTTGTCCCTGCAGCTCACCGGGTTAGCCGTGGCGCCGTTGGGATCTCCCACCAGGACTCCAGTCACCCAGCTCTCTTGAGACTACTCTGACAGGGCTGGTATGGGGTGCAGCCTTTGCTCGGAGGGCAACATGTTTCAAGCAAAAATCTGCCCACCTGGGCTATGGGCTCACCCCGGGCCTCCCTGCTTCTCTCCTGGGTGCAATTTTGAGGTTGCTGAGCTTCGATCCAAAGTCCAAAATGATGGGGCAACAGGGACTTCAAGAGGCCCCAGGGCCCTATGTATTTCCCCCAGTTCCCCTGTAACACCAGGGATCCCACACACACATCAGACCCTCACTGCCCGAAAAGTCTGCAGCTCCAATTGACAGGGTAGCCAAAGGGGTACATTTGCCTTTGAGTTTCTCTTCAGGTTGACATTTCTGTGAACAATGCCCCACTTTTAATCTGGAAAAGGCCATCTTTCTACTGTAACTTGTCTCCTCTACATCATGAGAATGAGGTGAGGAGCTTGAGATACAGATGGTGAGGGTCAAATCCAGCCTTTCCCAAACACTGGCAGCAGCCACTTCCCTCAAGACATTCTGTTGGATGCAGCCTCCTCTCCTCTCCTTTCTGAGATCTCTGGCGTAAGATCACCCTGCTAGTCCCATTTACTTCAAGTGATCTTGTTGGGTGGGGTGGGAAACAGGAAAAGATCCAAATGAAACCAACTGACCATTTGTTGATAATTGTTGACATTAGATGGTGGGCACATGGGTGTTCATTATACTATTCTCACTTTTGTATATGTTCACAAGTTTTCATAATAAATTTTTTAACATCCTCCAGCTTCCACAACATTCTAGAAAGAACCCTAACTCCTAAAAAAAAATTCATGGACCCCACTCCCTACAAGGCAAGAGGCAGGGGTGACTCTATTTCATATAAATATTATAAATATGTATATTATAAAAACACTCATTTTCTAACATTTTTTAAGGCCCACTGCTTTATTTTCAATAGACTAAACCTTATTTCTAAGAGGTCCCGAAGTTGGGCTCACTTCCCAGGCTGGGTGATGGGGGAGGGCAGGGAAGAGGGTCCTAAAAAGTTTACACTTCATGTATCTCACACTCTGTGAGAAAGTGACTTGTTCAGTGTTCTGAACGTTGCGAAGGGTATGTGCTCACAATGCAAAGTGTCATTCTCTGGAATTGCACCTGGCTCAGGAAAGGACTGTCTTTGTACTTGAACTCAAATCCAATGGAGAACCTTAACACGGGCATTTGCATGACTGGGAACTGCTGCTGTCTTTTTTCCATATGTCTCTTTCTTGGATGTGTTCTAATAAAATGATTCTAAAGCTGTTGATATATAGTGATTTATAAATAATACCTGTTGAGCTCGGAGGCCCTTAGATTCTCTGCCTTCCTGGAAAAACAAAGCCAAAAACCTGTGAAACTGAGGACAGATGCCTAGAGTGTGTCTGTCTCTATGGCGTGATGGTGACACCACTGCAATTGCAGTCATTAATAAGGATCATATCAACCATGGCAATTTTAATCTTCTGGTTTCCTAGCAACAGAACTTGTTTTCCAGAACAAGGATGAATGACCATCTGTAGATGAGAGTAGTGGGGGAAGGGCAGGAGGGGCGGGGCCAAGTCAGGAGTAGAATTCACTCTACCAGGGAGGGAGGAACTGTGGGAGAGAGTAACATGCAAGGAAAGAGAGGCAAAGGTAGCCCACAACAGGCAGGCCAAGTTTAGACTTGTTCCATGCAGTGGTAGCTCTCAACACCTTCAGGGGGTAATCGTTAATTTCTATTTTCAAATTTTGATAGCGCATTGCAAGATTCATTGGGGAAACATACATTCTCAGAAATAGATATTTTTAAGAAATGCTCCCTTCAGCCAAGACTGGTGCGGACATTCCGACAGACTAGTAACAACCTTAGGATCTGGTCCTGAGCCTGGCGACCTTAGAAACCTCATTGGCTAACAAGTGTGTACAGGGACTTCAGAGGCAGAATCAATCAAGGAGGCTTCCATTTCTTGGGTGTTCTTTTCCAGGCAGACATGGAGAAGCTATTGAACTTATGATTTTTCACAGTCAGAGAGGCCAGCAGTGATGCATTTATTTCCCCAAAGATGAGGCTGAAGCTGCGAAGGACTACATGAGCCCTAGAATTACAGATTTGCGATTCTGTGCTTTGTCATTTGCCCTAACTGTGCTTTTCCAAGCCACAGGGTTGCATGGTATAGCCACCTCTACTGTCTATGTAAGTGGCCAGTGCAGATCAGTATTCTGTTCTTCCCTGTGACTGAATAGTTCTTTGGGCCAGGGCCTCTACAACACAAATCTACATACCTGTGACTTGGTCAATTGTAGAGCACAGGCCTAAGAAGCAGAAATCACCAGTTCATTCTCATAGGGATTTGTTTATTTGCCTCATAGTTAAGAAATGCCACCAACTGCTTACTGGGCATTAAAAAGTAGGTGAGCAAATAGATCCTATTCCCATGGAAGTTAGAGTTCAGCAACCAGGCATTAATCGGACAACACATGAATGGATATGTAACAATTGCAAAAAAGATGTGAGATCAGTAAGATGAAACCAAGACCAGGCAATGCTGTTTTCCCAAAGGCATATGATAACTTAGTGGCAAAATAAAAACTAGAGTTTGGACCCCTGGATTTTCTTTTTATATTACCTTTTCCCTACTGTGTCTCACAATTCTTTTGCATAGCTGTATACTACCCTTTAGCCCCAGCCAGCTATATGAACATAGTATTCACTCAAGACACCACCCCATAATTAGTGAAACCCAAAGGGTACATTTGTTCCTGAGGACGGCACTGACCAGTACCTTGGTTGCAGACTTATCTCAGAGCCCAAGACAGGAACTGAAAGGCAAAGCTCCATGTCCTAGTAACACCGCCAGATAAGGGGGTGCACAGGTGCTTCAGGGTTTTGGTCTAATCCCAGGGTTTTTCCAACTTCGAGAGCCAGAAGTCGCTCATTCAACACATGCTTGCTAAGTGCATACTAGCTACTAGGCATGGTTCTCAGTGCTAAGAACATGAGTGATGGAGATCGGGCATGCAGGATGGCAAGGCCAAATATGGGACATGAGAGAATAAAACACATCACTTTCAGGATGTATGTATGTATGTATGTATACATATACATATTCTCATTGGAAGAGATAGGCAAAAACACAAAGAATGAACACAGCATTTAATAAAGCAGCAACTTGTACAAAGAAAGTAAATCAAGGCAGGAAAGCAGAACATGGCAGAGGTAGGGATGCATTTTAAGAACAGTGGTTGTTTTTCAGTCATTGAGAAGCTGATGTACCAGGTCAGCATGTCGCATATACAAACATATACATGTAGAGGCATATATAGTCTATATACAATATATGTAAATGCACATAAATATGTCCTTTTTCGCTGTAACAGAAAAGTACCTTTAGCACAACTTAACATGTCACTCTGTGCCCAGCTCTAAAGAGCTAGTTGTATAGTGTGATTGGAAAGGACCCCAAGCCACCTTCCTGGCACACTCAAATTCTGCAATCCTCATTTTCCCTTTTCTCCTTTGGTCTAAAGCAGATTTCTCAAACATATATGTATCAGTTACCCCAAGGGCTTGTTGAAACACAGATCCTGGGCTGCATTCTCAGAATTATATGTTTCAGTTCAGTAGACACATTTATTTGCATTTCTACCAAAGTCCAGGTAATACTGGTGCCCTTGGTTCAGGAATCACACTCAGACTTACCAGGTGTCACAGTTAGGAAACTGCCTATTAAATCAACTCCATAAGAAAGGACACAGCCATTCCTTGGTTTTCTAGATATTATCAGAGTAGCTGCCCTTGAAAAGTAAAAATCCTTAAGGAGTGGAACTTCTTTTTTTAATGGAATATGCATCAGAACCAAAGCCCAGGATCCCAAGCCTTAAAGAGGTAAAACAAGGGAAAGGTGACAGTGACATTTTCTTATTTTCCTACCAACACTTCATATTTTGTAGCTGTAGTATGTGTGCAAGCCCTTTAGCCCTCTTAGTCCCTCCTAACCAGTCAACCTAGATCACTTTACAGATAATGGAATTGATACACAAAGAGGTATATAGCGCCCCCCCCCCCATGGTTGAAAAAGAGTAGTTGCCTTGCAGGCTCAGAGTCGTTCCCCTACCCGGGACTGTCTTCATTCCATTAGCTATAGCATTATCTTGGGATTTCCATCCTGGGAAGGTGTTGCTGAGGACATGTAATTGTTTTTGCTTTTGATTTGTTTATCCACATGAGTGATCAACTGTGACAAGGACGGAGCCCTATGTGAGTTCTTTGTACCATAAACTCTTCTCCTACCAGGCATTATACAGAGAAAAATGCTAACTTGTTCTATTAATAGCCTGAGCTAGAACTAATTATTACAAAAACAAACCAGTCTTCTGGGGGAAGCACACATAACACATTCCAAAGAAAAATAGAAATGGCATTTTGATTCCAAGTGTCATTGCTGCCATTCCATTAACAGATATAATTGAGCATGTTCTGTATCACTAACACATACAGCAGAAGGAGTGCATTTTCAGCTAGACAGCTCATATATCATATTCTTCAATACTCAAATCTGGCCCCACAAAAAGGAAGTAAAGGATAAAAATCTCCCTTCCTAGTACTTGCTGTTTTAGTTATATACTCAAACACTCCAGTACCAGTTTCTCAAGACAGAAGAATGAGTCCCCCATTGAACTTCATGAGTGGTAGACCTATCTGTGAAGTTTAGAATTTTAATTTAATTCTCCCTCCTCTGTCTTCCAAATGCACTGACATTATGACAACTTCTTCCTTTCCATATTGCTACTGGGACCCTCATCTATGCAATAAACATTTTAAAAGCCTTAGACCCTGTAAAGGCTCCTGAACAGACTACAGAACTGAATTAAAGATAAGCCCATCCTCAGAGAACATAACATATAATAGAATCAATCTAAACCCTTCAAATAAACATTCAGGAGTAGTCATAAGTTCGTACCCTGGGACCTTAGTCCATGGGAGCTCCTCCCCATTTTCACTCAGCATATATATATCAAACTGTTGAGTTATTTCAGCTTCAGCATAAAAGAAACCCCACTAGCAAATATACTATACTTGAAGAGATTGGTGGGCCAGGAAAGAAACACTAGCCTGGAGCTCTGGGAATGTGCAAAGATGGTTAGGTGTTGGCATCCCAAAAGCATTGCATAGAGAAGGCAGTCTGGGACCCAGAATCTACTGTATATACTCCATATGAGCACTATAGAGATGGAATACATATGGGTCATACATAATGCTCTGAAGGCCAGGAAAAAAAAAAAAAAAACACCATTGATGAAAGATCCAGTGTGAGTGTGTGTTTGGTGAACTTGACTCCAAAGCATACTAAGAAAATAACTATTTCATAAGAAAGAAAGAATCATGTTAATCAATTACACAGGGAATGAGCAGATCATGAGTTGGGTTGTGGAAGAGGGTGAGATGCATAGGATTCATCTAGCTCTGTTGCTTCAAATTCCATGAAATATTCAGACCATGATCCTACAAGATGGTTGTACGGTTGAAGTGTGCATGTGCCTGCACACATCATGTATTCACAGATATATAGACATGAGCTGGCCATTGTAGACCAGTAATAGATTTTTATGAGGATGTAAATTCTTTGGATAAATTTCAAATTTACAATCTAGAAAGAAAGACAAGTTAAGGAAACAAAAGGTATGAGCAGAAATGAAAGATGAAGTTGTAATTCTGGTGACCTGTGAACACACCTGCCTTCCATCTCTACTGGGCCAGAGAAGTAGCAGTAGCCTGATGCCCAGGCTCTGGCACTACTCTTTTGGTCTGGATGTTGTCACTATTGGAATTCCAAGTCAAGATTTTAGAGCAAGTCTATCAGATCTCTACTTTGAAATCTGTTTCTTCCAGCTCTGCAAATCTATCCAGGTCCTGGATGGAGTTTTTTCAGCCTGGGTGCTTTATCCAGGCATATTAGTGACCATCAAGTGTGCCTATATAGCTGTGCCTACCATGGTGGATCTGGTCACAGGTAGTGGTAACTACAGAGAGATTCTGATGACATGGGAATAGCAGTGATAGAGAGAAGTTTCTGTGTATCTATCTTTGAATTTCCAGGGTGGTAAAATAAGGAGTGTTATTTTATTAGTAAGGGTACCCAGGGATTCTGTTGCCTGTCAATGGTGACCATTCAAAGGTTCCCATACCCATATGCAATGTCAAATTTGTAGGTATGGCTATACTGACTATTGTTAAGTGGTGGTTAGGGCTTGCTTTCAAGCAAAGGAATGTCCCAAGGTGGATAGGGATTAAAATGTGATTGACAGAAAAATTTCATGTATATATTAGTAGCATGAGAGTAATCTATCACTATGGCATTCCGTGTGTTGTTTTGGGCTCTCACAGATTCATAAGGGCTTATGTAGACATCTTGGCCTCAAGGGGAGCAAGGTGGTGATTAGACTGGTTTCTGTGGTTGAATGCATCCAAGGCCAGCAGGAAGCTTGGAATGAAAGTAGGGGGTTCTATGCAGCTCATGCTTTCTGTGTTTTTGTTTGGGATTGAAGATTCTAACATGTTGCTTCACATTTTAGCATTTCTGAAACCACCTAGCCAAACACCTGTTGAAAAGCTATAGATTATAATCCTCAAATCCAGGGCATCTAGGTACTCTCTACCTACCCTGAAGTGCCACACAGACAAGCTTGGTAATGGAACATGTCATTAAAGAAGGAGCCTTGGAAATGTCTGATTGGATTGTTGGTGTTACAGAATAAAAGTGATATTATAGCTTGGCAGCACAATAAAAGGCTTCAGTGTAGGACAAGACATGAGTACAGCCATCCAGGAAAGAAAGGACATATTGCCATCAACCCAGCATTTCTGGCTTCTGAGGAACTGATTGATTCAGAAATTCAAGTGAGATAGTAAGACCAGTGTGTCTACTGATACTGCTAACTTGGTTATGTGACCATCATCACAGCCACTTTCCTATCATACCAAGACCTCAGAAATATTTGAATAGCTGGCTTCTTCTGGATTACATGTTTTACTAAAGAATGTACTGGGTACAGAGGGTGAGATAGGATAATGGCATTGAGCACAGTCTCTTTGGTAAACATTGACATAGAAGAGTGTCAAGGATTTTTCCCAGAGTGATATCATGAGACAGATTCTGGGCAGTCTATCAAGAGACTGTGGGAATGGGCAGTACTGACTCCAGGAGTCAATGAGATGGTCATCGTCTATAAAATAAGAGAATGGCTAATAATTAGTGGTTCTCACAAAGAACCTACTGTGTAAAATGTACTATTCTAGGCAGCAATAACAAACCCACCCTCTCCCATGAAAAACAGGAAAGAATTCCTACCCTGGGTCTTATATTCTGGTGGAAATACATATAGATGAAATATGTAAGATGCCAGATGATACCACATACTGTGGAGTAGGGAGTAGTATAGAAGGAAATGAAGGAATTACCTGAGTTCTGGTGACCAGTACAGTCTAACGGGGTACACAGATAATGCAATTAGTCCAAATGGTCTCAAGGTGGATAGTGGCAATGAGGCTGTATTTCAGGACAGGGTGAGAAAGGGATTTTCTAGAAACTCATATAAGGTTTTAGAAAGCTCTGTTCATTACTGATACTGAAGAATGAAGACCTGTAGAGGAACAATCTTATCTAGGTGCAGAATGAGTGGGGCTCAGTAGTGGACATTTTACTGGCATACATGAGACCCACATAGTGCATCCTCAGCGCTGCAAGCAGGCATTCACAGGCAAAGAGTCCCTCAGCCTTCACGTCCCGTCCCTACTGGATCCAAGCCAGGATCCTAGAGGCCATGGGAGAACCCCAAACTACTCTCCTAGCTCTGCCAGCAGCACCCAAGGGAAGCACCTCCCATATGACTCTAGCCTGATTTTACTCTAAATGAACAAGAACCTTACCTGTAGCCAGCTACATCCCCCTGGTTCACATGGCTGGCAAGACTGTTGAAATACATCAAGATTTGGTCAAAGTCATGTGGTTCTGGGAACTGAAAACTCATAAAACACACTGCACTGTTCATATGTCTGATGTTCCAAAACTTTGAGAGTTGTGGTAAAATGTGTTTTGACCTTAGTGAGTTTAAAATATTAGTTTTCTTTGATGGTGTCCTTCATCTCCCAGAAGGCTGGGGTGGGCGGGGGGGGCGGGGGGGTTAGTCCCTTCAAGATAGACTGATACAGGCACAGCAGCAGGAGGTGGCTATCAGCTGGGCCACCAAAACAAAGACAAAAACCATTTGCTTGATCACAAACAGGACAGAGCCTTGGGAGACCTGAGGAAGAGGTGTAGGGATTCCAGATAGGGTCCTGAGAGCCTAATGGAATTCTTTGCTTTGAACCCAAGCAAACAGTAGATAACTCAGTATAGAGCTGAGTTCTTGGTTGCATGAAGGGGATATCTACATCCATTCCCCATTTCTCCTCCCAGGACCTCATTTGGGACTAGTTTAGCATAGATATAATGGGATGATGTGGTGTGAATCTGCTTTCTCATCACTGCTATACCAGTCTGTCCCCAGAGCCAAGCCTTTGAGGTTGAAGCCGAATGAGAAGGGAAATCAGGGCACCAGCACACACTCATTCTCATTTATTGTATAAAAGGGTCCAGCTAATTATAAGCCTTACAGCTTGAGAAACACATTGCAAGACTAATGTTGTCTACCACAAGTGTGTATGACATTGATTAGCCACTCTGGGCAAGTGCTACATGTTCAGGTCCTGATACAGGAGGCAAGTGGTTAATAGCAAACAAAATTTTCCCTGTTGTTATGGGAAATTGGGTGTGACATGATTATATTCTATTTTCTTTGATCAATTGGGGGTTATTGGGGCTTTTCTAACCATACCTGGTAGGGTCAATAATCTTTTAGCTTGTTCTGATAAAAAAAAAATTCAATTTTGAGCATGACTGAGACCTCATTTATGAATTGCAAAATCATTTTGAACTTGTTTGTTAGCTGGATGAAGAGTAAGATTTAGCCTGATAGAATCCATGTTAAGTCATGCTCATAATTGGATTGTGGATTGCTACACTGTGAATACTGTGACTGTAGGATCCAGGTCTGCTACATGTTTTTTAAATTAATTTTGTTATTTGGCAATTTTTGTTCTTTGTTGATTTCATACACATATATGATGTATCTTTGTCTAATTTCCCTTCTCTTTCTAATTGCTATCTGCAATGCCTACTCTATTGTCAGGTATATTATAGGTACTGTAAGCCAGGTGGGTAGTGTGGAAAGTGAGAGCCTTGTCCTTAGTGTATAGAAATACAGAGAATAATATTCTCTACTTTTAGTGCAAGCAGACCAGGGGCTAAGTACTGTGGAGCAGGAAGGAGCTCTGGGGAATGATGCTACATTTGGCAAAAACCAATAGCAGACTCCTTGAATTACAGATAACATCATAGATAGGTGGGTATAGGATATGATCAGATGGGTAAACTAAATCCAGGACCAAAGCCAGGACAGGGAAACAGGGAAAACTTAACAGAGCATTTCCAATCAAAGGAGCAGAGCATTCCAACTGGAGGAATGAGTGAACTGGGATCCTAGATACACAATCAGGTGTGGGAAGGAAGCTACGGTGTGATTTTGACCAATGACAATTCAGAGACCTCTGCTAAATACAGACTCCTCCGAGTACATTTCTTCTATTCTTCACCCCTGAGTTTTTAAATGTCACAGTTAGCTTCTAGGTTTGGTAGATCATTTCTAATTAAGAATGGCAAATAGAAAGATTGGAAAAGGCAAAACACCAGGGGCCTGAAGCAGTGAACGGAAAAATAAACCTAACAGTACATCCCCCACCCCCCAATGAAACAAGTGTTCAAAGAAATCAGGTTGAAAATGTGTCTCTCACTTGGTTTACTTCACTGTGTCAGTTACCAGTGAGAAGGACTGTAACACAGTGTTGACTGCAAATGCACTTCTCTCTGTCCTGCTCCATTCCCAGAGAACATTCCAGAAACTTCAAGAAGTGAAAATGTGAGAATAGATCCATCCACTGTGAGTCAGCCCCAGAGACCATCAACCATGGATCTTAATGCAATTCCCTCATAGAGAGTGGAGCTGGCATTCAGCCTGATTGTACTGGGCATTAGGACCGTTCCAAAAGAGATATAAAATTCCCTTAGCTAGAAGAACTGTAGTCTGTTTGAGAGAGAAAAAACATAAATATTCATAGTACAAAATTCACACCACATTGGTTAGGAATAATTCTTACATCAGCGTATGAGTTTTAAGAGATGGAATGATCTCTTTTCCCTCAGTGTCTGTCCAGCATCAAGAACAGATCACTGTGTAATGGCAGCAATCCTTAGGTTGTTTAAAAAAGAACAACAAATAGTAACAGCCACTGAGTAGGTACACTAAAAAATGAAAGCTGCTAAGTCTGCCAAAATCAGTTTTTCTTTTGTGTTCTCCATTTCATCTGTCTCTTAACGTTACTCTCTTAGTGTGCCTGAATTCCTACCAATACTCATCCCAAGACAACTCCATCCAGAGAAGAGAAAAAGAGTATGTGTATCTGTCAGGGTGAGTCAAGTTATGCTGTATAACAAACAACCCTTAAAATTGTTACTGACTGAAAACAAGATTGTGTTCTTTGTGAACACTATATGTCCATTTCAACAGAGAAGGCTCTGTTTATTATTCATTCTGCTGATGGATCAACTTATAAAGTTACCAGTTACCATCCCAGACAGAAAGAGGATTCTGAAAGGTTCTTGTACCCACTATTCAATGTTTCAGGGGAAAATGGCTCAACGTTAATGACCAGAACTAAATCAATGCCCTTACTCAATCACCAGAAAGGCAGGAAAAATAATGGAGTGCTATTTAGAGGGCAAAGAACTATAGTATTTCATGAACATCAGAATAACTACTTTACCAGTTCAAATCAATCATATTTACAGGTAATATTTATTTTGACACCAGCTCTGTATATACATTTTGGTTGTGACTAAAATAGGTATTTAAATTTTGTCTGTACTCAACAAGTATTTTATGCATGTGAATTTTAAATGTATTCATTGAGATGCCTTTATGCATGTTTCTCTCATTATCTTCTGTTCCTTGTCTTGCTTTAATTTCTACTAAGCTGTGCCCATGAATATTGGGTCCTATATATAGAGGATCAGTGTAGTTTTCAGTGTCTATATAGAATATAAAGATGAAAATTCTTCTTGTTCATGTCAAAACTTTTTGTAGATTTAGGGAACCAATTTCTGGAGTATTCTGTCCTGATGAGCCCTCTGTATAAGAGCTAAATTTGTTATATCGCCCATCTTATAACTTGTAGGATGTTCTGTTGATATAAGATCCCACACAGGGGCTGCTGTATGACAGAAACAAAAGTTTATTAAATCTCTCATAGCAAAAGTATTAACATTTCAGAGGATGCTTTCCCCTGTGTAAGAACATAACTAAGTGTCAAGCTGGTCCCATTATAAGCCATGCTGTAGGATTCTGTGACCTTGTCTTAGAATTCCCACGAGTACTCCACTATTGATTAAATCTGGGGCCACTGGGAAGCCAGGGCAGATTCTAGTGAGAAATATATTCAAATTGCCTGCAAATACAGGCAGATACTAAGGTGGAATTGACTTTGGATTGACAAAGAGGTTAGAGAGATATAAAAATATAGTTCTTGGTTATATTCCATACATTCAAAAATCTGGATAGAAACATTAAAAATGGTGAATGTTGGATTTCTAGAGGGAGAAGCTACAATATCTGTGGCAGAATGCTGCCTCAGCAAATTTGTTCTTAACTTTGTCATTAACCAACTGTATGAGCTTTGGGAACTATTTTAACTGAGCCATCTTCTCAAAATCTAGTTTTTCACCTATTAGAGTGGAAAGAAATAGGAACCGGTCTCTGAATTCCCTTCATGTTGAAACATTGGTTTTTCTGTTGGCTTAGTAGTGATTGATAGATCTATTATGTTTGCAGGGAAATCATAATAAATATATATCCTAACTAATTTAAATTGTGAAAATCACATTTCTATCTAAAAGATAACCTGCCTACACTATAGCTGTTACCTCTACTGATGAGAGATACATAGGAAGCGTAAAAGAGTCTATTTTAGAGGTTGCTTAGCAATAAAGTGAAGTTATCAGAAATTAACTGAATACATGCTCCATTCTCTCTGTTATGTATCCACTCGTTATTAAAAAAAAAAAAAAAAAAAAAAAAAAAACCTATTGAGTATGCACCATGTGTTCTACTGGGTAAAACTTGCAGACTTGGGAAGGGAATTGATGACATCAGTAAATACACTACTATGTGATATCTTTGATACATAGAAAGAAGCATGAAGAAGAGTGAGTGACAGGTAGAGAAAGCAGGGTGCTTCCTGAACTGGCTGTCCCAGGAGATCACAACACAGACTGGGTAACAGACTGGGTATCTTTAATGCAAACACTAGAGAGCAGAAGTTTAGAGGAAAATTTTAGATTTTGGAATATTTGAACAAACTTTACTAGTTGGTTATCCATAATCCAAAGTCATTCCCGAATACAAAGCTCTTGGAGCATCACGACGCTGAGATAAGAGATGCACAGCCTGTGCAGTCATGTGGTAAGCAAATTGGAATAAGGAAGTTGTGGTCTGGAAGGAAAAAGATGTGAGACTTCTAATTCTGACCAATAGAGAAGCAAAGACCAGGTTTATTTTCCTTCTTGAAACAATTTCAATAGACAAAATATAAGAAACAATACTCAAGACAATGGACATCCAATATCAGCAAGACGTCTGAGAAGTAAGAAGCTAGACAAAGCGAGTCCTATAAAACTCAAAACCCAGCTTGCTGCTTTGAGTTCCTGGGTTTTGGTATAGGCAGGGGTTAGTCCTGTTCCCACCTAGACTGAAAAACCTCATGTTGATGGGACATCAGTCAGAATGTTTACGCTATCTCAGTGGGGAGTAGCAAACCTAGAGCTAAAGATGGCCTTAGTTCTCTCCACAAGTCTTATAGACAAAACTGCAACATAGAACAAAACTAAGAATAGCCTTGGGGTATCTGGCCAGTGGTGGTGCATAACTTTAATCCCAGCACTCAGAGGCAGAGACATGTGGATCTCTGAGTTTGAGGCCAGCCTGGTCTACAGAGCAAGTTCCAGGAGAGCCAGAGCTATACAGCACTATCTGGGGGGGGAGGGGGAGGAGCGGGGGTAACAAACAAAAAACTAAGCAAGCTAACAAACAACAAAAAAAGAATAGTCATGGGAATACAAAAGTATTGATAAAATAAGGCAAAATGCACAATGTCTGGCATCTAACCAAAAATTACCAGGCCTGCAAGGAAGCAAAAAAATGTGTTCTGTAATGAGGAGGGCAGTATTCAATAGACACTAACTGTGAATTGACAAAGAAGTAAAAATCAGCAGACATGGATATAAAAACAGACATGGATATACATATATATGGCATATAAAAAATATATAGTTACTGGTCACATCTATACATTCAAAAAGCTGGGTAGAAACCTGAGATGAAAATGGCACATGTTGGAGTTCTATATGTAGGAAGCATAGTATCTGAGGTAGAGGGAAAGCATGCATGACTAAGGATAAGTCGAACTAGCAAAAGAAAGCAGAGGAATAGGAACTTCTCTCTCTCTCTCTCTCTCTCTCTCTCTCTCTCTCTCTCTGTGTGTGTGTGTGTGTGTGTGTGTGTGTGTGTGTGTGTGTTCTACCACAGAGGCTAGGAGAGATGAAATAAGAATAACAGTATGCTAATGTAAAACCTCTATGACTTAGAACTTTATGCCAGTTAAACTATAATTAAAAATGAAGATGTAATAAAGGTATTTCCAGACATAAAAGAACCTGCAAATTGTATTACTTGCAAGTCCTTGCTTTTAACCAAAAAGTAAATTAAATATGAAAAGGAAGAAGTAGGTGCAAGATACCCTGAGTATAACAAACACTAACATACTCTGTCAAATATTTTAAATACTTAGTACAAATGATGAGAAACATACACACTTGAAATGGGGGGAACTATTTTTTAAAAATGGGGAACTTTAAAGGGAGGCAGAAAAGCTGAGACCCTTGTTCAACTCAAAAACAGGGTAAAGGTAGAGACTGCTGGCTCACACCTGTACTCCCAGCACTGAGGATATGGGAGGACCAGGTTCCGGGCAGCCTAAGCTGCATAAGCTACAAGCAGTATCTCTCTCTTTTAAAAAAGGGAGGGTAGAAATTAATTTTGATTTTTGTAAGAAGTGTTATTTTTATGTTGGGAAGACAAGAGTATATAATTTCAATACTAGTAGAAGAAAGTGAGAAAAATACTAAAAACAGAAAATGGCAGGAGCCTAAGTACATTGTGAATCACAATATATGTAAGTAGATCCATGACATTAATTGAAATATAAATATTTTAAATGCTATTTTTTGCTCAAAATGTAGGTGTATGTTGTGTAAAAGAGACATAAATCTTAAGCAGTGTTATGAAAAATAAGATCTACCAAGAAAGTGTTAACCAAAAGGAAGCAGGTATGGAAATTTGGGTATTAGCTATATTAATTAATTAATGATGGCCTGGAGAGATGTCTTATGGGTAAATGTACCTTCTGTCAATTCACAACTTGAGCTCAGCCCCTAAAAAGAGAACTGACTCTCTCTCCTCCACATGTGCCAGTGTGTGCACGTGCACAGGCACACTCACACGTGTGTGCAAGCACGCACACACACACACCTTTTTAAAAAAAGTTTGTTCAGTCATTCAACAAGTTTTGGCAAGGGCTCAAAGGGTAAAGTGGCAGGCCACCAAATCTGACACTGTGACCTGGATCCCTGGGACCCACAGGGTGGAAGAAGAAAACAGACTCTACTAAGTTGTCTTCTGAGACACACACACACACACACACACACACACACACACACGCACGCGCACACACACACACACACACACACACACACACGCACGCACGTGCATATGCACACTGTGGCACAAGTACCACACACAGTCCCGGTGTTTTCCATCTAAGTCTGGCTAGGGCTTGTTTTCTCCACTAGTTAAAGATTTAAAAGGCAGTAAAACTCTCAAGGCCAGGAGGTAGGAGTGAAGGTGGGTGGATCTGACATAGCAAACACCATCAGCCAGTAAAGAAAGGCTTTGTTAGGGGTGAGGAAACACAAACAAATTCACAGCAGGCCACACACAGAGAAAGAACAAGAGCCCAAAGGCTGGGTCTTTGAAGGGGGTCTTCCTCCCCCAGTTTAGGGTCAGTTAGTTAGAGTGAAGACAGGAAAGCTCTTAGGCTCACACACTGGGGGTCTGGCCTTAAATTTAGGAGAAGCCTACTGGTGGGAAAAGGATACAACAAACCTTCATTTTAAGCTGCTGGAGACTTTCTCAAGTTAGGAGGATGAAGAAGCCATAGGAGGATAAAGAAGCCAGCCATCTTGGAAGTTCACCATCTTTAATACCTAGCCATGGCCTCTCTCCCTGTCTGTCTGCCTACCAGGGACTCTTCTAATAAGTAAATACATGAGGGTAATTTTTAATTTTTGAAAATATAGTTAGTGGTCCTGTCTTTACTTTTTTACTATATATGCTCCAGCAGAGCTAATATAGAATTGGGAATGCTACCATGCCAACTCGTTTTGTTATTGTTGTATTAAGAAAATAGAGTCAGGAGAAGAATAGAGGAAAGCAAAAGAAGAGATACCATAATAAAGGGAGCCATTATAGGTTTAAAGAGAAATCGGGCATTAGGGAAATTTCCAGAAACCTACAAGGATGACCCCAACTAGCAATCTAAGCAATACTGGAGAGGCTACCTTAAATGTCCTTCCCTGATAATGAGATTGATGACTATCTTATATACTGTCCTAGAGCCTTCATCCAGTAGCTAATGGAATCAGCTGACACTCACAGCTAAACACTGAGCCAAACCCCTGGAATCTGGTTCCAGAGAGGGAGAAGTGATGAGTAAAGGGGTCAAGAACAGGTTGGAGAAACATGAAAATAAATGGTTCCACTCACCCTGAGTAAAGCTAGGTATAGAAGGTTAGCAAAGGAAGGGATTATTTGTCTCTTTTGCATTAAAATTGAGTTGAGTGGCTGGAGATGTTGCTTTCTGGAAGGACACATGCTTAGCATTCCCAAGGCTCTGGATTCAAAGCCCAGTATCTCGAGGAAGGGAACAAACCAAAACTTAAAAGTGCATTCATTGGTACTCATCAGGACTCAAAGGAACTCAGTAGGTTTTGAGATTCCAGACCAACCGAGGGAAAATTCCTTATCCCCTTGTTAGCATCTTTCTTGCAATTTTTAGAGCTCCTGCTAGGGACTGTTGGGATCATCTAACAAGTGGAAAAGCAACAGTCTCCTAGAATTACAAATAAAACTAAAAATTCAGTATGACAGCATTAAAATTTCAGACATTAAAATACACAAAACAAAGCACATTTGAGAGGAAAACAGCTATACTCATAAAACCTGAGTTAGGATCAGTTTCTCTTAGTTTACCTGAATTTGCCTTTTAGACTGATTTATTTTCTCAGAAGGTTCTAGGCTCCACCTATCCCAGCAGAATTTGACTTTCCAAAACTGTTGTGGAACAGCCTGAGTGAGCACTTTGGATTTGTTTCAAACTATCTGGGCCCTTAGGCTGAGCCAGTTTGGACTCAGAGGATGCAGCCCTGGTGTTTTCATGATTAACTTGGTAGTGGGTGTTCCTTCCCTCTCTCCCCTTCTCAACAAGACTGGATCCTTAGATCTAGGCTACCTTTGAATTCATTTTTCTGTCTTGATCAAAATAAAAATAATAGTAATGGCAATAAAAAGCATTCCCAATCCTCCCCAGTCTGCCTTTGTAAGACCCTGTTACCCATAGCTGTTAGGATTAGTTTTCATTGCCTGTAAGAACAAAGCTTTAGGCTGGGCGGTGGTGGCGCATGACTTTAATCCCATCACTCAGGAGACAGAGGCAGGTGGGTCTCTGTGAGTTCAAGGCCAAGGCCAGTCTGGTGTACAGAGTGATTTTCAGGACAGCCAGAGCTACAAAGAGAAACCCTGCCTCGGGATGGGGGCAGGGAGAAGAAGAATAAAGCTTTAGGATGAGCTTTAGGATGAAGACAGCCTAGTTGCTAGAGTGATTGCATAGCATCCATTGACACCCTAGAATTCCTGACACTATCATTCAAGGCTAGCCTGAACTATGTAAGACCTTGTCTTTAAAAAAAAAAAAATTAGTTCCCCCCTAAGGACACTAGCTTTCATAATAAAGACGTTCATTTTCCTGTCACCTGACCAATATCTGAAGGTAAGCAATCTAACATGATGGATCTGAGATTGTCACAGAATACCCACAGTCACCAGGCACCCAGAGGCCCTCTAGCCTTTGCAGTCTTGTTCCTAGGATTTAGTCTCCTTTTACTAAGAAGGTACTGTTCTGACAGCAGGGTGGGCAGCATGGGAAGGTGGTGGCAGCTGTACCAGTTCTGTTGCCAAACATGACATCATGTCCAGATCCACTGCCAGAGAATCTGGAAGCATAACATCCCAATGGTTATCAATGCCAACCGTCCCCACAAACTAGGCAGGGAGAACTTTGATAGATACTTGGAAATCTTGGTCCTAGTGCGTCTTATTGCCAAAAACAGTAACTAGTGGTGATCCGTCGTGTATGCCTCTGATCTTTCTCCACTCATTTTACACTTTCTTTGTACAAAAGAGCACTGATAGACAGTGAAGGTGTCCTTAAGGCTTAGGATTGGTTCATTCTACATACCATAAAGCACTATTGCATCACCCCCTTGTGCTGTCTACTTTTATGTCAGCTTGACCAAGCTAGAGTTATCTGAAAGGAGGGAACCCCAACCGAGAAAATTCTTCTGTAAGATATGGCTGTAGGGCATTTTCTTAATTAGTGATTAATGGGGCAGGCCTAGCCCGTTATGGGTGGTGACATCCATGGACTGGAATCCTAGAAAGCAGGCTGAGCAAGCCATGAGGAGCAAGTCAGTAAGCAGCACCCTCCATGGCCTCCGCATCAGCTCTTGCCTCCAGGTTCCTGCTCTGTTTGAGTTTCTATCCTGGCTTTTTTCAGTGATAGACTACAATGTGGGAGTGTAAGGCAAATAAACTCTTTCCTTCCCAACTTGCTTTGTGGTCATGGTGTTTCATCCCGGCAATAGTAACACTGACTAGGACACCCTCCTAACATTTAAAGTATATTTTAAAACAGATCTGTTATGGAGCATTTTCCTCAAAAAGCACAGAACAATGAAAAGCTCAAGTCTATCAGCCAATAAAGGGAATTTGAAATATATAATACCTATTTCCAAAAAGACTTGAGAGTTTAACCAAAAACTCAGAGAAATTTAAAGCTAGTTAAACACAAAAGAGTCCAGATAAAGGAAGCAGGGCATAAAAATGTTTCAAAACTATAATTAAGAAAAGTACAGAATCATGTCGGGCAGTGCTGGCTCATGCCCTTAATCCCAGCAGAGGCAGGGGGATCTCTGTAAGTTTGAGGCCAGCTTGGTCTATCTACAGAGTGAGTTCCAGGACAGCAAGGGCTACACAGAGAAACCCTGTCTCAGAAGAGAGAGTGTGGGGGGTATAGAATCATTCATTTACTCCAGAAACTCCAATTAGCAGACTGTCTCTATGAGAAAAACTTTAAAACTATACAGATTTACTGTTCTACTGTTAAGACACTTTCAATCCAATAAGGACGGATATGGGCATATTATTGGAGGCTAAAAGTTGCTGTAACCAAGGTGCAAACAGCGATTGACTTGGGGGAGAAATTGCATGGCCTGCCTGGAGCAGTGGAACAAATGGGGGCTGCTATGGAGGAGTTTATAGGGGAGGCTGCCTTGGGGTATGGAGATGTGGAGGGGGTTTCTGGAGGTACCAGCAGTGTGGTATAGAGGAAGGCATGCCTATTCTAGACTAAGGAAACATGTAAGAGATGAGGGCTTGGAGGAAATGCTGACTGTTTGGAAATCAGCAAATGTTCTTTGAAGCAGAGGATACATCTATGTAGAGGATTCACTGGAGAACGGGAAAGACTGGTTCCTCTAAGCGGTGAAGGATGCTCAGAGAAGGGGACCTGGTTCTCTAGGCAGCAAAGGCTAGAACACAGTGAGCTTGCTCACATCCCACGGCTTCTCCTTCCTCAGAAAGGAGTGGGCAAGACTGTTGCAAATGAGAGGCCTATCCTTATGTAGTGTGTAGAAGCCTATGAGAAATCAAAAAGGGAACAGCAGGCTATGAGAAACATCCCAGTCCTCACTGAGGTGTCAGGAAGGAGTGTGACTCTAAAGCAGGAAGGCTTGCATGATGGCTTACATAACTCTCTGGACTTTGGCAAGTGCAAGGGTATGACAAAGAAAAAATGTGTGTGCACCATCTCCTGCAGCAAGATGGGAAGATTTTCCATGACTGGAACCAAGAAAGATGGCATTTAATACAACGTGTGTGTGTGTGTGTGTGTGTGTGTGTGTGTGTGTGTGAGAGAGAGAGAGAGAGAGAGAGAGAGAGAGAGAGAGACAGACAGACAGACAGACAGACAGACAGACAGACAGAGAATATCATACTTTCTTTTGGGCCACCAACCAGCTCCCAAAATAAAGACAAGGAGACTTATTGTTAGGTATGGGTACTTGACCTTATCTTATGCTTGTCCTACTTCTCTTCATCTACATTTTGCCTTGAGGCCTTTTACCTTTCTTTCATTCTCTGTGTCCTACTTTCCTGTGTCTTGTGTCTGGCTGGCTGGTAGCTGCCTAGCTGACTAGCTCCTGGCAACCTACCCCACCCCACCCCCTCTCTTTCTTCCTTTGTTCTCTCCTCTCTCAAGCCTAGATTCTTCCTTTTATTCTCTCTGCCTGCCAGCCCTGCTATCCCTCTACTGCCTAGCTATTGGTCATTCAGTTTTTCATTAGACCAATCAGGTGCCTTAAGCAGACACGGTGAAACAGCAACACATCTTTACATAGTTAAACAAATGCGGCATAAACAATGTAGCACATCTTTATATAAAGTCATATTCCACAACAAGAGAGAGACAGAGAGCTCTATTTGTTTTTTATTTGAGTGGTTAACAAGACATGGCCTCTGTCTGACCTCTGGGTAGTGTTGTGTGGTTGGAGGACAGAACATGTGGGCACTTTGTGAATCAGTCAATATATGGAATGATTTCCTAAAGCAATGCTGAATGTCCTTGGGCACAAGGACACTGAAAGTAGTCATGAGAACTTTCCGTAAGGGAATTTTTACTGAGAGAAATTTAGACAAGAGCTAAGACAGCTGTCTGGTAGACCAGGAGGAGCCAAACCCTATCCCTGAGTATCTTTCAGACGTGCTTTGTAACAGTAAAGACTGTGTAATCCCAGCAGAAGACCTTTCAGAGAACACTCTTATAGCCAAGCTGCAGTTCAGAACAGCTCACACACTTGCCCAGAGTCCCTGGCACTCCCCACCCGCCCCACACACAGGTTCTACTGTGGAAGCTGTGGCTCAGAACACCGGGTGTTTAAGTAATTTTTTCCTCAGGTGCCCAATGTTCTAATTTTATAGATGAGAAACTAGTCCAGAAACAGCCAGTGATGAGTCCAGATTCTCCGTACCCCTAGGGGCAAACCCGCTTAGCTGCCCCAAGCTGTCACAGGAGGAATGGTGATGCTTGGTTGGTTCCCACTCCCCAGAGGAATGTCACTGTGGAAGCAGTCAGATGGGGATTTCAAAAATTATTCTAAAATGGTTTGAAAGGCTTTTAGAGGAAAATCTCCTTAGCCACCCCATGTGGGGGACACTAACTATAATGCAGCATGGGCCTCCCGCTGCACTTAGGCTGTCTGGGCTTTCTGGGGCTGCTGATGCTTCTCTCCAAAATACCTGGCCCTGTGAGGGAGACAGACCACAAAGTTCCACCCCCCACCCCCATCCTCACCCCCACCCCATCCCCCACTGAGAGAGGAAAGACTGCATGCTTTACAGCACCAAGCGTGTATTAGATGATGAGTCTGAAGATAGCTCTGTGGTCACTCCCGCCCTGCAGCTGACCATCCGCCTCACTGACCCCCCCCACAGCTGACCATCCACCTCACTGACCCCCCCACAGCTGACCATCCGCCTCACTGACCTCTCCCTCCCCCCACAGCTGACCATCCACCTCACTGACCTCCCCACAGCTGACCATCCGCCTCACTGACCTCTCCCTCCCCCCACAGCTGACCTTCCACCTCACTGACCTCTCCCTCCCCCCACAGCTGACCATCCACCTCACTGACCTCCTCCTCCCCCCCCACAGCTGACCATCCACCTCACTGACCCCCCCACAGCTGACCTTCCACCTCACTAACCCCCCCACAGCTGACCTTCCACCTCACTGACCTTCCCCTCCCCCCACAGCTGACCTTCCACCTCACTGAGCTCCCCCTCCCTCCACAGCTGACCTTCCACCTCACTGAGCTCCCCCTCCCTCCACAGCTGACCTTCCACCTCACTGACTTTGCCCTTCCCCTATCCCCAGATGCACCCGCCTAACCCCCAAAAGGCAGGCAGGCAGTTCAGAGCTCAGCACTAAGCCAGGATGGAGGGGGTGTGGATATTGCACTCCAGGTTTAGTGGAGTACTAAATAAAGAAAGGATGTGACCACCAGCATTTCTACAGGAAAACCTGCAAAACCCAGCTTGTTTTTGAAAGAAGAGAGGGTGACCTGAGTGGGTTGTGTGCCTTCATATACATTTGACCTTGATTTGTCTTAAATGTGAATGAGATAAGAAATGAGCCATTCAAAGAAGTCTCTTTTATTTTTAGTCATCTACTAAGGCCCTTTTAGAATGATCCAGGACTGTACATAAAGTAACCAACCATATGTCCTACCTTGGGTTGTTTGGGAAGGTCTAGACACAAATAGGAATATGGTTACAATGCGTCTAATGGAAATGGCTAGAGGAATTGCTAGCTATACATGGGATGTGTGACCAAATCATACGCGTAGACCATTTTAGAATAGTAATTATCTTAAAGGTCTTTTGGTAAACCCTTTGGTTTGATAATGGGTAACTATGATTGAAAAACAAAGTGAAATTGTTCATTATGGAGTTGGGGGTGTAGTTCCATTGATAGTATGCTTGTTGGAATATTCATGAAGCCCTAGGTTTGATCCCCAGCACCACATAAACTGGGCGTGGTGGTGCATCTCTGTAATCTGTACCTAGAAGTCGAGGCCGAAGAATCTGAAGTTCAGTTTCATCGATTCACCTTTGACTAAATGGCTAGTTCAAGGCTAACTATGCTATAAGTTCCTGTCTCAATTTTAAAAATTAATAATAATAAGGCAGTAAGAGGTGGAGCAAGAAGGAAGAAAAAGAAACTGCTTGTCCAGGACACAGAACTAGGCTAGCATGCCCAGGGCCCTTCTTTTCAGTCCAGAATTGACACTGTGTCCTGGTGCTACCATGGGCTTTTTGTTTGACAGGTCAAAAGTCACCCAACAGACACCATGTGGTTAATCAGAGTCTTGCATGAGTGCTAGTTTATGACGCATAGGCTTCTCGAGCCTGCTCCTCTAACAGTACCATTTAACCCAATCCACAGAGCTTAGGGCCAGTTTGGCCATTAGTGTGTATTACTCTGAACTGACTGTCATTGTCACCTCTTTAGCACAGTTTGGAGCTGTTAAACAGCTGCCATTGGGTTGGTTAGTTCCCGGTCACAGCATGTTCTGTGAGGGGTAGAGCTCACTTCCTTTCATGAAATGCAAGCAGTCTTGGGTGTCGGGAATGTTTTTGTGGCTTAACTCTCAGACTCTTTGAGTGTCTTCATGGATATGTATTTTGTTTTAGAAAATGCTATATGCCCTGGAACCTCATTAACATACAGTTGGACTTTAACATTTTATGTCAGGCATGCCAGCTTGAGTTACATTTAGTCCCTAGGAAAAGAACTCTCCCAGACATCTCAGATTAGGGTTGAATCTTACCAGGAATTGTACAAGCATGATGGACCTCGTGGGTACTGGGAACTTGTAGCCTAGGGAAATGAAGACCTGAGGAGCCTGCATCTACTGAATGGAGCTAGATCAAGACAGCTAGAGGGCCTTACTTGCTCGTCCAGTTTACCTTCCTCTCCAAGGGCAACCCTACAGAGAATCCACAAGGCATGAAACTAAGCCTCCTGCCAATAGCTCCATCCTGTCACCCTGTCACTCTGTCACCCTGCCCATCTCACACCCAGGCCTTGCAACCTACACAGACCTTTCCTTCATCCTGTTGCCTCTGCTTAGTTTCTGTGATCTAACAAACTCCAGCGTGGCTGTGGCACATTATGGCCCCTCTGGCCCCTCTGGCCTTTCTCCTCCCCCATAGAACCTTTTCCTCCTTAGGTAAGTGCATCATTCTCTGGCTATTTCCTACCTCACATTCTTGACAGGTGGGAATTAGTTGACCCAACTGTCTTTGCGCTCTGGGCCATATCATTTGTCCCTCACCCTAGTCCAATCACTTGTGAGTACAAAGGGACTACACTTAGGTAATAAATGGTGTTTCCTGAAGCCTGCACTGTGGACATACAGGAAATTGCAATCCTGTCACACAAAGCCCTTAGCCTGCCGGATATCCTATGCAGTCAAAGTCGAATAAGCAAATCATTGTGGAGGCAGCTGGAAGTACTGCAGAATAGAATTTAACAACAGGGAATTTGTGTCTCTGTCCTCAACTCTGGAATTTAGTAGTTGTGTGACCTTGAATGAGTCAACCAAACTCTCTGAACTTTAAGTTACTAATTGGAAAGTGGAGTATTATGAGAATTAAATGAAATTGTAGACATGAAAACATTTTATTACTGTATCAGTTACTCTTCTACTACTGTGATGAGACAACATGATCAAAGCAACTCACAGAAGGAAGAGTTTATTTGGGTTTATGGTTCCAGAGGGTTAGGGTTCAAATAAGAATAACATGGTAGCAAGTGGCAGACATGGTGGCTGGAGCTGGAGGCTGAGAGTTTGGAGCTCACATGTGAAAAGGCAAGCATAACTCAGAAAGCAAACTGGAAATGGTGCAAAGCTTTTGAAACTTGAAAGCCCCCCCCCCTCACACACACACCCCTTGGTGACGTACTTCCTCCACAAGATCACACCTCTTTTTTTTTTTAAATAATTTTTTCATTTAAGTTTGAAACAAGCTTGTTTTACATGTCAATCTCAGTTCCAACACCTTCCCATCCTCCCTTGTCTCCCCCACCAACCCCCATCCCATCCCCTTTTTGCTCCCCAGGGAGGGCAAGGCCTTCTATGGGGAGTCTTTAAAGTCCATCACATCATTTGGAGCAGGGCCTAGGCCCTCCCCCATGTGTCTAGGCTAAGAGAGTATCCCTCTATGTGGAATGGGCTCCCAAAGTCCATTCATATACTAGGGATAAATACTGATCCACTACCAGAGGCCCCATAGACTGCACAATCCTTCTAACACTCACGTTCAGGGTATCTGGGTCAGTCCTTTGCTGGTTTCCCAGATATCAGTCTGGGGTCCATGAGGTCCCCCCTTGTTCAGGTTAGCTGTCTCTGTGAGTTTCTCTAGCCTGGTCTTGACCCCTTTGCTCATCACTCCTCCATCTCTGTAACTGGATTCCAGGAGTTCAGCTCAGTGTTTAGCTGTGGGTGTCTGCTTCTACTTCCATCAGCTACTGGATGAAGGCTCTAGGATGGCATATAAAGTAGTCATCAATCTCATTATCAGAGAAGGGCATTTAAGGTAGCCTCTCCACCATTGCTTAGATTGTTAGTTGGGGTCATCCTTCATTACACCTCTTAACCCTACCCAAACAGCATCACCAGTCAGGGACCAGGTATTAAAATGCCTGAGACTCTTGGGGACATTATCATTCAAACCACCACAGCTGCAGAGTGCCATGAAAAGAACATTTATGACCTCCTCTGTCTGCTTGGGTAGCTCTTGCTAAATTGAATATCACCCCCTAGTCAAAGCTTTCACTTGAAGTTCAGATCTCGCCCCCTGTTGTCAAGTGTACAGAAATAGAACAGGGGTCAGTCTCGTGGCTTTCTGCATGGCTGGCCCAGCCATGTTACCCTCTAGAGCACTGTTAGAGAGCAGTGATGTTCGAGCCACCAGTCCTTAGTCTTCTGACCCAGGTCCCCTCCATTTGAGATGGAGAGTAGTTAACCAGCCTCCTCAGTATCTATTAGGCACATTCCCTCACAGCTTAGAGAAATGAAACAAGAAGAGCTTATCTGGAACTTTCTGTGGGACAGCAATTCAGGACACTTGGCTAGCAGTTCTGGTGTGGGATTTCTCTTGAGGGTGGGTAGGGTGAAGGTGGCAGCAGAGTTCCAGTCCTGCAGGCTTGGGGTTCACTGATCATTTACTGGGTTCTTGTCACTAGGCTGTTCCTTTACACGAGGACTCTGTAGAACTGTCAAAGTGTAGCAGTTGGTTCCCCTCAAAGCCTCAGAAATCCCATGTCAGCACAGCCACCATCTTCTTACCAGGGATGCAGCTAGAGGGGAGGAGAACCAGAACACTGCTTGTGATGATTTGTGCCTATAGTCTCAGACAGGCAGGAAGACCCAAGTTCAAGGCTAGCCTGAACTACATAGTGAGTTCAAGGACAGCCTGAGCTATGTGGATTCTATCTGGAAAAAGGAGACTGAGAAGAGAGAGAAAATAATAGAGAAATAAAGGTCTCTGCTGAAGGGTACAATGCCAAAGAACCCATGAATGGTATTCTGGGAGCAGTACACCTTTGACACTATATTTTCTCTGCAAATAAGTTTCTATAACAGATAAATTCTTTTTTAAAGTTACTTGATTAAGGATAATTATCATTCAGAATTAATTTGTAGAAGGAAAATTAATTTTTGATGGCACCATCTCAGGAGAACAGGAAAAAAATTGTCTATAGCAGACAAAAGAATCAAATGAGAGACCAGGATATAGAATATAAAGCCAAAGGGGAAACACGGGCCCTGGTCACATGACTTCTGTGACAGAGTTTTCTTTCAATTCAGGAAATGCTGAATGAGCAGTAGCAGGCTTGAAGTCTCAAGGGACCCCAGTTGACTTTACAGAGTATGACCCAAATGTAGAGGCCAAGTGACAGTAACTCAGAAGCTTACATTGAATACTGCCCATAAATGCTGTGGAACAGGTATCTAAGCTTATGCTAAAAGTGGCAATGAGCCAGCCATGGTGGCACACACCTTTAATCCCAGCTATCCAGAGGCAGCTCTGTGAGTTTGAGGCCAGCCTGGTCTACAAAGTGAGTTCTAGGACAGCCAGGGCTACACAGAGAAACCTTGTCTTGGAGAGAGAGAGAGAGAGGTTGGACTGTATGATACATGGGGTGGGGGGAGGAGTCTGAGCATTTTCTTAATGTCCTTGCTATACTCCAGAGTATGTGACACATACCTACATAACCTAAAATCTGATTGCCCAGTAACCCTGGCAATCTATAAAGGCAGCTATCTTTTTACTTCTCACTTTTCTTGAATAGGAAAGAGTAAGATGATAAATATTGGGGTTTCCTTGTGTTCTTGCTCCTTAGCTGGACAGCGGGAGATTAGTGTTAGGCCCTGGGAAATGCAGTGACCTTGGTGGCCGATGGGCAGTAGTTTTATGCGGAGGGAATGAATCTGGATTTTCTTGCCATGTTTTCCCCACTGCTCTGCTGTGTAGAACACCTTTCTTTTCTCAAACCACGTGACTGAGATTAAAAAGAGAACATCTGTGTGACAGCTATGCAGAAGAGTCAGGACTCCACACAGACACAAGAATGTTGTAGCAACCTGGAGGATGACACCTTTGCTAAAAGACCAGCATCCCCTGAGCTGAGTTCCCTGCAGGGGCTCAGAGAGAAGGCAGAGCTGCATCTGCTTCAAAGCCAGCACCCCCCCCCCCATCGTGGATGTGCTATTCATCCATGCTCATCCACATCATTAAGACAAGGCTTGATGCCACATTCCCCTCCTCCCATCCTAATGGAGCTCTTTGTTGTCCTGAATTCCGAAACTCTGTCACAGTGGTGTCCATGGCAGACATGCTCTCTCCCATTTGCCGGCTCTGGGTTCCATCAGGCTACCCCTTTTCTCACTGATAAGATACCAGGGATATGCTGCAGCTGATGCTCCTGGCCATCTCTGACTTAGAGTTCCTTCTGCCTCCCTGATACTGGAAGGAGGCCCAGCATATCACATAGGTGCAGTTCCCTGGTCTCCCTCCGGGCACTCCCCCAGTTTCTGGCTTTCCCTAAGGGTATAAGAGAATCTGTTCTCTGCTACCAATGGCCACTCCCAGCTACAGTGGAGGTGCTCCCCAAGCCTTGCATTTCCATTACTGAGCCTCTCTCCCTGCCCTGTCATTCTGTCCAGTACATGTTTCAAGCTGAGCTGACCCACTCCAGCTACTGCACTTAAAATCCAGGGCAGCAGCCCAGGAAAGGAGGAGGAATAACTATTTAAATAGTTTAAATCAAGCTTTCTCTGTCTTCTCTGAGATGATCTGTCTGCTCTCCATCCATATTTGATACAATTGGCTCATATTTAAGTGAATAAAATCCCCAATCCCTGGTTCTTGGAGGGTGTATACCCCTGATCTTACCCACTACCAAAGCTGTTAAATCTTAAGTCTAGCCTCAATGTTCTGCTGGGACTTACAGCTTAATTTTTTTTCTGTAATGACTAACCATAGTCATCACCACAGTCATCACCCAGCCATGGCTGTCAGGGAGGAAGGGGGGGGCAGAATCCTACAGTCTCAGCCCTGACTGCTCAGCATCATTGAGCTACTTAACAGGACCAAGGACTGGGGGGGGGGGGTAATGGGGGAGGGGGAGGAGAGCATCCCATTCAGCCTGGGACTCAATCTGTGTGCTGCCACTATTTCCTTGTGCCATCCATCCTTCAAGGAACATCCCCCTTTAAGCTGGCACTTGGGGCTTGTTTGGTGAGTAGTGGCATCTCAGAGAGAAACCTCAGGCATGCCTCTAACATTTCCCAGAGAGCACAGCCAGTCTGTAATAGAACTTGGATTCAGACCCATAGCTGCTGAGTTCAAACCCAAATTCTCAGTCCCCGTATTGTCTGGAAGGCTCTTGGCCTAACCAGTTCCCATAGCTATCTCTGTTTCACCACTATCAGCAGATATATGTCCTTTGTGGGACAGAAATAGCGGCTTATTTTATAGCAAGCAAAGCTAAAAAGGCAAAAATTATAAGGAGACACAAGAACCTCCAAGCTCTTAGTGTGTAGTGTGTAGTGTGTGTGTGTGTGTGTGTGTGTGTGTGTGTGTGTGTACTACTGCTGGGCAGGAGGAATCTCTTCAGAGCCTGCCTTCTGCTAAGCAAGTTGGTGGTTTCCTAAAGCTCCTAACTGTTGCTGCTCTCTAGTGGTCAACAGTGCCTCTGCTCCTCTCCCTGCAAAGTAGGAGCAAATAGGAAGGGGGAAGGGGCTGGGTGAGCTGCCTTATACAGGTATGCAGACTGAGGAGCAGCAGCCAACAGTCTCTAAAGGGTGTGTGATTGTCTTGGTAATAAGGAAGAGTGGAGCAGGCAGGGAGACAGTAGTCAAAAAGGGTCTGAACTACTGAGGCAGTTTGCACTGTGAAAACAATTGCTTCTGGGCCTCGTCCTGGTCTCTGAAATTCAACTGTCTAGTGTTCTGCAACAGCAGACACTTGGCAGAGAAACTCTCTAATCTCAGGTTCCTCCCAGCCCCTCTGCCTCCCCCTCTGAAGGTCAGCTGGAGTTTTCACAGACTTTCCTCTTTTCTCGTGGCAGGAAATTTCCTGCATAGACAGCCTTGGTCAAGCTCAAGGTTTTGAGGGAACAGCCCCTGTCTTGGCAGGACTGTCTCCTCCAATGGGGAAGGGCCTGCCTGTTTGGTCCTCCTACACTATCTCTGTTGATATCTCTATTGTGTGGGTTCTCCAGGGGCAAAGAACCACAGGGAAATGGGGAGTGATGGCTGCTGCCCACAGTCAGTGTCAAGTCCGTGTTCTCTGGAGCCTGGGGAGGAGCAGAGACAAGGGATTGACAGTACAGCCGAGTGGTGGAGGCTCACACCTTTAATCCCAGGCAGAGGCAGGCAGATCTCTGAGCTCAAGGCCAGCCTGGTCTACGGCTTGAGTTCCAGAACAGCCAGGGCTACACAAAGAAATCCTATCTCCAAAAAAAAAAAAAAAAAAAAAAAAAAAAAAAAGAAAAGAAAAAAGGAAAAGTATGTTCATGTTCATATAAAAATAAATAATAAATCTTTTTCTTTTTCTAAAAGAGAATTTCAAAAGCAAAAATTTAAAAGATAGCAAGTAGTAAACATAGCAACTTTTTATTGAACTCTTGCGGATGAGGGACACAGGGACATGTGGTATTGAGATGCTTTGAAAATGCCCTTGGGAACCTTTCCTGGGCCTGAAACCCTGAGAAGGAATGATTCTCCCTCTGAATTTTGGAGGACTACTCCGTTCTTTGTTTTAATGTTGCTTTTGAAATCTACTGTCTTTGAAACTTTTGATTTGTTCTAGCGTATCCAATTCTCCATCCTCTTCAAGCTTTCAGAGGGCTTTTAGAATGGCCTTTTATTAAATAGTCCCTAATGCTGTGTTCTAGAATGGGGTCCTTAATTCTTCATATCAGCCTCTTCAGGGAAATTTTCTTTATCCTTTGTTCCTTTCCATCCTGTCTCTCCATAACTTGTTAGGTCATCTTCTATTTTCTCTCATTTTCCATCACTTATGTTCTTGTTCTGCCATCTCAAAAGCTATGCTTGGCATTCAGAATTCTAGCCCATTATGGAGTGCTTCATTTCAGCCATAATAGCCCCAATTTCTACTAGTTCTCTGCTGTTCCGCAGTTTTTGTCTCCTTTCTGTAACAGCTTGTTCTTTTTTCATGGATATGATACTCTTTTAACTCTCGGAGGTGACAACCTTACTGTACTGTGTGCTGCTTATAAATGACTTTGCTTGAGTTCCAGGTCCCCCTTATCTAACTGTTTTAGCTCCTGTTAGGCTTTTCTGAAGTCTGGTGGTCTGAGGGAGAGTGCTCACATATATGAATAAAGTATACCAGATGTTTTATATAAGGAACATGGCTCTTGTCTAGCAGGTATCATTGTGGTATGCTCTGGTAGGGAGACTCTCCAGAAGTCAGCATTTGAGTATCTGGAAGTTCTTTGGCTTCTCTGATGAATAACTGTCAAATCTACCCAAAATATTTATGTTTGGCTGCTAGTGTTCTGGGAGCTGAAAGGCACGCAATGGTAGCCACTTCCCTCATCGGTATGCAGACCTGCACTGATTTTTCAACTTTCTAGAACAGAGTGGCTAAGGTAGAAGACAGAGATAAGGGTCAATACAGACTTCCAACCTTCCTCCCACCTGCGCGCGCACACACACACACACGCGCGCACACACACACACACACACAGAGTGCTGCCTGGTGTTTCTATTTCCTAAGCATGTCAGAGGGCTGTGCTAAGCTTACTGACTGCAGGAACTTGTATCTCATCTGTCTGTTCTATCTTGTCAGATACTTCTATGTGTCTACTTTCTATCATTCGAAAAGTAAACATTAATGAAAATAGGTTGACTTCTCTTATACATGATCACCTACACGATCTCCTATTCTCTTGGTTCTTATAGGTTATAACTTGCCTTGTATACTGTTTGTCACATTTAGAGGTTGGTAGAGTTATAGCCATATTTAAAAAAAAAAAAAAGGTGAGATGATTTGAAAGGGACAAGTCTTAGGCAAAAGAACTATGAGGCTTAGGAGCCAGTAATGGAAACAGCCAGTGAGAAAGACTGTAGCCAGATTGCTTTGTTACACATCAGGCAGCAATTCATGAGACACACTCACTGGAGTACTCACTGAATAGTTATTGAGTACCTGCTACAAGCCAGGCATTGCTCTAGACCTGGGAGATGAGCAAATTTAAGGGGAGACTTCTACTCAACTTGATCTTATATCCTGAGGCGGGTATAGGAGACAAACAACAAACAATACAACACATTAATGAAAAGTGCTCAAGGTAATTAAGCAGGGTTGTTTTCCACCATAAATATACTATGGAATACTAGATCTAGTAGGGCCCCGAGTCTGATTCCTCCTCCTAAGAATGAAGATTCAGGTAGGAAGAAGGAAAAGAAATTGAGGTCACATACAAGGAACCCTGGACCAGCTCTGAGGCCTCCTGATTTCCCCTTCCTGTGTTCTTCCAACTGTTAATTACTGTGTAGTCTATGAGGCCATGGAGCTTTTTAAGCCTTGTAGAAAACAGATGAAACATCTCCTTCCATTAGAGTGTGCAGTGCCAGCACACACACCAAGCACATCCTGAGCTGTAGACTCTTAATTGGACCTGACAGTCCCCTGGGCTACCATGCAAACTGAAGCAATCCCAGAGCTAGGTGATAATATTCCTAATTCATAATGTTGCTTTTCACAGTTGCTTCAGACATTATAATCAATTCAAGATAGATGACAGCAATAAATTGTAAAATGACTTAATTTCCAGATAGCTCATCTGAATTTCCCAGTATTGAAGGTTCATGGGTTTAGAGGTGTTTTGAAGCCACCATGTAGAGGCATAATCAGCCACGATGTACTTTTCCAAAGTTTCCATGGTGGGCCCATTCACCCAATGCTCTTTCTTCTCCAACTAGCATACTTTCTGGAATACCTGCAGGGTTTTTTTTTCCTAATTACATTTATTGATTTGTTTCCAAAGCTGTTACTGTTGATGTTATTATTACTTTCATTATAAAGCTAACAGGTAGGTGAGAAACACTGGCCAGTACTGAGAACAAGGAAACAAAGAGGAAATCACCCAGGGGCTATAATCAACAAAGCCAAGGTTAACATTTTTGTGTTTCTATAAATAATGATATTCTTTGCATAATTATGCATGCAACTATATAAACTTGGCGGCTTGTTTTTGTTTACACATTAAGCAAGATACACAGTGTTGATGCTATTCCAAAGCTTTATAAGTAGCTGATGGCTGAGCCAGGTGTGGTGGCACACACCTTTAATCCCAGTACTAGGAGGCAGAGGCAGGCCGATCTCTGTGAGTTCAAGGCTAGTTTAGGCTACATAAGGAGGCTTTAAGACAGCCAGGACTACACAGTGAGACCCTGTCTCATAAACAAACAAATAGACAAAACCCCCAAATTTATTTTTGGCTGGAGATATGGCTCACCTTTAAGAGTGCTTGTTCTTAAAGAGAACCCAGGTTCAATTCCAAGTATCTACAAGGTGGTTCATAACTATCCATAACTCCAATTCCAGGACACACATGATACAAACATACATGTAAGCAAAACACTGACACACAGAATAAATCTAAAAAAAAAAACTTTAAATTAAAAATTTTTTAAAAATCTAATGGCTGGAGCTGGGCAGTGGTTGCACATGCCTTTAATCCCAGCACTCCAAACACAGAGGCAGGAGGATATCTAGCCTGGTCTACAGAATGAGTTCCAGGAAAGCCAAGGCTACACAAAGAAATCCTGTCTCAAAAACCTAAAACATGAATAAAAAATCTAATGACTGCCTAATTCATCATTCACTTACTGGACATGCCATAATGACTTAACTGATTGTCCTCCTCTTGGTGGAGTTTTACATTTTACTTTTAGTGGACTTTTTATGTTATAATTGAAAAGTCTTTCTCTTTTGGAAGATTGCTGATACAAGTATCTTCATGCTTAAAGCCACAAAAGTGCAGTGGCATGTCACTCCAGTGCTGGCTCATTTGTGTCAGTGGAGGCTCTGCCCTCTGCTGGTGGAGTCCAGGTATTTAACTCTACCTGGCATGGGAGAAAGAAAAGTCTTTGGACAGGGGCTGGTGAGTCTTCAGGGCCTTGAAACCTTGTCAAGAAGACATGCTCCAACTCAGGCGTGTCTACGTCCAGCTCTGGCTCCCCACCTGGCCTGAGGAGAGTGGGGGAACACACAGAGGCACAGATTCTGTGGCCCTGAAGTGACAGCAGTAGGAAGCTAGACAGAGCACACTGCCCTGGCTGTCTAGTGCCACTGAGAGGCCATGAGGAAAGCAACTGTGTTCACGTTCCACAGAACAAAGATGCTCACTGGGGTGATCCAGCTTATATCATTTGTTAAGAAGAGGCTTCACTTCACCTCCCAATGCTAAACAGGCAAAAATAGACCTAAGCAGACGCAGTCATTTCTTTTTAGAGCTTTTAAAACTTTATACAGCTTTACAACAAATTTACATTTCTAGTATCAACTATATTTTATACACTTATCCACCACTCAAACCAAAAACCCTATGACAGGATTATAACTAGGAAAACACTTCATTTTATGTCCTCTTTCATAACTCTTGTCTATTATTTAATTCAGTTTCCTCCTTATCCCCTTATGTGCCAGTGGCTACCACAAATGGCTCCAAAGGGTCCCTGCATGGGGAAAAGGTCTGGAAAGAAGGCCAGGCTAGCAGCTGGACAGGGAAGGTCCTAACAAGCAGGCTGTAAGTGGTAAAGGAAGCCATGTCTACCTGGGAATAGTCAACAAGGGAACAGATGTCACCAGAAATGTCCAGCAATGGGAAAATATGGGCTTAAATGGGGACTGGGCTCACAGCTGGCAGTCTAAGGAAATGCGGGTAGACAACATTAAAAGCCCCAGGAGAAACAAACCATCTGGCATTAGCTCAGAGAAGGTCCTCCAAGGCACAGTTCAGCCATAGAAATGCTTCAGAATACATCTGTAAAACAGTGATTCTCAACCTCTTGGGGTCACCTATCAGGTATTTACATTAATGATTCATAATGGTAGCAAAATTACAGTTATGAAGCAGCAATGAACATAATTGTATGGCAGGGGGTCACCACAACATGAGGGGCTGTATTAAGGGTGGCAGCATTAGGAAGGCAGAGAATCACTGCTATGAAGAATCCATCTATCAGCTTATTGGGCTGTAACCTGGGAATGAGAAAAAATAAACAAACAAAACCTGAAATCAAATGTCAGGACGCAACTGTGCTTCAATGATACTAAGTACAGTGCTCAGATACTTATTGCAGAAAATTCTAATTCAGACAGCAGGGTTGAACTCTTCTAGGGCACTCCAAGGATCAGAGGCCCAGGGCACTGCCTCACAACAACCAAGCATGGACACATGCCAAAAATAAGTATGCCCAATGTTGCAAGGTCTGAAGGAGTGTGGGTTCATACTAGAAGTCTGGATTGAGTTCAGCACAGAGTCTGCAGACAACCCTCTGGCCAGTGAGTCTCGGTGTTTAGGCACTCTTCCCAATCACAGCAGGAGGCTGACTCTGTTAAAACACATACCCTTGAATTCTCCCCCACTTAAATGTGAGCTCTACTTCTTAGCATGCTGCCTGACTTCTGATACACTGTTTTCTCTTTTTCTCTATGAGGGACCCCTGCATCCATCCTCTCTATCCACAATGTTCCCACTAATGAGACACCAGGGGAGTTCAGGGAAGATGTCCATCCTTCCCCTGGGTTTCCCCCTAAGTCTCCTGTGACTCCTTAAGCCTCAGGAAACCCTGTCACTCCCTGGCCAAAATTGTGAGTCTGGGTGGGAATTAAACCCTGGTCTTGCTCATAACCACTGAACCATCTCTCCATAACTTTTGCTGAAACGTTTTGATGTTGTCTACCTGTGTTTCCTTAGACTGCCAGCTGTGAGCCCAGTCCCCATTTCCCATTGCTGGACATTTCTGGCAAGATCTGTTCCCCTGTTGACAATTCCCAGGTAGACATGGCTTCCTTTACCACCTACAGCCTGCCTGTATGACCTTCCCTGTCCAGCTACTAGCCTGGCCTTCTTTCCAGACATTTTCCCCATGCAGGGATCTTTTGGAGCCATCTGTGGTACCCATCTGCATATAAGGGGGGAAACTTAATGTAAATAACAGACAAGAGTTATGAGCTGGTGATGGGTCATACACATACTGTTCATACCCTGATCTGAGCTGGTGATGGCTTGTGCACATTCTGTTCACACCCTGTTGTGAGCTATTCCCTTCCTCAACAACCTTCACTGATTCTGGGAAGACAGCACCAGGAAAATAGGGGAAGAGTCTGTGCTCATTTAGTGGGACCACGGAAGCTAAGTGGAGAAAATGAGCCAGTGACCATGATGTTTTTCTGTCTCTTTCCCTGTCCACCTCTGCCCTACGGACTTTCCTTCCTGGCCTGTGCTGGAAGTACCTTCCCTACCCATGAGATATGTTCAGCACAGCCTTCCTGCTCTTTAGATAGGGGTGATGCTAACTGCCTGCTAGCCTCTGTCTGATAAATGTGTGTGTGTGTGTGTGTGTGTGTAAGAGAGAGAGTCAGGTGGTAGTGGCACACAAATTTAATCCCAGCACTCAAGAGGCAGAGTCAAGGGGATTTTTGTGAGTTTGAGGCCAACCTGGTCTACAGAGTGAGTTCCAGGATAGCCAGAGCTACACACAGAGAAACCCTGTCTTGAAAAAAAAATCAGAGGGAGGGAGGGAGACAGGGAGAGAGAGAGAGAGAGAGAGAGAGAGAGAGAGAGAGAGAGAGAGAGAGAGAGGACCTGTTTTCTCTATGTGTGACATGTGGGCGTGTCATGTCAGGAGTCTTCATCCTTCACATACTTTGAGACAGGGCCTCTTACTGAACTCAGGTTTGCCACTTGGCTATACCAGCTGGCCAGCAAGCCCCCAGGATCCTCTTGTCTCTGTCTCTTGGCTGTAGAGTTACACAACTGTATCTCCACAGCTGGCTTCTTACATGGGGGCTGAGACATCCAAACTCGGGTCCTCACACTTGTGTGGCAAGCACCACTGAGCCGTCTCCTGAGGCCCGATGTTCTAACAGTCAAGTCCCTTAGTAGCTAAGACTGCTCTGGTCACAAGGTTAACCCCTGCTCACTATGATGACCCCCTCCTCCCTCCAGCAGCAGTGGCCCCTAGAACGCATATAAACGGAATGGGCGTGCTGGTATAGCAGCTGCTACAGACACAGTTCAGGTCCCTGGATCAGAGCTTCACAGACTGAGGCTGAGCCCCCGGGGCAGTATGGGATGAAGCTGAGCCCCCGGGGCAGTATGGCAATTCCCTCTGAATGGGTGTTTGGGACGAGCATTAGAGGACAGCAGGGTGTCAGGCTGGGCCTCTACCTCATGCCTTCAGTTCCTGTCTTTCTCACTAGCTCTAAATGCAGCTGCTACTCCAAGCTGGAGGCTCTGGGCTCCATTCTATGAGGCATGGTACAAACTGAAATGATCCTCATGGATTTGAGGCCAGAGGGAAGGGAGAAGGGGATACAAACTCTTAGGTGAAAAGTGAGCCGCCTCGGGGTGCGGCTAGTAGGGCCTGTGCCTGCCCTCCGGGGTCTCTCCCCTGTTCTGTTCCTCTGCACCCCAACACTGCAGAAGGGAAACACAGATCATTTAAGCAGAGTTCAGTACTGTATGCTTCTAAGTGAGACACAGCTCTTCTCCCTTTCCCATCCCACTCCCTGGGCCCCAGGGGCTTGGCAAATGCCTGTGAGTGAAGCCCCATTCTTTCTTGTGCTATGGTAGCCTGTTTTAGGCTTATGACTCCAGGGAGGGGTGAAGATAAAGGATGCTATATGTGTTAGAAAGAATGGAGGTCATGGCTTGTATTTTCCTAAACATCACCTATGGGATGGGTTAGACACAAATGTCAGCATGTCTGGGTCTGAGGGATGTCAGTGAGGCCCAGGATGTGGTAAGGAGCAGAGCCTGGAAGGAATATCAGGCACTCAGGGAAGAGGTTTAAAGGCACAGCTGGCAGGGTGCTTGGCAAAGAAGTAATATAATAGAAGGAACTCTAGGGGGCAAAGAGAATGCAAAGTCCTGGCTCTGGGCAGGCTCCAGAGCAAGTTCAACTGAACTGTCTGAGTGCCTAATAGCACTGTGCTAATTACCTTTTTTGTTTTTTTTTTCTCCTTTTTCCTTCCTGCTTGTTCTCAACATTTCCCACCTTTCGCCTTTTTCCACCCTCTCCCATCTTTCCTTTTTTTCTTTCTCCTCCCCTCTGCCCCCCATTCTTTGTCTTCTTCCCTCCTGCCCATCTTCTCTCTCTCTCCTCTCTCTCTCTCTCTCTCTCTCTCTCTCTCTCTCTCTCTCTCTCTCTCTCTCACACACACACACACACACACACACACACACTCACACACACTCATTCTCCACACTCTCACATTTTACCCCATCTCCACCACGACCCACCAAAGCTCTCAGGTGGATGTGAGCTGACCGTGGTCCTCCAAGACTTCAATGCAGGCCACAGCAGTGAGCTGAGCATCCAGGTGGGACAGACTGTGGAGCTGCTGGAGCGACCAAGTGAGAGGCCGGGCTGGTGCCTGGTTCGTACCACGGAGCGGAGCCCCCCACAGGAAGGCCTGGTCCCCAGCAGCACCCTGTGCATCTCACACTCTCGCAGCAGCGTGGAGATGGACTGCTTCTTCCCCTTGGTGAAAGGTAGGACGGAGAGTGGTGAGCGCAGGCCGAGCACCTTAGAACTGGCCTCGGAATCCACTTTGACTGAGCCATGTTTCTCTGCTATCTGGAAGTGGAGGGGATATGCTAAAAGCTCAAAGAGGAAGCTAAGTGTGTCTGTGTGGCTTAGAGAAAGACATCCAACCTTTCTGAGTTCATCTAGTCTTTACAAAGCAAAGGTTGAACTGCCGCCTGCTGAGCTCTCCCGCAGCTTTCCCTATGCCCCATACTGACAGGAGGGCAGAGCAGCCCCAGCAAGCAGCCACCTCGAAGTAGGACTCGGCCATCCCTCTGCCCACTCAGGGTTCGAGGTCCCCTTGTCACGTTTTTTTCCTTTGATGCTCTCAATGACTATATAGCATGTATTAGAATGACTTAAGGCTGTGGTCCAGCTAAAACAACAATGGCTGGCTAAGAACAGAGAGTCCAAGAATCCAGTAGTTGCTCAGTCCACAAGGCTGGTCTTCTGTAGACACTGGAACCCCGAAGTAGGAGGCTCTACTGCCAGTGAAGGAATGGACTTTCCAGCAAGGCAAGAGCAGGCAGGCAAAGAGCGGACCTTCCTTCTTCCGTGTCCTGATACAGGCTTCCGGCAGAAGGGGCGGCCCAGATTAGAGGGGTGTTTTCCCATCTCAAAAGATCTGGATTAAAGGTGTGTGTTCCTACCAAAGATTCAGGTTAGAAGTGGATCTTCCTACTTCAAATTAAGCACATAATCCATCACAGGTGTGCCCTCCAGTTTAGTTAATTCCAGATGTGGTCAATTTGACAACCAAGAAAGGCCACCATCCCCCTGTTATCCAGGACGTGGTCTGTTTTCTGTATACTCCGTGTTTCCCCCATGTGCCTTTTATCTACTGGTGCCAGGGAAGCCAAAGGCAGTGGCTCTCCAAAAATCGTCTTCAGCAGGACAGCTTCTCTGTGCCCTGGGGACAGGTTAGCAGATACATGCTCAGGCCCCACCCCCTGCCCAGCAGGTGACCACACCAGCTTTCTGTCCAGGCAACTGGTACACAGTGGAGTCAGAACACAGGCTTCCAGAGTCAGTGTGGCCTTGAACTCAGGCATTTTACGTTAAGGAAACTGAGCCCCCCAGACTAACAGAGAAACACGTCTTTGTCTGGAGCTGAGTTGTATAAATGGTTAGATATTAGCATAGGTCAGATATTAATTGTATTAATTGTCAGATATTAGTATAGGGACACATCAATGCATGAGGTCCAGGGTGGGCTGCCTGGTACCTAGTATCTTTAAATGCTTGGAAACATCCAAGTTTGGGAATTCCATCTGAGCATGCTGTCAAACATGACTTGCTGCTTCAAAACACTAGATGGCAGTAGTGAACTGCCCATGTGTGGACTTCACCCACCCTCGGGACATTTCCATCCATACTGCAAACTAAAACCTAGATTCCTCTTTACTCACACTGCATCCTTCACCCTTGGTTTAGTTCCCAAGCCCCCTTACCCCCTCAGGACCTTGGAGGGCCAGCCAGGAAGCTGTGTGGAATATGTAATTGCAGCTTCCCAGGACCCATACCCCTCTGAAATTCTTGGTATAAAGAGACTAAAATCAGGAACTTAGTGAATAGGTCTCTGTTTTGAGTTAAGTGGAGAAAAGTGGCTGATAGATTGTTGTAAGGGTAAAATGAAGGAATAGGTAAAACACACACACACACACACACACACACGCACGCACGCACGCACATGCACGCAAATACCAACTCCTGGCATTTAGCACACCTTTGTTGTCGTAAACTGTTGTCTTGTTTCATTCATCACGGATTGCCTGGAATAGTGCCGACAAACTCCCACAAACCTAGTCAGAGACCATAAAGTGCAGACGGAATAAGAGAGAAAGGATGGAGCAAGCTGGCTGTTCGTAAATCCCAGTTATGGGCTGTTTCCACTGAGGAAGGCCTCAGCTTCAGTACTGAGACTCCGGGGGGCCTAGACCTCCCCTTTCTAGTCTATGGCTGGATGATCCGTGCATACTCTCATAGCTGCTGCATGTGCAGATGGTTAGGATCAGAGGGTAATGAGAGCCTTCTGATTAGAGAGAGATATAGCTAACAATGGGAGCAGAAGACCAGGATGGAAAAGAGAGAGAGAAGAAACAAGGGAGGCAAGCAGTTGCAGAACATTCCTGCTAACTGTATCAATTCAGAAGGGCTTCCAAAAGTGACCACCAGGACACATTCTCATATCACTGGCTTTTCATTTGCAGATTGAACTGTTCTTTCCGAGCATAGGCTGACTGGTTGGGCCTACAAAGCAGCAATCTGTGAAGCTGCTCTCATTCCCAGCTGAGTTATAAAACTGGGGGTGGGGGTGGGGAGTGTGTGTGGGGTGTCCAGCCAAGCCTGACAGCTTGCACCTGTATTCCTAGCTCCTAGGAGGTTGAGGTAGGAAGGTTCCAACAAATTAAGAATTGCCTGGGCAACAAAGTGAGATGGGGAGGGGTGAGGTGAATATGACATGATCATGGGCATACCCTACTCCCAGCAGTTAGGGTTTAAGTCATTCTAGAGCAGTCCTTGTGCCTTGAATAACACCATGTTTAGAAGCAGCAGAGACACAGTGCACTGCTGCTGTTCACACCACAGCTGGCCACCTACTGGCAACCTGGCCTATTCTTCTGCCATCTGTGGCACTCCTTATTAGAAGTTACCCAGAATGCCTTCTTCTGGCATTGTGGCATAGGAGAGGGACAGCCTCATCTGGGAACATGGAGATCAGAATTGGTTTCCACTTCAGTTCCCAGGAGGAAGGATCTAGCCCTGCTAACCCTTTTGGGTTGGTGCAGTCTGAACTATCTGTGATGTGCTACCTGCTTTATAGAGAACTGGGCCAGAAACAGGGGCATGGGGGCTGTATAGCATCAAGGCAGGAATTCAGGGAGCCACTAGAACAGGTCTTCACCCAGTGTGCACACTAATGTAAGGTGCAAGCCTTCCAAAGTGACAGTACCCAGAACCCACCCCAAACAGCTGGAGTCAGAATCCTGTGTGGGGTGTGAGGAGTGGATTTAAGGTATAGTCTGGGTTGAGAACCACTGCACTAGCCCAGCCTTCCATCTTCCAAAGAGATTCTGGCTCACAGGAAGGTACAGTGCCTCTCCCAAAGCCACAAAATGGGGCAGACCAAGCCCAACCACCACCACCACCACCCTGTGCATACTTAGCCAGCAGGCTTCTTGATGGCTCTAGGGTTTTTCTGCCCCTCCTTTCCTGGGTTGCTTCTGGGCAAGATGGGCTGTTCTAATGCATGCATGATGGGACTCAAAATAGGGTTGTTGAGAAATATCCACACTATGTAACAGATTTGGGACAGGCCCACACTTCACATTCCCTTCCTCACCCATTTCTCAGGACTCTCTCTGGAGCTGGACCTTCTGAGATCTGATCTTCTCACTCAGCTCCCCTTTGGCTATCTCAGCAGCAGGTAGCCGTGGGCACCACCCCACAATGGACAAAGACTTCATAGTCATTTCCAACTCCTGAAATCCGGGGGTATTTTGTTTGGTTCTCTAATAACACGCCCTACCCTAGGCCAAGATCCAGGCATGTGCCCCCTCAGTATCTAAAGTGTCCTGATGATTCTGATGCACTGTGGGTTAGGAGTTTAGCATCCCCAGATGTGAGGCTGGGGACACTGAAAAATGTGGTCGAAGGCAATTGTGCATTACATCAGGGTATAGCAAGACACAGAGCCCAGCAAGGAAGGACAAAAGAGGTGGACTGACATAGAAGCAAAAGGCTAGGATAGATGCTTCACTAGAGAAGATGCTCAGGTGCCAGCGAACTTGGGAAAAATTGGGTATCTCTGCTCACCAGGGAAATGCAAACCAATGCCTCAACTCCATATCACTCCAGACCCGCAAGAATGGCTCTTAATTAATGTAGACACACCTCAGAAAGAATGTACAGAAGTTGGAACACTGCTAGATGGCTGGTTGAGATGTAAAAAGTCTCCACAGCTATGGAAAACACTGTAGGGAATCTCTATGTATGTATGTATGTATGTATGTATGTATGTATGCATGCATGCATGTATGTATATCATATGAACTTGTAGTCCCACTTCTGGGAGTTATCTCAACATGAATTGAGAGCAAGGATACAAACATGTCTACACACCCATGTTCATAACATTGTTCATGACAGCCATGGGTGTCCATAGACAAATGAATGCACCAAGTATGACACACATTCACTGCAGTATCATTCAGCCTTTAAAAGGAAGGAAAATCTGACACCAGATTACATCATGGACAGTCCTTGGGGACATTATGCAAAGTGAAATAACCCAGTCACCGAAACAAATACTCTATTATTTCACTTATATGGAATACTTTGAATAGTCAGCTTTACATAGGCAAAAGGCAGAATGGTCATTTCCAAGGACCAGGGAAGGGAGGGAATTAGTCAATTAAATTGCTCAGTAGGTGCAGTTTCAGTTTCACAAGTTGGGAGACTTCTGGAGATGTCTTGGTTGTACAATTTACTGAACACACTCTATTCTCTTGGGTTGAACACCTTCTAAAGTGAATGTGTCTAATGCCAGAGCAGTACATGCTTAAAATAGTGAAGACTGTTTAAAGTTAGCCCTGGATTCTTGTGCCCAGGCTCCAAAAACCAATCTAGGTTTCTATTTACCTTGATATCTGGGATATGCCTGTGTGCCTTCTTCTAGCTGGTCCTGGTGTTTAGAAGAAGTGTAGAGAGATGCCTCTGGGTGAAACCATCCCCTGGGTGTCTAAAGAGCCTGGAGCAAAGGGTAGTGGCCCTGGTAGCCCTGGCTGGACACAGGCAGTTCTAGCTCTTCGACTTATCTGTCGGTTTCCACTGCCATCTCCATCTGGCCTCAGGACACTTCCTCAGGCTGTGGGTAAATACCACCAGTGGCTTGAGGACACTGAGCAGGGCTGTGATAGTTGACATCAGTGTGTAAATCTGTGACTACTTAACAACAACAACAACAACAAATACCTTCATTTATTGAGTCCTGCTCTGGACTGGTTTTAAAGATAATGCTTTAGCGACAGTAAATTGTACTTTGCTCATTTTTTAGACAAGGAAACAGTCTTGGAGAGAACAGGTGTCTTGCCCATAGGTTGCAAAGCTTTCAGATTTTGCTCTCAGATTTGTTCACAGTCTGGTCTCCCATTCTGCTCAGCATCCTCCCAGGGCTAAAGGCATCAGAATGTTTTCTTTAGTTTGTCTCTAACCTGAGGCTCCCTGAGCTGGCCAGGATTTGTAGAACCCTGACTCTGTTACAAAGACCACACCAGCCAGACACGGTGGCTCAGGCCTGTAGTCCCAGCCCTCCAGAGGCAAAGACAGGAAGATCACATAAATGTGAGGCTAGCCTGGCTAGAGAGTGAGCCCCTGTCTCAAAACAAAACAAAACAGCATAGCTTTTCAATTCTCCCTCTCACCTCTGGCATCAAATTCTTCCTTCCCTGGGAAGAAAAGAGCAACCTGAGGCAGACTTTGTCCTGTGTGTACGATGAAGCAACTTTCTAGTCGTCATGTGGGAAGCCAGGGCAGCAGAACTTGAGGCCATTGTTTACATGGCATCACATCCCAGAAGTGGAGAACCGTTACTGGTGCTCAGCTAGCTCTCTGACCCCAGCACATGAAACAGTGCTGTTCACAGTTAGGCCGGGCCTCTCACTTCCATTAGTCTAGTGTAGAGATGGTCTTTCACAGATGGGACCTGATGCTTGATTTCTTAGTGACTCCAGAGCCTGTCCAGTTGACATCAGTATTAACTATCATGGTCTACTATGAAGTCTTGGGGCAGAGCAGTCCTGGGCAGTACTTTGGACAATAGGCAGTGTTTATCTGCCTATGACAGGGACCGCCCTAGCCTTGAAACTGCTGCAGCCTGTCCAACAGACAGCACATTCCACTACTAAAATCCCAGGCGCCAAACACCTAAAAGTTCAGGGTCTCTTTCTTGTCCTGTTGCTATCCAATTCAGAGAATTAATGTTCCTCAGCCCACCAGAAGAATCCTCTAAACATTTGAACACACACACTTTTTAGAGCAGTAATCTTGCCAGGTGGTGGTGCATGCCTGTAACCCCAACACTCAAGAGGAAGAGGCAAGCAGATCTCTGATTTCAAGGCCAGCCTGGTCTATACAATGAGTTCCAGAACAAACAGGACTACACAAAGAAACTGTCTGAAAAACAAACAAACAAACAGAGATGTGTGACTTGAATTCTAAGAGAGGCTACTGGTTATTTTTCAGAATAAAAAGTTAGAATCGAAACTTCTCCCTTTTTAAATAATAGAATAAAATCTATAAGTGGCCCTTGATTATGTCTAATTTCATTTGGGGAAAAATGGATTCCTTGAGCTTCTGGAATCTTCGAATTACAGATGATGGGATTGCCCCTCTTCTAATACAGATAACCCCTCTGCAGTGTCCTGGACAGGAGGTGAGCCAAGCATGGCAGGAAACCCCCAGAGACCATGGCAAATGATCCCAGAAATCTGTTGGACTTGAGTGCAGTTCCAACCCTAGGAAATTCTTCATACTTAGCACTCAAACCTAGATATTGTTTCCTGCCCAGCCCTGCTCAGCTTTCCCTTCCCATCCCCCATCCACCCAGTCTCACTCTCTGTCTGCCATCTACTTCTAATCTTTTTCTGGAATGAAGTACTGTGCATTGCATATAAAACTTGGACGTCAGGGACCTTCAGAGATGGCTCAGCAGTTAAGAGTGGTCGTTGCTCTTGCAGAGGACACATGTTTGGCTCTTCACACCCATATAGTGACTCACAATCACTGGTAACTTCAGTCCCATGGGATCTGACACTTTCTGAACTCAGACACCAGGCACACACATGGTGTGCATACTTACATTCAGGTAAAACACCCATACTACACATAAAATATTTTCTAAATGTCAAAAACTGTCTCTGAAAGCATGAGAACATAGCAGTTTCTCGCTGAATACTTACTTTATCAGACACTTCAAATAAAACATGCTAAAGCCTGCACTCCTAAGTTCTTTAAAGTGGGTCTTTGTGTTTGTGGTTTGGTGGTCCTGTTTGATACCCTTGAGATGGACTCAGCCACCCAGGCTTAACCTGGATGTGGGCTGGAATCTCACTCACAAACCTCTGACCTGGTGTTCTCTGGACAAAGGGCTTCGAGGCAAGGACCTTCCACTCTGAATATCTACTCCCTTTTATTACCCTTCATCAGTCTTCCTGAATTGCCTCTGGGAATTCTAAAAAAAAAAAAAAAGTCTGTTTTCTTTCTCCAGACTAGATAAGCACCTGTGGTGATCTGGTCATTAGCCTAAATTACTTACATTAAGTCCACCAAACATAGAACAGATATCTTCACTTTGAGGCACAATTTATCAGATGGAACCACACAAACTTTCCACTTGTATAGTAAAAAATGATTGGCAATCAGCATGTTTTGTATGTTTCTGGTTTTGTTTTTGTCTTTTAGCCTAGGCTAACATCAAATTTACCCTCTTGTAGACGCTGGTCTTCGAGGAATCAATGGACTCCAAAAGGACAGGATGTAGAATGAGCAGGTCTTTATTTAGGTAGAAAGTCACTTATCTTTTCTTTTTGCATCCATGAAGCGGTTGAAAATGGCTCCCAGAGTTCCTGGATGACTTGAGGAACCCAATATGAAGTAATAGCGCCCGTTCAGCTGTGGTCTCACTGCTGAGTGTGCAGGCTCTCCCTTTAGAATACAACAGTGACCAGAGGCTTTCCCAGGCTGTGTAGTGGGCAATGAGGAGAGATGGTAAGAGGAAGATGGATAGCTGAGAGTCTGGGTAAACAATACAAGCTGGGTCCTTCTCAGCCACTGACTGGCTGGTGACCTTGAGATACTTCAAGTGTAATTCATGAATTATCAGCATCCATGTCTCATGCAGCAGAGTTCCCAGCCTTCAGGCCACACACTAGAAGCACACTGTTAAGACACATTTTCCTGCTACCTTGGTGCCTTCTCTAGCCTCTATTAGGCCAGTCTAAGGTGTTTCCAGCTTGCACCCTCTTCAGGGCTGTCTGAGGAGCCAGGATTCTGTTTTGGGTTTCACCTTAAGGATTTTTGGTATTATGTCAATTGTTGCTCTCCCTCCCTGCCTCTGTTTCTGGCCTATGAGCAGTCCTTTCCCTCATCCAACAGCATGCAGAAAGGGGCTTGACTTGACATGGTCTCTGCAAAAGAGTCTAAGCCCTTTGTGTTCTAAATAAAATCACAGAGGTGGTAGCCACCATGAGATGAATGACCCAGACCACACAGCTAAGTAGATCAGGGTATCCCTCCTAACTACCCTTGTTTTGTGGGCTTCAGAATGTTCTGCCCCCATCAGGAGGCACAGGGCTGCCCAAGGAAAGCACTTGTCTCCTTGGCAGCCCCCCATGGAGATCCAGAGGTTTCCCTCATCCTGTCTACTTTCTGCATAATGTCAATTCCCTCAGTACCTGCTGTCCCTAGTGTAAATACATCTGCATGGCCTGATACTATCCCTCACTATCCAGGGGGGAATAGCAGGAAGGTGGGGATATGACGTGTGTGGCCTCCTGAGGCATCTGCTGAGCTCAACGTGGCAGTGAGCACCAGGGATTTGGTCCCAGAGAAGAAAGGATACCACACGACGTGCCCCTCAGAGAGGAGACTGCACAATTGCCCCTTGCTCAGATCTATAAGGGATTGTACCCTAAAGGAACAGAGAAGCCCGGACTGTGACTTAGAAAGAGGAAAATGAAAATGTGTGCAGTGACCTGGGCAGCTGGGATGGGCCTGTCCTTGCTGCTCAGGGGAGGCAGGAGCATCTCAGAACAAGTTCCAGGACAGCTAGGGCTGTTACACAAAGAAACCCTGGCTCAAAACACCAAAAAAAAAAAAAAAAAAAAAAAAGAAAAGAAAAGAAAAAGAACAAAAAGAAAGAGAGAGAGGGGGGGAAGGAGGGAGGGAGGAAGGAAGGAAGGGAAAGTAGGTAGGAGGGCTCAGAAGTTGTTTCTACCATTCTAGCTTCTGTAGCCATCAGCATTCCTTGACTTGTGTTCCCTTCCTACATCTCCAAAGCCCAATGTCATATGCCTCTGAGTCTCTCCATGAACCACACAGGTCTTCTGCCTTTAAGGACACCTGCAGCTACACTGTGACTACCCAGAGGACCGAGAACAACCTCCCTATGCCAACATCCTTAACTGAGTCACGTCTGCCAAGCCCTCCCTTGTGAGGTGGCATAGGAATGGGTACTGGGTATTAGGGTGCCACTTGGCAGAGTTGTTATTCTGCCTATCTCATCCTACCCCTCCCTGACCAGTCTGACCGAGTTTCTCAGTAGAAGCCAATCATACTCAACCTCAGGGGACTAGCCGTTTGCTCTTCCGTCTGGAACACCCAGCTTCTCCAGATTCCCATATACCGGGTGACTGTGCCTTCATATCTGCAGGTGCTTGACTTGATTTCCCATCCTCCCCATCTTACTGTGCACCTTGTTCCCTGCCTTGGTTTCCTCCTTTTTCTTCATCCATACCAGTCACATCAATCAGTGCTGATCATCTTTTCCTCCTTTGGCCCTTCCTGTGAACTCCTCCTACAGGTGCAGTGATTTTGTCTATTTTAATCATTGCTTGATCCCTAACATCTATCACAGTGACTGGCTCAGTAAATATTTACAGGAAGAAAGGGGAAACCATGCACTGAGGACCCCTGTGGAGTGACTGTGGAAAGGGCCAGTGTGGTGGTTTGAAAGACAATGCCCCCCCAAGGATGCAACACTATTGGGAGGTGTGGCCTTTTTGGAGTAGGTATGGTCTTTTTGGAGGAAGTGTATCACTGGTGGGGGGGCAGGCTTTGAGGTCTCTTTTGCTCAAGCTTTGCTCTATGTGACACTCAGACTACTTCCAGTTGCCTGCAAGATTTAGCACTCTGCTACTTCTCCAGCACCATGTCTGTCAGCACACCATGTCCCACTGTGATCATAATGGACTAAACCTCTGAACTGTAAGGGAACCACGCAAATTAAATGTTTTCCTTTATAAGAGTTGCCATGGTCTCTTCACAGCAATAGAAACCCTAACTAAAACAGCCAGGCTCAGCTTGTGGAGAGGGAGCTAGCTCAAGCCTTAGCAGGAAGACCTGAGAGTGGGGGTAGGAAATGGTGTCTCATGCACCCCTCATTTATTTAGAATGAAAAATGAGGTGAGGTTCTCGAATTCAACTATGAGTGGAAACCTTGAGTAAAATGACTTGAGTTGTAACCCTACAAAACTGACTTTCTACCTGACACATCAGTGCATCCCTGTTGGTCTCCAGGGAGCCATGGGTTGCTTCTTCTGCCCATGGGAGTGGAGGTGGCTCTGACAGTTGGAATTAAATGCTCACCCATGGAGTGGACACTTAGCAAGTATATACCTACCTAAATTGGAATGCAGTCAAAGCAATAGACTTGCACTTCTCTCTACTCTCCTCTGGGAACACTTTGACCTACTTACAAATGAGCATTTTTGGAAATGCATAGAACCTGGAGTGGTTGTTTTTAGCAACACTAGCTGCAGCCACCTTTCACTTTGATAAATAGCTCCCTTCTCTGAGCTCAGCTCAGAGGCTGCTCAGCATGGATCTCCAGGAATCTGTCCTCGCTGCCAACAGCTCTCACCTGTGCCCACACACAGGAGTATGAACACTGGCCATTCTGAGGAGGCACCAAGTCCTCCATGCTACCCAACATCCTTCACCAGTTTGCCTGGGTCACCTACTACCTTGGGCCTGGCCCAAACCAGAGGGGGAACTGAGGCCTTACTGAAGAAAAAAGATGGTGTGGAACAGAATGAAGGGATGAGTGAGAAACCAGAAAGAATCGAGAAGATGCAGGGTGGGAAGGAGCAGGGAAACACATTTTCAAGGCAGTTGCTGGAGTCCTGTAGGATGAGCTCACTATAATTGCATCCTTGGAGTCTTACAGCCAGCTCTAGATAGATGGTGCTACCCACAAAATTAGCAATGGCTAAATTAAAGACGACTAGAAGGAATTCCTGTGTACAATCCTGGCAGCCATGATGCTTCCATGGTTATTACCATTAAAATAAACTATCATCTGGGACTAGCCACACACATAGACATTGCAGTTTTGAGAAAGACATACTTGAATCTCTGAAAATTAAATTCAGAAGGACATGCACATCAAACCTCCTTCCTTTCTCAAGCCTGCAGTGCTTCTGCTCAGCCGTGACTGTGGTCTCCATTCCTCCTTCCACGATAAGAAGAAACCTGTGTCTCATGTCCAGGCATGGCTCTAGCTCCAGTTTCTTAATCCATCATGGAAAATTGGACTCACTGCTTCTAGAACCCACCCAGCTCTTCTTTGTCTTTGGTCAAGGAACATGTCTGATTAAAGTCATGCTTCCTAGATAGAGTCCCATTTATACCCTGCTCTCCACCTGTCACAGAGACCAGCTTAAACCTTGGTAGGAGAGCCTAAGGACTAAGAACAAGAGAGCATGTCCCAGAGACAGGAGTTCTGGCTGAGAACAACAGGAACTGTTCAAAGGCCAGATTACTTGTGGAATAAATGATCAATGCCTGGCAAGAACTGTATGATGTTAAGCCATAGCCACAAAGAGAAGCCAGAGCTGGGTTACTTGGAGAAGTTATGAACCATCCTGGTGCCAGCAGGCAAGCAGATCAGAGGTCAGAAATCAACACAGGGAAGATGGTAATTAAGGAACACATACTTAGCAATCATAGAGCATAACAGGAATGAATGCCAGGCATGGTGGCACACATTGGCATTGCAGCTACTTGTGAGGCTGAAATGAAATTATCATGTAAGTTCAAAGGGTCAAGATCAGTCTAGGCAACACAGTGAGACTCCCTCCTCCAAATAATAATAACAACAGCAACAACATGAACAGAAGAACCAGTTGTTGGCATTGGAGAAAGCAAAGGTGCCTGTGGTTAGCTGCTTCCTAAACTACACACACAACTGGATGTTCCAGAGAGTGGATTTCTAGAGCCTATGCCTCTCTGCCCTGGCTTCACATAGGAATACTTTGCTGAACTTCTGGAATCTATGGTGGCTGCTGTGGGGATGGGACAGGTGGGGCCAGTCCTCTACACTCACTAGGAGCCATGTTCTCAGCCTCTCTGAGCTTGGGAATTCAGTGGCAAGCTGGAGAACAGGTGATCTCAATGTACTTGCCACATAATGAAGATGCTCAAAGAATTATTGTGGCCTGAGCTAGGGTAAAAGTTGCTATCCCTTGTATCTCTGACCTGGGCTGTCACTAAGGAATATGGAGAAATACTTGTGATCTAGAAAACCACTGCTCCATGAATCTGAAAACAGTGCTCCTATAGCAAGAAATGGGACATCTGGGTATTGATTGAAAAGACAAGTAGGTGCTTGTGGTCACAAGTGGATGTTGTGACTCAAGGCAGTAGCTAACCTGAAAGAAGTTAACAGTGCCCTATGCCAGACCTGGCATTGAGGCCTCTGGTCCAGGACATTTGCAGGCCAACATCTAAGTCCTTTGAGGTTTCCTGATGGGTGCAGTGAGGTTGAAACACAAAATGGACTGGTCGGTAGATGGGCAGGTAGCCTAGTTTAGATTGCGGTTATCACTGAAAACAATGCCAAAAATAAGTGGGAGATTTGGCCACCTGTGGAAATTCAAAACAATCTAAAGATACTGCTATAGTTCAGGGGTTTGTAGCCTGAACTTTGGAAGTAGGCAGGTAGCTTTTTCAAAAAAACTGTCTGAAATAAGAGTCAGTTAGTCTGTCAATCTGTCTGTTTACCTATTTACCTATCATCTATCTACCTACCTACCTATCATTTACTATCTACCTATTCACCTATCTATCCATCTATCTACTTATTTATCATCTACTTACCTATCTACCTATTATGTTTCTAGCATTTATCTACCTCTTTTCCCTGCCCTTCTCTGTTTTCTCCTGCCTCTGTTGGCTTCATTCCAGTGTAGCTTCTTCCCTGGTTGCAGCAAGACGACCCTCATATGCTTTAAGCTGACATTGTACCAGCTTTAAAATCTTCTGTAAAGAGATTGCTGCTTTCTCACTGGCTCTTAGTAAGCTTTCAAGGTTTATGCTTATTACATGAAATTGGATCAGATGCTAAGTCTCATCCAAACCCTGTGACTAACATGCAAACCCAGGTCTTGCTTGGTTCATCTTTGGAATGGAGGATGGACAAGAGGAAGATATTAGCCACTTCCAAAAACAAGCTCTGTACCAAGCTCTGTTCTAGACACTGGGTATAGAGTAAACAAAACCAATTCCTGACCCTGACCTTGTGAAGGAAGCCTGCGTCCAAAAAATAAAACAAGAAAAAAAAAAAAAAAGATAAAGGTGTTAGAACAAAGTGTGGCTGGCAAGTAGGTGAGGGAAATAATCACAACATGAGGGTTCTCACTGTAATTTCTGTACCAAATCAGTGTCACCTGGGAACTTGCAAACTTGCAACAATGAAAATTCTGAGGTCTACTCCACACCCACTAAATCAGAAACTAGATTAGAGCAGGAATTTATGCTTTAGCAGGCTGCCTGGATTATTCTGATACACATCACAGCATGCCAGTGGCTCTCTGGCTACACTGCACATACAACCCCCAGGGAACATTTAAATCTGTGATGCCCAGATGCACTCAAGTCAGTGAATCTGGACAGGGAGAGACTTGGCCATTAATGGTCCTCAATCTTCACTCCTGGGATCCTCCTGGGGAGCCGGCAGTAATACCTACTATTTCTAAAGCTCTCTGGTGGTTCCTGTTGGCAGCTGTGCTGAAAACCACCATCCATCATCCATCTCTTTTAAGTTATCTTGAAAATGTAACACATCTAGATGCAGGATAGACTGTCTTATTATTGGTTGTCAGTGTCTAGGCCAGGTGTGTTCAGATTCTCAAGGTACTATTCAAGGTATTGAAACAAAGGCTCATACAGATTTGCAAAGTACCAAGGGGACTTCATGCAAAAGCAAAGTAATAGTACAGACCAAAAAGAACTATGCTGTCAGGGATGATGGCAGGGTACATGAGTGAGGACAGAGGGCACTCAAAGACCCCAGGCTGTTGCCTGAGACTTCTTTTGATAGGGTCTAAAGGAAGGGGCATATTTTCCATGGCTCTCTATTTTGACCAGCAGACATGAATCATATAAGCTCTTTTCTATTGCTCATATCCCTCCCCACCATGCATTTGAATTTAATTCTATGTATGTCCAATTATGCATAGGCATGAGATAGTAAATAAGGGGGTCTTCCTAAAGGTTCATTTTTAAAGAAGACACAGTTAGCCTTACTGTGCATACACCCAAAACTAGTCTCAGCTGGATCAGTGCTCCTACCCATGTATTTGGACATAACCCAACTTGAGTAAAACTAAATGTGATCTGTCTAATTCTGATACTTGTTAATGGGAGGAGGAATTTATTATATTATTTGGAGTCAGGTATGTGGTTAGCTCAATAAAGGCGGGGTCCCAAGTTGCTATGTGTGTTGTTTGAGAGGTGTGTGTGTGTGTGTGTGTGTGTGTGTGTGTGTGTGTGTGTGTGTGTGTAGTACATGCAGGTAAGGGTCCTAATGTGTCAAGTGCATTATTAGGAAAGAGTTGTGTACATGGTCCAAACTAAACGGGGTACTAGGTACTAAACTCTTCATTGAAGCTAGTGCCTCAACTTGGGTCCTTATTTTCTTAAATCTCTAAAATAGTTTGGGTATCTGTATTAGTTAGGGTTTCTATTGCTCCAAAGTGACACCGTGACTATGGCAAGTCTTGTAAAGGAAAACATTTAATTGAGTGACTTACAGTTCAGAGGTTTAGTCCATTATTATCATAGTGGGACCTGGTGGTATGTAGGTAGACATGGTGCTGGAGAAAGTGCTAAGGGTTCTATATTGTGATCTGCAGACAACAGGAAGTAAACTGAGTCTACACTGATTGTGCCTTGAGCATAGGAGGCATCCAAGCCCACCCCACAGTGATACATTTCCTCCAACAAGGCCACACCTACTCCAACAAAGCCACACCTCCTAATCGTGCCACTCCTTATGAGATTATGGGGATCAATTATATTCAGACTACCACAGTATCTAAGCAAGTTGTGCATCTCTAGCCCCTCACCAGCAAACTTTTGAAGCATCTTTTCATTCCTATCAGGATGTTACATATCAAAATATCATTGGGTACCACATAGATAGATATAATTTATGCATCAATATTAAAAAGTAATTTCAAACTGGGCAGTGGTGGCACAGGCCTCTAATCCCAGTGCTCAGGAGACAGAGGCAGGTGGATCTCTGTGAGCTTCTTGGGAAAAGCCTGGTCTACAAAGTGAGTTTTAGAACAGCTGGGCTGTTACACAGAGAACACCTGTCTCAAAAAACAAAAACAAAGCAAAACAAGAAAAGTAAATTAAAAGAATGTTCTAAAGCCTTGAAAGAGGTGGATTGGTTATTTAGACAGAATATTGCTCTTATCACCTGCATTAGTTACTTTTCTAGTAGCTCTAACAAAACACTAGACAAAAGCAACTTAGTGAAGGAAAGGTTTATTTAGGCTCACAGGCCATCATGGCAGCAGGAGCAAGAGGCAGTTGGTTACATTGCCTTCTCAGGCAAAAAGGGAGGGATTATTATTAAATATCAGGAGTAAATTAAAAAGAAGTAGAGGGAGATGAATGCTCCCCAGTCAACTGTCTCCTTTTTATTCACTCCAGGGTCCTGGTATCTGGAGTAGTGCTTGGCATATGCAATTGTGTAATAGTGCTTGGTATATGTAATAGTGCTTGGTATATACAATAGTGCTTGGAACATACAGTGGTTTTTGGTATATACAATAGTGCTTGGTATATGCAATAGTTATTGGTATACTGCAGTAAATAGTACTTGGTATGTTGCAATAGTGCTTGGTCTATGCAATAGTGCTTGGTCAATGCAATAATGCTGCCTGTATTTAGGGTGGGTCTTCCCACTTCCTCTAAGCCAAAATAAAAACTTCACAGACATGCCTACATTTGTTTACTAGATGATTCTAGATTCTATCATGTTGAAAGGGGACTCCTGGGCATAGACTGTGAGAGTGGAACTGCCCTTTCCCTGTTTCCCTGTGTCAGAAGGAACAGCAGACGCACCCTTCCCCCGACAGGCGGATGACCTTGTCAGTCTGGGAAATGTCAAGAGAGGTGGCAAGGGTTCCATGGAGCAAAAATTTTCAGAGTTTTTCTTTAGCGCTAAACCATTAAAGTATCATCATTAATCTTATTTCTCAGATTTACCTTAAAGCCCATTTACTGGATAAATGGGCTTATGGATGGAGGAAACTTCTTGGTGTATGTAACTGCTTCTTGAACATTAGCTAGCTCCATTTCACAGCCCATTTCTTTCCTAATGAATGGACTGTTTTATGAGTGTTTAATCCATCCTCAATCCATTTCTCCTAAAACTGGGCACAAACTAGTGGGAGAGATGCCCTGTGAGAGATTTACTCAGTGATTGGTGGGAATGTCCCATTGATGCTGTCAGCCTCAAGGGTGCCTTGAACCATGAAAGGGGCATAAAGAAGAAAAACACAGGGATGAAGGAGAAAGAATGACAAATCCATGCATGGTAGTTGATTGTAGATAGTGGATAGAAGCCTTCTGCAGTAGGTGGCTGAAGTGCTTGGATTTTTTTTTTTTCCCCTGCAAGCATTGCTGTGACTATTAAACATCAGCTCTCTGTGTGTGTCTTTTTACGTTCTAAACTATGTAGCCCAGGCTCTTCTGTAACTCTTGATCCCCCAGCCTAATATGCCACCACACTCATCTGTTTTTGATGTGTTTTGTTTTCATTTTAAGGAGTTAACTAAAGATCAAAACAAGTGAATTGTCTGGTCTAAGGTCAGAACTAGTCAGTAGCAAAAGTGAGCTTTGAACTACAGTTTTTATTATGCCAAACCCAGAAAGCTTTTGCACATCGTTTTGATTGGGAAGCTGATAAGGAAGTGAGGAATCCCCGCCGTTATTAGTTGTAAGCAGTGAAAGAAAGGAAAGAAAGGCCGAGGAAGTTTTAATAGAGAGAAGATGAGAGGAACCAGATAGGGAGAAAGTATTGTTTTGAGTTTTCTAATCTGCCCCTCTCCCACCTCCTTGACTTCAAGCTCTATATTATAAACTAAAACTGATTATGGTAGCCTTTAGAAGTCTCACGTTAAGTATTTGTTTTGCGGCAGGGGCGCTAGGTGACCGAGCTCTCAGTACTTGCCGGATGCCCATGGTCACACACGCGTGTTTGCGTGTTTCGTAAGACTCAGGGACGCTGCTGGTCGCGTTCCCAACAAACAGCTGGACCTTGGAACTCCGCCCCCCTTAGTCCCTCCCTTGCTGCCATGCCCCTCCCTCCTGCCTAAGGTGGCTCAACTCCCTGTAAGTCCCAGCACCACTGGGGTGCGGGAGGGCAGCGTCGGGCAGGAACGGGACCTGGCTGGAAGGTGGCGCAGAAGTTTCCTCCCGCCACGCTCGCATCCCGGCCGGCGCCCGTGCCATGCCGGAGCGCAGAGGGTGCGCTGCAGCATGAAGGGCGGCGATCAGGCTTACACCCGAGGTCCCTCTTTGGGCTGGTTCTTTGCTAAATGCTGCTGTTGCTTCACTTGTAGAGGTGAGTGACATTTTAACCAGGCTGGTGGGACTGAGGACCGAACGCAATGGAGGATCTGGGGAGAGGGTATCCTGTGAACCGCCTTGGGTTCAGTTTCCCAGGCAGCAGAATGCGCTCACTCTGGGGGATGCCGTGTTGCAGTTTGGGGACGCGGTTATACTTCCCAGAGACTTTGAATGCGGGGGACGTGGATATGGAGTGAAAAAGGGAACTTGGAAGAGGCTCAATTCAGTGCTCATTTACATATGCTTCGAGGTGAACTGACTCCTGGCTGGAGGAATGTGCTTGACACTTTTTTCCCCAAGTGACAATTTTCTTATGGGATGGGAGATCACTTTTCTCCGCTTGGACATTCACAGAACAACGTGGATTTACAGCTTTGGGCCAGACGCTGGCTCGTTAATTAACCAAGAACTCTTTTTTGGACCCAATTAGGACTGTATTTAATTATTCTGCTAATTTTAATGTGATTGAAGAGACTGGCAGGAAGCAACCAGTTTCCCCAAAGCAAACTTGCAAAATAGGGTGAGAAGGATCTCAGAGGGAGCGTTATGGGTTGTGTAGCTTCTCCTGAAAATAAATAAAATAAATAAATAAATAAATAACAACAGGGAGGGGGGTAGTGAGACCCTAAGTTGTTCATATCACTTTACCACTTCAGCCGGGAGAGCAGGAAGAAAGATTGTGTGACTCTAGACAAAAGACCATACCTCTTATTTGGTCTTTGTCCTAATTTTTTTTTTTTTTAACCAAATGGGCTTCAGCCTCCTCCCCTATTTACAGAGCCTCAGCCTAAAACCCATAACCTAAGCAGTACCCATACCACCCTCCCAAGGAGTTACCCCAGTGACCCTTCCTCATAAGCATGACAAAGTCCCCGTCCTAAACAGATGTGTGGCTACCGAGACCTGTGAAATCTCAAGGACTTTCTCCCAATTCAACAAGGCTCATAATCCCAGCAGCAAATTCTCTCCATGTCTTCATTAATTTGAACAGTCTGAAACGAAGCTGTATCTTGCTTAGAAAGCGGGCTTTCAGGGGGAGGAGGGGTCTGAATGGGCAGGGACTGTTCCGAGACTGGGAACTGAAGGGAGGGAAGAGAGGAAGCCGGAAGTAGCCCTTAGGATCCCAGTGGATAGATTTGTTCTGAAGGCTGCCTTGGGACGAAGGGTTTCTAGGCAAGATTTCTTGGGAGTCCGTTTCCTGTGAAAGAGGAATGTGGGGTTTGTGGCGGTGGTTACATCCCCTGTAGCTGGCCTCCTTGGATCCACGTGGAGCAGTACAGTTTTGTGAATTGCCTCGGCTTTTCTTTGCTGAGAAGAGACATTGTGGGACCTGGCGCCAGCCTGGGAAAGCAGAATTTGGTGGCTGCAGGCTCTGTGGCTAGGAGAGGGGGCGTGGGAAAGGGGGTGTTGCTGGAGCTAGCTGGAGCTGCCCCAGAGCATGGACTGAAGTTGGTGAGAGGCAATGAAAGCCGCTAACAAAGCTGCCTCCCACTTCTTCAGGCTTCTGCTCCTTAATTTTTCCTAGATTTGAAAGGTGTGAGGATGGAAATGGAGCTCATAACTGTCTCGGGGCTGGGCAGAGTGAGATAGCATCTGAGATGCTTGGACTTCCCCACACTCCCTTAGAAAAGAGACATGGGAGTCTCCACTCAACCCCAGGGCATCAATTCAGCTGCAGACAGAGAAGATAAGGTCTGTATTGAAGCTGTCTGCATCTCATTGCCGGGAGCCCAGAACTTTGTGGGAGGATGCTACACTGTAGAAGGGAAGGACACAGGGAGAGGTTCCACTGGAGGGTGTTCATCAGCAGGAATTATCTGTCTGCCTACTCAGCGAAACCAGTTTCTCAGGTCTTACAAACCTACTACCATTGGAAGGCCATCTCCCTACTTCCCTGTTTAAATAAAGGCAGCTCATCAATTGCCTCACCCCCCCCCACTCCCCACCCCCGCTGCTGAGAATTTGCTCTCCTGAAGCCTGCCTGACTCTGAAGCTCATAGGTCAGAGCCCATAGCTGTGGTTCCTAGTCAGGGACTTTTGCAAACTGGTTAACAATCATTCAGAGTGTAAAGGACTCAGAACCTACAGAGCACAAAGTAAAAGGAATGAAGAAGTGAATTTCTCTGGGCAAAGTGATATGATTTTAGTTGCCATCACTAGGGAAAAAGCCAGGGCTTCAGTAAATGCCCATCTGTGGCCTATGTGTGTTCGTTCCCTTAGTTGAGCTTGTCTTTTGCTTTGGAAAAGTGGTATTTCTCCTGTCTGTGCTTGTTTGTTTATATTTTAGTTCTGTCAAGTACAACACTATTACAGAGTTTTTCTTCCCTACCTTGAAATCTGGTGTTAAGAAAAGGCTACCCTTTTCTTATATGGAAATAGAGAGAGGGTAAGGAGCACAAATGAGTGGTGCATTTACAGCTGCATTTTTGAAAGCAAAAACAGCCAAAAGTGAAATAATGGCCTAAAAAAAGAGAGAAGGAAGAAATGCCAACATGCATGTGTTTGAAGGGTGGTAAATCATTGGTGTCACATTCTGTGGGGGAACTGGGCAGTGCTGTGGCTCGCCAAACTGTCCTTTAAGCCTGAAGAAATGGGTCAACTTAAGAAACTTCTTTAGTTAGCTTAAAGTTTATGAAAAAACAAACGCCGGGCAGTGGTGGCACATGCTTTTAGTCCCAGCACTCAGGAGGCAGAGGCAGGTGCAGGCAGTTGTCTGAGTTTGAGGCCAGCCTGGTCCACAGAGTTCCAGGACAGCCAGGGCTGTTACAGAGGAAACCCTGTCTTAAAAAAAAAAAAAAAAAAAAACCAACCAAAAACAAAACAGAAAGAAAGAAAAAACAAAACAAAACAAAAAAACCCTGCTGGGCCAGCAAAGTGGCTTAGTGGGTAAAGGTACTTGCTGCCAAGCCTGGCAACCCGAGTTTGATCCTTGGAACCTACATGGTGGAAGGAAAGGACTGCATTGCCCTCTGACCTCCACATACAAACCATGTTGCACCCTTACCCACCACCACGACAGATACATAAATTAACTTAAAAAACAAAACAAAACCATGTTTAACTTCAGAGTGGCAAAGGAGATTACAAATCAAATGAAGCTCTATGTCCCATAGAATTTGTGAATTAAATCGTAGAGCCAAGATCTTTCTAGAAGGATGGCAATTTTAGGGCCCTCGGTTTTCTAGTCAACTTGTAGTTAACCTTAGATATGTGGACAAGAACCCCCCTGGCAAGTCACACTTATTTGTGGCTGTGTCCATGTCTTTGTATTTGAAGCCTGGTGCTGTCATTTCTGCTCACCCTGTGACACTTCAGCGGGCTGAGCATTTGGGGGGGGGGGTTGTGGTCCATGACTTAGTCTAGGTGAATCAATTCACTCTTGAGGTGCTGGAATTACCCACCCATGGTCCTTCCAGAACAGGGTAGTTAGTTTCTGCTTGGCTCTAAGATCAGAAAGTATGGACCAGTTTCTGGAGCGTCATAGGGTATCCAAAGTCATCCTCTTCTATATTTATCTCAGTTTTTTTCTGTCTTTTCCCTAACTCCCTAACCAGGAGCCTTATGACTTGATGTGATACAGCTCACTTTATAAACTGCATTTAATGTGTGAAACCATGACACCAAGTTCCTTTAAAAAGGTGTTGATAACCTGGAAGAGGTTCTGTATGACACTTTAACTCACTACACAGGGGACTGAATTTGTCATTTGGCATTTACTTTTCCCCCAATATACCTCCTGGCTGCTCACCCCTATGGATCTACCCTAATCTGGGAAGAGACACCAATCTACAAACTGCCCCCAAATAAGTGTATCTGACTTCCATGTGTTGTTGGAATTTTTTCCCCCACCTGGTCCCAGAGCCACTTCAGCCCCAAATAAACACATGGACACTATATTAATTATAAAACTGTTGGCTGATGGCTAGGGCTTCTTACTGGCTAGCTCTCTCTTAATTATTAACCCATAACTACTAATCTATGTATCATGGCCTTTTCTTACCAGAGAGCGCTTGGCATGTTCTATCTTCCCAGTCTCTCTCTGCCTTCCTTTTCCTAACATTCTCCTCATCTCCTAGCCCTGCCTATCAACCAGTAAACATATATACAGAAGAACAACTTCCATCATCCATGTTTCTCTTAACTAGTGAGAAGTACCAGCTGTTGACTGGATAACAATAGTAAGTGCTGGGCTGTAATCTTGCATACCCTTTAGCCATTTTCTGAAAAATTTAATAACCCATTGACTCTGATTTGTCTTCTTCGTAACCTCTGAGTATGGGGCCATCTACTGGAGCATGGAGGACTTATTACTAAGAGCCACACCCTTAAAACTGACTCTTCCTCCTGCAGGAGCCATTAACTGTTAGTAGTTCCTTAGTTATGGGTGGGTACCCTTTCCCACTCTATGCTAGAATGTTAGCTGGATTAATATTGCACAGGTCTGTTCAGGCATCCACAGCTGTTATGAGATCATGAGTACCATGATCCTGTCATATCCAGTTTGCTCCCACCTTCTCCAACCTCTGGCTCTTAGAGTCTTTCTGCCTTCTTCCTCCATGATTGTCTCTGGGTCTTGTGGAGGGGATGTGATATGGGTGTACTATTTGTGGCTGAATGGTCCATAATCACTTATGCACTCCACCTTGACTTGTTTGAGTTCTTGCATTAACCACCATTCACTGCACAGACTTTCTGATGATGAGCTGCACTAACCTACAGGCACAGAGGAACGAATTCCAAGGGTAGTTTGATACTGTGGGACTCTGGCAAAACAATGGTAGTAGTTTCACCACTAGGGCTTCTAAGATTCATGAACACGGATTCTTAGCCAGATTTGTAATATCAAACGTGTTTCCTCCTGTGGGGCAGACCTTAAATCCAAGCTGTTGGTTACCCTTATAATGCAGTGCCACTATTGCTCCCATGCATGTCTTGCCCTAGTTCATTATTGCAGCTCACAGGATTCAGAGCACAACCAGAGCGTTGATAACTTTTTCCTTCCAGCAGCCTAGATTTCAACACTATGAAATCTAGCCAGCAAGAAAAAGCTTCCTAGGCCATGATTTCTCCACATCCAATATGTCTTCATCAGTAGGATTGTTCTGGTTTGCCCTGTCTTTTAAAAATACTGCTCCCCTTCAGTGGCTGATGGCTTTGTGCTCTCCTTCAGGTAAAACTCTAGGCTAGCTTAACCATTCCCAAAGAGTCCTGGAGAGGCAAAGGGCTGTAACCAGGCAGGAGGAGGGAAAGGTTGAGGACTGGGGCCCTTCTCAAACATAAGTGCTAAAGGGAAGTTGAACCAGAAGAAAGCCCAATTCATTATACTTTTCTAGAGAAGGAAAGAGATTAGCCCAGCCATTAGTAGCAGGACTAGAATGTCTTCCAGGATTCCTTTTTCTATTCTATCTCTGGGCATGAAGTATCTCTTTACTGAGATGTCACCAACAGGTGCATACATCACTTCCCAGTGGAAGCTCAGATGTTGACTATGGAATACTTTGTTGTTCTCAGAGGTATTGTTACCATCTGCCTGGTTTGTTCTTCTTTCCAAAGATAGACAGTGTATGCCAGTATAGCTCTTTATCATTCCTAGTAAACATTTGTGTGATTTTGTTGGTGTTTGTTTTGACCTCTGGTTCATTTCATTGAAAAGATAACCCCTTTTCTTGTCTAGTTATTTATTTATTTGTAAGAGACTTACTGTGTTGCCCAGGTTACCCTCAAAATCCTGGGCTCAAGCCATCCTTCTGCCTCAGCCTTCCAAGAAGCTGGAACTACAGGCGCACATTCTTTTTCTGAACAAGGTGTCCCTCCATAGGAAATGGGTTCCAAAAAGCCAGTTCATGCATCCAGAATAAGTCCTGGTTCCACTGCCAGTGGCCCCATAAACTGCTCAAGCCACACAACTGTCACCCACATTCAAGGGGCCTAGTTCAGTCCTATGCAGGTTCCCCAGCTGTCAGTCTAGAGTCAGTGAGCTGCCACTAGCCTAGGTCAGCTGTTTTTGTGGGTTTCCTCATCCTGGACTCTGGGAGCTGGGCCCAGTGGTTAGTTGATCTCTGCATCTGCTTCCATCAGTTACTGGATGAAGGTTCTGTGATGACAATTAAGGTAATCATCAATTTGATTACAGGGGAAGACCAGTTCAGGCACCCTTTCTACTTATTGTTTAGAGTCTTAGCTGGAGTCATTCTTGTGGATTCCTGGGAATTTCCCTAGTGCCAGGTTTCTTGATAACACCATAATGACTCCCTCTATCAAGATATCTCTTTCCTTGCTTTCCCTCTCTGTTCTTCCCCCCAACTCAACCATCCTGTTCCCTCATGTTCTCCTCCCCCTCACCTCCTCTTTCCCCCTCCCTTCTTACCTCCTCCCTCCTGATTTACTCAGGAGATCTTGTCTACTTCCCCTTCCCAGGGGATCCATGTATGTCTCTCTTAGGGTCCTCCTTGTCCCCTAGCTTCTCTGGATTGTAGGCTGGTTTTCCTTTGCTCTATGCCTAAATCCCACTTATGAAGAGTGCATACAGTGTTTGCCTCTCTGGGTCTGGGTTACTTCACTTAGGATGTTTTTTTTCTAGTTGCTTGCATCCAGGCACGCATTCTTAATGTGTACCCTTTCAGGTGGAAATGAATCTCAAAGTGCATTCCTCCGTTCTGTCTTTGACTGCACCTAGTTTTATGTAATACCTGGTATTTTAATTCACTTGACAAATGTTTATGAGCTGACAACAGGTTAGCCCTAAGCCAGATATCCGGGAGAAGATAGGAATTACACACAATGGTGCTTACTAGAGTGGGCTGCTGTGAGGATCAGTTAAGACAGTGTCTGTAAAGGGCTGAGCATAGCACCAGGCCTGGAACATGCTTGTAAAGTACTGCTACTAATGACAGCAGTATAGTAGACACAGACACTGGCCTCTGTGTCGTAATGGTGTGAATCTGTGTCCCTGAACTATTTATTGGTTGTGGCTCAAGCCATTGCCACTATGCTTCAGTGTTGTGGAGTTGTCAAGGCAGGAACACAAATTTGTCGTAATTATAATCATTTCATCTCATAAAAGACTGAGAATCCTAAGTGACCCCAAGTTGTCCTTTGGTGCAGAAACACAGGGTATTATTTTTGGTTTTACTGGGATTGGAAGCCAGAGTGTCACATATGTTAGGCAAGCACTCTACCTGATCATTATGTCATTCTAGAACCTACATTCGCTATAAAGAAAAGGCTGTTTTTCTCCTGCTCCTTGACCTCAGCTAGCAATCTAATAGAAACACTTATCTGCCCCTGGTGCAGCTAGTGGGTGTGCACATCCTTTGTTGCATCTTCAGACTGTTTCTGCCCAGATTGAAAAAACGAAAACAAACTATCCCCCACTCACCCCCACCCAGTTGTCAGTGCAGCCCCTGAGGTCTGGGTGTTCAGCTGGAGTTTGGACAGGGTCACCTATATAATTCAATTCGTAGGTAAGGGACAAGTGGCTTGGCTCCCTGCCTGGCCTTATTCAGTGATTAATGGGATTCATCTTTTCAGTTTTTGGAGGCAGCACAACTTTCTGTATGATACTCCCTGGAAGGAGGAGGGCCCTGGTTACACTCTGAAGTGGCTGAGAGGCTGCCAGTGGCTTTGCCTGTCCAAAAGCAAAACTTAAGGAAGAGTTTCTGAGCTGGTTCTACCACATTCTCCCCGCCCCTCTGGTGACCACTTTGAGGAAACCCAAGTTGGAAGGGAGGGAACCCTCTTCTGTTGCTGGGTTGTAGCAGCAGTTATTCTGTCTGCCACTGTGGGCTCCTCCCTGGGGTGTAAGGGCTGTGAGCGAGCATTTCCTCTCCCAGAGCATCTGATGCATCCCCAGATCCCAGGACAGCCTCAGTTTCCCCACTTCCTGCCATAGGATCTGCATATTATTATGGGTGTGGGGGGGTACTACTTCTCCAGTCACAGGGGAGCCAAGCTTCACCAAGCTGTGAACAATCCACATCTGCCAAGTTTGCACAGCCCAGCCGCACACCAAGCCTGCGAATCCTCTCTCTCTCCTCCCTGGCAGAATGCCTGGGTTGAGAAGTGACCATGTGTGGTCACTCAGGGCTGTGGTAGACATGCTAGTCTCAGTCCCCACACACTAACAGCTTGTGACTTAATAAGCTCCCCAGGTGGTCACAGAGCTCCCTGGGGTGAGACACAAAGGCTTGGTACCCTGACCTGGTGGAAAACCATGTTTTCATCTCTGGCTTCTCTTTCCATCCTCTATCTCCTCCCTCCTCCCTTCCCCCAGCTCCAGAAAGAAAGAGCATTCTGTGTGAGAAGCCCGCCTCCCCCTGGGGAATTCTCCTTTAGGGAAGTTAAGGAGGCCTCCTTGTCATTCAAGGCCCCTGAGTTGGGGGCAGGATAGGAGCGGGAATGAGGAGTCTCTGTGCTCTGGGAGCTCTGGAGTCCAGTAAGGAGGGGAGGGCATCTCACTCAGTAAGCACTGTTGCTTCCGTTTCTTTTCCTTACTTGTTCAACAGCAAAACCAAAAGTTAGACCAAAAAAAAAAAAAAAAACAAAAAAACAAAAAACGTCACAGCGGCTTGATTCACCTCTTTCTGGGTAAATGGACTCGTAATTTACGTGCTGCTTTAGAACTTGATTCTACTTCACCCCAGAAACATCTTCCATGTTGTCATTAGGATTTTTGTTTCTTTGGCTCCCCCCCCCCGCACCCCCTCACTTAACTCCCCCCCCCACACACACACATACACAAGACAGGGTTCCCCTGTATAGCTCTGGCTGTCCTAGAACTCACAATGTAGACCAGGCTGGCCTGGAACTTAGAGACCCGCCTGCCTCTGCCTCTCGAATGCTGGGATTAACAGGTGTGCACTACCACTTCCCAGCAGGATTTTCCCCCAGTGATACTGATGGAACCCAGAGCCTTTCACATGCTAGGCAAGGGTACTTACTGTCTGTAAGCTGTGCCTCCAGCCCTCCAGGGTATTTGGATGGCCAAGGTGCTACTAGGAAAACAAACTTGAGCTTGAGAGTCATCTGAGGACCCTGGGTTAGGATGTCATGCTTCCGAGTTGTTTGGACTTTGTGGACACTGATTCTTGGTCTGGAGTTTTTCTGCCTTCCTTAGCTTCCATTCCTGGAGAGGTATGGTTTTCCCCACGTAGACCTGTGCCCTCAGGAGAGCTATAAACTCCAGAAGCTGGAGCTCTAGGGCTGACCCTCCCTCCTCCCCTCAGTCATGTGAGTAATCACAAAAAGCAGGTTCAGGAGTTTTGTGCTTCTTTGAGACATTCCTTGAAATATAGGTCATTAAATCTATGTAAACAAGAAGGAAGCTTCAGTTTATTTTTCTGTCTAGGAAAAAAAATATGTAAACAGAAACATTTCTTACATATTGGCAAATGAAGATAAAATTCCATCACCTAAAGATAACTTATAGTATTTGTGTGTGTTCACAGAAGTTACAAAATATCCTAGACTTTGAGAGCAAATTACTAAACCATTGGTAGCTTGAGATGGACCATAGTGGTCCCTCCATAGAAGGAACCAGCCCTAGGGCTTCTTATTTCAATTGAATATGATTAGGTCTCAAACCCGGGACCAACAGCAAACTGAGATGCCTGTTTAACATATGGAAGCCTACCTGACCATCAGGTTCTCCCAGCATCCCTCTGTCCCTATCTGTTACAAGGTGTGGCTGGCGTGCCCTGCCCTCTATTCTACACTCTCTGACCCAGGGTTGGGCTGCCCTTCCAAGTTCACTCTGGACTCTATCAGAAGTTTCTGCCTCTGGCTACGCTCTCCCTCATATCTATAATAAACTTTCTCCACCATACCTAGGAACCTAGGAGCTGTTATATCCTCCTTTTTTTTTCCTCTTTCATCTGGTGCTGAAACCCAGGTCAGCTTTGATATGTTGATCATTTACCTGAGTTAGCCCTTTAGTTCCTGGATTTGAGACCTTACAAATAAATACCATTAGATGCTTTTAAATATGAATTGTTCATATTTAATCATCCTCCTTATTTCAAGCTATTTCTCATTTTTGCTCTGAACAGTATTATAATGACACATGCCCATACCTGCTTCCAAAGGACAGATTCCTAGAAAGAGGATTCTTCACATGGGGGAGGTTATCCGAATTTGGAGGCTCATTTGTTGCCTGTAGCTTCATGCCCTTTGAAATGAGCAGTGTGCTGGTTTGTTTGGGATTATGAAAAGCACCCGCTGGAACTTGGAATTTCATGGCTCCCCAATTGTTTACTTCTGTTTACATTTTCTGAATTAGCTTAATTTTTTTATGTGAGAAAAATGCCGGCTCCGAGTATAACAAACCATACCTTTGATTCTTGGGATATGTAGTAATATACAGTGTAAAAATAGAACTGCATTTTGTGGTTCCGTATTGCAAGATAATAGATTGCAGTCATTGAGAGGGTGAATGCAGGAGTCAGTGAATGTGAATGCCTAATCAATTGCTTTTCTATGTGACCATATACAAACGACCTAAATACATTTCTTTTTCTGGACAGTAGAAATGACGGTGGCATGTATTCATGGATATATATGTTTTTTTCAAAGCCTAGGTGAATTAACATGTGAACAACTCAGGCCTGGCATGTTGGTGCTAGGGTTAGGTTGTCATGGAACATCCAGAAATCCCTGCAGACTGTGCCAAGGGTCATGGTCAAAGGTGTTGGACAGTTCCTCAGTCCTCTGGAAGTTAAGTCTCACTTCAGCTACTGCTCATAGGAATGTTTAAGCTGCTTCCATGCTCACAAATATTTCGCAGTTGGGCTGGGGAACTGGTCCGTTAAGTGTGAGAGTCACAACAAACAAACAGAAGAAGGAAGTGGTTGCTTGAGGCTGACATTCCAAGTTCCTATCTGATTGCTAGTCAATGTAATTAAACAGACGAATGGGGTTGTCCAGGAGGTGGAAACACAGGTAAGGGCTTTTAAAGGGCTGGGATTTCATGGGAATAAAGGAATGGAAGCAGTCAGAGGACCACCAAGAAAGCAGGGTAGAGATGCCTTCTAGAGCTACACTGTTGGTGGCTATATGAGGTTCTGAGGGCTTGAGATGAAGCTGGTTCAAACTGGGATGTGTTCCTGCTACACACACCAGGTTTCAAAAAAAGAAAAAGTATCAAAGGCACATTACCCCCACACACCAAAGAAGAAAAAGTGCCATGTGGCACACTTGGATTCTAACATGAATTGCATGTTAGAATGGAGATAATATTTTGCAGGTAGTTATTGTGTTGAGTACTATATATTGTGCTTTCGCCTCTTTCTGGTTTTTTTTTTTTTTTTTTTTTGATGGAAACTGGGGAAATGACGTCATGCTAACTATAACAGACTATGTGGCCTTTGAAGGGAGGGTGGTGAAAAAGAGACTGCACCTGCTCTTTTTGTTTGCAGAGACAGAGGGGGTAGATGGACTTGTTCAGGCTGAGGGGAGATCAAACTCCTTGGGGGAAAAAGTCTAGGACAGCAGGGACCCAGTGAAATAGAATTTCCTTCCAAAAATCTTTCCTATGGCAACCACTTACAGCTAGTCTTCACAAATGTCTACAGGGTTTCTGGAGACCCTCTACCACTCAGGGACTCAAATCCATCTAAAACCACAACTTGATTCTCAACAACCAAGAACTGAGAGCTAGATCCAGCTGGTCCTATTCCATCAAAGTCTACCTGAGTGGCCTGCAGCCTCCAAGCAAGGCCAGAGTACTTTGAGACTTCCACTGGGCATCCTATGACCCCTCCAGGCCAGATGGAAGGGAAGATCAACGTTCATCTGAAGCCAGGCCTGGACCCAGTGTGGTCCAGTCAATGAAGACTATGAAGTCCTCACAGAGGCCTAGCAAGGCCTGGGGCTCCCAGAGTGTGACTGACTCCTAGTCTTGGGTGATTCCTCCAAGGACTGGGAGATAAACAGAAGCCAAAGCAGAAGAAAGGTCCACCCTCATACTTACAATGTGGATGGAGCCATGGGTTAGGTTTCTCTCCATTGTGTCTTTTACACACTCACATACTCCAGGTGCTCTCGAGTGGGAAAAATAAATGGGACACTGAGAATGTCCCTTGGTAGGGGGTGGAGATGGATTTTACTTAGGCAACCAGGCCCTCCTGAGAAAGTGACATGAATATCCAAAGTTTTGATGCTACCTTTCATCAGGTCCCTAAGTACACACTGTTTGCACTCTAGGCCATATTTAAAGACTCTTTCCAAAAGGCCTTACTAAATATTATGGGAGACAAACAAAGAAATCACAGTCAAAGAGCATATGACCTGATGGTTGTGTGGACTTTGGGTTTTGTTTGGCACCTTGCTTGAAGGTGGATTGTTTCAGTAGCTCAGATAGGCTGGGCACAGTGTCCCACCGTAGTCCCAACACTGACACAGTCACCTGAACCTGGGAAGTCAAGGCCAGCCTGGGCAACATAGGGAGTCCCGTGTCAGGAAAGAAGGGGAACAAGAGCTCATGTTTGATCTGCAAACCCACAACCATCTGCATTCTCTGGCCACCAAGGTTCATGACCTCAGGCCCTGTGGAACTGTCAACCTGTGACCTGAACCTCACAGTATATAACCACTCTATCCGTAGCAGATCTCTGCAGCAGATTCCCGTCCCGTCTCCCACCCTGACCTTTCCTGGCCGTCTTGAACTCCTGTCCTGAGGTCTCACCATCTACTTCTGCTGTCTCTCGCAACACCACCCCCATTAGTCATGACCCACATCACAGTTATGTCCAAACACTCCTCTTTGGGTAAGTTGTTGATCTGATTGTGGGTCATTGTTCCAAGTCAGTAATGAGATTTTGCCCATTTCCTATTCTATAAAAGGGTCTAGAAGCCAGAGATAGGCTAGAGACATGGGGCATAGCTGTTAAGAACACAGAGGACTGGAGTTTGATTCCCAGCACCCATGCGACAGTTCACAGCTGTCTTTAACTCCAGTTCTAGGGTATGTGACACGCTCTTCTGTCCTCTGTGGGCACTGAATGCATGTGGTGCACTGACGTGCATGCAGGCAGAACACCCATACACATAAATAACAATAAAGATTTAAAAATGTAACAAAGAAACTAAAGGTACCCTGCTTGTTCACTTGGGTTCTGCTGGGGGTGGAAACCCCAGAAACCCTTGTAAGGTTTGTTTCAACCTTTCTAGTTTTTTAATCTTCCATTTCTTTTGTGATTCTGTTTGGAAGTTCTGCCCTTTCCCCATTTAACTTTCGGCCTAACTACCAAATAGTGCTTCCTGTTGAGTGTGTCAGCAGCCAGCCCTGCTGGAGTGACTACATCTCTCCTCAAGTAGTTAGTGATCCAGCTCAGTCCCAGGGAGGTGGTCAGGTCTAAATTTAACTCTGACCCTTCTGCCAGCTAGGCAAGCCAGAGCTGTGAGAGAAAAAACAGAGCTGGCCTGTTCCCAGGGTGTGTGTATGTGTGGGAGGTAGAAGAGAAGGTGGGTGAGCCTTCCCAACAGCCTAACCAGCCCTGGGAGAAGATGAGGAGGAGGTCAGGGTGGGGAGAGACATCACAAGAGACTGTTGGCCTTTATCCTAGCTTGGCTGGGTCCCTTAGAGAAAGTGCCTGACATTCTCCACCCTCTCAGATTCCTCCCATTGTAAAGTGTCAGTGACATAACTTACTGGATTTGTTAATTGCCATGGCTACTTGCCAAACATTATGCCAACAGTTATGTTTCACCTTTGTCTCCTAACCCAAAGACAACTGGTCCCAGGTAAAGGGGATACATACGGCCTACTCATTGTGCTATGTTGATAGGTCGCTGGCTTGCATCTTTATTCACTTGGCATCTTCTTCTGTATCAGTGGGTACATATGGCAGAGACAGGGCAGGACCAATGTCTCAAGTCCAGTTTGTAGAATGGCTTTGCCAAGTCATGCACTGTAGATGTGTAACTGCAAAGCACAGCGGCCAATTTAGTTTGCAAATTTGGCTCATTGTGACTTAGCCACATTTGCAATTTGTAAGGACAGTCACATTTAGCACTGAGTGCCGTTAACATTCGGATGTGTGGTGCTTCCAGAGTGGGGTCAGCTTATGACTCAAATGGAGTCACCTTTGTGTGTCTCTCTGATCTCCAGCAGATGCTTAGGAAGCTATTCCTGGGACAAGTTGGAGGAGCTGTGTTGAGTTCTTGTGTCTTTAGAAAGTATCCTCACTGGAAATTAAGAGGGGGGAAAAAGACCACAGAGCTTTTGTGGGGAAGTGGACTTGACTGAGGAGGGAATGTAAGTCAGCCAGCTCTCTAGGGTTCATCTGTCTTATTTATTTATTTATTTATTTATTTATTTATTTATTTATTCATTCATTCATTCATTCATTCATTCATTTAGTGAAAGAGCTAATCATGAACAATTTTTCTTTTGGTTCAAGTCTTTAAAATCCAGGAAGATCAAACTGATGATATTCCCAGCATTAACACTCCCTAAGTATGCTGACTTTGTTCCATTACCTGACTGCCATATGTCAGTTTCTTTCAGCCTGCTTCAGAGGCCATAGGTAGTTGTGTGGATTCAGGTGAGCATACGTAGTTCCTGGTTCCCCAGCACATAGGATGCACTTGGCAAACGCTGGCTTGAGGGTGTAACATTCTCCCCATTGCCAGATGTTTCTTGTCTTTTCACAGCCCTAATTCCAGGGGAACTCCCAAGTGCCATGGAGGTAGACAAGCATTTCCCAAATCATTCACGGAGACAAGCAAGTGCCATAGGCTGTCAGTGTGGACCTTCTGCCTAACCTTTGGTCCATGGGAGGCTCTCTATTGTTGATCTGTACATCTTGGGCTGATTCAAGGGGATGGGTTTCTCCTCAGAAAGGTCTCCTCTCAAATCCTGGAGGACAATGGGTTGGATTTTTTTTTTCTTCTTAATTTTCTACTTTTCTTATGTTTGTATATGTGGTCTATGTTTGCATGTGTGTGTATGTTCACTTATGTATGGATGCATGTGTGCACACACATTCATGTGTAGGCCCAAAGTCGATATCCAGACTCCTCCTGGATACCTCTCAACCAGGCTCTTTAAGGACAGGACCTCTCAGTCAAACCCAGAACATACTGATACCATAGTCTCACTAGCCAGCTCTACAGATCCCATCCCTATCTCCTGAGACTAGAATTGAAGGTGGGCTGCCATGCCTATGTGGCATTTGTGTGGGTTTTGGGGACCCAAGCGTCAGTCCCCATGCTTACAAGGTGGGCTGTTTAATTGCTGAGCCATCACCCAGCCCTGTGTTGGATTCTTTAAGCAATATTTTTTTGGGGGGGGCAAGCCACTACTAAGGACCATCATTTGTTCATTGTGTGTGATTACTCTGTATTCATGTTCAAGATCCTCTAAAATGCATTCTTTTAATTACTATAGTTATCCTCTTGGCTCTGGTAAATATCTGACCTGCCATCTACATCTATTTAATTTCTGTTCCTTCATAGCAGCCAGCTAACTTAGAGCTTTTTATATTTAATAAGCACATTTCTCACTTTTACACACACACACACACACACACACACACACACCTAAAAAATTGATTCTTTGTATAAATGTACTAGGGTTAAATTAGTTTTTGTTGGTGTTTTTAGACAAGGTTTCATTACGTAGCACTTGCAGGTCTGGAACTCTCTTTGTAGATCAGGCCCACCTCAAACTCACAGAGATCCACCCCTCCTCAGATTAAAAGCGTGTGTCAGCATGCTTTTTGAAGTTCAGTTTACAGAACTTCATGTTCAGTGGGAAGGAAGAGGTTCTGATTTCCTCAGTGCCATCTAATTTGCATCACATCCTCCTCCTCCCTGAATCAATCCTAGTTCAGAGAATTTAATGTCTGTGTTATTGCAGGACCGTCTTCTGGGGTAGAGACTGAACAGGCAGGCTTTCAACTCTCAAAGCCAGGAAGTCTGGAGCGCTCTTATGGAGAGCAGATATGCTGGGGGAGACAGCCAGCAGGTAGATGCCCTCTATGGCGAATGTCAACTTGGGTCTGATGAGAAACAGTGCTAGCTTAGGAACCACTGAAATGTGCCCTAGTGCCTGGTGCTCAAAAGACAGACCCTTCTAGAAAAGGGGAACTCTGTTCACTGAGACCCTGTGAAGTAGGGTCTGGGTCTTGAAGTGTCAGGAATGGTGCCTGGGTTAGGATGGAGCTTCCTTAGCAAAGCCAAACAGACAACAATGTATGGTCTGTGACTGCACTATCTCTTGCCCTTTGGCTTTAGGGGTTCAGCCTACATGTTTCACAGGTAAGACCGAGGTTCAGGGACATGAAACTATTCTCCCCAGAGCTGCTGGCTAATGAGTGGAGTCTTTGCTTCTCAGTAGTCTCCTCCCTCTCCCATTTACCTTGCTGCCCAACTGAATTCTAGCCATAAATTCCTTAGTTTTTTATTATTACAGGGGAATTGAATTAGTAAAATTCCCTCTTACCTTCTTTTTAGTCCTAGATGGGGTAGCACTTCCAGAAGCAGCCTTTCTGTAGGGTATTAGTTTTATTTGTGTCTGTAAATGTATGTCACCAAAACTCTAAACATAAGCATTGCCCAGCTCTCTCTCTCTCTCTCTCTCTCTCTCTCTCTCTCTCTCTCTCTCTCTCTCTCTCTCTCTCACACACACACACACACACACACTTTTATACCCTAAATAGCACGGGCCTAGAAATGTTTGTCTACTTTGCCAGCATCTGACTATGATTATCTTTAACCACAGCCACACTTGTTTATATCTTAAAATAGTATTGAGTCTCTTGAGGAGGCAGCGTCAATCTGTCACAGTCTTCCCAGAAACCTGCCTGCACTACCTGCACTGGTGTCGAGGAGTCTGTTTCTTCCTTAGGAAAGTGACCTGGAGGCCAGTTGTATTCATCATGTGGGGACAGACCTAGCCAGTGTGTGTGTGTGTGTGTGTGTGTGTGTGTGGTACTGGGACAGAACCCAGAACTGTATACAAGCTAGACAAGCACTGTGCACTCAGCTATGTTTGCAGACAGTCAATAGTCTTCTTTAAAATCAAACAAACAAACAAAACATGGACTCTTGCTCTTCCCTTTCCTTGCCAGCATGGATATTAAAGACTTGTGTGACTGAATATGTAGCTCAGTAGTAAAGCAGTAAGAGAAAACTTGCCCAGCATGTACCATGCCCTGACTTCAACACTACACACACACACACACACAAAGACAATGTCTGTGTTCATGCTTTGAGGTTCTGCCTCAGAGAAAGTTTTCTCATATGTTAGTCAGTTGGGTCCTTTGCTTTAAATTAAAATGGCCACATATTTTTTATTTTTACGTATCTGTGTACCTGATGTGTCCATGTGTGTGTATATGTACACCTTTATATATCTAAGGGCAAGCACACAAATGTGACACACATTTGGAGGTCCGAGGGTAACCTTAGGTGTCTGTCCTCACTCCCCACCCTGTTTGAAACAGGGTCTTTATGTTGTTTGCCATTACACATAGCAGGCTAACTGGCCCACGAGCCTCCACACTCACTGCAATTACATTGTTTGTTATTGTGCTTGGTTCTGTGTGGGTTCTAGGGATTTGAACTCAGGTCCTTAAGCTTGTGCAGCCAGCACTTCCAGCTGAGCCGTTTCTCCAGCTCAGTTCACCACACTTTGGCTCTGAACTTGATAAAGATAAAAGAAAGGAAATAAAGTGGCATTACCCCACAGGTCATATCTGCCCCCCTGCCAACCCCAACAATACATCCCTGGAGAAGAGCAGCTGTATTTGAGAGGGTCTTCCTGTGAGCCTTTATCAGCAGGACACAGGAAATGAGTACCTTAGAAGGGATCCATACTGAGTGCCTTAGAAGGGATCTGTACTGAGAATCCCTTTTCGAAATCAGAATGACATGGGTGGCAGGTTAAGAGCCCTAAATGAGTAAGAGCCAGGACTGCCTTTCTGTCTGCCAGGCTTCTCTGTGGCTGGTGCATTCTGGAGTGTGGAAGCCACTGGCCTTTTGGGCCCTGGAAGGAGCCGTTCTTGATGCCATTGTTGAACTATTTCTGTGCCCAAACCACAAAGATGTTTCTGCATAACCTTGTGATAGAAAATTTTGAAGTTGAGGTGCCTAATGGTGGAAAATAGGTCTGGGAGTTGGATGTTTCAGATGAGCTCATGAAAGCCCTATATTTTTTTATGATTCTTAAAATGAATTATTCCATTAAATAAAGTGAACAAGTACTGTGCAACTTCCATTTTATTGGGTTGAAAAAGTTCAGACCTCTTCCTAATTCAAAGTTTGGTTGAGGTATTTTTAAATTCATTTTCTATGGAGAGATAATAGGTGCATTAAGATACTTTCATCCCTCCGTGGTGATCTGAATGAAGCCCCAAACCATGCAAGGCATAGACTTTGAAGCGCTACAGACAAGCCTTGAATGCTGACCCAGTGAGTGATCCACTGTAAGGAACTTTACCTCTTCATGCTGATCTCAGTGGTAAAATGGGCAAATGCTAGCACTTGTGTACACAGAGTGTTTTCAATTAGAGACAAGAATGGGACTGGAGTGCTAAGCATGTCTTCATGTTGTGTGTCCTCAGCACAGGACAGCACACGAGTTAGCAGAGATAGCAGTAATAGTTGCACAACACTGTGAAGATTTTTTAGCACCACTGAATTGTGCACTGTTCTAAGACTGGTGCACTGTTTAATGCCTGATGGTGGTGGCTGAAGCCTTTAATCCCAGCACTCAGGAGGCAGATTTTTTTAATTTGAGGCCAGCCTGGTTCAACGAAGATTGAGTTGGGAGTTCCAGGACAGCCAGGGCTAAACAGTGAAACCCTGTCTTGAAAAACAAAACAAACAAGACTGGTTTAAAAATAATGATTTTTAAATTTAAATTAAATTAAATTTAAATTTAAATTAAATTTAAATAAATTAAGAAAATATAACCCCTTAGAATAAGGAGCTATATGACCCTTATGAAGATGCAATACTTTAAAAGGCAGCTTATTAAAGTAGTCTATTAACACTTAAATGAGAAAGGCTGAGCCCTGGTGATCCATGCCTTTAATCCCACCACTCTGGAGGCAGAGGTAGGTGGATCTCTGAGTTTGAAGCTAGCCTGGTCTACAGAGTGAGTTCCAGGACAGCCAGGGACCAGGGAGGGCTACACAAAGAAACCCTGCCTTCTGTTTTGAAAAGAAGAAGGAAGAAGAAGGAGGAGGAGGAGAAGAAGAGAAGAAGGGAGGAAGGAGGAAGGATGAGAGAGAAATGAGAGGGAATTTGACCAGATATGCCAAGTCATGGATTCCAAGTATATGATTTTGCTTTTTAATCAGTGTGCATGTGTGTATGTGTATGGGCACATGTGTGTGTGTACGCATATGTGTGTGAAGATGGGCGTGTGGATGGAGGTCAGAGAACAATCTCAGGTGTCGGTCCTCACCTTCCACTGTGTTGGAGACAGGCTCTTCTGTTCACCACTTATCCCCCCCAGCAGTTCTGTGAGCTTCTGGCGTGTGGATTCTGGGACTCTTAACTCAGGTCCTCATGCTTGTGTGACAGATGCCTTGCACCCTGAGCATCCCCCATTCCTGAGTGGTTTTGTTTTTTGTTTGTTTGTTTGTTTGTTTATGTGCTTCATTAAACTTTTCTGGTTTTCCAAAATCCCTGCCATCAAAATTACTTTTATAACTGGAAAGAAATGACAATAAAAGCTTAAGTGGATAAGAGTGTAATGATGTTGTAAAACGAGGACAGATTCCCACACTTTCAGACAATCTCCAGGCTCTGTCCTTGGTGTGCTGGGCTATCTCACAGGGCTGAGAGATGCATATCACAAGTACAGCCCTTCCCTGTCCTGGTCCTGAACGAACCACACTGTTAGTCATTTGGGTACCATTTCCATAGCCACTATACTGAAGAAATTGTGTAGGACAGTGCAGGTAGTTCCTTCAGTCCCCCCTCTCTAGCCTGAGTGACTTAAGGTGCCATGCTACATTTTCCTCCTTATTACTGAGTTTTGGTACTCTAGGTTATTTTAGGTGTCATGTATTTGTTAGAACCTATGTACCCAAAGACCTTTTTATTTTTTAGATTTATTTTTTGCATGTTGTATCTCCATGTGTGCACATGTCTTTGTGTGTATCTGTGTTTGTGTATAATACACACATGCACATGAAGAGGCCAGAGGGTGCAGAGCTTACATCTGGAGTCCCAAGGTGGCTGTGAGCTGCCTGAGGTAGGTCCTGGGAGTTGAACTAACAGATCTTCTGCAAAAGAAGCAAGTGCTCTTATCTGCTGAGACACCTCTCCAGCCCCTAAGGGCCTTTATAAGCCCCTGTTATTCACCCATGATGCAATCTGTTAGAACACTTGAGAGCAAAGTAGTGGCCACAGCAGTTGGATCTGCCTCTAGTCCCACCCATTCCTTTATGTACAAGTGCATTCTCCTTACCCCTGAGTGCAAATACAAGCACACACATGTACACAAGTACATAAACACAGTGTAGTATCCTTGTCACTGTTTCTTGCTTTCCCAGAACTTTACTAGAAAACCTACCTCTGGTTACTCTCCTCTACTGTTTCAACCCCCCCCTGCCAACTTATGCAATTGTTCAATATCTATTACAGAACTTAAATGTAATGAAACAAAAACAGGTATAGAAAACATACAGAGAAACAAAATCACATTGGTTGGAGTTTTTGCAGTTAATGTGCTGTTCTTGCTTAGGGCATTCCCGGGTCCTTAAACTTTAGCCACAAATGATAAGTTAGACTGGAATGTCTCTTGTCTTTGATGGGGGTCCTCATTGGTGACCCTATGGAGTATGAGAACAGTTTAAAAGCCAGGGCCTAAAGTCTCTTCCACTGTCCAACAATTCTGGTGCTCATGCTGCACGGTGTGGTCACTGAGCTAGGAGAATACACAGTGGGGGTATGGCTATGCTTCTTTCTAACCTGTCTCATGGTCTTGTCTTGTAAATTTGATCTATAAAAGATGAAGCTTAAAAGTTCTTTGATGTTCCTACTAGAAAATATTTTTCCTAGCATTTCAAGTCAGGTTAGTTCTACTTTCAAACCTCATCGTATGTAGGAAGCCCCAGATGAACTCCATGCAAATGTTATAGACACTACATCGAGGGAGTTACTAAAAGCAGATAGGAATAATTCTTATAACCTATATAATAGATAGAAGATTAATATCTAGACTGCATAGAATTCTTATCAACCGGTAAGAAAGTAAGCTAGCCATCCAGTGCACAAAACTTACAGAGTAAGGCTCCGTCAGGGAAATAACCTGGAGGTGTATCTCACTGGCAGAAGATTTGCATGGCATCTGTGAGGCCCTGGGTCCCACCTGCAACATAAAGAAGAACAATAAACTTTTTAAAAAGTCTTTTATTAAATAAGTTTTTGTTAAAATTTTAAAAAATTGTGTGTGTGTTTCACCTGCATGTACATCTGTGCACTATATATATATACAGGCCAGAAGAGGGATCGAGAGTTAGAGATGGTTGTAGGCAGCCCTGTGTGTGCTGGGAATCCCCCCTGGTCCTTTGACACAGCAGCCAGTGCTCTTAATCACCAAGCCATCTCTCCAGCTCTGACAATACATTTTTGAAAAGGTAATATAAATAGCATTCAGAAAAGGGCAAATAAAAACAAAGGTTATTTTTCATCCTTACGCTGGTAGGAGTATGATTTGAAATCATTGTTCTGAACTGTTTTAGAGGGCCAATTGACAGGCTATAAAAAAGCTGAATTAGGTCAAGCATAGAGGGCTTGTATAGCGCAGAGTCCGGGGACTCACTCCCCAGTGCAGGTGCAGGAAGAGAGGGAGAGATGCCCCTTGGTTCATCAATACCATAGCTTGGGCTGTAATCCTTGGGCTGTCTCTTTGTCTGTGTTCTTAGGGCCAAAGAGCATCACCTGGGTTTGTGTATTCAGTTATTTATTCGACAGTGAGATGCTAAAAGTGAATGGGATCTATACTGTGTCCACCTCCCTTCCTGCCTTCTCTCTAGCTCAAATTCCAACCTTGGCCTCTGGGAGCTGACTTCCCTGCTGTGAGCCAGCCTGAGTTGGCATGAAGGGCAGGATCTGAAGTGGTCACCCTCCCCATAAATAATGGCACCCAAACGTCTGTCTATAATTACACTTTAATCATCCCTCCCTGAGACTTAAAGGTAAGAGGGCTGGTAGAGATGATCTACAGTGGTTCTATTGGCTAGATTAGTGAACTGAACCCAGCATTGTGCTTCCCTGAGATCGTGCCACAGTTGGCAAGAAGCCTAGCAACCTCATCTGAGCTCCTGGTACCCAAGGCTCCTATGACTGGTCTACATGCTCTATTAGGGGTTTGGGAGCAAATCCCAACCTTGCTGCCATGTAAAGTCCAGAAAAGGTATCCAGGGCCTGAGACTTAACCAAGAGGGTCCATAGCTGACTCTGCCTCTAAGCTGGAGGTATAGGTAGGTCACTCGCTCTATAATCACACCATTCTACACAGACATACACAGAAAGGGCGGGGGTAGAGGAGAAGGAGGGAGACAGGGAAGGTGAAATGGATGTTGTGTGGTCAAGGTTGGGTTACAGAAACTGAATTTTCTTCTATTTTTTTCCTGTAATGACTACATGTTACTTCTGCAGCCCACTCCTCTGCCCCGCCCTTTAAGTCCTTTTCATTTAAGGATTTTCCATTTGTGGTGTTCATGAAGAATTTTCTTAACCTGAAGGCAGAAACGGGTGGGAAATGTTAGGAGCCAGAAAATCCCTTCCTGGGTTCCCAAGTGTGGCAGAAACTCTGGTGTTCACACCTGTCACACCTCTGAGTCCATTGGTGTGTTTGCACTAACCAGGGTCTGCTTGTTCATCTGGAACCACTTGGGACCAGGGGCTTCTGAACAGAATAAGGAGTAGCTGGAAGTGGAGGAAGAGAGTGCACCCTCCTATAACTACTGTCCTGTGGGAGAGGATGGGGGGTCCCTTCACCCCTGTGGTGAGGATGGAGGCCATCTGTTTGTGGGCCCAAGGCCTGTGGGCATTTCTACATTGCAACGCAGTAGTAGTCATTGTCATTGCTGTTTATTGTCATACAACAGCCTTTCCCTATTGCTTTAAATATTGTCATCTCAGAGGGAGATGATTCTCATTTTAGAGATAAGGAAATCAGGTTTCAGAGGAAAGCCAGACCTCGGGTCACAAAATGGTCTCACCTCCCACTTGGCTTTCATTTTCCTCCCCGTGCACATCAACAGACACCCAAGCCTCCTTTGCCGGCACTGCACATTTAGACAGACATATTTACTGGGCGCTTGCTATGACATCGTCCTGTCCCCAGCGTGTGTCAGGGTGTTTCGGTTCTTGCCACGCTGCCTTCTGGTTGCTGTCAGCACAGCCATGGAGCAGACAGTCACTGACCTCCCAGAGCTTGGACTCTTGTGAGGACATAAGGACGGGCTAATACTGAATAAATAGGTTCAACGGTAGGCATCTGAAAATATATCGTATTAATAGAAGTATCTGAGGATCAGTGGTGCCAGCAGATCAGGGGATTATTATTTAAAAAAAAAAAAAAAGTTTGCACATAGTTCTAAGAGGAGGAGCGGGTCATTCGTGGCCATGGGAAAAACACCAAGGTTGTACAGGTGGAGAAAGAAGGTCAGAGCTGAAGTCTAGGGACAAGGCAGGAAAAGCAGGTTTCAAGATGACTCTTTTGAATAACGTCAGCAGGCACTAGAGTGTAACAGGCTGTCCCTATCTATCTGGTACCTGGCCCTTGGGTGACTAAGGTAGGTGTAGCACTGCCTGGAGAAGTAAGGCTGATCCTGGGCCTGGATCAGTGGCCTTGCTGACAAAGGGCACTGACTATTATCTTGAGGAATTAGCTAGCTCTGAGAGCAGCCCTCTGCCGAATCAGCAAAGCCCTGGATATCAAAGGGAAGAACAAATATTTGAGAAGTAAAGAGATATAGTTAATACATGTGGCTAGACAGCAGTTGGTGCTGCAGAGTAAGTGGCATAGAGGTGTGGCGGATGGGTTATCAGAGGAGGCTTCCTGAGAAGAACGTGCTTTAGTAACTGTCCTCGGGAAGACAGAACGGGCTGTGCGGATCTGGGGAAGAGCTCTCTAAGAAGGGGGATAAGCAAGGTCAGCCGTGCAAGCATAGCTCCCTGGCAGTACCACCTATTGCTATCAACATAGCTTATACTGTAGCAGGGAGAAAGAGGGGGGGGTGGCAGACTCGGGAGCTGGCTAGGAGCAGAGAAAGGACCATAAACGTGTGAGTTCTGTATGGAGTTTTTTGTCCAGATACGACAGCTACGTATCTTGGCCATTCTTATTCATCCATATTTAGTAAGATGTTTCTTCCAATCTCCTTTACCCTTTGCTAGAAGAAAAGGTGATTCTTTGTGGAAAATGTATCTGACTATACAAGAATTTATTATCAATGTAAACAGAGTTTGGGGATCTTTTTTGAAATAATACACAAATATCTGGGTGGTGGTGGCTCACGGCTTTAATCCTAGCACTCTGGGAGGCAGAGGCAGGTGGATCTCTGTGAGTTTGAGGCCAGCCTGGTCTACAGAGTAAGTTTCAGGACAGCCAGGGCTACATAGAGAAGCCCTGTCTTGAAAAACCACATACACAAACACACGCGTGCACACACACACACCACGATTGTCTTTAGCAGACTTTCCCTCCTCCATTAAAGCCACAGTCCTTACTTCTGCCTGCCCAGTGTCCAGTTTCTCCCTCATGTCTCACCTATTGATTCCTAAAGACACCCGAGTTTAACCTTTGCCCTAAGTAAATAAGTACCCTAACTCCTAGCAGCTCACTGGGTACCTTCCATGTTTTTCCTGATTAGGAAATGTTCGAATACTGCTCACGAATCTTGGGAACTGGCTCTTGGCTACAGAGCAAGGTATCAATTCGTCTCTCCTGCCCCAAGGACAGTAGATGTGTGACGGGGCAGTGTCTAGTCCCAAGTATACTCTGAAGTGGCCTTCTCGGAGTCTGATGGCATCTTCCCAATCAATCTAAGTGTCTTCGACTCAGCTCTCCTTGTGCCCAGGCTCATTGTTTGCTAGAACAGTTAGGCAATTTGTTCATCACTGTTTACACTCAAAGCCAGCTCTTGAGCCTCTAAGGTTCTTGCCAGTCTGACCTGTCACACTTCCTTGCCACTTCTGCTTTTTACATTTAAATTCAACCTGGGAGGATGGAAGCTGCCAATGCTGGCTAGCATCTTCAGCCTGTGGCTTTCTCAGTGAGTCTGTTTCTGCTTGAGACTCAAGAGCACTCACTGCTCCCTATCATGAGGATCTTCCCATGTTTATTAATAACAGGAGTAGCTAACTGACCAAGCCAGAACTTTATGCCTCCCACAAAAGTCCATTGTGTGTGTGTGTGTGTGTGTGTGTGTGTGTGTGTGTGTGTGTGTACACATATATACATACATACATACATATGGTTTTTTAAGACAGAGTTTCTCTGTGAGCCCAGACTGTCCTAGAACTCGTTCAAAGCTGGATTTGAACTCAGATCTGCCTGCCCCTGCTTCCTAAGTACTGGGATTAAAGGTATGTACCACCACTACCCAACTAACCCAACATCATTTTCAATGACAGTTTCAAGGTCCCCTGAAGAGGTTCCTGTTTTGGGTATAAACCAAAACTCAGGGACTAGCTTGCAGAAATGTGTGTTACATGTGGAAACTTCAACTTGACACATTATGTTTTCCTGAGAGACTGAAGACTCGAATATGAGTAGTTTTAAGCAAAACTTACCAACTTTTAACAAAATCTAGCTGCAGGTCTGTGTGTGTGTGTGTGTGTGTGTGTGTGTGTGTGTGTGTGTGTGTGTGTGTAGAGCAAGGTAGATGTGAGCAAAGTGCATGATATTCATATATGAAAATGTCATGAAGCTAATTATTTTGTAAGCTAATTAAGTTATTATTTTTAAAAATCTAGTTCTAGCTTTTAGTGTAATCACAACTGAGTCTGTCCTCAGTGAAGCAGTATATTCTCTGTTTGTGATCAGGGAACTGTCTCATGAACGGAGTTGAGTATCTTACATCATCATTATGCTCAAAAATTATGTATAGCTAAGTTGTCATGTAGATGCTTTAGGTTAGGCAAGGCAAAACCACACAGATTTCAAAAGGCCTCGGCTGTTTAAATTGCTGGATTAGAACATAGTGCCAGTGACAGAGACTGATTCAGCCAGAGACCCAAGTTAACAGCCCTAGAAGCCTCGAATCCATACTGCGTGCCTCTGATGTGATATTTGTGAGACTTTCTCTACACAGTGACATGCTAACTCCAAGTGTGAGGAAACATCTGCCAAGTCCAAAGTAAGGGGCATACAGCAATATACTTATTTTGTCCTCATTAAAGGAAAATAGATTGTGATAAGCCTTGCCTGTCTGTAAAGGACATTAGGACAGTTGGTGACATCTGGACAGAATATGCTAAGTTCGGTTTTGTTCATTGTGCTATAGCTGCATAAGAAAACAGCTCTGCTTTAAGTAGAAAGTACATCGGTGATTCAGGAAATCTGTGTAATTTATTCTGGGGTCAGAAGGGAGGTGGGATTGGGTGTATAGAGATTCTTTGTATTAGTCTTGCAACTTTCCTCCAAATCTGAAATTATGTCAGAGTAAAAGATTTTTAAGAGCCACTGCTGGTGGGACCAGTCTTGTGAATCGTAGCCCCAGTGGGGCAGGCAGCCCTGTGTGCCCCCAGCCATGTATGGTTCTGAGTGGAGGCAGGAACAGGCATGGGGCACTTGTATGTAAGGAGCCCTGTGCTGAAAAATGCAGGAGGAAGTTGCTTTCCTCCAAGTCCAGGGAGTGAGTCCTGGAGGAGGTACACTAGGTGCAGATACCTGAGAAGCATGGCAGAAGTAAAGACTGAAGGAAGAATCTCCAATCAGGTGAAGCCAGGAGAGTCCGAACCTTCACATTTCTTTGCCCTACTCATACACATACACAAACACACACCTGCACACACACATACACATGTGATTGCACATACATGTGCATGCACGAATATGTATACACACAAATATGTATACATGCACACACATGCATGTACATACATGTGCACACATGAATATGTATACACACAATACATGCACACACACATGCACATACATACGCATACACTCACAAACTCTCTCACACACACACTGTAGATAACCTAAAAAAGGACATTGGAAATAGGCTGTTGTTAACCTTCAACCAGCTACTTTTTCCTCCAAGAGGTCAGTTTTCTCCTTCTTGTCTCTGTTTCCTAGGAGAATTTCCATTTCAGTGGTTTGGTTAAGCAGCACTTAATGACAGCCTTAAGCTTTCCAGTCACCCTTCCGAACTCCTCCCTATCCCTGCAGAGAAACCTCTGGAAGTTACTTTGAGCAAGATTACAACAAAGGACACATTAGCACCTGAATCCAGGCCGGCTTCCCACTGACTTCTGGATAGGCTTTCACGTGGTGGATGGCAAATCAGCTTAAAATAGCTGGACTGTAACGAGTCTCCTACACAGGCCTCAGGTTGTGGGTTTGACCAGCAACTCTGATGTCAAGACACTTTCTTCAGGAGTCTGATTCATGTTTTTATCTTAGACTTGAGTAGAGTCATAGCCAAGATCCATGCCAGCCACACCAAGTTCAAGGACATATTAATAGTAATATGCTAAATGCTGCATTCCCTCTGGAGTTGGCACTCACACTGGGGTATTAAAGGTTCTGAGAAGTCCCACAGTAAAGAAGTATGTGTTTAGGTTGTCTTTAAAAGGGCAATCAATACCTTGGCCATCTTAAGGAACACAGGAAACAGAAGTCCGTGTTGATAACTCCATTGCTAAGTCTCAGAGTCAGAGACCACACTGACAATGACTTTTCCTTAGAGGTTTTTGGTTCTAAAAATACCCACACTCCAATGATTTGTCTTTTCTTGCCCTTCATTGTTCATCACTGGCTATGTAATAACTAAAAGTTTGTTCATAGGGTGCAAAGATGGGTAATTCATCTGTCCTCAGCAAGGTAACTGTGTAAATTAGCATTTATCAGGGCATGGCATAAACAAGCTATCAGAGAAAAAGGACAACAGCCAGATTTAATTGTTCAAGTAACCTGGGTCAACTTCAGATTAGCAGACAGCTAAAGAGTAAGGTGAGCCAGGAGAAAGGTAGCATGGTTGGTACATTGGCCTAAGCAATTAGAACAGAGTGGAGCCTTCATATGGAATAGTGATTTTCAAACTTGAGATGGACCCAAATCCCATGACTAGCCACCGCCTTAGCTTCTGACCTACCATAGGAACTGAGTCCATCTCTGCTCAGTTCCTAGGTGGTAGTACTGATACCGCTTGCCTAAAGACCATAGTTTGAGAACCTTGCTATTACCAGTGCCTGGGTGCTCAAGGAAGCACTCTAGCCTGACCAAGTAGCTGAAATAACAGGGTCTCCGGTGATCAGGTTTGGAAGAGTGGCTGGACAAGCTGGTATGATTGCCATAGTAGCAGAAGTGTGTCCAGTGGATGCAGAGAGGCCAGTCTGGGGCTGCCATGGAGTTGAGCCAAGTGGATTGAATGATCTGGAGGAGGGCAGTGACAGAGGCAATGCAAGGAAGAGGCTAATGCAGAAATCTTTGTGAAGAGCCCGTGGTAGGAGAGAGACTGAGTTAGTCTTGACAACCTGTGGGAGTCATTTGTAGCATCTCATGGAACAGGGTTAAACGTGAGTATGTGCACACTATCAAAAAGGAGGGAAGGTGTTGCTGTGTGAGTCAGTGGGATAAGCAGGGCTTCGGAAAGCTTGTTGAACTGACTTCCTGTTGTCTTCTGCATTTTCCACCAGTCTTTGTTATCAAGGACTTTCATGATATCCATTCTAGGGAACACAAGCTGATATTACCTAGAGCAGCAGTTCTCAACCTTCCCAATGCTGAGACCCTTTAATACAGTTCCTCATTATTTTGTTGTTACTTCATAACATATAAAACTATTGTTTTAATACAGATTTGTTTATTTTATGTTCACTGGTGTTTTGCCTGCATGTCTGTCTGTGTGAGGGTGTCAGAAATCCCAGAACTGGAGTTATAGACATAATCTGTAATGTGGGTGCTAGGAATTGAACCTGGGTCCTTTGGAAAAGAAGCCAGTGCTCTTAACCACTGAGCCATCTCTCCAGCCCCTAATTTTGCTACTGTTGTGAATCATAATGTAAATGATATGTGATCCTATGGGGTAGGGACCAGAGGTTGAAAACCAGTGACCTGGTGAGCCCCATTATTATTATTATTATTATTATTATTATTATTATTATTATTATTATTATAACAAAAGCCCTGTATTTTGGTTGTTATGCCAATATGGTGCATCCTTTGTTAGGTGGCATTGCACCATGTTCATTTATTGGCTCATTTGAACAGTTCTTAAGACCTTGAAGCAATTTGGAAGGAGTGCATGTTCCCTTTCCAGAGTGTGTGGCCAGGTCCAGGAGAATGAGATGGGTGCCGAGGTTGAAGTGATGTCTAGAATATTTACCTTGGGGAGCAGCAGAACAACTTTCACTGATTTCTACCTGATGTGATGGGTCAAGCTTCTAAATGCCCACCCAGCACTGGTCAGTAGAGACAGACCTCAACTTACAAAGCCAGCTAGATGGTGTCACAATAAAAAATAATCAATACAGCAACAGGAACACGCCATGAAGCCTTAAGTGTTAGAACACACTTATCTGGGGAAGAATAGTATTCAGGACCCTTTGAGGACTCTCCTTTCTCCATTTCTGTCTCAGAACTGATACAGGAGAAACTGAAGCCAAGCAATTGGGAACTTTATCATTGTACCTTCTGCTTGTGGTGGCACCTTGAAAGGAGGCAAAGCCTGGGATGGAGGTTAAAAAGATGGATGGACACAGCCAGCAGTAGCTGAGGGGAATCTGGGCTGAATTAGGACAGAATCCAGGAGACTCCCATGGAGATGGAGCCAGAGGTGTCCACTCTGCCTTTCTATGAAGAGTGTCGGCAAAGACTGCCCTATAGAGAGCTGACATTACAAAGGGCTATTGGCGGTAGAAGGGTGCCTGTCCTTCAGGTGCCACGGCATTCAGAATCGGTTCTCTGACTTGCATTTGCATTCTGAGCCAGAACAGCAGCACAGGGCAAAGGAAGGGGTCACTAAGTGGAAGTGAACTAAGACAAAACCCAGGACCAAGGATTCAGAGTCCAGAGTGTTCCATGATTTTGTACTTCTATGAAGAAAATCAGACACCAACATTAAATGTATAGGAATTTAAATGCACAGCATTTATAAAGATGCAAAGTCTCTGTCAAGAGCAAAGCTAGCACAAAGGCTTTGGGGCAGGCAGCAGGGGCAAGGGCTTGCATTGTGTGTTTGAGACTTGAGAGTGACTAAGAAGGGAGTTGGGGGTGGCAGGTATCCTGTGCCACAGTGAGCTTGCCAAGTTCAGGCTAGCTGCAATGGGAGTAATAGCAATGGCAGCAAGTGCCCATCGTTAAGCCAGGTTTCTTCGGCTTCAGTTCCCACTGCTGGCTCTCTAGCAGCTTCCTAGCCTCCTTCATTCTCCAGCACTGAGCAGCCTAGGCATCATGATGCCAACCAGATGGTTGGCTGGGAAGCCAGCCACACAAAGAACGGGTGATACACAGCAACAGGCCCTCTGCTGAATATGTAACTAGGAGTTTGGCATTAATGACCATACCCCTAAAAGACCCAACCCGGCTGGTTATTCTAGGCCACACCAGAAATATTCATACTGATTATAGGTCTGTGTTATATATGCTTATAAAAACATATATGTATTTACCATCCAGAGAATTTTTACTTTTATTGTGCCCATAATATAGCCTCCTCTAGATGTACATCCAGTATGAAAAACACTAAATAAGTTACTTCTAGAAATACAGAGAAAGCAGTGTACATACTTTTTTGCAGGCAAGTGTATTGACATAACTGGCCTTATGGCTCAAGGCGTGGAAAGCAATAGACTAAATTTACAACTATTTTTGTATTATTGGAGCCAAATTTAGGCAAAAAACACAGGAGACTAAAGGACCTTTCTATGAACATGTCATAATGTTAGGAATCTTCGGGGTTTTCTATTTTAGCCATTGAGAAAAAGGTTCCCATACAGCATTATGATAAATACCAGGAAATGGCTTACAGACCCAGTGACCATCTAGAGCAGTGGTTCTCAACCTTCCTAACACTATGACCCTTTAATACAGTTTCTCATGTTGTGGTGACCCCAACCACAAAATTGTTTTCATTGCTACTTCATATGTAATTTTGCTACTGTCATGAGTCATAATGTAAATATCTGTTTCCCAATAGTCTTAGGTGACCCCTGTGAGAGGGTTGTTTGACCCCCCCCCAAAGGGGTCAAAACCCACAGGTGGGAGAGCCACTGATGCAGATCAAATATGTAAAGGTTAATATTGAGTATCGAGCTATGTGTGGTCTCTTACAGCTTTAACTTCAAGCACTTGTGAAGCAGATGCAGGTGGATCTCTGTACGTTTGAGGTCTACATAGTGAATTCCAAGCCAGCCAAAACTAAACACAAACCCCTGTCTTTAAAAACAACAACAAGGTCTTGTGTGTTTTACCAATAACATGATACTTTTTTTATACATTATATGGAGACATGCTGTTGGTATGATTGAATGCAATTAAAGAATGGATTGGAAATGAGTTTTCCAACCCTCAAGCAGAGTAAGAAATCCTCCAGAAGTCATCTTACACATACACAGACTCTGATACACATTCGTTATTCTGTTTCCCAGTGGACAACTCCTAAAAATCATTGGAATCTCCAAAATGGTGAGTGATTCTTAGTGAGCTAATGGTTGACGAGTGCCTGGAAGCCCCTCCCAATGGATTCAGGTCACCCAAATACCATGGCAGGATTGCAGAGTTGAGATTGTCAGCCTCACCCCACAACTTCTGGGAAGAGGAGAGGGACTAAAGGTTCTGTCAATTTAGTCGACTATGTCTATGGAATGAAACTTCCCTGAAAACTCTGCAAGAGTGGAGTTCGGAGAACCTTTGGGTAGATGCAAGTGGGTGCCTGGAAGATAATACCTCTAAAGAGGGGTGGAAGTGCCACCTTTGGTGCCCTAGAATGTCTTCATCTCTGCTTTTGATGGATCTTTTATAATAAATCAGTAAGCATTGTTTCCCTGAGTTCTGAGAGCCACAGCAGTAAATCAATCAAGTCCATAAAGGAGGCTGTGGGAATCTCAGTTTGTGTCCGGTTAATACAAGCACACATAAAACAACAGGGCGCTTGGGATGGGCATCTGAGGTGGCAGTAGGAAGCAGAATCAGGGGCTGAGCCATCGTTAACCTATGGGGTCTAATGCCTTCTCTGAGCCTTGCTGGTTCCTTTGCAGGACTGATTGCTTGGTGTGTAAGAAACAAGGCGTGTGTCTGGTATGAGACACATGTTGGGATAGAGAATCAGAGTTTGACTTCTCCACTCACGTGTTCCCTCAGTTTCAGCTTAGCCCTTTCAATACACTGTTTTGGTCCTTGGGGTCGCTAAGCCCACAACTAGTAGAACTGTTTTCTCTTTCTGTCGAGGAGGGGTAGTCCTTTACCCACCATCGACGGAACCTGAAATGAGACTACATTAATATTTTATGCTTGGGAAGTCAGAGCTGGACGTCCTGTGGTTACAGACCTGAGACACTTGTGATCCGGAGTAAGCAGGCTACAATGCCTAGCACAGTATAGCTGCTTCAGAAACCTGCAACCTTCACAGCAGGCGAACGAAGGCAGAACTCTCTTCAGCTAAAACATAAAAGTGAAAGAAGTATGAACAGGAACTTCGTCAATGGGACGCTGAATTTTAAAATGAGCTGTATTAGATGTAGCAAATTTCCCCCATATTCTCCTACCACCCATATACTTCTCAGTATCTTCTGTTTTGCTTAATGTAGGAAAAGATGCTGTTTGCCTAGACAAGACTGTTAGGATGCCTGCAGTGAGCACGCTGTCCTGGCTTTTCCCAGCTTTCATCTTCAGGGGAGCAGACAGCGCTAGCTTCTGAGCTGCAGGACTCATGCTACACAGTGACTAAAACACCTGGAATGACAGAACCATGGCCCCAGGGAGACACTGATAACATGGGCAGGTTTAATCTAACTGATTAAACATCTGAGCCCCTCTGGCCTGGTTGTTCACCTGCCCTGTCACCGGTTCATCAGAAGCACCTGTACTGAGGATCACACAGAGAAGAAGGAACTTGTCATCACTAGGGAATGGCCCATGTTAAAGCTTCATGCACTGAGCTAGGGAGATAGGCAAGTTGTAAAATAATGTCTATATTGTGATTATATAAAAAACAAGACCACATTTGCGTATGTAAATGGCATAGATATGAAAGAGGTATATCAACCTCAGAATTTACTTTTTTACTCCAGGATGGGGAAGAAGGGTGTGACACACAAAAATAGTCATCTTCAGCTAAATCTGAAGCATTTAATTTTTTTAAAAAATAGCTGGAGCAAATAATGACAAAAATATGTACATTTATCATAATTAGATGATAAAGTAAATAAATGCAATTTTTCTGTAGTAAATATTTCATAGTAAAACTTGCCTCAGGAAATGAGTTATTTTTAATCTTGCAAACAAGTTGCAGATAGCAGATCAGGGAGTCTCATTACTACTGTGTCCACAGTTCAGCTTGTCTTCCCATGCACTTGACACCAGTCCTCAGGCGAGTCCCTGACCTCAGAGTAAAGAGCATGCATGCACTGATCCAAGGCCTGGGTGGTCAAGGGGATGCCTGAGCTCTGGTCCCAGTTTTGTTACTAGTGTGTGACCGTGGCTTTCAGCACTGAACTTTTATCATTCATTTATACGATGCATGTGTAAGTATATATTTAAAATGCTGAATAGACTAGCAACTGGATGGTCATACCATACTCATAGCTAAAGGAATTATGTGTGATGAACATAGAGAAAAATAAGAATAAAGGTATGGAGTGCAAATGCAAAGTCTGGGCTTGCATTTTGCTTCTGCCAGGGACTACAGCCCGTGGTGTGCTGAAGCATTTTCATGTTCTATTTCCTAACATGGGAATTATAATGCATGTTATCCACCTCAACTCTGATGACTGGGTGAGAAGCAGTGTTATTGTTGTAGTTGATGCAAATCAACCAGGAGGAACTGTTCTATTGGGAACACATTTTGCTAATTGCAGCCATTTTACAGAGATGGTTCAGCATAATAACCATGAAGAGGCAATTAGCTTGGCAGCTATTTCTCGCCCAAATGATTTCACATTATTTTATAACCAGGCATTTAAAGTGACTTAGGCTAAGCAAAGTGGTGCACGCCTTTAATCCCAGCACTCCAAAGGAAGCAGCAGGTGGATCTCTGTGAGTTCCAGGATAGCCAAGGCTTTGTAGTGAGGCCCTGTCTCCTCCACTCCATCTCCCTCCCCCAAAAAAAGTTATTTGAAAATGGCTGTCTTATGATAGGGCACTGGTTAGATGATGAATCAAAAATTGCTTCCAACTTGGATTCCCATTGCTTAGACCACCGTGAAATGACTCCTGTTGTTTACATAAAACAAACTTGAAACAACATTGAGAATATTCTGGATTTTTTTCTTTTTCTTTACTCTTGCCATTACTTTATTCAAAAAGCATAAAAAACAGAAATCAATAGCAGCGGTCTTCCCTCACAAGCCATTCCTGGTATACATTTGTGAATGTCAAAGCCAGGCATGATTTGCCCTGGAACATGGTCTGCTTGGCTTGGTAACTAGAGAGAAAGAAGTTAATGTGGTTGAGCCTTTCGCTTTGCTCACATAGCATATGCTATAAATCTAGGTTCTGAAAGCAGGGAGTTCAGTTGCATCCCTGGGGCCTAGTGAATGAGAGGAGCCTGCCACTTATCTGCAGAGGGGTCCTGTTTCTATCATTGCTACTGCAGATGCTTATCACCCATACCAAACACTTGAGAAAAAAATGTCAATACAAGCCAGACCATGGCCAGTGAGGAATTTTCTGAGATAAGATTACACCTTTGTCCTTAAAAAGGTACCAGTGAATCCCCAGATGTTCCCAGAGTAGAGTAGCCTGTAGGTTCTCCATTGTACCAGGCAATTTTTGGAACTCTGTGTTTGTGCTTCTAAACACACATATTTTGCTGCTGCTTTCCAAAATATACACAAATCCCAAATAGTCCCCGAGAAAGGCCCCAGCAAGGCCAAGACTCATTGAGCCCCTGCATGGCTCAGGGTCTCGGACCCCGGGAGATGCCAGGGGCAGCTCTCTTTGGCAAATGCATTTGCTAACTTCATTCCAGGATTTTCTTTTCTGCTCTATTGGCTTCATGTAAACTTGAAGGTTTCCAAGGCCGGATGAGATCTCTTGTCCAAGTCTGGGGCAGAGTCAAAAGGAAAATGTGGTTCAGTTTCCCAGGAGGTGTAAAAAAGCCACAGAACACTATTTAAATATCTAGCCATTTTCTTGGTTTAAGTGCCAGTATGCAAACTGGCAGCCAAGGGACCAGGATGGAGATCAGCTGTCTCAGGACAATGGCAGAGATGAGCATTCATGATACACTCACCTTTTATTTGTCTTCCAAACACTAACAGTATCGCATCCCTTAGCCTGGGCACATAGGATGATCTGGATTCTAATTCCTTCTTCCCAAGAGAGTTGAATAGACTTGCCAGATGAATTTGAAAAACAAAACTACCTTTTTCTTGTCATGTCATTACCCATCAGAATCTCTTAATAAAGTTCATATTTGAGTTTATTATCTAATGTCTTCACAAATGTTTTCACCTACCCTGTTTCTCCCCCACTAATCTTACTCACTACCAAGAACCGACTTTGGACTGGACAATGTATTTTCCCTTTCCCTGACTGTGTATGTGTTCTTGCTATCCTACCTCATAGGGAACATCCCCTCCCAAACATCTCTCCCCTTAAGCCTTTCCAGGCCAGTCCCTCCTACACAGCTATGACCCTCATCTGAACTGCGCTCACTTATCAGGCAAGTCTGGTCATACCAGCCTGCTGGCAATTAATCACACACCGCTTTGTGAAAGTATCTTTATCTTCCATGCTCTGCCTTGCTGTTCTGTTCTTTTGCACCCCTCCCCCCCCCCTTCTCTCTGCTGCTGTGCATGTGTGTAATGTGTGTAGCCAGACAAGAGGTCAATGAAAATGCAGCCTGTGCCTTATATTTTTAGAACTCAATGTCAACTACATTCTCTGGGACATTGTTACTGGTTAATGTTTCTTGCTTGGCACTTGGCTTGAGTGCCAGTGTGCCGGTGTTGCTGTGCAACCTATAGAAGTCTAAGGACCCTAGTTTTCTCAATACCAATAGGAAAAAAAACCAGCATCACTGGCCAGGTGGTGGTGGTGCCCGCCTTTAATCCCAGTGCCAGGAAGCAGAGACAGGTGGATCTCTGTGAGTTTGAGGCCACCCTGGTTTGCAGAGTGAGTTCTAGGACAGCCAAGACTGTTGCACAGAGAAAACCTTGGCTTGAAAAAACCAACCAAACAAACCAAGAAATAGCAGCATCACTGAGTGTTGCTTTCAAATCTTGTCTTTGGATTAGTTCAAGATATTTTATAGGCTAAACTCTACATCTAATGCTGGTTCTTCTCAATGATTAGCGGGTATTCAGACATCAGGAACTTGAGGAATTGAATGGGGATTGTCTTACAGCTTCAGCTGTGCTGTTCATTCGCTAGCTGTTACACTCCAATAGTGTGGCTTCCCTGGGTTTGCTCTGCCTGTAGTCAGTGGAAATTGATGTACTGGGCATGGAAAGGCATGGTGGATCAGTAGCATAATTTATTGCTCAATCTGGCTGAAAGGCATACAGATCTCACCCTGTCTCTAGGAGCGTATGTCCTTGGGAAAATTGATTGATGTCTCTAAATAGGCACTTTCCTCTTTCCCAAAATGAAGATAATAAGACTACCCCCCACACACAACCCCCATGAGCCCATGATGTTATCAAAAAAATGAAATAAGATGGTCCATGTAAAATGCTTTGGCAATTGCAAGTCCATTATAACATTGAGATAGTCAACAAATGACATAGCAACTCACAAACAATATGCTGATTTCTCCTATTTAAAAAAACAAAACAAACTCTTAATCTCCAATCATTGTCCCTTTAAAACAAAAAAAAATTCTCTGTGCACTCTGTCGCCTTCCTCTCCCGTTCTCTGCACTCTGTGTAATCAGGCTTGCCTCCTCCATCGAACTACAGCTGCTTTTTTGCAAAGTCACCAATGACGTCTGTGTAACTAAGTTTAAGGCTTAATTCTTTGATCAGTACCCTTGACCTGTCAAGGAGTGTTTGACACAGCTGACATCTCCTTCCTCCAAACATATGCTTTTCCACATGCAGCCTCCAGGCCAACTACTCGACTCGATTCCCCCAGCCTCTCTGACAGTTTCCTTGTTCTCATCCCTGCTTCTTGCTGAGTCTCCAAAGTTTCCCTTCACCACGCTCATGCCCCTTGGTATTTTCACTCATGGCGTCAGCACCGTCTGCCACTGACAGCCCTTAGTCATCTTCCAGCACTTTCTGCCCCGAGCTCCAGACTCCAAGTCCAGCAGCTCGTCAGCTTGTCTGCTAGGATCTATAGAAACACATCTCAAAGATGGCTACAACTGACCCATCTAACCTCAAAGCCATTCTTCCCGTACTCTGCCCTACCTCAGAAACTTTATCTTACCAGTTGTCCTGGGTAAAACCAAGCTATCCTGACTCTTCTTGTTCATATGTCATACACAGTCTGTCAGGAAGCTCTGCCTGTTCTACTGTCAAAACATATCCAGAATCCGATCCCTACTGATGGCCACTGGTACCATCCTCCAAGCCACCAAAGTCCCCTAGTTGAAAAGACTATCTTGGAGCCTCCTAGACAGTCTTTCTACTGTCCTCAATTAGAAATAAAAACATTTTAGTATGTATGGCAAATGGTATCCTTCTTGCATACTCCACATGGTGCTTTGGAACATCTGTATTTGTTCATCTTCTGCTTGCTTGAATTGCCCTTTGTCAAATGGCCACATGGCTTGTCTCTCACCACCATTAGGACCACATTCAAACACCAAGTCATGAGACCTTGCCTGAGCGACCATTAATTTGCACCTTTTCCCATTGCATTTCCCAACCTTACTATTTTTTTAGTATAACTTTTCTCATTATCTATGACACTTTACATTTTACTTAGAGTGTTGTCATGGTCTATTGTATTTCCCACCAGAACATAACCTCCATGGACGCAGGAGCCTTTGTCTCCTGTGTGTCCTGTTTGCACAAAACCTGGAATGGCATCTCACATGTGAACATTTGAGTCAGTGTCAAATGCTGCTGCTGTCTCTTGCCTGATCCACAGCTGGCCTTGACCTATGACCTACCTTCCTGAGGATGAAGCTACCTTAGCCAGAGCAGTACAAATGCCTGTTTTAACTGCTTCTGACGTGATTGTTTCTGTCTCTCCTTTCTCTTCAGATTCATACTCTCATTCCTCTGGCGAAAATGGAGGCAAGTCTGAGTCTGTAGCCAACCTTCAGTCTCAGCACTCTCTGAACTCCATCCACAGTTCCCCTGGTCCCAAGCGGTCCACCAACACTCTTAAAAAGTGGCTAACCAGCCCTGTGAGGCGGCTCAACAGTGGGAAAGCAGATGGAAACATCAAAAAGCAGAAGAAAGTGCGTGATGGGCGGAAGAGCTTTGACCTGGGATCGCCCAAGCCCGGGGATGAGACGACCCCTCAGGGAGACAGCGCTGATGAGGTACCTAGCAGGGCCAGTTCTCTTCTGCCACCAGAGACTTCTCACCGCCATGTAATCAAGCAGGTCCACTGCCTCTAATAGCTTGTCATCTTGAATTTTCCATTCTTGGGACTTGACCACTTTGATTTGGGCCCCATCCAGAGACTGATAAGCACTGAAACTATCAAGTAGACAGAAACAAAGATTTGCCAGATTCAAAGAGAGGGTCCTGGCCAGAGAAGAGGCAGTTGATCCCCTGCCTCTTCTGGGGATGGCACAAAAACTGGCCAGATGCAGAGTAAGAATGCGAGACTTGAGATTATGTCACTCAGAAAGCCAGAGGATGAGCTACAGACAAGGGTTTTGAGCAATGCCACCTCTAAAGGGTACTGCAGATGGCATGCATGGTGGATGCACTCCTTTAGTTCCAGCACTGGGAGGCAGAGGCAGCTGATGTCTGAATTTGAGGTCAGTTTGTTCTGTGTTGAGTTCTTGGCAAGCTGGGGCTGTACAGTGAGACCTTATCAAAAACAAACAAACAAAGGTGTCACAGAGGGATAGCTATGAAGAATACATGAAGGTCACAGTGAACAGTTTCAGCTCAGTGAGAAACATTGATAGAGACAGAAGGTGATGATGAAACAGGCAGGCCATCATGAGATCTTCTGACCACATTAGTCACAGAGAACTGGGTTTTAGCCAAGAAGTTGGGCTGGATAATCTCTTGAGTTCTTGCAGAATTGAGATTCTGTAATAAAAATATAGGGGATGCATTTTAGCTTGGGGAATAAAATGCCTGTTTTATCTGTATAACTAACCTATTCTAATTACTTGTGAATCTAAGAAAGTCTTCCCAATGCAGAACCAGACTTTCTCTTATAACTTTGTTCCACCTGCCATTTTTCAAGTTAGAAATGTCATAAAATCCTGATGAGATTTGGATGGTAGTTTAATAGCTTTTTGGAAAAATTTGAAGTTAATCCTGGCATGGTGAGACATAACATTCCTATAATCCCAGTACCCAAGAGGCTGACACAAGGATCATGAGTTCAAGATCAGCCTGGACCCTTTGGGGGGAAAAGTAAGGGGTAGGAAAGGAAGGGAAATTTTTAAAAAAGCTAGTCTTCCTACATTTCCCCTTTCTGTTTCTTCTTAAGGAAAAAAAAAAATGTTTCAATATCAAGTCCTGAACTATTGGCATCTGTTATTTATGTAGCAGTATCTAATGGTTTTCTTTTGTTCTAGAAGAGCAAGAAGGGTTGGGGCGAAGATGAGCCAGATGAAGAGTCACACACACCCCTTCCTCCGCCCATGAAGATCTTTGACAACGACCCCACCCAGGATGAGATGGTAGGACCTCTGCTGAGATTTCTCTTCCTGAGTATGTGAGATGGGGAACAAGGCTGCCCTCCCCATCAATGCCTTCCCCTGGAGAACCCATGGTGACATAGATGCTGTTGGTTAGTAGGTGTCCTCTCCCACAGTTTTGGAGGCTTGGTCTTGTTCTGGGCAGTGTAGGGATGTGCAAAGACTGGTTAAAGTAGCAATCTGCCTGGGAACGCACACTGTTGATAGAGTCATGGGACTATATTTTCAGGCAGCAGACCCTAAAAGGAACTGTTTGTCTTGAAAAGGAATCTGTGAGGGCTCCAGATGTCAATCATTGGGTAATGCCTGATGTGCAACCTGTGTTTTAGTTGTCTTCTGCATTCAGCTCTAGAAGCCTAATCACAGTCAATTGTGCCCAAGCCAATGCCGTAGTAGAGATGCTAATAGTGGAAGGGTGTTGTCAAGCATGGAAAAGTAAAGCATGCCAACTTGCCAGAGCCCTTTGTTTTGTAAAATGCCCTGTCGCTGGTGTTGGAAAGGTCTGTGTCCAGTAACATGCCCCGGCAGTTAGATCATTCTGCTTGTTCTGGAGCAGAAGCTGGGACTCCAGTGGCCCTGACTGTCAGGCATTGGCCTGAAACATGAGACTACCTTTTGTTCTTTTGAACAAAAGTCTTTTCTAGCCAGAAACTCACTATGTAGACCAGGCTGGCCCCAAATTCATAGAGATCCGATTGCTTACCTCGCTGTCTGCTAATGCTGGGAGCAAAGGCGAGGGCCACCATGCCCAGCTGGAGCTTCTATTGTGTTGTCTCTCCTAGCTTTCCTCACAGCCTTGCCTGTGCTCCATTGGGCTCTTCTTGCCTTCTCATATAGTGGCCTGTGCTTGTGACTCTGGTCATTGACGTGGAAGTTGCAGCATTGGGTGCATTTCCTGTTCTCTTCCAGTGTGTCATTTTTTGTGGTGATAGTGACAGCTGGCCTGGCTGTCTCTGGCTCTCACTGTGTACTGGGAAAGCCTCCACTGAGTCAGCAGGCCAAGGGTATATAGGCATCAGACTTTTCGTAGGCTCTGTTTATGGGTGTCTCTGCATTTTTTATTTGATTCTGCCTGCTTTGCATCTGGTTGTTAACCCACAGTAAATATTCAAGGTCTTCCTTCATGGGCTAGAAGGACAGCCAGGGACTAAGGTGTGGCACTTGCTGCCATGATACTTAGCCTAAGACAGTTAACTATGTCCCCTTCTACAGAGATGTTTAGACCCTGGATTCTAGGGCCCATTGACTCTGGGGTATTGGGAAAGAAAACAACAGAAGCATGGCATTGTACCCAAAGGGATTCCCAGAGGCAGAGATGCTGCCTGCCCTTCACCTCCATGAGAACTAGCCTCCTGGCTTCCCCACACACCCTTGTAAAATGTCCTGTGAACAGTACTAGTGTGTGGAGGCGGGTGGGGTAAGAGTTCCCAGATCCCATTCATTGCCTGCATAAAACAGAAAGGTCATGAACCCTCTCCTAGTCCCCTCAGTTTGTTGGGGGTGAATGGGTATTAGGTAGTTCCTGGATAAAGTTTAACTGAGAGGGCAGATTTACCCCAGGCATCTATGGGGTCCTTTTCTTATACATAGTGAATTGCAGCAGTCTCACTTTAGACACAGGAACTCTGTCCCCAGTTTTACTTCATAAGTCCACTTGGTTTTTGTTGGAATATTTAGGATCGGGATAAGTCTCAGTACTAGCAAGTAGAGTTGGATTTATTAAGACAACGTTGGTTGTTTGGAGACAGACTCACTATGTAGCTCTGGCTGGCCTGAAACTCATCTTGTAGACCAGTTGGCCTTGAACTCGGTATGCCCCTCCAGCCCTGGCAGGAACTTCTTAAAGTCCAACCACTTCATGTCTGGCTCCTTTGTTCTCCATGTCATCTGTCCTTTGTGCCTGTGCATGGATGCCTCCCACTTACACTATGTGTATGACATGTTCAATGTTTTAATATGTTCCTGCTTTGTAGAATCATATTAGTTTTCCCTGTGTAACTAATGTTCAGTAGCCGGAGGATATTTTGCTTACTTTATGCTCCATAATTGTCATGGCCGGCCCTCTGTTGTGACAGCCTAAGGTGTTTCCTGTCTCTGTGCCTCTGAGTAATACCCCGGAAGATCACTTTGTAGACCCAGTGTCTGTCCCTCTGACATGCGACCCTGAATGAGTTCCCAGAAGTAGCGTTACTAAATCTGAGTTGGTAACTTGCTTTTTCTGCATTCTCCCAAAAGATGAAAAAAGGAATAGTGTTACATCTTAATTGCATTTATTTGACCTCCCCCAATCTGAGAAGCAAAGACTCAAAAGTCCTTTTTGAAATCTTCCCTAATCTGAAGGGATAAGTGAAGCCTGGCCAAGCCAGGAGATAGCTCTTTCTATGCTCACAGTCATTCTCCTCCGCGGGTCCCACCCTGGGAATGCCAGTGGCCTCTGCCCTGAGAACACATGGACGCCCACTTGGCCATCTCCCCTCCAGCTTCCCCTTGGGAGGATGGAAGATGAAAAAACTAAGCAGATTAATAAGCAAAGACTGTCCTTCAGTATGTGGGAGAAATACCCAGCCATTGTAAAAGCAGCACTACACAAAACCTCGCCACTGGTCCTGGGGAAGGACACAGAGAGGCCTGTAGCTGAGCCTCTCTTTGCTGTGAGCAGGGCAGTCTCTGGGAGCCCCAGCTTGTGACACTCAACTCCTTTTAATACTTACTTACCAGTGCCGCGTGTGAGTGTGTGTGTGTGTGTGTGTGTGTGTGTGTGTGTGTGTGTAAATGAGAAGGAGAGGGAGGGAAAAACTGGGGCGAGGTGTCCAGCTTGCTTGAAACACAGCGATGATCCCCAGCTGAGGCTGTAGCAAAACTAGGACTTTTATCTCCTTCACACACATTTGAGGCTGGAATTGTCCCCACCTTCCAGACCATGGAACAGCAATGGGCTACCACAAAAGGCCAAAGGCCTACACTCCCTCAGAGCAGTTACCTATGCCCTGCTATTAGTCTGTATAACCCTCGCCTGTGGGTTTCCTGGGGGATTCAGTGACCCCCTCCCCTCAGCCTCTAAGGAGAATTCCTAACAAGGGGTATGTAGGTCCACCTATACCCAGCTGCCCATCGCCCTCCCCCTCTGCTGTCTCTGTCATCTGAACACAACACTGTGCTTCCCTAGCCCGCCTCGAGCTTTGGACTGTCTGCTTTGCTTCCTAACCGCTGATCCTCATTTCTCGCTAATCTGCTTTTCCTTTGCTGTCCGATGTCTTACAGTCCTCCTCTTTGCTAGCAGCCCGGCAGGGTTCCACTGAAGTACCTACTGCGGCAGACCTTGTCAGTGCAATAGAAAAGTTGGTCAAAAGCAAGCTGGTAAGTGGGCATCCTGGAGGCAATGCTGTCACGTCTCTCCTCCATGCGGCTTCCAGGCCTCCATCAGTCAGCCATGTCCCAATTTTACATATTCCTCCTGTAGAACCATTTCATGTAATGGTGGCTTCTAAACAATGTGCCCCAGGGCCTTTTCAGCTTTATGTGGGGATCAACCTAAGGAAAACAAGGTCTTTAGGGTTGAAGTAGATGAAAAGTAGAGTTTCCAAAGAAAATGAATATGCCTCACTGCAAACTGGCCAGCTGGTCCCTAAACACGTGGCACGCTGTCACTGACTGATGGATGTGTCTCAGGCTAGCCCTGAAGCTAGTGTCATGTGCTGCTGAGATACAATATGGATTGGGCTTTTTAAAGAACCAGGCAATTTTGTTCGGAGACTTTCTGGTTTACCAGGTCTTAGACATTAGACCACCAGTTATCAAGGAGTAGAGGCGTTTGTGAGTAACCTTGCCAGGAGAAATTAAGAGAGCCAGAATGTATCTCTGCCACACAGGGAAAACGTGGGAGCCACTAACAACTGGTCTAGCCTGTGACTGTCTTTTGGGCCAATCATAGTACCAGAAGGAAGGGTGATTAGCCTGAGCTGGCTCGGGCTTCCACTCGTGTGCTAATGCTCCTCCCAGGCAGGTCACTCAGATGGAGCTGTCCCCTCTGACCCGTGTTTTTACGAGTGTAGGTAACAGGACAGCAGTTTGAAGCATCTTGCTGCCTTTCTCTGTGGCCCACCTGTTTGGCTTTTCCTACAGCGGTTCTCATCTGGCTAATTTGCTGCTCTCCCACCAGCCTTCTGCTGGGAAGGCCTGCTGATTGTGGTTGCAATGGGAGAAAAAATGGTGGTGGTTTCGGTAAGAAGGCAAGTTCTTGGATGCTCTCCACTTTTGTGCCGTCTCTTCCATGGTTTTTGCAGACACCACAATGACTTTATGAAGTCACATGCTTGTTTTTTCTTCTTTCCAGTTTTTGCTCCTATAGCCCCCGTATTTCTGGAATATTCTCCCTCTTATTTTTGCTTATCTAACACATGGTAGTAGTCCTTCAGGATGCCCCTCCACCCCCCAATCTCATGTCTCACAGAGGCTTTCCCTTCCCAGTCCTGGCCTGATTTCCTCTGAAGTCCCACTGTAGTTCCCAAAGCTTCATGCTGTCAGAGATAGCTCTGTTATTGTTAAAATAGCTGCATGTCTGCATTCGTGACTTTTATCCCCTGCTCATAAGTTATTTGATGTAGTATTGGGTATATGGTAGTCTTAACACTTAATAAATTCTTCACAAATACTTGTTCCAAAAATCCATATCTGCTTCAATTTAGGATGACCTTTACCCTGCTACTTACTGTTGTTAACCTTCACACTGTTGCCCCTGGTTTACGTGATCAGTGGGTTTAATGTTGGAGACATAAGCAAAATTATTAGGATGTCCCACAGGGGCAAATATCTCAGAAAAGAGGGAATGTGGGGTGAGGTCGGAGTTCACAGGCCCAATCACTGGCTCTCAATAAATGGCTACTGAATAAAGCCCTTTCTGTGGTGAGTTTACCATAAGAAGAACACTAACTTCTCCCACCAATAATTACTTCTTGAAGATCTACATAGAGCCCGCAATCATGGAGATGTCTCTAGTGTAACATAAAAAATAAAACCCAAACCCATATAAGAAATGAGTAAGGGAGAAGTGGTTTGGTTTCTTAGAATTTTCTCACCAAAATTTGATTCTTTTCCACATCTCTCTTCCCCATCCCACTCTGGCATAGGCCATGGAACAACCCACTGTGAGCAACAACCGTAAACGGAGGCTATTTCAGCCATGTTTGAGACCAATAACGTGTGTTTTTTACCTCCAAAATATATTCCTATTTATTCCTCATTAGCTTTTCATTTTAAAGAAAGAGTCCAAGAGGTCATAAAAAGTTCCGGGGTTTCTTTGATGGAGCTCAGCAGCATGGAGGCTGCCAAAGTAGCCAGTGGTCTCCCAGACTTGTTCATTTAAAGTTCAGAGTTTGTGTCAATGGTAACATCACAGACTTGTTCAAAGTTCAGTGTGCATGTAGAGAGTCTACAGTGCCCTTCAGCCACACCTTGATGAGCTATGTGTGAGTAATCTATTCATTCTAAATGCAGTCATCTAGTGTGTTTTTAAAAGAACTGGAGTGGCCCTGGAGGGAGTAGCCAGTACCATGTGGCCCATGTTACTTGAATGAAAGCTGAAGAAACTGAGATTAAGGTTGGGGAGAAGCATGTGAGGAGGGTGGGTTGTCTTCCAGTGCCTGAAGCACTGCTGTGGGAGTAAAAGGTTGGTCTGATGCTTGCTCTAGAGGACAGACCCTGGGCCTAGAGGCAGTTGTCTTAGCGTGGTATGCAGAAGAACCAGCAGGGTTCTTTCCAGTTAAGAGTCTGGTTCCATTTTACAGGAGTTAGTTTTGGTCCCAAGTCTGTCTGCTTTCTCTGTTAATTGTTCAAACAATGGCATCAAATTCTGCACTTAGAATTCGTTTGGCTCCCTACCTCTACCTGAGGGCTGTGAGATCTCCCGTGCCCTAGGTCCCAGGGCTGCCCTAGTGCAGTCTCTTGGGCATGGTTGCACCATGGTCCCCACACCAGCTGAATTGGAGAATGAAAGTAGGATCCGTAGGTTTGCCTCCAGTGCAGAGAAATCCCTGGAGAGCCTCCACTGGTAAGTCCTGGGCATGATGGGCCCTTCCGAGTTCTTCCTTGCTGACTTTGTCTTTAGCCTGTGAATTTGTTTACCATGAGAGGATGCCCACACATACACCAGCAGAGCTAACCCACTTTTCCTGGGTTCTCTTAAATTCAGAGCCAGAAACAAGCACTTTTTCTGCTTTCCCCATGCCAGTCTTTTTTTTTAGAAGGGGGGGCATGTTTTAAGACAAGTTTCTCTGTGTAACCTTGACTGTCCTGGTACTCTCTCTGTAGACCAGGCTGGCCTAGAACCCACAGAGATCCACCTGCCTCTGCCTTCTGAGTGCTGGGATTGAAAACATTCATTACCACTCACCCATGTGAGTCTTGATAAGACTTTTTCATTCTTTAGCAGCTATGGTTCTGTAACCAGTAGAAAGTTTGGGAGGATCTGGAAGGCAGAGGTTTTAGTCGTGGGCTCCTACTGATAACGTAGCCTCAGAAAAGTGACTTGTCTGCTTGAGTCCCTCCTGATGAAGAATTTGTTAGCCTGACTCTAATCTCAAGAGAGCAAAGATGACTGCACAGGCTTGGCCATGCCTTAAACACTGATAAGCACAAGTCTACAAATGTTAGCTCTTAGGACAGTCAAAAAGAACTGTGTTTTCTCCAGCTTCCAAGACCTAGTGTGGATGTGTAGAACTCGTTAGCCAGTAGATTGGTGGTGAGTGAATATTACAGGAAAGAGTTTAGTAGACGATACCATTTGGTGTCATACTTCAAGGCTAAGGCTAAAGCTTCCTGGCCATGTGAGAATCTAGTGTGTCTACTCACTGTGGCCTGGAGCCCCCAAGGTTCTGCCACCTGCCTGGTACACAGGACTGAACCTCCAGGAAGAAAGCCCCCTCTTAGCACTTGAAGGTACCACACCCAAGCAGTTCACTGCACTATCATGGCCCAGTGGATGTGCCTTGATGTCTCCCACCTCCAAGGTTGTGGGGCTGGCCAGTGGCAGCTCTAGTTAGTTGTCCCTGGTGGCCTGAGAGATGTACAAGTTGTCTTCAGCAAGACTCTATCTTCTGACTGTCCTGCTTTGAGAGCGCTCACCTGCTCAGGGTAGCCTCGTGGCAGGAAGTGGCTCAGGCCAGGTTATATCTGTGTCTGTGCTCTGCTGCCGTCATATCACACCAGTCAGCTCATTCAGTCATAGCCTCGTAGAGTTCTTACAAGTTCAGAGTCGAGAGGAGCTGAAGCAGTGGCCTATCTTTTTAGGAACGGGGTCATCCAGCACCCTCGGGTAAGGGTGCCTAAGGTTCAGAACAGGGAAGGTTAGAGTTCCAATAAAATTCAAAACTCCAAATCACCAACCTGCAGTTTCATTTGCCTGGAAATCCCACGCCTCGGTTTTTTCACTGTGTAGATGCCCTATAGTCGGCCCTGGTGAGAATGGTTTACCTCTGATTCTTTTTGTCAGGGGGGATAGTCTACAAATCTTTAAAAATCTTTTAGTGTCTAAATGTGAGCTTTACAACACGAGGTTATGGGTGCATATATACATATATACATATTGCACACAGTTATATATGTATGTATAGTAAAATGTTCACTATACTGAGAGGCAAGTTAACATAGCTGTTATTTCTCATGGTTATTTTCTGTGTGACAAGAACACCTAAATCTATTTGACAAAGGTGCCTAACATAATGCGATGTTAAGTGCAGCCCTTAGAGTGTGCGTTGGATCTCTAGAACAATTCATGCACACATCTGGCCCTTGTACTGTTGAGTTCTATCATCTCTTCCTTCCGCCTCTGGTAGCCTCTGTTTCATTCTCTAATTCCATGTAAACTTGACTCTTCAAAAGGACTTCCTTTATAACAGAAATAATGTGATATTCTACTCTGTGGCTTATTTCATTTGGCATCAGGTTCTTCAGGTCTATCCAAAATATGGCAATTGGCAGAATTTTGTTTTGTTTCCAAGACAAGGTTTCTCTGTGTAGCCCTGGCTGTCCTGGGGAACAAGCTAGCCTCAAGTCAGGGATCCATCTGTCTCTGCCTCCTGAGTGTTGGGATTAAAGGCATGTGCTACCATGCCTGCCTGGCTGGAGTGCTATGTCTTATGGTAACTCTAGTTTTTATTTATTTAGGAACTGCATCCCATTCTCCACTCCCACCAACAACATGCGAAGCTTTGCTTTTCTTCCTACTCTCCCCAACCAGTGTTTGTTTTCTTCCCCTACCTCCCCTTTTTTCCTCGTTCTCCACTTCTTCCCACCCAGTATATAACCGTCCTAAGGGTGTGATGAAGAAGTTTCTATAATAGGAGCAGCTAAGAGGGGACTGTTGGGCGTGGTGAATGGTGCTAGGCCAGCCACTTCCCTGTTCTCTCATTGGATGAGCCTTGGAGGCCACAGCATAGTCACTTGAGCTTTGAAACCCAGCATGGAGCCTTCCTCGGAGAGTCCACAACCTAAGGTCAATGCTCAAGCCCCTCCAGCTCACACAGTTGCAGCCAGTCCCTCTTGGATTTCAGTCTGTCATCTTCCCATGCGGTTGGCAAAGGGATGACTTCCCTAAAAAACAATGGAATGAAAGTATTATATGCTTATTCAGGAAACACTTGAAAAATGACAAGAGCCTAAACAGAGATCATCATCCTCTAGATGCATTCAGTGATAAACTTTCATGTGTTTCTTTCAGACTCTTTGGCCAATAATGTAATCATAGTATTTAGATCCTAAATCCTGCTCTCCTTTGCTGTTCGGTCAGAGATGTTTTCCTGTGTCATGAAAAGCTTTTTGGAATGTTGAAGGTGATCTTTCTACAACTTAAATCCAATGTCACTCTCCTGCCTAATGCCATAGACAGGCTCCTTAAGATGTCATCTGTGTGTCTCCAGGACCTGACTCCACTCTTGTGTCTTCCTGCTCCTGCTCCCGCCCCTGCTCACTCGCACCCATCACACACACACACACACTCACACACACTCTCACATACACACTCACACACACTCTCTCTCACACACACTCACACACACTCACACACTCATACACACTCACACACACCATTCACTGACACACTCACACACTCTCTCACACACATTCACATACACTCACACACACACTCACACACACTCTCTCACGCACACACACACACACACACACACCATTCACTAACACAGTCTTCTACCAGTCCCTCTCCTCACACTTCCAGTTCTACCTGCATAGGTTTTGGCTCACCCCACGTGGTTTTACTCCATGACCTTTCTCCCAGTGCAGTCTCTGCCAAGTATGTTCTCCTGTTGCTGTATCAGTGAAGTCTTTTTTTTTTTTTTTTTTTTTTTTTTTAGTATCTCAGAATAGCCAGCCCTTACATCCCTGGGTTCCTTTTCTGTGAATTCTTTGGCGAGATATTGCATCTGCACTGAACATATATTGGATTTTTTTCCTTGTCACTATTCCCTAAGCAAGACAGTATAACAATCATTGCATGACATTTGCGTCAACTATGTAGGAGAATGAATATAGGTTATATGGAAACACTGAGCCATTTTTAAGGGACCTGAGCATCCCTGGATTTGAGAATCCTAAGGGAGTCTGGACCAATCCCACAGGACACCAAGGGATAGCTTCCCTGAATCTCGCCTTTTCCATGAAGTCCTTCTCTGCTCTGCCCCTCCCACTATGGAGGGTCCTTCTGTCAGAACACCAGCGTGGGTTAGATTCTGGAGGTCTGAGACTCCTGCTCACCCTCATTTCTCCAGCATTTTCAGGTTTTCAGCTTGATTTTGTATGCAAATAAGGCATTGGTTACAATGAATGGCGTGCCGGGAGAACGAAAGAGTGCATTTAGGAGCAGAGGGAGGGCATGTGACCCAAGACCCAGTGACAGGGAATGTGTTCCTTTCACCAGGACAGTGGCCTTCCTCCTTTGTAAGTCATCTATTTGAATCCTCTTTGAATTGCCATCCCCTGGCCTTGGACGCACCACAGAAGCTTGTATTGCATCTTCCTTATTCTCTTTTCTTTTATCTGCTGGATGCTGTGGCTCTGAACCACAGGTGGGCAGAATTCTTTACTGTGGAGACAGACTGGCAACCACTGGCTCTTTCCTCCCGGGGCGGGGGGTAAACACTGATGACAGGTCACCCCAGTTGCCCTGGGCTGCATCCGGGTATCCAACTCTAGCACAGGCAGCTGAGTCCTCATAGAGGACCACTCTGGAATTACTATAAGCAACAGGAAGGGAGCCAGCTCTCTCATTCCAGGCAGGTTGCCCAGCATAAGAACTAGGCCAGGCCCTTTATTTCCCTCTCACTGTGACACTCTTGTGACTGTCCCAGAGTCCTCCCCAGAAGATAACTGGGCTTCTTTGCTCATCCAGAGCCAAGAGAGGAAAGCAGATGTTCCTGTGTGACACTTTGAACCCCTCAGAGGCCCTTCACTCTGTAGACAGATTGGACCATGCCAAGCTGGTTGTGTCATGCACCCTGAAGGCAGAAGTGTAGGCCTTCTTGCTGGGCCTGGCATCCACCTTCCCAGCAGGCAACAGGCCGCAGAACAAAGACCGAAACAGGACAGTGGGAGAGATGGGAAGTAAAAGATACTAATCAGATCCATCACCAGCTGGGTCCATCTGTGCTGGAGCCTGTCTCTGGTGATGGCACCAGGGGACATGCACTGGAAAGCTGCCGGTCCACTGGCTTGTCAAGCCTCAGCACCAGACATCCTAATTTCCTTAATAACAGGTTCCAAATCCTGTATCTATAAATGTAGCTAAACCCTTCTCGACCTTTCTTTATTTTTAGCCTATACTGCTGCTTTGGACATAACAGCTTCCATGGTTAATTACTTGTTCTGTAAACACCTTTATGTCAAGTGGAAAGCAGTTGTCTCTTTCAAGTTGGAAGACACTGTCTATACTTTTAATTCTAATGTTAGCTTTGTGTTTAATTCTAGTGTTGGATTTGTGTTTGACTCTTGGCATAGTCTATCAATTTGGTGAGTGGGAGAGAAGGCTTCAAAACATGAAGTTTTGAAGACTCAAGTCTTAATATTCTCTATCTTCCCTCCTATTGGGTACCATATTTGTTTTGTTTCATTTCCCTGGAATGTTCTTTCCTGCCTCTGTTTGGCTTCTGTTGAGATACAGCAGCAAAGAGAGTTAGTGATGGATGCTCTCAAGTGCCGTCTGTTTAAGACCAGCCACAGCCTTTTGTCCTACCACCTCTGTGCTTGGCACTTTGGGGGCTGTGTCTTAGGTCGGTGTTTCTAAAGACTACTCAATGAAGCCTTTTAGAACCACAGGGGATGGCATAGTTGGGCACTTGGGTAGGTGACTTTTGTCTTTTGTGCTTGTGTTACGGATGCCCACCTTGATCTTGATCTCTAGGATTAGCTTTTCTCTGCATTGCTTCTACCAATCCCCAGAAGCAAATGCTCAGTGCCATTAGGTGGTCTTTTCACCCAGGGTACTTGTAGTGCCTACAGTCTGGCTCTCGGGCTCAGAGAACACCACAGAAGAGGGGTTGGAAACAATGGAAGGATTGGAAGATGGGGCGGAATGTTGCAGAGCATTGTCTTCTAGACATAGTATGGCTCTTGCACCCATGAATTCAAAGCAACTGTGGTTATCTGATAAGACCTGTACAAGATGGGACTCAAGTAAATAACCTCCCACCCATGCTCATGAGACAGCCCTATTTATTTGTGAGTCACACTCAGAGATGGGAAGATGGATTTCAGCTGGAGAAAGGGTGGGCTGAGACAGGGTAATAGATGGTGAAAAGAACTAAAATCCATTGCATATATGTATGAGTCTGTCAAAATCAATTTTTAAAAAATCTTCAAGGACCTATATGATGGTATCCTAAACATGCATTAAGCAAATAAACTTAATATATTAAGATGTTAGTTTGGCCCCAAAGAGTATGTTACTACTGACAAGTTACAACTTGAGTATGTTCCAATTTGAGTATGTTACTGTTACCAGTGCCAGCCACAGGGAGACTGTGCAGCACTTTTAACTTTTCCTGGAGTTTGTAATAGTATTCTTTCTGTCCCTTAGAAATTTGCAAAAAGGTAGAATATGAGCTGAAAACCCAGGGACACACAGGGCAGTTTCGTGTACCCTGCAAGAAAACACCATGCCTGTCAGACCTGGAGCTAGCTCTCAGGTTCCTTTGCTCAGCTGCTTCTAGAACACTCCATTGACCCATTTACTTATTTTTCTTAATTAAGTAGCACCTTAGTTAACAGAAATAAGGGTTAATAAAAGAAAGCTCTTGGTAAATAACCTTAGCAAAGATTTTTTTTTTTTTTTTTTTTTTAAGAAAAGGCTACAACTGTTGGCTGTTTCTTGACTACATCTCATTGTCATCTTCCAAAGTGTTTCAGTTAATGTAACAAAGTATGGTTCCCACAACTTAGGTCTGTGGCTTCCTTTTGCTTATCAATTTGCATGAAGTGGTCCTACAGCTGGTTTTCCTTTCCACTGCCTTATTTGGTACAGAACCCCAGTGGTTAGTTTTCCTGCTGGAGTCCTCACCCAGAGATAAGTTGCCGTGACAATTTCATATGTCTGGGCAGTTGGCAGCATATGGGTGCCTAGCGTGCCCTGATCACACGGATGCCTGGTGTTCCCTGATTATAGACAGCAGCGCCTTGCTGCAGGAAGGTGGAGGTCTCTGATCTCCCAGTGCTTCTGTGGTTCAGAGAGAACAGCCTTGGCTGTTCTCATATTGCTGGTTTTCATCTTGCCTGTGGCTAGGATAGGGAGATGCTGGGCTTGCAAATAACTTTCCAGTGCTTGTTCTGAGACTATTTATCTTTCTCTTTTTAGACTCTGGAAGGAGGCTCTTATCGGGGGAGCTTGAAGGACCCCACAGGCTGCCTGAATGAGGGGATGACCCCTCCCACACCTCCTAGAAACCTGGAAGAAGAACAGAAAGCCAAGGCTCTGAGAGGCAGGATGTAAGTGGCTCAACACCCCACCCTGATACATGTGTATGCTACCCAGTGGCCAGGAGAGTCCCTTACTCTCTGTCTACTACTCTCTTCCTATCTACATGAAGATGGCCCCGATCTGTACAGTGTATCTCTGATCATCAATAAGCCATTTTGGCACTGCCCTCATGAGTTTTGGCTGGGGGTTTATAATGTGAGATAGCTGTTATTGATGAAGTGTGGTTATAACTAAGATCTATTACAACTGTAAAATATGCTTTAAACAAAAAGAAAAGAATAGAACAAAATAGAATTCAAAGAACCAGGGGACTGTTACCATGGGTCTGCAGCACCAGAGAGTCCCTGACTGTGGCAGAAGTCTGATGGAGATCATCTGAAGAGATGCTCCCAAATGTAGAAAAGAGAAAGAAGCAGGAGAGAGTCTACTGCCTGGTGGGGCCCATTTCTGCTTCTTTGTCCAGGATTTCACATCCGTTTGTAGATTTCATTGTGGAAGAACCTCTTTTCACTTTGAATGACCAGTGGTAAGATGCAATTCACATCTTATAAAAAAACAAAACACCCATGTGCTGTGTAGGGTTTGAGTTCTCTACCTTAATTCAGCATCAGTCTCCTGGTATTTGAGATATTGAAGACCACACTGGACATCAGCAAATAGAACCAGAACTCCTCTAGAACTTAAGTGTCCTCCTTTGGAGTTGAGTCATCTGAAAGCAAGCTGCAAGCAACTCAGTGCGTGAGGTTGTGAGTAGCCCTGAGAATGGGCTCAGCAGGTGGGAATAGTCCTGCCTTACTGTCTTTTCTTTACCTTTGTTGCTCCTTTAGCTGGGCCACAGGCATAAGAAATAACTGAAGCCAAGTTCTTTTGCTGCTGGCAAATACACAGAGTAAACATTTAGGGCTTTGTTTCCTTGGAAGCAAAAGTGCTGACATCATAACAAGAGCCTGGTATCAAAGCAGGGCAGCCACTGCCAAGTGGAGAGAAGCAAGTGTCATGTAAATGAATACCCGTGTTTACCCCCGGAACTTTTTGAGGGTCAGAAGGATCCCAAGAACTTAGTGAATGAGCTGTCGCCTCCAAAGTGAAGTTTCCTGACCCTTGCAGAGCATGTGCTCTCTCCTTGCTTCTCCTGTGGTTGTTACACTAGTCAGGGTGGTGGTGGGGACCAGAACTGGTTCCAGGCTTTGTCAAGATGAAGCATGGCTTATATCAGGACAATGACCTGTGAGGAGACAGGTAGGTGATCCTTGGGAAATCCAGTGTCTTCAGTTGTCTGTCCGACTGAGAAATGGTTCTGAGTAGCACTTAACGTCCTCGAAATGAGATATTGTTTGATTTTGTTGTAACAAGCCAGACACATTCATTGCTTTTTAGCCCACTGACCCATCACCTCTGTCTTACCTGATTCTCATCAAGCCCTCCTCTTTCCATGTCCTGAACTCCCTGTTAAATGTCTCTTACTGTTTGTGTCCTCCTTCTAACCTGCTGGATTCCATGGCCAACATAGGCAAGCAGATGTAACGGTGTTCAGTTATAAATACTGTAAGAGGCTAGAAGCAGAGGTGTAGACATTGGAGGCTCAATCGGAAATGACAGGATGACGCCAAAGAGTTAAATGACAGCTGCGTGGAGAGAAGAGGAAAACAGGTGTCCTTTGTCCAGAGGAGGAAGACACTCAGAATGGACTTGCCTCCCTTCAGTTTTAGCCACTCATCCACTCAGCAGGTGCTTGTTGAGCATATCTTCTGCCCCACCAGTGGGATAAATCAATGAATAAGACAAACAATAGCAACAACAGCAAGTCTTCACTTGTGGCAGGTTTACATTCTAATGGGAGAAACCAGACAAACAACAGGAATTAAGTGGTAGTTTGGAACCTGGAGAAGAAAGAAAATAGAGTAAAGAAATCCAAGCATGGGTAAGGCTATGCTGCAGTTTGAAACGCTTCTTCTGGGCTTGCACAGAGAGCAGGAAGAGGTAAGGAAGTCGCCATGGAGGAACGGTGTCTCAGCAGTGGGCACAGCCAGTGCCAAAACTCAGTACCTTCCCTGTGGAAGGCCACCCATCCCCTACCAGTGTGAAAAGGGGCAGTTGCAAGATGCTTAATCTTCACAGTCAGCTCTATGGGGTGAGAATCCCCTGGGAAACACAGTTCTGGGTACCTCTGTGAAAACATTTCCAGAAGACTGACCCTAAACATGTGTAGCACCCCCTGCCCCCATAGGATGTGGTTCTTTACTGAATGAAAAGGAAGCAAGAGGAAACTGGGCTGAACAGCAATGTTCATCTATATGAACACAGTGGACCAGCTGTTTCTCCTCCTCACCATAGTAGAGCGTAACCCCTTAAACTGTGAGCCCAAATAAACCCACCCTTCCTTTGTTGGTTGCTTTTGTCAGTCATTTTGTCATACAGAAAAGGAAAAGAACTAATATAAAACCCATTTGTAGAGCTGGAAGAATTTCAGGTTAGACCAAAGAATAGTGTTCATGTACTGTAGGGACTGATATGATAAAGAATTGCATTATTTTCATCTTATTTGGCAGTTAATCGTGCCATGCCTTGAAAAACTTGTATACCAATCTAGTTGTGTTTTGTTTTGTTTTCTGAAGGAGTGGTGTTATGTAGCCCAGGCTGGCCTCAAATCTTGACTCTCCTGCCTCTCAAGTACTGGGGTGATAGGTATGCTCCCCTCTACACCAGCTGGACTCCTTTGATCATGTGTCATCTTCCCAGGTACTTTATTGGTCCTTCATGGTCGCCCAGTGCTGTTCCCTTCCCAGGGATATGCGCGCGCGCGCGCACGCACGCACGCACGCACGCGCACACACACACACACACACACACACACACACACACACACACACACACACACACACGACAACCTCCACTGGTCAGCAAACAACTGATGATAAAAATGTCAGTACCCCGGCGGCAGAGCACTGGCCCTCCTCTCTAAAGGGCCAGCCCAGCCCCAAATTCCATTCTCATTTTCCTGTGGGTTTTCTCTGACCACTGTCTTCCAGGAAGTAACTTGGGCCATGCTAAAGATACATCTAAAGGCTTCTGTTTGTCCTTACTGGTTGCTTCCTATGGCCTGAAACGCAGGATCCTGTGTTGGAGAGAGAGAACATCTGGGCACACTTTTAAAGCAAGCATATGTTCTTTGCTGCCTCCATATGCTCTGAGGCCCAGACTCCAGGATTCCGTGGCTTCTCTGTGCTCTGTGGAAAAGCATTTCAGATGAATTGTTTCCTGGGTTTAGAGCAGTTGATGAGTTGTTTGACATCTCAGTGTTTTATCCCTTCTGTCAATTGGGCCAGAAAGTGCACTGGTGGTCCTCTAGACAAAATTCTTTCCATCTCTGTACACACAGGGAGTCTGTGTATAACAGCAATGTTTTCTTTATGGTGTCTGTCTCAGAACTGAAGAAAGGAAGTGGTTGCATTTGGGGTGGAGACTTCAGGGATGCCAGAGGCCTGGCTGGGCTTGTCCCCTAGGCTACAAGCAAAGGATAGTCTTTGGACCCTTAACACTTACGGTCAAATCCCTTCTCCGCTCTTCACTTTGTAGACTTGGACAAGCCCCCTAACCTTCCCATTTATCTCAGTATTTAAATAATAGGATTTTATAATTCTGGCCTTGTTATAAGCATGAGAAAACCCAGATGGGTACCTGGTATGTAATAAATGCTCTAGGAGATAGAAGTAATTCACAAAGAACCTGAGAAAACAAATGCCCTTGTCATTATCAATCCCATATTCTGGGGTAGGGAATGCTGTGTTCAAAGCTGTGAATACCTAATATCTGCAGCCAACCTAGGTTCTTAGGCCTTGACTGAGGATTTTCCAGGCCAGTTACCATGGATACATTCCTGAGTAACTGGGGATTATGTATTGTAGAAGCTTTACTCAATATCTCCACAGCCTTTCAAGGCTGGTTAACACACAAATGTCTTTCTTCTCTTGCCTAAGATAAGAACAGAACCGAAATAAAGGAATAAAAGCCTCATGTTGATGATCCCTTGGGTCTCAACACTTTCATAACTCAGTTTTGCAAAAAAAAAAAAAAAAAATGGTCATAGTTATCTCTACCCTGTGTTTCTGCAAGACAGGATGCCCTCCCTGTAGCTCGGTTCACAGAGTGCTTGACTTGCATTACAAAGTCCTGGGTTCAGTGCCCAGCACTAGGAGGTGGAGGCAGGAGGATCAGAATTTCATGATCGACTTTGGCTATATAGGCTATATAGGCCAGCCTGGGAAATACAAGACCTTGTCTTGGAGGGGAGGGGAGGGGAGGGGAGGGGAGTGCCTGCCCTCTCTGGCCTTGCACTCATCTCACCAGTGAGTCACCAGCTGTGCTAAAGGCATCTTTCTAATGTGCCGGTGAAGGATTTTACAGTGGAATTGTGTTGTTTTCTGAAATTACATTCCTGTGATCTTAAGTGTGGAGATTTCTTGCTTAATAATGACTAGGAACCTCACTATCTTTATCTCTTGCTCAGGTTTGTCCTGAATGAGCTGGTACAGACAGAAAAAGACTACGTCAAGGACCTGGGGATTGTGGTGGAGGTAAGCAGACGGCAGGGTGGGGTGTATCTGTGCTTACCTGACCAGGAGCAAATTGGACTGACCCTACCTGGGCTCAGGTGCTTTATCCTGTTGACTATACATATTCAACTTTCCAGGACTGCAGAAAGGAACATAAAACTAGTACAATTCAAACAGAATATGGAGGTAGATTTTCATTTTCGTCTTGAAATGTTTTAAGGTTGGAGGGACCCACGCCTTTAATTCCAGCATCGGGGAGGCAGAGGCAGGTGGATCTCTGAGTTCCAGACCAGCCTGGTCTACAGAGAGAGTTTCAGGACAGCCGGAGCTTCACAGAGAAGCCCTGTCTCGGAAGGAAGGAAAGAATATTTTAATGTATTTAGAGGGAGGTGTGGCCTGCTTGAGTGGGAGAATCGACCACGGTGCTTTCTTCAGATCCACACATGAAGTGTGGGCTGACATGGATACTAAGAGGTGGGGTCCGGCCCCGAGCGCTGCCTGTAAAGTCTTCCGCTGATGTTGTCTCTGTTGTGCAGGGCTTCATGAAGAGAGTAGAAGAGAAGGGGGCCCCTGAGGGTATGCGAGGAAAGGACAAGATCGTGTTTGGAAACATCCATCAGATTTATGACTGGCATAAAGAGTAAGTTCCACGCCTCCCTGAGAGTAGGGCATCTGCCCCTGCATCTGCCCTGAGCAGGGCATTTGACGGGAGCCTCCTGACATTAATTTCATCATTGAAAGGAAATGTCTCTCCAAGGGGCATGACTTCCTTCTCCTCTCTCCTTTTAGTTTTTTCCTGGCTGAACTGGAAAAATGTATCCAAGAGCAAGACAGACTGGCTCAGCTCTTCATTAAACATGTGAGTATTGCCCTGGCTGTCCCCCATCTCCCCAGGTGCCAACACACTCATTTTAAATCCCTCCTCACCTCAGCTCTCCTTGGCTCTGTTTGCTCTCACTTGGTACTCTGGTTTTGTTATTTAACACATTTGGCCATTTCTCTGCCTTGTTCCTTCTTTCCTGTGCATTCCTTGTCCTTAGCTGCCCTTGCCCCTGGCGGGAGGGGTGATGGCAAGCAGGAAGCCAGGGTGCCTGACTTTCCCGCTTTCTTCTGCACCAGGAGCGGAAGCTACACATTTATGTGTGGTACTGCCAGAACAAGCCACGTTCCGAGTACATTGTGGCTGAATATGATGCCTACTTTGAGGTGAGCTATTCCTTGTGGGTGAGGCGCTCAGTCCAAGACAGCCACATTGAGACATACCCCAGATCCTCCATCCACAGGTGCCTCCATCCACTGGCCTTCATGACAAGAAACCTAACTCCACAGAGCAGTTAGCTCCTTAATTCCATCCCCATATACATCTTTGCTTGAAGAGGGGCTGGGGTGGCTCTGTCTACACACTGTTGAGAAGCCTTCATTATGGAAAGGTTCTGGGTTCTGTCATGGACTCTCTGTGGAAGATCTTGTCCTTCTCACGTGACCACTGATCAGATTGTATCTACAGTCTTCCCCACGTGCCCCTGGGACTGTTGCTAAGTGCTCTCCCCTGATGAAAGGACTTGCAGTCACTTCACAGTGAGCTTTTGTTTTTGGCCTCTAGCTAGCTTCAAAACTGGTCCCTCACACCATTGAACATGATCCATCCACAGCGTTAAGCCTTGAGGTCATTAGGTTCTAGTATCATTACTATGTCTAGCACCTCCAAGTGTGTGGCCATCCCAGCCTGGCAGGATTATGTCTGTTGGTGATAAGGCCACACTGTCCCTTAGAAAAAGGACCCTGAGTGTTTGGAGAGCAGAGTTTAGGGCCCACCCTATGTCTAAGGGGAAGCCCTCATCTGATTCTGCCCTGGAGTGGTAGAGAGAACATAGTCCCAGGACTAGGGTGAGAACTGTGATGTGTCAGTGCCCACTGTGAGAGCTCAGGAGCCAAGCAAGGCCTTGGGCCTGTGTGACGCCTAGCTCATAACATGAACAGTGGGGTAGGCTTGAAAAATCTTTAAGTTTTTCTGGAGTGCTTGAAGACTTGTCACTCACCCCTTTGAACCTTTGTGTTTCAGGAGGTTAAACAAGAGATCAATCAAAGGCTGAACCTTAGTGACTTCCTTATCAAGCCCATTCAGAGAATAACAAAGTACCAGTTGCTACTCAAGGTAAGAAGTGGGGAGCCTGGGTCTGGGATGGAGAAGCGTACTCGGGCTGGAGCGGTGGGCTTAGCACTTGGGAGTATCACTGCTCTTCAGGCTGGAAAGTTGCTGGTTGCCGTCAGCCTTGTGCCTGAATAGCTTGCATGGCCCTTGGTTGTACCTTTAAGGTTGCTTGCTGCTTGTTTTTCTTTCCCTAACTTACTTTCTTCCCCACACCTCTCTCACTGTCTCTTTCCTCTTCCATTTGGGGAACTGAGCCAAGGGCCCTATCTATACTGTGTCTCCACCCTGAGCCTCTTCTTTTCCTTTGTTATAGACACTGACTCAGTGCCTTTGAAAACTAAGCATACGCCAGACATGGTGCCACTCATCTGTACTCCTAGCACTCAGGACACAAAGGCAAGAAGGTCCTGAGTATGTAGCCAGCTTGGGCTGTGGAGTGAGACCCTATCTCAAACAAATAGCAACAAAGCCCTGGAAAGTAACAGGAATATAAGAATGGAATAGAAGGGAAGGGGCGGCCCTGGAGACCTGCCACAGTCCCTAAGATCTTACCATACACTAAACAACTTGATTTTTTTCTTCTGGAAACAAGAGGTCAAATGGAAAAGAAAGACTTGACTCTCCTTTCTCCTGTCTGTCTTGCCACGGTTCCATTTCCCTTCCCCTCCTGTCCCTTCTCCCAGACTTATTTGTCATATTCTGGAGTCTTTCTTAGTGTCTTTATGTCTAACATGACTCATGTCATTTCATTTCTCAGCTACTACAAACCATTGCCACCTCCACTGGGGAGGGAAGTCTTTGGGATGTTGTTGCATTTTATGATACGTTTTTTTCTTTTCTTTTCTTTTCTTTCTTTTTTTAATGGCTCTCTGGCTGTTTTACTTATTTTACTATCTGATTCACCCCTTCCACGCCCTTCCTTGCCAGGACTTCCTGAGATACAGTGAGAAGGCTGGTTTGGAGTGTTCAGATATCGAGGTAAGTTTCTGTTTGTAGTGCCCGCTGTTCTTAGGGACCATGCCTAGTGTCTTGTCCCCAAAGGGAAAAGACTGTCAGGAAGTCCAGGGTCCAAGCCACTCCACTCTTACTCAGCAACATGAGGAATGGCATCTGCTGCTTACTGACCATGGAGTGTTTCTAACAATTCAAGAACCCTGCTCTGGGCCAGCCCATAGCCAAGCCCACCCATCTTTGAGGCTCTTGCTGGGTAAAGTGAGTCAGAGTGATAGTTGACACTGAGTAAAATTGCAGAGATTCAATATGCAACTTTGTCTCTGGCTCCAAATGCCCTTTGACCCTAACATAGATTAATCCATTTCCATTCCCCAACACACCCTGAGGATTACCCCCTGAGTGTTTCCTTTGTGTGGCCATAGGGATTATTTTAAGCCAAAGAAGTTGCAGTCATTTCTGGCAGGTTATTTTAGGTCAGAACCTCCTGTGTTTCAACAAACAGGCTAAGCTGTTGTTTGGGCATTCTGAAAGCAGTACAGGGAAAAAAAAAAAAATCGCAAGGGGGTGATAAGAGCGGGAGGTAAAAAAGAGTGGGCTGGGTAACATTTCCCCGTGTGTTGTGGCGATTGACATGGAGCCCTTGTGCTAACACCAGCCTCTCCTATCTAGAACTCCACACAGTCCTCTGAGAGTGAGCAGCAGACACTGCACCCTCTCTGAAAACAAAGGGCCTAGGGGAGATAAGTTCCTCTTGCCAGCCCTGAATTTTGTGAGCTCCCTATTGAATGCTCTTCCCCATCCTGACTGATGTGTTCTTTCTCACAGAAAGCAGTGGAGTTAATGTGCCTTGTTCCCAAACGCTGCAATGACATGATGAACCTGGGTCGCCTGCAGGGCTTCGAGGTGAGCCCTGAAGAGTACCACTAAGCCCCCTGTAGACAGGAGCCAGGCAGGAGCCAGGCCACGAGCTTCTTCCCTTTGAAGCTGTGCACCCCACCGCTGCCCCTCCAGTTCACAGATCTGGAAGATGGCATTATTGCAGAAGTTCAGTGATAAGGGAAGTAAAACTTTTGGCCAAACTGGGGTCAAAATTCCAAGGGGATTGGAAAGGGACAAAGTCCCTGGTGACTGTTTGAGCCACAGTGGCATCCCTCCTTCCTCTTGATTAAAAAATGTGAGGATCTGAGGCACTGCAGGATGTGTGATAAGCCAGGAACCCAAGTGTCGAAATGAACTCTTCTTCTGGTGTGTGTGTGTGTGTGTGTGTGTGTGTGTGTGTGTGTGTGTCTTTTTTTGGAAGTCTGTATAGTGGTTGGAGTTTTAAAGCTCTGAAATATCACACAACACATTTCTGTTCCTTGACAAGGGGACAAGTCTTAAGGGAGGTAGATGTCCAGAGTACGCACTGGTCTGGAAGAGCTGCCATAACAGAGCACTATATATTGGGTGGCTTAAGCCACAGAGAATCCTCCTCACCTGTCTGAGGCCTGAGCACTGGGGAAGGATCTGCCCCCAGTCTTGCTCCTTAGTTCGTTGGTGGCACCTTCTGGTTCCCATGGCATTTTCCTGAATCTCATCACCTTCCCTCTGGATGTGATATTTGTTATGTCTGTGTCCAAAACACCCATTTCAGAGCCCTACTTCCTAGCAACCCCAAACTCTGAGAGTTCATTATTCTTCTTTAGATCACAGGGATTCCTGGAAGTTGAGCAATTAAGAAAGAGGTTCTACCTAGCCCAGCCTTGCTAAGTTAGCACAGGTTAGCCCAGATAAAGTGCAGAAGGAAGGCCCCGTCTGATGTCAGTGAAGGTGGGAGAAGCCACAGCCCAGTTTGAGTTGCCCTCAAGCCTCTCTTGAGCTGCCTCTCTTCTAGTCCATCCTTCATGCTCCTGCCTGGGTCCATGCTTTGTTGTGATAGGAACCAGGTGGAAGTTTTCATGGGTCCCCAGCTCTCTAGGGTAGGCCTGTTAGATGTTAACATAAGTTGAACTACTTGGCTCATACGCACTCTTGAGTTCACTGGTGGTTTCTTGTTAGTCAGCCCAGAGAGTTTCTCCTTTTCTCTCCTGGCATTATACCAAGTCTGAAGTCTGAGGCTATATATGTAAGCAAATCAAGTTCTCTGCTACCTACCTCTTACTCATCGATCTACATGTCCTGGTGCTTTTTGAATAGCAGTCTGGCTAGCTTTCTCTGAGTCCTTTCAGGAAGTGACCACTGAGTGGAAGGAGGGCATCTATTTGTGCTGTCTGACCCACCTGAGACTGTGTGTGTGTGTGTGAGTGTTTGTGTGTGTGTGTGCGTGTATGCATGTTCTATAAAGCCACATGAGGGAATGTAAAGTTTTCTCTTGTAAATCAAGTACCATTGTCTCATATTTTCTTCATTAAGCCACAGAGAATCTGCTCTGTGTTCCCACAGCTGATTGGGAAGGATGTGAGCATATGCCTCCTCCCTCTCGGGGTCCCTCATTCTCATTGTCTCCCTCTCAGACCTTCTGGTCTTGCCCTATAGTGCTGGCTGCCTGTGCCCCTGATTGAGTTCTTGTGTAATGTTAGTGAGTATTCAGAACTTTCCTGGCTAGCTGGTCACTGGCTTAATATTAACTTTGGACCAGGGTAGAGATAAGCCTGTTCTCCTGCTGACCTTGGCAGTCAGGAGCCACCAAGCAGGTGTTTCTCGGCAATACAAAGGAAAAGTGACCCCTGTGCCAGGGAATGCTTGCAATATGGTATCATGTGCAGGGCATGACTGACATTTGCAATAAAGGGTAAAAGTTGTCCCTAAGAAAAAGTATATGTCATAGGTCCTCTGACCTCCACCCCAGATGTCAGAGCCTTCTTATTGCAGAGAAACTAAATAAATAAATGATAAATAGCAAGGCTTTCCTGATAGGCCTGCTGGATGGAAATATTCCCTTTCAAAAATGTCTCTGGGACACTGGTTACAAGCTGGCAAACCACGTGTGCGTCCCCATCCCAGCTGGGCAGTAGGTAGCTTGATAGCTGGAGTCATTTTAAGAAGGATCACAGGATCCAGAGAACCCCAACTTTACCTGTCAGTCTTAGCAAGAAACAAAAACTTCAGAATACCCATAGCTCAAGTAATAGGAGGTGAGAAGGACCCAAAAGGTATATCAGTCTCCTTGGCCACAAATTGGTTCTAAGTTCATAACAATGAGAATGCCCCCAGGCCCTTGGCCCATGCCACAAAGAAGCCAGGCATAAAGATTCTCAAAGCTGTAAGGGAAGAGGATACACTGCCAGCTGCAAGCATCACCAATCTTCATTCATAAAAAAGAAAAAAAAATACCCACAGAAAAGCACCAGGCAAGGTGGTCTCTACCTTTAATCCCGTTACTCAGGAAACAGGCAGGTGGGTCTCTGAGAGCTCAAGGCTAGCCTAGTCTACCTAGCAAGTTTCAGGCCAACCAAAGCTACACAGTGAGATCCTGTCTCAAAAAAGAAACGATAAGACCAAGATCATTCATTCATTTTTAGATGTTTTCCTTCAACATTTTAGGGGCATTAATTCTTGTTGACTCCATCACCTAAGCCCTTTCTTTTTAGGAACCTTATAGATGAACAGAGAAATATTCATAGTCTATCCCCCAGATGAGTAATTGGATCCCAATTCAAAGTCTTGCTAGAATTCCAAGGCTTTGAGTGTCAGGTCCACATATCCCAGAGGTAGGAAACTTTTAGCCCAAGAGAGCTAAATCCATCACCCTGATTTTCACGACCTTCCCTGGACCCCTGTCTCCATCAGGGCACCCTGACCGCCCAGGGCAAGCTTCTGCAGCAAGACACATTCTATGTGATTGAGCTGGATACTGGCATGCAGTCCCGGACCAAGGAGAGGCGTGTATTTCTCTTTGAGCAGATCGTCATCTTCAGTGAACTGCTCCGAAAGGGGTCCCTCACCCCAGGCTACATGTTCAAAAGGAGCATCAAGGTAAAGAGGGACAGTGGGGTATACAGGGCAAAGAACATCATGGGGGCTGAAGTTACCTGCTGATCACCATGAGAAGCAATGGCAGGCCCAGGACCAGTCTCCAACATGATCTTGAAGTATACTTTGTCATGTCATTCACCCAAAGACAGAAGCTAGAGACTTTACTCTTAGATCCAGAGTAAAATTTGGAAACATTTCCTAAGATTAAAAATGTTAAGGGAAGCTGGAGAAATGTTTTAGCACGTAAAAGCCCTGGCTGCTCTTTCAGAGGGGCTGGGTTCAGTTCCCAGCACCCACATGGTGGCAGCTCACAACCATCTGTAACTCCAGATCCAGAGGTTCTGATGCCCTTTGCTGATTTCCATAGTCACCAAGCACAAACACAATGCAAAGATATACATGCATGCAAAACACCCAGATACATAAAAATACAGGTGAAAAAAAAGAAAAAGAAAAGCGAGTGTAAAAAGAACAACTTTGAGGAACAGTTGTGGGTTGCTTATTTATTTTAGCTCCTTAAGTATGAAAAGGATAAACTGGTTTTGTTTCAGATGAATTACTTGGTCCTGGAGGAGAACGTTGACAATGACCCCTGCAAGTTTGCACTCATGAACAGGGAAACTTCAGAGAGGGTCATTCTGCAGGCTGCCAACTCAGACATCCAGCAGGCCTGGGTGCAGGACATCAATCAAGTCCTAGAAACACAGAGGGACTTCTTAAATGGTACGTAATGGGCCTGCTTCTAGCAAGGCCATTTCAGGGGACCCTACCTCTGAGCATCTTTGGGTCTAAGTTCATGGAGACTTAGGAGGCCAGATCACATTCTATCTGATCTGCAACCTCATAGAGTTTCAGAGACAACTTCAGGAGCCTCTTAATTGGAAGGCATACATTGAACAGACAGATGTGAGAAAGAAGCCCCATATGTTTAATCAAAAGGATACTTGTTCATATGATACGGTGCATGTATGTCTTTGTGGTCCCCTGGTCAGCTGGCAGTAATTTGGATAAGACAGGCAGGCACATCTTGATTGTAGAGGCTTGAGTTCTGTGATTCTTGTTCTTTCACCTTGTAGCTGGTGGCTGGTACTCTCTCAGACTCTCTAGGATTATCTAGAAATAACTAGGAGTTTGGTAACACAGTTCTCTTTTCCCAAAAGGTGAGAGCCTGGCTAGTCTACCCATCTAGCTGACCTTGCCCCTTTCAGATACCAAAATTGCTAAGCCTAACTCAGTAGTACCCAAACTTCCCTTCAGCAGCAAACTGGCGATTACTCAGATAATGTATACCCTACAGGCATCCAGAAGAGGTGATGGCACACGCCTTTAATCCTAGTACTTGGGAGGCAGAGGCTGGTGAGTCTCTGTGAGTTTGAGGCCAGCCTGGTCTATAAAGAGTTTCAGGATAGCCAAGACAAGTTTCAAGACAGAGAAACCCTGTCTTGAAGCACACACACGCGTGTATGCACACACACACACACTGAAGTAGAATTGCTACCTTGTTTGTGTTTCACTTTTGCCCCTGCTGGTGCTGGTAGCTGTTCACCTACAGCTTGGTGTGTGAGTGGAGATGGACAATTGGAAGGTAGTACTGCTCTACTGAGCTGGAGCCGGAAGTTGAAGGCCAAATGGAATGACTAGTCTCACGAGCACATTCCTGTATAGACGCAAACGTGCAAGCATGCATACATAGACACGTGGAGCATCACTTTCAGGAGTATCACCTCTTCTTGCCTGAACTGAGCTCTGTACACATGTCCCCATACATACATGTCTGTGCATGCCCACACGACTACCCTAGGTGCCCTTCTCACCAGTGCAGTGGCAAGGGTTGTGGCGTATGCCTTTTTGTTCCCGTGTACACACAACACTGGACCACCTTGGGCAGGGGGAGCATCTTACCTCTGTTGAGATGTACACAGGGCTGTGTGTACTTGCACGTACTCTTTCAGGTGATGAGAACACAGCATTTACTGGCTGTCTAGCTTAGAACTGGAAGCAGTGAGGAAAGGACAGAGGTGCCACCCTAGCTGAGGACCTTGGGGGAGATGCTGCGATGCCTCTCTGTGCCTCTCTCGGCTCATTTTACAAAATAGAGACTTTGGAGTTAGATCTGCTAGAGGGTACGGTGGGCAAGCAGTACTGCCACAGGGTAGCATGGCCTGCCTACACCATGATCTACCCACACTACACCTACCACAGGGCAGGTCTACTTACACTACAACTACTGCAGGATAGGCCTACCATCTCCATGCTAAGGAATGTAACACAATGTTTTCATCTTAAAACAAAAGGTTATGATTGGGACATAACTCAGTGGTTGAGTACTTGTGGGATCTTGAATTCAAGCCCCACTACCTTAAAAAAAAAAAAAAAAAAAAAAAAAAGTTTTCCTGGTATTAAACAAGAGAAGGCTATGAATAGGATCCTGTGACTTTCATTTTTCAAAACATGGTTTCTATGTGTAGCTCTGGCTGTCCTGGAACTCACTCTGTAGACCAAGCTGTCCTCAAAGATCCGCCTGCCTCTGCTCCCCAGTGCTGGGATTAAAGGTGTGCACAATCACTGCCAGGCTCAAGATCCCATGGCTTTTAGAGACAGACATGGAAGTTCGATGCTGTTTCAAGCTCACAGAGAGTGTGTAGGGATCATATTCCCAACTGGAAAAGGTGTGAAACACTAAGAGTTCCCAAGCTCCTTTTTTATTCTAAATCATTGACAATGAAACAACACGGGTTATAATTGAAATCTATATAGCTTACAATTTCTGAATATGCAACTTTGAATGAACACAAGAGCTTGTTGCTAGTGTGGTTTAATGCAAAATATGTGCACATGTAAAACCGATCCATTTAACTCCGAGCTCTGTGAAGGACTTCTGGTGTGGGAGTGGGAAAGAGGGCTTTAAGTTCATCTGTTCAGAACTAAAGAAAAGAAAAAGCTGAAACCAGAAGTAAATTAGCAATAGTGACTCCCATGTGTTCACCCTCTCCATTGGGAATTAAAGGAAATATTTTGTCTTTCTTCACCTTTAATCCCCACACCAACATGACATGCCTGGATTATCACCCACCCTGCTTTGATGAGGAAAGACAGGTTTGGAGCGGTTAAGAAATTTGTCTAAGCAGAAGCAGTAGGTGTTAGCAGTGACTTCAGAGCTGTCTCTTCCATACAGTTGCCAGCAGCAGAGCAGACATTCTCCCTGTGCTCCCTAGCAAAGGAGGGAGGGGGGTTCATGGGAGAGGGACATCCAGGCAGGTGACCAGTAGTGAGAACCTGAATCCAAAAGACAAAAACTCACTGTTAATAATGCCCACGTTCTGAGCCTGGCATGGTGACACTTCTGTAATTTCAACGATCAGGAGGCTGAGGCAGGACTGAGTCAGAGTCTTTCTGATCCCAAGACCTAGTTATTCCAATTAAGGCTAATGAAAGAATGCAGTCCTAGCCTTCATAGTGTATTGAATGAGACAGTATTTTCCAGTGCTTGAGAGTATTACTACTCATAACCAGTACTCATAACCCCAATTCCATGTCATGGGTTGAGTTCTCAACTCCGTGTATAGAGCCTACTTAACAAGAAAGAACTTAAATGTTCTATGATGTCCTTAAACTTGGAATCACATCGCTTTCAGCCTAGTCAATGATTCGGATTTCACATGGTCCCAATAGACCTTTGTCCTAATGATAGTGAATGAGGTAATTGTTACCTAAGTAGTTAATGCCCACACAGTTCCCCCCAGGAGCCTCAGGGGCTGTGCTCTAGCTATGCATTTCAATACACTCCAGAAGATGGTGCTGTAGCAGAACAGGGCCAGGCTTCTGCTTACAGACATGTGGGCAGGCACCTCAGCCAATCTTCCCTCCTGACACCCGGTTAGAAGTGTGTGACCCTGTCCAGTCCACTGAACTGCGTGCTGCACCCATCACTGTGTCCTGGGCCACAGCTGGTAATCCACTAAATCGTTGTTGTAGTAAACACCGATAAAAATGCCCCCCCACCCGATCATGCCTGCCCTGAAAGTCCTTCATACGGCCGGCAGTCTCCCGTGGTGCCTGTTCCAGGCTGTACCTCTCTAATGCTTAGACTTGGAACTTTGACGCTTACTCAGCAAGGCAAAGCAGAGCTCACAGCGTTCCCTCCCAGCCAGCCCTCCCCATCCTCCCAGTTGCCCCCACTGCCTTTCGCTTCCTCTGTCACCTGCTATTTCCATTCTTGGGCGCATTTCCCAGCTAGGCTCTCTCCTCCCTCCACATTGGTTGACTTTGGCCTCAAAATGGCTTTGGAATGAGATGGGAAGCCATCAGCCTGTTCCTTTCAAGTCTGTTTGCTAATGGCTGCAAGGTTCATGTTCCTCAAGTGCCCCTCAGTGACAGGATCTGAATTTAAAACTTTTAAGTTTATTTAATACAGCCACTTCCCATCTTCAGAATGACAATGCTCTAGCTTCCCTGAACCTTCTAGATACCATGCAGCCCATCTCTCTTACCTGTTTTGTCTCCTCCTCTTCCACGGAGATCTGTGACCCTACACTCAGTTTATTCTGCATGCTGTCTATTCCCAGTGCTTCACACAGACCTCCTTCTGGCAGATTTAAATGTCAGAGTGTCAGCCAGTCCCCTTCTGAAGCTCTTTAAACACACACACATGCACGCACGCACGCACGCACGCACAGTCCGACATGAATGCTACACCTAGCAGGCCTTAGCATCCTTGTAGGATTCCTGAAGTTAGAATAACTCATTTTTCTTACCCTGCAGCACTACAGTCACCCATTGAGTATCAGCGGAAGGAAAGGAACACAGCAGTGGTCCGCTCCCAGCCCCCTAGGGTTCCACAAGCCAGCCCCAGACCCTACTCTTCTGTCCCTGTGGGCTCAGAGAAGCCCCCAAAGGGCCCCAGCTACAACCCGCCTCTGCCACCCCTGAAGATATCTACCTCCAATGGCAGTCCAGGGTTTGACTACCACCAGCCTGGGGACAAGTTTGAAGCTAGCAAGGTAAGCGACAGCTTGTTACTCATACTCCCAACTACTTCAAAGATCTCAGAGGTCACTTTAGGAAACAGTGTATCTTCCTGTCTATTATTTTAGCAGGAGAAATTCATTAAGTATAATTGAACCTCAATTATTTGTCTTTCTTCCCATGTAATTAACTAAAACCAGTGTCCTCTGGCCAGGGTACTGTGTGTTAAAGGACTGTTGACATCTGAATGTGGAGGGCTCTTGTGACAACAGGAACCACAGCTCCTGTTTCCATATTAGAAAGAGACAGCCCCATCCAACAACGGTGTGCATCACCACCCACAGAGGGAGGCTCACTCTCACCCTCAGCACCCGCAGAGGGAGGCTCACCCTCACCATCAGCATCAGCACCTGCAGAGGGAGGCTCACCCTCACCCTCAGCATCAGCAGAGGGAGGCTCACCCTCAGCATCAGCATCAGCACCTGCAGAGGGAGGCTCACCCTCACCATCAGCATCAGCACCTGCAGAGGGAGGCTCACCCTCAGCATCAGCATCAGCAGAGGGAGGCTCACCCTCACCATCAGCATCAGCACCTGCAGAGGGAGGCTCACTCTCCACTGGCCCATGTGGTGAGAGGAAGCTGATCACTCGATGTGCACCTGCAGAAGCTAGGCCTAGTCCATTCTTCAGACATCACTGAGGGACATTGTACCACAGGCCTAGTCTGCTCAGATGGCTTCATCCTAAACAGCAGTGGGAATAGGACAGACATAGGGAAACGCTGGGTTAGAAGTTGGGTGCCTTGGTCCCTCCTCCAAGCTCTGAGCCTCACTTTTAAACCTGAGAGAATTCGCCCATCAGGCCTAAGTATTCTACAGAATCCGTTAGGTCTAGGAATCAGAACACCTGCATTCCTTACCTATGTGGTCTGATTTTTTAGGTATAGTTCTCCCAAATCCTTAGTTGACGGCGATTTTGTTCAAATGATTGGTTGATGTATAAGTTCAGCCCTGTACTGCAGTGGCCATCCCCATCTATTTCATCACCTGAAATAATTTTCTGCCCTAGAAAAACCCTGCCCGTGTGAATCAGTTGAAGTCACTTTGGCATTTTGTCAGCCATATGGAAGATTTTCTGGCTCTCACCATGCCCTAGGAGGCAGCCTGGCCTCCCGGGGAGTTACAGGTCTGTCTAGACACAGCTGCCCTGGTAGAGGTTCGCATGAAGAGGTCACATGGGCAGCACCTCCTGAATTAATAAGTACAGTGGTGGGGAGATGTCAGGGTTCTGTTTCACACGGTAGCCCAGGGCCTTACCTTTGCATTGGACATAGTACCATTCTTACTCCCCTGTCAGGGAGGGTCAGGATGAGGAGCACAGGCAAATGATGCTTTGTGAAAGGGTAAAGGGATGCCTGTGCATGCCTGTGATTCCAGCTCTTGGAGAGGCTGAGGTGCAAGGATCATGTGTGCAAGGTCCTGGATTACATGTCAAGTGAAGTCTCAAAAAGGGGGGGGGGGAATGTAGCATCACAAGGTCTGTGTTCTTTCCATAGAGGAGGATTGTGACCCCTGATCTGACCTTTGCCCTGGCCTCACTCTGCCCAAGTGCTTACATGTCCCTGTGCTGATAACAGGTTCTTCCTGCCATCAGCAAGAGGATGCCATCAGGAAGACTGCATGCTAGGCAGGAGCTTTCAGCTTGAATGTGTGTAGGTAGCTTTCCCTGGGCATCATCCAAAGCCATTCTTTTGGTTATAAAATTGTATTGCTATAAAATATGCTTTCAGGGCATGTTTACAAAAACGTTCTCACCCAGGATGGTTCTGCTTGCTCTTTACCCTGCCAGTGGGCTATCTGGCCTGTAGCCATGCCATAGGGTTCATGGCAAACCCAGTGAACTGTCCTCCTTGTGTCTGTATGCCTTCTGCCCCTGTCTCCTAGCAGAACGACCTGGGAGGCTGCAATGGGACCTCATCCATGGCTGTAATCAAAGATTACTATGCACTGAAAGAGAACGAAATTTGTGTGAGCCAAGGTGAGGTGGTCCAGGTCCTCGCCGTCAACCAGCAGAACATGTGCCTGGTGTACCAGCCTGCCAGCGACCATTCCCCAGCAGCAGAAGGCTGGGTCCCAGGCAGCATCCTGGCACCCCTCACCAAAGCCACAGCAGCTGCAGAAAGTAGTGACGGGAGCATCAAGTAAGTGCTTCCACGCCTTCCTGGGAGAGAAGTATGTGCATTAAAAAAAAATCCAAGCCAAAAGAACACAAAATGCAAACACATTAAGGAATCACTGTGGGATCAGGGTGCAAGTCATGGGATAGAACCACTTGTAGCTCGGGGTGTCTAGGCTAGATTGCTCTGGGGTCATGGTGGTGGTGGTGATGGTGGTGATGGTGGTGATGGTGAATTTTCTTTCCCTTTCATTTATAATTTTCTGTTCATTTTTCCCCTTCTTCTCCCCCTCCCCAACTCGTTAAGAAAAGAACCCTACTGAAACCCTAGGTGACAAAAGACATGCCTTCCGTTGCTACATTTGACCCACCACGGGACTCACTGGACTGGACTTCTATTTATATTGTATGAAGTTATTGATATATATATATATTTTTTGATTGACACCCCAAAATGACCTTAGCACAAAAGCCAGGCCTGGACGGGCCAGAGTCTGCTGTTTCACCCAAAAGAGAGGGGATTTTTAAATTTTTTTTTGGTTGTCCATGCAATTCCTCTGTACAGGTTGTAACTTTTTATTTTTATTTCTCTCCTCCCCTGTCACTTTAATATATGTTCATGGCAATTTGTAAGATATTTCTTTTCCTTATTTTGATTGCAAAAACCCTTCTGAACACATTCCTGTATAAAGCATTTTGCACTATTTAAAGAGACCCATATGGATGAAGTCAGGTTGTGCAATATGAGGAGCCACAATGTTCATCATTGTACCTGTAATGTAACTAATAATTTTAAATGTACTATTTTAAATATGTAAAATAAATTTTCACCATGAGCATGTTTTCATGAGGTTAAAGACTAGTTGACCCTTTTTCCCCATCTCATTATTCTCAGACTTTTGAGTGTGAAATTTATTTTTTTTTTTTCCTGTCTTTTCTATATTTTACGGGTTGATTGACTGCTTTGGCCGTTTTCCCCTGTATGAAAAGTGCCATTGTTGCTAAAGCTTGGGCCCTGCCCTTTCCTCTAAGCAGCCCCCTCTGGATTTTCTCTGACTTCAGAGAAGAGGAGTAACACAAAGTCGATGCAATCCGGAGGGTTCCCAGCAGCAGGGTGACTGACCTTGAGGTGCTGATGTCTATGGGTGACCTGCGTAGGGTGGGTGTTCCCCATGCTGCATACTCCCCCATGGGAGGGTCCAAGGAGCTACCATAGGTGACAGAGCAGTGACACCAGCAGAACTCTTCTGCCTTGGCCCTTCTCTGTCAGGGAATAGAAGCTACTGATGTCGCCTGGCCTCTCCAGGTGACCACAGAAAGCAGAAGTGGCCCCACAGTGAAATCGGCCCAGCATGTTTTAGTCTAAAGACACATACTTCAGAAACCTTGGAGGGAGAGGCCGCAGAGCCCTGATGTAGCTCTTCATGGGCAGTGCTCTTGTTACCCAGGCCTGAGCCCACCTTCCTCCTCGCCTCTGGGTGTCTTGGTCACAGGGCAAAGGGGCGAAGAGAACAGATCGATGCACCCACTAGCCACTTGAGTTCCTTGCCAGCCAGAGTGTCACAGGGATTGGTGGCACTGGAGGTGAGCAGCTGACAGTTTATCAGTAAACACCACTCACTCTTCCTTCCCTGGGCCTGCATGACCCCAGGGATCAGAAGTGGGGACGGTGCCTACAGGACAAATGTCACAGAAACTATGTCCACATCAGTCACTGGGCTTGCGGCCAAGAGATGGAAGCTCCCCAAGCCGTGGTGACGTGTTCTTCTGGGAAGGAGAATTTGAAACTGAGCCTCCCCTGTCCCTTGTGCCCCTCTGGACACTATTTTTAACATTTCTCGTTTCTCACTAAGCACACTGAGGCGCTCAGAGGGTGGCAATAACAGACATAAACCTCACATGTGTGTAAACACGCAAATTCTGCACCTCCCGTCCTGGAATTCTTTTCAGCAGGGACATGGATTGGGGGAATAACAGACAAGGGACGAAAGTCTGCATTCAAGAGTGATATCCTCTAGGGTCATCTTTCATGTCTGGTTCTCACCAGGGTAGAGAAGTTGGAGCCAGGCGCTCTGAGAAGTCCTGAGTAACTTATGGTCAGGGGCTGTGAGATGACCTCTGACCTTCAGAAGAACCCCCTCCCCCCCCACACACACACACACTAACCATTATCACGCTTGCATTTTCCTCTTCAGGTTAATTGTTGAGGCTGTGTGTTAGGTGACAAATATTTCTAGAACACCTACATTGGGTTCCTTACACTCCTGGTGGCTCTGGAGTGCTGTGGAAGAGGCTATTATAGTTTGAAGTGTTTTCCCCCTACATCTCACCCACCTCGCCTTTCATGACGGTTCTCTTCCTCAAGCCCTGTCTGCAAAGCCCCATATTTAACCAGGAAACACAGAAGCGGGAACACAGGCCTTACTCCATGTAAGAACTAATTCCATGCAAAGCCATGACCACGAAATATAGCTGCTGCTTGGGTCCCAGATGCTGCTGGGTCTGAGCTGCCCTTGACTCTGACAGATGATGGGACTCAAGCGCTCTGATCTGGGCCTCTCCTACAGCTGTGAAGTAGTACCCAGACCCCAAGTGGGGTAGCAACCAGGATGGTGTGAAAGAGCGTTTCCACTTTCCCCTCACTGGGCCGTGTTCCAACGGGGAAACTCTGGTACCTGTTAGTGGCTGGCAGAGGCCTGTAGTCACAAACACTGAGTAGTGTGGAGAACACGGATGGAAACCTTGCCCTGAAGTATCCAGATATATGAGGGCATGCCTCCACTTACTAAGCCCACTTGCTCAGAAACCCTGGCAGCTCCCCAGCTCTGTGAGTGCCGTGCCCCAGATACAAACAACAAAATGGGAACCCCAAAGCCATTCTGTTGGTTATTTATATATAAGGTATGGTTTATTCGTACACAGTGAAATAATACTTCCTTTATCTCTCCTTTTCTGTAACCATTCCATCCTTCCCCATCCACTATGCCCTTGCCAAAACACCACCCCAACCCTCGAAGTCTTCATCAGATGATCAAAACTCTCCCTGGGTTTGCTGACTCAGCACCTGGTTTTTTGGGTTTTTTTTTTTTTTTTTTTTTTGTTTGTTTGTTTGTTTGTTTGTTTTTGTTTTCCAAATGCTGCACTTTACCTGGTATACCTTTCAGGTGAAGGTGATGTCAGCCCCAGCCACCACAGGAACTAGCACAGAAGGTTTGGGGCCCTGAAGCTGGCAGGGACTTCCCTGGAGCCTCTCACCTGATATACCATGGTGGTGTGCCCGCCCACCACCTCACTCTGCCCCATCCTGCCATTTTGATTGGTGCATTTTTTGGTGTAACAGGAAGTCATGTTCATGGCATACTCTACGCATGAGAAAGCGGGCAGAAGTGGAGAGCACGGGTAAAAGTGAAGCCACAGGGCCTCGTAAACCCAAGGATATTCTGGGCAACAAAGTCTCTGTTAAAGTGAGTAGGTATTCTGGAACTGGGTCCTCTCATCTCTCCCCACCCCGAAGCATTCTTCTAGGCAGTTTGGGTGGGTGGGGATTGGGTTCTTACTTACCTACTGCCCAGTGTGGGGACCAAAGGGGAAGTAGTTTAGCAGGGTTTTGCATGCAAGATCAATTTGTTTTTTATTTTTTATTTCTCCTGGCACCGTCAAGTAAGTACCTCTCCTTTCCTTTTCTTTTGTGATTAAGCAGATGCTCTACTGCAAAATTACCTGCAGCATTCTTTTCTTAGAAATGCAAGATGCTTGGTTCATACTAAACTTCCCACTCAATAGCCTAGGTTTGGGAACACAGTCAGGTTGCAGAGTTACCCTCCAAACCCCTGATCTTATGACAGCAGAGGCTTGGCACTTCAAGGCCATCCGTCTCTTTGTAAAGTTTCGTTTCTTTTCCCCAGACTTCACAACATCACCTCTAAGCAATTTCCTTACATCCTCACTGTGCATGGGGAGACTAGGGAGGCCCACTGGTGAGGCCCTGGTTGTTTTTTTTTTTAATTATCTGTTACTTTGAACTCAGCAGCCATGAGCATGGCAGACCCGTGCTCCCATCTGCAAACATGGATGCCACCTGCCTTGTTTAAGGTGACCCCTCTGAAATGCTTTGCCTGGGGACAGTGAAAACCACACACTGGTATCTCATAGGGGCTTTGCCTTCCCAAGCAAAGAGCTACAAAAAGCTATCCACCACCATCCTTTTGGGGAAAAGAAATGGGGAAGCCCGGCCTTGTTGAAGGGGACAGTTAAATCCCATCGGTCCTCCTGGTGTGATAAGCAGGTGTCCACAGTCCCTGCAAAAGCATGCTGCTGCCATGACGACCCACGCTCCACCTGGAAAGGCCCCGTTGTTTCTCTGCCAGTTCCCCATGCCCATGCCTCTCTGACATCCTTTTCTCTCTAGCCAAACGACTGTGTTCTAACTGTGTTCTCTTTCTTCCCCCTTCTCCATGCTGCCAACCAAGGAGACGAACAGTTCCGAGGAATCAGAGTGCGATGATCTTGACCCTAATACTAGTATGGAGGTAGAAGCAGCTATGTTGTCCTCTTCCCTACAATGATTGCCTTTTCCAGTGTTCTGTAACAGTGGCCTTGCTAGAGTCCAGGATGGATCATGCTTCTGTAATGTCAGGGGAACTTCAGGGTATCCCATCCAAACTAAAGCAAAACAAAACAAAAAACTAAACCCAACTCTATTTGGGTAGGAAACTCTACTTTGGTACCTTTTTAAAAACAAGACCTTGTGCTTCCTTCTCTTGGATGCTTGCTTAATATTTCCTTCATGGGAAGCTTTAGCTTTATGTGGAAAACACCCAACTTTATTATTTGAAACATAGAACAGGGGTCCTTTTTTTTTTCATAGAAAACAGCTGTGATTGATATTTGGTTCACCCTGAAGGATAAGAGCCACTGTGTGGTTTGGTGTGGTTTGGTTTGGTTTGGTTTGGTTGTTTTCTCCTTACAGTTTGCTCTCTTTTCTTTCCTCTTCTCCTGTCCCCTTTCCATCCTTATCTTCTGGGCTCTTGTACTTCAGCGCTCTGTGGTTTTTCTGGGTGACCTGGCTCCTAGTTACTAAATGCACCTGGTTAAGAACAAAGCAAGAAAGGATTAACTCGAAGGGTCCTGTGCCCATGACTTGGCTACAAAGCAAAGAGCCCCAAATAGCAGCCTCTCTCCTGGAGCTTTGGTCTAGAGAGGAGGGAGGCAGGAGCACATGACAGACCTGTTCCACACCCCATGTTCCCATCTTGAACATCCATTGCCGAGTCTCTAATTCTAGAAACAAGGCCCCCATAAACTCACAAACCCTGGAGAATCAGAGCAAGCATGAATTAGCTTGCCTTGCCATTTAGACTTTCAGAGTAGCTTGAAATGTCTTTCTCCAGAAGACATTTTAGAATGTCATTTAGGTGGGATCTGTGTCCCATCGCTAGCAATATATTAAAAATTATAGATTTCCTCTAATACAAAATAACCTGTATCTTGACAATTTCATATGTATACATAGTGTATGTTTATCACATCTACCTCCATTGTTCTTATCCCCCTCCCAGTTCCTGTGAACCCAATAAGTCAAATTCCCATATTCACAGTTTCTGTTCTATCCTTTAATACCCACTGAGTTTATTTAGGGTTCCTTGGATGAGCATGGGTAGGGGTTATTTACTGGACACTGAACAAAAAGCACAACCCCAGCCCCAGCCCAGCAGAGACAATAGCTCCTCAGGGGTAGGGCCTTATGTGCCCCCGCTCCGCTTCCTGATATAATGGTGTCAGGCCCAATCTTGTACAGGTAACTACAGCAATAGCCATACAGAGTCCTCTGCATCCTCCAGACCTTACAAGCATGGCTACAGACACAACAGGTCCATTTAGCATTACAACAGCAGTAGGATTCCTTCTAAATCCTTTCTTATGGGTGGCGTAAACTTTTCACCTACCTAGAGAGATGATGATGATGATGATGATTATTATTACTCATGATTATTATTATTATTATTACTCTTATTTGTCATAACCTCTAAGAAATTCACCACAATTTAAGAACCCCAAGAGAGACCATGCAGCCTAAGAACTGGTGAGTCAGCCGTGGAGGAAGCCAACAGATTTGAACTGAGCCAGGCTGCTAGTGGTTGAAAATGGGAACTCTGCCAGAATAGAACAGTGCCCTGTGGGTGTGGGTTCTGCCACAGAGCCAAGTCTGGCAGGCGTGGGTCAGTAACGTTGTGGAAGGAAGTGCTGATGGCATTCACAGTTCAAATGTATCTTAGCGATGAGGAAGCCAGGGGACTCCTGACCCTCCTCCCCTTGCATTTCATAGGGCAGGCACCTGCATGCGTGGGTCCCACATGGGTCAATGTTTAGGTAGAGGTGGCACTTTATCACCATGCCTTGATGTTGCTGGCATGTACTGAAGGGTCAGCTGCAAGTAGAGGAAGGCCAGGCAGGGAGGGGAGAAGACAGACACCCGTGTTCCAGAAGGACATTCCCATACTGTGGGAGGAGAGGTGGAAACGGAGGGATGTGCCAGTTGTCATCCACTAAGAAAGTTAATTAGTCTAGTCAGATGCTCCGCACTACACTTACATAGGAAGTACATGCACACACGTGTGCACACACCTTAGCCCTGCTTGCAAGTTGAACTCATTTTTGAGGTTATTAATATTCAAAGCTGGGTATCCTCTTTGTGATCTGAGTGAGATGGGCCCCTGCAAGGTGCTACTGGCCACCTAAGCAAAATATTAGGACATACTTTGTGGCAAAAGATTGCCCCAAAGTGTGCATCTACGTGAACAGAATACAGTGATTGAGGTGCAAAATTTCCTGTGGGCAGAAGGTTCAGCTGACCCTAACCCTTGACGGGGAATGTGATTGGAAGCTGTGAATATGCCGGTTGCTCCAATGTGTCCGAAGCAGTTGCCCCCCAGCCTTTGGCATTCTGTGCTGACCCTCCCAAGTGTCCATGAGCTTTCTGAATGTGTCATCTCGGATGCTGGCTTAGCTACTGCAGTTAGTTACAAAGAGCAAGTAGGAACTTGGACCTGAAGCTGCCAAGCATGAGGGATATGAAAGTAGAATTTTATGGCAGCAAAGACGGTAGAAGAAAATGGCTGGTAGTGCCTGCTGAAGACCAGATGAAATCCAGATGGCTGTGCCTCCTCCGAAAGGCTTCTTGCTGCTAAAGTGATAGAGTGGGGCCTATTTCCAAAGTCCCCCAGGCCCAACCTTACCTTGTCTTTTGGAAGTGCATCGTGTTATCTCAGTGACCTGAACAGCAGCCCCCTCTAGTCTGTACTGAGCCTCTGTTCCTGGGACCCTGAAACCTGGCACTGTGCACCCATGTGCTTACACCATGCCTGGTCTCAAATGTGAAGTCCTGCCTTGCTGACTGACCACCCATGGCCTTACTGACAGCAACATGCTCACCCTGGAGCACACTGTGAACAGACTCATCTGCACCCACAAGAATGACACCACCAAAGCATCTTCTCCCTTCTCTCAACCGGGGACTGTGTTCCTTTAAGAGACAGTTCCTGGGGCCCTTGCCCCAGATGCATCCTATCCGAGCATATATTTGTCTTGCCACCGGCTGTCGGTGAAAGCTGTTGAAGAGGAGAGTAAAGCACGCTGAATCCTCGGATTTAACTGGCCACTTAACGTTAAGGGAGACTGTTGGCCCTGCTATTCATAGCTTTCCTTCCTCTGTCACAACGCTTGTAAATATTCTCATGCACGCGCGCACACACACACATACACACACACACCATTCCCGACACTGCAGGCCGTCCCACCACAGCAATACTGGCATGAGTTCCCTGCGTTCTGCTCACAGCCTGGCCATCTCTCCATCTGTCACCACACCACATAGGGAACTGTTTTAAAAATGAATGCCTTGTAGTTCAACTTTTCCTTGCCCTCTTGGGGGAGGGAGTGAAGGGGACATTATATGTGAAAGAAATTTACATGCAAAAAAAAAAAGTCAAATGACAGCTCCTCCCCCCTCCAATTCCCCCTCTCTTAGAGCCACATGGCTGCCTGCCAGCTTCTTCAATCCCATGACACCCCAGTGTCCACAAGTGACACTCTAGTCTAGAGCCAGGGCCCAAGTACCCAGGAGGCAGCACCTGCCCCTAGCCAGGGCCTGTCTAAGAAATCTGCATTCTTTCTGACAAGGGCTAGATTTCCCTTAGGACCCTCAGCCCATGCCAGGATGTCCTCATATCCATATCACCTCTAAAAAGCTGGGGAGGTCATTCCTGGGTTTTCACAGCTGCTTGACCCCACATTGTCCCCTGCCTGAATCACTCAATGGGGATAAAAATCTGAACCAATTTCCAGGCTTAGGCCTTTATCTCCAAGGATCAGAATTCTCAGCCCAGCTCTTACGTCAAACCTAATTAATCACATGCATTTTAATTTCATTAACAAAGCTCCACAGCCCTCTTAGCAGAGGTCAGTCCATCAGAGTGAGAAGTTGTGATTCCAAGAAGACTCCCCACCCCCCACCCCAGCCTCTTTTAGCTGCCAGCTACATAGCTTAGAGAGATAATAAGTTCCCTAAGCATTGTGGAGAAGGGCTCTGAAGTTACCAAACCAAGACACTTGAAAAGGAGAGGCTAACTGGGGAGGGTATTTCTAATCAGGGTAAAAATAACATTTCCAACAGAGCCTTAGGAAGCTGAAGCTAGCCTCTGCTTTCATTTACCCTTTTCACCACTTTGCAATGAGTGTAATGTAAATGAGCATCCTTACTATTGGAAGTGTGGGGTTCAGTGATGGGAAATGCCTCTCTATGTTGTGCGATCATCAGCACCCTTCATTTCTGGAACTTAGCGATAATCTCAAACATGCTGGGTACCCACTAAACAACAGCTCACCTCCTGTCTCCCTGGCTCTTTTACTTTTTTAAAGCAGGGAGTTGAAGTACAAAAAGTTTAACTTGGGGCTGCAGAGGTAGCTCAGCAGTTAAGGGCACTGGCTGCTCATCCAGAGGACCTGGGTTCGGTTTCCAGCACCCACATAGTGGCTCACAACCATCCACAACTCCTGTTCCAGGGGATCTGATGTCCTCTTCTGATCTCTGTGGGTCGGTCCCAGGCATGCATGGGGTACACATACATATGCATACATACACACATGCCGGCAAACATGCACACACATAAAATAATTTTTAAGCTGTAATTTTCAGTTCAAAAACTAAAATAGATGATAGAACTAGGAGGATGGCCCAATCTGCAAAGTACTTGCTGTGCAGACATGAGGACCTGAGTTTTGATCACCAGTGCCACATAAAAAGTTGGGCACAGCTGGGTGATGGTGGTGCACACCTTTAATCACAGCACTTGGGAGACAGAGGCAGGTGGATCTCAGTGAATTTGAGAGAGAGAAAGTTGGATACAGTGGCATCCAGTAATCCCAGAGCTGAGGTGACAGAGACAAGAAGATCCCGGGGTTTGCTGGCTGGCCAGCCAGTCCAGCAGAATCAGTGGGCTCCCAGTTCACGAGAGACCCCATGTCAGAAATAAGTGAAGAATAATTGAGGAAAGCCGCAGTGTCCACCTCTGCCCTCCACACACATATATACACAGGTGCGTGTTCATGAACATGTATGTATACACATACACACTGATTTTAAAAAAGAAAACTAGAAGATGCCCCGAGGCAGTGGCTCCGTTTCCCTGGCCATTATTCCCCATCACACACCATCCTGTGGCACCTCAGAACACAACCTTTCCAGGCTGGTTTTAATCCAAAGCACAAGTCCTGGGGGCCCAGAAGGGCCATCTTCCACTGCCTGTCCCCCCTATGTGAATGTGCTCAACCCAGAGTTCTAGCCTTTGCACCAGTCTTGGCTTCCCGGGGCTGAACTATGACGGAAGTAGAAGCCACACAAAGGCAATGGGACTAAGCCAGAGTCAGAAAACCTGGACTCTGGATACTGGCAACTATGTGACCTTGGGCCAGTTAGCTTCCCTGAGCTCTGGGTTTCACTGCAGGCAGGTCATAGCCCCTAGTGTGCAGGCCTTTAGATTCCAACACACAGCCCTTTGAACACCACATAGATCTAAGGGGGAATGTCATGGGACTTGGCTCTGGACCACATCTGCCTCCCAAGCACTGAGACTGTGACAGAGCACACTGGAAGAATGGCGGCAGGAATGGTGACTAGAGTGGCCATTCGTTCTGGGAACAGGGTGAGTGTTCAGAACTAGCATATCTTCTCCTCCTCCAAAAACCCCCCACAATTCCAGGTTCCAGCTGCCCGAGCCTCGAAGAACTAGCCTGTCTGCTCCTGCCTCAGACACTCTGGCATCCTCGTCCCAGATTCAGGGTTTCAAAATAACCTGGCCACACAGATGAAACGTCCACATCCCAGTAGGGCAACTGACCTCCTGGCATTGCCAGTATGTTTCCACTGAAGCCTGTTTTTGTATTTTAATAACAGAATTAATGAAAAGAACTCTAAAGAAAAAGAAGTGGAGTGTCACATTCCTCTCATTTTGACAAAACATTTGCTTTGTAATGTATCTGATGGATTTGGCAGCCAGACACACTCTGCCTGCCCAGATTTGTTCTGATCCCCTATAAGGACTGATGGATGCTCTGCTGCTGAAGAAGCGACCTTAGCTGAGGCGAAACAGCCCTCCAGCCTGTGATCTGTTTGACCATCAGGGGCGGGCACCAGTTGCTTATCTGGGCTAGTGTTCTCACTGACCAAGTTCCTGATGTAAACAAAGGGACTGCTTTGCCTCACAGCTTCCAGATTTCAGCCATTGTTCCTTCAGCCCTGACGCTCTGGGTTGGAGATGAGGCTGAAGATCGTGGTGACAGGAGTGTGTGGAAGTGGAGACTGGTCACTCATGGAGGCCAGGAAACAGAAAGGGGAGAGTGTCCACACTAGAAGGCTTGCCACCCAGCAGGCTTTGGGATGGTGCCACCCATGTTCAGAGCAGGTACCCACCACCACCACCACCACCCTAACTAATCCTCTCTGGAAATATCCTCAGACATGGCTAGAGTTGTGCTTCACAAATCTCCTGGGCACTTCTCAATCCAAGGTGACAATAACCATTAACAGCACCTCTCAGCGGGCCATGGAGGCACACACCTTTGATTCCAGCACTGGAGGGGCGGGTAGAGGCAGTAGATCTCTGTGAGTTCAAGGCTAGTGTGGCCTAACATGAATTGCAGGATAGCCAGAGCTACACAGAGAGATCACAGAGAGATCCTGTTTCGACAAACAAAACAAACAAACAAATCAAAACCAATCTCCCCTCCTAGAAAAAGTAGGTTCAGGGAATTAAGATCACACAGACAGTAAAAGCAGGTCTTGCTATTGGCTTGTGTCCTCAGCTTGACCTATGTCCATCAGGAAGTCCGAATGCAGAGGCACAGGCCCTTCCTTGTTGCACATCTGCTTGTAAGAGGAGAATTTCTTCTTCAACAACTTTTATGATCCCTTGACACCAGGGAAATCGCTGGGCTATGGGCACACCCTTTCCCAGTGACTCAGAAGCACAGCCATTGCAGCTGGGGAAGAAAGTCTATCTGACATTACTTGGAAATGTCTGAATCGGTTTCTTGGGCCAGCATCATTCATTGTGCTCTTAGTCATGTGAGTCCCAGGGCACCTCACCCTAGTCTGAAGGCGTGGCCCATTTCCTTATGTTGTACACCACCTATAAGGGCACAAATGCCATTGACCTGGGAGTTTCCCTAAGAGTGTACCATTAGAAGAGACAAAGCCACCACTCCCATTTACCTCTAAACACAAACATTCATGTACTATCAAAGTCCACCTATAATACAAGCTCAGGGACATTTCTCAATGATTGACAAGGCAAATCTCAGAAAAAAAAAAATCAAGAAATCAATACCACATAGACGGACCAAGTTCTCCAACCACTAGGATGATGATGAAGGAGGAGGAGATTAAGAGGGAGCTGGAGTTTGAACCTGTGTCAGGCAGCTTACAACTCCCTGTAACTCCAGCTCCAGGAGATCTAGAGTCTCTGACCTTCTTGGACACTTGCATTCACATGCATATCACACACACACACACACACTTAAAAATAAATTTTTAAAAATTACTCGAGGGGCTGGAGAGATGCAGCACGCAGTTTGCATGTGCTTTTGTCATTGGGTGATGAGGGATTTAGAAAAAAAATGACAGTTGACAACTGGTTTTCCAGACAGAATCTCACCCTCTTTTTTGGAGTCAGACTCTTGGGCATTAACTGGCAAAAAAAAAAAAATAGGTCCCAGCTCTCTTCAAACTCAGCTTGTTATTCAATACTGGTTGGTATTGCCTGTACATTTCCCCTGGCCTCACTGCTGTCCCATTTTGAAGGGGAAAAAAAATCCAGAAAGAACGAAGATGCTGTGGCAATTCATTCTTATGGAATTGGAAACCCTGCCCCCTGCTGCCCTCTGCTGTTCAAATAAAACCAGATTCCCCAGCAGTCTATCCCTGCCTCTCCCCATGCCCATTTTACCCAGCATTCTCTCTCTCCTGCGTTCTCAGAGCGAGACTGTGCATTTTGTATGAAGAACATCATGTTTCCTCCACAACTGTTTCTGGTTCCCATTCTAGTTCTCCATGGCTTCCCATCCATCGCTCTACGCTGACGGCCCACCTGTTTGTAAGGAAAGGGGATATTTAATATCAAGAAACATCTGAGATGTGATTAGAACTTCAGATCCCCCGCAGGTGCCAACAATGGTCGCTAGACAAGACAGCCAGGAAACCCAAATTCTAGTCCAGTGATTGAGTGACCCCAGTTAATTTGATTCAGAAACTTTTTACCTGTTCCACAAAAGATGCTGCATTTAACACCGTGACTGATGACACTGAAGATACATAAAACACAGAAGGGTTGCCATCTGTCTGGTGACTGGTGAGCATATTAAGATGCTATGATGCATGGCAGCTTGTAACCAGAAGCCCCAGGGTACCAGCCTCTGAAAGAGCATAGAGGAAGGAAGATCACCATTGGCTGAATCACAGACTTGGACTGACCAATGGGATTCCCAAGAAAGTCACATGTCCAATTTATAGAAAATGAAAAGCATTCCAGTTTCTGGATTAGTATCCCAGACACTAAAACTTGTCAATTATTTGACAAGTGCAGAACACTACATGCCAAATCTTGTGCTAAATTTGGAGGCAATAATAATGAAGACAACTCGGTCCTTATCCTCATGGTCCTGGAAGCCGAAGAGATCCACAGAGGACAATTCCTAAGTAGACCGCCATGGCCATCTTCTGTCCATATGTGGATTTGCTTCAGGTAGAACAAGGAAAGAATCTGCTATGGATTTGATCCACAGTCACAGCTAGCAAAAGCATTGGTGTGGACCTTACCCAGGTCCTTAGTCCCTGCTGGAGAGAGATGGGACAGAGGCAGTCCAGCTGGGCAGGTAGGCCTTTGACACCAGTGACAAAGTGCAGTGTTTTCCCCAAGCACCGCCCACCCACTGCACTCCACACTGTAATGGACAGATATTGAGCTAATCAAAGACTCCCATCGCCAGCCCTGTTCACTATAGGATTTCATACTTCACTTCCCTATCTCATTTAGGAGATAGGGTTCAGTCATGATGTCTCTGTATTCTGTCAGGGCTTTGGAGGATCTGAGGGAGAGTGTTTGTCAGTAGTTTATCCCAGGGGGGTATTTGTGAGTAGTTTATACCAAGTAGATAAAGCTGCCCAGATCAGTGCTAGTACTAAACAAAGGTGGGCGGCTTCCCTGGGTCTTCCCAGATAAAAACATACAGTGAAGCCTCTCCCCAGCAACCCCACTAAATCCCCACCCTAACTAGGATCATTGTTTCTTTTCTTTTTTCTTTTTCTTCCAAGACAGAGTTTCTCTGTGTAGCAGCCCTAGCTGTCCTGGAACTAGTTCTGTAGACCAGGCTGGCCTCAAACTCACAGAGATCCGCCTGCCTCTGCCTCCTGAGTGCTGGGATTAAAGGTGTGTGCCATCACTGCCTGGCAGAATATTCATTTCTTAAACAGAGTTGTATTCAATAGCATATATGACAGAGTTAGGGTTCCATGATGAGAAAGAGGAGTAAGACATTCTCTGTGCAGCCAGGGATGTGTTCTCACTGAAGTACTGCCTCGGTGCAGGCTTTTGAAGCCTCACTTCAACTTCTCCTACTAGGACCTGAGAAGGTAGCTTCATGGTGGGATGCTTGCCTAGCATGCAAAAGTCCTGGGTTCCACACCTCAAGCCTTAAGTATATGTGAAGTACAATAGCCTGCCATTTGTTCCGTTGTCTCCTCTGTGAGACTGCTGGCAGGGACCTCATAGCCTTCTCTCTGGGGACTCACCATCATGGTGGGAAGTATAGGCCACCAAACGGTATTCAGCAGCATTCTTGGGTTCCTTCTCTCCCAGAGTCCTGACTGAGTAGGAGAAAGGGGGGGGGGGAGTGGAGTTTAGAGCTATGTGGTCTGTTGAGGGCTGGTCCTTACCATCCATCAAACTTAGAACGCAAATGTCATCGAATTACGTCTTCCCGGCTGGATGTCCCCTGCTAATGACAATGTGCCTGTCTACCTTGATCCCTCCTGGTATGACAACCTAACCAAAGGTCAGCTCAATAAATCTTTATCCCCATCAAACAACCCTTTCATGTTGGCATTAAGATCCCCAATTTACAGATGAAACTGAGTTCCACACGGTTCAAGAATAGTGGAGAAGACAGGTGGTGGCAGCACATGCCTTTAAACCCAGCACTTGGGAGCCAAAGACAAGCAGATCTCTGTGAGTTCAAGGCCAACCTGTTCTACATAGCAAGTTCCATGACAGCCAGTGTTACATAGAGAATACTGTCGGGGAGAGGGGGAGAGGAAGAGAGAGAAAATGAGGAAGAGTTATCTAAACACTATATGCTGTTTTATAAACACAGAAAGTAGGGCCTATGTCTTCAAATTTCTTGTCCACAGAACCACACATAGATCAGCCAGAGTTTCTTAAGTGGAAGGAAAAGCCTCCTGTAAGCGCAGCACTGAATATTCACCATGTATCTGGAAATATTCTTAGCCTCTTCTCTGCCAAGTAACTGATTCGCTTGCTTCACCTAAGCCAGGCCAATTAGTGGACTATCTTTTTCACGCCCCCTGCTGGTGCCGTGGTGCTATTGTAGTTAATTGATCTCCTTGAATAAAACATTTTGCATCCTCACACAGAGGGGTCTCTTAGGTGGGAGACTCAGTAGCTTTTAATTTATAACGTTATTCCATGTGTCACCCATCCACAAAAGCCTCAGAGCCTGGAAGTTGGCAGGTAGAAGATCAGTTGCTTTGCACAGACCGTATCCTTCACCAGTGGTCCTTCAACAAGGCTGCCTGGGAATTTGCCTGAGGCTTTAAAGGGGAGGGACATGAGAGGGAGGGGCTGTTCCTCCTAACTCCCAGAACCAACATATTGGTGTAGCTTCTTTCTGCTGTGGATAGTTAATGCAGAGACCCATAGCTGGTTAGAGTTCTGAGCATGAATAACTGTGGAATACTCAACCCTGTATCACAGCCCCTCCCCCACGAGGGACGGAGGCAGAAGAGGGACAGAAAGATGATCAGAGCCACTGAGGGAGACGGCTGTTAAGAAGTGTCTTCTGGGCACACGGAGCCACTGAATTCATGACCCCACAGCATCAGTGGTTGCCTGTACAAGACCGAGCCAGTCAAAAAGCCAACAGATAGGAGAGGGACAGGAAATCAACCCAGCTGAAGAGCTTTGGCAATTGAAGGCTGCTGAAGTAGGGAAAACGGCCCCTGGTGGGCTGCCTGTGCCTCGGTGGATGGCCCTGCATAAACCCATGCACATGGACAGCACTGGTTGGACTCGGTGGGTTGTAAAAGAGGACATGAAGTTGAGAGTGGGGTATGGCAAGGAGTTCTGGAAGGAGCTGAAGCGGGAGTGAGGTGATATGATCAAAATACATCGTGTGTGTGTGTGTGTGTGTGTGTGTGTGTGTGTGTGTGTGTGTGTGTGTGTGTGTTAAAAGCCAACCAGGCATAATGGCACATGCCAGTAACCCTAGCCACTCAGAAGGCCAAGGCTGGAGAAGCCCTAGTTCAAAGCCTGCCCTGAGCATTTTAGTAAGGCCGTATATCAAAAATTTAAATAAATCAATGGGTTGTAAGCCAGTGCACTTGCCTAATGTGCAAAGCTGTGGGCACAATCCCCAGTACACTCTTCCCTGCTCTGAATACCTGCACACTGCTTCACACCAATTTAGACAGGGCTCTCCCGTGCGCTCCAGGCATTGACTGCTCCTTCTGTTTTTAAGCTGCTGCAGCCGAGGAGTGGGGACCACTAAATTAAAGGAGCTCAGGCTTTTTCAGACTACTAGAGGGGACTGCATAAGCCAGGCTTCCCTCAGGGTTCCAGAATTAACATTGCCAGGGTATCTACCGCCCATGTCATGAAAACCTGTGGGCAGTTAGCGTACAAAGGGGACCACCAGGAAGGAAAGAGCATCTTTCCAGAGGGCTCCTGCGCACCCCTCTATATGGGACCGCACAGAAACTGAGTTCACAGGAGGCAGGGGCAGATATTGGTGGAGAGTCTTCCACCCCAGTTGGAAGGAAAGAACTTTGCACGATGAAGTAGTGGAGGTCAGGTGCCTTAACCACAGATCACTGAGCACAAGGGAGGCAGTTAGAACGCACATCTTTGTCTTAGTAGGGAATAAGCACTCATTCAACAAGCACCATGCTAGGCACTTGGCATATGGTAACCCTACTTATCTCTGTGATAGCAACTCAAACTAGGTGTTATTTATTTCATCCTGAAGGAAATTAGTACTAGCCAGTGCTAGGTAGAGAGCCGGCAACCACACAAACAGAATGGATGACACCTGACCCTCGTTTCACCGGAGCGTGAGCCTTTTCACAAGCTGGATCTTATGAACTGGGCTTGCCTTTGACTAGGGAGAGGCGATACGGGGCGGGGTGGGGAGGGGCACCACAGTGACCAGCCCCTTGAGAATGGATAACTTTCCAGGAAGCCTAGAGTGGCCTCCTTCAGATGAATCTCGTATTCTGGGCCAGGGCACACACATCACGTGTACTGCCACTTTCTCCTCTGACCAACCATGGAACCCGAGGAATCATTTGGTGGCCTTGAATCTTCCTTTGCTCTCTTTTGTAACAGAAGCACTAGGTGCTCGCCCATCCCTGTGGAAGCCAGGGCCACAAAGGTGGGGCTGGGCCAGAAAGACAGTGGGGCTCTGCTGTTCTTTTTCTTCAGCCAGGGAAGCTCTGCTTGGGGCCGGATAGGGGAGGAGGGGACCTTTGGACGGAAACCACCGGGTGGGTTCACTACAGTGCCCCAATTTGATTGCTCTGGTGTCTTTTGTGTCTGCCAGAGATTTGTGGGGGGAATCATTGCTATGGTATTGACTGAGGATGTGTTGAATGGGAGGGGTGTGGGGCTGTACATGGAGAAAGGGCATCAGGAAGGAGCGGAGAAAAGTGGCCACAGCCTGCCCAGTGGCCATCTTAGGCAGGAAGTAATCCTATGCCCTTTGGTGTTGAAGAGGGTGTCTATGACTGTGGTCATCCATAACAGCACAGGGACAGGGTGTCATTGCCCCAACTGGTGCTTGCTTTTGACTCAGTAGAGTCTATCATTTTCTCTTAGTTATAAAGGTGTAAGCAATTTCCTGTTTCTTTTTGTGTGTGTTTTTCAGATCTTAAATCCAAATTTCATCCAAGAAGGTGAGTTTTTAAAGGGGATAGAATTGAGAATGTGGGCTGGCTACATAAATTATGTCCAGCTTTAAGATTGGGGCTATAAGCAATGGCCATATGCTTCTGTATGTACAGACAAAGAGAGAGAATTAAGATAAACTATTAAATGAAAGGGTACAGCATGTAATATAGGAAAGTGGGCTCCGCTTTGACTAAAGAAAAACTATGTTTGTATCAAGACCGAAGACTGTATAGCGAGCTGTTGCCACCTCTGCATTGAGCCACTGTGGAGCATTTCCCTGTTTAGTTCTGTTCCTGATTTTGCTGTGAAATAGAGGGGGCATAAAGGTGGGTGTGGTGGCTCATGCCTTCAATCCCAGCACCGGGAGGCAGAGGCAGGCGGATCTCTCTGAGTTTTCAGCCAGCCTCTTCTACACAGTGAAGAGCATCTAAAGTGACTGTTGAAAGTCTGTGGTGGGTAATGTGAATGTGTTTGGATTCCATTGCAGTGGCCCCAGAGTTCCTTGTGCCCTTGGTAGATATGACCTGCTTGCTCGGAGACACTGTGATACTGCAATGCAAAGTCTGTGGGCGGCCGAAGCCCACCATCACCTGGAAGGGTCCAGACCAGAGCATCCTAGACACTGACAACAGTTCAGCCACATACACCATCTCCTCCTGGTAAGTGGACCACCCGTGTTCGAGCCCAGGGCCCCCAGAGGCGGGATTCTGGGTGAAATTCTCTCTGGATTACTAGTCACCCCCAAAGTGTTTATTCCAGGTCACACACTTGGCCTTGATTAGGAGAGAGACTGAGTTAAAAGCATGAGTGGCTCCGCCTCCCACACCGGAGCACCCTGTGTTCAAGTCTTAGGCTCAGCCTCAGCTGTCCACTCTGCAGCTGGCCCCTCAGCCTGAGCTTCTGCTCTGTGCCAGCATGCATTGTGTGGGCATACAGAGGCTAACAGAAACCACTAGATGTACATGGGTGACAGTTGAAAGGCCCGGGCAGTCTATGGGGCCACTGGTAATGGAACAGCATTTATACCTAGTGCACAAATGTGCTTTGGGAGCCCATTCCCCATAGAGGGATACTCTCAGCCTAGACACACAAGGGAGGGCCTAGACCCTGCCCCAAATGATGTGACAGACTTTGATAATCCACCATAGAAGGCCTCACCCTTTCTATGGAGCAGAAGAGGGATGGGATGGGGGTCGGTGGGGGGCATGGGAGAATAGGAGGGAGAGGGAACTGGGATTTATATATAAAATAAGATTGTTTCTAATTTAAATAAATCAAAAAAGAAACCACCTAGAAAACACAAGCATTATCTTTGAAATCATAGGCCAAGACTGAACCATAGCTATAAAATGTTTCTGGGGCTCCTGCCTTATAGCCACCCTATTAGATGACCAGTCTGTCCAAGGGTTCCCAGGAAGATCTGTCAGAAGTACTGAAAGATAGCTAACACCCTGGGATGATGCTTCATGCCTTTCAGGATGCTTAGAGATAGTTATGTGATTCATTCCTTACCTAAGAACTATTTTATGGGGCAGCACATTTCAAAATGTAAGATGCTTCTATACTAAAACTCTGATTGACTGCCTCCCAGCCATTCTGCTACCTTGCCCCTTCCCCCATCCAGGAATTCTGAGCATCGTTGTGCATTGCTACAGACAAGCAATATCAAACTCACCTGTCACTGAGAGAAAAGCCTAGAATCAAGCACATTTCATTGATTGGCTTAAATTGTTTGTGTGTGGGGGGGTAGAGGGAGAGAGAGTGGGAGTGTATTGTGTAGAGTGTGGGAGTGAGTTGTGTGTGTATGTGTGTGAGTGTGTGTATGAGAGTGTGGGAGGGAGGAGCATGTAGGAGTGTGTGTGTGTATGTGTGTGTGTGTGTGAGAGAGTGTGGGAGTGTGTGGAGGGAGAGTATGTGAGAGAGAGAAAGCAAGAGAGAGAGAGAGAGAGAGAGAGACTGTGGGGTGCCTTCTTTAGTATTTCTAGAAGAGATGCTTGGTCAGGCCACAAAACCTCATGGGCCTGAGCAGTTCAGCATGAAAGTCATTGTTGGATGGAGAACATGTTACCCCCAGGGATGTGGTCTTAGGCTACCTTTCTATAGCTGTGAGGAGACACCATGACCAAGGAAACTTACAGAAGAAAGCATTCGTTGGAAAACTCACTTTGGAAGCTCCACTACCTTCTAGAGGGCTGTAGAATCCATTGCAAACCAGGAGGCTATAGGATTTTATTTGTCTAATTCATGTATCATTCCACCCCTATTCTACCTTTTATTACACAATTTGGGCAGCTGGAATAGCCAAAAGAATTTCCACACATAAGGAAATGGATGCAGGGTGTGGAGGTAGGTGAGCTGGAGGCTTGACTCTCACCTCCGCACACCATGCACCAAGCAGCGTCATTTTAGCCACCCTCAACTGTCCCCTCACTGGAGTCTGAGGGAGATCCATTTAATATCCTAGTGACTCTGGGGAAATCACCCTCAAGATCTGCAACCTGATGCCCCAAGACAGTGGGATTTATACCTGCATAGCAACAAATGACCACGGAACTGCATCCACATCGGCTACAGTTAAGGTGCAAGGTATGCTGTGTGTGCTCTCTTTCTCTCATACTATTTTAAAGAATTTCTTAACTGTAGCAAAACACAACAGTAAAACTTAGCATCATAACCACTTTTAAGTGGAGAGTTCAATGACGTTGAGGACATACCCATTGCTTTGTGGCCACCACTGATACCCGTCCATGTGACTTTTTTATCATCTGTTCCTGTTAAACAACAACTCCAAATTCCTCCCTCCCCACTGCCCTGACTGCCCCCAATCTGCCTTCCCTATTCTTGCCTCAAAGAATTTACATTGGTCATTTTAAGTGAACATGACCAGGGAACCCTGAGATTCAGGGAAGAATCCCTCATCAGATTCTAAAGCGGAACGCAGGCCGATGGGAAGAGAAACATGCCTGCTGCAAGGTCTTACCCTGTCATCCAGTATGGGTAGCCGGTCCTGTATCCTAGGCTTCCCTTGGGCCTGGAGAAAGGTGTGCTACTTGGACAAGGTTATGCTCCACCTTTTTGAGGCAGGTTTGGCAGGTTTCCAGTGCTCTGTGCTACTATTGCAAGCACCTCGAGTTCTGAGAAGCAGCCCCACCCTGCTGTCTGTCTTCACAGGTGTTCCGGCAGCCCCCAACAGGCCCATCGCACAGGAGAGGAGCTGCACCTCCGTCATCCTCCGCTGGCTGCCCCCGGCCAGCACCGGGAACTGCACTATTTCGGGATACACAGTGGAGTACCGTGAGGAAGGTGTGTTGCTCTGCTTTTCCGTATTTGCTTCCTCTCGGGAGGTCTTCAGGGTCGTGAACCTGAGACTTCATATAGCCTCCTGTTGGCTGGACTCAGCCTGGCTCCTGCACCCAGGGAACTTAGCACAGAAGCAGGGCCCAGGCTCCAGCTGCCTGTGGTTCCAAACAAAACCTCCCTGGGACCATCCTGGCTTAGCCGCTAGGTGGCAATGTGGCTTCATTGCATTGTCCTGCTTACCCTACTCACTCACACAGTTGGTCAATTGAGCCCATTTTACAGATGAGGAGGTCTAAAGAGTAAAGAAACCTATAGTTAGTAAGGGGCAAGATCCCACTGGACCCTAGCCTGTGCCTTTCTCCAAGAACAGAAACTGTGGTAGGATGATCAGAGTTCTACCCCTCTACCACCAGATAAAATCTATAGCATGTACACATATAAGTATCTTTAATGTGAGGGAAGGAGAGAGGGAGAGAGGGAGGGAAGGAGGGAGGGAGGAAGGAAGGAAGTTTAAGCCAACTAGCACTTGGAAGGTATTGACAGGTGGTTCTCCATGAGTTCGAAGCCTGGTCTGCAGAGGGACCCAGGTCAGCTAGGACTACATAGTAAGACCCTGTCTCGGTCATAGCAAAATACTAATAGTAACAACAACAATGTGTTTTAAAAGGCGAGTCCAGGCAGTTGTACTGGTCATAAGGCAGCTCGGAACCACGCTGTGGACCACCCAGTCCAACTGAGGGCGCCTGCTTGCCTGCCCTGCCAGGATCGTTTGTTTCTCTTTGCTTTCCATTACTATCACTATCTCCAGTCTTCTCTGTTAAGCAGAGCTGTGCAGCCATGAAACGCTTTGTTTCAGCCTTTTGCTTAAGCTGTCTGCAGCAGGGTTTGCAGGGCCAGCACACGTGTGACCGCTGAGCCAGGGACCTGCTTTACTCTTCCCAAGTTCAGCTCGCAGTTCTCTCAGGACTAAGTTCTGGGACACAGACTGCTTAGTGTTTCTGAGGCTCTGTCAAGTGAGATTAGTGCGTCCCTCTCCATTGGGTTTCTGTGAACTTTAGCTGGAGTTAGAGAGGAGAATTGTGCCATGCCCTGGAGTGTTTTCACGTGCACATATGCTCCCATACGTGTTAATTTTTTTGTTCCAATTTCTAGAGGCATATTTTCTCTCATTTTGTTATTTCCTTGTATTTTCTTCCAGCCTGGTCTCACTGCCACATGCTCTTTTGTAAAGTCGGTGCTAGCCTTTCAACTTGCACATTCGAGAAGGGATAGAGTCCGTAGGCCAACTTCTTGCACAGTCTATGTTTAATGCTGTTCAGGAAACTGGGCCTGCACCCTTTCAGGGCCTGACAGTGGCAATGCTGTCCTTCTGTTTCTTCCATTTCCTACCTTTGTTTGCTGAAGGCCTTTGAAACAATGTCTCTTTGACTCTCCTCCCTCTTCTTGGAACTGCCTGCTAGGTTCCCAGGTCTGGCAGCAGTCGGTAGCCTCGACCTTGGATACTTACCTGGTCATTGAAGACCTTAGTCCCGGATGCCCTTATCAGTTCCGGGTCAGTGCCAGCAACCCTTGGGGAATCAGCCTTCCCAGTGAAGCCTCAGAGTTTGTGCGCCTTCCAGAGTACGGTGAGTCCCAGCAAACCCAGGACAGCTAGCCGGCAGAGGCAAGGCAGCTTCTGTCGAAAAATCAGTGGTGTCTCTGACCCCTATTGGGAGGTGTCTGGGCAGTTTCCATCGGACCACCTTTGAGAGACCAGATGGAGCATGTGTCTCCAGGACATATAACGGAACCAACATTAGGTTTATCACCATTGCTGACTCTCAGCTTTCTGGGATTCCTCAGGGAGACCTGTGTCTCAGGGTGCTTTCTGGCTTTGGCCCTTGTCTGAAACCTCTTTTGGAATTCAGTCTGTTTTCCCCTGGGTGCCTCTGGCAGGCATCTGTTGAACACAGGACTGCTATGCTCCACAACTTAGAGAGAGAAAAGCAACCTGGATGAAGGACTCCATTACCAGATGAAACACTGACACTTACCCTACCCTTCCAGAATTTAGTTTCCAACACGGCTCTATTTTATCTACATAAAACGGGAATTGACTAAGACATACACATAACTAACTAGAAATGAGTATTTTACCAGTGCAGTTCTTATTTTGCCCATCTTGCTCTCTGACCCACCTTGTCTACCCATCTTAGTCCTGCAGACTGCAGAAATAACCCATTGGTGACAACACTTTAGGTGGTGCACAGAAGTGGGGTGTGTAGGCAGAGGACAAGAGAAGAAAGGACGGGAGTGTCACCATACTTTAAAAGCAGCAGACCTTGTGTCCCTGTGGGTTCAAGGAAACCTGGTCCCCGTAGGGCCTTGGCCAAAAATGCCCTGCAGTCCCAGGCCATGGTCAGCCCGTCAGTTTCTTGCCCTTGATCTTGACTTGTTCTCACAGGCATGTGACTCTCTGGAAAAACGCGGCCCTGGATCCACATGTCCTCAGAATTAATTGTGGGCATGTTACCAGCTCATGCTCTGAGAGACTGACCAGGGTGGAGTCAGAAGAACTGGGTTGCTGCTATGGTTCCCTTCTTTCCAAGCCACCAACTCAATGTGGCTTGGGATGGCCACCATTTTTGCTTTGTTACTTCTGAGGCCCCATCTCCAGCAGACAATACAAATCCCTATGGGTGTGTGTGTGTGTGTGTGTGTGTGTGTGTGTGTGAAGAGAGCTGACACATCATACAAGGTCAAGCTAAATCTCCTAATCGCCCACAAGAACCAATTGTGGATGAAGTTCAATCGTCCCATATACAGGGTAAACTTGCCCAAGGCTGAGGACAGTGGTGCCAGGCAGAGAAATCTCTAGCATGCTTTGCTCACCATGTTCCCTTGTTTCTTCTGTGACCTCTGGCTTGTTCATTCTCTCTGCATGCTGCCATGGTCATCATTTTCACTGACTTTTCTACCTCAAAGTGTTCCTTCCCCCTTTCTATGTTTTCTCTACGTTTCTGCTCGGGTCCCATGTTCTCCTTTTTTTGAGATGGCAGAGAGTGTCTGCCTGACTCCACCATATCAGTTCCCCTCAGACATTCTGAAAATAGCATTCCGGAGAATTTCCACAGCCTTCCCCACTGGGAGGCTTCCATATTTAGTCAGGAGAATTCCCATGGGTTTTAATGCTGGATTGTCTTTGTGAAGCTTTCTTTTCATCTGACATTTCTAATGACACTTGTATATTCTCCCTTTCCCAAAGATGCAGCTGCTGATGGTGCCACCATTTCCTGGAAGGAAAATTTTGATTCTGCTTATACCGAACTGAACGAGATTGGCAGGTAATGACAAGCCACCTCACAACAGGACAATGGTCAACTTGGTTTTGTTGGTCTTTCTTTCTTTTTTCTTTTCTTTTCTTTTTTTTTTCAAGACAGACTGTCCTGGAACTCACTCTGTAGACCAGGCTGGCCTTGAACTCACAGAGATCTGCCTGCCTCTGCCTCCTGAGAGCTGGGATTAAAGTTGTGCACCACCACTGCCCAGCTGGTGTTTCTCTCTATCTTGTGTAGATGCATTCTCTCTGTAGTTGGAAAACAGTGTATTTCTGTGAATTTTCTACTATTCTTTTCCTATACCTGAGTTGGAAGCTGGTCTCATCAACATTTGGCCTTTCATTTTCTAATGTAAGATCTTTAAGCCTCAAAATTTTCTAAAAGTGTAATTTTAGCTACATGTCCCAAATTTTGATATCTGATATTTTCATTAGCATTATTTCTAGATATTTTTATCAACTATGGTTTATTTTTGAGCCAATTATAATGGCTCAAATTACATAAAATGCTTTAATATGTATGAGATGTTAAATTATATTTTTGTTACTCACTTCTAATTTCATAGCATTGTGATTAAAAAAATTTGCTCAGATTTTCTCTGTGGGTAAAACATAGCAAAGTTTTATAAAAAGTTTTATGTATCCCAGTTTAGTGGGTAAGAACACTAGCTGCTCCCTCAGAGGACATGGATTCAATTCCTAGCACCTACATGGCAGCTCATACCATCTGTAATTCTAATCCCAAGAGTTCTAACACATTCTTCTTACCTCCGGGAGCATTGCACACTCATGGTGCACATACATGTAAGCAAAATAGCCATACACTTAAAATAATAATGAAGGGGAATTTTCAAAGTTCATGTATTCTTGCTTTCTTTTTTAAAATTAACTTTATTTTTATGTGTGACTATTTTGTCTGCATGTATGTCTGTGTATCACATGCATGTGAGGTCCCTGCAGAGGCCAGAAGAGGGTGTTGGATCTCCTGGATTGGAAGGAGAGATAGTTATGAGCCACACATGTGAGTGCTGGGAACTGAACCCTGATCTTCTGCAAGAACAAAGGTTCTCTTAACCACTGAGCCATCTCTCCAGCTCCATCATTGTGTGTAGAAGTATATTCTTCTTAGAAAAGAAAGCAAACCCATATATAATGCCAAAATGGCAGAACAATAGCTCAACTAAAAAATTATATTAGTGGGTACTAGAGGGGTGACTCAGGGGTTAAGAGCACTGACTGCTCTTCCAGAGGACATGACTACAGTTCCCAGCAACCACATGTGACTCATAATCATCTATAGTGAGATCTAATGCCCTCCTCTGGTGTGTAGGCAAACATGCAAACAGAACAGTCTACATAATTAACCAATAAATATTTTGTTTTAATGACATTAGTTTACCTTTGGCATCTCAAAGAGTCCTAGGATACTAAGGAAGGAAGAGATTATTTTAAAAAATAATTTTATTATAATTAAAAGTACAAAAGGGAGGGTTTCTTTTTACTTTGTTATGTATCAGTATGTGTGTGTATGTATTATGTGGGATGTGTGCACACATGCCACAGCCCATGTGTGGAGGTCAGAGGACAATTTGTGGAGTCAGTGCTCTCCTGATTTTATGTGAGAGCTAGGCATCAAGCCCGAGTTGTTAGGCTTATGTCTTCAGACAGCAGATGCCTTTATCCTCTGAGCCAAACTACCAGTCCCAGAAAGAAAGATCTCTCTTTCTGTGTCAGATTTACTTGTTTTTATTCCATGAGTACAGTTAAGTGTCTGTATGTATGTGCCTGCACCACATGTGTGGCTGGTGACTGGAGTCCGGAAGAGGGTTTCAAATACCTTGAAACCAGATGCTGGGAATCCAACCCAGGTCCTAACCTCCAAGCTATCACTCCAGAAAGATTTCTAATACTGCTTGATAGTTCTTCTCCATATTGCTTTGGGCCAGAAGAGTTTTGCACTAAGGGTTTTGGGGTATACAATGAGATGTCTTGAAGATGGGACCCAAGTCTAAAGAAATTCATCCATATTTCATGCACACCTTTGCCTGAAGGTAATTTTATGTGCTACGTCTAGTGTACCAGCATTTTGACTGTCACTCATCATGTGAAATCAGGTATGGAACTTCCCATAGTTATCTCGTGTCTTCACTGAAAAAGGTGTCAGATTTTAGGGCATTTTGGATTTGGGTTTCTAGATTAGGGATGCTCAATCTGTAAGATGTTACTGTCTCTGTCTCAGCACCCCAGTGAGCACATGTATACACACATACACATGCATGTTCAAGCATGTGCACGCACACACACACACACATACACACACACACTAACATGTTCTGGTAAATGGCACCCAGCTGACTGATGAACCTTGGAAAACCTGTTCTCCTTTTGTCTCACAGAGGCCGTTTCTCTATTGTAAAGAAATGCATTCACAAAGCTACCCGCAAAGATGTTGCTGTGAAATTTGTGAGCAAAAAAATGAAGAAGAAGGAACAGGCTGCCCATGAGGCGGCCCTGCTTCAGCACCTGCAGCACCCCCAGTATGTCACTCTCCACGACACCTACGAGTCCCCCACATCCTACATCCTGATTTTGGAATTGTGAGTACAGGGCTCATATCTCTTGTGTGCTCCTCATCTGCTTGGGTTATCCATTGCCTGCAATTAATGGACTAGAGTCACATTTTGCACCATGTTTTATGGTTTACAAAGTGCATGAGCCATGTACTCCTTCCCCTCCTGTTCAACATAAATGTAGATCTCATTCTTCAGACTAGACCATCAAGAATAGAGAAGGTTTAATGCTAGCTCTACAAAAGTGCACATGGAAAAACTGGGCCTTGAACCCACGTCCTTCTCACTCCACTTTTCCTTAGTTTTCTAGGTTTTATTTCATTTTTTATATTTATCAGGTACAGTGTTTTGTCACATATATACACTGTATAATCATCAAATAAGATATTAACATATCCATCATCTTAAACATTCATCATTTCTTTGTGACAAAAATTGTTTTTAAAAACCTCCTCTCTAGCTATTTGAAATACATTAACAGTTGATATTGTTAACCATATTCATCATACTATAGACTAGATTGCCTGAATTTATTTCTCTTCCCTAGCTGTAATCTATACTCATTTCTCACTTTCACTTTCATTTTCTTCCTGTTGTATATGCTCAGGCTTGGCTGACATTTAAGAAGTTTACTGGTGCAAGGCTGGTTGACAGGAGCGGAGTTGGAATGAGAGGATTTGTCCATCAATCAGTAACCATGGCACCCCCAACCTACTACCCTATTCTTTCAGGGTGGAATTCTCCCTCCAAGACATTCCAGGAATAGCAGATTATCTAGATAATAAGTATAGAAAGACACAGCTCTTATCCTTTGAGGCCACAAGTCCAGCAGTTAAGACCAAGAGATAAATAAATATGGCATGGGAAATTCTAGGAATCATACTTTAGACAGCTTCAAGAACACACAACAGTGCTTTGTTGGATGTGAACATCAGGGAAGATGTGTGAGAAGCAAGGCCTGAGCAGAACCTCCTACCTCATACGTAGTAGGCCAGAGGAAGGTATGGAGCCTTCCAGGGAGCCATCCTTTTCTCCTGTCAAGGAAGTAGAAGAGTCTCATAGCAAGGAAGAACTAGAGGAGAAAATGACAGTGGTCATGCAGGTTTCAGCTGTGGCTGAAAGTTATTTGTACCCTGGATCACACTCCTTGACATGAGCATTTCCTGAGATGTATCAGATGACTCACTGCATCCGAAAGAGTTTGATCACTGCCGGTTGCAAAATAGAGTCCATGACCATCATGGTGGGAGCATGGCGGCAGGCGGGCAGGCCTGGTGCTAGAGTAGTACCAGACAGCTCACATCTTGACTCGCATGCACAGGGCAGAAAACTAACTAGGACCTTGTATGGACTTCTGAAAACTGCAAAGCCCACAAACAGCCGCACACCTCCTCCAACAAGGCCACGCCTCCTAACCCTTTCCAAACAGTTCCACCAACTGGGGACCAAGCATTCAAACATCTGAGCCTAAGGGGGCCATTCTCATTCAATCACCACAGCAGTTTCTTACACTGTGCATTATGTCTTAATTCCTCATTGCCTTGCCTGGCTCTTGCACAAGGCTGGCAAAAAAAAAAAAAAAAAAAAAAAAAAAAGAGTAGATTTTATTTTGTTGTTGATGTCACTGTCCTGTTGCAATTCCCATTTTAAAACATGGTGTGCTTCAGGGAAGCCAAACCACGAAAGAGTGTAAAGATTACCTGCAGCCACCATCGCATCCCCAAGCAATCTTTAAAACTTGGCAAGCTGTCAAGAAAGGCAACGGTGTTAAGAAGAGATCGAATATGCCAAGGTGAAACCTAGCCTACTTCACATTTCTCCCATCTAAAAATGCTAAAAATGAATCACGTTTATTTAACACACGTGAGGCTGACTGTAAGCACCAACCCTCCCCACCCCCCCCCAACCTAACCTTAAAGCCAGGCTAGACCTTGAAGTCTACAAAAAAGTGTTCCGCAAGCAAGATCCTAAGGGTTTCCGGCAGAGCTTAACACGTTTGTAACTAATTCTTTCTAGTGCTGAATGTCAGAGACATCTTAGAGCGTTTCAAGCTTCATACAAGGGCCATTTCTCTGGTTTCCCCCAAACATGTTGTTTTCCTCCCTCCTTGCTTTCAGGATGGATGACGGCCGACTCTTGGACTACCTTATGAACCATGATGAGCTGATGGAAGAAAAAGTAGCTTTCTATATCCGAGACATCATGGAAGCGCTGCAGTACCTTCACAACTGCAGGGTGGCACACTTAGACATAAAGGTAAAACCAAGCCAGCACCAAAACCTCGGCAACAAAACAGCAGGGCCTAACCGACCAGCCACTGCCTGGAGGAGTGTACAATTGTACCTCTTTTTTTGGAAGGGGAGGTCCGGGGTTTCGAGACAGGGTTTCTCTGTGTAGCCCTGGCTGTCCTGAAACTCACTCTGTAGGCCAGGCTGGCCTCCAACTCAAGAGATTCACCTGCCCCTGCAACCCAAGTACTGGGATTAAAGATGTCAGCCACCACAGCCCAGAATAATTTTGTTTTTCATGAAAAACTTCTGTTTTCTTAAAAGGCTATTTATCTTCTTGATTCATTTCAAACTCAAAGGTTGGATAAGAAGGCATGCTATTCTGGAATAGGTGTGTAACTTAGTGGCAGAACACCTTAGCATGCCAAAGGCCCTGGGTTGGATTCTTAACACCAGGGTGGAGAAGCATAAGCTGGGTGCAGTGGCTTAAACCTTTAAGCTCAGCAGTCAGGAGGCAGAGACAGCAGGATCTTGGTAAGTTCCAGGCCAGCCAGAAGTGCACAGTTAGCCCTGTACCCCTCCCCCAAAGGCACAATTTTCAATACCAAACTGTAGTGAGATATCCACCCTGCCCACATCTGTTGCACTGACTACACCCATTGGGAGTGGGGACAGGTGCAGACGTGACCTGGGGGAACTAGGTTTGGGGTCAGGGACCTCTCTTTTGCTTCCTGGTCGGAGACAGATAGCACCTGGTATTTTCAGGTGGTCTCTCATCCAAGTACTAACCAGACCCAACCCTGTTTAGATCAGGCACGTTTAAGGTAGAATGGCCTAAAGGACCACCTAAACTCAAGAGTTCAGTGAGTTCAATGCCAGCCTTTGAAAACGTCTTTGCCTTTGCACAGGGAGTATCCCACATGCACAGGCTTTATCGAAGAACAACAGAACAGCATTTAGCTAATAGATTCCAGCTGGTAGTCGACAAAGACCTGATCTTACCTCTTTCCTCCTTGCCTTCCTGGATCCCTGTAGCCTGAAAACTTGCTCATTGACCTCCGGATCCCAGTGCCTCGAGTAAAGCTCATCGACTTGGAAGATGCTGTCCAGATCTCAGGCCACTTCCACATCCACCATCTGCTGGGGAACCCTGAGTTCGCTGCCCCCGAAGTGATCCAAGGCATCCCTGTCTCCCTGGGCACAGACATCTGGAGCATCGGGGTGCTGACGTATGTCATGCTTAGTGGGGTCTCCCCCTTCTTAGATGAGAGCAAAGAGGAGACCTGTATCAACGTGTGCAGGGTGGACTTCAGCTTCCCCCATGAATACTTCTGTAGTGTGAGCAATGCTGCCAGGGATTTCATCAATGTAATCTTACAGGAAGACTTCCGGAGGCGGCCCACAGCGGCCACGTGCCTGCAGCATCCGTGGCTGCAGCCCCACAATGGCAGCTACTCCAAGATCCCCTTGGACACCTCCCGCCTGGCCTGCTTCATAGAACGCCGCAAGCACCAGAATGATGTGCGGCCCGTTCCCAATGTCAAGAGTTACATCGTCAATAGGGTGAACCAAGGGACCTAGCCATCCCCTAACCCCCAAGGTTTCACATAGAAGTGCAGTGTGAACCAAAGCAAGACTGAAAGTGTCTGTAAATAACTCTGTTCATCATTTCACTCCATGCGGTTCTCTGCATTGAGAGGTGGTCCTCTTAAACCTTGTCTGTGGTTACACAGGGTTCGTGCGCATAAACATGACCCTGATCCCAGGAGCATTCCAGAAGGTCATGCCGAGCAGATAAAGATGCAGAGTTGCAGGAAGTATTAAAAAGAAAGGGCAAGGCTGACAAGATAATCGTTGGTATAAAACATTAATTGTACATTCCAAAATGAGTGGTGAAGTGGGCAAACCGTCTACCCACTGTGAGGAGTATAGTAGGTTTCTGACTCCGTTGGAAATTTAAGCTAAAAGTTCTATTTAACAGAGATGTCAACTATTCTGCTTTAGATGGCTTAAATATAGTTTCTTAACAGGATACATATACACATACAGTATAATAGATCCCATTCAGGTTTCAGAGTTTTATAATATAGAGTTCTATATGAAATCAATCATAAGTAACTTTGAGTGCTCCCGTTAAGGCAGTAATTTATTTACCGAAGCATTGCATTATTTTGACTAAGCACAATTAGATGACGAGTTTTTTAGAGCATTTTATAAATCTTGTATAGAAATCTTTTATCAGAGCCTGTGTATTAAGAGAAAGCAATGTGACCCTTTTGCGCTCTGTGAATGAGATATATTTTTCCCTCCATCATGGGTTGTTTGAGTAAAATAGATTCTGTTTATCGAAGGTTCCCCTGAACTCGCTGACAGCTCAGAGTTCCTCCTGTGGGAAAGCCAGGAAATAAGTCCAAATCTAGTAAGAATTGGGGGTTGTTTTTATGTCCACACCAGGCCTGACACAGGCAAATGACTATCAGGAGTGCATGCAAAAAGCCACATAGAAACTTTTCCTACAGTCCCTGTGAACAACATAGCAGCTCTTTCTGGTTTCAGAGCTGTAGAATACAGTTTCCAGAAAGCTAGCTTGCTTTATTCCTAACCCCTCATGAAGCTTCAGGGTGCTTACCAAAAGGAGGCAGCCATATATGCCTTTTACAGGCTATCCTATAAGTCCTTCCTGAAGCCATGAAGCAAAGCCTGACCCATCACTTTAACACAGCATGGGTTTTAACTAGGATAGCAATACCTATGACCATGCAGCCGCCGATGTCTCTGGACTAAAAGGACAAACTGTATTCTGAGGCCAATGCTGCTTTCTCCATACAAGATTATTAACTGCCCGGTGCCCCCTGGAGGGAAAACAAATTAACCAGGGCATATTTCATGGGTTTGGGGAGGGGGTGATTTTTGTTTTTTTTTTTCTGTTGGAGGGGTTGGGGGAGTTTTCAGTTATTTTGTGTTTGTAAATGATCCACCCTTTGTTTTCTAGAGTGTGTTTTTAAAAATGCTTTTATGCAAATAATATTCTAAAACTATAATGCAAGTGTTTATGTAAATTAGGCTTCATGTCATCGTGTGTCTCCTGCTAGTGGGATTGAGAAAATTGAAATCATGTAGCACAAAGTGCAGTCAGAGAATTTGAGGAGGGAAAATAAGCTGCAAACTATTTTAACTATTTAAAGGAGAAATGATGGGAACAGTCTAAACTTTAATGGGTAAAACCACATATTTCCATGGTGGAAATACAGAATTAAAATACTCATCATTTCTCCACCCACCCCCGTTGGCTTCAAAGTAAAATTACTCATCATTCACCCTCCATCTCATCTCATCCAAAATTATAGAGTAATGAATTAGTGGAAAATAAAAGCAATAAGATTAGATAGCACCTAGTATTTGGGGAATTAACAAAATATATGGAAACTCTGACTGTAGTTTCCTTGTCTTTGGATGGTCCTGAGTCATCAAAGCCACACCCCCTCAGAGCTTGCTAACCCTCCACATTCTTCACTTAACCCATGGTGTATACACACATATAAAACCATATGATACAATATTTAAAACATACTTACTAAAGCTTTTTCTAGGAAACATGTCTTTATTATGAAATGTAGCATGGAGGATGACCTGAGCCCAGAGGGCTTGTTCTAGGAGAAAGTACAGGACTCCAAAGACCCAGAAAGTGACATGACCAGGTCTGTTCTGTCCATGAGGGCTGCCTTGAAAGAAGGGCTTCTTGCGAAGTCACTTAGAAATGTTTTGACTGGCTGAGTTTCTGCTAGGGAGGAAAAGAACCTAGGACTGTGACATTCAAATGTCACAGAAGAGCCATATTGAATGCATGTTGTGAGGTGACACAATGCTAGGCAGAGCCACAGTTCTCACAGCTATGTTTGTGTCAGGGTTGGGGTGATCTATAGATGTGGGGCTGCATGAAATCACGCCAAGTACACAGAGAAGGCAGGAAAGGATAGACAGAAGGGAAAGGAATGTGTTGTCTTAATGGCAGCCCCAGTACAACTGTGCAAACTGCGGAGAGGTCCTAAGAGAAAGGGGACACATTTTCTATAGTTTGATGACTGACGTGAACAGGGAGACCCCTATCTGCAAAAGCACCTGGTCCCTCCAACAGGAAACAAGATGGTCTTGGCTCAAGGAATCTCCCTAGTAGGCTGGGAATTAGGAGCAATCTTGCTCATTGGCAGGGCTAGGAAATGTTTGGAGCACAGTTGTGCTCAACAGTGGCTGGAGGAGGAGCCACTCTCCCGCACCTGCTTTGGCTGGGAGGTTTATTACTAGGAGAGAGGACCCGGGGAGAGGAGAGAGAATCTCCCTCTCTTTGCTACTATCCCAATTGTTCTCACTGCGAGTGAACTGCCAGCTGACCCCAGGAAAACAGTGCTTATCAAGTTGCAGGTGTTGTGTATGGCATGTATTCCTCATTTTGAGCTCTTTCGTTTTTGTGTTAAGAGGGTGGGGTACAGATCAGGGCCAACCCATCATCCTGGATGAGAAATCTAATAACTTTTTTGCGCCTTTTACATTTGATTCAAACTAAACAGATTTCTCTCCACTTAAAACTGAATGTGGTAAAAACTGTTAAGAAAAGCATCGTAACGTTGGATGTGCCCTTCAGGTCTCTCCCAACCACGAACAACCTAAGTGGGGGTGGAGGATGCAGAGGGGAAAGCTGGCTTCTCAAAGCCTTTATAAATAGTAGTGCCTTTCAGAGGGGAGGTTGGGAGTGAAGAAGTTCAATTGCATTTAGATCTGCAGATACTGCAGTATTTTTTCCTTAGGGTTAAGATACCTTTTAAATGAAAACAACTGAATGTAGGATGGGACCAGGCATTTTTGGGTATTGAACTCAGCTATCCCAAAATTCATCCTTTCTTGTTTCTGCCCCATTGATAAAATGGAATTTGGGGAGATGGAGAAAGAGCATTAATCTCTTAAGAATGTTTAGGAAAATGTCCTAGTTGACGCATTTATAAAATATTTTTGATTTCTCTGAAGTGCTACACACTGCCACTGCTAGAATTTTATTGACAATAACTTTGAACATTCCAGTTTCCCACGGTCATATCTTTGGATACCATTTACAGACTTCTGAGATTAAACGCTGTAAATTGCTTTTCATTGGAAGTTCTAGTTGCTCCTCGTCTACATGTTATTTGGTCTTAGCTTATAATTTCCACCTTGTCTACAGAAAAGGGTTAGGAGAGCTGATGAGGTTTATAAACTGTTTTCTCTAGTATTTCTTATGGCAGACATAAGAGTCTGATGCCTTCCAAGACAGCCAGCCATTCCCTTCTCTTCCCAAGCTATATGCTCTGGGGAAAAACTGAACAAAGAAGATCACAGTTACTCTCCTCACTGGGAGGGCAGATGTAAGAATTAAACACCTTCCCATGCCACAATCCATTCCTTTAGAGTCTCACCAGAGTCTGCTAGAAAAGGCAAATGGTATGCCTAGGGGTTGGGGGGTGCAGAGATGAATTGGACTTAGAGACAGAAAGCTTTGGCTCTGGTCTTTCAAGACTAGTTTTCTCTTCTCCCCAGATCTCCGTGCCTGGGAGCCACTCACTACTTCTTTTCTTGCCTATCTGGAAGAACATGGAAATTTAGATCTGTGAGAATATGAGGGAGAAAATGTGGTAAAATGAACAGTGGTTATTTTTCTGTGCTAATTGAAATTTCCTCCTCTGTACCTGATAGAGGGGAAATCCATCAAACACAAAGGGTCTGTATAGTAGACAAAGTGCCCACTCATCATGTCCTAGGATATCCCTAGGATAGCCCTGGGTGAATTTTAAGGAATGTAAACCATATTCCTTTCTTGCCTGGGTAACATTCCAATGGAGTCTGGGTTAGGCAAACATACATAAGCTTTCAACAGATTTATTTGTAAAAAGCACCTCATGATTTTTCTTTGTTATTTAAACTCTAAATACCTTTAGGGGAGGAATTTTTAGTTCCAGGGTAGACTAAGGGAAAGCTCACATAGATTCCACCAACAGAAAGAAGGTAAGATGATAACAAGTACTTTCTGGAAACCAGAAGGCTCTCACTGTCTCGTTCATTTGAAAGAGTTCAAAAGGGCTGAAATCTGTCCAGAGACTTAGATGTTTTGGTAGGAAATGTTTTTCATGAAAAACATATATGGAAATAGGAAACAGAAATAGTATATGGCCATATTTTTTACAAAAGACATTTTCCCTTATTTTTTTTAAAATATAAGTTGAAGTTATAGGAGAATATAGTCATTCTACAGTGCTTTAATCTGTAAGTTATACTAATTAAAAACCTAAAATTAACACTCCCAGGGCTATTGTCTTTTCCTATCAACCTGTTTGCTAAGGAATTCCAAGCTGTGGTCAGATCTAGTTTTTAACCAAATGACCAACTAATAATTTTAGTCAGATAGACCTTTCAGTGAAAGGGGAAGAGCAAGAAAATGTGCAAATAGTAAGTATTGGAATTCTGAGCATATTTAACCAAGTCAATTTGCCAGTCCAGGGATAGGAGTTGTATCAATTCCCAACCTCCATCAGAGACTAAGTCCAAATTCTGGAGTCCCTGCAGACCGCTACTGTGACCTCAAAGACTGTGGCTACGAACCTGAAGTTAACAAAGCATTTGTCTTCTCCTACTAACTGAAGCCATATCTATCACCTCTGTATTTGATTTTTTTTAAAGCCCTGGTGCTTTACTTCTGTGTCTGCCAAACTTCAGACTACTCTGTGGGGAAGTAACTGGAAGAGGGACAAACAGACAGACTGTGAAAACTATATACACCCTTGAGAATGCTATTTATGCAGAGAACAACATCAACTGAGGGCAAACTGTTGGAAAATATGGATATGTGTACATCTGTACATGTATATAGTGTATCATATGTATGTATATGTTATTGCTCATATGCAGAAATCTATCCATTTGCAGGCAGCCCAGGTGGGTCAGTTTTTCTACTGGAAAACCATTTCCGACCATTCAAAACCATTAGGGATAATACATCAAGAATTCTACTCACATGGGAATTAATGTGCTGTCTTTTGAAGTCCACATGGCCAAACAAACAAATTATGAAACATTTTGGGACCGTTATTAATGTGATTCTGTTTACTCTGAAGTCTACATTTGGATTCTTTTGTGTGTGTGTGGTTTGTTTTTGTTGTTATTTTGTTTTTGTTGTTGTTGTTGTTCTGAGACAGGGTCCCTCAGTTCAGAAACTCACTCTGTAGACCAGGCTGAACAGAGATCTGCCAGCCTCTACCTTCCAAGTGCAGAGATTAAAGGCATGTGCCATCACGGCTGACCTATATTTGAATTTTAATATCTGATTTGTAAACTGAGCCCACACTTCTTGGTTTTGAGTGATTCCTTCCCCCAACGTCTTTTGAGAATTTGTGGTGGGCTCCTCTGGCCTTATCTATAAGTGGACAGGTTTCCCCATAAGGACCATCACACATATACATATAAATACATACTTCCATCAGGCTTGTAACAATTGATTCAAAATAATTCCACAGTATTGGTAAATAGCTCTATATTTTCAAGGTGCAGAAGAATTCCACAGCCTTAATTATTTCAGTGTCTTGCTGGTCTGCCTTAAGTGTATCTTCTGGGGTTTTGGGTTTTGGTTGTTTTATTATTTTAAATTTCCCTGCAGTTGTTCATTTTGTATGCACACAGTGTTGTTTTGTAAAGGTAGGTTGTAAATATTTTATTTGTAAGTCAGAATCACTCATGTGTAATGTTGTAAAGTGCCGACCTGCTGTCTTGTTATTACTGCAGTAAATGTTATAAGTTGTGGATGAAGTTTCCAAATGTACATTTCACATGTTATGCATTCCTATAAATATAATATACTGATGATACTACTTTTAGTCGGCTTCCCCCTTAAAAATGTTATAACATTTGTGTGTGTGTGTGTGTGTGTGGTGTTTGAGTCACAGTGTGTGTGTAAGAAGACAATCTGTAGGAGCTGATTCCCTCCACCATGTGGGTCCCTTAGATTGAACTCAGGTCATCAGGCTTGGTAGCAAGGCCCTTTATCCATTGAGCCATCTCACTGACCCTCATCTTTTCTTTCTAAAACTCCTGTCCTTCCCCCACAACCCTCCATGAGTAATTTTTTCTCTCTTCCTCCTAAATATTGGAAAGTTTTTGCAAGTTTTAAAAAAGAAAAAGTCCCATTAGTGGCCCAGCAGGATGGCCCAGCAGGTAACAGTACTGTTGCCAAGCCTGAGGACCTAAGTTTGATCCACAGGACTGCACAGTAAAATGTGAGAATCAACCCCAGCTGGATCTCACAGATAGGAGTCCAGAGAGGGAGAACCTATACAGGCATGATCAGGCTTTCAAAGACTCCAGGTGTCCCACAGGTGGGAATGAGGTGGATCTATAGTTCCCAGTCAATTAGCAGCATCCAGAGATGAAAGTTGTTTTGATTTGGCAATAAGAACATGTTTTAACATTTGGAGTATATTTAATCAAGGTTTTATTGTCTTTACTGGTAATGAAAAACAACAGTCAAGTTTTTACTAGATGTGGTGCTGAATGCCGTTAATTCAAGCACTCAAGAGGTAGGGGTGGGTGGATGTCTATGAGTTTGAGGGCAGTCTGGTCTACAGAGTGATGTCTAGGCCAGCCAGGGCTACATAGGGAAACCCTGTTTCAAACACAAACAGGGATATATGGATTTTTCACACTGCAAGTTCAACAAAATCTCCTTAGAGAAACAAAGAATACAGAAATTAAATCTCACAATTGGTTTGATAAGTAGCATTGGGGTATATATTCTTTAAAATAAGACAAATCTAGCCTTAAGGGGTTGTATTATTATTATTGACACACTCTCACTAGTCACCCAGATCAGTCTTGAATTTGAGATCTTCCTGCTTCAGGTTCCTAAGTAGCTAGGGCTACAGGACTGCACCACCATAGTCAGCTAAGTGATTTGTAAACCAAATATGCTTCCAGATAGCCTGACACTATCAGTTCATCCTAACACACACACACACACACACACACACACACACCACACACACACACCCTTCATCCTGAGCACTTCAAATGGTCTAAAGGAAATAAGTTCGTTTCTCTGCCAGCACCAGAGTGTACAATGACCTGCTTATATTTCTTTTCTCTCCCTCCCTCCCTTCCTCCTTTCCTTTCTTTTTTGGTTTTTCAAGACAATGTTTCTCTGTGGCTTTGGAGCCTGTCCTTGAACTCGCTCTGTAGACCAGGCTGGCCTTGAACTCTCAAAGATCAGCCTGCCTCTGCCTCCCAGAGTGCTGGGACTAAAGGCGTGCGCCACCAACGCCTAGCCTGCTTTACATTTCTATGTGCAAATTTCTCCCCAGCGCCGGCAGTTATGAAGTTAGTTCAGGAAGGGAGTCACAAGCCCTGTCATAGAGAACTTTTATTTTATATGGAGAAACCCTGGAAGAGTTTAGGGAAGCGGTGGCTAACAGCGATAAGAAAATTACTATGATAATTATAAGACAATTGCTGAAGGAAACGCTAAGCTAAAAAACAAAAACAAAACCTCCGAGCAGGGCCTACAGACTCCCTCCGGAGAAGCTGAGCATCAATTTAGCCCACGGATTCAAAGTCCAGCGCTCCAACCAGGAAGCTGCTAGCACAAGCGCAGACCCTCGCGGTCCAGGCCGGAAGGGGAGGCGGAAGAGGCGGGGCTTCTGGATGACGTCACGGGCCCCGAGCGGCTTGGCTCCCAGAGCGAACTGAGCGCGCGAGAATGGCGGTGGTCTCCGAAGCACTGGGCCTCCTGGTCACCGAGCTGTACGACGTGCAGGCTTTCAAGTTCGGGAGCTTTGTGCTGAAGAGCGGGCTCACCTCCCCCGTCTACATCGACCTGCGGGGCATCGTGTCCCGCCCGCGTCTTCTCAGTCAGGTGCCAGCCCGGAGGGACACGGTGGCTCCGGGTGGCGGGAAAGGAGAGCAGGAGGTAGCGGGTGTGGCCGGAGGGGCGAGGGAGAGCCACAGACCAGGCAGGCGAGCGCCCCACGCTCCTGCCGGCCCGGAGAGCCTGTGGAGGAGCACGGCGGCCGGCGGCCGGCGGTTGGGCTCCTCCGGACCTGGTTCTTGACCCACGCGTGTCGACACGTGCTTTGCGGGAGTCGGGAGATATGGGTCTCTGGCGGGCGGAGAAGTCCTTGAGTGAGTCCTGTGTGCTTAACCCCCAGAAAGTGAGACTTAGGGAGGAAAGGAAAAGGCGGGAGGATGGAGAAATTAGTAGCTGGTCAGAGGACTCAATTTAGTAGTATGTGGTCATTAGCAAGGAATTAAAGCCATATGGTGGACGCCAAGAAGGCAGAATTTTTTTGTTTGGTTGGTTTTGTTTTTGTTTTGTTCTGTTTTTTGGTTAGTGGGGTAAACTGTACCCGTTAGAGGTTTCTAACCCGGTGCTTCTCAACCCTTGTGAGGGTTATGTGTCAATTGCCACATACGTGGGCCGTTAGATGATGCATTTCTAGCATAACGAGCTGCCAGCTGAACTGCATATCATTGAGTAGAAGGGTGGAAATGCTGGAAGCGAGCTACCAACTCCGTGTGAATATTGAGCACCATGAAGTCTTTATTACATTTATTGTGCGTGCGTGCGTGTGTGTACGCGCTCGAGCGCGCGTGCATATAAATGAGGGCATGCGTGTGCCGTGGCAGACTTGTGAAGGTCAATGATAACTTTGAGTTCTCTCCATCCGCCATGAGGATTGAAGGGATTGAGTTCAGGTGGTCACGCTAGGCAGAAAACAGCTTTACTGGATGAGTTCATTTGCCTGCCAGAATTGTTAAAATAGCTCTGGGGAACTGGAGGCAGGAGGTAAAATGTCACTCCAGTCTGCTGTGTAAGTCGATTTGGTCAGCCTGGATTATACTGAGAACTTGTTTCAAAAGCAAACAAGCTAGCAAAATAACTAAGTTACTAGTGGCTACCCTATTGGCTTTGTAACTGCAGAATATTTTTAGCATCACAAATTTTTATCAAGACATACTAGTCAGGGATGGTGGTGCACCCCTGTAATTCCTGCATTCAGGAAGCCGAAGCAGAATTATTATGACTTTGGGTTCAGCCTAGGTTACACTGGAAGACCTTGTTTACAAACAAACCCAACCAACCAACACCACCTCCAAATGCATTCTTAGGTTCCTGTCTCATACATGTGCGGTTTGTTCCTTGGGTACCCATTTTGCTTGATTATTGTTAATAGACTGAAGCTCCCTAATTGAGCCAGCTTGAACCATTCCGCATTTCAACATCCAGAATCTTACTATGGTCAGGAAATCTTGAAAAGACCTCTCTAATGAACATTTTAAGTTTAAAAGAGGTTTATTTGAATAGGTATTCTCAGTACATGCAATCCCCCAGAAAAGTAATAGATTTTATACTTCCAACTTCCTAGTAATAAGTGATAATTGATGTGTGTACACACAAACAGTTGGAGGAAAATTACAGCATTTATTTCACTAAAAAAGGAATTCCTAAAATCTCTTCTTATACACTATATTGCAGATTTATGTTTTAGGTATCTGCCCAGGCAAATAATAATGCAAGAGAATCTCTAGCAGACTTTTTTTTTTTAACTTGGTAGTCTTAAATTTTAATTAATATACTTCTCAGTTTAGATTCATGCAAAGAAGCATGACAGATAAGTACAAGGCCACAGGAAATATTTATTGTGCTGTAATACTGTGGACATAGTGAAATTTGAAAAAAAAGATGAAACTTGCAGTTTTCAGTCTGTTTAGCATTTCTGTGTAGCCTGTATGTTACTGGGGTTTAGGTCCCAGGCTGTGAGCACGCCAGGCAAAGTGCCCTGCCACTGGACTGCCACCTAGTTCCCACATTCATTACAGATGGTATAAAAGTTCTAAACATGTTCTTGATGTTAGTACTAGAAATTGCACTCTTTGCAACTTAAAAATAGTCACCGACTTTTAAGAACACAGAAGCAGCTAGGCATGGGGTGGTATATGCCCATAATCCCAGCATGTGGGAGGTTGAGGCAGGAAAATCAACATGAGTTTGAGGCCAGTTTTGAGTCTCCAGAACAACCCCCTCCCCTCAAGAGCAATGGATGGATAGTACAAGAATAAAATATTTTAAAAAGCCAACTTGGTTAATGAATAACTCTGAGCCTTTACAAATCAAAGCCTTAAAATAAGGTAGTGTTGGATGGGAGTGTGCATTCTAACATTAAAATATGGTTGATTTGATCTGGTATAGTGGCACATGTCTTTCAAGCACCCAGGAGTCAGAAGCAGGCAGACCTGTGAGTTTGAGGCCAGTCTGGTCTACAGAGTGAGTTCCAGGACAGCCAGAACTACACAGAGAAACCCTGTCTTAAAGGCAGGTGGATCTCTGTGAATTCAAAGCCAGACTGGTATACAGAGCAAGTTCCAGAGGAGAAATCCTGTATTGGGAAACACCCCTCCTTCCCTAGAAAAATGAATGACTTATGTGGAAAAGATGAAATGCATTTCACACAATAGGCTGTATGTGTAGGAAAGTGTTCACTGCAGAATTCTTTCAGAAAGTAGAACCAGCCATGTTCTAGGGATTTGAGATCTTTGGGGTGGATCATTCTCCTGACATTTCATGTTGCCCCCAGAGTAGGTCCTGAATCTAGGTGAACTCGGTCATGGGGTTTATGTTTGCATGCCAGGTTTCACGATTGTTTCCATGGGTCTAAATCAGATGCTTAATACTTTCATGAGCTTAGATACTCAAACAGCCAATCGTTATAAATAATCCATGTATATTTTAGGACTTTTTTTCCCCCCCCTCAAAAATCGCCCTGGGGATGTTTATTTCCATCTCTATTCTGTTGCATGATTCATAGCATTCTAAGTAGTAGTAGTAGTAATGGAAGTTTATGTTCTCTATTGTTATGCTGCAGTATGTACAAAAAACTACTTGGAGATAGGAATAATAATGGGAAGTTTATGTCTTTCTTTTCTTACAGGTCGCAGATATTTTATTCCAAACTGCAAAAAATGCGGAGATCAGTTTTGACAGTGTGTGTGGAGTTCCTTACACAGCGTTGCCACTAGCTACAGTTATCTGTTCAACCAATCACATTCCCATGCTCATTAGAAGGAAGGAAACAAAGGATTATGGTAAAATAAAATAGCATAAGCCTCAAGTTAATATGTAACCTGTTAGAATTTTGTTCTTTTTCAGGCCCTGATGTTTGCTAGAGCTGTTGAAAGCTCTTCAGAGGCCTGATGAGCTGTTGAGTTGACTTGCTCCAGAAGACTTTCGTGTAGAGTCTGTGTCTGAAGTGCTTTGTGTTGGCTTGGGAGTAGAAACAGAGTGCTTGGTGAACCCTGGCCTTTGTATTGGCCCTTCCTTCATCAGCAGGATGTTGTAAGAACACATACTTCTAGATATACTTACATCTAAATATATGTAGTCAGGAAGAGGAAAATTACTCCTAGGAAACTCAGAGTGGTGGGGTCCATATCAATAGAGCATCAGGGCTTTAAAACCTGAGAATCAGTCTAAAAACATCAAGGCTGAATTGGTGCTTAATGATAATTTAAAAATTAATGGTATTTTTTGCTTGTTTATATTGATATGATAGTGCTGTGTTAGTTTTTAGAAGAGATCTTTTAAGATAAACTGCAATATCTGGGCTATTTGTCTAAAAATTGTGAGTTCAGTGAGATAGCTCAACAGGTTGAGGAACCTGTAACTAACTCTGACCTGAGTGTAGGCGCTGGGTCTCACAAGGTGGAAGGAGAGAACCTACTACTATAGGTGGTCCTTTGACCTCTTCACAAGTGCCCACACACACATATATAACATTGTGTTGGGGGGTACGTGGAATAAGAATGTAGATATTGGCCATGAGTTTCTGATTATACTATTTTAAACCTAAAAGTAAATTACCTTCCTATGAGGAATATAATGTTTCCTCCTGTGTTCACAAATGTTCATGAAACTCATCAGCGTACCTGCAAGTACTGTCTTATTTTAATCTATGATTTAGTTAAGCTCGTCAAGAAAGGGTGAAGAGAAAGGAAATGGGGATGGTGAAAGATGATTTTCTATATAGTAAGCCTCAAAAAAGAGCTAAAATGTCGCCCTATTTTGTTTCAAAATATTAGGCAGTAGGAAATATAAGAATGAGTCTCAAAAAATGAATAAGAAGCCTAGAGCCTGACTTACTTACATTTTGTAGATGGCAGTGGGGCTTAAGGGTAGAGAAATCACATTGTTTAATTATAATTATGGTGTCCAACAAGTTAAAACGTTTCCCATCTGAAATTGAGTGTTTTGCCTGCATGTACATATGTGTAGCACATGCATGTAATGCCAGCAGAGACTAAACAAGGGCATTACAGCCTCTGTAACTGCAGTTATATATAGTTGTGAGCTGCCATGTGGGTTCTGGGGACTGAATCAGGTTCTCTGTGTTCTTAACCACTGAGCCATCTCCCTGGCCCTATTTTTGTTTGTTTGTTTGAGGCAGAGTCTTGCTATATATCCTTGACGGGCTCATGTGGCCTACACTGATTGTAAGGCTCTGGCAGTCCTCTGAGTACTAAGGTAATAGGCATGTGTCACAGCTGGCTTTAAATTGCCTTTAAAAAGGCAAATTTTCAGTTGATCATTCTTTCCCATCAATATTGATTACAAGTTTATCACGATTTTATTGATGATATTGGCTTACTCTGTTTTTTCATTCTAAGTGATCTTGCTTTAAGACACTCCTTATTTGTTCAGGAAAAAAAAATAAGTATTTAATTGTAAAATAATTTTACTGTAACCTGTATATAATTGGCAATTCGGAGATACAGAGGGTACTGAACAAAACAGTTATGGCACATTGAATAATCAACAAGTTCAGAGTAGTTCAGAGCAAGTGATCATAAATAAAATTAAAGAATCTAAACTCTTTATAAGTGTATAGTAAATATATTCTCAGGCTATATCTTGAGGTAGGTAGCTGAAACATTATATATATATTTCTTTCAACAGAAGCTTTTCTGTTCTAGGCACCAAGCGTCTTGTAGAAGGAGAGATCAGTCCAGGGCAAACCTGTCTGATCATTGAGGATGTTGTCACCAGTGGGGCCAGTGTTTTGGAAACTGTTGAAGTTCTTCAGAAGGAGGGCCTGAAGGTGACTGATGCCATAGTGCTGTTAGACCGCGAGCAGGGAGGCAAGGACAAATTGCAGGCTCAGGGGATCCGTCTCCACTCTGTGTGCACATTGTCCAAAATGCTGGAGATTCTTGAGCAGCAGAAAAAAATTGATGCCGAGATGGTTGGGAGAGTGAAGAGATTCATTCAGGAGAATGTCTTCACAGCAGCTAATCATAATGGTGTTCCTCCTCCCGTGAAGAAAGCATGCAAAGAACTCAGCTTCGGTGCAAGAGCAGAGCTGCCCGGAATCCACCCACTTGCCTCAAAACTTCTCAGGCTGATGCAGAAGAAGGAGACCAATCTGTGTCTATCTGCTGATGTCTCCGAGGCCAGAGAGCTGCTGCAGCTAGCAGATACCTTGGGACCCAGCATCTGCATGCTCAAAACTCATGTCGATATTCTGAATGATTTTACTCTGGATGTGATGGAGGAGTTGGCAGCTCTGGCAAAACGCCATGAGTTTTTAATATTTGAAGACAGGAAATTCGCTGATATAGGAAACACAGTAAAAAAGCAGTATGAAGGTAAGGGCATTAAGGAATCTGGTGTAGACTGGCCACAGGGGAGAAGATGTATTAGTTCATTAGTGGGAGTTAGCCAAGGAACACAGATGCAGTTGAATCCAGGCACTGACTTGACACCTCCAACACTGTTTCTATCTCTCGGCTTTGTGTTGTCCGTTCTGCTTTCTCTGTTGACCTGTTTCTCAAGTTGGGAATTTCACTCTTACCTCTGGGTGTAAACTCCCTTCATCAGCTGCACTGGGGAATACTCCTGTTCCTGCAAGTACAAGATTCAACTCTTTTTAATCATTTTGGACTGAGATTCCTGTCAGTTCTCTTGAAAATGAGTGAGGTGCTATCAGAAGGGTACGTGTGAGTTCTAGGCAGGCAAAACAAAATGTGTTGGCCCTGACTAAAAATTGCCAATATAGGAAAGGATGAAAAAGAAATATGTTTAGCAGCATAATGTGTTGATACACTTTAAGTTTTTAATATCAGGCGAAGCAGCTTATAAGTGGCCTGTGAAATGCTTAGTTCTATAGTTCTATGTTTTTGCATTTGGACTTCTTAGAAACAAGCTGGTGGCACACGACTTTCATCCCAGTACTTTGTACTTTTATCAGCCTCCCAGGAGGCAGAGGCAGGTGGATTTCTTGAGTTCAAGGCCAGCCTGACCTATATAGAGTGTGTAGCCATGGCTGTCCTGGAACTCAGAGAAATCCTGTCTCGAAAAACCAACAAAAACAAGTGGCCATAGTAGGTACTGTGTAATTCTGATACTTAACTGTTTATGTAGCCACATGACTTGCTATTTTTAGTGCCTGCCTGTACTTGACGATTTCTCTACCTCATGTACTATGTCCCTACCATGACTACATTGCTTAGTTGAGCTTACTGGCTGAAGTAAGAGTTACATTTAACATAACCTTTCTTTAGGCATGTGTGTTGGTTTTTCAAAAATCTGCATTTTTACTATTGGTTTAAAAATGTATACAGTTGAGCTGGAGAGATGGCTCAGAGGTTAAGAGTACTTCCAGAGGTTCTGAGCAACCATCTATGAGATCTGATGCCCTCTTACAGCATGCAGGCAGAACACTATAAACATCATAAATATTTTAAAAAGACAAGGAACTTGTAGAGGGTTTAGTTGCTGAGAGATGTTTGAAAATTAGCAAATATTTTTTTTTTTTTTTAAGACAGGTTTTTTTCTATGTAACAGCTTTATCTGTGCTGAAACTTTTTTGTAGACCTAGTTGACCTCAAACTCAGACAGATCTGCCTGCTGAGTCCTGGGATTAAAGGCATGTGCTACTACTTCCTGGCTAAGAAATTTAACTCTTTTAACTGCTTGATTTTCACCCAGCAAATATCTTTTTTTATTCCTCCTTAGGTGGCATTTTTAAAATAGCTTCCTGGGCAGATCTAGTAAACGCCCATGTGGTGCCAGGCTCAGGAGTTGTGAAAGGCTTGCAGGAAGTGGGCCTGCCTTTGCATCGAGCGTGCCTACTCATTGCAGAAATGAGCTCTGCTGGCTCTCTGGCCACTGGAAACTACACTAAAGCAGCAGTAAGTGATGGGGTGCTGGGGTGAGTGTGTGCTGCATGTTCTAGGGCAGGACCTTCATTGGAGGTCTGTGAGCCCTGGCCTCACCTCTCATGCCCTTCTCTTCAACTCAGCTCTTTACAGTTGAATTTGAACTCTGATCTTGTAGCTGGTGAAGGGTTTAAATTGTACTCCAGATCATTAAGACGTATCTGCTTATGCTTGTCTTTTCATCTTGAGGCAAAACTGAAGATAGTTGAATTTTAGTTGCTCTTCACATTTTCCTATGGTAAATTTTATAGTTGGTTAGTCATTTAGAAAGTAGATAGTATTTATAGATAGTTTAAGGAACTCGGTAATGCTTAAATTACATGTCTAGTGTTTTCTTTGCCTGAATATGCGTCTGTGTACTGTGTTACTGGTGCCCATGGAAGCCAGTCGGGAGCATTGGATTCCCTAGAACTGAAGTTACAAGTGGTTGTGAGCCACCATGTGTGTGCTGAGAATAGAATCTGGATCCTCTAGAAGAGCAAGCAGCCAGTGCTCTTAACTGCTGAGCCATTGATCCAGCCTTCTATGGGAAATTTAAAACCCCATTCTGAATGGACCTTAAGTATTGGCTTCCCAGGTCTCAAAAGTAGAAGATCTAGGAATGAGGCTCAAGGGCAGACGTGAGAGAAGGCAAAAAAGCCAATCAGTCTGTTCTATCTGTGGTGAAGTAGTATGGGAATTAGGAGGCCAGTAAAGAACAGGTGCTAGGGAGGCCAGGGATAGTGCTGGAAGAACGTTGCTTAGATAAAATAGCTACGTCTTAAAGAGCTATGATGGTCTTGTATCCTTGGAGGTAGGTGAGGTACCAGGCATTGTTACAAGAATTAAACAGCATCTTGTTTGATGCATATATTGTATAAATTCTGGTCTTTTCAAGCATGGTTTATTGGAGGAAGGAGTCATCTCAGGACCTTTACTTGGGCTGGTTTTTCTGTGTTACGTGTTCTTTTAATACTGTCTATTATATCCCATGTAGGTTGGAATGGCTGAGGAACATTGTGGATTTGTGGTTGGTTTTATTTCTGGCTCCCGAGTAAGCATGAAACCAGAGTTTCTTCATTTGACCCCAGGAGTTCAATTAGAAACAGGAGGTAAGTGTGCTCCCTAGTTATAATCCGTGTTGTTTTAGTCTAGAACAGTGAACAAGCCCCTTGGCCTGGTTATCGATAGTGTGTGTACTGTGTCTATAAGACAGCTTGTTTAGTTTTAGAAAGCTATTTGGCTTTGTCCAGAGATGGGCCCTCAAACGCCTAATTCTGCCTCTTAAGTGCTGGAGCTAAAGACATGTGCTACCATGCTGGCCGGAATAAACTTGGTATTTTAGGTTAGTATTTCCTAATTGGTGCTCTGAGTTTGCCTCTTGTTCTGTGTTCTTATTCTGTGTTCTGAAAGGTTTTTGAAAGCTCTTGGCTAAGCAGATGATTTTCAGTGACTTTGAGTTCCTAAACTCAAGAGTCTCAAATGCAGGTGTAAAGACAGGCATTAAAGGCCTGGTATAGGTCTAGAGTGTGTGCTTAACTGATATGAGGCTCTGGGTTTAGTTTTGGTTGTTTTCCAGCACCTCGCCCCTGCCTGCCAACAAAAGTGTTTAGTTTTGAAGGAGTTAGAGGGGGAATTATTACTTCAGGAGTGTAGCTCAGCTGGTAGAGTGCTTGCCTAACTTGCACAAGTTCCGGGGTTCATCCCCAGCACCTCATAGAACATGATATCAAAACCTTCTGTTGGAAGAGCATGTAGCTTACAGTCAAGAACACCCTTGTGTATTTTCTGTTGAGTATTTCTAGGAACGCCTTGTAGATCGAATGCTTTCTCAGCTCTATCCAGATGATAGATTGAAGGAGTAGGAAATATGCAGGATGCAGATGATAGATTGAAGGAGTAGGAAATATGCAGGATGCATGTGTGTATTAGTTACAGCACTGGACTATTAGAATTATGTTATATAGTATTTACCACATTAGGAAAAGGAGAAAAAGCACTGCCTTTTCTTTTTACTTTAAACAATCCAGTCAGAATGCCAGTGATGCATGCACACTATGGAGTACTAAGTGGCCTTGGAAATCACCTCTTGGTTTTTAAACGCATTCTCAGCCCTTCTGTTCTAGTATCATGTATCTTTATACAGACCACTAACCATTTTTGTTTTAGACAGACTCTTAATTCAGTCCTGGAACTCCTAGATTCTTCTGCCTTCTGAGTACTGTGTTTAAAGGTGTGCACCACCATGCCTGGCTTTTTTTTTTTTTTTTCTTTTTCTCCTTCTTAATCTGTGGAGGGATTATAGTCCTAACCTTAAAATAATGGGGAGGCATTGAGATGGCATGAACAGCATCCATTTAGCATAGTGCTTACAATTCTTTCAGTAGATAACACAGTAGAGCCTCAACCCATTTAACATTTCTAGAACAACAGAAACTAATGAAACAGGGATTAGGGTCTGTTAGGTTTGATGGCAGTGTTTAATACCAGCACTAGGGAGGCAGACAGATTTCTGAGTTCGCATTATGTTAAATAGCTTTTGTTTCTCTACAGGGGATCACCTGGGCCAACAGTACAATAGTCCTCAAGAAGTGATTGGCAAACGGGGTTCTGATGTCATCATTGTAGGCCGAGGAATACTTGCAGCGGCTAACCGCCTGGAAGCAGCCGAGATGTACAGAAAAGCTGCCTGGGAAGCTTACTTGAGTAGGCTTGCTGTTTAATAAGACACTGAAAATGACTGGTGACCCACAAGTATCATGCTCTTTAATGTATAATCACTGCATTGGTATTTAAAGCTTGCTTTTGTTAAAAGTGGTATTTGTTGGCAGCCACTATCTTTCTGATTCCCCCCTTCATTGCAGTCACATCTAATGTTAGCTACCTGCTTACCTCCAGGAGCAGGAGTTCCGGTTCATTCTAAAAAGTTACAGCTTCCTCTTGTTTCATCTGGACAGCAGGCTGTTGCATCTAAGAAAACAGTAGAACCAGTTTCTGTCTTTGCTGGAGGCTTTTAATGGATGGCTCAGTGGTTAAGAGCACTATTGCTCTTCTAGAGGATTAGCATTCAGTTGCCAGCACTCACATGGTGGCTCACAACCAGTTACTAGTTCTTCTTCTAGCTTCCTTGGGCTGCAACTCCACTTGAGTGCTAAAAGGGAGAATTTTAGTGCATAAGTCTGTACCCATTGCAATTAACAGCCCTGCTACGTGTCTCCCCCCCCCCCTCCAAACTTGAGCCATTTACCCCTTTGGTTCACATCTTACCAAGAGAGGCACCATCACTGATTTCTACCCTCTACACATCATCTGCGGTGCCTTAAGTTCTTAGTGCTGCCAGAAGGGAAAGAGCCTTTAGTAGTCAGCAGATAGATTCTAGAATCTATCTGTATGTAAATAGTCCAGACTTGAGAAGACAGGTGTATATCAGATGGAATGGTCTGACACACTCAGTTCAGCATCCTGTAGTCTACACATTATAAAAGAGATGAGCAAAGCATTCCACCTGTAGTAGAGTGGACTCAAGCGAGTGCTTGAAGGAGGTCAGGTCACAGCATGATTCCACCAAGTAAAGACTTAAGGGAGGAGAGGAGGAGAGTAAGAGCCTTGGGTCTTGGGGTGGATTTGCACTAACATCTGGCAAATGCTGTCAGTATCTAAGAAAATGTCCCTTCTAGGCTTTAGTCTAACAGCTAAGTACTTCCAGGAATCCAAAGGAACCCTCTTTTGGTTTTAAGGTGCAAACCTAAATGGAGGCCCTGAAGTTTCAAGTCCACACGCATGGTGTTCATTTGTACAGGGTCAGAGGGAAAATACCCATTAGCATAATGCATTAAAGCCCTACACTGCTAATTCACATCAGCATTTGGGGAAATATAAGGTCCTCTTGACACAGACTTCCAGAGTCAATCCACCCAAACAACTAGCTATAGTACCTTTGGCCAAGTCAACCCATCTTAAAATTCAGTTAAAATGGTGTCAGCTTTTCCAGATGACTCAGCATGAGAGTGTCACTAACATCATTTAACAGTTGCATAATTTACCTAAGAAAATAGCTGTCACTGGAAATGTCTCCAATGTTTCAGGTGTTCTAACTACTGCCATGCAGGCCCTCTTGCTTGGTATGTAAGCAAAAACTATAGTGTTAGGAGATCCTATCCATGTCCCACCAAAGGTGGCAATTGCATGAGATCCTCCTATAAATCATCAGGTGGCCTGCTGATGTGCCAGGTTTTTTTTTTTTTGTTTTGTTTTGTTTTTTTTTTTGGTCACATCTGGGAAGGGGATTTTTTTTGAAGGGGGGGGGGGTCCTCTGTAGACCAGGCTGCCCCACCATTGCGCAGCACAAGAGGGTATCTTAATGGAGAAAATGTTAAAGATTGGCCTGTAGACATGCCTGTGAGGGCATTTTCTAGGTCAGTGATTGATGTGGGATGGAAGAGCCTAGTCCACAGTGGGCAGTGCAACCGCTAGGTGGGTAGTTATGAATTGCATAAAAAGTGCTAACAAGCCATTGCAGCATCCTCTGTGGCTTCTGCCTCTGCTTTAGCTCCTGCCTCTAGGTTCCTGTCCTGACTTCTCTCAGTGATGGACTGAGACCTGAGGATTGTAAGCTAAAATAAACTCTTCCCTCCAAGCTGCTTTTGGTCTCGGCAGTAGAAACCTAAGAATTGGGTATTGAAAGCAGACCACTAAAACATTTGGTCATCTTCTCAGGACTGGGCCCCTGATTGGCTGGAGCTCATTTTGACAGGGTTTTTGTTTGTTTTGAGAAAGGATCTTGCCTCAGCCTCACTTGCTAGGATTATAGGCGTGACACCAAACAGCCTCATCTCAGCAATTTCAGAATAGTCACCATACTGGTATTTACTATAATTAATTTCATGCAATAAGATGCAAAACTTCTAACTGGCGACTTAAAACACAAGGAAAGAGTAAGTGGCTGGCTATTCAGGCCCTCCATGGTGATACATACTTCACATTGAAGTCTATGTTGTTGTACCTCTGACTGGAACTAGGTATGTTGACCTTGCTGGCTCTAGAACTCTTGGTAATCTGTCTAATTTGGCATCCTGAGTTCTTGAATTAAAGGCCTATGCACTAGGCAGAATTCTCAAATACTGGTTTTGTTTTTCCAGTTTAGGAATACAGAAATGTGCATCAAAGGGGTGGGGCTACTGTAGGATCTGGGCTGTGGTGGTGCACAGTGATTAAAGCTGGATTCTCTGACATATATAAGAAGCCCTGTCTTGAGAAATCAAAAAAAAAAAAAAAAAAAAAAAAAAAAAAAATAGGGAGGGAGGGCTACCATAGGGACTGGAGAAATGGCCCAGTGGTTGAGAGTACTTGTTATTCTTGCAGAGGACCTGGTTCAATACCTAGCATACATTTGGCAACTCAGCCAGTCTACAGTCCCAGGAGGATCCAAGGCCCTCTAGCCTTTGAGAACACTGTATGCACATGGTATATAGACAATAGCAAAACAGCCATGCACAAAACTTCTAAAAATGAAGAAAACATTTTAAAGGCTGCTATAGCCAACTGGCTATAGCATTTTTGATTTGGACCAACCTTGCAGAATTTGTTGAAACATGTAAAGCAACTACCAAAGACGCTGAAGAGCTGCAGAAGTCAGGGTTCCAGCTGGTGGCACAGCTGTAGCATGTATAGAAAACCTGAGTTCAGATCCCTAGCATCCATGTAAAAGCAGCCACTGCACATCACAAGGGGTGGGGACAGCATGGGACAAGTGGACAGACAGGATCCCTGAAACTCATTGGTCAGTTAGTGTAGCCAAATTGGTGAGCTTCAGGTTCTATGAAACCCTGTGTCAAAACACAAATCTAATGTAGAAGGCAGAGGCAGGCAGATCTGAGTGCTTTTTTTTTTTTTTTTTTTTTTTTTTTTTCTTTCATTTTTGTATTTCGAGACAGGGTTTCTCTGTTGCTTTGGAGCCTGTCCTGGAACCAGCCGTGTAGACCAAGCTGATCTGCCTGCCTCTGCCTTCCAAGCGCTAGGCCACCAATGCCTGGCAATCTCTTGAGTTCTTGGCCAGCCTGGTCTACAGAGTTCTAGGACAGCCAGGGCTGCACAGAGAAACCCTGTCTGTAAATAAATGAGTAAATACAGTAGTTGGACAAGCAGGTTAATTCCATATTCCACCAATCTTGAACCTGAGTTCAATCCCTGGGACCCACGTGGTGAAAGAGAACTAACCCCTGCAGATTCTCTGACCTTCATGTACAAGCCACACTGAAATACCAAAGAGCAATTAAGGCACCTGGTGTCAATCTCTGGCCTCCACACTTGTGCACATACACAAAGCTTTTTCTATGTCATAAAAAAAGCTCAGGTTCCCACTAAGACCAGATCAAACCTGGATTACCTATGTAGCAATACACGGGGGGGGGGGGGGGGGCACGACTCCTAAAGGAGCCAGGTTCTAGTTTTGCAAGTTCACCTTACAGCTTACTGTCTAGAAGCATGTCTGATATCTTCACATCTTAATATATGTTCAGTTTAAAACCAGTAAAATTAGGTAGTAAGTGGTTTGGGCTTGCAGTTCTGTTTTTCACCTTAGGAACACATTTCCTCCCTACAAAGCTTTTGCTGTCAAATAGCAATACTCCTGGTTTCCCTATACCACATAAAGTCAAGACACTCCATTAGTAGATACGGTTTTTTGAGACAAGGTCTCTCTTTGTAGCTCTGGCTGTCCTGGAACTCTGCAGATCAGGCTGGCCTCCAATTCATAGAGATCCACCTGCTCTTACCACCCTAGCGCTGGAATTAAAGGCGTGTGCCAGCACTGCCCAGCTCCATTAATGAGTGCAACTCACCTGTTTGCAAATAAACACAAGCACAAGTGAGGGGCAGGCAGCCCTCCCCTTTGTACAACTTTGCACAGGTGTGCATTGTTTACATTCCATGCTGTGCTGTGTGTGTATGTTTCACTGGTGACACCGTGGGAACCATGCCCACCTTGTGTACCATGGCACTCCTGCCCCAAACAAAATGTGAAACAGCTGGTCAAGAGCCTGATGCGTGTGTGCATTCCATCACTGCACCTTGTGGTTAGTCAGGGCATTTCTCAGTGAAAGCTGTGAGCAGCTGTTTCTTTTCTCAGAATTAAAAAAAAAAAAAATATGTATACACACACCAGAAGAGGGCACCACATCTCATTGTAGATGGTTGTGAGCCACCATGTGGTTGCTGGGAATTGAACTCAGAACTTTTGGTAGAGTTGCCAATACTCCTAACCTCTGAGCCATCTCTCCAATCCCCAGTATATGTGTGTATGTGTGTGCGTGCACACACGCGAACACACACACACACACACACACACACACACACACACACACACACACACCCCTAGGTTCTAATCATCAAAATTGGGAATCAACCTTAGTCAAAATCATGCCTTCTAAGTGCTACCACAGTAAAATAAACATGATTAATGATCAAGTTTCAGTATTTTAACCTCATAATGGTTCAAAAATTCCAAGAGTTCATCACTTATTCCAACATCCACTACTCAACACCTCAGGTGAGTGAGGCTCCCCAAACCACAAGGCTCTTCACAGATTTCAGTGCTTTCTGGCTCTATTCATTATCAATAATTCAGGCTTAAATTATTTATGCAGTTAGCCATTGGACTTTCACGAAAGCCACTCCAAAATCTATTACTGTGCAATGATCAAAACACCTGAAAAGTAGCAAAAGGTAAGGCTGAGTTCCTTTCACTAAGGCAGAGCATGGACTCCTTGGCTCCCACGTCTTCAACCAGCTCTTGTCACAGGACATCTGTCCATGTCGGGAGAGGCAGGTGACATCCTTGCTGTTCATTAAGAACCACCTATTCCCAAAGTATCATCCCAACCATTTGGCTCATTTCAGTCACTTGGAAGAGTCTGGGGGCCCCAGCCCTTTTAAATCTGTATTAGGCGAGTCAGCTTTCAGGCCTGCTAAAACAGAAGACACCTGGCCAAGACAAGGGCAACGGCAATGCTGCTACACAGACATCTGCTGCCACACAGACATCTGCTGCCTCATTGTAGAAGCGCCAAGGGTTCAGCTCACAAGAGCTTTCATCCAGAGAAGCCATTTCCTTTCACCAAGGCAGGTCTCTAGAAACGAGTAGACCCCAGGGCTCTTAACAACATGGCCCGGTGCAGGGCAGAGGTCCCCTAACACCAATACAGCAGTAGACAAGGCTCTTCCATGCTAGACAAAAATACTTTCCTATCATGCTAAGGCCTGAGTGCTCAACTTTTAAAAACAAATTTTAGCAACCCATTTGCTAAAAGATACATCCCACTTTAGTTTTTGATGCCTTATTCTTTCAAGGTAGCCCCACAAACTCCCTCACTATGGTCTCTGCAATCCCATGTTGGGTCTCACCCATTTCTAAATACAGTGAATAGAGGTGTGAGCTAGGGTTCTTTTTGTTTGAGACAGGGTTTCTCTGTGTAGTCCTGGATGTCCTGAACTCACTCTGCAGACCAGGCTGACCTTGAACTCAGATCTATCTGCTTCTGCCTCCCAAGTGCTTAGGATTAAAGGTGAGTACCATAGCACCCAGTGTGGAGTTCATAAGAATTTGTTATGTAAACACATTCTAAATGGAGGAGTTTCTGACCTTTCTGTTTAACCAAGATAGCCAACTAAAAAGTTATAGACCCTCTCATAGCATAAACTAGGTATGACCCCAGGCTGTGTGCTGTCACAGCATAATCCAGTATCAGGCAGAGCCTAGAAACTTAAATGCTAGATTCTCTAGACTTGGGCCCTCCATCTAAAACCTGACCAGCCCACTGAGCCCAGTACAGTTTTGTCTGACAGGGAGCCTCTTCAGGATCCAGTCCTGTTCCTACTAAAGCCAGTAACAATGAGACTTCCCCTTCAGGACCCAGGCCTGTTTCTGTCATGACTTCCATAGCCCAGACCAAAACATTTGCTGAAACTTGCCTCCTATTTAAATCCAGAGTTGTGGAAGACATCTTCCCAGGATTCCCAGCGGCAGCAAGAAGCCAGCAAAGTCCTGTCTGACAGCCTCGGGAACAAAGCTCTGACTCACAGAGGGAGCCACGGGGAAGAACTGATGGGTTGCAGCTTGACCTGTTCATGGCTAAACTAGTTCAGTGTTGTAGGGAAACACAGTACGGTCATTTCGCCGCTTCAGTCTGGTCTGTTGGGCCCAGTGTAGGGCCAGAGCCAAGCATGACCTCCCATACGTAAAACGCGGGCTGTAAAGAGAAGGGCTCAGCAAAAGCTAATGTTCATGGTTCTGGGCTTCTGCTGCAGTGGAAGTTGAGACTCTGCTTCCTTTCCTCCTCTGATTCAAATATTCTGCTTCTCACTGAGGCTCTGGGAGACCAGTCACTTATGTGCTCGTTTACACGCACACACCCATGCACACGCTCTCTCTCTCTCTCTCTCTCTCTCACACACACACAAACACACACACACACACACACACGCGTGCACCTTGTTTCTTTGGCCTATTCAGGATACATCTTGGAAGGTAGTGTGGAGGGTGTGGGTCACATGACTCCACATTCAAAGTGGCACCTGAGCAGACCAGGGTGCCAGCTATGGGTCAAGCTGTCCCTGTCGTGATGGCACTAGTATTTGCACATCTGAAACTCCACCACTGGAAATAGACAGCAGGGTCACTTGCCCTTTCCACATCAGCTAAACCATTTGCACATGTGGCTGGGAAGCTCAGCATCTCAATCAGACCTGTACAAAACTACCCAAACACATATAAGTTTAACAGCAGAACCTCTCACAGGGTCTGTGTGTCACTGTGGCACACTGAGACCCTTGAAAGTAACTGTGGAGAAAACCTGGGCAGTGAGCCGCTCACCTCACTGAAATGTTTCCTGTGTCCTGCACCATAGATTCTGCTCGGGCAGTATGGGGTAAGGCCTAAGCAAATGAATTTCTAACAGGTGCCGCAGGGAATCTAGACAATTCTTAAAAGTGGACCTAGGCTCTAGGCCTCTTCTCTAAGCAACAGCTAAAAAGCACGGGGTCCTAAATACACACAGTTGACTGATCCATACGAAACTACCAATCCTAGTGGGGAAACAGGAAGAATACCAACAGAGTGCCCAGAGTAACACAGGACTGACCAGGATTCTGACATACATTCAGGGCACACGGTAGCACAGGAGTCTGTAGGTGCTTGGTGGGGAGGGATCCAGGAAACCTTCAGCCACCCACCTCCACACTCTGTCTCTGTTAAGGGCTACTGTTCACATTTGGAGTCTGCCCAGCCTCAGAGCCAGCCCTAGCCCAGCTTTATCCTTACCCATGCTGATGTGAGTCGGTCCTACACTGCAGGGAAAACTCCAGACAGAAGCCATGTTGAAGACAAAGGCCTGCAGAGGTCTACAGCTCTTGCTTCTACTGGTAAAAATGGCTGCCAGGTTTGGTAGGAACTCCCAGGAGCACAGGTGTAGGGCGTGTCTCCTCAAGCTGGGTGGAGCATGGAGTAATAAAAGGCAAGAGCTCAGGACTAATGAGGGTGGGCCCCCTTGGGACCACCTGCATCTCCTTGGCTCCTCAGGAGCAGGACTTTCTGAGGCAGCTGGTCAGCTCCGGTGTGCATACGGCTGACCCACAGTTGCTGGATGGGTTTGACACACACGAGGGTCTGAGGGAGGGCACCAGTCACTGGCCTGACCCCTCCATTTTGTCCTCTGGAGCTTTTGTCTCTTTCACTTTTTTTTTTTTTTAGTTTCTGAGACAGAGTTTCTGTGTGTAGTCCTGGCTGTCCTGAAATAGTCTGTAGATCAGGCAGGCATCGAACTGATAGAGATCCACCTGCCTCTGCCTCCTGAGTGCTAGGATTAAAGATGTTCGCACCATCTCTGCCCAGCTGACTTTTTCCCTAAATAATTTTCTTTTGAATTTACCTTGGGTCCCAAGGATAACGGGACTAGCTATTCCCTGTAGTAGCCATCTTTATGACAAAGGACCAAAACTAATTATGAGCCTAATGGGATGTGTCACCCCACAGAAAGATCAGTCTACACAAGAGGGCAATTACCTATGAAGGAACCCTGGAACAGGAGCAATCATCTCGGGAAAATTAGACTGCTCTCCTCAGGATGACCATGATGAAAACCCCAGCACCCCTGAGAACCGGAGCTGACAGTAATCAGACCCCAGGCCTGACCAAGACCTATTGGTGTCCCAAATAAACACATACATGCTATATTAATTATAAAACTGTTAGCTGATGGCCAGGGCTTCTTACTGGCTAGCTCTCTCTTAATAATTAAAAATAACTACTAATTTATGTATTTCTACATGGCCCTATCTTACCTGGCACATCCTATCTTCCTGGTCTCTTCACAGCTTCTCTCTCTCCTTTCTCCCCAACATTCTCCTTCTCTCCTAGCCCCGCCTATCTTCCTGCCTCTACTAGTCAATCAGTGTTTTATATATCAACCAATAAGAGAAACATATACAGAAAGACATCCCCCATCAAAGACCACCAGCTCTTTGGATTGTGCCTACCCCAACCATGCCTAGGATTCCCCCCCCACCCCACCGCCATAGAAAAATGTCAAAGTACCTGTCAGCTCCTGGAGGACATATTTGGGCACCACTGAAACCCTCTAAATAAATCTCCTTCCTTTGACCTATAATCCCAGAGGGAAGGAGTAACATGAATGCTACATAGAACAGCCTGTCCAAACAAACAAACAAACAAACAAACAAACAAACAAACAAAAAGCAGGCATGGCAGTTCACACCTGTAAGCTAGCACTCAAGAGGCTTAGTCAGGAGAATTTTCCTGAAAACTTGAGGCCATCCTGGGCTATATAGCAAGGCCCTGTCTTAAACACACACACACACACACACACACACACACACACACACACACACACACACACACGAAAGCTCCCTTCTCTCTTCTTCAGTGCTCAGTCCTTTGAAGGACATATTGGATTTGGTGGCCACATATTGCAGTTAAATAAGGATCAGGATAAACAAATAAGCCGAATAGATGTTTATTCAGGGAGAAATAACTTACAACCTAGACAGATGAACACCAGCAAGTTCCACCGGATGCTCTTCTCTCCGCATCCCACCAGCAAGAGAACATTCCCTGGCTCCTCCTCAGACCTCCTTCCATAGGTCACTTCTGCCCCTGGCTCCACCCCCAATGGGTGTGGTCAGTGCCACAGAAAGAGACAAAGTGAATATCCCACTACAATTCCCCTTTTAGTCTAAAGAAAAGATTTAAGCTTGATACAAAATTATATACAAAACAAGTGTGCTCTAAGAAAAGGAAAATCAAGAACAAAACGACCACATATCTAGTCCTAGGGTGAAGGCATAACAGAGTTTACAATTGAGTTGTCCTAAGCTGGAAAACGTAAGTCTAGTACCTAATATATCTATCTAGGAAGAGAGAATAATAATTGTGATAGTTTAATCTCCAACCTCATCAAGACCTGAGAAGGAAAATAACGATACTAGGGTAGACAAGAAGTGCAGATGGGGATGGGCAACTTCAAAAGGTGCAGCAAGGACAGAAACAGCAAGCTACTGGGACAGTCACCCAAGATACACACACCCAAGAAAGCCCCTTTCTCTCTTCTTCAGTGCTCATTCCTTTGAAGGACATATTGGAATTGGTGGCCACGCCTAGTCCATGGAGACCCCCACAGTAAGGGGTTTTGCCTTAAAACCCTGCTAACAGGTAGCTGTCCTCTCAAGGTGTACAGAGCCAAGGCAGCAAAGGACACAGTATTCCAGAGGATGTCAGTGCAGGGGAAGAAAGCAAGGAAACACGCCCATGGCCACATCAGCATCACGGCAGGGCAGTGCCCACTGAGGGGTTCTCTGCCCTGCACAGGGCAAAGAGAGTAGCTGTGAGCATACAGGACACAAATGTTCTTCTTAGAAGGGAACCATTGGAGGGTCTGCCAGGTCTTTGTCCCTATAGACCAGAGTAACAAATAAGACTGGTTTGTCTTGGGAACTAAAATTCAAAATGGATCTGTGTTGATAGTGAGGCTTGAGTTTATGGACTGGGAGATAGAGTGAAGAAGTATGTCAAGATTTTGAGGCAAAGGTACAAAGATATAGAAACAACAAGGGCAAGGCAAGAGGTTAAGAGGCCATCGTGAGTGGAAGCAAGGGAAGGGAAGGACAGGGACATCACTCAACAACTAGTGTTTGACCCACATGCCCATCCCCAGCTTAAAAGCCACAACTTGGAAACCACACCTGGAGGAACCCTGTCTTGAAACACACACACACACACAGAGACAGACAGACAGACACAGGGACAGACACAGACACAAAGAAAACCACACCTGAGTCCCAGGCACTGGCTCTAGGTGTGTCCTCCAGAAATGGTTGAGCTTCGAGCATAAACAGCTTTCCCAAACCTAGGGAAATATGCGATTCACAAAGCCAAAGGTGTTAGGCTAGAAGCAGATGCTTGCTGCAACGATGTAGCTTCAGGACTAGAAGGACTGGTGGCGACATCCACAGGCCCTGAGAAGGTAGGATGTATGTTAACCAAAGGATCCAAAGGCCAGACATGCTCTTCTGTCACAGTCCACCTGTGATGGCCATTTTTGGTTGTCAACTTGATCACATTTGAAATTAACTAAATTCCTAAGCACCTACTTAAACCTGTAAGGGATTTTTTTTTTCAGAGACAGGGTTTCTCTATGTAGCCCTAGCTGTTCTGGAACTTGATCTATAGTCCAGGCTATTCTTGAACTCACAGAGATCCTCTGCCTCTGCATCCTGAGTGCTAGGATTAAAGGCTTGCACCACCACCACCTGGCACTGTAAGGAATTTTTTTTAGTTGATCAGGTCACTTGAAGTTGGAAGACCGCCAACCGCCAGGTGGCACTGGCACACTTCTTTAATCCCAGCACTCAGGAGGCAGAGGCAGGTGGATCTCTGTGAGTTCCAGGACAGCTAGGGCTACTCAGAGAAACCCTGTCTCAAAAAAAGCAATAAAATAATCGAAAAAGATGAAAGGAAAGAACCAACTCCATAAAGTTGTCTAGGGCATCCACAGGTATGTTGTAGACACCTATCCCTGTCTCCTAAGTCATGTTATACACACACACACACAGACACACACACACAGACACACACACACAAACATACACACACACACACACACACACACAGCTGGGTTTTGTAAAATGAAGTGTTGTTATTACCACTTTCAGCTCACACTGCAACCTTAAGTAATGAAGAAATCATGGTAGGCCTTGGGCCAGTCTCCTGCTGCTTATGTCAAGAACGTCCAGCAGGGGACAGCAGGACACTGCGGGCAGCTGATTCCTCCACAGGCATCTCTTCCTCTCGGGTCACTGTGAAAACTGAGTTGGTCTGTGGCTCAAGGTGTCATGTGCTCAAGGCACTGACTCTAGGAAAAAGGATTGAACACGTTAATGTATGGTCTCCAGAAGACCACAAAGTAAATGGAAGAGAAACTACATTTTCCCCTAGTTTAGGAAGTCTCAACACCATTTTAGTGCCCCTTTTGTTTATGAAGGGACTTACAGCCCCTCCCTAAGTTCCACAAGAGGAAGGGCACTCAGAATCAGTTCTTTGCCCCAGGCATCCACCCCACAGCAGGCCAAGAACAAAGGGGGCGTTTGGTCCAAAGCTTCTAAAAGTCTGATTGGAACTGAAGGCTCAGATGGCTCAACCGCTACTGACTGCTCTTTGTGGTACCCAGGTTTGGTTTCCAGCGCACACACGATGGCTCACTGCAGGCTGTTAACTATAGTTCCTGGGCATCTGACACCCTCTTTTGGCTCTGCAGGCACCAGGCATGCATGTGGTGCACAGACATACATACAAGCTAAACATTACACACATTAAAAAAAATTATAAATCAATTATTTTTAATTAATTAATTAATTAGTTTTTTTCTGAGGCAGGGTTTCTCCGTGTAACAGCCTTGGCTGTCCTGGAACTCACTTTGTAGGCCAGGCTACCCTTGAACTCACAGAGATCCTCCAGCCTCTGCGGAGTGCTGGGATTAAAAGTGTGCGCCACCATGCTCAGCTAAAAACCATTTTTTTTTTTTTTTAAAGTGAGAAGTTCTATTAGAAATGGGAGGGAGGAGCAAGGAGAGAAGAGACAGAGGGAGAGAGGAAGGATCCTGTCTGCCTCAGGGGACAGGGGAAGCGAGCTGGAAGAGGGCAGGGGGAGAAGAGCTGGAAGTCAACTTTTAAGAATCAGAACATTAGTGAAAGACTTGTCAAGGAAGTGGGTGGGGCATTGTGCACCCAGGGCTTAGTATCACGGGCCTCAGCTAGCCTGACCCTCAGCAAGCCACCTCCCCTCCAGAGCCTGCTTACTCTTCGGGACTCTCAAGGCAACAACAGCTCAGGAGACTGCAGGGACCCACTCATCTCCAAAGGGAATCCACGGAGAGTCCTGGCTCTGCAGGACACTAGCTGAGGTGAATTAGAGCTTTGGGTCCCAGGTGGAGCCTACGGCTTTGATGAGGGAAGGTGTTGGGTAAGGTCTATCATTTACAGTGTAAGAAACATTTTGTTCAGAAGCCACACATCTCTGCCCTCTAGCATCTTGCACCATCTATTTCTATCTTTAGCAATGCAGAACATGGGTGGAGAATATGCATGGTTTGCACAGTTTCAGTCTAGAATGCTAAGCAAATCCCGGAGGCCCAATAGAACCTGCTCATTTCTCGAGAAGCACTTTAACTGCCCAAACACCTCAGGGAGCCCTGCTCTGGAGTATCGGTCTGGTTCAAGTTCTGTTCCTGAGAGTGTTTGTGGACATGTAGTCTCTACTGGGGACCACTCAAGAGGAGGCAGGCACATACCAGAGTGTCTGAAGCCAACTGTCTTACTTACAGTTTGTGTTGCTGTTAAGAGACCCGACGATCATGGCAACTCTTATAAAGCAAAGTATTTAATTGGGGCTGACTTACAGTTCAGGTTTAGTTTATTACTGTTACGGTGGGAAGCATGGTGGCACAAAGACAGACCTGGTGCTGGAGAGGGAGTGGAGAGTTCTACATCTGTATCAGCAGGCAGCAGGAAGAGAGATACTGGGCCTGGCTTGGACATTTGAAACCCCAAAGCCCTCCCACAGTTATACAATTCCTCCAACAAGGCCCCACTCCCTAATACTCCCTAATAGTGCCACTCCCTAGGGGCCTCTGGGGCCACTCTCATTCAAAACCCAGACCAACAGAAAGTTGCTTGAAGTCAATCTTTACTTCCAATTCCAGACAATCTTTTCATTTCCAAAGTACTAAACAGACATGGACAGGAGGGAAAAGCTATCATTTACAAGGTGTATACCTTCAATAGGCGCCTCCCCAAATCCACCACAACACCCACAGACACCAGGCAGTCCTCAGGGAGCCAGAAATCAGATCTACATCGTAAATGTGTGACCTTTTTATTTCATAGAAAAGCCAACCAACCCAAAAAAGCCAGGCTGCACACTAGCTTTTTGCTGTGTGCTAGCTTTGTACGTGAAGACTTCCAGATACCATCTTGTCTGGCCAGGTAGGGAAGGGAGGGGCAGCCCAGCCTCAAGGAGGTCGTGGAGACAGCTAGCTGGAGGCAGCAGGGAAGCGGAGAATGCCAGTGTCCTTGCTTCTCTGGCTTGTAGGGAAGGGGCCCCATGTGTCACTGGACTGTCGCCACGGGCCACGGTCAGCTACCTCCTCTGTGGGTAGCAGGCCCCCTAAGGCTCCATGGAGGGCATCTTGTTGCTTGCCTAGCTAGTGTGAGCAAACGGAAAGCAATCCAAGACGCATCAGTCGTGGTCTTCGGTCCCCCTCCTGCCATTCGGAAGGGGCCTCAGTCCACTGAGCCGTTGTAGGATTTGTTGAACTTGTTGAAGGCAAAATCTACGGTGTGTGTGGAGATGGGTTTTCTGTACAGGGGGTTGGAGGCCTGCGAGCATGAGAGAGCACAGGTATTAGTTCAGCCTCAGGTCTGAACATCCACAGATGTCTGCTTCGGGCTTGCTCCCTCCCTTCTCTTCATCTCTGAGATGGAGGGCTCAGGCAGGCCTTGTAGCCTGGACAGACTCTATCTCTGGGGAGTCAGAGGTATTTTCTCTGAGCTCGGCTCTCCTGAACAGGAGCCTCAACAGGAAGTAGATGAATGGATGTGCCTGGGACAGAAGATTTGCTCACATGGCCATCTGTGGTGGTATCTTGCTTGTACAAATAAAGCCTGTCTTGGGGTCAGAGAATGGAGCTTGCCACTAGCTAACTACAGAGGTCTGGAAGTCTGTACAGACAGACAGAAAGTGAGGTAGCCAGGCAGAAACAGGATATAAGCAGGCAGAAACAGGAAATTGCTCTCTTGTCTGCTCAGACGCTAAGGAGGTAAGGTGTGCTGTGGCTTGCTCCTTCTCTCTGACCTCTTAGCATTTCCCTCTGTATCTGACTCCGGCCTTTCATTATCTAGACCAATTAAGAACTCCATTTACAGCCATCCAAACAGACCTGGGAGTTTGAGACTTTTTGTTGGGTTGGGTCTCAGTGTCACTGAGCCTGACTCTGGCACTCTGCCCTACAACAGTCCCAGTACTGACCAGGGGTCCCTTAAGTCTTCCAGGCATGTAATTCTCTCATCCAGTACTGAAGATGCTGATTCTTCATTGTTTTTAGATTTGTTTGTTTGCTCTGTGATACTAGGGATCGAACCCAGAGCTGTGTGAATGCCAGGCAAGCACGCTACCACTGAGCTACTACCGCCTGCAGGCCAGGAGAGGGCATCAGATGCCATTACAGATGGTCGTGAGCCACCACGTGGTTGCTGGGAATTGAACTCAGGACCTCTGGAAGAGCTACCAGTGTCCTTAATCACGGAACCATCTCTCCAGCCCCTGGCTATTTTTATTTATTTATTTATTTATTTATTTTTGAGACAAGGTCTTGGTAAGAAACCCAAGCTAACTTTGAACTTCCAAGTCCTGCTGCCTCTGGAGCAGCTGGGATTAGAGATGTACACAGTATATGCCGCCACACCTAGCTCATTATTTGTTGGCTCCATTGACTGTTTTTAATAACAAAGACATTGCTTGCCTTTGACTTTCGCTTGGCCAGCAGCTTCTCTGTCACCCATCCCCCACTTACCATTTCATAGCGGGCCCTGGAGCGCTCACTCTGGAACTTGGCAAACTCTCGGCGGTCATGGATGGTGACAAGCAGCTTCCAGATGGCCAGAAGAGCCATCCCAATCAGAAGGATGCTGCCAACCACTGCCAGCAGGATGGTCATGGCATTGGGGGCGCTTCCACACTCTGGAAGGGACCAGGAGACAGGTAGGCAAAGGCATCAGCATCCTACACACCTCTACCTTCTGACCTCAGTTACATCCCAGGTTAAAGACAACTTCCCTCTGCCCACTCCCCTCATGTTGCCTCTGTGTGACTGAAAGATGGGGTGGTTGTAGGTAATCTCCTCTCCCCCAAGGCACTCACAATAAAAGATTCACAGAATTCAGCAACTATTTCAAGCTCATACAGCCAAGCAGTGGCAAAGATGAGCATCCTGATCTTATTGGGCTATGCCCCAGAGGTTAGAGGCTGGCCCAGCTCCAGTGCAGGAGGCTGGGCCACAGGTCCACTTTCATGTCAGTGGCTTCAGGTACAAATCAGGTAGGCAGGAGGTAGCCCGCACCACTTCCAAAAGGGCTGGGCTAGGGACAGGCATTTCTGGGCCCTTAGTGAGGAGCTCTGAGGAGCGAGCAAATGTGCTTAGAAAGCAAGGCCTCACTAAGACAGGCCAGAGCCCAGAGCTTAGACCACATCCTCCTCTGCTTCTGGCCCAGGAAGGCAAAGCCAAACACAGGGAGTTGGACTCAACTTGCAAATTGAGTTCTGTGACTTAGAATCTATCTGCAAACATATTTCTACTCTCTCCCCAATCCAAAAACTGAAATGGCTGATATAGAAATTGCAGCCACTCTGAGGCACGGGCTGTTAGTCTCAGTGCCTAGAACACAAGACAGAATTGCTGGTACTGACAGGCTATTGTGATCCCCAACTTAAACCCCAATCCTGGTGGACCAGCTGCCCTGAGCCCTCCCTGCAAAATCCCTTAACTAAGCATGCTGAAGTTTCCTCTATGGTGACACTGCTCAGCAACACCCCAGTGCGCCACTGCCCCAGCCTCTGCCTCAACAGTATGGCCAGATGGCATGCTCCTCAGAGGCACTTTGAGACAGAGCCTCATATAGCCCAGGCTGACCTTTAAGTGCCCTGAATGTCTCATCTCTCTGTCTCAGCCTTCCAGGGTGCTGGGTTCACAGGCACACACCACCACATAGGGACTGGCACAGGAAAGCAGGCCCAGGATGGCCCCTCGGGCTCTCACCTACCTGGCTCCCTGAGGACCGTCAGGTTGGACCTCCCATTGGGCAGTTCTGTGTAGCTGAACATCATGACACAGTCCTTAGCAGTTTTGTAGAAGCAAAGCACAGCCTCCTGCTCATCTTTGACTAGGAGAGAAGCAAGCAGAATCACCCTGAGCATCTCTCTGGGAAACCCCAGAACCTTGGATGGACAAGGGTGGCATCTAAGCACCTCGGGAAAAGATGGGAGACTTAAAAGAGGCTGCAGGGCTTTAAAAGGAGCTCAGATTTCTCCTATCAAGGCCCAGGGCTGAGTTTGCTGCTTTGGGGACATGTGGGTCTCATCAGGACTGTCAACTCTCTGAAGTGTTGGCTAGTGGTTACATGAAATCAAAGAGGCCTTCAATGGTTGCGAGTGGGCATGGATGCTTGGAACGGGATGCAACAGGCTTGAGTGAGTGTCTGCGTTTGGAAACTGGCCCAGTGTGCAGGGCTGACTTCGTGGTGGTACCCCATACTGATACTGCGAGCCTCTGTCAGAGGTCAGGCCACTAAAGACCCAGCTCTGTCTGTGACAGGTCTCATTCCTGACAAGCCCCTTCCTCAACTGCCACAGCCCTTCTCTTCCCCCACATCACCCTTGACTAGAGTGGACAGAGTTACCGTCCTCCCAGGCACCGGGTCCCCAGAAAAGGGTTTTCTTTTTTCCTTTTTGTTTTTTCCAGACAGAATTTCTCTGTAGCTTTGGGGCCTGTCCTGGAACTCGCTCTGTAGACCAGGCTGGTCTCAAACTCAGAGATCCATCTGCCTCTGCCTCCGGAGTGCTGGGACTAAAGGTGTGCACCACCACTGCCCAGCTGGAAAAGGGTTTTAAGACTGATTTTTAAGAGGTAAAGGGGTTGGAAAAAAGGAAGTCAGGCCACAAGGGCATCTTGGACCAAACCACAACCATAAGTTAATGATGTGACATTTCCTTTTCAACCTGGTTGATCAGGAGCTTCAATAGGAAGAAGATGAAAGGGTGTGGCTAGCCAACATGAAGACCCAACCTTTTCTCTCGGCCCCCTAAGACTTGGTGAGGGTGTGTATTTTTAAAAGCACAAGGAAGAACTGGACACCATGGCACACAATTATAATCTCAGAGCTTGGGAATCTGAAGCACGAGGATAGAAAGATTGAAGTCAACCTGGGATATATAGTGGGAGCAATATAAAAACAGAAACAACAAAACAATAAGGCTGGGTGGGCATGGTGGTGCACACCTTTAATCCCAGAACTTGGAAGGCAGAGGCAGGTGGGTCTCTGCGAGTTTGACTTCCAGACTAGCCAGGATTACATAGTGAGACCTTGCCTTGAGAATAAATGAGCAAGTAAACAAACAAACAAACAAATAAAGCATGCCTAGGGACAAGTGATAGATCAAACATGTACTTCTCTGCAGAGTCCACTGAGAGGATTGGGCTAGGAAGGAGACCTGTACAAAGGGAAGGCTTGCTTGTGGGAGGTGGGAAGGGAGTCCCATTTTTTTGAGACAGGGTGTCTCTGTGTAGCTTTGGAGTCTGTCCTGGCACTCGCTCTGTAGACCAGGCTGGCCTGGAACTCACAGAGACCCACCTGCCTCTGCCTCCCGAGTGCTGGGATTAAAGGTGTGTGTTATCACGGCCCGGGCGGGAGCCCTTCTTTTTTCCTACATGTGCTTCATGTAAGAGAAGCTCAGGCAGGCCCTGGACAGCAAGCTAGGAAGGGCAAAAGACAGGCGTGTGAGAGGTTATGAAGAATCCTCACCTCCCCCAGAGCCTGACACAGAGCTGGCCACAAGGTAGGTGCTCCCCGAATGCATGTAGGATAAAGAGACTCAGCATACTCCATGCCATGATCGGGCCAAGCAGTCAATCAAAAGCAGGGAGGAGGGAACAAGAGCATTTATAAAGGGAGAAGAGAAAAGCCAGGACCAAGCCAGACAGAGCGAGGGTCAGGAGTTTACAGCAGCTGGGAGGTCAAGGTATATGGCAAGCCTGCCAGAACTGTCGAGCCTTGGCTGGACGTTCCCTCTTCGGATACACATTCCCTCAGGAACTGTTTAATCATTTCAAAATGTAGCCAATTTAGGAAACTAACAGTGTTATACCAGTGCCCAGAAATGTCCACATGTGTTAGCATATAATCTGGACTCTCCCTCTCTTCCTACCCTTTCTCAATTGACTTCCCTACTCTGGACATTTTAAATAGCATCACCTATGTAACACCTATGTTCTTCTCTGCCCAGCTTCTTTCACCTGGCCCAATGAAGGCTCATATGTGTTATCTCGTTAGTGCATTCATTGCTCTTTACTGTGGTAAAAATAATATTCCATTATGGCTGGATATGGAACACTGACTTCATCATTCATCAATTAGCGAACAACCGACTATTACAGTCAATGCCCAACCCTTCGGGGCATATACCTCACACTGGAATTGTCAGACTGTGTGATGATGCTCAGAAGCTTTTTGTGCAACTGCAAACTGATTTCTGTATGACATTCCTGCCAATAGTAAGTGACGGTCCCATCCCATGATCCCCGGGGAAGATAAAATGATGCCAGGGAAGGTATTCTCGGCTTGACTCAAGGCTGAGACCATTTGCTCCCCAGGGAGGAAACGAACCCTTAGAAGCTGGCCAAGGTCCACAGAGACAGCTGTCCACAGTTACCCAGGGCACTCACCGATGGTGTCCACCCACGTGATCACCTCCTCTTTGCACTGGTGGTGGCAGGTCTGGTTGTCAGGGTTCCCCGAGTGAAGCAGCAAGCACTCTATACAGTCCCTGAGAAAATTCATGTGGGCATTAGCTGCTGTGTAATGTCCCAAAGGTTCAACTGTACTCCTGAAGTCTGGCCTTGGCGACATGGTGCTCTGAGTTTGGCCTTGGGGATATGATGCTCTGATGTCTTGCTGGTGTTAAAAGAAAGCCCGAGGGTCTCAGACAGATTGAGTCTAGAGGTGTATATGGTATACAGGTCCGTTTGCCAGCTGCCAACCTTCCCAGTCTGACAGCAAGAAGCAAATCTGCGTTCTGCTACAGTGAGTCGGCTCCATGGAAGAGGTGTCCAGGGAATAACAACTACTCCCTGGTTCTTGTTACCCTAAGGTAACAAGGGATTTTAGCTTAGCAGTAACCCTCAGAGCCCACCTTTAGGATGGGGCTTCTCGGCAAGTCTTGTGCCTGGAAGGACTGATCACCGCAGTCTGGGCACCTTGGGCTCCCACCCCCTCCCATTACCACATAGTGTCCACCTGCCAGCACCCTTCAGGGCATGCTGGCCATTTGCCTGGTAATTGGTCTACACTAAAGCTGGTATATTTCTCTAGAAAATGGATGAGGAGCCAAAAATGGAACCCTCTCAGTCCCCCACTACCCATCTTAGGGTGAAGAGTCTTACTTACAATGCCCTGTTGAACAGCTATTACATTCTACATCATCAAACCCAGTCCAGACAGTCCCCTCCTGAGGTTACATCATAATAGAAAACGTAGGGAGGGAGGGAGGCCAGGCCTCAGCCAAGCCACTGTTGAAGTTTGTGAGCGAGGAAGGGTCTCTGCCTCTTGGGAGGACCAGGGTGGTGTCATAGGAGAAGCAAAGTCCATGGCAGAATGGGCAGGGTCATGCAGCCCAGGGGACAGCAAGTCTCAGGTAGGGCAATGGGGGAGTGGTACATGAAAGTCCAAGGACACAAGAGAGGATGCTAGAGCTGGGTATGCAGGGATGTGCTGTGACCCTGAAATACAGGGTAACCCCACAAAACCCCAGCCACAAGGGGGCAGGTCACCCTACTTACCCCACAGGGGACCCAAAGAGCTGGCTGTCTAGAAAGTTCCATCATACAGTAGGGCCACTCTATAGAGGAAGCTGAGAGACCTGGGTGTCTAGAAACTTCCCTGATACCAGAGGGAGCTTCCTCATACAGAAGGGCCACTCTACAGAGGAAGCTGAGATCCAAGAGGAAAAGCAGATATCAGGGGCCCTCCCAGACATGCTCTGACCGCCTTCTGGGCATTGTTAAGGACTGGGCAATGGGTAGATCATGAAGAGAGAGGGGGCTGTGACTTCCTCATGAGGACACTGACATGCTTAGGAATTTAACTACTCCTCTTTGGGCTGATCTCACACAGACTCTTAAGAGGGGCCATATTTGTCTTATGCCTTGTCTGGTCATCCCACCCCACCCCTCAGGGTAGGCAGACTTGTCCCGGAGCCAGAAAGAGGTGGCTCTATCTTTGGACATTCATGCTGACTCTTGATGGCTCTTCTGCCCGCCCCCTGGTTCAACACACTGCAAACAAGATGCTTGGTTTCCAGTTGGCTACAGCCCCCGCTTCTCCTTAGCTGCTCTGCTGTATTAATACAACTCCATGTCACTTCTGGGACACACTCCATACAAACCACATGCATACAGCAGCCTGGCGCTGAGCCACCCCCCTCAACACCCCCTTCCCGAAACCCAGGCTGCACTGTAGTTATGTATTGAAAGCATGTCTGCCCCTTTACAAAAACAAGCCACTCAGAGAGCTGTGCAAGGCATGTTAATTAAAATCAGCTGGAGGCGAGTGTGACCTCACCAAAGTGAAGGGTGTGTTTGGTTAGTTCTAGAATATGAGGGATGAAGGACCAAAGTATTCAAAACCTCAGAAAACAGAAAGTAGGAAATGGCCTAAGACTTCATTATCAAACTTTGGGGGGAGAGAGAGAGAGAGAGAGAGAGAGAGAGAGAGAGAGAGAGAGAGAGAGAGAGGGAGAGAGAGAGAGAGAGAGAGAGAGAGAGAGATTTCCATTATGTTATGAAAGAGACAGGTCAGTAAGGTTCTGGGACAGATGAGAAGGGCTAGTCCCTACCTTTGGGCTTTCTTAGCTTTTCAGACATTTAAAGCAAAGGTTTTTTATCCCAGAAGTCTTTTAACTGCCCCCAAGACAACCCCACATCACCTGCAGCTCCACAGGAAGGTAAGGAAGCTTCCTCTCCTTTTACCGCCTCTCCGTGTGCTGCCCTAGCTTGGTCCACTCCCCAGGTCTGCTGGGAACTGTGTGGTGAGGGGGTGAGGGGGTCCCTTGGACACAGCATACTGACTGGAGCTGTGATTCCATTGACATGGGCTTGGTGTCTGGGTCACTCCCTCCCTATCTTGCCTCCCAGTCTACAGGCAGGTTCAGTTGCCCATGCTCAGGGTTGCCTGTGGCACATGGCCAGGGAGGGTCAAGCCATTCCAAACGTTTCTGAACACAGCTGACCAGCAGCAATCACAGGCTCTGCGAGCATGAACTCACTTCATCAGCCTGACCAGACGTTAGCGGGGAAATCTGCCAAAAGAAAATCAGCCGTGCTCCTTTGCCAAAGAATAACTCTCTCTGCCTGAATCACCACTCGCTTCTGCCCAGCTTCCCCAGACGCCTGGCTCCTCAGCACTAAGGATGACACAGCTGTTTCCCAGCAAGTTCTGACAGCCAATGTCACACCTGTGCTCCAGGCAGTACCGTGGCTTGACTGTTGCACATAACCTGTGTTGCACCATGGTTGCCGGTGTAAGAGCAGAGCCCAGGATGGTCATCAGGGTGTGTGTGGCCTGACTCTGGGCTGAGCCAGTGACAGTAGCCTAGGCAGGCTCCACATTCAGCCCTACTCTATTATCAGCATAAATAGAGCAGAAGAAACCCCCAAAGCCCCTGCACTGGCTCCAGGCATCCCTATCTAGGTCGGTGCCTTTCCATCCCATTTGCCTTCTGATTACATTTTGTTTAATGCAGCAGTTCCCACGGGCCTGGTCCATGAGGCATTGTTTGGGAGATGCTCTGCAGAGGAGCAAAGGCATTTGGGGGAAAAGGCCCACGGCATTCCCTTTAGAGAACAAATGAGGGCACAGCCAAGGCTGTTTACTCTATTTGTTACTCTGCAATCTCTAGATTTGCTTAGAATGGATTGGTGATCTTGTTTTTGTGAATAGTTTTACTTTCCTTCCACTCATCCCCGCCCACCCTCCACACCCAGCCCCCAGACACCCAGCCGTTTTGGTGACTGCTAGTACAAGTTTTGGTCAGCAGCCTGTGTGTGTAGAGGAGAGGCCTGCTGGGGAGGGCTGCCTGGTGAAAGACCGGCCTGGGGTGAGGGCGGAGGAAGAGCAGGCCCTCACCTCTTGGAGCTGCAAGCATCTGGGCAGGTTGGGCACTTCTCACACGTTTCCCCAAAGGCTCCAGGCTCTGTACACTGGCACTTCCCGCAGACGCAGCGGCCACGGTCACTGCAGATCTGCCCATCCTTGGCCCGGCACGTGCTGATGTCCGTCGAGCAGTTACAATTGTCCCCAATGTAACCTGCATGGCACTTGCACTCTCCACAGTGACACTCGCCGTGGCCTAAAAGGGCACACACATATAATCAGTCAGGGCCTGCCAGTCTTTACGTATGAGCGCATGCCACCCAGTGCCAGGATGAGGAATCCCATGGAGAATGGGGCTTTGTCCTCAGATCCACAGAGGGCCTGCTGATGCCACAGGATAATACACATGACCTGGCTGAATCTAGACTGGTGCTTTGATTGGTCCAGACCCTGGTCAAGTCACCACACAAAACCAGAAAACCGTCCTGATTCAGCTGATGTGTGAAACAGTCCCCCAGTATGCCCGCTCCAGAAAGCGACTATGGCAAGACAGAGCTGCAGGTGAGACCGAGAGAGCGGCTTCTGGGCGGTCCAGCTGGGCCTAATCCTAGCAACAAGGTCCTTACAACAGGAACAGGGAGGGGGGCAACTACAGAAGGTGACTAGGGGACAACAGAAGCAAGACACTCTGCATCTGGCTGAAGACGATAACCAAGAAATGCAAGAAGCTGGAAAAACCTAGCGCCTCCAGGGGTGTGAGGGAGCTCAACCATGCACACACCCTGACATCAGCCAGGGGAAACAAACTCAGAAGTCTAACCTCGGCCTCTAAGAGAACAGATCCAGACTGCTGGAATGCACAAAGCATATGGTGATTAGTTACAGGCCCAACCAAAACCAAGCACAGCCATGCTTCCGGAGTCCTAGTGAGATGATGATTTGCTCTGGTGCTGGGGCCCGGTAGTCTCTAGACAGACGGCTACAGAGCCTCTGTCCTCACGGGCAGGCACACAAGTACTCTTGTAGTCACGTCTGTCACGGACTGTGGTGCTGTCGGCTCCATCGGCTCTCACAGTAACCCACAGGGCAGGTGTAACTCATGAGGGAGAGACAGCCAATGGAAGGTCACCCAGCTAGCTGCAGGAGACCCGAGGGAGTCAGCCCAGTGTCCTTGATCTGAACTCTTGCCCAGAGCAGGTTTGGCCATCATGAGAACCTACTGGGGACAACCTAGTTCTCCTTGCTTGGAGAGGTCTTGTCAGGGAGGAGGTGTAATGTAATAGAAATTAAATTGGCAAACTGCCATGTGCTTGCAAACAGCGGACTCTAGAAAGCAAGAGCATGTCTATTTCAAATGTCCTCTGAAAACGTCCTGAGCAGGCTGGCCCCCTGGCCCTGTGACAGCCGATAGCTAAGGGGATTTCAGACATTGTGCCCTTAAGAACGGCTGGAAGGCCAACCATCTCCAACAGAGGTTATTACTCTTTACCCCATGGTATAAAAATGCGGCAGTGGGAAGGAGGTCTGCCACCTCTTGCTACATGCTAGAAAACACACTCAATTCAAAACAAAAAGCATAGCTATTGTACATGGTTCCGTTTGAACAGGGAGGCACTGTCTCAGGGTTCTGCAGGCATCAAGGGCAGCAGCACCACTGCTTGGAGAACCAAGTAAGTATCTGCTGGGCACAAGGACAGTGTCCTGAAGAGCATGGACACTTGTGTGTCCTCGGTCCTCTGGGGATCGCAATTAAACAGCTCACTTTCCCAAAGGGTTCTTTATCTGTGTGTCTCTATGGCTGGTTATCTGCATTCGTGGGTGGGAGTACACAGATCCAGGAGGGGGGTGTTGGATTCCTCGGAGATGGACTTATAATAGACTGTTGTGAGCGTCCTGACATGGTTGCCAGGAACTGAACTCTGGTTGTGCAAGAACAGCCAGGTCTCTTAACCATCCCTCCACCCTTGAAATGGCTCATTTTAAAAAAGTTGACTGTTGCTGGATGGGGGCACACACCTTTAATCCTAGCACTCAGGAGGCAGAGGCCAGCCTGCTCTACAAATCTAGTTCCAGGACAACCATGGCTACACAAAGAAACCTTGTCTTGATAAATAAATAAATAAATACATAAATAAATCTGGCTATTTCAGCTGCGTATCTTCCTCCTTGGTATCCTGTTGCTAAGGCTGACATCTCATCAAGAAAACCAGGAGTTTGCATGTACTGAGCATCTGCCCATAGATGAGTGTAAGACAAGAGAGTACAGCTTTGGGTGTCATCATGGTGGGGATCAGTGTGTTCACCTCCACTTTGGAGTCCGTCATTCCCCAATGGAACCCAGCACTATCCTGGCCTCCAATGGATCCGGTCTGCAATACATGTTAGGACCTAACTTCAGAGAGACTCTTTACTAGTCACTCAAATTCCTGGCCCTGTTCCTCTGGCTCATGTCCTCTGTAGTACCCACAACCTGCAAGGGTCAGGGGGACCATCTTGAGTGTCCCTGTGTCCCAGCCCCCCTTCACACAGCAGCCTCTCCACTCCACCCTGGGACTCAGCCACAGAGTATTTCAAAGGCGGTGCTGAGGCACATGGCCAGGTCTCTGGGAAGGGAAGGATGCCAGGCAGTCCTGGAGGCTGAGGAATGCAGCTCACACAACACTGGAGCTGGCATGTGATGTGGATGCCACAGTAAGTGCTTGTACAAGGTCACAGATTTATGGAATCCAGGATGATCACTGTCTCTCCGTCCGCCAGCATGTGACCTGAGCAATATCCAGCATGTGACCTGAGCAATAGTGAACACCCACAGGAGTCTTCACCCTGGGGACTGTGTTGATCAAATTAAAGAGGTTCATGGCTAAAGGCAACCTTTATTCAACATTTCCATATGGGAAATCTGGAGAAAAGGTAAAGTGTTTGCAGTGGACATCCAAATACTTCCCTCCCATACTCCGCCAGTACATGTGGGTTTATTATACCTATCCATTCATCATGTATATTACTTCTAATGCACTTAGGGGAGAGTATCATTTTTCATTTTCTATTTTAAGGCAGGCTTTCGCTAAGTTGCCCAAGCTGCCTTGAATTCACCTATTGTTCAGGCAGGCCTTGGGTCCTGATCCTCCAGTCTCAATTTCCAAGTAGCTGGAAGCACCACCAGGTTTATCCAGGGAACAACTATACAATATGGTTCTGATACGCTCCAATACTCACACATCACAGCCTTCTATAAAGCAAGGCTATAAGAGTCGCAAAAGGCATGGCTGGTGCTTTATTTCCCACAGCTAGGGGCTGTTTGTTTCATTGAGATGTACTGTTTCCTTTCTGTCTTTGGTGGCATTATAAAGTGATCCACATGTAATTTCAAACAACACCCCCATACGTCCAAGTTTTGGAGGTGTGCATTACCCCATGGTGGGGCTGGGTTTGAGATTCAGCATGTTGCTGAAGGGAAGGAAGCCTATATTTTCTGGTGACCAAGTATCTACATGCAAAGGTCATCTTGCTGTAAGTGGGCATGCTCAACAGAGGTGCCTAGAGCTCTGGACTCCCACCATGATGGCTGAGCAGCAAGGAAGCCCCACTTACTTGGGAACACATCTGATAATCCTGTAGGTCCCAGAGCTCCAAATACCCAGTCCAAGATTACCATAGCTGAGTGAGCTCCAGATCCAGAAAGCAAGAGATGGTGGAAGCTGGTGATTCAAAAGAGACCATCTTGGGCTCTTAGAGGGAACAAGACCCACAAGAGATGCAATGTGTCCCCAGTAGACAGAGTGTGAAAGGCCAGCCTACCTGGGAGAGGGCTGGGAGCAGCAGCCAAGGGGCTGCTGGACATAGAAAATCCCCACATGTGGCTTTTGGGATTCTGGTATTTAAGGGTTCCAAAGCAATCTCAAAGAAAACCCAAAGAGGAAAGACAACCAGGGCCTACACTTGGTGATGCTATGAGGTCACCATCACTCATGTCCTTAAAGAATCTTATCCCCAGTAGAGACTCTAACAGTTAGAGTTTGGTGACCTTCTGGCTGCTCACTGCCTTTTAAAGATAGCAAAAGAGTTAGGGAGGCGGCCTAGTGGTACAGCCCAAGTCTGACACACATAGGGCCTCGGCTTCCATCCCAGCGCCACACAGCACACATAAAAGCTAAAAACGCTTAGGTAAAGATGTAGCATCTGCCACTCTGACCTCCTGGACACTGGCTGCTGTTCCTATCTAATGATAGGATCTTTCCCAGGGAGGTGGGCTGAGCCCGAGCCTCAACACAATGCTACAAAGTAGGTTAACTGGGAACTGATTACTACTCCTCATCTCGGCTTAAAGTCTCCCAGTCTCCTTTAAGACATGTAACCTGCTCCAATGTCTACTCTAGAACATCTTCGGCATCTTAGTACCTGCACAGCTTTGCCCTCTCCTAGTGTCCTAGGAACATATGTTTTAGAATGACAAGGGGCATTTGGTTCCTGCTCCCAGGATCAATAACCATCAATCACCAGCGTCACAGGGTCTAGAGGACCTAAAGTGAGTCCTCTTCCTCAAAACCAAGCTAAATGATAATGCTGTCGGGACAGAGAGCGCTGAATTCAATGATGCCTGTTCAATATCATGCAGACAGATGTAAATACGTTCTCATCACACACAGAGAAGGGATACTTAAGGGCAGTGAAAGCACCACCATGAATTGCTATACATGTAACTTATGATCAGCACCTCCCTCGTCAGAATGACTGGCAGCTAAATGGACGGGAAGCTGTAAATGTGCCTACGTACACAGAAGCTCAGCTCTACAGAGTTCACAATACAGTGCTTGTGTGGGCTGCACGCCAGGTCTTCTTGCTGCTTTTTACCAAGCGGAATATTAGCTATTCAGGGGCCTGGACTGGAGCTGGGGAGCCAGCGAGAGAAGCTCGGCATCGATGCTGCTTCATGGCGGTGAAGACGGTCAAGGAGGGGGTGCTAGTGGGGTCCCAGGACAAAGGTCCAGCAGGCAGGCAGGCATGTGAGGCTGTGAGCACAGCCGTCTCCCGCAGGCAAGCTGGACGGGACGGGACGGGAAACAAGCAGGACAACTGCAGAGCGTCCTCCTAAAAGGAAGATGTAGGAAACCGAACTCTGAAGGATCCACAGACTGGCAGGAGAGATGACTGGGGCCCAGGCCGTGCCTTTGGGAGATGCTCAGAGAGGTGGAGGTGAAGATAACGAGGGTAGATGGCGGAAGGCTGGAGGGGCATAGGCTGGACCAAGTTCAAATCCTCTCTGTGTACTGTGACTTTGGACAGGGCCCTGAACTCTCCGATAGTCTTTCCTGACAGTGAAAATGCCACTTTGTGGCAATGCCCTGAAAACAAGACAGAACTGGCTGCCCCAACAGTGGGGATCAGGCAGTAGGGAGGGCTATGAGGCAGGCACTGAGAACTTCAGGCAACAGGGGAGACCACGTCAGAGGCAAGAATAGTAGAGGATCCGACAGCTGGACAGCATCACCTTGAAGGAGGGAATGGAGGGAGAACCAGGGACTGAGGCATTCCTGAGCAGAGAGGAGGTGCTGCTTAGCCTCCCCAGCCCATGCTACACTCAGAGACATCAGCTCGGGACAAGCACAGACGGGGATTCCACATAAAACTGAGGTTGGCTATGGCAGAGAAGTTGGAAACAGGGCGGGAGCACAATGAAACATCTAGAACTTGAGGCAGCAGTCAGCAGGATTCTGAGATCAGGCTCTCTGGTCTGCCACCCCTCACCCCCAAACTGCTGGCACTGAAACCCCACGTCTTGGCTTGGCTTCTTATTTCTATGTTAGGCTAGTAGAAACACCTCCTGACTAGGTAGTCCTATCAGGTAAGCCAACCTGTCTAAAACACTTCAACATGCTTGGAATTCAGGAAACACCATAGTCCCCATTGCTACTGCCATGCAGGAAGGAGGCTTCACGCCAACTTGATCGAAGGCCTGCAAAGCTGTAAGTTCCCACAGACTACCTGATCCACACCCAACACTGCCTGCCAGCACCAGGGCCTGGTGAAGCTGTCGAACCACAGCCACGAGTCTAGGTGGAGAGGCTGACAACACAAAGGCCAACTGAGCCTGCCCTGCCTGGGGAGTTCCCTGGTGTCCCTGACACCCACACATTCAAACTTGAATATAAACTTTGAATCTGCAAAGCGAGGCAGGCCCGGCTGCTAGGCTGACCCTGGAGGCAAGTGTTCAGTTCTGGGCCCAGAAAGGAAGTTTCCATTCTACTTCACCCACAGGCTGGACTCTTCAAGACCATGGGCTTGAAGGGAGAAAGGGGCCTACTTGATGGAGAGAACCAAGAACGGTTCTCATCTACCTATAGTCAACTCTAAATTTAGATAGTCTCAAGCAGGCAGAAGTCACAACCTTCAAAACCAGCTCCTGTTTAGTTCTGGAACCCATTGGCTCCCTCCCGACTCTAGCTGTGGCTGACGGAAGATGGCCCTCAGCCTGAACCATCCCTTCTCAAGGTCCCCTACCTCTACCACCATCCAAATCTCACCTTCATGTGTACACACACCGCCTCCTCCACTGTGGGTGAGCCTCCTCTCTCCTCACAGGCCTGAGGTCGAGGTTGCCTCCTTACTCTCAAGCCCTCTCAGCCACAGCTGTGCCTCAGCTTTCAATCTCCCACAGTCCCTCCTGGCCTCAGAACATACCCATAAACAGGAAGTGGTTAAAGAAGTAGAGCAGTAAGAGCTGGAGGACCTCCTGGGGTAACTTCCCTGGTACCAGTCAGTCCAGCCTCGCTTCTGTTCCAGACATCTGAGTGAAACCTTCAGCCAAGGTGCAGCCTTCCAGTAAGTGTGTGTGTGTGTGTGTGTGTGTGTGTGTGTGTGTGTGTGTGTGTGTAACCTTCAGCCAAGGTGCAGCCTTCCAGTAAGTAAGTGTGTGTGTGTGTGTGTAACCTTCAGCCAAGGTGCAGCCTTCCAGTAAGTGTGTGTGTGTGTGCATGCGTGTGTGTGTGTGTGCGCGCGCGCGTGTGCGTGTGTATCCTGGGCACTCTGATGCCAGGCTGTGTAGCCTTCTCAGGTGCTCTGACTCTGTGCCTAGAAACACACACAGGGCTCTATCTGGAGCTTTGGACAGGAAGGGGAAATCCCTCCGGAACACACTATTCCTGGTTCTCTGTTGACAAACAAGCTAGAGTTATGTAATGGAACATAGATGTCCTCGTGTGTCCCTGGCTGGCCAGGGTGTCTCTTACTCTGACCCTAATTCACTGTCTGACAATTCCCCTGTCTGCACAGTCCTTAGTTAGAGAAAGAGCAAAGACAAAGGACTTCTGAGATGCGCGGGAGATTTCCAGCTCCCTCTTAGGGCTCTTAGCTGCAACTGGATAAACTGCTGACAACTTTGGCTCCTCCCCATGGTCTCCTGGGCTCAGGGCAGCCCCTCCCATAGGGAAGCATAGCACAGCTGGTTTAAGCCAGACTCCCTGAGAAAGCCCTGCTGAGTGCCACCCTCTCCAGCCACCTCCACTGAAGCTCAGCTGGGCCAGAGAGCTCTGCCCCATGCCCTTGGCAATCTTAGCACCCCCTTGCTGGCTCTGGCCAGACCACTGCCTTCCACAGTGAGAGAGAGTGCCTGTCAACCAAGGCATCGTGAGCATAACAGGTGGACAGTTTGCTCTGACATTTACTCCCACTTGGATCAGGCCACGGAAATCTCCTCAGAACAGATGACAGGATGCTGGCAATTGGCCAGAGCTACACCCGGACCTGGACCGTGTTCCAAAGGTGCTGTGTTTAAGGCTTGTCCTCCAGGGTACACTACTGGGACAGTGTGAGGCAGAGTGGGGGGAGCTGGGTCACTGGGGGTGTGCCTTTGAAGGGGATCCAGCCTCTAACCCCTTCTCGGTTCCCAGCTCTGATAAGGTTTGAGGCCCCCAATGCTGCCTCAACACAGGAGACAAGGAATCAACTCCCAAAACCTCTTCCTCATCTTCAAATGATTTTCTCAGGTATTTTGTCATTGAATTGGAAAGCTAACACAGCTAGATACTACTCTAAGCAATGTATGCAAACTACCTAAGTCTACCCAATAATCCCATTCGGTGAGTAGTTATTACCTTAATTTTACCTTAATTTTAACAGGGCTGGGAAATGGAAATTGACCAAAGCTACACAGTAGGAAGTTGGCAGGGGTATGAACTACATTTGTTTGACTCTGGAGTCTACTCTCTGGCTTTGGTATATATAGTTCAGTGGTAGAACACTTGGCTACAGGACTCTATACTTTTTGTTTGTTTAAGACGGTGTCTCATTATTTGGCCCTGGCTGGCCTGGAACTCACAGAAATCCACCCTTCTCTGCCTCTCAAGTGCCAGCACTAAAAGCGTGTACCACTACACCCAGTATTATGTAGCACCTCCTCTCTGGGGAGTTCAATCATGATTGATAATTAAATGCCTAAGGGGGTTCAAAGTATGATATCATTAAGATAGTGTAGCCTAAAGCATCACCTGGCTCATTCCACCACAGGCACTAAGTCAGCCTTGGCCCTTTATTTTCTCTGTGAACAGGGATGGATGAGCCGTTGGTCCTCCGAAATCACAGCTGCTGCTCGTGTGTGACTGGGTCTGGGAGGCTGGGGCAGGCCTCTGTTAAGCCTCTCGTTTACAGAGAGTGGTGGAAAGGGGTATCTGAGGTAGAAATTATCAGGAGTTTCACAGAGGGGATCTGAAGAGGCAAGACAGCAGGCAGCCAGGAGGGGAAGGTAGGAATGAAAGTAAAAGACAGAAAATGGTTAAGTTAGGGATCCTCAGGGCTGAGGGGGGCAGGAGGGTTTCTTGGAAGGAGCTTCGCTTGATCCTTCAGGGCCAAGCTGCCTGAGGAGGAATTCCTATAACCTAGAGGACCTGAGTTCCCAACTACCATGCCCTCTCCCAGGAGCCCCATCCTGTGTCTGCTCCTGCCTGGTGCCTCTGTGATCTCTGTAACTGTAACATGAGCCAGGCAGTGCTACACTTCTGTTTAAGAACCAGTGGCTGCTCCTCCTGGGAATAGAACACCTGCATTTCCCATCTCATGCACAACCTGCATGGAAGCCCACCGCCTGACTCCCTCCACTCCTCCTGGAGTCCTTCACCTGCCCGTTACTTTAGGCGCCTCTAGGAGTCTGGACAGGAGCAGAGTCTCGTTTTGGGACCATCACACTGACTGCAGTGTGGACAGCATGCACACTGGGACAGTCGGAACACAGGGGGAATGGACTTGAAAGGGTAGAAAGGGTCAGTGCAGTCAGATGGATAGGTCAGGGAGAAGGCGGGAGAGAAGGCGGGAGACAGGGCAGCGTCTACGCTTCTGCCTCGCACCGGACAACCAAAAGAGAGACCAAGACACCTGGGGAAGCATTGCTGGGAGGCTAACAGAGTTCAGTTGGGGACTAGAGGAAGGGCTTGCTGGAGGTACCCCAGAGAGTGACCCCAGAGAGAATGGGATGGCCAGCTGTGCAGCTCTGACCCTGGCAGCTGGCTAGGAAGACTGGAGGCAGGAAAAGAGGACACTGGCCAAGGAGACGAGGGTTAAGTCCAAATGGGACCGAGTTTCACAGGGCCAAGGGGGAGGCGACCAGTGAAGACGGCACCTGGGGTCAAGTGTTCTGAGAAACATGCCTGTGAAGAGAGAGGAAAGATGAGCGGCTAGTGAGCCCGGCCCCTGACGGAAGCAGCTTTGTTTTTCTTTTCTGACTTTCATGTTCACCCTTCCCCCTCCCTCACCCCTCCTTCCTTATTTCTCTTCCTCCCCTCACTGATTATGTCTGAAAGCTGACCACAGTAGCACCCAACTAGCAGAAGCAGGAGGGTCAGCACAGTTTTGAGGCCAGCCTGGTCTACACAGCGCATTCCAGACCAGCAAAGGGCATACAAGGAAACCCTGGCTCACAAAACCCAAACAACTGACATACTTAACGCGGAGAATATAGTACTTGCTGGTTGTGTTCCTTATCCCATGAGCCCACACATTGATAAACTTGTATTTGTGTGTCCCGGGTGCCTAGCATGGCTCTGGCCCTTAGAGGACACCGAGAATGTGCTGCTGATGGCTGGACAGACCTCAAGGCCAGGGGAAAGAGACTCCCAATGATGAACATTAAGAAAGTGACATTATTAAACACCAGTTACCACTGATCGTACTCACTGACATGATCCTTGAGATAGTTCAAATTATCAACAAACATTCACGAAATCCACAGGCTCTGGGGTTACCACAAAGAAGAACTGAGGATTCGCCTTCCTTTCTCATGGTCAAAGAGAAATCACAGCCCCCTCCCGCACCCGGGCTTTGTTACAATGTTCCAATCTCCCAGCACTTACATCAGCTGGGAGTCACACAGGGATTCACTCTTGGCCTCTGGCTTACTGTTGACAAACCGGTCCTACTACTGCCAACTGATGGTGTTTCCCCATGAGTGGCTGTTACTCTCTTGCGTTTCATGTGTCTGGACCACAAGCTCATGTCTGGGGAGCAAATGGTGACCACGATGACAAAAACAGGGTGGCATTGCTTTAGGCCAAGTTTCTGTGAATTACCACTTTACTTTGCTATCACAGCACTGTCCTAGAAGCTAAGACTCCACTGTCAATGTCACAGAGCCCTTCCAAAGAATGCCATGGCCTTCCTGGCTTTGGCTCCTGAGGTCCATGATGATAGTAGTATTATCATCCACAAGGGAGGCAGGGAAAGGGCCTGGCTTCTGGGCCAGCTCTCTGTCCTGGGGAGATTATGGCAGTGGAGGGAAGATTGGGGGGAAAATCCTATGTTCTTTAAGGAAATCTTTCCATTTTCAAAGAAGCCTGCAAACTGCTGTGTAAAATACACCATAGTCCTTGTCCAGGCCCCAAGCGTGCCGACTCAGAAAGAGAAGCAGAAGGCTGTTGCCAAAAGAAACAGAGGGGCCCCAGCTGCACATCTTGGGGTTGGCTTAATTGCCCGATCTGCCTGGCAGGCACTTTGGGGAGATATGGGGCACATCTGCGGAGTGCGAACTCACCGCCCTCTCGGTCACGCACGCCACTGGAAAGTTGGCATACCGGTGCAGTTGAACCACTGCCCAGTTCCACCCCAAACTCGCCACTGAGACTGGCACAGCATTCTCACTGGTCTGAAATGTCACATGTGTGGGCCACACTGTGGCTTGGCTGTCAGGAGCCTCGGTGAGCCAGAAGATAGCAGGAAGGCAGCTGGTCAGAGAAGAGCCCACTGGGGTCAGGGAGGGAGACTTCTTAAACGGAGGCCTGAGGCCAGAATCTGTGAGGGTGTGGCTCACAGCATCCTTCTGAGCCCGTGGCAGCTTCTATAACAGTACAACAGTGTGCTGGTAGGGCAGGAGCAACTCCATAAGCTTGGTGGCAGCTCACCTTAATAGACTGGACTAATAAAGGTTCATTCACAGTAAGTGGGCTCAATGTAATCAATAACAACAGCCAGACATCTGCCAAATGCAGAGAGGAACATCCTGTGCCTTCCTCAAAGGAGAGTCATAAATAACACAGTGGGTACCTTGTGAAGAGCCTTTTCTACGTGGGTCCTTCAGCCCTGGTCTGCTGAGAGTGATGGAATCTAACTCCAGAGAGACTCATTTTAGGAAAACAGACAAAGTAGTTCCTAAAATCTTGCCCATGATAAAGACTAACTAGGTAAGACTTAGAAATGTGGGGCTAAATGCTAGGGTGGTGGCATTGAGGGCTAAACTAGGAATCCAGAGTTTTGGGCAAAGGTACGAGTTAATAGAAATATGGCACCCACGGTAGACATGGCCACAATGCAAACGGTTCTTCTGGCTTGAATCTATAGTCAAGAACTGCACGGAGCAGGTGAGACAGGGTGACGCACACCTTCCAGCCAGAGGTTGAAACAAGAAGACTGCCTGAACCCAATGGGCAAGACCAGCCTGGGCAATAGAGCAAGATCACTTTTTATTATTATTATTATTATTATCATTTTAAATTTGAAGAAACTTTAGTCTAGGATCTGGGCCTCAGTTTCCCCCAAAGTAAATAATACATATTGACCTACTATGTGTGACTAGCACTATTAGAAAAGGCATGTAATACAAAACAAAGACCCCTCTTAGTTAGTGCTTATTAGTGATATATACAAAACACTAACATTCATCTATTCCCAAGGAAACAATCCCCATATCATAAGAAGTGCTTAAAAACAAAACAAAACAAAAATGTGTATCTATGGGTATGCATGTCTGGCCTGCATATCTGTATGTGCACAAAGGGGCCAGAAGATAGCATGGGGGCCTCTTGAACTGGAGTTACAGGCAGTTATTAGCTGACAGGTGCTGGGAACCAAAACCAAGTCTTCTACAAGAGCAGCTGGTGCTCTTAACCCCGATTCATCTCTCCAGCCCCATAAGACATGCTTTAAAACATTTACGATGTCTGCCTATCACCTAAGGTCAGTGCTGTGGATCAAACAGCACCTATGTAGAACTTTCTTTAGTACGGGACAGAGCTGAACTCACCTGAAGGACTTCGTGGGTGGGGTTGTGGGTGAGCTTAGAGGGCAATGGTACCCCAAGAATGTGTCCCAGAAAAGAGGAAGAAAAACAGCTTGAGCAATTCCAGACTCCAGGGAACATGGGGATGTGGATGGTGCTCCAAGGGCAGTGTTCCTAGGAGGGGACACTCACCTAAAAGGACACAAAGCACCCTCAGATCCTGCCCTGCCCCTGCTAATAATTGAATGCACTGGAGTACCCAAAACACTGGGGCCAAAACAAAAATGCTGGCTCAACTCTCAGCTGAGACAGAGAAGAAAAGGACACTAGGAACAATTGTTTCCACCACCAGAGGTCTCTCAAACTTCTAAATCTAAGAGCTGAAAATGTCCTAACCCCATTATCCTATGATGTTCAGTGGGTAATAGCACCTGTGCCTTCATGACAGAGTGCAAGTTCTGCCATCCTCAGGGTCTCCCTGAATTTGCATATTTTGCTTATTAAAGCTGTTATGTTCTTCTCAAGCCTAACATCGTGAGTTTATGGATCTGGCCTGATCAAGGGCAGAACCCTGGGAAGGAGGCCTTCTATTTGCATACTTCCCTTCCTAAACAGAGAGGAAAGGGTGATGGGGGGCAACGCTTAGCTCATTCCCCTTTCAGAATCTCTGGTGACCTGAGTGGTGGCACAACTCTATTCCCAAGAGCAGGACTCACAGCACGGGGCAAGGCAGGTGCTCAGAATGGCTTGCCCACTGTTTACCATCTTTCAAGCTCACACAAACATCCAGAAGATGCAGGGAGAAGCTTGCGATGTTTTATATGCCCATCTTCAACCCCGGTGGAAAACTCCAGAGGCAATGAAAAACTTAGAAATCCATGCAGAATATAATGCTTGGCATAGGGGCAACAATGTATAGTGTACAACAGATTCTTATTGAATGGTAGGTAGCAACATGCCCAGAACAAAATGACTCCAAGAGGGACATCACTGACGTGTCCTTGGGAGCACCAGGTTGTTGTTATCCCTCAGCAGTGACTTTTCCAACCAGTTTTCTCCAGGCACAAACTGCTGGAGGGTGGCTGACTCCAGTTTAAGAGACCCAGATCATCTGGACCACGTGATTAAGGAAACTGCTATTTGAGTTCCCAATGTTTTCCCTTTGGGGAGAGGGGAAGATGTGTGTACAGGTGAGTGTCTGTGAGCACATACATACACATGTCCGTGTGTGCGCGCATGTGTAAGCCTATATTTGACAGTAGCATCTGAATATAACCATCAATGAGTTTCTCCGTACAAGATTAAATATATGAAAAAATTCAGATTTTCCTAGGAGTTTCCATAGGAAGCCCACAGTGGCAGCACTCCCATTGGGAGGGACCTCTTGGGGTTAAGTATGCCTGGATCTTGGCTCACTGATAAGGTTCTTCTCTTCAAAATTTTGTCATGGAAGTTGCATGTGGGCTTGCCCTGTTACAAGTTATAGAGTCCGGGTATAGGGGTGCATGCGTTTAATCCTAGTACCTGGGAGGCAGAGGCAGATCTCTGTGAACTCCAAGCCAGCCACATGGTGAGAGCCCATCTTAAAAACAACACAAGCAAAACCCAGGGTGGCATGGGGTGGGGGAGAAGACAAGCTACATACATTATATGTAGTAAATGTATTTAAATATTTATAAAATCATGTAAAATGCAACACAATCACAGATGTATAGCAATGACCAAGGCCTTGGGAATGGCCATCAGGCTACTGATTTTGAGTGTGAAAATTATATCTCTAAAGAAATCTGTGAGAATGCCAAGGCATATTTTTTAAAAAAAAAAAACAGGGTCACTCTCAAGTGTCTGGAGAGATGGTTCAGTGGCTAAGAGTGTTTACTGCTCTTGCAGAGGCTCCAAGTTTGGTTCCCAGCACCCACATGTCAACTCACAACTATATTTAACTCCAGTTCCAGGGGATCCAATGCACATCCATATATACACAGGCACACACACATAAAATTAATTAGAAAAATAAATACATTTTTTAAAGAGACAGGGTCTTACTATGGTAGGCCTAGCTGGCCTATAATTTACCATGTAGACCAACCTAGCCTTAACTCACAGAAATCTACCTGCCTATGCCCAAGTGCCAGGAATAAAGGTACGCAACTTCAAGCCAGGCTCCAACATTTCTGATCACCCTCTGTTTATTTATTACTCATAGTGTGGCTCTGGATCTCAACTGATGGTTGAGAGTATCCCCCTCCTTCAATTCATAGTAAAGCTGGTGGGGGGCAGTATGCTGATGGCTAATTAAATAAAAGACACAGCAAGGAGTGATCACCAAATATGGGGAGGGGGATGTCACTGAATACTTCCTATTTGGAACCAACAGTTTGTGATCCAACTTCCACGCATGGCAGATAAGGATGAAGAGATAGGGCTGAAGTCACAGTGATTTCATCTTGTAGGCAGCAGGGACCACAGGAAGTGGTTCCTCATGCAAGTGTGTGAATCTGATTGGCCAACAGAGATGACTCTGGGACAGCAGGTTGGCATGGAGACAGGGTGCTCTTGGATACTCTTCCCAGAAGACTCCATCAGGTCAGTATCACTGCATACCCATCATGACCAGTGGTGGCTAAGACTGGTGCAGTGGTGGATAAGGACCTGGAGAAGAGGCAAGTGTGTAATAAACCCTGGGCTCTGGCCGGAGATCAGAGATGGGAGTTCATGGTAGGCATGCCATGCAGGTCTACTGCCCATGAACTAACTACACAGTAACTCTTTACTTGGGCCTTTAAAGCACAACTTACTTGAGTCTTACTTCTCACCCAAGTTTACCTACCAGTGTGCAAAATCTGACTGTGCTATTTGCATGGAAAAATAGTTCCCACTACTGCCCCTTTTCCATGTTTCACCCACTTGCCCTCCAGCCCTACCTTTCCCAAATGCAAATGATCCATCCTCAGAGGCTGTATTTGGAAGCCCTACTTAATCTCCATGAATATTTTTCAACACTCCTGGATAATGCCGTCATGAATGGTGTTTCATTTGGTAAGAAGCAAAATCTAAGAGCTAGGCCTTTAATCACAGAGTCATTTACCTACAGAGGTTTGAAGAACTGTTGTAAGTTTATTGAGACCTGTCGGCAGACCCAGGATCTGTTCTTGGATGCTGGCTCAGCTTATTAGCAAAGATGCCTCGAATGTCATGCTCCATTTTCTATCTCTGGAAAAGACCTACAGGTGTCCTTTGGGCTGTCATTATCTATCACATAATAAAAGTGGCATATGAATTATACAACCTTATTATAATGTACTTTGGGGGCCTCAGAGTCATAAGTCCAAAAAGGTCTACTCAAAATTTCACAACTGATTAGATTTTAAATTTCTCATCCTATGAGACCCAAGAGGCAGATTGGCCATCAGATGATTAAATGTAAAGTCTCAATAGCTTCATAAGAGTGACTAGGGCCCAGGAGATGACTGTTGGGCATACAAATCACCAAGAAGCACTAAGTTTGAGCAAGTCCCTTTTACTGCATTAAAAATAGCTGAACAGACCCAGACCTCTTCTCATGTTTAAAGAAACTTTGAAAAGTCAACACTTTCCAAGAATCAGAAGAATAGACTCCCTCACAAGGGCCTCGTAAAACTCCAGTTACACATGGAAATGGTTTGGGGACAGAGCTATTCTGTAAATTGCTGCTTCTAGAGGGCAGAGGTGAGCCACAGCAAGAGCCCCATGATGATGTGTCACAAGAACAGTAACAACTGCTCCTCACTTCACTCTCTTTATTGCTGTTCTGATGATGAAAAACCTATCCCAAACCCACAGCCTCTTGAATTTTCCATCTTCCTGTCTCTCAATAGGGGTCAAGGACTACAAGCCCCGCAGAGGAAGAACCAGAAGTAGAAGAAGCCTATCTGGGTTTCCCCACCAATCCTGGCCCTGACTCTGTCTCAGCAGCTTCTTCCAGTACACAGCCCCTCCCCCTCCCAATGACAGACCTCAACCACAAGACCCACTTCCAGGATGGGCTGCAGGGGCCAAGGGTAAGGAGAAGTGCCAGAGAATGCTGAGGTTGATGGTTTGAGAGCCTGAGTCAGCATCTTTGGGAGCAGAGCTCTTAGGAAAACAGGCTTTCTCTCCCATGAAAACCCCAAATGGAGCAGCCACCCCAAGATCCTAAACCAGCGTGTGCAGCTCAGGCTGACCAGGGTACCCAGGACTGGAGGAAGCAGCTGCTTACCCCTTCCCAGCTGTGTCCAGATGGTCTGAGGCACAAGAAGCATGAGGTACCCTTCCCTGCAGGAGCGTTCCAGCCCTGTCTGGAACCACACTTGCTCCAGGCTCGTCTTAAACGGTGACCTTCTCCAGGAAGACCTGGAGAGTTGTCACGTTTCCACTAGTGTGGCTTTTCAAGTGAAGAGATGGAAGGTCTGGCAATGTACACTGAAGAGTCAAGAATGCTCTAATCAGCAATTTACTAAAGTAATTCGAGTTCCTCTCCGGAGGAAAGAGAGGGCGAGTAACAAGACATCGGACACCGATGCTAACTTAGGAAAAAACTGGGGAAGAAAGAAACTAACGTTAGAGCGATGACAGCATGGATGATTTTAAATGTTACATTGTACCAGCCAGTACATTCTAAATTGAAGAATAAACCTTCCACTTTCTCGAAAAGCAGCTCTCTTGACAATACGGGGGGAGGGGGGTAGACGGGACGGGACGGGACACACGCATGTGAAAGAGTGAATGGGAAAAGTGTCCCTTGATTGGTTTGCCAGATGCTCCCTATCAATCCTGCTCGCCAGAGAGACAGCACAACCCTGACCACTCCCCCATCAACTTCCCACTACTCAAGTGTTCTTTCGGGGCTGAGTCTGACTTTTGTGTGTTAGGGGGGCACCCCATCTTAGGAAGCTAGTGAGCTGCTGGACCTTTCACCTGGCACCCCTCTGGTCTCTCAATCCCTGACCCATGAGAGCCTCGAGGTCACAGGGTTAGATAGGTGAAGGGATTTTTCAGACACATGCTTTGGCAGAACTCTACAATGAAGGACATTAACTCAGTACTGTGGGTTCTGATGGCTGAATACAAAAGTGTGCTCACTCAGCAAACGAGTGAAAGTGTTCAGTTTTCCCCTCAAAGGTCTATTCACATACCCTGTACCAACTGCCCCGTGCCCGCTAGGCTCTGCTCACTCAGGCTCCTTGTTTATGATTTCACCTTCCATTCTCAAAGTAAGGCAGAACCAAGCGATGTTGGGCCACTTTTAGAGATGGGAAAACCAATGTCCAAGGAAAGTAAAGTTTCTGGCTATTAAACCATGCAGATGGATTTGCACAAGCAAATCTGCTCCCAAGCAATACGGGCCGAGCAGCATTGTGGAGCAAAAACATTCCCAAGGGTTATATCCAACTCTGGACCCAAGAAGAAAGCACAATAAAATACTACCACTAATACAGCCCGTGTATCCACTGTGCGCAGTGGAAACTCCATCCTACCATGTGGAGTTTTTTAAACATAACCCAAGGATAACCCTGGTACTGCCACTCCCAGGAGCGTGGCTCTGACCCATACCAGAGCCAGCATCCTCCTTTCTGCCAGGCATGTATGAGTACCTCATTCAGCCCCATTTCTTACAACTAACTCCACTCCTGCTGCTCCTGAGCCCACTTTTTCTATGAGCCTAGACAGGACCACCTAGCTCACACGAATGTGTCACCACTCTGATGGTGGATGATCTGTCACAGAGTCTGCACATGGGTTCCGATCTTTCTACATACCTTCATCCACGACACTCCTATGTCCTGCACTTTCCACAACAATTTTAACACATTTCAATTCCACCCCTCAAGGTGTGTTGAAACCTGTCACACAGGAGCTCTGTCGTTAGGAAGCCCCCCTCTCCTCTTAGCACCTACATACTCATGCTCCCCATGGGTAACATCCCATGGTGCAGCAACGCCATCACATGTGCCCCCGATCCCACACTGTACCTTCGTGGCTGATCCCCACCCACCAGACACACTGCAGCTGAATTCTCCAGAGCAGACCTCAGCAGATTCCCTCAGATCTGATGTTATTATATTTCACATGAGGGCACCCACCCTGTGCCACTGGCGAGTAGGGCTTCTCCTAGGATAGCCACAGGCATGATCCTTTCTACCACCATCCTGAAGAGGGCCAGGCCTGGGTCCACACAGCATCCAGGCCTGGGTCTGGCTCACAGCAAAGGTGGTAGCTGGATGCCTACCTGAGCACAGCACGCCCTTGTTCCTGGCACAGGAAAAGCTGTCACACTCGCAGAAGGGTCCGTAGATCCTCCCGAACTCACTCTCGAAGCAGGAGCACTGGCTGCAGCTGCACTCCCCTCGCCCACTGCACAGAGGCTTGCCTTCTGCCTCTCGGCACAGGTTCTGGTACCCGCTCTGGTTCCCCCCCTCCTGGCACTCGCATTTGGTGCCCAGGTAACTGGGGTCACATTCACACAGCCCGCAGACGTATGTTCCGTTCCCACTGCATCTGGCACTGTTGGGCTCCTGTCCTGTGCTACAGCCACACGTGCAGTTGTAGGTGACTTCCACCTGCAGACTGTCCCGGAAGCCCACAGGGCGCAGAGTGAAAGATTGAGCTGTGTGTTTGCCAGGGCAGCTCCGAGCCTCCACGGACACTTCAAAGGATGCCTGGGTAGAAGGAGAGGAGACATCAAAGCCATAGTGAGCCCGGGCTCCCATCCCTCTGGGGGCATGGCCACTACATCCCTTATGAGCTCTACCCTGTCCAGCACACAGGTGGAACCCTGGTAAGAAGAGATAGTGGCTCAACAATCCCAGGTAATTTATTACCTGGGAGCAACTGGTTAGGCTAATTTTCAACAGGAATCGAGCATGGGTCTTTAATGTCCATTCTCACCATCTCTAAGATTCTGAGGGGAGGGACTCGGAAGAAATACACAAGAGTAAGGTATGCATGGCTCTTACTCTGCCCTTTATCCTCAGGCCACCCCTATGGCTGTACACATCTCTCCTCCCAACACAAAAGTCATTCACTCACCAATATTTACTGTCTATGCCAGGCACTGGGCTAGGTGCTAGGACAGGGTGGTACCCCCTGGCAAGAGCTGCAGGGCAGAGAGCAGCCACCTGACCCACAGTAGAGGTTTCCCTCTCTGTTGGAGCAGAGGCAGGACGACACACCTGAAAGTCCCGCTTATGTTCCAGCCCACAGTCCTGAGACTGCAAAGGATACGCCCTGCCTGAGTAGCTATCACACACGGAGGCACTTAAAAAGAGGAAGGAAGGAAGGAGGAAGGAAGGAAGGAAGGAAGGAAGGAAGGAAGGAAGGAAGGAAGGAACCTTTAGGGAAGAGTTTCTCGACAGCAAGGTGGACCTAGCGGGGTGACAGGTGACAATAAAGCTGCTCACAAGCCTGGAGGCGAAGGGAGAGTAGGAGGAGGCTCGCTTTGATCCTACCAGGAATTAGACCATGACAAACACCAAGTCTGCTCCTCCCTCCTCAGAGGAAGGAGCTGTGTGGGCATGCCCCCCCCCAAAGCAGGCATGCCTGGCCACTCCCAAGTGGACCCTTCTATCTGAGCCGGTGCCTTTATTTCCCAGGACACCTCTGATCATTCCGGGTTCAGAAGGGGCTGGGCATCACTGTAAGTGTCCACCACTGCTTTGGTGGACACTTGTGATCATGCTCACTTGTGAGCACTCTAAGTACTTGTTTCCAAAAGGCCTCTTTCCAGATTCTGTGGCATCTGGAGGCATTCAGGGTAGCGATACTGACCAAGACAGGTCTGAGTCAGGCTTGTCAGCAAACCAGTCCCAGAGGTCTTGACAACAACCACCCAGGCCTCAGCATCAACCAGGACACTTGACATGGGGTACTTTTACACGGGCAAGCTGAGGAGAGTGTCCAGGAGCCCAGAGTCAGAAGGAAGACCAAGCCAGCTGCACACAAGGCTAACCCCATCGCACCCGTTATCCTTCCAGAGGGTGAGAAGAAGGGAGAAAAGGGAAGCAATTGATAAGTTCAAACCTGAGTTCCAAAGTCCAGGGTTGCTCAAGGGAAGGAAACAAGATGGGGGATCTACACAGCACTGAAATCTGTTGATGACAATGCATTTGCACAGCTGTGGGTATTGTCACAAATGTCCCTTTCATACACCCCAGAAGCAGAAGCAGCTGTCTTCCCTTCAAGGGAGTCAGGGTTGAGAACTTGTCTGGTTACATAGGAGTATGTGTGTGTGTGCGTGTGTGCGTGCGCATGTGTGTGTGCGTGCGTGCATGTGTGTGTGTGTGTGTGTGTGTGTGTGTGTGTGTGTGTGTGTGTACACTCGCTCACCTAGAACAGGTCTGAATTCTCCTAGTATATCACCTCCTAGAAAGGGGGGTGGGGTGAATGCTCATATAAAGATCTGGGTAAGGAGAATGGCAGCCTCACTCAAGGCAGAGACCACATGATGGTGACCTCCAAAGTGATTGTCATAGGCTTGTGCAAAGCTTTCTGCCTTGGGCTGGGAATGTATGCTGAGCTTGTACACAGGCGGGGTTTGGGGGCTGAGCCTGAACAAAGTTATCTATGGGGCCAGGAAGAATGAAGGGAAGCAGAGACTCTGGAGGTTGCTATCATCCCTTTCCAGTGACTAGCACAAAGCTGCTACTTCCTGCCACTGTAAACGAAGAGCTAGAGACCAAGAACTCAGTAGGCTGCAGGGGAACAAACGGCAGCAAGGGCCAAAGGCACTCACTCCACTATTGACTCTGGTGAACACAACCTTCCCCATGCAGACCCACCTTTGTCAAGGGAGGAAGCAAGTGGGGGCGGGAGGAGAGAGAGACAGACAGAGAGAGAGACACTCTTCAGCCCTGCCCACATGTAAGTGGAAGTTTTGGGAGCCTGTGGATTGGAGCCAGAACATGGAAATCTGTACTTGTACCCAACTGAGAAGTCAGCAGGGTCCCAGGGCCTCCTGGGTCAAGGCTTCCATCCAGAGGTCTATCTGCCTGGCCTACAGGCAGCTGTCTGATAACCAGAGAGAAGCATTGACTATTACAGCCATGGTTCTTGGCTCCTGCTAGAGACACAGGAATGCTATAAAAAGCATGGTCAGGAGGTTGGGCATTGGTGGAATGATGGGAGATGGCATTCTGTAAATATGTTTCTCTTATTGGTTAATGAATAAAGCCCTGTTGGCCAATAGGAAAGCAAGGTAGGCAGGACTAGGTGACAAGGAGGATTCTGGGAAATGTGGTAGGAGAGTCAAAATGTAGGGACTAGAGAGAAGAGGTCCAGACCCTCTCTCCAGTAAGATAAGACCACGTGGAAACACTTAGGCACAGCTAGCCAATAAGAAACGCTAGTAACTGGCCAACAGCTTTATACCTAATACAGCGTCTCTATGTGTTATTTGGGGCAGACACGGCTCTGGGACCAGGCTGGCGGGGGGGAAATTCATGTAATGTGGAGCACACCTTTAAACCCAGCACTTGGGAGGCAGAGGCAGATGGGTCTCTGTGAGTTCAAGGCCAGCCTGATCTACCAAGCAAGTTCCAGGACAGACTCCAAAGCTACAGAGAAACCCTGTCTTGAAAATTCAAAAAAAGCAGGATTGGAAACAGCAAGCAGGTCTGTTTCACTGACTGGTCCTTACAGTTCAGTCTGAACCCCGAGAGGCTAAAAGGTACTGGAATATAACTTCTTGGCTTCCCTTCCTTGATAACTGAGGTCTCAGGACAAGCATGATACTGAGGTCTCCCCAGGTTTTGACTCAGTCTAGAGGAAGGTCAGATGCGACAGCCATCCTGAACACACTGGTGACTTAACCTCATTGGGAGGATGTTCCTGTCTCTCCAACAGGAAAGCCCACCCTCTCAAAAGTATTGTCCAAACACCACACAAGCCCAGCAACCCCAGAGTTCTGCAGATGCCAATCCACTCAGATCTTAATGAGACAATAAGCTGGGGTGGGGGTGGGGGGCAAGTACAGGGTCATGAGAGGTGGACAAGAGAAGGGGCTAGGGGATATGCCGTGAGAAGGCTGTGACAATGGCTCACTGGGACCTTTGGGCTTTGGACGGGGTGCTAATGCTAGCTGGACAGCCAGCCACATGCACACTGATTTCTCAAAGCCAGTTCCTAAGAATACCAACTCCCAGGATATAGGGCAGCTCAGTCAGTCAGGCTTGTTAGTGAATGGACAGGGACGGCCTCAAACTTAGGTGAGGGACCTCCCTTCAAAAAAACAAATTAATTGATCAATTAATTAAAGTGTGTGTGTGTGTGTGTGTGTGTGAGTGTGTGTGTGTGCATGAACGCACATGTGAGGCAGGTTCCCTCAGAGTCCAAAAATGGTACTGGATCCCTGGGAGCAGGAGCTATGTATGGGCAGTTATAAGTTAACCAACACAGGTAACAAGGGACTGACTTGGGTCCTCTAAAAAAACTATCACTCTAGCCCCTTAAATAATAATAATACTTATGATTATTTGACTTTTTTTTTTAAGACAGGGGTTTTCTATGTAACAGCCCTAGCTGTCCAGGAACTCATTTTGTAGGCTGGCCTTGAACTCAGACATCACCTGCCTGTGCCTCCTAAGTGCTAGGATCAAAAATGTACACTACCATGCCCAGCTGCCCCTTAAAATTCTTAATTTTCAGAGCTCAATTTAACTGCACCAGACTCGCACACTCCAGAAAGACCTTCCCTCATGATCTGCATGATCTAGTGGACAGTAACACACCCAGCTCAGAAAAAGAGCAGCTCTGTGCAGTCATCTTCGCCCAGACAACAAAAACCACACAGTTCTTGCCACAGGGACCATGTGACTATGGCCCTTGGACATTGAGACAATACTGGGACAGAGAGAAGACAAAGGGCCTGTGGGGGCCTGCCTGGGGACCTGCTGCTATTTCCATAGGGCTATGGCCACTGGATCCCAAGGAAAGATGGGCCAAAGGCAACCAGTTTGGTGCAAATGCTGTCTTTATATTATTGTTTCAAATGCTCTGAAAAGTCATCTCATTACAAAAATTTCCATTTAAAATCCTTTCCTCTGATTTCTGAACAACATGTGAGCTCTCCCAGTCAAACAAGTGAGAGCTGTACACTAATGGTTGGAGTGTAAGTGGCAGTCATCTCCCGTACGCCTCCGAAGCTTTTACTTCACTGCGCCCGAGGCCTATGGAGAAGGCCTGGGCTGTGGCACCACTGTGATTTGGGTCCTGCCTGCTGCTCACTGGGACCAGTTTTCCAGGCTCCTCTTTGAGCCTCATATTTTTAACACCAATGTTGATGGCTATGTGAGCTCAATATGACAAGGACCCCAAGGCACTGCTCTCTGGTGAAGGTCCCTGTCCATCACCACACTCTGTCCTGACTCTTGTCCTCTGAAATGCATATGGCAGAAAGGGCCGTGGGCATGAAGGTGGTGTGGGGTTCGGGCTGCAGAGCAGAGAGCCTTAGCTTTGCACTTTCACTTCATTAGCCCCGTTAGATTCCCTAATCACAAGGGTAGTTTCTCAGGAAACTAAGAGGGGGAACACAGAATCGTTCACTGCCCAGTCTGTTTCCTGCCCACCGTGGGATGAAATGTGTTTTCTCTGTATTCCACTTTGAGGGACCCCAAACGGAAGATCCTCGCAATTTCCTGATTGTTTAAGACAGTGTGAATGGACTCCACATCCATGCTGACTCATGGTGGCATTTTCAACAAGCACATTTTTGCTGTTTTTAGTCAATTCATAGTGACATCTGCTTGTCACTTTCTCCTCTAAAAAGACTCCACCATAAAACTACAAGCTGTATGACCTGAGGAGCGGCTCTGGGGCTCCAAAGATCTTCTCTTAACATGGCCCCAATTGGTACAGTATCAAAAAAATTTTTTTAGAATACATTTATTTTGGTGGAGTAAGGAGCCTGGGTTGGGGGAGCACATGTGGCATGGCACATATATGTAGGGCAGAAGACAGTTTGCAGAGTGGTTTCTCTCCTTCCACATTGTCACTTCGAGGGACAGAATTCAAATGGTCCATCAGGCGTGGCAACAAGTGCTCCGACTCTCTGAGCCGTCTCACTGGCCCTCAGCATGGCATTCATTTGTTATTTTTCTTTCTTTTTTTTTATATTTAGATAGGTTAGCCCAGAACTCACTGTGCACATGAGATCCTATCTTAAAAAAAACAAAACAAAAACTACTATCAGACCACATTCCCTCTGTTCTATTAATACTCAAAACAAAATATAAGATACTAATTATAATTAACTGATTAACCATAACTTAGTTTTTTAAATGATCTTTAAATCTTAGTTTTCCTGTTTTATAAGATAAGCTGTTTGCTCAAGCTCTGTGGCCTTGCCACATCTGATAAGTGGGTCTGCCAACGGTAAATAAACACTGCAGACAATCCATGCCCTGAGCCTTGGTCAAGCCATCCCTTCCAGAGAACATGCTTCCTCAGCTACAGAACTACCTACTGCTGATGCCAAGTGACATTGCCCCACACATCCCATGCATCCCATGCAGAGACCTACAGGAGCCACTCACACGTTCTTTCCCTATTTATGGCTGCCTACCTACTGCCTGTTTTGTTTTGTTCTTTGGGTGTGGGGTGCACATGCCATGGTACATGCGTCTGAGGACAACATATGGTGGTCAGTTCTTTCCTTCCACTATGTGGGTTCCAGGGATCAAGTTCAGGTCATCACCAGGTTTGGCGGCAAACCTGAGCCATCTCACCAGCTCCTACTGCTGTCTCTTAAACCCCATGACATCAGTAAGACTTTTGTTTTCTTAATTCATCTTGACTAAGAACTCACTATCGTTTATCTAAACAATATAAATACAACTTTTGACAATTATTCCAGTTTTATTTAAAGAGTCTCTTTAGTGACTGAATAAATACTTGATAAATCTGTATACTAATATGACTTATTGCTAAAGGTAGAGATTATCATTTCTATTTTGTCCACAGAAAACTAAGCACAAAACCCTATTTGCATAAATAGGAAGTCGAAGGGGGAGTGTAGTGACAAACACATCATTTTTTTTTTTTGTTCTTTGAGTGATTTCTGTAATGACTCTCCTGACAAGTTGACTTTTTCAAATTGGTAAAAGTGAAATAAGCTGGCCTGTAGTGGTACACGCCTTTAATCCCAGCATTTGGGAGGCAGAGGCAGGCGATCTCAGTGAGTTCAAGGCCAGTCTAGTCTATAAAGTGAGTTCCAGGACAGCCAGGACCGATACACAGAGTAACCTATCTCAGGAAAAAAAAAAAAAAAAAAAAAAAAAACAAAAAAACAAAAATAAAATCCAAAAAACAAACAAACAAAAAAAGCAAGATGTATTTGGGAAAATCTGTCTGGGAGAAGAATTTGCTTCCTAATTATTAGGGCCCCCGACCTCTCACCTTCCAGACTGTATTCTGAACCGCATCCTTTAGTGGTCAGGCACCACTGTGTGACTGTGAAAAGGTGGGATGCAAAGGTGCTGCTGGTTCACCTTGCCTGCCTAAGGCACCCGACTGGCCTAATAAAAATCCAATGGCTGTTAGTGAGGGAGGAGGCATAGGTGGGACCTCTGGGCCGGCAGAGTAGTAGGAGGAGTTTAGGCTTGGGGAAGGAAGACACCAAGGGCCAGACTGACAGACAGACATGGAGGAAACAGGAAAGTAGGACATACAGAATGAAAGAAATGTAAAAAGCCACGAGGCAAGACGTACATGAATAGAAACCAGTTAAACTAAGTTAAAAGAGCAGGACAAGCCTAAGCGAAGGCTGAGCATTCGTAATTATTATTAAAAGTCCCCATGTCTTTACTTGGGAGCTGGCTGGAGATCCAAAGAAAATTCCAACTACAGAGAAGAGCCTAGAATGTCCTGGCTAGCTAGGTGTATGCAGATATTCCCAGGTCTTCCTGAGGCAGGGGGAACTGGCTTATCACCATGTTGACTGTCATTAGTGTCCACAAGATACTGTTGCTTTTACCCAGACCCTCTGACATATGCAAGGAAGCTTTCCCTCACTTTATTTTCTGAGGAAAGGAATGCTCATCAAAGCTTACTGGAGGGGATTGGAGAGGTGGCTGCATGGTTAAGAGAAAAGATGAGGAATAGAAGCCATGTCTCCTAGATTCCTATCGATACTCTTCCACCTGGTTGCATCCCTGTCAAGCTAAAACAACAGTGGCTATAAAGCACTAAGGGCTCAGTGTCACTGAGCACTGAGGGGGTCTATGGACTAGAGTTCTGTCAAACAAAATACACAGCCTTTGCAAGGATGCTGAACCAGAAGGCAAAACACAAGCTTCTGGAAGATTCCAGGAAGCTACAAAATTTATCAGTGAATAATTATCCTGGTGAACAAGGACTCATATAAACTAAGGGTGAACACTTACCGTGTCCCCAATCTTCAGACCCTCACACTTTCTCTGACCAGGGTAGGATATACCATCTTGGCAGGTCACGGTGAAGAAGAGATTAAGGTCTTCCGGTTGATCCCAGACTGATAGCTCCACTTTGGACCGGATGCTCTGAACAAAGGGAGAAAATGAAGCCCATAGTACTTAGTAACAGCAGCAGTGAGGTGCTCTCCACATCTCATGTCACATGGTTTCCTCTAACTCAAGCCAAGTTAGAGACAGGAGGCTTCACATACACCATCTTGGTAGACCTAGTTTGCGGCCTCCCTCTGTGAGCTCGGATTGAATTGATGACCGGCCATCTGTCAAATGACACTATCTCCCTCAAAAGGCTTTTTGCTCTGCCTCCTGCTTGCCTCTTCAGAGCCACCTCTCATTCCACCCTTGACTTCAGGTACAGTTACTGAAATCCAGCCATGTGTTCTCTAGGTTTGGGGCTTATACATACACACAGGCATACATGCATGCTCAGGACAGCAGCCCAATGCCGCCTCTCCTGCCTTCCCCCAGGCTAGCTCCTTACTATCCTGCTAAGTCAGCTCATCCAGGCCCCACTCTCCCTTCCCTCACACTCAAACCCATCCTTACTAGGTCATCCCGAATAAGCCTGAAACTACGCTATCCAAGAATACGCTCTTCTCTGTGGGCTAGCTTCCTGGAGGGGTGGGGAGTAGCTGGGGTTCTCACAATGCTGGCTGGAGTGGAAGCTGGGCAGGCTTTTGGAAAAGCAATAGGCAATGTCTTCTAAAACTCAGGCCAATCTTAGTCCTAGCTTCCCCTGAGGATTATACACAACAGAAATGTGCAGGTCAGAGAGGTAACAGAAAGGGTGCCTACAGCAACTTAAGGGCAAGAATCTGGAAACCAAGCAAAAGCCTACGAATATCAGAATAGACTGAAACAAACCTCAGTATATCCACACAGCAGGGCACCCAGAATAGTGGCAATGAATCAAACACAACTGTGAAATGACACTGGAATATATAATGTTGCTGAAAAGAAGACAGACACACTATATTTATTCTCTCATAAAGATATCCTGGTCTATGGAAGATCATATACAACGGTGGCCCCACGAGATTATGGGAGCTGGAAATGTCCTATCACTTGGTGTTGTTGACCTATCTTCTCTCTGTTCAGGGACACAATGGCCACCACTGCTACAATTGCCTACAGCATTCAGTACGTGCCATCCTCACAGGTTTGTAGCCCAGGACTGAAAGGCAACAGCGGGTAGCCGAGACATGCGGTACATCACGCCATCTATGTTTACATGCCATTAACACTCTCTGTTTGCACAATGCTGAACCTGCCTGAGGATGCGTCTCCCAGAATGTATTCTTGTTTCTAAGTGACAAACTGTTGAGTGTGAAATTCAGCCATAGGCAGAACCAATGGTTACACTTGGAGAACAGTGGCAGGAGGAGGCCTACCAGGGACTTCCCAGTGCTGGCAATGTCATTCTGTGGCTGTTTTCTTGTATATTTTTGTTTCTGAAACACAGTCTTGGTATAGTCTAGACTGGCCCTGAACTCTGTAATGCACTTGCCTTGAGCTCCGGAGTGCTGAGATTACAGCCACGAGCCAATATACCCAGCTGTGATCTGCTTTTACCTGGGTGTGACATAACCACGTATATTTAGTTTATACAGGGTTTGCAGAGCGCTTTATATGACTCCTGGTTTTAAAATCCGCCTGCAACCAGTAGGGAACGTGCCAATGATCATACTGCCACACTGCTTTCCACATGTTTCTGCCTGCAAACTTGACCAGAGAAGTTCCTGCTGCAGGGGGCGGCAGATGGCGCAGAGGCTCATGGCTGCTCATGGTGCTGAGAATTACTGACCGCGAGTCCTCAGCCCTAAGTGGGGTATGTGTATCACCCTTTTGTGCCCTCAAGGCCCCGGGAACATCTCAGGAGAGGGAGCAGAAAGATATAAGAGCGAGAGGACCGCAAGAGTGTTGTGAGGTGTTGTCTTCTGAAAGTGACATGGCTGTGGCACCCATGAAGCTGGGGCAACAGTGGTTATCTGCACAAAAACAAGCAAATCTAATTCTGGCATAAATGGAGAAGGGGTTCAGGAAAGCCTACCCTTAACTGAGGAGCTTTCAGCAAGAGATGCTACAGGGCTTGGGCCAAACAGAAAAGATCAAAATACATCACATGCATGTGTGGAATATCAAAGAATAAAAACATTAAGAGTATACCTGCACACACACACTCCTTAAAAATGTTCTCTAAGTATGATGCCACATACCTTTAATCCCAGCCCTTAGGAAAGAAGTAGGTGGATCGCTATGAGCTGGAGCCATAGCAAGTTCTAGGCCAGCCAGAGCTGTCTCCAAGATCTCTATGAAAGATGTCACTTAAGAAACTGAGGTCAAGTGACGTAGCTGGCTTTATTTAGAAGTCATATCTTATCAGACATTTTTTAAAAAGTCTGTTTATAATACAGACAGCAGGTCCCACTCACTCTGAGAGGCACAGAGTCAAGAGGCCCCATGAACAGCAAGCCCCAGTGTTGCTTGCTTTTGTGGATTTCCCACCCTGCACCCCCAGCCCCTCACTCGCTAACTCCGGCATGTGGTGCTAAGCTTGAATACATGAAATATGCAGTTTACCCAACAAATGCACAGCTTGCTGAAAATACTCCACACAATCTTGTTTCTCTCTGCAACAAACTGTCGAAGTGCTTCTACAACTCTAAAAATACTATCTCTCTGAAAGCTACTTCCTCTTCAAAGTGCCATTACTAAATTGGCCAAAGGTCACAGAAGTGTTACACCATCCTCTTCCACCGGAATGGGATTAGTTATTTGCAGATCGCCTTCCCAGTACACTTTCTCTCTCCAGGATGTGGCACAAGGTCTCACTGAATGAACAGATGGATGGGAAGTATGGATGTTTGTAACAACGGTTATATTCAGGAACATAGGCCAGATGAAGATTAAATCTTTGAAGAAAAGGTAACAGGGATGGAGGGATGGGTGTGTGCTTAAGAGCACTGGCTGCTCTTTCAGAGGAAGAATCCCCAGCACCCACACCAGGTATCTCAAAACTGCCTGTAACTCCAGCTCCGGGGAATCGAACCCCTCTTCTGGACTCCATGGGCATCGACACATACATTCACATAAAGACACCCACACACAAATGGGAAAACTGCACACACACATATACACTATATTTGTATTATAAAGTATGGAGAGGGGGATGGGAAGATGGCTTAATGTTTAAGAGTACTGGCTGCTCTTCCAGAGGGTCAGGACAAACGGCTACCTATGGTGCCTACTGGTGCATGCTGGCCTCCAGGCGTCCTTGCTATCAAAAACACCCGGGCTCTTCACACCCCTCCCCTAGCCCAAACTCTCCAGCTTCTCATCCTCGTAAAACCCTTACATGTTGGCCATGTGCTCACTCATTTGGCTTCTCTATTACCACCCCCCTCTCCCCTGCCCCCCTCTCCTCTCATAGCCTGGTGGCCATATTCAGCTTTCTCTCGCTGCTTTGGACTCTTCCAGATGCCTCTAACTGTACTCTCCAGATCTACAATAAAAACCTTCTCCTCAGTCATACCATGGAGCGGTCATGTCACCAGTTATACACCTGGTGCTGAAATCCTCGATTTAAACACAGAGGACCCGGGTTTGGATCCCAGCACCCACATAGCAACTCACAACCATTCTAGTTTCAAGGGATCTGATATCCTCTTCTGTTCTCCAAGACTACCAGGCATGCACACAGTGAATGTGCCAACATACAGGTAGGTAAACACACACACACACACACACACACACACACACACACACACACACACACACACAAAATAAAAAAAATCTTTAAAAAAAGGTAAGGAGAGAGCTATGTTCTTTGTGGGCCATAAGGCCCCTAGCCTGTGTCCTGGCTGGCTGGTTTTTCCTCTTGCTTATTGCAGAACCTCTGGGATCAGGACCTCCCTCACTGTTTCAGGTGGCAGGAATTGTAAAGACTCAGCTCAGATCTCAAATTACGATAGCAAAAGCCGAGACAGAAAGCTCCTTGCTGAGGCAGGCGGGACCTCTCCTTTGTCCAGTGCACATTCTCAGCCCATGTCCACAGGCTGCTTTCTTAGGGTTCCACTGACTTTGGAAAGTGTGAATCACCAGGTCACCCCGCCCCACGGCTGTAAGGGTCAGTCTCCCCCAAACATCACAAGCTCCTGCAGGGGAGGCCTGTGCCTGGCTGAATGTCCCACTGCCATGTGTCATACAATGCTGGCTACAATTAGCCTCTCCCGGTGTTATTTGTTGATGCAAAGAATCAAGTACAACACCTATCAGAGGATCAAAAGCACAGGACCCTGTTCTTATGCTGAGGACGTTCATGTGTAACTCAAGAAATCTACTCAATCTCTACTACCAGCTTTACCAAGGATGGTTTCTCACCCCCAAACTAGAAAAAGAAGACAATGTCAAGAATGTCAGCCCTTCAGCTGCTACATACCCGGTGGGTGCCAGGTTAGGTCACATCTGCAATTGCTTTAGGTTGAGCCGGCTGTGGGGGATGGGAGGAGGTTGGAGCAGACTTTATGGCAACAACCAAAAGAGAAACATGTGCTCTGCTAGAGCAAAATCCACCACAGGCTCTGATGTCACCCTCCACTGCTACTCCCGTGGTTTGCAGCCATCCTGCCCTGTCCCACTTTAAAAGAGGCCCCGTGCTTCCTGTCTGAGTGCCTCTCTTCATAAGCAGGAACGCCTCTCCTGCTGCCCAAATGATGCTTCTGAACCTGGACCCAGGGCTGAGGCCTGGAAGACAATCTCCCCTCGGCACTACTCTGCACAGCCACTCTTGGGCAGAGAGGAAAGAGAGCATTGGCACAGCGAGAAAAAGGCTATATAAATCCAAGAGCTGACAATTCCACATTGTGAAAGACACATACAAATCAGACTGGGCCAAAGGCCACAACCATCTGACCAGAATCTTCCAGTGTCCCCATGGAGCCACTGCCAATACCCAAGGGAGCAAAGGCAAGACCCACACATAGGCATGGTTGAGTGACTCATTAAACGCACTACGAATCAAGGCAAGGCTGAACGGCAAGCAGTGCCAGCGCGCAGCCATGGTGGGCCCTGGCGGTGGGAAAGAATGGGAAGTAGGCTAGCCACTACTGAGAGCCTTCCCTCTGCCCAGAGCTCACCTCTTAAAAGAGTCCTCGGTAGACTCAGAGCCTGGAAAGCCCAGGAGCTTGAGGCCCAGCAGGCCTTCCCACTGGCAAGACAGGCAGCAGCAAAAAGATGGGCATCGAAAGGGAAAACACTGCTTTTCCTGCCCTCTGAGCTTTACTCTTCCAAACCACGCAACATACACCGCTGCCATCAGGCGGTAGATGAGACTCCCCCACTTTAAGCCCTACACAGACAAAAGCAACCGTCTGTGGGTAGCACCTGACTGTCCTCTAATTCAATGAGACTCTAATAATGTCTGCAGAAACAGTGTCATATCCCACAGGCTGTCGCACAGGACTGCATCCTCTGTTCAGATGTCAGTTGCAAGTCATAGGCTGTCACTTATACTTACGACAACCTATGGGTTAGGCTCTGAGTTTGATGGCTTTGTAGGATGCTCTCAAAGAATGCAAGGCAACCCCTTACATATGCTTACTGGAATATCAGCAAAGGAGTCAGACCAACTGAAGGGTGGGAGAGGCACATGGGGCAAGGTGTGCAGGGATGGCACCCTCCACCTCCACACACCTCAGTGTTCAGCAACTCCGTGCTGTGTGCCCAGCCCCTTGGGGATTTATATGGTAGTCTTGTTATATGAGCAAGACTGCTTAAATTATCCTCTATTGGTGATCAACTCTATCTCTGTCACATCCCCTCCAGTGTCAAGAGTGACAGTGAACTTTCAAACCCTTTGTTGCCTGGTCTGGCCAATGGCTTGCCCCACCCTGAAGCTATTCGGGAGGTCACAGCGGCTCTTTAAAGCAAAAGGTGCTCTGTCACTTAGGAAAGGCAGAGACATCTTCGAACCCGGGTTAAAGACCAAAAGTTAGGGCAGAGCAGTTTTAAAATTCTGTCAAGCAAACAGGGCAGGGTCCAGCACACCTGTTTCTTCTCATGCAACACTACCATGGCTCCCAACCGACAGAGTGTGCACACACACACAGCATGGGTGCAGCTTTGCCAGACAGTTCCAGATGTCTGTATTCAATCTCCTATAATCTTGACAAAAGCAGAATAGACACAGGGAACTCCAGAGCATGATAGGCACATTCAATACACTGACAGAGTGATAGTTCCACGGGTGTATGCGAGTCCCGAACTTCACAAATTGTCTTGTTTAAATGGGAACACTCCACTTATGCTTTAAGTATCCCTTATGCTTTAAGAACTTTCCCCACTATATTGGAATACTTATTCATAGTAGCCTAGCAAATTCATACTTTTGAAAGCTGAGTTTCCAGTGTTTACTTCTAGTCATATGCTTCAATTCTTAGCATGTTCTCCCAGAAAAGACTAATTTAGAGGGTGCAGGTCAACTCCTAAGCGAAAGTGTGCATGACCCATTGTGCCCTTTGGTCCTTGACCCTCAGGTCCCTGAATTTCCATTAAGAAACCACTTTATGTATGTGTTATACATACACAAAAAATCCTGGTCAGGAAAAATGCCACAAATTTCACAAAGAACACCCCTCAGCCAAACATACACACAGGCTGCTTGAGTTGGATTCCCAGTATCCATGTGGAGGTTTACAAATCTCTAAAACCCCAATTCCAGGGAACCTGACACCCTCTTCTAGCCTCTGTAGGTTCCAGATGCAATGAGCTGTACACACATACATGGAGGCAAAACACAAACATAAGATAAAATACATAACTCTTTTAAAAGGGGCACCCCCAAGCATCCAGGAGATCCCATTATACTTTGGTTTGAGTGGTCCCCCACACAAGCTTACACACACACTACTCAGCCACATGGAATCCTGGTGGACAGAGGTTGTCTCTATTCCTACAAACACCACCTAGCCAATTCTACAGAGCCATTTTATGGTATTAGGATGGAATATGGGAAGCTCGCACATGCTACATGCTAGGCCAGTGCTCTACCACTGAGCAACACTGCCTGCCTCCTTTTTATTTAATTCTTTAACAACAGGGTCTTGCTGTATAGCCTAGGTTGGCCTTGGACTCATAATCATCTTATCTTGCCTTGGCCACTCAAGACATTCACACCATGACTGACATTACCCCCTTTACTATCAAAGCCACTGGAGCAAAGGGCTGGGTCTTCTCCAGAAAATGCTCTGATGGAGCTGCAGGGGTCTGTGGGATCTGGAGCTGGCTGAACATGGAGATTCTGGGAAGCAGTTATTCCAGAGAAGCCCAGAAAGATGTCCTCACCCCACTCACAGAGCCCAGACAAGGCCACTCTTTAGCTCTGTCTTCTCCAAAGGCCTCAACTCTTCAGATCACGAGGTCATGAGAGGAAGATTGGCAGTTCTCTGTCCTGTGGGGTCGCTAGACTCTGACGATGGCCATAGAGGGAAGAGGTGAATATGCGGGAAGAGAGTCTGCTTCCCACGTGGATTTCATTATTAAGGGCCCTGAGCTTGAGACGCAAGAGCCCACTTCTTAAATCCCATTTTTGTGTATAATTTTTTAGCATCTGCAGAGCCACTGTAAATGAGTCTAACTGTTCTCTTGCTAAAAAGTAAACTAAAGAGGGAGGGAGTCGAGGAAACTGGGATTGATATGTAAATTAAGAAATGTGTGTGTGTGTGTGTGTGTGTGTGTGTGTGTGTGTGTGTGTAAACTAAAGTTTAAAAGCCACTAAATGTGTGAGCTAATTTGGAAACCTTCCTCTCAGGCTCTGTGCTCAGGGGTAAGGATTTAAAGGTCAGAGTGTGACCCAGGTGGCGCATGCCATTAATCCCAGCACTCAGGAGGCAGAAGCTGTCCTTACACTCACAGAGCTCTGCATGCCTGGTCTACACAGTGAATTCAAGGATAGCCATGGTTAGACAGAGAGACTCTGCCTCAAAGGGGTGGGGTGGGGGTGGGGGAGAGAATCAAATATAAATGAAGGGAGGAGAAAGTTCTGCTTTGAGCAGAAGTCACAGGAGAGATAAACTATGATTTGTGAGGAGCCAAAACTGCAGAAGATGATGAGAGGAGATATGGGGGGCAACTAGCCAGAAATTTCCCCTGCCGCCCAAATCCAAGTCTTTAGAACATAGAGATTCAGAGACACTGAGTACAAGCCCAACCACACATCAAACTCTGGGGGTCCCCAAAGGAAGGGGTAGGAACAGAGCTAAGCCACAATTCAAACTCTTATCAGTTCCCAGGCCTCGTATGCCAGAAGGGGCGCGATGGATAAGAGTGGGGTCCGGGCCAGTGACTTACACTGTATGCGTTGATAATCAGTTGAATAATATTTTTTGAGTCTCCATGCAAAATCTCCACAGTGGTTCCAGGTATCAGGGCTGTAAAATTCTTGAAAAAAGAAAACAAAGAAAAGTTAGATCATTTTGCCATCTGTGCTGGCTAATTTTCTGTCTACTTCACACAGGCTAGTCATCAGAGAGGAGGGACCCCGACTGAGAAACTGTCTCCCTAAGACTGGACTGCAGGCAGCCTGTAGAGCATTTTCTTAATTAGTGATTGATAGGAGAGGGCCTAGCCGATTGTGGTGGCGCCATCCCTGAGCTGGTAGATTCTGAGTTCTATAAGAAATCAGGCTGATTAAGCCATGGGGAGCGGGCCAGTAAGCAGCACCTTCCATGGCCTCCGCATCAGCTCCTGCCTCCAGGTTCCTGCCGTTTGAGTTCCTGTCCCGACTCCCTTCAGTGATGAACTATGGATGTGGAGCGTAACCCAAATAAACCCTTTCCTCCACAACTTGTTTTTTGTCACGGTGCTTCATCAGGGCAGTAGTGACCCTGAGACATCTTCCACCCTATCAGCATCAACAGTGCACTAAGGACAAGAGTAAGGGCCAGACTTACTGTGCTCTGTCACTCTCCCACACCATGCTGGAGGGGGTGGGATGGGAGAGGGAAGAAAAAGTGATGGCCAGTGCACTCTGTAGGCTGTGGAGGGGAGAAAGGGCTGACGAGTCAGCCGTTCACCATCGAGGGCCACCCTGGCCCGCCCAAGTCTTTCACCACCACTGCTGGTAATCCCGAGCTCATTTTCAGATGACTCTGCCTGTGCTACAGGGGCACAGAGGGCCACTTACCCAAGTGTCTCAGGGACACCCTATCCTATCAGTAGGCGCTAAGGTATGAAGGGTGTCCTTCTAAGGACCTTTTGATAGCCTGTGCAGGTCCTGGGACAAAGCCCTCTGCCCTAGCACAGCCCTGAGTGCTATGCTGTCAACACTCTCAGGCTGTACAGCTCTCCCTGTTCTGGGGAAGGAGTCTGAAGCCAAGGAGGATCTCTTCCCTAGTGATGCAAAGGCCAACACGGCTTCTAAAAATCAATCTGTTTAAAAATGCAGTTTGCAATGGGCAACCTTTAACTCACCCTCTTGCACCAAACAAAAAGTGCCTTTCCATTTAGTCATCTAAAACAGACTCTGGCTCAAAGAAGATCCGGAATTAAGGAAGACACGGTGGCATTTTCATGACCAATAAGGCAGGAGCCTTTGAGACACAATCCAACAAAAGCTCTTTGGGGAATAATTACAGTATTCCTGACAACATCCTCCTCACAATGTAATGCACAGGACGTCAGGGGTGAGCTAGGTTTACATTCAGCTCACATGAGCTCTTGCACAGCCAGAGATTTTGTGTGTGTGTGTGTGTGTGTGTGTGTGTGTGTGCGCGCGCGCGCGTGCGTGCGCGCGGGCATGCACACACACCTGTGCATCTGTGTGCATATGCGTGCACCCACACCTGAGTTCATACACAGAGGGAAAAGATATTAGATTGAATGTCCTCTATTAATATCCAAGGAGCTTGAGTGCAACTTGTAGCTCACTGTAATTGTCAGAATGGTGGCCCAAGTGACAAATGGGAAAAGACTTGTTGGCTTGAACAAGCCCATCGCTCTCTTCTCTCAGTCACTGACTGCTTTTTGGGAGAACTACTGTCCCAGACCACTCCTGAACTCCCACCCTCTTCAGGAAGGCAAACTGCTGGAATACTGAGTTAGCCATGCAGGCTACCCAATGTCTCAGTTTCCTTTGTACATGTCATGCTTTCCTTCTTGAGTGGAATAGACCTGTGTGTCCACCCATCTTCTGAAAATGACAGTTCATATATTTTTGAGGTATTCCTCTGAATTAAATTAGGTAAAACAGTTTAAACATCTGGTGAAGACATTCATGGCCATGTGAACAGTCAAGAGTTCCCTTAGTCTTAGTATTTCCCAGCACATCTAGAAAGGACTATAGTGTTCTCCTCCTTTGAGGCTGACCACTCCCACTCTAATCTCCAACTGGCTTTAGGTCAGACAGAGTCCCGTATCAGGCCACCAGGCCCCTCCCACCCACAGGAGTACCTTGTAGAGCATATAGTGGTTCTTCGTCACTGCAAAGATGAGGTTGATGTTGTTCTCCGCCAGCTTCTCCCCAAGCAAGGCAAGTGATGGATAGTCCTAAAGCCAAGGCAAAAGTCAAGACTACAACAGTTCCAACTGGCTGGACATTGGCATGCAGAACTTGTCCCTGAAAGCAGCTTTCCCTTGGGTGCCCACTGGGCCCAGTTACCAAGCTCACCATCCATCATTGGCCCCTGAACTAAGAGGTTTCAGGAAGTGACGCTCATTTTAAAAAAAAAAAAAAAAGTCCCTCCGGCGCTCACAAGACACCTCCAAAGAGTGGAGGTCAAGACTAAAGCATATCTAGGTGTGATCAGTCAGTATCCCCTTCATCCCTTCAGGAGGGATAGGGACCGTTACAGCTCCAGGAAGGTCAACTCTACCTCCTACCATCTGCCACCTGCACCTATTAGCTTGCCTCCTGTCCTGTGTTGTTCCTCGCCACAGTCAGGTCTCTAATGACTGCAGGTCCTGCTCATGGCTTAGAACAGAGGAGGCCACTGCTCTCTGGAACTGGGAGAGGAGGATCCAAGTAAGGAGAAAGGAAGGACAAGAGTCAGTTTAATGCGGTCCTTAAGGACTTTAAGAGCTCCTGGTGAGTACAGGGGTAGCCATTGGTTACAGGCTCTTTCCCAAACTCCTTCTCTCCTGGATAACGTGGAAAGCTTGGAGGGTCACCTCCTGAAGCTGGAGAAAATGGGTTTGTCCCACAAAGAAAATTGGGAAGAACTCCTCTCTAGCCAGGTATCAAAATAGATTTGAAGATGAAGGTATAGACTTCTTGAAAAGCCTGTAGAATAAATAAATGTGGCAAGATCTTGGTAATTGCTAGGGCTGGGTGTCCTCCATCTTCTACCCCAGGCTCCACCTTGCTTTCAGAGCACCTCACCATGAGAACCACTTGGCTCCCAGGTCACCTCTTTCTCCAGTGAAATAGGTCCTATGAGGTACACAATGATGCAAAGACAACTGGCTACAGAAATCCCTGATGAGAGTTAACATGAGGTTCTAAAACCTAGTGAGTAAAGACCAAGTAAATAACACTGGATCCCCAGATGTCCTGAGGGCCAAGGAAGATTTCAGGGAAAGGGTGGACCATGGAATTACAAGTAGAGACAAGGACAGCCCTCCCAGTTCTCACCATCTGGCTGGACGCAGTGTATTCATTGGCTTCATTCAGGTGACACTGGCCATCGTGTGGTTGAACCAGACCACCCAGTTTTCCATCCAGCGCGATGTGGGGCACGTCATCCGTTGTGAACACCAGCAAATGCAGTGCATCTTTTCGCCAACCGATCTTCTCCTGAAAGATGGAAGACGGAGGGCACCATAGTCATCCTGTACAAAACCACCTGGGGCGTCAGATGAGAAATCTCCAAGCTCTTCTCACACAGGCCCATGTGCCTAGACACCCATTCCAGCATCATCCTCTTCCTCAGGCCTTCACCCAAAGACTACATCTCTGGGAGATTCCCTTTCAGGCTCGAGAACAGTGCCTTCACCTCACACACTGGCTAAAATTGTATAAGATAATGGTTAAACATGTCAGGCCCTGTTAGACAGAAATCATTCTGAGAGAAACATCCGAATGGCCAAGAAATGGTGGCTCCACCTTCTAGAATCTGGTAAGAACTGCATCTATCTGGTCCTTCCTGAAATCACTTCAATGCTCAGAGTGAACCAGGTGAGCTAATTCTCCCTTACTGTTTCCCTCCATGGGATTATCTAGTCCACAGACTGAGGCTCAGCTCATTACATGGCAAGGGGAGGGCTCCATACCTCACAGAGGCAGGAATTACCATCAAGAGCTAGAATATATGGTCACTGTAGGATAAACGGGCCAGCCAAGGAAGCACACCCTGATCCTGAAACCAGAGCCAGTGAAAGAAACACTCTACCCTGCCCACACAGCACAAAAAACAACCAATCTCTGAGCAGGAAAACCAACCAATCCCTGAGCACAAAATACAGCCAATGTCTGAGCTTGTCTCAGCTCAGGGATTGAAATCTGACCAATTCCCACCCTGAAAAGATCTTCACCCTGGAAAAACTCCACCCCTAAGAAGCCCTACTATATAAGCCCTGTGCCTGTTCGGTTGGGAGCTGCCTTTTCACATACCCTGTCAGAGGCAGCCACCCTCCTCTATTCCTCCCTCCCAACAAATCTCCTGGATGAGTTTTGGGCAAAGACCTCCTTTTTGGGGTGTGGAATAGAGAAAGATGGAGCAGCTTTCACCGAAGCAGGAGCAAAGGGTGCTTCCCCTTAGGAAAGGGGCAAAGCTGAGCAGTGTCCACTATCTCACAGAGGAGCAGGATCGTTACATTCTGGCTGGGAAACCATCCCCCATTGGAACACAGCTATAGGGACAGCCTGGCCCATAGCCAGGATACGCTTCCCTTCAGAGCTGTAACACTTACAGTCACCCCTTTGCTACTGGAGAAAGGTCATCCCAACATGCATTGGTGACTATAGGAAGGACTTAAACTATGCCAAGAGTTAGCTATGCTACACATTAAACAAGGAACTCGTCGAGGTGGATTCATAGATCTCAAAGGTGAAAAGCTATTGTTCTTTCAGTGGTTGATGAGGGTTTGGGTACCACTCTCTCACTCATCATCATCTGAACAGCTATGATGCTGTCTCACTCACTTCAAAAACAGCACGGGCACAGAAAAATGTATCAAACAAATCAAGGATAAGGAAAAGATTCAACAGAAAGCCAGAGAAGATCTGCTGTGGACAAGAGCGGTCACCTACTCAGGAGTTAGTTTCGTAGCCATGTAACTAACCCATCTCCTGCTGTGTGCCTGGTCCCTTGGATGGTCCCAGATCTACAAAAAAACCTTATTCCAGCTCTTAAAGATACTCCATTTGTGAAAACAGCAGCTTCAACTTACCATGTGGTTATTAATAAAGGCAAATACAAGGTTAACGGAAGCGAGGGAGGGGAAGAGGAGGAAGAAAATGACAAGGATGACTATGATGCTAGGAGGAGGAAGAGGATGGGGAGAAGGAGGAAGACAAGAGGACGACTATGATGATGGGTAGGAAGAGCACAGGAGGAGGACCATGAGGAGGATGTAGAGGAGGAGGCAGGCTGGGGTGGAGAAAGGCCTTCCCAATTTGGATGAAACTCAAGCTGCTCTGGAAGGATGAGGGGAAACCCTTCAAGGAAATGGAAAGAAGAAATAAGGAGGGAGGAGCAGAAAAGGAAACAGGCATTCTAGGCACTGGCAGAAAAACAGAGAGGAGCACAGCAAAGAGACCCCCACATGTTGGGGAGCTGGAGGCTCCTCATAGCTATCCCAGACAAGCTAGTCATGGGCAGGAGCTAGAATGAGGCTTTTTCCTGGTGGCAAAGGAGGAGCTATAGCGCAGATGCCAGGCTCTGCAGTTGACTCCCACTTCTTATTTTTCACCTTCTGAATGTGTGTGTATACACCTAAAGAGTGAATACCACACTACATAAATTACCCCTCAGTAAGACAGACTTTAAAAAGAACACCCAGCTCAACTAAGTATTGATCTGCCAACTCAGTGATTCTATTTCACAGGACTTTCACCATAAAAGTACCATGAAATTATGCACGGTCATGTTTTTATCGGTAGTAAGGGAAAAACAGAGAGAAGTGGATATCCTAGTACATGGGAACAGGGACATAAACTGAGACAGCCCCTCCCTCCACACTAGAAATTATGTTCATAAAATCTGAAATTATATGCAAACAGGGACAGTGGAAACAAAGAAGCAGATATGTGTGATTACAAACTGTACGAAAGACAGAATTCTACTTTAAAAGAACAGGAGATGCTGAAGAAAAAAAATGCCATGTGTTTAGAGTTGGATTATGGGTAATTTTTCTTTTTCTCATTAATTTTTAATCTATAAGCACTGCATTAACAAGACTGATCTTCAAATGCTGCCATTTGCTTTGTTCAGGCTCAATTTTTCTCTGACAGCTTCCCTGTGGTCCAGTGGAGACAGAGACAGATGAGGGTTGGGTTAGCAAGGACACATACGACATGGAACAACTAGAATGCTTTAAAATGAGCATCTGACATCTGCTACTGCTTCTAATTACCTGTGTATCCCTGACCAATTTTTATTTGTCACCTCAACTTTTTCCTCTTGTCTGTATAATAAGCAGAAGAATACTTGCCCTTTATCGAGCACATCCATGACTCCATCGGCCCTCGATATAACCCCTGTAAAGTAGGCCAGACATCATCACCCTATAGTTGAGCAAATGAATACATAAAATTGCCAGTTCACTCTACCATCAAGGCAGACTGAGATGAGCCGTGTCTCACCCAATCATATAGCAAGAAGGTGCTGTGTGTGTGCAGTGAAGGAGATTACACAGAAAAGAGCCCAGCACACCGCAATGTTCAGTCAATGACTGCTAGATCCACAACCCAATGTTTGCTGGAAAGGAAGCATCTGGAGCAGGCACCACTCCACGAATACCAAGTCTACTTCCTCTTATGTGGACTCCTGATCACTAAATGGTGTCAACAGCCTTGGCCCAGGTCAGGTCACAGGAACAGATGACTTACTTACCCACCCAGGCTGTCAGCTTGGAGATTACACATGGTGACTCCAGAGTGTTTACTTTCAAAATAAATTTGTTTTCAAGACCTACGTTTTATATTCCACGTTCAAGACAAGGAACAACACTGGGGAGGGGGGTTTTAATCTTGATTTTAAAGGAATTTGCTGAAATATGATACAGAACACTCAAAGAAGCCAGAGCCCAACATCTTTGGAAGAGATGAATCTAAGTTCAAGTCTCTGCTTGCTCCAACTGTGGAGCTCTATGAGCATCCCATTTCTCTCAGCCTTTGGAAAATGGAACTGAACCTGCGTGACATGGCTTTTGCTGGGTCTTATGAGTGCTGAGGCAACATCGTGAGTCTGAAGCCAACCTGAGCTAAGTGAATTTGAGGCCATTCGGAGCTACGTAGTGAGACTCGGTGTAGTAGTTTAAGAGAGAAATGTCACTGGGGCTCGGCATTTGAACACTGGGTTCCTATTTGGTGGTACTGTTTGGAGAGGCTCTAGAGCCCTTAGGAGTGTAGCCTTGCTAAAGGAAGTATACTACTGGGGGAAGGCTCTGAGTGTCTTTAAAGTCTCTCCCCACTTTCTGGTCACTTTCAGCTTCCTGTATGACAAGATGTGAACAGCCAGCTTCCTGTTTCGGCTGCCTGCTGCCATGCCTCCAGGCCAAAAGGGTCTGTCTCTCTGTCTCTTCCTCCTTCCCTCTCTCCCTCCCTCTCTCTCTCTCACTCTGGAACCATAAGCCAACACAAGCTCTTCTACAGGTTGCTTTTGATCATAGCGTTTTATCACAGTGACAGAAAAGTAACCAATACACCTGGTTTCAAACAAACAAAAGACCACAAATGCTGACAAAAATCTGTAGAACCCAGACCCCTCGCAACACTGCTGCTGGAATTATAAAATGATACAGATACGTTGGGAAAGCACTGACAGTTTCTTAACAAGTTAAATACTTAAGACCAGCTAATCCACTCCAGGCATTATGCCCCCAAAATAGAAGCATATGTCCATTAAAGAAAGATAAGAGCTGGGTTGTTATGGTGCATGCCTTTAATTCAGCACTCAGGAGGCAGAAGCAGGCAAATCCCTGTGCATTTGAGGCCAGCCTAGTCTACAAAGCTAGTTCCAGGACAACTAGGGCTGTTGCACAGAAAAACCGTGCTCAAAAAACCAAAACAATTAAAAAAAAAAGATAAGAACAGATCCATAGAGCTTTCTGGAAATAGACAAAAACTAGAAACAACCCAAATCTATCCCCAGGTGAACAGCTAAATAAACTGCTGGATAGCTGTACAGTGCTAGGCCACAAAGAGAGTAAGCAGATACATTTACCAGCAAGGACTCTCAGAACAATGGCACAGAATCTAACAGACCAGGCAAAAAAAGAATAATGTGCAGTATGCATAAAATTTAGCAAATAGATCGTATGTGTAATGACAGTCAATTTGTGGTTGCCTGTCAGGAAAGTGAAGTGACAGGCACAAACTCATTTACAGGTATAAATGACACGTTCATTAGCTTACTGACTGGGGTGGGGAACTTGCATGCCTGCCAAAGCACCCATATGGAGGTCAGAGAGCAATCTGTGGGGTCAGTTCTCTCCTCCCACCATTTTAGTGAGACCTAGGGATCAAACTCAGGTTGTCAGGCTTAGTGGTAAACATCTCTGCTGGATGAGCTATAACCAGCCCCATTTTATCTTGGATTTGATGGTGGTCATTTCTTATTTTTTCCAAACAAGACCAGGCATGGTGGAACATATGTGTAATCCTAGCACGCAGGAGGCTGAGGCAGGAGGATTCTAAGTTTGAAGTCAGTCTGGGATACATGTATGAGATTGTTTCAAAACCAAAGGAAAAAGAAAATAAAAACTGTGCCAGATTACATACTTTCAATGTATGGTTTATGTATGTTAACGATACTTCAATACAGTTATTTTTAAAGACCATATAATATATAAAATAAAATAAAGGGTATCTTAAAGACATATATTTCTAAAGAAGGCTTATTTTGCTCAGAGTGTAGTTTAAATACAACACACTCCAAGGGCATGCCAATGGCTGGGAGTGAACTAGCAGTGTCACACATCAGCACTTTTCCTTGGCGGCCATGGCATGCTTGAAGTTGGGTGCTGGCAGATCTGGGTCCAACACCACATCTGCTTCATCTCACCTGTGTGACCCTGAGCGAGGTACTTAATTTTTGACAGTATCAGCTTGCTCATCTATAAGGGAGAGATAATTACTACTGATAAAACACAGATGTTGAAAGGGGCACAAAATGACAGGGAGTATCTGGCCGTGCACCTGCAATGTAGTAAATAAGCAGGAATTGATACTCGCTGCCAACCACCATTTCCACGGGGCCAAAAACTCCCATCTATGCTTCTAACTGAGAAGTTCACCACCCCCTCTTCAGGACTGCAGCACCATCCACGATATTTATCTCCTTTGTGCTTATTTACATTTCCCAATTTTTATGTTGAATGTTTTCTTTATTAAAAAGATTTTCTAAAGTGTCTACCTTTTAGCTGAATGTTTCTCCATGTCTGGGCAAAATCAGCATGTAAACAAAACTGATGTCATTAAACAGACCGGTCAGCCCTCCGGTGAAAATATCACGGGTGGGCGGGGCGGAAGCACTCGGGACTCCGGCAAGAACCCTGGCACCCGGCCAGGACTGCGGTTCACTGGGCTGGGTACATCTGTGTCTAATTCACTGCCAGCCCTCTTCCAGCTTTCAGCCTCTCGGTCCACATTCAGTTTAGATGACCGTGCCTCTTTTGTCAGTGAGACAGGCAACAGGCCCCTCCTCACCTGTCCCTACAATGCGCTGTAGCCTCAGAAGGTTGGGTGTTCAGCCAGTACCCTCCTCTCGGCCCTAAACCTCAAGCTTCCTACCCTCTGCTCTGATCTAACTGTCTCCAAGGAAGGCAGGCTCCTCCCTCCTTGAGAAAAGGCAGCCCTGTAAACCCCACCCTCTCTGGAAAATGTCTCATCGTCAGTCTCTCCTAGGTTCCTTCCCACGTACTTAAAAATATACTCCGTGGCCCATGATCATAACCCTTCCGTGACCCCACTTCTTCACTGGACCCTCGTGCCTCATCTCTCTTAGATACTGCCTGTTTTTCCCTCGGTTCCCCATAATCTGACCTCTCTTGATGGTCCATAAAAAGGGGAACAGGGATTGAGAGTGGGGGACCAGCCCTCCCCACTCTAAGAAAATAAACAAAAGCTGGCTACTCCCCAGGGTGCAGACAGACTCGCTGGCTTATTCACCTCCAACAGCTGGCCCCAGGGAGTTGAGGCCAGGGAGCAGAGGGCTTGGTTCCTGTATTTTGAGGACACAGGTCTCTAGCCTGTGGGGCAATCTGGTTTCTTGAGGCTAGAAGGAGTCACTCTGTGGCTCCAATGTCTGACAACGGGAAACTGGTCCCTCAGAGAATGGTTTCCGCTCTCCTATTCCTGGATCTCCTGAGCATAAGGACTCCCATCCCCTAACAGTAAAGGGGCTGCATGGGCAATCAGGGCGAGGCACTGAGAGATTTGCTAGATACCAGTTCAAAGGAAACTGCTTAGCAAATAAAATTAGTGTGCATGGGAGAGGTCATGGCCGTGGTGGCCAATCAGAGCTTAGAAAGTGTGCTGATGAGAACTTAAGAGACAGGCTCAAGTCAGCTACTGCAAGTGCAAAGCACCAGGGACGGAGTGACTGGGTGAAAAGTCACTTGGAGGTGAGAAGTGAGGGATGTTGCTTGGGCAGAGCACCAGCCTAGCACAAGTGAGGCCCGGGGGTCAATCCAAAGTACTAGAAAGGGGTGAGGAGAGGGGAGGGAGAGGGGAGGGAGAAGAACAGAGAAGAGAAAGGGAAGGGGGGAAGTTTCTTTCTTTTGGCGGTGGTGGTGGGGTGCTGGGTTTCAAGACACGGTTTCTCTATGTAGCTCTGGCTGTCACTTACTCTGTGGACCAGGCTGGCCTCGAACTCACAGAGATCCACCTGCATCTGCCTCCCGAGTGCTGGGATTAAAGGTGTGCACCACTGCACTTGAGATTAACTGTTTCTATGGGCTAGGGAAGTAGTTCAGGGGTACAACACATGCCTAACAGGCAGCAGGCCCTGGGTTCAATTCCAAGTACAAAACAAACAATACAACAGTTCAGCCAGCACATGCCCAAGACTCCCTGGACCCACATTGTAATAAGTAATTTAGATATAGGGACCACACAGAGTATGGCAAGTCAGATGGTCACACTCAAGGATGTGTATTTACGGAAATACATAAAGAACCCCAGTGAGTCTCAGCCAGCCTCGCTCTGGCACAGGAGGTGTTTTCTCTGGCACCTGCCGACGGGCTCAGGGCCCACACCCACTCACTGCCTCAGGCAGCTGCCCTGGCACTGAGCAACAATCCTTGTTAGAAATTCTTCCCTATCAGGAACCCTAGGACTCCAAGCTGCTTCCCCATGGCTACTCACAGGTCCTCTCCAGCTAGAATGACCCATCCCCTCCTCTATGATAGGAGAGGTCAGTTAACACACTCATCACACTATCTACCCTCAGAGGACACTGTTTGCATGTCTACCACCCACCCACCCATATCTGACCTCTATCAACATTTTTAAAAAGAGTTTTTATTTTACATGTATGTGAATCTGCCTGAAGGTATCCATGTGTACATCATGCCTACAGGTGCCCGCAGAGGTCTGAAGAGGGAGTCAGATCTCTTGGGACTAGGGTTACAAACAGTTGTAAGCTTCCATGTGGGCCAGAGTTGAACCTGGGTCCTCTCCTAGGGCAGGAAGCTTTTAACGCCTGAGCCATCTGTGTAGCCTTCTATACACTTAAAACATAATTTCCAGGGTAGATTCAGTCCACTGGATATGTTATGTGTTAGAGGAAAGTAAGGCTGAGACTTCTGATTGGGCCCTGAGTACAGGGCCTATGTCAGATGCACCTTCCAATGGGCTCACAGTAAGCCCAAGGTTCCCCTGATTCATTCGGTAATACTCATTTACGTATGGGGACCACTCATAGCATGGCAAGTCAGAGGGGCATACTCAAGGCTGTCCTGTGGAGAATTTGGAGAGGACCTGGGAATCTGAGAGAAGGCCATGTCCCTCCTGTCTCAGGAAACAGGAGGAAATATCTTCCTCCATGGTGGTAGCTCACTGCCCTGGCTCACTTGTGCAGAGACAACACAATACTCTATGGAAAGCTGCTCAAATGTGGTCGTAGACTAGAGAGGCCCATCAGCTTCAGGGAGGACAGAATAACCCAGCTGTCTGATCTCAAGATCATCCCTCCATGAAGAGGTCCTTAAGCCAAGTCAATACTGCCCCATAGCCCTAGCTGTCACTGAAGAATCACCCCTCCACACTTCCCCTCTGATAAAAAAGATCCATTCTGCAAATGGCATTGTGTGACCATGGCCACTCTATGAGAGCCTAGGAGTAGAATTGGTGGGTCTGAGGCACATTCAAAACTGAGGCAAGTAAGTACTCAAAGCTACCCGGTTTTACAGACTTGATCCACCAGCTTGCTGACCACCCAGTAGATCCCAAGCACTGTCAATCACAGCCAACTGTGCCTGATAAAAAGCAAAGCCATAGCTCCACAGAGAAGCAGCAGTGCAGCCATCTTAGTTGCCCCAAAGGGTTGTAGGAAACCAAGTCGGTGCCTTAGGTCAGGACTGTGCTCTCTTTGGAAGCTCACCCCGCCCACTTCTCTGCTCCTGTGGGATTTCAAAGATAGCACGGGCTCTAATGTCAAGGTTAAGTACATTTAATGCATGCACATGGATCTATCTGCCAACTTCGGCTCTGGCATTTTTACCTATGGCAACTTGGAGACATCACTCAACTTTATTACGCTTGTCACAACAGGAGACAGGACAGCCACTTCCAAAGGAAGGAGTGAAGCAAGCCCGTGGAGCTCGCTGCACAGCTGGGGTAAGTAAAAGGACCGAGCCCGCCTTTCGGGGAGGAAGGCTGTCATTCACCATTGGGTCCTAAGAGGCCAGCTTGCCCAGCTGCACCTTAGCTCTTGTTCTCTCGCTGTCTTCCAAGTAAGGTTAAGATCACAAAGGCAGATCTGTGGCCACCTCAACCTCGAGCCCTTCACAGTAGCTCAGGTGCCACATAAGTATTCAACAAACCTTCAGATTATCAACACAACACTGTATATTAACTTTTCCAGAAGAGATGAGAGGAAGAGGGAATAAGTGTTGGGGGGGGGGGAGTGATGGCCTCTTTGGCCAGTGATAGATTCCACAGCAGGTCCAACCAAGCTTGAGGACCAAAGAGTCTTAATTTTAATGTGGCCCACTGGGGAAATCAAGTTTTCATCCCAAATGACCAAAGGAATGACCAACCACACTGACATTTAGGTCTGTTTCCGTCACTTTTTAACAATAAACATGTTCTCCTTAAGAGTTTGTTTTTCCTGTTTCTAATCATACTTTGTAATGAAATATGCTTGGGGGAAAAATCTTCTCTGTGGTTACATTTAATGAGGCCACAGCATAGAATTTCTTTCCTCGGGGAAAGGAAGTCTGTGACTCAGGTCCTAAACATCCACCTCAAGTCCAAGCCCCAAAGAGCACAGCAGGGTATCTCTGGTGCAGGCTTGGGAGCAAGGTCCAAGCTGGACCGAAGACACCATAGAATGTATAGTGTTGAGCCATACAGATTTTCCACTTGGGCAACTAAGGACGTAGCTCAGTGCTAGTGCCCTTGCCTGAGCAATCAAGACCCTTGGTTTGATTCCCAGCACTACAGAAAGTAAATGAATAAATAAAGCATTTGTGTTTGTAGGAAAGATACCAATAGGCAAATATCAATGATAAACAAATAGCAGTAATTTCATATGGGTCAGTGGAATGCTTATAAACAAATGTTTAATTTACCCTCAATTAGATCCCATAACTCAAAAGTAGTAGCTAGCTGGGCATGGTGGCACATACCTTGAATGCCAGCACTTGGGAGCAGGGCAGGTAGATCTCTGTGAGTTAAGAGGCCAGCCTGATCTGCAGAGTGAGTTCTAGGCCAATTAGGGAAACCTGTCTTTAAAAAGACAGAAAACCATGAAAGCAGGGGCCCTCTCTCAATTTCTCTAGTATTGCCAATACACAGCACTAACAGCTGTACTTCAGAAGGCGGGATGCCCTGAAGGAGCAGAGCATGGTGGGAAGGTGGACAAGCGATGAGCAGGACAATCCAGCTATTTCTGGGCTTCCTTCAGAAGCAAAGGCACCTATAGCACAAGACATTGCTCCCTTGCCAAATGTCTACCAAAGACCTAGCCTGTGTTAGGCAGTGCAATGACTACACCTTTAGTGTCTCAAGGAGGAGACACCCCACTCAAATAATAGCAAAAAAAAAAATTGACGTGGGAGACCCTGACCTAGTGAGGGCGATTGATCAGGGAGTAGGCCCTGATGAACAAACAATTAAGCTGGCATTTACAATATAAGCAAACTAAGTTGGACATGCAAAGAAAGGAAAGCAGTTCAAAGGGCTGAGAGGTCACCCAGTGGTAGAGAGCACTTGCCCAGCGTGTCGCAGGTCCAAGGTTCAGGTTCTAGTCTTCCAGTTCTGAACCACCCCCAACACAGACAGACAGACAGACAGACAGGCGTGTGTGCACATGCGCGCTTGCGCGCGCGCGCACACACACACACACACACACACACACACACACACACACACACACACACACTTTGATGTTTAAGAAAAGCAGGCTCAGGGAGGGATGGTATTAGAGTATAAGACTTTGAGGGTGGGGAAGCTGCCCTGCACAATACTGTAATGGGGAGAAGGCAGTTACTCATTTGTTAAAAGTACAGAATGCATAACCAACACCAAGACTGAAATGCACGGTGGATATGATATGTATCAACAACAGCTCACGGGCTGGAACAAGCACACCATATTGATGTGGTATATGAAGATGCAGGAGGCTGGAGGCGGGGTGGAAGCAGCTTGAAGCAATGAATTCTATTAAGAAGGAAATGAAGGAAAGCTAAGAGTGCTGGGGGTAGGCAGAGTGAAGCAAGTAGCATGTGCAAGAGGCCAGCTGCAGTCAGATTAAGTGACTCCAGGCTGCTGTGGTTGAATGCGGAGGCCATGAGGGAGGCCGAGGAAACTGACATCCTGGTCATTATGGAAGTAACGCTTCAGGCACCCATGGAGCTGCCTGGATTTCCCCCTAGTTTCCTGTCCCTGCCATGGTCAGGGAGGGAGACTGCCAGCATGTGACGATGCCTTCTATGACAGGGAAGCGATGCAGGCACGCAGCTGGTTTATACCAGAGGGTAATGGAGATGGGCTCTTGCCAGTGCTATTTCCCACGCCCTGTGTGAGAATACCCAGCTGTCAGCAGGGCAGTGTAACCTCCAGCATGGCAAATCATGGGTCACAGAATTTGAAATGTCACCAAACTAGTAGAGTGATGTGAAAGCAAGTATTAAACCACAGTCAAGGGACTAGGGAGGTGGCTCAAACCAGTAAAGACACTAGCTGCAGGGACATGGAAACCCAACTTGATCCAGAAGCCATGTAAAAAGCCTGATGTGGTGCACATCTGTAATTCTAGCATTCCTATGGCAGGTAAGAGGTGGGAACAACAGTCACCCTTTGGCGTCTTCTGACCTGCCTGATTTCTTGTAGGCCTCAGACTTGCGCCTTTCCGCATGTGTGTTCTCGATCTCTCCCTACACACACACACAACACACACACACACACACACACACACACACACACACACACACGGGGGGGGGGGGGTATAGAATACTTTTAATAGTTTCCTAAAGATACTGTTGCAAAGGAAAAGCAAACAGGCTCTGGAACCCACAGCCCTGAGGCCATACTCACCACAGCACCCACCCCCATCCTCCCGAGGCTGGGGATGCTTCCTGTTTGGGAAAGTAGGAAAGCAAACATAACTCTAGTCTGAATCATCCATCATCCATCAGCCGGCACAAACAACTTAAAAGTCAACTTCTGGAAAGTTCTGAGGGAAACAGTAAAACTGATGAAGGGAAAAACCATAATTCTGACCCAGAAAAGGTATAGACAAATTCATAGGCTTATATGGCATTAAAGGCAATGGCATGCTCCAATTCTAACCCAGTTATGAATGCTACATTGGCAAGAGATGCTTTCGTGAGAGAGCCATCACTTAGCCCCAACTGCCATTAACTGCCTCAGCAATCGAGCAGCTAGGGGAAGCTACCACTAGTAACAGCAGAGTCCATGTCCTGAGTAGAATCCTAAAGAAAAGCAGGTATTCCTTTATCTTCTACAAAGAACATCTTTGCAAGGTAGACACATGATGCCTTAGAGGATGACTTTTTGTTTTTGTTTTTTTCCCCCAAGATAGGGTTTCTCTGTGTAGCCCTGGCTATCCTAGAACTCACTCTATAGACCAGACTGGCCTTGAACTCATAGAAATCTACCTGCCTCTGCCTCTCCACCACCGCCCAGCTGAGTTAGCCTCTAAGGATAGCCATGTCATAAGCCTAAGTCCACAAGTTGATAATGAATAGTCCGACCCAGAGGAACCAGAGCAAGGAGAACCCATGATGCTGTGAGTCAGGCCTGTTCTCTGATCATCACCAACAGCAAAGGTTACCAGAAACAGAGGTGCACACGTACACGGTGCAGGGCAGACTGTCCAGGCAACTCTGGACCTATGAGGAGTCGGCCAAGTACACAGGACTCCTTTCTTCCTTTGTTACACCCAGTTGGCAGAACTAAGTTGAAGAGCCTCTAAAATGGGCAAATAGGAGCAGACCCAGTGAACAAAGGCATGCTTAAGTATTGTAAATGGTATCTGAGCGATCCCTCAAATAATAGAGAGAGTCTCTGTAAACAGAAAACAAGATAGGCCATGAGTGGTGATCACTAAAAGTAAACAACAGACACAGAGTTTAATTTCTTATTTCTCCACTATTATGTTTGAAAGGCTTCAAAATAAAAAAATAGCATATATTCATAGTAGAAATTTAATAACAAAATTTTAAAAACCACCGAGAAAAATAAAAACATAATTCTATAACCTAAAAATACTGCTATCATTCTGGTCTATTTCTAACATTTTCTTTCTTTCCTGTGTATGTGCACATATACACAGATACCACAACATTTGTGTGGAGGACGGAGGACAACTTGAGGAAGTTGGTTCTCTCCTTATATATCATGCAGGTTCCTGGGATTATCCCCAGGTTTACCAGCAGGTACCTCTATCCATTGGAAAACATCACCAGCCCACTTTTCTTTTTATTTATCAAACATGATTATTCTAGCCATAATGGTTTTTAGTCTGCCTTCCTTAGTCCACTCTTAATTTCTCTTAGGCATTGTTCAAGTTGCTAAAGTTTCTGTTTAGTTGGTTGTTTTTGAGGAAGAATCTCTTTATGTAGCCCTGGCTGGTCTAGAACTCACTTTGTAGACTGGGCTGGCCTTGAACTCACAGACATTTTCCAGCCTCTGCCTCCCAAGTGCTAAGATTATAGGTATATACAACACTGCCTGACCCTTAAGTTGCTTAAGATTTTTAATGGTATGATTTTGGCGCCTAGTCATTCACCAAAAGCTAGCCTATGACCTAATCTCAACACTTTAGCTACAATAAGAAAGTCTTCAGTAGCTGGGCAGTGTTGGCACATGCCTTCAATCCCAGCACTAGGGAGGTAGAGGCAGGCAGATCTCTGTGAGTTCAAGGCCCCTGGTCTACAGAGGACAGGCTCCAAAGCTATACAGAGAAATCCTGTCTTGAAAAAATCCAAACAACAAAAAAAAGTCTATAATAAACCAGGAAAAATTACATTTCTTATCAATTAGGCAATTTCAAATGAGAAAGAAATGTCTTAAAACATGTGTAAATGTAACTCCATAGCACAGAAGTGGGGAAAAGGTAAAGAGAAACTGGAGGCTTGCAGATAGCATAATTCTAAACAATCATTAACTTTCCCTGTGCAAAGGCCATGCTGAAACTACAAAGGTCTAAGGCTGACTTAGCAGTTCATACAGTGCCTCTCAGTCGATTGACAGGTTCAAGCAAAAAGTTCAGGAAATCTGCTAGAAGCCAAACTCCACAGGGTAGACTATTCTGTCCACTGGGGATGGAACAGGAGGATTGTGCAGGCACCAGGGTGGGCTCTGGTTTCTCTCTGGACCAGATACCAACTTTGCCAGCATTTGCTGTGCTCTTCATCTAGCAGACCTACTAATGCCAGGCGGGGCCTGTAACTGAGTTTTTCTCCCACCCACACAGCTTTTAATAATGACTCCCTCCTAAAGAAAATCCATCAAATTCTCTGGGTAATCTTACCCAGAGGTGAGGGTAATCTTACATGTTTCCCTGCACTATTTGTCCTCTGACAAAATATTGAATTTGGCTGAATGTGAAGACAATGCCTCTCTGAGCAATATCTGAAAACGAGTTTAAAAAAAGAGAGAGAAAACAACCCATAAACTATTTCATGACACATGGAAGATTCAGGGATGAGTGCATCATAGCTGTATTCCATCTGGCCTTCAGACTGAAGAAGAAAAAAAAAAAAGGCCTCCCACCAGAGACCTCTGACTTAGACCATGTGCTACTGGCCAGCAGCCGCCCAATGGATGGTAAGGTAAGCTGCCATGATCTCCCACTCTGAGAGCCCCCAGGCCTTCTCAAAGGCACAGCCTGAGGAACCAGGAAGGAGAGCTGATGCCTTCTGTGCCTCTTCCTTCCCCTTAGCCATCTGTCTGACGTTTGAGGGTTCTTATTTCAGAAATGACAGCAGTGACTTTCTTCTTATCTTTGTCAAGGGTGATTATTAGAGAGGAACGTGAATATAGAACAAACCCAGCCAACACACACTCAGAAACACAAGAGTTCGGATCACCGAGGAAGCAAACAGCAGCCAGTGCATAGCCTCGAAGCTAGGTTTTAACCTCTTCCTTTGACATCCCAAACGTTTAAGAGTGCCTACCACTCCACCACTCACGAACTCCCATAGGTTTTCAAAGACCAAGAGGCTGAAGAGATGGCTCAGTGTTTACAGCACTCTGCTCTTCCAGCGGACCCAGGTTAGACTCTTAGTCACTCACACAGAGGTTTACAACTGTCTCTAACTCCAGTTCAGAAGACTCTGAGGACCTGTCTTCCCACCTCCATGGGCACTGAGCATGCATATCCACTTACATACATGCAGGCAAGAAATTCATTCACATAACATTTAAAAACAAAATAAGTAGCTCATATTTTAAAAGAAGAATGTGTTGCCAGTGTGGACAATCTGCTGAGCTTTACTGAAATTGCTAAGCTTCTGGACACACACCAGGAGGATGAACGTAATGACACTGCAAGCATGCTTCAGTAATGAGCTGCAGGATAGTTAATCTTCTGTTGCTGCTATTAGGCTCTTTGATAGTAGAAAATCACTTAACAATAAGTTGTTATCGATCTTCCACTTATATACTGGGACCCTCTCAAAGTCTAAGCTCATTCACTTCTGACAGGTCTATGCTCTCTCTCTGGATCCACATATCACAGAAAAGGAGGAAAACAAAAACACAGACATGCAACTGAAGAGTTTGAGTGATTCTCTTTTTCAGCTTGGTTCCCCAGTCATGCAATCTATAAGGTTAAAAAAAAAAAAAACCGCCCCCCCCAAAAGGCAATGCATAAACACAGAGCAGCTGTCCTCTGGCAAACACACTATCCCATTGCACAGAGCCACACCCCGCCATGGAGATGGGACAAACTCAATTCATCCCAGTCCAACCGACTTGATTGCTAGAGATTTCCCCAAGGTGATGCAAGAATGGATGGGAGCCACATGCGTGGGTGGCTCAAAGCCTGCCCCATGGAGGCTGAAACCAGAAAGTTACCTTGCAGACAGCCGCCTGGAGGACAGCATCAAAGCCCCCTTCCGGGGCATCACGGTTCCGGGACACCCTCTGCTTCCTCACTTCCTCGTTGAAACTGTCGACTCTGTCTGTGAGAGGCAGCAGATGGCGGAACCCGAAGGAGGGGACACAGTTTGGGAATAACTTGTAACTAGAGAAAGAAAAGAGAAGAGTCGCTTTTCCATCATCATCGGCTCCAAGTCTTTTCAATTTTTAATTACGTTTCCTTATTTTAGTGTGCATGTATGCGTACACACACAAGTGCAAGTCAGTGAACAACTTGCAGAGATTAGTTCTTTCTTAAATCATATGGGTTCTGGGGGGTCAAACTCAGGTCATCAGGCTTAGTGGCAGTCACCCCTGCCCACTGAACCACCTCTCTGACCCCATCTCTAAATATCAATCGAGTGTTCTGGCCTTCGCTGCATCCCTTGAAAATTGTCAATCAACATTTACCCAGCACCTACCATCTACTCCGGGATAAGCATAGTAGAGAGAACAAAGATAAATAACAGCTAGCCCTCGATGGGGGCACACAGGCAGACCATGGAAGTGTGCAGACAATGACTCAAAGTGGGGGTCACAGTAGACCCTGTGGCTGGGGGAAGATTTGACAAAGGCCTTGGGAGAAGAGTGGGACCAGTGGCATGACCAAGGTGGACAATGGCCAGTGAGGGCAACATAGCAGGGCTATTTGGGTAACCAGTTTTCTTCCGTGTGCTGCTGCCATGAGACAGAGGATGTGCTGGCACGAGAAGAGATACAGAAGGGATTCATTTATAACACTGCAATGATAAAGCGTCCACTCTAAGTTTCTTCAAATGGGAAACTGAGAACTTGGAACGACATGCATTTCAAAGTACTGCCAGGTTAATTTCGGGGGGAAACCGTAAGAGGTCCCATTCCTAGAGGAAAGTAGTTTCCAATGACATCACCAAGCCTGGGCACTGAAACAGGAAGAGAGGCCTTGAATGGGTTCTTGGGATAAAGGAGAGGGCAGAGTGTGCAAGCCACAGAAAAGAACACTAGCTGAGCCGTGTGGAGAAAGCAGACAGAGGAAGGCCAGTGTGCTGGACGCAGAGTAAAAGAGACAGACTAAGAGGACGTGGGGGGCAGTCTGGCCCAGACCCGCAGGATCTGTGGCCCTGTAAAGGAAGTCTCTCTTTAGAAAAACAAGAAGCCCGGGAGAAAGGCTTTTGAGTCCCATTCAAGATGTGCCTGGGAAGGGAACTAGGCTTAGCAACTACTAGAGGTTCCAGTATCTCTGCTGCCAAGACCAGCCATGCCAGGACAGGTCTAGGCAGGCTCCTCTCCTCTGCAGAGAGGCAAGCTTTGGCTGTCTGGGAGGGAGCTCTATCACCAACAGTCACAATGCCACACAGACCTCACACGATGCTGGGGACAGATCACACCCCTGCCCCCAGACCCCTACACACACACACACACACACACACACACACACACACACACACACACACACTTCCAATCCACCAGACAGTTTGTTCTCCCCAGCTAGACTTTCCCCTGCCTGCTTTGAGTCTTCACAAACACCCTAAGCTTAGACTGGGCAGCTATTTTTAAATCCACACCTCAGGCCACCCTGAGATTTTGTGTACCCTCCTCAACATATAAAGGCAAGCATGGGGGGGGGGGGCTGCAGAGATGGCTCAGTGGTTAAGAGCATTGGCTGCTCTTCCAAAGGACCCAGCTTCAATTACCAGCACACCCATGGCAGCTCACAACTGTCTGTAACTCCCAAGATCCGACAACTTCAATGCACATAAAATAAATAAAAAACAAAAAACAAGTGTGGACATTACATTCCCATTGGAAGGAGCTGAGACCCCACCCACTCCTATTTGACTGATAGGCAAGCCCAGAGGGGAGGGAAACACCCTCAACTGCATTCCAATCTTCCTCCAAGCTCCTATTCCCTTCTGTTGTTCACTGCCACTGCTTAGAAGCATAGAGCCTTGGGTGTGTTTGCTGTGACAGTTGGAGGAGAGACTGAATAGCTACTGTGAAAGGAGAAGGCTCACAGGGATGGTGCTCAGTGTTTACACCTCCTGCACAGAAATGAAGAGTGAGTGCTGGAGAAAAACCTGAACCATGCATAGCCCAGTCAGGGACACCTCTGACTGAACACAGCTTTGCCACACAGACACTGGGAAGGTCTCTACTGAAACAGCATGCCACCTGGGACCAGACTTCTGGCTTAGTCCTTGGAGTTGCTCCAGAGTGGCCCAGAGATCTGTGTTTTAGTCACCAGCCAGGAGATTAAACCCCCACGCACACTGTGTCTGTACTATGGAATCCCAGTGGAGGGACATTTAAGAAGAGTTACTGAGTTTAAGATTATTAACCAGGAAGATGAAAAATAAAAACAGAGCTGGGGGAGAAAGAACTGCGTTATGCATGTGCACACACGTGCATGCATGTACCCATACAGTCATGTAAAAAGTGAATCCTGAGCTGGGAGTGGTGCATGCCTTTAGTCCCAGCACTCTGGAGGCAGAGGCAAGTGGATCTCTAAGTTCAGGGCCAGCCTGGTCCGCAAAGTGAATTCCAGGACAGCTATGGTTACATAGAAACCCTATCTTGGAAAAAAACAAAAACCAACAGTGAATCTTGTTGGAACACATTAGATGTAGGCAAGTTCCAAAAATGATGTAATATTCAACACAAGATTGTAGACTGAGTAAATATGGAAGGCATCTCTCTTATTCTGAATGTAGAGGACTTCTTGACAAAAAAAAAAATAAAATTTAAAAAGTGTTCCTAGACAGACATGATTGGAGGCTACAAGAGAAAAGGAAAGAAATGGTTCATAAATGTATGAGCTGAAGAGAGGGCATGGGACCCAAGAGCTCTCGTAAGGGGTGAAAGAAGCCTAAGTTTGTAGCTAGTCCTAGGAGGAGCCCAGTGGAGTCTGGAGCTGCCTGGCTCTCACTCAACAGGAGAAGCTAGATGCTACTAAGAGCTGCAGTACTGAACCAGCCATGCAGTCTCCAACCACCAGCCTAGAAAAGAGGCAAGAACGTTTACTATCCACTGTAAATGAGAAAAAAAGAGAAAAACCTGAGGTCTCAAGAGAAGGTTGATTAAGGTGGTTAAGAACACTTGTTGAGGACCTGAATTCACCTGTAACTCCAGCTCTAAGGGATCAAACACCTCTGGACTCCACTCACCGCCCCCAACACATGACATAATTAAAAATAAATTTTTTAAAAGGAGAGAGAGAACCTCTCATAAAAATGGCATTAGGGCTAAAGACAGGCTCAATGGCTAAGAAGGCTTGCTGCTCTTCCAGAGGGTTGCCTATAACTCCAGCTCCAGGGGATCCGATATCCTCTTCTGGCCTTCTTGGGCACCAATGCACACACATACACATAAATTAAAAAACATACAAACAGACATACACATGTAGTGATGCAATATATGAAAATATCTCTTACATTCTAAGAGACTAGAACTTTCGCTGGACCTCACCACTCAGTTCATAATATACCTTAAAGTCACTTAAGACCTAAGACTGCTGTCCTCTGTGCTCAGCCTGTTTGTTTAAGCTGTCTTTAAGAGAACACTTTAACACCCATCCTTGTATGCCTTGGACATCCCGTGTAATCAACTTTTACAACCTAAGCCAATGCACGGCTTCGATCTTAAATTATTTGCTCTCCCATGCTCCCGACCCACAGTAGTGACTGTGTAACACTGGTTGAGAAGAGTGAAAATAGAGGCTGAAAGCAATCTTCTAAGAGAATGTCCACTGTAAATGCTGAACATCACATTTGGATATGACTTGACAAACGATGATGTTTGTAATAACACTGTTATCTCAGTTGGCTGGAGTCAGCGACTTAGCCTCTTGCAAAACTCTAATTTTCTGTAAAGTACCTCTTCCTCTCTGGGCTTGGGCTTAGGTTCTGGAGAAATGCCTAAACAAACCAAGAAGGTCACTGACAGGAAATATGGGACCCGCTGCGGTGTCTCCATCAGGAAAATGGTGAAGAAAATTGAAATCAGTGAGCATGGTAAGTACACCTGCTCCTTCTGTGGCAAGACCAAGATGAAGAGACGAGCTGTTGGCATCTGGCACTGTGGTTCTGGAATGAAAACAGTGGCTGATGGGGCCTGGACCTACAACATGACCGCTACTCTCACAGTGAAATCTGCCATCCGAAGACTGAAGAGACTGAAAGCCAGAAGAGTTACATTTGAGACGGCCTAGCCTGCAATGAATGCGCTAATTTACATAAAAAAAATCTCATTCTTTCCCCATAGGATGCTTTCTGTGCTTTTCAATAAATGCAGTGCAGAGCCCTCTGTTAGGTATACACACACACACACACACACACACACACACACACACACACACACGGACAGATTCACAAGAGAGTCTTTGGGCAAGTGTCAATTCAGACAGGGGACAGATGATACACAGAGCATGAATTAGAGAATTCAAATCTGGCTTGCTCTTGGTTAAATGACACCAAGAAGTGTCTTGTCTCTTTCTTTAATGGGACACCAACTCACAATTTGTGACTCAGAGTTTATTAATGAGTTCAAACCTAGCACCTATTCATGCACGAATATACATACACATAAATGTATGTATGTATGTATGTATGTATGTATGTATGTATGTATGTATGCTGTGGGAGTAGAAAAAGGCATCAGATTCCCCATCCCTGAAACTAGAATTACAGGCAGTTGAGAACTGCTGGGAACCAGACCCAGGTCCTCATTAAAAAATAAAAAGTCATTCCAGGTCCTAGTGATGAGAATCCCCAACTTTTATGGTAAAGAAACTCCCAACTTCTGGGCCATGTCAGTCAGCATTTAATACCAGTACTTGGGAGGCAGAGGCAGGTGGCTCTCTGTGAGTTCCAGGACAGCCAGGGCTACATAGTGAGACCTTGTCTCAAAAACCAAAACAGAAAGAAATCCCCAGCTGAGAAATTAACAGGAAAAGCAGCCCCACTGTCAACACAGAAGGTTGGCTCACAGTAGAAAACAGGCTCTGATGAAGATGAGCTAATGAAAACATTTCACACCACGTGAGAGGCTAGCAGCCCCAAGGAATGTCAGCAAACCTCACACTCAAGAACAGAATGCTCTGAAAATCCCTAGGACAGGACTTTTGAAACAGTGAAACAAGCTAAAGGAATGACCGCCAAAATCAGGCAGGAAACGTCTAGATAATTAAAAACAAACAACAAAAACTAAAAGTCTCAAAGTATCTAAAACACAAGGTCTGAGAAAAGGACAAAGTAAAAATTATAGTAAGAGCCTGGCGGTGGTGGTGCTCATCTTTAATCCCAGCACCCAGAAGGCAGAGGCAGGGGGATCTCTGGTCTACACGGTGAGTTCTATGACAACCAGAACTACACAGAAAAACCCATTCTCAAAAAACCTAGAGGATGGATGGATGGATGGATGGATGGATGGATGGATGGATGGATGGATGGAAGATAAAAAGAAAAAATACAGTCACGGAGGTCAAAAGCACCTCAGTATACAGATCACACTGAAGAACAAAATTGTAACCTGGAAGGGTTTTCTATCACACAGCTGTGGGGACAGAGTTACATGAGGAAAAGTAAGAAACATGGCATTTAGACTGAGAAGCTCTAAGTGACACCTACTAGTGGATGACCATGGAGGGAAGAGACAGGAACTGATCACAGGGATACTGTTAGAACCTTCCAGACACAGATGACACAGCCCAGGAGGCACTGAACAATGTAAACATGTAAAACAGTAACCCCAGCCGCACAGAGAGACAGCCAGACACAGTCAGGAGGGTGTGACTGAGCAGGATCAGGAGAACTGCATGTCGCCTCAGGCACAAAGATGTCAGAAGGCAGTGCAATGACACCTTCAAGGTGACAAAGGAACACGATGGCTTCCTGGGGAAACACACTCTAAGGGTGGTAGAAGCATATCAATAGTGATGGATGGATGGATGTGTTTTCATACATCCATGTTTTTAGGTGAATGGATCTCCACGCCAGCTCAATTAAAGAAAAAGTTCCTCAACCAGAAACTGAAAACAGGATGTCAGTGAGTACTGGATTTCCTAGTGGCGTTCCTGTGCCTCAGGACAGTTAGTAATCTGATGCTTATATTACTTCTTTCTCCCCGTGGCAAGCCTGGCTCTTCTTCAGATTTAGTGTTTCTGCTGTATTCTATACCGAGTGGAGAAAACCTACAAACTCTGGTTATTTGTGGCTAGTTGGTTTTTAGATGTCAGTAACTAACTCAGAGCCTTAAAAACAGAAAAGCAAACAAGGCATGCGTTGTCCCAGACCTGGTGTGGGACAGCTAGATTACAGGACCTGGCCTGTGCTGTCCCTCTCAACTTGCAAAGGACTCTCCATGGAGACTGGGGACCCCAGGGTGGGAAGCTCAGCCCAGAGCCACAGTGTCTTTCCTAGTACTTCCTGGCTTACAAAAGAGAGATTTACATGACTTAGATTTGAGGTTTCCTGCCTAACACGCTTGCTTCAATGATTTCCTGTCTTAGGAACAGCTTTTCAGAGTGTTGTCAAGAACTGCTCTGTCTGCCACTGTGTCTGCCTGCAGGGCTTTTTTCAGAGTAGGAACTCTGAAAAGCTACGTGGAGGAGCCTTGACTATGAGGATGCTAAGCACCCAAACTGGTCCTTGATCCTCTGCCAGCTCCCAGTCCAGCATCTCTTGCGGGTGCAGACACACCCTGTCTGAGAGTCAGAGCCCAATCAGGGCAGGGACAGAAAGGACAGGATAGAATCACTGTTCCAATGCATTAAAAAAAAAAAAAAAATGTTTTGATTCAGATGCTGTTGCTCCCAGTAAGTAGCAAAATTCCAACAATGTGGTCTGGAGACAGCTGACAGAGGGGACCAGATCTACTAATAATAACCTAGCTTATGGCTACTTGTGGCACTGAAGAAGCTACACCCAGCAAATGATGCCCAGCATCTCTTTATGCTTAAGGAGCTTTGAATAATCTTATTGGGGTTTTCTTTTCTTCCTTTTCCTGATTTTTTATTTGTTTTTTCAAGACAGGGTCTTTCTCTTTAAGTAGCCCTGGCTGTCCTACAACTAGCACTCTAGACCAGGCTGGCCTTGAACTTGGAGATCTTCTGGAATCAAAGGTGTATGTCACCATCACCTGACTTATTTTACTGTTTTTCAATCTTTGTGTTGTTTCTTATTCCTGGTTACAGTTACAAAGCTAACCTGGTATCCAGCCTCTTATTTCAGAGTATGGGAGCAGACAGTCCCATTTAAAGTACAATCATCCCGGCATGTGTGGAAGGGGTCTAGATCCCTGAGCCACTGCTTAGAGAAGAGGCATCCACTGATCAGGAGGCCTCACTAGAATTATAGATAAGCAGGAAATAAAACCGGAGCAAGTTTGCCCATTACATGCTTTAGGATCTGTGTAAAAAGTTAGAAACTCCTACTTTTTAATAATTTGCCAAATACTTTCTAATTTGAGCACTTAAATTATGTAAAAACAAACAAACAAAAAAAATGGAAAAAAAAACCTTACTTAAAACAGGCAGCTAGGCAAGAAGACAGCAACACCTATAACCCCAGCACTTAGCAGGCAGAGTCAGGAGGGTGGATGTAAGTTCAAAGCCCACCCAGTCTATAGAGTGAGCTGGAGGACAACCAGGGCTACATAATAAAATATTATCATTTAAAAAAAAAAGTCTAGAGAAATGAGCTCATCGGATAAGTTTGTGCCAAGCAAGCATGAAAACCCAAGTTCGTCTAGAACCCATATAAAGGCAATATGGTGGCTTGAAAGACAATGGCCCCCAAAGGGAGGGGCACCAGCAGGAGGCGTGGCCTTGCTGGAGGAAGTGTGTCACTGTGGGAACAGGCTTTCAGGTCTCTTCTGCTCAAGCTTCCCTTACTGTGACAGTCAACTTTCTGCTTGCTGCCTACAAAATGTAGTGCTCTCTACCCCAGCACCACATCTGCCTGCACGCTGCCATGCTCCCCATCATGGTGATAACGGACAGAACCTCTGAACTGTAAGCCATCCCAATTAAATATTTTCCTTATAAGAATGGCTGTGGTCAGGGTGTCTCTTCCAAGCAATGAAAACCCTAACCCTGTTGCAGAAGTTGGCAACAGGGACGGGGGTACTGCTGCAATAGGCCAGACCATGTGTTTGTTTGGAGGAATTTGGACTTTGTTTAGGTTAGGAAAGCAGTGGAATGCTTTAGGCGCTGCTTAATGGGCTGCACTACTAGGCACATGGAAGACAGTGGTGCTGAGTGGGATTTGATGAACTGGGGTGGGGGAGCTACCTCAAGAGGTTTCAGAGGAGATAAATTTTAGTATGCTGCCTGGAGATTGCTCTTATGATATTTTGGTGAAGAAAGTGGCTGCCTTTTGTCCTTGTCGGAAGGGTGTGCCTGAGGCTAAAGTTTTGGATTAATTCTGTTGGCAGAAGCAATCTCAAAACAGCCTAGCATAGAGTCTGTCGTGTGGGTATTAGTGGTGACTCTCATGATGATTCATAATGAAAAGGAGCAAGCTGAGCAACAAAAACTGTTTGAGAGGAAAGGGCACCAGAAAGTAGAATGGGCCAGGTAAAGGCACACACCTTTAATCCCAGCGCTCAGGAGGCAGATAGACCCGAAAGCTACAGAGAACTAAAGCACAGGAGAAAAATCTACTAAGAAATGGAAAAAAGGAGTGGTGACTTCCAGCTAAATTTCCAATCTGTGAAAAGGAATTTTAAAGAAGTTTACAGTTGGTGTAGTGGTACACGCCTTTAGTCCCAGCACTGGGAAGGCAGAGGCTGGTGGCCAGACAGCAAGTTTCAGGGCAGCCAAGCTTTGGCAATGAAAGACAGAAGGCTGGTGAAGATGTAACTGAACAAGGGGGCCAGCCATGTTCCAGCCAGCACTCAGGAGAACTTGGCAGCTTTGCTCACATGGTTCTGGCTTTAGGGTTAAGAATAGGAGAAAGGAATTATTGAATAAAGCCGCTGAGGCCAGGCATGTATCAGGGGTGTCCCTGAATGGAGGCCAATGCATGAAGCTGTGAAGGTGACGCCTGGATTGCCTTGGAGGACCCCAAGACGTTAGAGATGCCAGAGCCATGGGATGCCTGCTGAGGGGAGCTGCTAACAGGGGGTGGACCCAGCCTAAGAGAAAGAACAGAGCTGAACAGAGTAGGAGATCTAAAAAGCATTTTGCCAGGCATGGAACTTCAGTGTTTGGATTTTGTGCTGCTTTTGGTCTTGCTTTGGTCCAGTATTTTCCTCTCTATGTTCCCTTCCCAGTATTTTGGAATGGTGATGTATATCCTACCGCCATTGCATATTAGAAGTATATGGCCTGCTTTTTGATTTTGATTTTTATAGGGAGATTACAGTTAAGAGATTGCATACACCTCAGAAGAAACTTTGGACTTTAAAACAACTCTGAGACTGTTATAGTGTTATAGACTGTGCGGACTTTTGAAGTTGGACTGAATGCACTTTTTTTTTTTTCATTATAATATAGCTATAAGCCTTTGGGGGCCAGGGAATGGAACATGGTGGTTTGAAAGAGAACAGCCCCCAAAGGGAGTGCACTATTGGAAGGTGTGGCCTTGTTGGAATAGGTGTGACCTTACTGAAGGAAGTGTGTCACTGTGGGGCAGGCTATGAGGCCCCTTTTACTCAAGTTTTGCTCAGTGTGACAGTCGATGTCCTGTTGCCTGCAAGATGTAGGTCTCTCAGCTCCAGCCTGAATGCTGCTATGCTCCCTGTCATGATGATAACGGACTGAACCTCTGAAACTATAAGCGACTCATCCCAATTAAATGTTTTCTTTATACGAGTTGCCGTGGTCATGGTGTCTCTTCACAGCACTAAAAACCCTAATTAAGAAGCAGAGGCAGGTGGATCTCTGTGAATTCAAGGCCAGCCTGGTCTACAGAGCGTGTTCCAGGACAGACTCCAAAGCTACAGAGAAACCTTGTCTCGAAAAACAAAAACAAAACAAAACCCTAATTAAGACAGGCAGGTTCAGCAGTACAACCTGTAACCCAGTGTTCCTGCAACGGATGACAGAGATAGAATTCCTGGAACCCTGTGTGGCTAGCCTGGCACATGCAGAGCAATGGCAAACAACAATATCCTGCATCAAACAAGGGGGAAGGTGAGGGCAGATATCTAAGGGCATCATTTGATCTCTACACATGTAGGTATGCACACACCTGCACATACACATACAAACATAGTATACACACACATACAAAATTAAAACTAAAACAGGGTTTTCATTCAGTTATATGGAAGTAAATTATAGTTGTTGATATAAACAACGGGGAAAGCCTCTGAATGCACTTATCTTTTTGTATGTGTGGATTGTGTGGTTATGCACATGCACGTGTGTACATATACATGTGGAGTTCAGAGATTGCTTCCATGTTGCCTGGCCCTCATTCTGTGAGACTCAAGGGTCCTCTGTCTCTCCTTTACCAGTGCTGGGGATTATGAACATGCTAAAGCTACTCATGCTTGTGCAGCAAACACTGCAACAGAGTCATCTCCCCAGCCCCCCAAACCATGTATCTCTGAACACACCAGTTACCGCTGGCAACGAGAAAAAACTAGTTGTATTTTCCTGGTCTTCCCTGAACCTCCTAGATCCCATTCCCTGAGGACACTGGCTAAATTATATTAATGTCAGAACAGTGCCCTGTGAGGCAGGCAAGAAACTAAGTCTCATAAGATCATTATGTCTTAATACAACCCCATGACAGCTCACTTCTCACATGTAGGTCAAGGACAGAATGTGGCCATCATTAGTCATTTAGTGCCTAAACTTAGTGTTTCCCTTAACTTGCCTTTCTATGGGCTCTTTTTGACACTTACCCAATACATGGATTGGTCTGGTATCTCGGTGCCGTGTAGGAAAAAGGAGAGATGTCCTTGTCAACAAAAGACCCGAAACCCAACCGGAAGTTACTAGTGAGCTTCCTCATTTCCTCAGCAAGCTTGGTGCCCAGGCTCCGGATGTTGTCCAAGTCATCCTTCATGGAGAGGGAAAGGTCCATCAGGTAGTACAGGTCTACGGGATAGTCCTCCACCTGGCGCACCTGAAGCTGGAAAGCAGTCCGGTCACCTGTGATGACAGAGAGGTCACCCTCATTAGAGACCTGTTAGAGGCCATGTGACTTGCTCGGATAAAGGTCTTCTTCCCACATGGGAATAGTTTTATGGCAGAACACTTGTCTGACCACACACACACACACACACACACACACACACACACACACACACACACACACAAATTAAAGCTCTTTTTTGTCCTGCATGGTGGTCCACACCAAAAAGAAAGATTTTCCTGGAAGTGAAGCGAATATGGTGTTGAGAGAAGCCCCAGGTGATCTCCTCCAAACACATGTGTCAGTTTGTCTGACCAGGGCTAACAGTGTTCTATCTCTCCTCAAAAAAGACCCCTGGGTAACTGTGAACACAGAACAACATGACCATGCAATCTGCGTTAAAAGTAGTCCACCAACACACTCCAGAAAAGGTGTGTAACATAAAGCAAAAGAATTAACAAGAGGGTGGCCATGAGTGAGAACTAGGAGGGGGCTGAGTGACAAAGCAGCTAACGAAGACAGTAACTTGGGGCTGGGGAGATGGCTCATCCAGTAAGAACAATTGCTCTGTAGGTATTATGCCCTGGGTTCAAATCCCCAGTACCTACATAAAAAGCCTAGTACATTTGTAATACCAGCAGTGTGAGGGACAGAGATAGGAGGATCAAGATCACTGAAGTTTGCTGGGCTCTTACACAGCTCCAAATTTAGTGACAGGACTTGTGTTTCCTCTGCGCACACACACACAAACACACCACACACACACAACACACATACACATACACACAACCCACCACCACCACAGATCCAAGAATAGGAAGGAGACTTAGGAAGAAGTTTCCAAAGGAAGAGTCTAAAGGCAATGGCGGGGGTACATGGGGTGGGGGGAGGGTGTTAAAATTATGGAAATTCATGAAGTATATCTATGAAAGGATATGCACATACCACGTATAGAGTACATACTGTATTTGCCGCTTAAAAAGACAGCAAAAAGAGAAAAAACACTGTGCTAAATACAAGAAGAGAGAAAGTGATTTGGGTTCTATAGTAAGGTGGCCAGCAGGTGTGGAAAGGGGGAATTAATTAAAGGGAGGAAGCGAGGAGACTTACTAGCTCACCGCCCCCTCCCCAGGGTTTGGAGAGAGGCCCAAGTTAGGAAATTGAGGGATAAAAATCCCTAAATCATGTCATTGTTTCTAAACACAAATCCCTTGGGCCTGACTTCAAAGTTCAACTCACAGTCTGCCTTAGCTCACTGGCCTGTCAGGGCTGCCAGGTGTCCTACTTGGCCTGGGGCAGAACTGCTCTTGAGCATTTGAATTTCGGGTACATCTTTTCGTATACTGAGAGATGCAAGAGCCAAAGTGCCCTCACCACCACTCAAGGGGTCCACACATGGTTGGCTCCGGCCACAGATCAGAGAAGCCTCTTGCATCCTGTGTGGCCAGCTGTTCCTCCACAAGCTAAGTCCTAGCCCTTGCAAAACACAGACCCCAGCCCTCCATGCTCCCTCTTCTCCCAATGGGAACAAGACATACTGCATAGGCTAGACCAGGGTGCAACCTGGACCTAGGTTTACTAAGTATGAAAACAGTGATGCTCAGAGCACCCACTGAAGCTGGGATGCATCCCACCCCCACCCCAGTGGGATGGCAGGGCTCTAGAATGATAAAAGTTTGCACAAATGAAATGTGAAGTAGTTGGAATGGCAGCATTGTTCCAGCTGTGTCAAGACTGATGTAGTTTAGGTCGCCTGTTGGTGTGAGCCTATTTTTAAAAACAATCCGAGTATGACTCAGACAGAAGAATATTCAAGATGTCTCCCAAAATGAATTCCAGACCGCTGTAGTACGTCTCTGGCTCCCATCTGGCAGACACAGCAGGTTCCTCCATGGGATGGATGCCTAACACGGTGGGGGAGAGATGGGGAGTAGGAAAGAACTTAGAGAAGGGAGGTTACCCCTACCCTGAGTATCCCACTTTGGCCTTTGCACAGGCAGGTGGACCACAGATGGCCAGAGCCTCTTCTGTCCAAATCCATGACTTCCTCTTGGGGTCTGGTGTGCACCCTCCTGAGTCTCCTACGCCATCTTCTATCCACAATATACTACTCCCTTACTCAGTTACCGAGCAGATGGAGAAGTGGCTCAGATTCAGGGAAGCTGAGAGGTAGCCATGGACAGAGTAGCACCAGGCTCAGAACTGGGAAAGCCAAGTTTGAATCCCCACTTGGCCACTAAGGGCTCAGCAAGGTCCCAGTTCCCTTCAACCTGTGGCTTATCTTTGCTTCAGTGAAGAAGACATTAACCATAGTGGGGATTAAAACCAATAATGTACAGAAACATCCATGCTTTCACACAAGGAAATCTTTGGCTCCAATCCTTTAAAAAGTTAAAAATTAAAAGCAATTTTAAATTAAAGAGTCATGTAGGAGCCGGGCGTTGGTGGTGCATGCCTTTAATCCCAGCACTCAGGAGGCAGAGGCAGGAAGAGCTCTGAGAGTTCAAGGCCAGCCTGATCTACAGAGCTAGTTCTAGGACAGACTCCAAATCAATACAGAGAAACCCTGTCTTGAAAAAACAAAACAAACCAAACAAACAAAGTCATGTAGGAGTAAAAAGAGATAGAAGCATCTTACAGAAACTCCAGTTTAAACGGACTATAGCTTTAGGCATACAAATTTAACTCAAAGTTTTCCAGATGTGAAGGCAAAGAATGAAGTGAGGTATGAAATACAGATGTCCCTGCTTTGTACTGGTAAGCAGCCCCTGTCTTGGCATTAAATCCTAGAGAAATAGTTCATAGAGAAAGTGCATGCACACATACACTTCTTCCCACAGGGAAATTGCCAATATTAAAGGGAGCATCTCTCCCAGTTTGACAGAAGGAGGGTGTGTGGGGAGGAACGTCGGGCAATCATGCTGAGCACCGCCCATTACACGTGAGACTTAAATGGCGCACCCTCCCACATGGGCTCTGCTGGTCATGGAATGTATTCTGTCAGCAGTTCTTGTGGGATGGACACACTCGATCCACTCTCCGTGTGGGTGTCACTCTGCAGGGAGTACCCCAGCAGCCCAGCAAGGGTGGCCTCCCTGGTTTGCATGCTGACAGGGAGGCTGGTGGTACCACAGCCATGTGTGGAGTGGCTTTCCAGGGACAGGTCCGGGCACTTTCCCCATCTTTGGGTGTGACTCTGCTTAGACTCGCTCTTCCCTTCCACTTTCCCAGCAAGCTACTGCCTTACACTGCCCAGGACTCTAACTGATGGCCTCATCTTCACCAACAGAGCTGGTATGTGCCTGCTTCTGGTGATACCAGCCCAAGCCACATGCCTGGATTTGTTACACCCCACCCCCCAGCCCCCCTCTCTACCTGGGAGCCCTGCAGGCTTGAACATCTTCTCTCTATTGCTGTCCCACCATAATCCCCAACTCAGGACCATCGGTGGGATCAGAGAAATGCAGTAACGTGAACTACAAAGAGAAGCTGATCTCCTACACCTGAGAGAGTGGCAGTCCCCACCCCAGCCCAACCCAGCAGCCCCTCTCTTGCTGTTTTCCTGATTCAAAGCACCCAGGGCTGCCTGTGTTTAGCCCAGGATTCCTGCCAATGCTCAGCTCATAAGTACAGGTTCTCCCACTATAATCAAGTACTAACTAGCCACCGGCCCGGAAGGTATGTTAACACTTTCTTCTCTCTGGCTTCCCTTTAATAAGAAAGCTTCTCTTTTGTCCTTGGGAACATGCATCAGATGGTAAAGACGCTAGACTGAGAACAGAACTCTAAGACTGACTTTGTTCAGAAGTCAAGACATGGCAGGATCTTAACCAATAAAGACTCCTGCCATCTCAATAAACGGGGGTGGGGTGTGTGGGTGTGTGTGGGTGTTCCCATTGTGTGTCCATGTGTGCCCAACACCAGGCGGTCAGAGGGCAACTTTCCAAAGCTGGTTCTTGCCTTCTACCTTGTTCAGTGATAGGGCCTCTCTCGCTTTGTTTCTGCAGCTTTGCACATATACTCTGGCTGCTGACTAGCTAACTTTAGGCAGTTTTCCTAATTCTCCTGTTCCCGTAACCCATCTCAGCAACGCTAAGGTTACATAAGTGCACTATTGCATCCGGGTTTTTATGTGGGTTCCAGGTATCTGAACTCAGGCCATCAGTAAAAGGTATCCCCTGGCTAGGCGTGGTGGCACACGCCTTTAATCCCAGTGCTTGGGAGGCAAAGGCAGGTGGATCTCTGCAGGTTCTAGGCCAGCCTGGTCTATATAGTGAGTTCCACACCAGCCAGGCCTACATAGAGAAACCCTGTCTCAAAAAAAAAAAAAAAATGTGTCCTCTGGCCTCCACACATACACCATGGTACATGTGTGGCACACACACACACACACACACACACACATCGTGTGCACAAACACAAGCAATAATAATATATTTTAAAAAAAGAAATGTTTAAGAAGCTAACAGACGAGGTGAGTAACTAACTCAAATGAACCTTTTGAGTCTCCCAGTGTTTGAAAACTATCTCTAGCTTTTGCTTCTCTCTTTAACTTTTACTTAAAATGCATGTCCTAAGAAATTTCAAGCCTTTTGTTGAAGATTTTTCAAAAAAATTCTTATCCTGACATACAGTTTCCAGCGTTGAAATGGAATGGAAAACATGATCCTTGTATTTATACAAAACCCTGCTTAAAGTTTGGCAGTTCTTCAGAAAGCTAAACACAGAATTACCATACGATCCAGCAATTCTACTCCTCGCTATAGACCCCAAATTATTGAAAACACATGGCCTCCCAAAAATCTTATACATGATGTTCAAAACTATCCAGTGGAAACAGTCCATCAACTAAATCCCAGCCTAACTACATGGAGTATCATTCGACCATAAAAAGAATTAAGTCAGGGGCATGGCACTACCTGACTTGGGAGGGTTAAGATGGGCAGTCACACAAATTCCAGGTCAACTTGAGCTACACAGTGAGACCCTGGTTCAAAAACCAGGGAAAAGCCCATTTTACAATGTGGGTGAATGAAAGGCCCTAAGTCATGTAACTGGGGATTGTTCAGCGAAGGCAACATCTTAGAGACGAATGGTTTGGAAGAGGAGAGGTAGTTTGTTAGTTCGAACTACTGGTGGGAAAATGATCTGAAATTAGTGTGACCCAACTTCATGGTCAACTTAGAACCAGTGGCCTCAACACTTTAAAATTGTGTATCTTAGCTGGGCGTTGGTGGAGCACACCCTTAATACTAGCACTCTGAAGGCAGAGGCAGGTGGATCGCTGTGAGTTCAAGGCCAGCCTGGTCTATAGAGCTAGTTCCAGGACAGGCGCCAAAGCAATACAGAGAAACCCTGTCTCGAAAACCAAACCAAAAGAAAAAACAAAACAAAAAAAGTAATAATAAAAATGACAGGCCAGAAGGATAGTTCAGAGGGTAAAGAAGTTTGCCAAAAAGACTGACGACCTGATCCCTGGATTCATGCAGTGGAAACGGAGAACAGACTCCCATAAGCTGTTCTCTGGCTTCCACCCACATGCGCACACAGGCACACAAATGGATGGATGCATGAGTCAGTGGGTTGATGGACAGAACTGTTTTTGAGACAAGGTCTCACTACGTAGCCCGGGCTGACCTTGAACTCATAAATATCACCTTGCCTCTGCCTCCCAAGTGTTGGGATAAAGGTGTGCGCCACCATGACAGACAAGTACATGGAACTTTTAATGGCTGAGCCACCTCTCTAGCCCAAGATGAAAGTTTAAAAAAATTAAGAATAAAAGAAGAAATCCTTCTCATCTCCCTCTCCCTCCCCCACTCACCACCCAGCCCCATTCCTTCTCCCTCAGACCTACCCTGAGATGGTAACCTGCACTTCCTGGGGTATCTTTCAAGTTATGCTAAGGCTTGTCCCTGGCTAGTCTTGTGTAAATATTCCTTTTCACTCAACAAATGCTTATTTTGAGGTAAGAGGGGCAGGGCTGGTGAGAAACCATGAAAGCAGTGTGTCAGCTTTATAATGGAAAAGCTAATCCGCACACAGCTGACAGCCCTCCAGCAATGAAGAGCTTCCTGGAGGCAAGGACTCACACGGTGGACTGAGATCCTTGCTAAGTACAAACATCCATGATCTCTCTCCTCATAGATGAGAGTTTTGCCTATTTCTCTTTATAAATAGTAAAACTGTGGCTTCAAAATTTTAAGAGGCATTATGGTTTCAAGTGTATCCATCTCTACAAACATATTCACCATGATGCTAGAACTTGAGATTCCATTTTTCCTCACCTCCTCCCCAAGTCTTCATCTCTACCAAAACATCTTTGTGGCTTGGGTGTGTCCCAGACTCTAGTCCTGCCAGACCTGTCTGCCACTGCACTCACTAACACCCAACATTGTTCTCACTTTATTTCTAATACAAGAAACTGCATGACAGCAGTATGTGGGACTACACACACACACACACACACACACACACACATGCATGCATATGTACATATTTATTGTATATATATATATATATCCACATGCACATATTCTACCATAATACTGTGTTTTCATCATGGGGGGGTGTCAGGATTTACTTGTTCATTTTACTTGTTGCTGAAGTAACAATACAATACATGCATCATGTATGCAGGCAAAACTTCTACTACAATCAAATAAATAAATAAATAAATAAATAAATAGGCCAGGTGGTGGTGGCAAACACCTTTAATCCCAGCACTTCAGAGACAGAGGCAGGCAGATCTCCGTGAGTTCCAGGCCAGCCTGGTCTATACAGCGAGTGCCAGGACAGGCTCCAAAGCTACAGAGATGCTCTGTCTTGGGGGTGGGGGGGAAGCCACGATGTTCCAGCTAGTCTCATCTCCAGCAACCCCATACTCTGTTCTGTATATGAGCCTCTTGTCCCATTACCATCTTCTCCTGGCTCTGACCTCAACCAAGCCCATTCATTCTCCATGTTAGCACACCCCGCCTATTGGGCTTTGCTGAGCCCACAACACACCAACACATCCCAAGGAGGACTCACCTGGCCGGAGGCTCACTGCAATCTCCTGTGGTGTCATCTGGATGACGTCAGAGCCTGTGACACTGGAGCCCTTGCTGCTGAGGGGTAGGCTCCGGAGCACATGAGTGCTGCTGGCTGGACTCTCCATTTCACCTCCACAGCCATTTCGGATGAGGTTTGCCTTCAAATCACACCGAGAGGTGATGGACCGAGGATTGCCAAAGTACTGGGTGGAGAAACAAGACAAAGGCAGACAGCCATCAGGGTGAGATCTGAAGCTGCACTCCATCTTTAAAGTGGAGACAGTGGTAATCCCCATCCATAGGCTTCATGAGGATTAAGAGGATCAGCTAAAGCGCTGGTCACCCAGGCCTGTGTGAACCAATGTTAGCATATAAACACATTGCTTTCACTCTCAATATTGGTGACCAAAACATTCCTGTCTACACATTCAGCAAGAAGAAGAAATTGGCTGGGTTTGTAGCTTGGTATAAATAATGCTTACTTAGCATGTGCATGACCTGTTAGATCCCAGCACTGTGGAGAAAGAGAGAGAAAGGACAGAGCAAAGCAAAGCAAAGCTACATGGGAGAGTACACACGCACAGCATCAGCAGTTTGCTCCTACAAGTCTTCTTTTGCCAGGTGGTAGTGATGGACGCCTTTAATCTCAATGCTCAGAGGCATGTGGATCCCTGTGAGTTTGCAGCCAGAGTTCCAGTACAGCCAAAGACAGCTAAGACTACACAGAAACCCCATCTCAAAACAACAAAAAACAGGGTTTCTCTGTGTAGCACTTGCTGTCCTGGAACTCACTCTGTAGAACGGAGATTCAGGTATGTGCCGCCATTATTACCACAAGTCTTCTATCATAAAAGAAATACTCAGGGGCTGGAGAGATGGCTCAGAGGTTAAGAGCACTGGCTGCTCTTCCAGAGGACTCAGGTTCAATTCCCAGCAACCACATGGCAGCTCATGACCATCTATTACTCCAGTTTCACGGGGCCCAACAACCTCACACAGACACACACTCAGGAATGCTGCATTCCCTGATAAGAAGATCCTACAATCTGGTAAACCTAAACCATAAGAAAAACACAGCTCATCACTCACTTCAAAAGAGTTATACACAACAAGCAGGAAAACTAAGCAGAAATTCCAAGGCACGAAGATTATGAAGACAAAGGTCTGGGGTGTAGCTCAGTGAGGGAACACTTGCCTGATGTGCACACAACCCCTCTGCACAGGGTTGGGGTGGAGGGGTGAGAGGTAGAGTGGGCAGTCTAAGAAGGCAGAAAACACAATTTTCTCTGCATTAGGGCAAAATGAACAGAAGAAAAAAGGGACCTTCATTTTCGTCTTTGTTTGTTTCTCTGTGGCTTTGGAGCCTGTCCTGGAACTAGCTCTTGTAGACCAGGCTGGTCTAGAACTCACAGAGATGCCTGCCTCTGCCTCCTGAGAGCTGGGATCAAAGGCAGGGCCACCAACACCCAGCCATTTTCATCTTTACTGATGTTTATATAGTAAGAAGCATTGATGAACATTGCAGTGACATTCCCAGCACTCAAGAGACAGGAGTTCAAGACCAGCCTCAGCTACATACCAAGCCTGAGGCTCACTTGGGCTACATAAACCTGTCTCAAAAAACCTAAAGGAAAAAAGAGAAGCTGGAAGGAATGTTGAGAAAGACTGAGACTGGAGAGGTTGGTTCTTAAGTTGGATTGAGGAGAAAGCTGTAAATTAGAATGAGGAAGCCTAACATGGGGCTCCTAAGGGTTTGAGCCATTAATTTTAAAATGAAAAAAAAAAAATCATTTCTGCTATAAACGACAGCACCTGTGTTGAGGATTTTTGGGAAAGGGGTCTGGTTTTTTAAATGTGGTTGCTGCTTGTTTATAGGCATGGTCATTTGGCAGCTGGTTTCAAAGTTACCTGTAGCCTAAGATGACCTTGCATTTCTGATCTGCCCACCTCCATCTCCCAAATTCTAGGGCTGATTTTATAAGGTGCTAGAGATGGAAGACAGGGCTTCATGCTAAACAAGCACTCTACCAACTGAACTACAGTCCCACCAGGAAAACTTTTTACAGCAAAGCAAGCCCAAGCTGTTCTCCCTTCTGTAGCTGGGTGGATACCAACACCAGGCCACATAATCCCTGGACGGCTGGCAGTAAGGACACAAAACTTCAGATGAGTCAGTGTCCCTAGCCTGCTGTGCCAGAAGTCAGACTATTGGCAGAAGCATAAAAATCTAGTTGGGCACAACCTCCATCAAGGGTGTGGCTCTTACAGGACCAATCAATGACTTTGAGAATCTTTGCAAACTTTAAAGCTAAAAAGTCAAGAGTTTTGGGCATGGTAGCCCATGTCTATACTCCCAGCATTTTGGGAGGCAGGGGCAGATGGATCTCTGAGTTCAAGCAAGACCAGCCTGGGCTTCATAGAAAGACCTTGTGTATGCGTGTGTGCTCGAGCACTCAGGGGGAGGGGGGGAGGAGACACGACTGTCAAGAAGATTTTGAAATTCTTTGTTTTAGACCAAGCTGGCCTCACATTTGTGGTAATCCTCCTGCCTTAGCTTCCTGACTACTGAGATTGCTGAGGCTGCTGAGGCATAACCTATCATGGCCAGCATGCAGAATTGTAAATAAGCAAAGCCAGGTCAGAGCCAGCCTGTCTGCTCTCAGGAGCTCTCTTTAGGAAGAGTCCCTGTACAGAGAGCAATGAACATGGACTTTGGGCCACTCAGACCAAACTTAGGCCTCTTCTTGGCACCATCCATCTCACTTGCATGCTCACTATTGCCCTTTCCCTGATCCAGCTGCTCACTTTGGGACAGGCCCACTGGTGTCACTGACGTGCTCAATGCTCTACCTATGTGTCAAACCTTGCCATTGTCTCCGAACTTGTGCCCAGATCCATCAGCTAAGGCAATACTAGGCATGACATGACACATCTATAGAACCTTTAGATGGCCTTAAAAATGGACCATCTTTCTGAAATGGTCCTTGTGGCCTAATGAAGAGACAAGGAGTGTTGAAACCCATCAGGGAGCCGAACCCCCATGCTATCTCAAGTTCCTTCTGCTATTTAAGTTCCATACAAGCACAGATAACTTTTTTGTTTGTTTGTTTTTGTTTTATGAGACAGGGTTTCTCTATGTAGCTTTGGAGCTCTCACTCTGTAGCCCAGGCTGGCCTTGAACTCACAAAGATACACCTGCCTCTGTCTCCAAATTACTGAGATTAAAGGCATGCTCCACCACTGCCTAGCCACACAGATAACTATTTAAAGAGAAAAAACTTGAAGCCACAGAAACCAGAGGTTGGTCTGGGCTCTATGACCTTCCAGGTGGGAAAACAATGTAAGTCAAGAAAATGTCCCAAGAGCTCTGTGAATAAAGACACATCAAATTATAAAGCTTTTTAAAATTTATTTTTGGTTACATGTACATGTGTGTGTGCACAGGGTGGGGGTGGGTGTTAGGGATATGCACATATGAGAACAGGTGCCAACAGAGTTCAGATCTCCTGAGACTGGATTACAGGAAGTGTGGTCTGCCTGATGTTGGCAGGAACTGAACTCCGACACTGCAAGAATACTCAATATGCTTCTGGCCTCTGAGCCATCTCTGGAAACTAATTAGAAACCCTTACAAAAAAGACTCATGATGGAGAATGTCTTCTTCACAGTGGCTGGAGGTCTGACATCTCAGGAACATCAGATCACAGAGACTTCATGCCCAATCCTCTGCCAGGTGTCAGACACATCCCATTCCAAAGTGAGTGAGTCGCCTGGTGCCTACCCCTCACATAAGGATGAGAGTCAAAGATCCACATGTCTCAAGCCACCCAAGAGCTTTGAGTTCATCTCAACCCCTGACATCTTGGCCCAAATTCAGTGTTCTTTGTATCCCCTACTGCTGAGTTTGCAGCAGCAAAATGACTAAGCTCAGACTCATGCTTCTAAACACAGTGATGTTCTGGAGCCAGCCCCAAACGCAAAGATCTTCCCACCACCCATCAAACTTGAAGGACAAACACCTTCTTGACATGGACTTAAGGGACAGAGAGGTAAAACCACTAAGGAGTGAGGAGAGGTGCTGTAGAATAATCCTTCTGTACACTGTGAATGTGTATTACTCTCATTGGTTAGTAAAGAACTAACCAGCTGGTAGCCAGGCAGCAAGTACACGTGGGACAACCAAACTAAGGATGCCTAGAGGAAGAAAGGCAGAGTCAGCAGATGCAGGGAGAAGTAAGATGGGCACGCCATACTGAGAAAAGGTACCAAGCCTCTTGGCAAAGCATAGATAACAAATATGGGCTAATTTAAGTGTAAGCGTTAGCTAGTAGCAAGCCTGAGCAATTGGCCGAGCATTTATAATTAATGTAAGCCTTGGTGTGTTTATTTGGGAGCTGCTGGAGGGACAGAAACATCCACCAACAAAGAGGACTCATCTCAACACAGAAGAAGAGGAAGCTAGTTCAAGGTGGGCTTCCGGTGACCATGCCATGGCTACTGTAGCTGCTCACTGTTTTAGTACATGAACAGGCACCACAGGGAAACACCCTGATCAAAGTCTCTTAAGGACTCCCAAAGAACCTGTTACAGGCAAGTGATCAATAGCAGCAACAGAATAGAACAGGAACCCACATCTTCCTTGACAGCTTCATCCTGCACTAATGATAGAAGAAAGCAATGGGAGGTGCTCCCACCCTGAACTTGCAAGTCACCATACCAGGCTCTTCTGCCTGCACCGCCTGTCACTCGGAGGTCACTTTGAAGGTGCTATTTGTGGCTGCAACAGAAACTCCTTATTCCCTGCACATTTCACCAATCAAATCCCTTTCCCAGCGGTCAAGGCCAGTGCTCGGGGGAGCTCCACAGGCTGGCATCAAGGCCAGAGGGCCAGGCCCCTCTGTCTGTGCTGGGTCATCCTTGCACTATTTCAAAACACAGTAGACCAAGATGACTGCTCTCAGCCCAGCACTGAGAGATCCCTTTAATGAATGCCCATTTCATTCTGAGTTGGCCAAATACTGTTTTTTGGAGGGTTTTGTTTGTTTGTTTGTTTGTTTTATCTTTGTATTCTTTTGGGGGGGTGTTTCACTTCTTCTCTAGCTAATTAATTAATTAAAAAAATACTGTCTTCTCTACCTTTCCTGTCACCATGATGTCCCAGAATGATTCTGGCTTCCTACCTGTCTCCCTCACGCTTTCATACTTTGACCTCTTTCCCATCCTCTTCTCCTTCAGTCTTCCTTTCCACACCCACCAAGACCAAGGGTACCTCTCCCAGCTGGGGCAGCACCAATCTTCTACTTCTGACCTCTTCCCACCCACACCAATCACCGCCTGCCCACACACAAGACTTCAGAGTTTGCCTGGCCTGGTGAATCTCCTGGAATTCCCAGCCTGGTACTGTCCATGATCACATCACCTCACTGAATCTTAACAGTCACCTTAGCAACCTACCCACGTTCCCCAGGCCAAGGTAAGCTTTGCCTACCTTCCTCTGTACCCTCCCTGACGCGCCGTCCATCCCCTTGGGACCATGACCTCCTCAGCCTGTCCCCCTGCAGGCTACACTGCCCTGCCTGCCCAGGACATAGACAGCTAGGTCACTCAACTCCTTCCCCCTTGGTTCCTGGCACACAGCCACGCTTTCTCGTCATCCTCGTCATAGCTAGGTGTAGTGGTGTGAGTTTTAGAGAGTGAAATACAAGCGGAGAGGTTGTGGGTTGTCCCCAGCCTGCCACAAAAGTGTCCACTCTCATTCTTGGCTGGGTTGTCAAATTTACTGAGGGAAGAACAAAATTTACAGTGAAAGTGATGGTTGTTGGGCAGTGATGGCTCACACCTTTAATCCCAGCAAGTAGGAGGCAGAGGCAGAGGCAGAGGCAGAGGCAGGCCAACCTGGTCTACACAGTGACTACACAGAGCAACCCTGTCTAAAAAAAAAAAAAAAGAGCAATGAACAAAAATATCGATGCAGATAATACACTGATGGTGTTTGCTGTGTTCCTGCTGGGCAGGACAGAGTGTCAGTGTTCTGAGGCTAAGGGTCAGGAGGGCCAGAACAGGTTGAGGGAGTATGCCATGTGGACAGAGGCGAGGCAATGGGCACAGTTTACACACACTCTTTGGGTAGGAAAGGGTCTGGAGAGCCTGGTGCTAAAGGTGGAGAGAGTAAGGCTGAAGCCCCTGCAACCACAGAAGCAAAAGAAAGAAGCCAGGGCAAACAGGACCATGCTGCAGAAGCAGGCAAAGAACCAGAAGGAAGAACTAAAACAGGTAGGACACGGGCTGCTTCCTACTCAGCTCCTATTGAATACAGTGACAGGAAAAGTGGAATTAGGTCACGGCAAGCGTCAAATGCAGAGACAGGGTCCCCTAGCAGAGGGTTCCCGGAAGATGAAGCTGATGGTGACAGAGGATGAACTCTGCACACACCTGTAATCCCAGCATGCATAAGGCTAAGGAAGGGGGACCCTGAGTTCAAGGGCAGTCCGGGTTACAGATTAAGATCCTGCCTGGAAAACAAATTTAAAAACCATTCTGGCTAACTCTGGCTAAGATCCACTGAGGCTGTCCACTGGGTACCAGCCCTAAATATGCTCATGTATCACATGCTCCTGGCAGAGAGACCTTGCTCCTCTGACAGCATCCCAGAATGTGGCTAAGAAGGCACAAGCTGTACTTGTGCTACTCTGTCTTGCTAAGGCACAAGTTAGATCAAAACCATTCCTGAAGTCGCAGCCCTAGCATCCCCAAACACAATCGATGCCACAGGGACAGCTCAACCCAGAGTTAGGAAGCTGCCAAGAATGCAGCTCTGTGCAAGCAGAGAAGATACCCAGGGGGCTAGCTAGGAACCCCGTGTGTGGACTAGAGCGACGAGGGTCACTTAGAATGATTTATTCACCATCAGTATCAGGTCAGGCTTTTGGAAGTACTGGATAAGAAAGAAACAGAGTGAAAAAGAGACCCTGGCTCCCAGAACCCACCGCCCATTCCACCAGAATATGCTCATAGTCAACAATGGCTGTCTACCGGATGACTCATTCAGCCATTTAGGAGGTTCTGTTTATCAGAAGCCCTCCTGTTCTTAACCTCATGTATGTCCAGGAAGGCTAGGTGCTGGGTAATATCACCTTTATTCTATATTTCAAGAAATTAATAGAGGTCTTGTAGGGCCATGAAATACCTCACAACCTGAAAACCCCAGCACTCCAGAAGCAGAGGCAGAATTTGAGGACAGCCTGAGCTATATCTAAGCTACGATGTAAACAAACTGATTGTGGTGATGCACCTGCAATCCTAAGGCTTAGGAGGTAGAACAGGAACATCAGAAGTTCAAAGTCATCCCAGCAAGTCAAGACCAGTCTGGGCTACCAAAGGCCCTCGCTCAGACCAAGAGTAGATCATGGCAAAGCTGGGATTTAAACTTTGCCTAACTCCATGTTTGTTTAGCAAGTCTTATCAAATATGAATTCCTATCCTAACGTTGGAAGGCCACTGGGTATGAATAAGGCAAAAAAGATGGTTATTTAATTAGCAACAGGTAGGAAAGCACATGAACCCAGGAAGAGGGGCTAAGTATGGGGAAAAGATTATTAACACAGAGGCACCGAAGACACAAAGGCAAAGGGGAAGTCAGGACCTGAACGCTGCACATGACAAATAGCCATCCAACAACATCCTTCATCGGATAGCTACTGAGCAACTGCTACTGCCTGGGACCACTGTGAGTGATGAGGACACAGCGGTGAGTGAGCAGATTAAACCCATGCCCTAAGTTTCCAGTGGAGGGAGTTCCCTTTCTCTATCAGAGGGACAGATAAAGGGGGCTGGTGGGTAGATGCATGGGTAGAGAGGCAGGTTTATCCTGCAAAGTTCACAGAGCAGACAAGGTCTAAACAGATTCTTAACAAATTTGCTAGCAAAGGGAAGGAGGGCCAGCTGGAGAACCTCAGGAGGAGGTAGCAGTGTGAGGCATCTATGCTTTACCGAGTGGCACTCAGGGCCACTTGGTGAAGGGCCGAGGGAGGGTGAGCACCTGGATCCGTCTTGGAGGCATAGAGAAGCAAAAGTGCTTCCAGAGAAGGTTCATTACAAAGATACTGCAAACAGGAAATGGTTGGCTCCACACTGATTCCTTTCTCGGAGAGGCTTGTTTAGTTGTGTTCTCCTAGCGCATGCGGGATGCTGAGTCCACGTGCTAAGAGTCACTGTCATCTAGAAGACCTGAGCTTCAGAAGTGAGGCTGGCAAATCCTAGCCCACGGTTGGCACGTAAGTGTGGCTCTACCTCTCTGGGACTCAGAATATCCTCAATGAAACAGATGCATTATTACCTCCAGAAGCTATCCTCCAGTCTCCCACACACCACACTACACAGACTGGGCCAGCCCAAACTGCAGGTCTGCCTCCTTTTACTCACAAAGGAGAGTTTGTGATTCACGGTTCTAACAACGGTTTAGAAAGGTGACCTGGAAACTTCATTTAAGACAAGCAGCTCAGCTGGACATGGCAGCAGCACCCATTTGTAAACACAGCTCTTGGGAGGAGGCAGAGGCAGGTGGGTCTCCGTGAGTTCATGGCCAGCCTGATCTACAGAACCAGTTCCAAATACTATTTTACAATGAGATTATCGTAGTGCTTAATTCATGCAAAACACTGTTCAAAGCACATGTCCCTCATGAACCGAGATAGAAGATGCAGTGTACTTTATGCCTCCCTGCTTCTACTGACGTGCTTGTAACAAAGTGGCAGCAATTCTGGTGCTAAATATATTCTGGTGTATATGATGTCATTTCCCTAGTGACCAAGTACCTTATTTGTGTTTGTAAGGCATGGAAGGTAGGAAAAGAGGGAGGGAGGGAGGGAGAGAGGGAGGAAGAGAGGGAGGGAGGGAGAGAGGACGGGAGGAAGAATGGTTTGGTGATTTCTCAGAAAATTGGGAATAAATCTACCTCACGACACAGCAATGCCACTTTTGGGTATATACCCAAAGGATACACATTCATACCACAAGGACATTTGGTCAGCTATGTTCATAGCAGCATTATTCATACTAGCCAGAACACAGAAACAACCCAGATGCCCTGCAACCAAAGAATGGATAAAGAAAATGTGGTACATTTACACAATGGAGTACTACTCAGAAATAAAAAACAATGACACCTTGAAATTTGCAGGCAAATGGATGGAACTAGAAAAAGCCATTCTGAGTGAGGTAACCCAGACACAGAAAGACAAATATGGTATGGACTCACTCATAAGTGGATATTAGGCATAAAGCAAAGGATAGTCAGCCTACAGGCCACAACCCCAGAGAACCTAGGTAACATGGATCAGCCTAGGAAGGGGAAATAAGCAAAATCCTAAGTAAGTCGGGGTGGGGGTGGGGGTTGAGAGTGGAGAAGGAAGGAAGAAGGGAAGTGGGAAGGCGAACTTGAGGACAGTTGAGTTGGGGAAAGGACAGAGAGGGAGATCAAGGAAGAATTACCTTGATACAGGGATTATGGGATTAATTAGAAACCTGGCACTAGGAAAATTCCCAGGAATACAAGGATGACCCCAGATAAAACTCTAAGCAATAGTGGAGAGGATGCCTGAACTGGCCTTCCCCTGTAATCAGACTGATGACTACTATAATTGTCATCATAGACCCTTCATCCAATGACTGATGGAAGCAGATGCAGACATCTACAACTAACAACTGGGCTGAGCTCCCAGAGTCCAGGAAATGAGAGGGAGTATCAATAATATGAACAAAGGGGTCAAGACCAGGATGGGGAAACCCACAGAAACAGCTGACCTGAGCTCGCTGGACTGACAGCTGGGTAACCTGCATAGGACCAAACTAGGCTCCCTGAATGCAGGTGACAGTGGGTGGCTTGGGCAATTTGAGAAGGCCAGTGCCAGTGGGACCAAGGTGTATCCCTGGTGAATGAACTGGCTTTTTGGAACCCATTTTCTATGGAGAGAGATCTTGCTCAGCCTAGACACTGTGGCGAGGGCCTTGGTCCTGCCTCAATGTGGTGGTGAGACAGACTTTGCTGGCTCCCCATAGGCTCAAATATTTGAATACTTGGTTGTTAGGAAACGGTACTACTTGAGAGAGATTAGGATGTGTGACCTTGTTGGAGGAAGTGTGTCACTGGGGGCAGGGTTTGGGTTTCAAATGCTCACGTCAGGCCCAGTGGCTCTCTCTTCCTGCCAATCCACATGCAGAATTCTCAGCTCCTCTTCATCATGTCACCACACTTCCATCCATGTGAAGTGTGATTCTGAAGTCACTGGCCTGCTTTTCTGGCAGCAGCCCAGATGCTTTAGGCCACAGCCTGGCATGAATTCTGTTCCCACAGGCACTATCTCTGCTGCTGCTACTAAAGGTAGCTTTAACTAAATCTTTATTGTTCTAAATGACTTAAGATTCAAAGGCTGGGGTGAAGACCTGCTAGCTCAGAGAGGTTGGATAGCTAATTGCTGGCTGAAACAGCAGTAGATTACACCATATCTTCAATCACAACACTTGGGAGGAGAGGCAAAGGGATCTCTGAGAGTTACAGGGCAGCCTGGTCTTCATCATGAGTTTCAGAACAGCCAGAGCTACATAGTGAGGCCCTGTCTCTAACTAAAAATTTGAAAGGGAAATAAGTAAATGTAAAGCAGAAGAAAAGCTTTGAAAGAGGTCCCCAGCTTTGCAGTAGAGCCTGCCCAATGCTACCACCAACGTGAGCAGCAAATATGTCTGACTTCCTTTTGTTCTGGGGCTACACAAGTTCATTTAACTTGTCCATGGTAGAACATACTAGATCCTTGAATCCTTGTTCCTAGGCCACAGTGGCTCAGAATAAACTTGTTTTTTTACTTCCTTTAAAGACAGAGTAGTCATTTTACATTATGGTACTTATGGACACTGCCAGTCCAAGGCCTGCTTTGAATTGTTACACAAGAAACTCACTTCCCAAGCTCAGCTCTTCCTCAGAACGCTCATCCAAAGATCAAGGGACCACAGCTGAATCCTCACTGGTTCCCACATTTGAGAGAATACAATTTGGTTCCTCCAAGTAACAGTCAACACTACAAATCGACCGGAACCTGTGGGCTGGGAATTTAGCTCGGGTAGATCAAGGTCCTGAATTCAATCTCTAAAAATGAAAACCAAAGGAAAGCATGACCCAGTGAGCAGTCTGCCAGCACCATCTGCCCAGGATAGAATGCCTGCCTGGCATGTGCAAGGCCTTAGGCTCAGCACTACACACAAACAAAGCAAGAAAGAGGCCAGAAGAGGAAGCTTGGAGATGAGGCTGATGGCACAGGCCTATAATCCCGGGTACTGGAGATGAGTAGGGCTGCAAATTCAAGGCCTGCCCAGGCTAGAGAGCAAATTCAAAGCCAGCCCAGGCTACTTAGTGAGACTGTCTCAAAACAACCTGGAGAGGTGAGATGAGGGGCTGTGGATCTACCTCTGCAGTAGAATGCTTGTTGACAATTACACAGAACAAGTCAGAGACCTGTGAATGAGCCAGCAACCGTTCAGCTTCTGGTGTACATTTGTGTGCTATGGTTCCCCACACACACAACCCGCCCTCTCCCTCTTTTTCCTCCCCATCCCACATACCTCTTTGGAGCACCAGGCACATTTGGGATGAATTAACAGACATTCTTCACATGAGGTGGCACTTCCACTGGTGCAAATGTTGAGCCCTTCAAAGCAAGATGAAGATACACCGATTAGTTTCTCACTATAAACATCATTGACGGGCTGGAGAGATAGCGGTTAAGAGGGCTTGCTGCTCTCCCACAGGACCTGGCTTTACTTCCCAGCACCCACATCAGATGGCTCACACCATCTATAACTCCATCCCCGAGAAATCGGATGCCCTCTCCTGGCCATTGCATGTGCACGCACACATACACACACACACACACACACACACACACACACACACACATACACACACACACACACACACACACACACACACACACACATACACACACACACCTCTACCTACCCCTCCTGGCCATTGCATACACACACACACACACACACACACACACACACACACACACCTACCTACCTCTCCTGGCCATTGCATACATACACACACACACACACACACACACACACACACACCTACCTACCTCTCCTGGCCATTGCATACATATATACATACACACACATACACACACACCACACTAATAATAATAATAATAATAATAATAAATTACTAATAAAGTCTTTTAGTACTGGGAGAGGGCCAAGACAGGAGTCACTCCTACCAGGTGTGAGGATATAGAGGACCCCAGTGCTAATTTCAGGTCAAGGTTCCTTCACTCAGGCCAACACAATCTCTGGAATCTCCACAAGCACATGCCCATGGGTGAGCAACTCCTACTTTGCTCCAATCACGTGGGCGCCATCTTTTTTCCCTATAATTCAGCATATCCTTCCCTTGACTGAAGGAAAAGGTCCTTTTACACTTAAGAGTACCCAAAAATGGGGAGAAAGGGAAGAAAAAAGGATCAGTTTCACTTAGATGTTAAAAAATTAAAAATTGGGAATCCAATTACTTGGGATTCATCAAAATCCACAGATACTCAATGCCAGCACACACCCCTTAGAGAAGAAACACGATGCTGGTTAAGATATAGGAATCCACTGACTGATTCAGGTCAAGGAGGAAAAGCCTATTGTTGTCTGCTAGGTACTGAGAAAGCACTGAGGCAGGAGGATCAGGAGCTAGGCCAGCCTGAGCTACATAGGAAATTCCAGGCTGGCTAAGATGTCTTTCAGAGCTTATGTAATGTTTTTGCTGATCCAGAACCCTGGAGGCAGGCAGGTCTCTGTGAGTTCCACATTAACCAGGGCTACATAATGAGACCTTATCAAAGAGAGGGAGGGAGGGAGAGAAGGAGGTAAGGAGGCAGGGATTGTTCATTCTGGGGCTGCTGAGATGACTCAGCAGAGGTGCAAGCATGAAAACCTAAGTTCAAATCCCCAGCACCTACCTAAAAAAATCTTGGCCTGGCCATACATGTTATCCAAGGTGAGCCTGGATGCTAACAATACACACAACCACAACCCCAGCACTGTTGGGGAAACAGACACAAGAGGATGGCTGGGGCTTGCTGACCAGCAACCCAGCAGAGTTCAGTGAGAAACCCTGCCTTTAAAAATAAAGCACTGATGGGCGTTGGTGGCGCACACCTTTAATCCCAGAGGCAGAGGCAGCTCTGTTGAGTTTGAGGCCAGCCTAGTCTACAGAGCTAGTTCCAGGACAGGCTCCAAAGCAATACCCTGTCTTGAAAAACCAAAAATAAAAAAATAAAAATAAAGGACTTTGCTGGGTAATGGTGGTGCACACCTTTAATCTCAACACTAGGAAGGCAGATGGAACTGTATGCGTTCAAGGCCAGCCTGGTCTACAAAGTGAGTTTCAGGACAGCCAAGGATACAAAGAAACCCCATCTCAAAAAAATAAAATAAAAACATAAAGGACTTTTAAAATTTAACTCAACACAAATTCCTGATTATTAAAAAAAAAAAAAGTTAGAAGTTAATATCAGAAGGAAACTTCAAAGCCAGGCAAGCCTTCCCTCACCCATCTCACTCATCTGGGGGAGAGGTCTCGACAGTGACAGTGTGATTAATTCTACTCTATCTCCTGCCTCCCTCCCCTGCTGCACCAACAACACAGGTGTCCTTGGTGCAGTTTAACTTCCTGCCAGAAAGTGCGGATGGCCTCCGGTCAAGAGTGGAGCTTGCATGCATCTCCAGCAAGTTTCTCTGAATGAGATGATCCAATTAGTTCCCAACAGACCTGTCTGTATCCTGGTCACTGCTGCGTAAAGAGACCAGAAGTGCACACTGGAGGGAGGAGAAGGTTCGCAGCTTTTGTTTGGTTTTGCTTACTTTCTGGCCCCAGCTCCCAATCCTCTTGCCTCTGCCTCCCAAAGGCTATGATTATAAGAATGTGTCAATATGCCCAACAACAGTTCAGCTCTTAAGGGAGGAAAATAAAACAAAGAAAAGAAAATTAAATAGTGAATGGTAAAGAAAATACAGGGAAACAGAAGTGTTCCCAAGTTCCACTAAATATCATAAAAATAATTATACAGAGAGACCCACAAGATAACTCAGTGGGTAAAGTCACTTGCTGGACAAGCCTGGTGACCTAAATTCAACCTCTGGAACCCACATACAGGTGGAAGATGAGAGCCAGCCCCACAAAGTTGTCCTCTGGCCTCTACACAGACATTACAGTGTGCTCGAACACACACACACACACACACACACACACACACACACACACAAAAAAAATATTGGAAATAATCAGTACAATTCTATACACTATCTGAAAAAGAAATAAAGAAAATGATCCCATACACAACCAATCTAAAAAGAAAAAAAGGGAGAGCCCAGAGAAAAGACTCAACAATTAAGAGCAATGCTGCTCTTGAAGAAGATATGGCAGCTCACAACCATCTGTCAGTCCAGCCCCAGGAACCCGGTGCCTTCTTCTGATCTCTGCATGAACCAGGCGCACAAATGGCACATGTACATACACGCAGCAAAACATTCAAACACATTGAATAGGCTTTAAAATAAAAAAAAAGGAGTGATGCCAGACAGTGATTCTAGCACTCAGTAGGTAGAGGCAGGTGGATCTCTGTGAGTTCGAGGACAGCCTGGTCTACAGAGTGAGTTCCAGGACAACCAAGGCTACACAGAGAAACCCTGTCTGGGAGTAGGGGAAGGGGGGGGGGAAGGGGTGGAGTGACATGTGTTGTAGAACATTTTTGACTAGACAAAGGTATGTTACCTTTGTTTATGCTGTGGAGTATTACTTTAATGGTGTAAAGGTGTAATGTTTATGCTGCATTTGTTTAATGATGTAAAGATGTGTTGCATTTCTTTCAACTTGCCTGCCTAAGGCACCTGATTGGTCTAATAAAGAGCTGAATGGCCAATAGCTGGGCAGAAGAAAAGATAGGAGGGTCTGGGAGGGAGAAAATAAACGGGAGGAGAAATCTAGGCTCTAGAGAAAGGAGAAAAAGACAAGGAGAGAGACTTCCAGGGACAGTAGTCAGGCAGCCAACAGACCCGAGAAGCAGTGAAATAAGATATACAGAAGAATAGTAAAAAGCCCCTGAGGCAAAAGGTAGATAAAGAGTTAATTTAAAAGAGCTAGCCAGAAAAGAGCTAAGGCTGAACACTCAAAACTAATAAGTCTCCGTGTCATGATTTAGGAGCTAGTCGGTGGCCCAAAGGAAAAAGCCTGGTACAGACATGTGCATGGGTTGGAAGAACATATGCTACTGATGGAAGATGCCATTCTGTAAATATGTTTCTCTTATTGGTTAATGAATAAAGCATTGTTGGCCTATAGGAAAGCAAAATAAGACAGGACTAGGAGACAAGGAAGATTCTGGGAGATGTAGTGGGAGGAGTCTAGATGTAGGATATGAAAGAAGAGGTCCAGACCCTTTCTCTGGTAAAATAAGACCACTTAGATGAACAGAAATGAGTTAACATTTAAGACAGAGCTATCCAAGAAGAAGATCTAGCCACTGGCCAACAGCTATATAACTAATAGAGTGTCTGGGCAGGAAAGCGCTCATAACATACTACCCAAAGTGACCACAGAGTCATGCAGTTCCTATTCAGGTCCCATGCATTTTTCACTAAAACTATTATAAGAAATCCTAAGTTTTGTCTCAAAGAGGCAAAGTAGCCTTGAACAGAGAGAAAAATGGGTGGAGGTATCATACTCCCCCAATATCAAATATACTGGCAAGCTACACTAATCAAAATATCAGTGGGGAGGTGACTGAGACGCAGTTCCTACTGTCACCCTCAGCACACAGAGCTCCCTGATCTTGTGGGGCCTTTACTTGGACCAAAGTAGGGCTCATTGCTTTAACACTGGAAAAAATTTCAGGACTAGCCAATTTATCCAGCAGAGCTGAGAAGTTTTGATTGAGAACATTTTAGTATAAGCTTAAGTAAGAAGAGAGACACACCCAAATGTGAGCATGGGCTCCTCAATGGAGAGTAAAGATTACCCAAAAAAGACCATTTTAGTCTCTCAAGGTACTTCAAGAGGTTACTGGGGGATGGACAGGTGGCTCACCGGTTAAGAGTACTGATTGCTCTCCCAGAGGACCTGGTTTCAATTCCCAGCACCTACATGGCAGCTCACAACTGTCTGTAACTCCAAAATCTGACACCCTTACACAGGCATACATACATACATACATACATACATACATACATACATACATACATACAGGCAAAACACCAATGCACATAAAATAAAGATAAAAAATAATGAAAAAGAGGTTACCGAAAAGTCTCTTTTTCTTTCCTGCATTGAGTGTTCTGCCTGCATGGATGTCTATGCACAGTGCCCATGCCTGAGGGTGTCAGAGTTCCTGGAACTGGAGTTACATGGTTGTAAGACTGCTTGTGGGTACTAGGGAACCAAACCCGGATCCTCAGGAAGAGTCACAAGCGCTCTCAATCACTGCGCCATCTCTCCAGCCCCTCTTTGTCTCTTGATAAGAGAAATGCGTCTGGCGGATTTATAATCTGATTCTATGGTTGCCTAAAGGTTTTAGAAGCCCTTTCTCTGCAAAAGGAGTTTCTGCTGAGATTCCTAGAAAACTGCAAGTTTATAGACGGAAAAGAGAAACCTCAAGCAGCTGGTAATTGTTTCTGCTTTTCTGCAGTGACTTTGACCAGATTCCTGAGTGAGGGGCTCCTATCCTCCTCAGGTCCCCAGAATTTTCCCTTTCATTCTGCCTCAAAACTAGCCCCACCTCTACCCCTACCTCACCCCATCCCCCTCCCCCCAAAAAAGATATACAGATCAACGAAACAAAGCAGAGCCCATAAAGTAAAACTTCATATTTACGGTCAACAAATTTTCATCAATGGCGCTAACAACCACAATAAAAGCTTAGCCCCTTCAGTAAGCAGTGTTGAAACAAGTGGCCACCCACACCCAACAGAATGGAACTATACCCTTAACTCACCCCACATGCAAAAAGCAACTCAAAATGGATTATAGACTTAGTGCTAGGATGTGCTCAGTTCATTGCTGGCCTGGCGTCCAGCAAGTTCTGGGTTCCATCAACACCTCAGACACCAGGTGAGGTGGTACACACCTATGCACCCAGTATGGAGGCGGGGAGGGAGCAGGAGGGTCCAAGGGTCAAGGTTATCCCCATTGACACAGCAAGTCCAAGACTGGCCTGAACTAGGCAAGACCCCATCTCAAGGGGATGGAGAGATGACTCAGCAGTTAAAAGTACATACTGATCCTGCTAAAAACCCTCTTTGGTTCCCAGAACCCAGGCTGGGCAGCTCACAAGCACCTATAAAGGGGTCTGATGTCTCTGGCCTCTGAAGGCATATGCACTGTTTTCTTTTTCTTTTTTTTTTTAACTTTTATTTTTGCTAGGCAGGGAGACACGTGCCTTTAATCCCAACATTTGGGAGGTAGAGGCAGGATAAATAATAAGACCCTGCCTCAAAAAATGTTTAAATTTTAAAATATATACAATCAATGACAAATCTATACAATGACAGATATATACAATCAATGACAAAGAAAAATATACACATATGTATATGAACATATACATATGTATATATATACATATATATATATATATATATATATATATAATGTTAACTTTTTAAAAATGAAATCCAGTCATTGAAGGCTAGTATGATAAAAGAAACAAGCCAGGCACAGAAGGACTAGCCATGCTATCTTAGCTGCATGAAGCAAGCTCATGGAATTTGAAGGTCAAGCTTACAGAATCAGAGAACAGGATGGTGGTTGCCAGGGGCACACAGGCTGGGGAATGAGATTGTAAATCAAAAGTACCAACTTGTAGATGGGATGAACACATCAGCATAGTGACTACAGGCAAAATAATTCACTGTGCTTATAAAATGACAAAGTTTGTTTGCTTTTGAGTCAGGGTTTCTCTGTGTAGCAGCTCTAGCTGTCTGTCCTGGCACTCACTCTATGGGCCAGGCTGGCCTCAAACATACAGAGATCCGTCGCCTCTGCCTTCCAAGAGCTGGGACTGAAGATGTGCACTACCACCTCGCAGTCTGTTTATTTTTTAATGTGTATGAGTATTTGCTTCTGTGTCTGTATATGCACCACATGTGTGCAGCACACCAACACACACACACACTGGTGAAGTAATAAGCAGCTCTGTAGCTTGTGGTGTAATTTCGTACTGTACATACATATTAAAACATGACTGTGTAATGTAACTCTGTGCTTTTTCTTTCCTACTCTTGTCCACTGAACTGTAAAAATGAGTAAAGCTGCAAAAGAGTAGAAGAGAAGTAAGGATCAAAATAGCAGGGCAAAGTCTGGGGAGAGGAATCCCAGTAGTTCCCTAATTTAGACTTCTGCTTTCTCCTCTGCCACTTGCTCTAAAAACCCACAGACATCATAAGCGGCAAAGGAGCAGGGAACGGGGTGCGGGTGGGGTGGGCAAGGGCGGCACTGCCACCCTGAGGGACATTAGAAGGGGAAACACCAACTGGAGTAGCCAGTGGCAGGAAAAGGCAGAGAGGGCGGGCCCAGAGACCAGGAAATCAAGGGAGGGAAGGAGACTTTGGGAGCCTAAGGGGAACCTAGACCTGGAAAACTGGCTTCTGCCAGGCAGGGTCCTAACCCACAGCAGCTGTCCTACTGGGTGTCAGCCAGGAATTGGCACCCTCTCACTACCAGGCTGCAACCCTGATCATAGGGCCTTCGTTGGCATGAGGAGGAGCCATGGCTGGGGTGGGGTGGGGGTCACATCAGACAGACCAAGGTCCTAGATCTTAAGCAACGGGAAAGCAGGGCCCAGGTGCCACCTGATCTCACTGACAAGTGTCCTTTCTACTTTTGTCTAGGTTTTTTGAGACAAAAATCTTACCCAGCTGAAGCTGACCTTGAATCCCTGATCCTCTTGTCTCAGCCCCCCCCCCCCCCCCCCCCCCGTGTGTTGTTGGGAGTCTAGGCCTGGGTGGGTATGCTCAGCTTCCTTTCCAGTTTTGGTTTGTTTGTTTGGGTTTTTTGAGACGGGCTTCTCTGTGTAGCCCTGGCTGTCCCGGAACTCTCTTTGTAGACCAGACTGACCTGGAACTCTGAGATCTGCCTGTCTCTGCCTCCCGAGTGCTGGGATGAAAGGTGTGTGCCACCACCTGGCTCCTTTCCAGTTTTAAAGCAGTAATTTCCAAATGGATACCTAAGCCTTGAGAACAGGTGTGTGCTTCAAAAAGTTCTGTCTTTGGCCAAATCCCCTTACCTGTCAGTACAGATCTGAGGGAAGAAACAAATCTAAAACAAAAGCTGCTTTTCTTTGCCCCTCCTCAACCTCATCACACACAAACTCAAGCCCTCCTGGCTTTTGTTTTTGTCTTTTGGATTTTTGTTTGTTTATTTATTTATTTATTTATTTATTTTTTTAAGAAAATAAGAGGCTAGGCAGTGGTGGCACACCTTTAATCCCAGCACTCGGGAGTCAGAGGCAGGCGGATCTCTTGAGGCCCGTCTGGTCTACAGAGTGAGTTCCAGTGCAATCTGGGCTGCACAGAGAAAACATCTGGAAAAAAAATATACAGACACAAGTAATATAATGGAACTTCAGAGCCTAGGAGCTGGAAGTGTTTTCAGGCAAGCTAATTAAGCTGCCACATTTTACATATAAACATAAGAAAAGCTAAAGTGACTAAGTCTTGTTGACCCTAAGCAAGTCTCAGTTGTCAAGTGCTAAGTCAGGGAGCCCGGCTGGTGGTCCCTGTGCTCTCTGAGACACAGGGAGGCTGTGGCATGCTGAGTTCCACAGCTCCTGGAGGAGACTGCTAACCATACCAGGGTCTGAAAGGAGCCTTTGGTCAGAGCTCTCACTTAGGGTTCAGTTCAGAACCACACGAATTCACAGCTAGCACTTCCTGATAACCTGAGCCCCAGGAGTCCAGGCTGAGGGCCCAGGGCCCAGCAAGGCAAATTCTTTTTCCTGACCTAGGCCAGACAGTCCTTAGTCTTCCGGTCTACCACCTCCAAAGACCTGGACTATTCATAAGAGTTTGATGACACAATGAACACCTAATATGACAATAATTAAACAGCCAGCTGGCCGTGGTGGCTTGTGCCTGCAATAGCAGCACTCTCGAAGTGGAGCCAGGACTGTCACAAGTGCTACATAATGAGTTCCAGGCCAGCCTGGGCTAGAGTGTCTCAGAAAAACAAGAACAAACAAAACCCCTATTGAAAAGCCAGAAAAAACAGCAAGAGACTCTGCTTTCGTAGTTATTTCTATTAATACTCCATATTCACACTCGATAATGAAGTGGTTTTATGACATTCAACTGCCCTAAAATTAGGTTGCCCTTGGGACAAATCCAGACTCCAGACACTTCTGCATTAAGTTGGTCCTAATCTCTGAGCTCTGGACTGGGGAGGTTGGAGCTACAGCCCTAGTCACAGGTGCTGTGCCTGGGAACTTGAGGGGTGTCCTGCGTCAGACATGGAGAAGCTCCACAACCCCAAACCACAGGCTGGGTGCCAGGCACATCAGTGACGGTCACTTCCCTTGGCATCTCTGCTCTCCACCTATTAATATTTCAGAGTCTGGGTTTGGCAGCATGAGTCACCGGCACCAGCACTCATTTTGAAAAGGAAGGAAGCAATGAATGCAAGGCCAAGCAGCCAGAGTTCACCAATGTCACAATGTTGTGTCTAGGTCACAGACAGGCGCTGTTGGCCCAGCCGGCAGCCACATCTTTTCTGGGTGGTTTGCAGTCACCATTCCCAGCTCAGCTTCAACTCTCCGAGGCGCCATCACTACAAGTCTCATTCAGGGTTTATTACAAAACAGGATCTACAAATATGCTCTACTTCCAAAACTCACTGACTCAGCCCCCTATCTCATCAATCATACCTGGGCAGTCCATGTCGGTCCGGTCTATTGTCCCTCCAAGATGTGTGAAGGGTTTTCCCTAACCCAACCCTTCCCGCCTGGCCCCTCCAGAGCCAAATGCTCACTTTCGGCAGGACCCTCCTGACCACCGTTGCTCTAGCCAGCCCCTCTCATCTCTGCCGACCCAGCACATCCAAGTTGAGCAACTACTACTGAAGCAGACAACCAGCAGATATAAACATTCCAAGGGATAACGGAAGTGAGTAAAGCAGGTGGCAAGGTACTGGGGTGCTTCTCCCCACACCTGAACTGTGCCCCACACATCTGTCATACAAGACACAGGGTTTCTAACGGGACCCAGCAACTAAGCAGTCATGTGTAAAGATGGCATCACAAATTTCAAGTATGTCCTTGCAAGATGTTACCTCAGTCAGTCCCATCTTCAGACCACCTTTCTAAACATCAGACATCTACCAAAGACCCACAACACCGGCTTTACAGTTTTTGATTGATTGGTTTGTTGGGGTCTCATAGCCCTGGATAGCCTCAAAGTCACTATGTAGCAAGGCTGGCCTTGAATTCTGGACCCTATTACCTCTACCTCTCAAGGTGGTAGACCTTCCATTTTTTAAACAGCAATTCATACAATGAAATACTATGCAACTATAAAAAAGAATGAAGACCCTGATGTGAAAGTTTACCCCAAGGTATGGCTAAGTTAAAAATAAAAAGCAGCTGGTCAGTGGTGGCACAGGCCTTTAATCTCAGCACTCAGGAGGCCAAAGCAAGTGAATCTCTGAGTTTGAGGCCAGCCTGGTCCACAGTGTGAGTTCCAAGACAGCCAAGACTACACAGAGAAATCCTGTCCCAATAAGTAAATAAATAATAAAAATCAAAATGCAGATGCATATTTAATGCTGCTTTTGAATAAAAATGGAGAATGGGCAAGTATATCATGTTACAGAAACACTGATGTATAAGGATCTAACTGGGACCGTCCATGCAGGACAGAAGCCATCAGGGGACTATCCTGGGCTAATGGCGTCTTCTCACCATATCCTACTTACACTCAGAAGGAAAGATTATGTGAGTGCCCCTTTTGGCAGCACATATGCAAAAACTGGAACAATACAGGGAATACAGGCATGGCCTCTGCACACAGATGACTCATGGAGCCAAGAAAAGTTCCATATTAGAACAGAATACTGAGCATACTAAATTCAAAAATGAAGGCAGCTGGGGTTGGTTAACAGGTAAAAGGTTTTGCCACACAAACCTAATGGCCTGAGTTCAATCACCAGATGAAAGTAAAATTGCTAGGCGTGGTGGGACACATCTGCAATCCCAGCACTCCTAGGGTGAGATAGAGGCAGGGGCAGAATTGCTCAGAAGCTCAAGGGACCCAGCTAGCCTCCAGCTCCTCAAGTACACATTGTGGCAGGAATGAGAGAGATGTTGCTGGTTTTTCTTTCCAGTCTGGCCCCACTTAGCACATTAGCCCCAAATAAACACAGACACTATATTAATTATAAACTGTTGGCAGATGGCTAGGGCTTCTTATTGGCTAGCTCTATCTTAAGTATTAACCTATTTCTATTATTAATCTATGTATTTCCACATGGTCTTGGCTCACCCAGAGAATGCCCAGACCTGTTACTGCCTTGTGGTCTCCATGGTGTCTCTCCTGGTGCCTCTCTGCCTACCTTCTCCTAGCCCCACCTATCTTCCTGCCTCTACTGGCCAAACCAATAAGAGTAACATATATACAGAAGGACATCCCCCATCAGAGAGATGCTGCCTTAACAAGGTAAAGAAAGAGGCTGGAGAGATGACTCAGTGGTAAAGAGCAGTGGCCACTCTTCCAGAGTGCCCACATGACAGATGACACCTGTCTGTAATTCCAGTTCCAGGGAGATCTGACACCTTCACACCGATGCATATAAAATGAATTTAAATAAATTAATTTTGTAAAAAAAGGTAGAACGAACTTGTGAAAGTTGTCCTTCCATCTCCATACATACACACATACATCATGGCACCCGAACACATGCACACATTAATAAATGGAGACAAGAGGCCCTAGAGGTGGCTCAGTGGTAAAAGCATTTGCTATGCAAACAAGGAGACATGTGCTCCAGTCCCATAAAGGCTGAGCACAGCCACAAGTGCTTGAAGCCCCACTGCTGGGAGGTAGAGACAGACCGCCAGCCAGCTCAGTCAAACGGTGAGTCTCAGGTTCAGCGAGACCCAGTCTCACTGAGAGGGAAGCTAGACAGAAGGCCGTGGAAGAAGATGCCCAGTGTCTGCCCCTGGCCTCTCTATGTGTATGCTCACTGGCACGCATATATACACATATACAAATTTTAAATAAAACTTTAACAATCATATTACTTTTAATCATGTATATGGGTCTGTGTGTGGGTATGTGAACATGCAAGCTGATGCCCTCAAGGCCAGAAATATCAGATCTTCTGGAGCTGGAGTTACACAAGTTGTGAGCTATCTCACGTGGGTGTTAAGAATCAAACTAGAGTCCTCTGCAAGAGCAGCACATGCTCCTAACCCCAGAGCCAGTTCAGCTACGGCAATCAAATGCTGGGGTGTAGCTAATTGGTACAGTGCCAGATGTGGGGTTAAAGCCCTGGATTTACGACCCAGAACTGCAAAAATGGAGTATTTAGCTGAGCAGCCAGGAGGTGGTGGCAGAAGGATGAGTTCAAGGACCTGAGAGCTTGAGGCCAGCCTGGGATGAATGAGTTCTTGTCTCAAAAACAGAAAGAATCTTCCTCCCCAAACATAAAACTCTACCTAATCAAAAGAAAAGAACATCAGTCTCTATAAACAGGGGCAATGTCTGTAAAAATAACTCAACAGAACTCTAAACTGTCAAAACCAAGGACAGACTGAACCATCACAGCCGAGAGGTGCCCAAGACGGCATGACAATAATGTTACCCCAGAACAGAACAAGGTAAAAACTCAGGCTGTCTGAGCAGTGTGGAGCTTGGCTAAACAGAGTGTCAAAATGGTTCACCCACAGTGACAAATACACAACAATAATTAATGTAAGACACTGATAACAGGGAAGCTGAGTGAGAAGGGTTAAAACTTCTAGATTTTCTAAGGGTTTAAAAAGCCATGGGAAAGGAAGGTCATGATGACTCTGACCAAGTCACCTAAGCTCCCCAGCATACAGTTCAGGAGTCTGAAGCAACGAGCCTTCATCGTGGATTCCAGCTCGATGAATCTTGACACCTTGCAATGTGATTTCCCTTCCTCAGAATGCTTCCGGTTAACAGCAGCTGCCCATACAGACCCTGACTTCAAAGTGAGGCCTGGAGGGGGAGGGGCAGGTCAGGACAGTGGATGGGGTATAATGCCAAAGAGAGAAATCAAGGACAGAAAGAAGACACGGGATTGAGGTGGCAGCTTTAGATGGGTGGCTGGGAACCATGGGCTGAGCAGGAGACTCCATGATGAAGCCTGTGGGGGGTGAAGGAAATAGCCAGACAGCAGCTCCCTGGAAGACAATCCAGGCAGGAGGCAGCAGGGCCAGTGTGAAGTCTGTGAGGGGACAGAGAGGAGAAGGCAGGAGGCCATGAGGCTCTCCTCAGAACCAGAAGCCTTAAAGGCTCTAAGAAACCTAGGAGTTTTAACAAGATTACTCTGAGTGAGGGATAGAGTAACTAAAGGGGTTGGTTGGGTACAGAAGTAGGTTCTGGCTTTGCCAGAGACAGGGATCACATCTGAACAACTCTGGCAAGGCTGCGGAAGGGATCTAGCGAGGCAGGCCTACACTGCAGCACTGACTAGGGTGAGTCAGTCATCTGAGGCCCTGCAGCAGGCTCTTTACCCTGCCGACCAAAACCTGCACCCTGTCAAGGCAAAAAAGAATCCTCACCAACAATTGGGTGCCTCAACCTTCCTGATGCCTCGAACCTTTAACGCAGTTCCTCATGTTGTGGTAACCCCAACCACAAAATTATTTTCACTCTTACCTCACAGTAATTTGAACTACTGCTATAGATCATAATGTATATCTTGTGTTTTCCCATGGCCTGAGGCGACCCCCCCCCCCCCCCCCGTGAAAGGGCCCTTCGACTGTGGGGGCCTGGACCCATACGTTGAGAGCTACTGCTTTAAAGCCAACCAACTTCCCCCACTGGAGAAAAGGAAAACAAGCGCCCTTAGGCTTTCCAAAGCTTGAGCCCAGCCAAGAGAAGCCGCCCCACAGCCCACAGCCTCTGCAGCACAGGGCCTCTAAAAGCCACCCTATCATTTAAGGACCGTGTGTAATTACCCCACATTGATGATCTTGTTAAAACTTCCCAGAATATTTCCATGACCAGGCTGAAGGAGAAAAAAAGTTGTTACTGGGGCAGGCAGGCACAAAGGGCGATTTGCCAAACTACTTAGATACTTTAATTCTTTGTTGCCTCCGTAGCTAAATAAGCATGGAGAACAAGCAGGGGAGGAATACTAATTAGAGCTAATTAGACCCTGCCCTCTTCTGCCTCAGTCCCCTTTATGAAAAGCACCCCCCTCCCTGGACTGAGGATGGAGTTAAAATGTAAATCCCAGAGGGTAAATATGAACTTAGGCTACCCTTTGCATTTCAGCATACTGGGCCTGGTTACCTAAAGGAAGCTGCCAACCCAGCCAAATTCCAACAGCCCTACCCCCGCCCCAGCTTGTGCCCACAAGCCACGGTGGGCCAGGGACAGGGTGAGGAGGCTGCCAACTTGCATTCTCTAAATGCAACAAAGGGCTCTTGGTATTCGGAGCATTCTAATTTGCAGGGCACCCACTAAAAGAATATTTGATTGCTTATAAAGTAATAAACTAGGGCAGCAAACATGACTGCAGCCCTGCTGCAGGAGCGACCCAACTCCCCGCTCCTTGGAGCGGAAATGGGAATGGGAGGCGTCCCCAGTGCAACCCCTGCCTGGTTTTGTGAGGCCTTGAGTGTCAGGGTCTGGCCTGGAGATGCTTGGCCCCACGGATAATTAAGGGGACACTCCTAGTGGGGGTGGGGAGGGGCAGCACAGCAAAGGCTAATTTACAGTGAACCCCTAAACGGAAGGTCTGTTGCTTGCTGGATTTGCTCACTGCTCTAGGAACACCCATACAGGTGCCACACTTCACAACCCCATTTCTTTCCCAAGACAACCACGATTTTCCTTTCAAATTAGGTTCCTGTTAGCAAGAGAGAAACCAACAGAAGAAAGTGCCTGCCACCTTTCAAGAAAAAAAAAGGGGGGGGGAGGAAATGAGGGAAAGGACACATAAAGGATGATGGTGGGTCAGCAATATTGGAAAGTTAAATCAAATTACCCAATGAGCCAGTCCCTTCTGACCTTGCAAAGCGCCTGGGCACTCTAAGGAGGTGACCCACCCTGGAGGCTGGTGTCCTACCACCATTTAATTGACTTTTGGGGACTGGCAGCGTGAAATGGCAAAAGGCAAACCTGTGATCACAGAGCAAGGGGCGAAACTTAACTCTGAAGGCACTGGAATTAAACCACCCAGGCTCTAAGAAGGGATTACGTGCACATGAAAAACGAATGCCTCTAATAATTTGAGGGTACGCCGAGGAGCGGGGCACTCCTTTCATCCCAACACTAGGGAGGCTCAGGCAAATGGATCTCTGTAAATTCAGGTCCACACAGAGTTACAGGCCAGGTGGGGTTACATTAGAAGAAAAGAAAATAAACTTTTTAAAAAAGGCAAAAACCTAGCCTCGGAGCTATTGACAACAGTTTACTGCTGGGAAGGGAGTTTTCGCCAAGATTGTAGCCCAGGTAAATAGAGCAGGCTCAGGTTGAAGACCACAGGCCCAAAAATATTTAGGCAGCACAAATTGATCTCATTGTGTTTTTTTAAGTGGACACAAAGTTGGGCGCATAGGGAAGGGGAGGGGTGAATCTGGGAAGAGTTGGGGGAGGGCAAGTAGATTAGATAAAGACTGGCTGCTAGACACTCAACTAATAAAGATTAAAGTCTTTGCCACGATGGGAAACACTCGAGTTTTCATTAGAATCAAATAATGGCTAACTGGGAGGAAACTAAAGCTATTCCCAAACTTGAATTTCACGAAACTAAAGCAAGGTTGCTGTATGTTTATTCTGACAAAAACTTAAGAATACCATCACAAAAAAAAAAAAAAAATCAAACTAAAAGACTGTCCTAAAGTGAGGTCAGTTGACAAGGATATATTCCAGAAGGTAGTGATTCAAGCTACTTTTTTTTTTTTCGTTTCCCTGGGTACTTATGAACACCAAAGATGGGCACCGGTTGCCAGATGGGGGAAGGGTTGGGACTCCCTGATCTACTTATTTTCCCATAAAAGCAGTCTTGCTACACTATTAAGTTTGGACTGGGGCCTGAACGACGTTTTTGTTTCCTCTATCCCCTCCCCGCTCTGAGATGGAAACCTCAACCTCCTTCATGTAAATGAGACGCGGTAGGGGAACAGAGTTCTCCCGTCCAGCAGCCAGGCAACTGCTGGGCTCAGAAAGACAAACAAGTACCTCGGGCTTGGAAGTGAGTAGAGCACCCTTAATCAACACACAATTACTTCCGACGGAAAGGAGAAAGTTCCGAAACTCCTGCTTTGAGTGGGTTGGTTTGGAGGAGGTAAGGCAAGCTCATGTCCCTGGCAGCCAGCGCCGACTAGCATCCTTCCTCTAGGGACTTAACTGCCATTCCCAAGTCTGAAAATTTAACGCAGGTATCTGGGGGCTTCTCCAGAGCCTCCAGGACAAGGGAACGTCCGACTAAGGCAGTGCCAGCAGTGCCTCCGCAGTCAGACCACTGTTTGCGAATCCTGGTACAGGCACAGGATCAGATGGCGAAGTCCCAGGTGGGGCCATGACTTCGGACTTGCAGAGAGACAACTTTCCACTTAGATCAGGCGTAGAGAAAGTTGCACTATCCACAGACCTCCGGAGTGGCCGGGCCGCCGCACTCTGGCCCCCACATCACTCCCCGCGGGCCACAAGGGCCGCTTTGTGCAGGCGAGCGCAGAGCTGGGGCCCCAGAACAGCCGGGAGGCCTTGCCTCCCGAGTCCCCAGCGCCCTCGGGCTGGGCCACCAGACGTCTGCTGTTTACACAGGAAGGGAAGGCTCCTCCTCAGCCCGGGAGGAAACCTGGCAGCGCACGCAGATGCGAAGCTCGAGCCCTGCCGTCCCATCGGGGTGCGCCCCACGGTGCCCCGCACCCTCGGTTCTCTGCAAGCAGCCGCGGGCAAGCAAAGTTCCCGAGCGCACGCGGACGACGCCGCTTACCTGCGAGGCGCGGCACGAGAGCGCAGAGCCCGAGCAGACAGGCGTAGAAGGTCGCGGGCACCCGCGGCATGGTGCGCGCCGCTCGGCGGGAGCGCGCGGCGGGGATGGAGCGGGGCCGAGGCCGGGGACCGCAGCCGCATGCCGGGCGCTGCACTCGGGCTCACGGCGCCCGCGGCCGGGCTGGCCCGCGCCCCGCCGCTACCATCCTTCTTGCCGGCCGGCTGCGATCTCCTGAGTTGTCGCCGCTCGGGACGCACCCTCGCCGAGTCCCCGCACGCCCGCTCTTGGCGCCGCTTCCCTTCTCCCTCGGCCGCCGGGCCCCACTCTCCTCGGCTTTCTCCTCCCCTCTCTCCCGCGGGCCGCCACTCGGTCAGTTTACGGCTAGGCGGGACGGGGCGGGGCGAGCTCCGGGCTGGACCAGCTCCGCCCTGCGCCGGGATCCGCTGGCGCGCCTAGGTCCCAGAGTGCCCAGGTGGCTGTCACAGAGTACGTACTTGGTGTGGAAGTGAGGGTGAGGTCCCGGCTCAAAACTTCTAGTTTGGCGCTCTCTCCCAGGTCTTAGCAGTTACGGGAGGGGCGGGGCGCAAAGCATTAGACCGGCAGAGATTACTTGAGCCAAAGCAATCTCCGTATGACTTGAAGAGCGAAGGCAGGTAACTGCTTGGATCTGCCAGGCCATTTCGTCATCCCAGAAGCGCATGACAGCCGGGGCCTCCCCCGAGAAGGGACAGAGGAATCTGGCATAATCAACCAAGTCCACGCTCCGCACAGGCAAGGGAGGACACGTGGATTAGAAGCGCAGGTGAAGGCGAGGCACACTGCAGAGCGGGCACTGTGCTAAGTGCTGTCTGTGTACTCACTTCTCGAGTGCTCCTAACATCCCTACTGTTACTTAAATGAGGAAACTGAGGCACGGAGGGTCAACATGATGAAGTGACTGCTGGAATGTTTTGCCCAGAAACTGGTAATGATTTAAGTAAGGCAGCCTAACCTTTGCAGGTGAAGAACCTGCTGGAAGGTCAAGATTTGGAGGTGTGGGTACAAAACCTACCTAAGGCATTTGAATCTTGAACTTTGTGCCCACCTCCCAAACTCTGACTGGATGGTACTGGCAGAAGTCAGTTTATAGTGTAGTATGGGTAGGCAAAAGAGCAATTCCTAGCAAACTTAAAAATTTATCCTTAGAATTGTTTTGCAATGTCTTCTCCCTCTCTCCCCCTTCAGACAGGGTTTCTCTGTGTGGTTTTGGGTATCCTAGAACTCACTCTGTAGACCAGGCTGGAGTCTAACTCACAGAGATCTGCCTGCTTCTGCCTCCCTGAGTGCTGGGATTAAAAGCATGCATGGCTGCCACAACCACCACCAGACTTTGTAATACTTTCTTTTGTTTTGACTTAAAGGCATAGTTGAGGCCAACGTTGTCCAATAAAAGCATACTGCAGAGGCAGTTCGGTTTATCTTGGAATTACCTGCCCCTTAGGGCATTGGCCTTGAGGCTACACTTACCCCTCTGAGAGGTGGTGGTTCTAAGTTCTGGGAACTGATCAAAGAGTCTGAACTGGAAGACATCCAGTGCCAAGTGCTGCTCTGTCTGCTAAGGTCAGCTAGATGCAGAGTGGAGTCCTGAAGGCTGGCTGAATACTACTTTCAGTACAACAGTAGTTTTCCTCTGCAAGCATTCTTTAAGTTCAGGCCCTGTAATATCCCATTCTTTCTGCGCTCAGAATGAGTGCTTCATCGATGCTGAAACATCTCACTTTGTCCCATGCCTGGCACAGACCACCATTTATCTAAATTGCACCTGGAAAGTGCTATGATCCAACTTGCCCTAATTCTCACCAGTCCCCTCCTGTCTTATCTGGTGGTTCTCTGGGTCCCCAGCCTGCCCAGACCTGCCAGAAGCCACGACTCCTGAGCAAGCCAAGCTACATCAGAGCTGGTTTGGAGGTGCCTTTTCTAGTTCAGAACTTCCTGCTTTTACCCCCTCTTCAAGAATCCTTCAACTAAGTGTTCACAGATAAATTGTCAGATATCCATATGATGATTTGTGATTTGATCTTAAAGGGAGCTGCACAGGATGGCATACCTCTTTAATTCCATCATTCTGGAGGCAAAGGCGAGCAAATCTACCCGTTTGAGGCTAGCCTGATCTACATAGTAAGCTCCAGCACAGCCAAAACAAACAACAAAATAAATACTTGCTGCAACATTGAAAATATGCTATATAACATAAATCAGACCCAAAGGGACAAATATATAATTCTCTCTCTCTCTTTCTGTGTGTGTGTGTGTGTGTGTGTGTGTGTGTGTGTGTGTAGGGGGAGGGGTTGTCTCATCTAGCCCAGGCTGGCCTTGAACTCTCTAACTAACCAGGATGACTTTGATTCTCAATTCTGCTCCCACCTCTTGAGTGTTAAGACTACAGGACTGTGCCACATGCCCAGACATTCTACTTGTATAGAGTCCAGAAGAGAAAAGGTGATGGGAACAAGGAAAGCAGATGTTACCAAAGGCTGATGAGGGTAGAGAATGGGGAGTTCAGGGTTTCAGGTGGATAATGGGAAAGTTCTAGAAGTGGATAGTAATATCCGCCACAGTCCACTTACACTGGATGTAGTGCTATTATGTATTTTTACCGTGAAAAGAATAGTTAGGGATGGGAGATACAGCTCAGTGATTAAAAGTAGTGACTGCTCTTCTAGATGACCTGGCTTCAATTCCCAGTACCTGCATGACAGCTCTCGACTGTCTGAGGTTTGACACCCTCTTTTGAATTCTGAAGACACTTTTATGCACACCACACATGGACATACATGCAGTCAAAATACCCATACACATAAAATAAAATAAGGTTTTTTATAAGACTCTTTTGTAGAGGACACCTATAAAATAAAATATGGATATACTGTTTTATTTGTTTGTTTTGTTTTGAGGTTTTTTTTTTTTTTTCAGACAGTATTTCCTTGCTTAACTTCCTGGAACTTGTTCTGTAGTCCAGGTTGGCCTTGAACTCAGACATCCACCTGCCTCTACCTCCCAAGAGCTAGAATTGAAGATGGTCACCACCACTGCCCCTCATGGGAATACTTTTTTTTTTTTAATGCTGAGATCAATTTACTTGAAAAATACCAGATTAGAGCTGTTGTGATGGCATATGCTTATAATCTCAGCACTTGGGAATGGAAGCAAGAAAGTCATCCTTGGCTACATCACAAGTTCAAGGCCAACCTGGCTACTTACAGGAAGAAAAATCCTAACATAGATTTTCTGTCTTTATGCACCATGATTCTTGTTAGACAAAGCTAATTCCCATGTTAGCTTTCAGGGCCTCTGAGGATGAGTCTGAAAGTGTCCTGCAGATAATGGATGAAGCAGTAAGGACACTGCCTTCCATGTTGATAAAAGCCGCCTACAACAATCATTTGTGTGTTTGTTGGTGTTGGGTTAAGCATGTACCTAGTAGTTATACCAAATGATTATTAAGAAGTACACACAAGCTGGGTAGTGGTGGCTCATGTCTTTAATCCAAACATGCAGGAGGCAGAGGCAGGTGGATCTCTGTGCGTTCGAGGTCAGCCTGGTCTACAGAGTGAGTTCCAGAACACTTAGGACTGTTACACAAGAAACCCTTTCTGGATAAACAAAAACAACAACAACAAATCAGAAAAGGAGTACACACAAAAGCTGGAAAAAGTGCTCATGATGTAACCCAGCACTCAGTAAACTAAGGCAGGAGGAGCTATGAGTTTGAGGTCAGCCTGAATTATAGAATGAAACCCTGTTTGATGGGGAGGGAGCAGGAAGAGAAGCAGCCCCCACCCCAACACACAAGAATTTTAAATGTATTTATGGCATAGCTAGCAGACACTTGGTAAATAGGTTGCATGTATCCATCCACCTTTCTGTTCCTATAATTACCAATTCTGGAAATGATAATTATTTCATCTTCCTTTGAGCAGTTTTCAAAAGGTAAGGGAATGTTTGTTTGCCTTTATGAAATTATGTTTGCGGTTTTGTTTGTTTGTTTAGGCAAGATCTTACTATTCTGTACCCTGGCATCAATGTTGCTGGTGTTATAGGCATGTACCTCACAGCCATCATGAACTGAAATATGGAAAAACAGTATCTGGTTCAGCTCTTAGCACCCACACCAGGCAGTTTGCCACTACCTGTAACTCCAATTCTGGGGTCTCTCACTCTCTTCTGGACTCCTTTTTTTGTTTGTTGTTTTTCAACACAGGGTTTCTCTGCGTAGCAGCCCTGGCTGTCCTGGAACTCACTCTGTAGACCAAGCTGGTCTCCAACTCACAGAGATCTGCCTGCCTCTGCCTCCTGAGTGCTGGGATTAAAGGCATATGCCACTGCCACTGCCACCACCACCTGGCTCAAATAAAATCTTTTTAAAAAAAGATTTATATGCCTTGGGGGGGGGGACACGGCACAGGCCTTTAATCCCAGCACATGGGAGTCTGAGGCAGGCGGAGACCTGCCTGGTCTACAAGAGCTAGTTCCAGGGAAGCTTCCAAAGCCACAGAGATACCCTGTTCCAACCTGCCCCCAAAACAAACATTCTCATCTAACTGGTCTTATGATCGTTTCAGAAAATCATGCAGATTATATTAGTGAGTTGTAATGGGCTTAGTCCTCCAATTCCTGGCCAAAGTAACACCATATCCCAGTAAACTGCCATTTTGTTCTACATTGCCATCCCGCTCATGATCAGACTTCCATAAGACCATAAGTCTGGGGTTGGAGAGATGGCTCAGTGGTTAAGAGCTGCTCTTCCAGAGGTCCTGAGTTCTAATCCCAGCAATCACAGGTTGGCTCACAACCATCTATAATAGGATCTGATTTCCTCTTTTGGTATGCTTAAAGACAAGATAAGCCACTCATAAACAAAAGTAGATTTTTTTTTTTTTTTTTTTTTTAGAAAAGATCTTCAGAGGATGGAGCATACTTAAGTCAGAACTTTCTAAATTGGCTGGGCACTGTGTTGCCTAAGCCTGAGACACCCCTATAGAGACACCCAACTGCTTTAATCCTGGGCAGCATGCAGAACCCAATTTTGTATCAGTTCTGTAGTAAACTTAGAGCTACATAAAACAGGAGCTTGGGCAGTAGTGGCACATGACTTTAATCCCAGCGCTTGGGAGGCAGAGGTAGAGGCAGGTAGATCTCTGAGTTGGAGGATGGCCTGGTCTACAGAGCGAGTTCCAGAACTCAAAAAATAAATAAATGAATAAAAAATAAAAAGTAAATAAAATGGGATTTTGGTGGGCAGGGGTCAGACCTTTCTGTGATATAACTGTCTGGGCATTGCCCTCGCTCCTATAAATAATGCTAATAAATTAATCTACTGAACCCAAGCTGGTCTTCAGAATTTTTCTGAGGTCTGTTTGTTTCCTCCTCGTTTGGAGTGAATAAACCTTTCTTTTTACATATCTTTAGGTCACAAATAGATAGCAGGCATCCATTAGCATTAATTGAGTCTGCATTATATTTTCTAAATTGGGAGATGGAAGCAAAGGGTTCCCTACTACTCCACCTTTGATGGCTTGTCTTCTAAGTCATGTGACTCCAGGGCAAGCGAGGCCTTTTGCCATACATGGCTTTCTGCTTTATAGCTGTTCTTGCACCACTCACTCCTAAACCACAATCAATCTCCTTTGAGAGGGGACGCAATGCCTTTCAGCACAGGGCAACAGGTAGTAAGCTGAGAGGAGGGGGCCCTGGCTCATAGCTAAGCCTTCCAAGTCACTGCCAGGCTAAGGGCCTCTCTCTCTCTCTCTCTAAATTCTCTATGCTTTCCCTTCCTGCTGGGTAAAAGCAGAAAATGAGAATCTGGATCACCAGCATGGAAGCTTAGTACAGACATACCTAGAAGACAACTAGAGACTACACTATTGAAATACTCAGGTGGGTCCACTGTCCACTGTGATTTTATTTCTAAGCTTGAAACTTAGACTAGTAACAGAAAAAGATGACCCTGGAAAATGGCAGATGTCCTATGATGAAATGAGAATGTGCATGGGTTAGAGGGTAATTGTATTCCTTGATTGTTCTCACTAAGACAATGGAAGTGGGGACCAGAGAGATGGCTGAACTGGTAGCAGTCTTGTGTGCAGGCCTATGACCTGAGTTCAATCTCAGGATCTGCTAAGGCCAAAGGAGAGAACTGACTCCCTGTAGTGGTCCATGACCATGGGGCAACTCCTTCAGAGGTTTAGTCCATCATCCTCATGGCAGGGAACATAGCAGCATGAAGGCAGGCATGCTGCTGGAAAGTAGCGTGTTCTACATCCAGATCCTCAGGCAGCAGGAAGAGAGACCAACACTGGGCCTGGCTTGAGCATTTGAAACCTCAAATCCCATCCCCAGTGACACACTTCCTCCAACAAGCCCACACCTCCTACTATTCCCAATGCTATTCCCTGTGCACATTTGGGGGCTGTTTTCAGCTAAACCACTACAGTCATGAATCTTAATTCAGAACTGGTTCAGAGATGCTTTCCCAGCTGCACATGGTGGCACACACGTATAATCTTAGCATTCCAGAGATGGAGTCAGAGAACCAGGACTCTAAAGACAGGGCACATTCAACCCTGTTCCAACAATAACAACAGTCCCAAAGAGGCCTTTTCTTAGCCTTGATTTTATTGATTTGCTGTTTTGTTTTGTTTTTTGTTCTAGGACACTCTTTGCCCTAGCATGCTCTTTACATTCCATGAAGGACTTTCTGCATAGCAGAGAACTAAGAGGAGGGTGTAGGGGCATGGCATTTGAGAAATCCTTTTACCCAAAGGGAAGGAACTTCAAAGATCTTTCCATCACCATAGAGGGGCAGGCACCACAATTGGTCAGGGGATGAAGGAACAGTGTAGGAAACAGCTGGAAGGTCCCCACGGAAGGGAGCCAGACCTGAAGAAATAAGTAACAAACATAAGAATACTGTAGGTGAGCCAGGTGGTGGTGGCGGCACACTCTTTTAATCCCAGCACTTGGGAGGCAGAGGCAGGTGGATCTCTGTGAGTTGGAGGCCAGTCTGGTATACACAGTGAGTTCCAGGACGACCACAGGAAACCTTGCCTCAAAAAAAAAAAAATAATAAAATAAAATTAAAAAATGGGGCTGAAGAGATGGCGCAGAGGTTAAGATTATATTGACTGCTCTTCCAAAAGTCCTGAGTTCAATTCCCAGGAACCACAACATGGCTCAAAACCATTTGTAATGAGATCTGACACCCTCTTCTGGTGAGGAGGCAGAACACCAGACATAAATAAATAATAACTCTTTTTATAAAACTTTAAAAAATTATAGGTGATTTTGTTTTTAAGATTTATCACTTTATGCAATTGACTGTTTTGCCTTCATGTATATGTACGCACCACACGAATGGCTAGTTCCTGTGGATCCTTGGGATTGAAGTTACAGGCAAGCCAATTTGTGGGTGCTAAGGATTTAATCCAGATCCTCTGCAAGAGCAACTAGTGTCTCAGCCCCTGAGCAGCTCTGTTCAGCTTCAGGACTAAAGGCTCATGAGTTGATGAACTCTGGGAATATAAACCCCTTATTTCCTGCACTGCATCTGTCACCGAGGCCCGGGAAACACAGGACTCAGCCCAGTTGAGAGCAGGTCTCCAAAGCTGGGCTCCAGAACCAGGCAGTTTGGGCTCAATCCCTGGCCAGGCTTTGTAGCAGCTTTCTGACTTGCTAAGTTATTAGCCTCGCCTCCCTCAGCCTCTGAGTGGGGTTAGTCATGTTGCCTACGTCATAACTGTCATGAGAGGTAAAGGAAGGACTGAGAATTGTGCCTGAGTTCCAGGGAGCATCCTGTAACAGGCTGGCTGTTGCTGCTGCTTTTCTTCTAGAGGCAATAGAACTTTCTGGAAATAGCCAGGAGGACTCTGTGGCTGTAGGCTCAGGAAATGTCTTCCCAGGCCTGCAGAAGGACACTTTGAATGGTTTCCCCCCAGGCTCTGCCCTTCAACAGAAGAGACTATTTCCCAGCTGTGGGGTGGAGATTCCGTATTTACTCAGCTCCTCCAGACTCCTCTCTAACCTTGCTTTCTGAGGCCAAATCAGAATATCCAGAGAACACTGGGAAATCCCAGCAGCCCTTGCTCACCTCATAAAAGCTGATGAAAGGCAGAAACTTCTCAGTAGGAGCCTTTTGTTTTTCTTAACCAAGGAATCTTTCCATGTAAATGGCTTCATCTCCTCTTGTATGTCATAAAATTACTGCAAAATAAAATGTTTACTGTCTAAGCAGTTGTACTTGGTTTTATGTGTCACAGATCTGGCAGTGGCATTGCTCAGTGCTGGAGATGTGTAGCTCCTCGGTGCAGCCAGTGCTTAGTGAAAATGAGTGACAGCTCATGGTCAAGATTACCTGCAAGAACACTCAGTTATATTAGAAAACCAATAGAAGAGACAATGGAGGATCTCTAATGCTCAGTGAAAAGGATGCAAATATTTTAGCAAAATCGAGCTGAGCCAGGCATGGTGGCACACTTCTGAAATCCCAACAATATAGAGTTACAGGTAGGAATATCACAAGTTCAAGGCTAGCCTGGACTACAGAGTGAGTGTCAGGGTACCACAGTTTATACAGTGAGAGCTTGTCTCAAAGACAAAACAGAGTAAACGAGGAACACAGCAATGATGTACATTGGGGATATTGCTCGGTTGGTACAGAGCTTGCCTAAAATAGTACTTGCCTAGCATGCATGAAGCCCTGGGTTGACTCCCCAGAGATGCTCTCTGACCTTCACAGGCAGGCTGTGGCGTTGGAGCACTAGCACACACTTAAAAGATAAAGTTAATGATTATACTCAGGTGTGGTAGTACACACCTGTAATCCCAGCATTTGGGAGGTGGTGGCCAGGTGGGCCAGTCAACTTCAGGGCCAGCTTGGGCTATCCGAGACACTGTCCTAAAACACATAACAACAACCAAAAAAGCAAAAGGGGGTAAGAAACAGAGGAAGGACATCAGCAATTAGAAACAAGCGGGTTTTTTTTTTTTTTTTTTTTTTTTGAAAAACCGTCTGAGTGTTGTTTTCTGCAAATTATGGAAGACAGCGCCATCTACTGCCCATGCAATTTGCTGGACCCTAGCAATGTCCTGGGCTAAGGAAAGAAGGTGTGGTAGGAAAACTTGATCAGAGGGATGGTTTCCTGATCTACTCAGATGATTTTTTAAAGATTTATTTATTATGTATACAGTGTTTATTATGTATACAGTGTTCTGTCTGCGTGTATCCCTTCAGGCCAGAAGAGAGCACCAGATCTCATTACAGATAGTTGTGAGCCACCATGTAGTTGCTGGGAATTGAACTCAGAACCCCTGCAAGAGCAGCCAGTGCTCTTAACCACTGAGCCACCTCTCCAGCCACCCTCTTTCTTTTTTTCTTTTTTTTTCTTTTTTTTAATGTGCTGGTATCTGAACGTCTGGGTCCCATCGTGTTAATACACTTTTTTTTTTTTTCCATTGCCAAAACAAACACTGGAATCAACTTTAGAAAAGAGGACTCCTCAGACAAGGTGCTTTCTGAGCGTGTCTAATGACCTGAGCATGAGCCTGGGATCCATGTGACAGTGAACGACTATTCTCTAATCTCTACCTGTATGCTGTGGTTCACACCCGTCTGTATTTATTCACACACACACACACACACACACACACACACACACACACACACACACGAAAATAATTAATCAGCTGGGCATGGTGGAGCACACTTTTAGTCCCAGCACTTGGAAGGCAAAGGCAGGCAGACTTCTGTAAGTCTGAGACTATCCTGGTATACATAGTGAGTTTCAAGCCAGCCAGAGCTACACTGTCTCAAAAAAATTATAAAATTAAAAACCTTCAGATAAGGTCCAGGTGATGGTGACACACACCTTTAATCCCAGCACTCATCCGTCAGATACAGGCAGATCTCTGTGAGTTCCAGGCCAATCTGGTTTATAGAGTGAGTTCCAGGACAGCCAGGACTACACAGAGAAACCCTGTCTCCAAAAGAAAGAAGAAAGAAGAGAGAGAGAGAGAGAGAGAGAGAGAGAGAGAGAGAGAGAGAGAGAGAGAGAGAGAAATATAAAAGAAGTGTTTTGGTTCAGTTTCTGAGTTTCTGGTATGTGGTGCTTAGCCCTGTTGCTTTGGGCCTATCCAGCACAGGACACCACAGCAGGAGTGGATATACTCCTCCTCACCACAGCAACCAGGAAGCTAAATAGAGAAGAAGGGGGCTGGTTTATCTCAGTCTCCTCTTGAAGGGCACACCCCCTGCCTAACTTCTGTAGTTTGTTCCTTCTTTGCTCTTTGGGGGGCCACCAGGCAGCTCCCAAACAAATACACGGAGACTTATTCTTATTTATGAAGTCCATCCTTGCCTTGTTTCTTGCCAGCTTTTAACTTAAATCATCGCATCTATCTGTTGCCTCTGGGCTTTTATCTTTGTCTATACTATATACCTTTCTTGATGACTTACTTGTGGCTGGTTGAGTGGCTGGCTGGCCTCTAGTGTCCTCTCTTCTCCTTTTCTCCTATTTATTCTCTATGCCTGGCAGCCCCACCTACCCTTTCTCCTGCCTGCCTATTGGCTGTTTAGCTCTTTATTTAGACCAATCAGGTATTTTAGACAAGCAAAGTAACACAGCTTTTCATCATTAAACAAATGCAACATATAAAAAAGCAACACGTCTTTGCATCATTAAACAAATATTCCATATCATAAACAAATTAGCACATCTTAAAATAATATTCCACAATAAACTTTCTCCTGCCAGGTATTGTTTTGAAGTCCCAAGCACTTGTAGCATCAGTACAAACTGCAGTCATCCCTTTAATGCTCAGGGCCTTTAGGGACCAGTCAAGATCCAAATGCCTGGTTTTGTATGCTGTCCCAATGTCCAAGTGAAGCAGAGCTGTGCTGTTGCTAAAACACCTGAGGGTGGGTGAGGAGGGGGGGGATGAACAGGACTGGAGAGTGACTGCTCTTCCAGAGGTCCTGAGTTCAATTCCCAGCAACCACATTGTGACTCAGCCATCTAAATGAGATCTGATGCCTCTGGTGTGTAGGCAAACATTTATAAAACAAAACAAAACAAAACAAAAAAAATAAGCAAAACAAAAGCCCAAAACACCTTCCCTTCCCTCCTAAGGGCCCAACAAACCCAGATATGATTCCACCGAAGTCCACTATGGGGACCAACGAGCTAATTAGGCTTACAGGGCAATGGGCGGGGCTGTGGCAGCAACATGAAATACCTTAAAGCAGCCAGCGGAGCTGGAGCTGGGCTGTGGTGGCACATGCCTTTCATCTCCGCACTCGGGAAGCAGAGGCAGGCGGATCTCTGAGTTTGAGGCCAGACTGGTCTATAGAACACAATCCAGGACAGCCTGGGCTACACAGAGAAGTCCTCCTGGAAGATCTGAACCTCAGGGAGATGACAACTTCCCCATGGCTGTGTAGATGGATGGAGCCCGGCCGGTTCCCTCAACCCCACCTAGACCCTCTGGCCCCGTGCCCCAAGAGCACATGCCGTAGGGATAGAATTGCATACAAATATTTAGGGTGGATACTCAAGTGAGGCAAGTTAGGGTCCCATGACCCTTCCCACCCCTTCTATGAAGGAAGGTAAATAGCCAATAGGCCCAGGTATTGATGTTTAATAAGGATCAGGAGAAACAAATAGGCCGAATAGATGTTTATTCAGGGAGAAATAACTCACAACATAGACAGATGAACACCAGCAGGTTCCTGGTCCCAAGGATGCCTCCGGAAGTGCTCCTGTCCCTGTGCTGCCAGTAAGAGAGCTCTCCAAGCCCTCTCCTCAACCTTAGTTCCCCAAGGTCACGTTCGGCCCTGTCTCCACCCCATGGGCGTGGTCCATGCCACAGGTGCAGACAAGGTGAATATCTCACTACAACCAGGTGTGATGAAGTTTTTCGAGTAGGCTCAGCAGAACTCAGTTTGGGTCAGAAAAGTCCTGTTCAACAGGTGCACACCTACAATCCCAGCACTTGGGAGGGAGGCAGGAGGACCAGAAGTGCGTGGTTATCTCTGGTTACAAATTAAATTTGAGGTCAGCTGGACTACAGACGCTGTTTGTTTGTTTGTTTTTGAGATTGGGTGTTGGGGCTGACCTGTAACTCACAGAAATCTGCCTGTCTCTGTCTCCCTAGTGCTGGGATTAAAGGTGTGTGCTGCCTTTAATAGGACTTTAGAGAACTATTTGTATATGCAATAGTGAGTCTCTGAAGAAAGGCTTAGGAAGCAAAGAACACTTGTTGACTCAGGATGTTGGAGAAGTGCTGGGAGCTGGCCCATGGTGAGTCAGAAGCAAACAGGGGTGATGGGATCAGATAGTCAACTCAACCCGCTGGAGCTGCCTGCTAGCAAGGGAGGTTGCGTGCACCCAAGTGAAGTCTGCGATGGCAAATCGCCATGATCGGCTGACTTAAGTTAATTCCTGCATTTACACTGACATTGTTGCTCAATTGCATTAGCCTGTCAGATTTCTCAGTGTTTCTCTACTGTGGGCACTAGTAGCTAAGGAGTGGCTTTATTGGGGTTAGAGAGATGGACTAGAAGTTAAAAACGTGTCCTGCTCTTCTGGGAGACTAGAGTTTGGTTCTCAGCACCTACATCAGGTATCTTACAACCTCGTGAGACTCACAGGGTACCCAGACGCCTCTGTCATAGGATTCTTTAAAAATTATTTTTACAGTTATCCTCTGCCTGTCCCTCCTTCCTCCTCTTGGAAACTTTAGTTCACACATCAAATCAATGACTTACAACATCTAGCCAGAAATCAACTAGGGAGGTTGAGGCAGCCAGAGGGAGTCCTGGTTGACCTATCTCTCCAGGGATGGGATCCCAGCTTCCTCTTCCCTCCAGTCATTTTTATACCAAGGGATAAACAACAGTAACCTCTATGGGAAATGATTTACCTCTGGCTGTTTTCAAGGACACAATGTCTTCTAACTTCTGTTTTCCTTTTTCTCTGTTCCAGAGAGAGTTTGCTTTCCTAGGACCAGCCTGACCCAAGACAGAGCAGTTTATGTGTATGTATGTGTGTGTTTGGGTTTTGTTTTGAGACAGGGTTTCATTGTGTAGCTCAGACTGTTGTGGAACTCTTTGTAGAGCAGGCTGGCCTTGAACTCAGATTCACCTGACTCTGCCCATCATGTGGGTCCCAGGTATAGAACTCAGGTTGTCAGGAGTGGCAGCTATCACCCTCACCAGCCATGGGATAGGGAGTTTGGGAAAATACCTTTTTTCTTGGGTGGGTGGGGGGTTCGAGACAGGGTTTCTCTGTGCAGTTTTGGAGGCTGTCCCAGAACTCATTCTGTAGACTAGGCTGGCCTCGACTCACAGAAATCTGCCTGCCTCTGCCTCTGGACTGCTGGTATTAAAGGTGTGAGCCACTACTGCCTAGCTTGGAAAAATACTTTAAATAAACATCTGAGTCGAGACAAAAGAGATTCTTTGCTCCCAGAGTGTACTTTCAACAAGCTGAAATAGAACATGGCAATTTTCCAATATATTACATAGGTGTTCAGCTTAAGTCCACCCCAGTGGCAGAAGGATAGGACTCCACAGATTGCCCTGGGCCAGTGCCTGGAGCTGGAAGTGGCAGGAGCCCCACCCATGGCCTGGCTACTTGTCATGGAGCTGCCTTTGGGGGATAGCAGCCAACATGATCTGTGACATGGTAAAATGTCATGGGCAGCAAATGACAGTCGCTTTGCGTGTCACGTCACATTTTCTGTTTAAAATGAGAGGTAAGGGAGAACCAGAGAGATGGCTTGGCAGTTGAGAGTATCTACTGCTGTTGCTGAGGACCTCAGTTTTGAGTTCTCAACATCTTAGTTCACATCTGCCTTAACTCTAGCTCTAGAGGATATAATGCCTCTGGCCTCCACGACTATCTATACCTACCTACTTATTTACCCCCATACACCCCACCCCTCCCCACACACATATACACACACTTTAAAATAAAACAAATATAAAATGAGCTCTTAATTGGTCTAGATAATAAAAGGCTGGAATCAGATACAGAGGGAAATGCTGAAAGATCAGAGAGGTAGAGCAAGCCACAGCACACCTTACCTCCTTAGCACCTCAGCAGACAAGAGAGCCATTTCCTGTTTCTGCCTGGCTACCTCACTTCCTGTCTGTCTGTACAGACCTCCAGACTTCTATGGTTAGCTAGTGGCAAGTTCTATTCTCTGACCCCCAGACAGACTTTATTTGTGCAAGGAAGATATCACCAGAAACAAATCCTTAAGAAATAAAGTAATACTTATGCCAGGGACTAAGGTCTAGCTTGGTTGCTAAGGGGCTTATCTGATAATTCATGAAGTCCTGGGATGATCCCTACTCACCACATAAACCAGCTATAGTGGCACACACCTATAATCCTAGCTCTAGAGAGGTGAAGGCAGGAAGGGCAGAAATTTCAGGTCATTGTCTGCTATGTAGAAAGTTCAAAGTCAGCCTGGGATACCTGAGACCTATCTCAAAACAGAAACAAAATAAAATGGGGCTCTCTGCTGTGTATACCACCAAAAGCTCCCAAAACAAGAAAGGACGCTGGGTACCAAAGATGTTTTATTGCATCATCGCCTTTCACAATAAACAGTCAAAAACAAGTAATAATAGCAAATAAAAGTACCTTTCAAGAGGACCAGACATCAGACAGACTCAGGGGCACAATTAACATTTAAAAAGGCTGCTGGGTGCATTTGTCCCGTGTGTGTGTGTGTGTGTGTGTGTGTGTGTGTGTGTGTGTGTGTGTGTGTTGGTGGGCACTACTAAGCTTCCATCATGGAGCAGGGCCTCACAACTCCAGGCAGAAGGCCTGTGCTGTCACTCTGACTCCGGCTTTTCCAGGATCATTGTCTTAGGGAGGGCAGCCCCTGAGAAGTGCCCATTTGCTGCCTGAGGAGGGTTACCTAGGGAACAGCATGACCTCCTTGGTCTCCCTCTACCACCTTAGCTCTTGGATTCCCTCCTTGCTTCTCCTCCCAACCAACATGGGAAAGACTTGACTGTCCCCATGGAGGTCAGAGCTAGGCCAAGCTTTCACTTTCTCACTTTCTCATCAGAAGGTTCCTGGATTTCTGTGGTCCTCCTGAGAGAGCTGGGAGATGCTTTCTGTTTCCTGGCTGTCTTTTTGGAGTGAGGCCCTATCACAAGCCACTGGCTGTCCACAGGTGGCCAGAGTCTAGATCTCAGAGGTGGCATTGCCCAGAGATGGGTAATGAGGGTGCTCCCTCTAGATTGGAAATGCTGTCGGCCCAACAGGAAAGAAAAGCGCTACACCAGTCACCATCTTAGCATTTTGTACTACCTGGAGAAAATCAACACATACAAGGCTCATCGTGTCTATGTTCATTTAATGTCATAGGTGTCTTCAGCAAGCTGCATTCTTCATACAGGTCCACACTCAGAGGGGTTGACAGATGGGGTGGAGAGAACCCTAAAGGTCAGGCCTGTGTCTCTGCCCACTTCTCTTGTCCTCCAAACACTCAGGATCACAGCTTGTGGGGGCTGGGCTATGGAGGGCTCCAAATTCTTGTCACTCTATACAGTAGGAGAGACAGAGATGAGGCTTAGAAAAGATTTCCAAACTGCAGCAAGAGAAAATTGAGATTTGCCAATTATTAACACCTTTGTCTTCTCCCGCTTTCTCTCTATTCCCGCTCATATCTTTGGGGTGACTGTTTTGAGGCAGGATCTACGTAACCTAGCCTGAGGCGGTGGTTTAAATGAGGATGGCCCCCAAAGACTCACATGTTTTAATACTTAGCCCAGTTGTTGGAACTCTTTAGGAAGGATTGGGAGGTGTGGCCCTGATGGGGAGGGGTGTCATCAGAGGCAGGCTTTGAGGTTTCAGAAGCCCATTCCCAGTTAGCTCTCTTTGCCTGCTAAGGATACAGACTCTCATACTCCAGTTCTGTGTGCCTGCAGCACGTGCCTGATGCCATGTACTCACGCTCTGAAACTAAGCCTCCAGAAAACTGTTTCTTCTACAAATGGTCTTGCCATGGTGTCTTATCATGGCAATGGAGGTATTTATTAAGACACCTGGCTTCAGATGTGTGGTCCTCATGCTTCAGCCTCCCAAATGCTGGGGTACAGGTGTGTGCGCCATTCCCAGCATGCTGGGTTTTGCTGCTTTTGGTATTTTCCATCACAATTGTCTTGTTTTGTTTTTATGTGCTAGGGCCTTGACATGTATCCCCAGATGGGCTAGCCTAGAACTCACATGTAGTCCAGGCTAGCCTGAATTTTACAGAGATCTGCCTGCCTCTGCTTCTGAGTGCTAGAATTAAAGGCATATGACACCAGTCCAGCCTGGATTTTTTGTTTGTTTGTTTTGTTTTTCTTTTCAATGTTTGAATTTGTAATTTTTTAAGCTTTATCTCAAGACTCCATTTCTTTCTCTTTTAAATTTGATTAATTCATTTGTGTGTTTGTACAGGTTCATGTATGTGCCTGTGTTGTGTGTGATGTATGTGTACAGGTCAAGCTCTTATGGGGGGCTGGGGATCTGAACTCAGGTCCTCTTGCCTGTTCAACATACTAACTGAGCCATTTTTCTTTTATCTCTGTAACCCTGGCTTTCCTGGAACTCACTACATAGACCAGGCTGGCCTCTAACTCACAGAGACCTGCCTGCCTCTGACTCCCTAGTAAATTCTTTTTCTTTTTAACAAACCTTCTCCACATGCTGTTTTCTTCCCCACCTCTCTCCTGTCTCCTTTTCCCTCTCCATTTTCTGCACTTCAGTCCTTTGTCACTCACCTGTCACCAGCCCCAAAACAGCTGTGCTTTAGAAATCCTTCCTATGGAAACAAAGTATTTCTGGCCAAGCTTGCTTTCTCTTTTTTGAAAGTGGACCATATTGCAGGAGGTAGTGTGGCAGAATGGCCTAAGGTACTGTATGTGTGTATGTATGTATACATGTATTTAAAAACATATACATTTTATTATATGTGTGTAGGTGTTTTACCTGCATGTATTGTTTGTGTACTGTGTGTGTGGTACCCATGAAGGCCAGAAAAGGGCATTGGATTCCCTGGGACTGGAGTTATAGACAGTTGAGAGCTGCCACGTGGGTGCTGAGACTCAAACCTGGGTCCTCTGAAAGAGCAGCTGCACTTTTAACTGCTGAGCAGTCTCTCCAGCCCTGGCCCTAGACTTAGAAATAAACTGTGCTGCCTGGGGATTCAGGGGAAGAAGAGAGCTGCTATCATGCATTTGATTGACAAGGTTCCCACAGACTTGCCCTGAAGCCGCTGTCCTTCCCTAGATATCAGTTCTTTACGGCGTGGGTAATACTGTCTCAAGCACATAAGTCACAACCATGGAAGGGGATATTTAATTTATTTTTTCCTTTATTTTTGGTATTATAAATCGAATATAGGGTCTTAATCTTTTATTGAGCCTCTATTTGTTTGTTTGTTTGTTTTTTCAAGACAGGGTTTCTCTGTGTAGCTTTGGAGACTGTCCTGGAACTCTCTCTGTAGACCAGACTGGACTCAAACCCATAGAGATCTGCCTGCCTCTGCCTCCTGAGTGCTGGGATTAAAGGCTTGTGTACCACCAACGCCTGGCTTGAGTCTCTTTTTTAATTACTAATTTAGTAATGCAAGAAGTGCATTTCAAAATGTATTTTGTTCTTCTTGAGGGGAGAGGTTCCGAGACAAGGTTTCTCTGTACAGCAGTCCTGGCTGTCCTGGAACTCACAGGCTGGCCTTGAGCTCACAGAGATCCATCCACCTGCCTCTGCCTCCCGAGTGCTGGGATTAAAGCCACCACATTTGGCTGTGAACTCCTTCTGTAGCTCAGGCAGGTCCTGAACTTGCTATCTGTTTATATCAGCCTCCTGAGTAGCCCTGGCTAGAGGTGGATAATTTACTTATTTGTCTATTGATTACATTTATATGTAATATAAGATTACATATAAACCGAGCAGTGGTGGCATACTCTAATCCCAGCAGAGGCAGGGGGATCTCTGTGAGTTTGAGGCCAGCCTGATCTACAAGACTAGTTCCAGGCCCACAAGACTACAAGACTAGCTTCCAAAACCACAGAGAAATCCTGTCTCGAAAAGCCAAAAAAAAAAAAAAAAAAAAAAAATTACACATAAATGTACACACACACACACACACACACATATGTAAGAGGGATACACATTATATTACATATAAATATATCACATACACACACACACATATATAATATTACATATATGTAAGGGGATAACGCATATGTGGGTCCTGAGACAGAGCTCAGGTCACAGGACTCAGAGGCAAGTGCCTGTAACAGCTAAGCCAGCTCACCAGTGGAAAGTGGGTAAGTTAGAGACACTCAGGACTGCAAAACTGGACTGTGCTGCTTTAGAAGAGAGAAACTCAGAGATCGATCTGATGTCATGTGGACAGACGGCCATGAGTGCTAGGGATCAAGTGAGGCTGTGGCAATGGCTGGGACCTCTTTGCTTCAGCTTCCTTTGTTTGTTAATATTATTTTTTTTAAAAAAAAAGATTTGTTCATTTTTTGATGTGCATGAATGTTTTGCTTGCATTTATGTATGTGTACCATGTGCTTGCCTGGAACCTGTAGAGGTTGAAGAGGTCATTGAACCCTCTGGAACTAGAGTTGGAGATGGCGTGCACGAGCATGTGGGTGCTGGGGACTGAGCCCAGGTCCTGTGACAGCCACCTCTCCAGGCCTGCTTTGGCTTTCCCTTGCAGGGCATTCCATTCTGTAAAGTCAGAGGTTGCACTCACCTAGTAGTCAGGGCGAGACATGCTTCGCTGGTTTGCATAGGGATTTTGGGTGTAATTGGCAGCCCCTGTCCTGACTTTGGGGAAGATGCTATTGTCTCCTCCAAAGTTGCTGAAGCTGGAGTTGCTGAAGCCGGAGTTGCTGAAGCCGGTTTGCTGCATTCGTATATTCCTAAATTCTTCATCAATCAACTTTTGCTCCTCCACATTCTTCTTTTTCCTCTTTGAGCTGTAATCAGTAAAATGAGTTAGGACCTAACGATGGTAACAACATTTCTTGAAGGAGTTTTTTTTCTCTGTGTCCCTGAGTGTCCTGAAACTCACTATGTAGATCAAACTGACCTTGAATTCAGAGATCTGCCTGCCTGTACCTTCCAAGTGTTGGGATGGAAGGGTGTGCCATCATCCCCAGGCCCACATTAGCATTACATGTGTGTTTCATTTGATTAATAGAAGTGAAAGAGAAACCATGCCTTATGACACCAGCAGAATAAATGTCTACAGAAACATGCAGTGAGTGAGATGAGGTCAGCATTCCAAGGTCTTAGGAAAGGAAAAAGGAGCCCAAGGAGATGCCTCTGCTGTCAAAGTACTTGCCACAGAAATGTGAGGACCTGAGTTGGGATCCCTAGAGCCCATGAAAACGTCAGGTGGGCATGGAGGCCTGCCTGTCATTCTAGCACTTGGAAAGAGGGTACCCAGGATAGAGATCTGTGGAGTAAGCTAGATAGCCTCAGTACCCATCTTGTGAGCTCTGATATAACTGAGAGACCCTGCCTCAGCTAGCAGAGGAGCCCATGGCAGAGGAAGTTTCCTGACAGCGACCCTGGGCCTACAGAATCACTTGCATGCATAGTACCCACACTAGTAAATATGTGTTTACACAAATAGACACAAACCACACAATATGGAGAAAAAGAAATAGGGTTTGGCAGGGTGATAGGGCTGGTTGGGGCACTTCAAGGGCCTCTAGTGTGGGAATTCTAAGTCAAGTGTAAGCATTTGTACTCACAGAGGCATCATCCCACCCCACTCAGATTATACACTTGCTTGTTTTCCTGCCCATGGGCCACAGTCCCACTTCCCAGACCGAGAGAGCAGGGACAGCTGTATCTATGATGCAGGTCACTCCCAGCTTTAGTCACAACGGGAATGTCATTCACCCAGTGCCTTGGATAGCTACCTAGTTTACACTGGTCTCTCCTCTGGAGTAGCAAAGGCTCCACCCCTTCCCTAGGGACTGCGCAGGGAGGCAAAGATTTCATGTTTCATGTGGTTGGGCTCTTCAGCAGGGTGGAGAAGCCTTGATACAAATCTGTCACAAGGCTGCACAATTCTATAGTTAACTCTGGTCCCTGAAGGGCCAGAAGAGTCAACCAGCTACCTTAAGAAAAGAGGATGTAGACTTGCTCCAAAACCAGGAATGTTCTGCCCCCTTTCCTAGAAGTGAGAAACTAGGTATTGTAGGGAATGCCCATGTGGCTGATACTAATTTTACTCTGGGAAGGGTTAACATCAAAATGAAAAAAAAAAAAAAAACTCAAAAAAACAAAACATCAACAATAGACTAAGAACCAAATATCTCAGGCAGTGGTGGTGCATGTCTTAAATTCCAGTGCTAGGGAAGCAGAGGTGAGTTTGATGCCAACCTGGTCTATCAGTGAATTCCAGGACAGCCAGGGCTACACAGAGAATCCGTGTCTTGAAAAACAAAACAAAACAAAACGAACCCTCTACAGTTATAGCAGGAAATGGCCAGGACATGTTACCAGAATGTAAGGTCTGAGCTACATGTAATGGGGAATAGTAGCTGCTTTTCACAATGTGGGCCCCACTGAACACATGTAGAGGTGAAGAGGGTCTTAGCATCCTTCTTCTGCAGCATTGCTAAATATTGCTGAGAAAGAGCCACAGAGATAACCTTACTTTCTTAAGACCCAAGCTTTCTACAGAGGTTGCTTTGGGACCATGTTGAGGTTGCTTTGTGCCATTCAGCAGAGCTCTAGGCAGGGGAGTGGTTCGGGGGGAAGTTGTATTTGACAGCATCAGTGGAATTAAGTATGTGTGTTTTGAGACTGTGTCGTAGAGCCCAGGCTGGTCTGAAGCTCTTTGTGTAACCAAGGGTGACCTGGGACTTCTGAGCGCTCTGCCTCTGTCACTTGAGCTGGGATGAGAAGGAGACATCACCACATCTGGTTTGTGCATCACCACATCTGGTCTTTCTGCAGGCTATGCCGGCATTCTACCAACTGAGCCCCAGCCCCAGTCCTGGATTTTGTCTTGGTGAGGTAGGATCTCATGCAGTCAAGACTGGCCTCAAACTTGCTATGTAGTTGAGGTTGGCCCTAAACTCTTAATCCTCTTAATTCCTTAATCCCTAAACTCTGACTTCACTTTCCAAGTACGGAGTATAAGTGTGTATAGCCATGCATAAATGAGTTAAATGGTGCTAATGGAAAGTTGTTTTTTCTGTTGTTTGAGACAGGGCCTCTCCACATAGCCCTAGCTGGTCTCAAACTCACAGAGATCCACCTGCCTCTGCCTCCTGAGTACTGGGATTAAAGGGACTCACCTGGCCCCAGTGAAGTTATTAATGCCATAGAAAACTGATTGTTGGGTCTGATTAGTATGAAGCAAAAATAAAACTGAACAAAAAATTAAATCATAAAGGATATGTATATACTATCACTTAAAAAGGTAAAATTGGGTAAGGGCTAGAATGATATTCAATGGTTAAGAACACATACTGCTCTTGGAGAGGACCCAAGTGCAGGTCCCAGCATTCAGGCTGGGTGACTCACAACTATCTATAACTCCAGCTCTAGGGGGTATGATATTCCCTTCTGAATTCCCTGAGCCCCTGTACTCACATGCACTTATACAAACATACATAAATAAATGTATACATAAAGTACTTATACATACTTACATAAAAATAATAAACATAAAACTTTAAAAAGAAAGAAAATAATTAAAACAGAAAATCCAATTGTAGGGGAGAGGCCTCCCTTGCTTTCTCCTCCTCCTCACCCATGAGAATGTTTGGAAAACAGTTTAAATAGCAGTATCTCTCCACCCCATACCTCACTGAGACGATAAGAGCAATCAGCAAGATGAGAATGAGAGCTCCGGCAACGGTACCCACAATGGTGAGGATCAGCTGGAACTCTGAAAGGGAAAAGACAAGAGCAGTGTCCTGGTTAGTTTTAACTGCCAACCTGACACAACCTCGCCTGGGAAGGGGGTCTTAATGAGGCATTGTCTAAACTGGATTAGCCTATGTGGTGTGTTTGGGGCTGAGGTTGTCTTGACCGTTAATGGCTATAGGAAGACCTAGTCCGCTGTGGGAAGAACCATTTCCTAGACAGGGGGTCCTGAGCAGTAAGAAAGCTGCAAGAGAGCAGCAGCAAAGATCCATGTGTTCATTCACTATTTGCTCTTGACTGTGGATGCAAAGCTTTGAGTTCCTGCCTCGATTTCCTCATGATAACAGATTGTAACCTGGAATTATGAACCAAACAAAGCTTCTGGCCAGGGTATTTGACTCAGCAACAGAAATAGAACTGGAACAAATAGCCCCCTGCCAATTGGGTCCTGCTGTCTACTGCACAGTGTGAGCTCCAGCAGTTCCTGTCTCCCAGCCCTGCAGAGAGGCACACAGGGCAGGTGCTCATCTGTTGCCACCCCCTCCCCCTCCGTGTCCTCATGCCCTAACCACGTCCTAACATCAGGTTGTCTGCAGTGCACAGTCATCACATGCAGGCTTTCCAGTTACGAAACCACAAATACAGAAGGAAGAGGCTGATGGCGGCAAGGTCTTCCTGGGCCATGTTGGGTGGAAGGTGTCACCAAGGTCTACACCTCCTCTCCATCTCTCCTGCCACTGCCTGCCCTTCATATAGCTCTCCCTTTTCATAAGCCAGGGGTCTGGATGGGCATTATACAGTTTACAAGGGGGAGTCTGTTAATACCTACACTCTTCCACCTCAGACAGGGCTATAGACCTCTTGTTATATAGCCCAGGATGGACTTAAACTCACAATGGTCCTCCTGCCTCAGCATCCCTTGTACTGAGATTACCGACATTCAATACTATGCCTGGCTGCTATGGACTCTTGGAATATGACCATAAGAACAGTCTGTGAACATAACATACACACCAGTTCCAAACACTTAACCCATAAAACATTGGAAAACTCATTAATGGCTGGCTGTGGTAGTGCACGCCTTTAATCACAGCACTCTGGAGGCAGAGGCAGACGGATCTCTGTGAGTTCAAGGCCAGCCTGGTCTACAGAGCAAGTTCTAGGATGGCTAGGGTTGTAACACAGAGAAACTCTGTCTTGAAAACAACAGCAACAACAACAAGGAACTAAATATAATGGTTGTGAATGTCTCCTCTGGTCTGGAGTGGGTTCAGAGGCACCAGCTCACCCCCAGGTCTGAGTTCTGTTATTCCTAACAGCAGAACTGTTGCTGCCCATCACCTAAGGGTAAGTGTGGGATTTGGGACCCAGCAGACAAGCTCCAAGCCTAGTTTCTCTCAGTGAATGAAGGAAGACTGCAGTGGAATGAGCTGTAGTCCACATGTGTTTCTCGGATGTTTAGTAACTTAGGGTGTCTATACTCACGGTCTTTGCAATCCCTGCCACTATAGCCGAATGGACACCTGGAACACAGTCACAATAGGAAGTCACATTAAAAAACTTGTGGGGAGGGTGCAGGAGTTCCCACCGATTTCCATTCTCCCCTCCCATCTGACTTTCATTCTGTCCTGCCTTGCTTGCTCTTTCTGTTATCTTCTTTATGATATCGTGTTTCCAAGAGAGTATTCCATGTGGTTCTGCTATGGTGACATGTACTCAATCCAATGTGGCCTCCTTTGCCACAGACTGAACATAGCCTCTTCTGAACTCCAGGAAGGCCTGGCAATTCAGGTGAAGCTGAACCCAAGAGGCATGGATGGAGTAGCGTGGACTCTCTCAAGGGGCAACCGGTGAACAAGGGCATATTACTCATATTTAGTTTTGTTTCTGACACATTTCTAACTGTTGTATGATAGGCCCTACCCACTGTGGTTCCTAGAGATACAGGATGCTCCAAACTCTTGGATGATGATGACACAGTGACGTGCTAAACCCGCCAACTCATGCCAGCTTGCCAGCTTTCCGATACTAAACCTTCACATGTGCTTCAAGCTCTAGCATGGCTATCCTGTGAAAAGATAAAGATGGAGCGATTTCTTACTCTTTGCACGTCCCATCAGCAGCTTTCTGGTAGCCTGGCATGCACACACACTCTGGTGCTGCGTTATTGTTCTTTAAGCCTTGCTTCCCTTCCTCTGCATTGCAGGACTCAGGAAACTCTACAGTTACAAAATAAATTGATTTCAATGTCATTATCAGAAACAATACCTTTTTAAAAAAAGTGTGTGTGTGAGAGAGAGAGAGACAAAAGAGTGTGTGAGAGAGAGACAGAGAGAGAGAGAGAGAGGGAGGACATATTCCACGGCACATTGTGTGAAGTCACAGAGTCAGTTCTCTCCCTCCATCTTTACCTGGTTTGGGGAATAAACTCTAGCTTGCTCAGCAAGTGCATTTGCTGGTTGCATCATCTCACCAGTCCAGAGATGACATGGGGCAGCATACAATTTTGTACATTGGTCTTTCTAAGTAAAATAAAGATGTGTCTCTTGTGAAGCTGTCCTAGGCAGCTCCCAGATCGTGGGAACTCAATAATCAGTCATGTAAGTATTTTGGAAATACAAGAAGTCAGGCGGTGGTGGCCCATGCCTTTAATCCCAGCACTTGGGAGGCAGGGACAGGCAGATCTCTGTGAGTAAAGACCAGCCTGGTCTACAGAGTAAGTTCCAGGACAGCCAGGGCAACACAGAGGACCTTGTTTTGAAACACCCTCATCCCCCAAAAGAAAGAAAATACTAGAGGAGAGAAAGTGAGAGTTGTGAACTTGTTTGGGAGCAGCTGGCACACTTACCAGCCAAACAATAAGGAGTTAGTTTGTTTGGCCTTTTCAGCCCAGGTTTGCACTGGCATTGGAGATTGTCCTGGCAGTTGTCTGCATTCTTTACACAGTTGTAAAAGTCACATGTATCTTGTTCTGTGAGAGACATAAACAGTTAAACACACACACACACACACACACACACACACACACATACTGAGCAAGGCCATATGATTCATGAAATCATTTGCCTCCCTCCCTCTCACACTCTACTCTCCATCCAATATCATTTGATTTTTGATGGGTTCAAGCTTCCTCCTATGCGATGGTGCTAATTCTTGTTCGCATGGTTGCCATGAGAATAGAGTGAGCTAATGTAAATGACAGTGCTCACATAGGAGCCTCAATAAGCCTGCATTCTTTTGTTCTTCTGTAGATACAGTTAAATGTTAGCCTAAGGACACTACTTTTTTCTTTCTTTTCTTTCTTTCTTTCTTTCTTTTTTTAAGGTTTTTGTTTGTTTGATTTGGTTTTAGTTTTTTGAGATAGGGTTTCTCTGTGTAGCTCTGGCTGTCCTGGAACTAGCAGAGATCTGCCTGCCTGCCTCTGCCTCCCGAGTGCTAGGATTAAAGGCATATTTCATTATGCCCAGCTTTTGACATTACGTTTAAAATTTTTTAAATGTGTGTGTGTGTGTGTGTGTGTGTGTGTGTGTGTGTGTGTGTGTGCGCGTGTGTGTGTGCGCGCGCGCGCGTGAGTTGCCATATGTGCAGGTTCCTACCGAGGACAGATGAGGGTGTTAGATTCTCTGGAGCTGGAGTTTAAGGTATTTGTTAGGCCCCTGACAAGGTTGCTGGGATACAATCTCCAGTTCAGTTTTCACAATTAAACAGTGTTAATAACCGCTGGCCATGTCTCCAGCCCCTGACTCTTATTCCCTAAGCCAGAGAATCCTCTGGAAGGCTCTAAGCAGGAACATGCCACGAGAGAACAGCCTTCCAAGAATGCTATCTAACTGGATTGCAAGCACTGGGTGAGAGGATGGGTGAGAGAGTGGAGTGGGGCAGAGGACGGAAGGAGCTAGAGAAGTGGCGTTCCTCTCTAATAAAGCGTCCGAGGTGCAACAAACCCCTGCAGCTTGAGAACATGTCTGTCCTAGTTCAGGAGACCATTGCCCGATGAAACACCACGACCACAGGGCAAGAAGGGAGAGAAGGGTTTATTCAGCTTATACTTCCACATCAGTGCTCACCACCAAAGGAAGTCAGGACAGGAACTCAAGCAGGGCAGGAGCCTGGAGGCAGGAGCTGATGCAGAGGCCCTGGAGGAGAGCTGCTTACTGGCTTACTCTGCATGGCTGTGCAGCCTGCTTTCTTATAGAATCCAGCACCACCAGCCCAGGGGTGGCAGCACCCACAACAGGCTGGGCCCTCCCCCATCAATCACTGATTAAGAAAATGTCCTCTAGGCCTGCCTATAGCCAGATCTAATGGAGGTGTCTTCTCAACTGAGTCCCTCCTCTCTGATGACTTCAGCTTGTGTCATGTTGGCATAAACCTAGTCAGTACAACCTCCAATCCAAAACCCAGAGAAAAAGAAGGCCCAGAAGATAATATATTTTGTGACCTGAAGAGCAGGAAACTGAGGCACTGGCTTCCGTCTGCAGCAGATGTCCATCTCTAGACATCAGTTTGTGGTTCTTAGTAATCTATTTAAGAGCACATGACTGGTTTCAGGGTGGAGGGAGATGTTCAGAGATGATAAAAACAAGAAACCTGCAGTTGGGGGTAATCCCCAAGATTATCCTGAGAAATGCATTAGTTGTTGTTAGCTGCTGATCTGATGGGGAATATTCTTCTGTACATATGTTTGTCTTATTGGTTGATGAATAAAACACTGATTGGCCAGGCAGGATGATAGGTAGGACTAGGAGACAAGGAGAATTCTGGAAAGTGTAGGCAGAGAGGAGTTGTCATGTGATTCCAGGAAGTGGTGTAGCTGGCAGAATCAGAATATAAGCAGGGACAAACAGGAAATTGTTCTCTTCTCTATGGAGATGTTGCAGGCAAAGGAGTTGCAGGTCCAGCATTCCCAGTAAGGCAAGACCACATGGAATTACTTAGATTGATATAAATGAGTTAATATTAAGACAGAGCTAGCCAATAAGAAACACTAGTCACTGGCCAACAGTTTTGTAATTAATATAGCATCTGTGTGTTTCTTTGGGGCAGAGAAGGGTGACGGGACCTGCTGGGCCAGCTGGGCCAGAAACCTCACATTACACCGATCACCTGTGCTCAGTGCCCATGCTGAGGGGGACTCTCAACTTCATCATATGTGTGCTAAGCCCTATCTAGGTTATGGCAATATGAACTGTGACTCTAGACAAAATTCTGATCCCAAGAAGAAACAGATTGGTGGATAGCTGTGGAAGGTAGGTAGAAACAGATTGGTGGGTAGCCGTGGTGGCCCCTTAGGAGAGCTTTGTCATGTTGACAAGAGTCTTTGTAAAGCCCCAACAAAAGAGGAAAAATGTTGGGAAACTCTAAGAGAACATGTTTATTTATGTTGTGAGAAACAGAATTAGGGGTTGGGGAGATGGCTCAGTCAATAAAGTGCTTGCTGTGCAAGTATGAGGACCCGAGTTCTGTCCTGAGCACCCACATAAAAAAGCCAGGCATGGTGGTATGGCACAGCTGTTTGACAAATCCCGCAAAGTTGAGCAGTATGATGGCCACTGGGACACTTTTGGTTTTCATCTGTATCTACTGCATACTTGGGAGACTTTTAGTATTTGTACAATTTTTTTTTTTTTTTTTTTTTTTTTTTTGAGACAGGGTTTCTCTATAGCTTTGGAGCCCATGCTAGAACTTGCTCTGTAGTTCAGGCTGGTCTCCCAGTTCACTGAGATCTGCCTGCCTCTGCCTCACAGGTGCTGGGATTAAAGGTGTGCCACACCATCACCCAGCTATATTTGTACAATTTAAGAATATTGGATTAATGGAAAATTTCTTATGAATCATTTATGCCTTCTTCCAGGAGTATTGCTTCTCAGATTCCCCAGAAAGTCCTGAGCACACCACCCCTCCCTCTTCTAGGGAGACATCCTTATCGACTTGAAGGTCTTCCTTATGCCTTAGAGGTTATAACACACATAAAGAAGCCAGAGATCTCTTTATGAGGCTGAGACACTCTTGAAACATCTGTCGCTGTGCTTACAAAGGGACAAGATATTCAAAACAAAGTAAACTCAAATGAGTCAACAATATGGGGAGTTGGCTACAGTTCAGATTGCAAGCCTCTTTCTACTATATGCTCAGGTGATTACGTGGTATATACAACAACAAAATTAGACTAGCTGGTTACTTCTGTCCTACACAGAGACTTCTACTGATGGGCAAAGGATGATGTAGGAAAATGGTAAAAGTATTTTATAAAGATATAAAATATAAACATTGTATTGTGCCAGAATTTGAATAATAACTACAGCTGCTTTGGATATTTTTTGGGCACTCTGACCATTAAGAGTTAATAATACACTGCTTGGGAAATGGCAGTATTCCCAGGATGGCTTGAAGTTTGTTTTGGTCTAGGGTCCTTGTACCCACAGCAGCTACCAGCCTGAGAACAGGATGTTATATGCCTCCAGATTCTTAAAAATTGGGTTATGTGTGTTGGAGAGGTGGTTTAGAGGTTAAGAGCACTAGCTGTTCTTCCAAAAGTCCTGAGTTCAATTCCCAGCAACTACATGGTGGCTCACAACCATCTGTAATGAGATCTGGTGCCCTCTTCAGGCCTGCAGGTGTACATGCAGGCAGAACACTGATGTATAATTAATAAATAAAACTTTTTAAAAAATTGGGTTATGGGGTTGATGAGTAAAAATGGTTATGAACAGTAACTATCAAGGATGCCAAAACTTGAGGGAAAAATGATTGGATATGATAACTCTGTTTTGTCATAGTTTATTAATGATGACTAAAAGATGAATAAGAGAAAATGCTAAAGACATGTTCAAAAACAAAAATGGTATCTATGTTTTTGGAACAACATGAATGTATCCCCACTTACTAAATTTTGTATAAATAAAGAAGTACTCTGGCTGTTAGTTAGGCAGCAAGATTCTCCTGACCACCATGGCTTGGCTCATTTCCTTTCTTCACCTACCCCTTACATCCTCTGCTGGGACCTGTATCCCTACAGCCAATGTGCTTCTTCTCTGCCCTCTCCTAAAATGAAACTAAGAAATGTCCCATGTCTGATTCCTCCTGTTACCACTCTTGCATATACCCATCCTCAGACCCTGTCCTCATCTGGAGCTGGACTCCAGCAGTGGGGCCCACTTATAAAAAAAAAAAAAATCCAGGCATGATGATGTCCACTTATAAAATAGAAAAAGCTAGGCATGGTGGTGCCTACTTGTAATTCTATCTCTGGAGAAGTGGAAATAGAGGGTCTTTGGGGGCTCACTGACCAGCCAGCCTAACCTAATCAGTGAGTTCAAAGATAAGTGAGACCCTATCTTAAAAGAGGTAGACTTCTGGTGGAACACATGACTAGCATCCATGAGGTCCTAGGTTTAATCCCCAGCAGGGGGATAGCCTGAACTCACGGAGGGTGGCTCCTGAGGGACAACACCTGGGTTGACTTCCAGAACTCTCTCTCTCTCTCTCTCTCTCTCTCTCTCTCTCTCTCTCACACACACACACACACACACACACACACACACACAGAAATTAGCTTTGCAAACTAGATCAGAAAGGTTCTAATTGGTAAAAAGCAAAAATATGGGGCTGGAGGGATGGCTCAGCAGTTAAGGGCACATGATGGTCTTCCAAAAGACTGGACTTCAGTTCCCAGCACCCACACCAGGCAGTTGTTACTCCAGCTCCAAAGGATCAAACACCTCTGGCCTCTTTGGGCACTTGCACTCATGTGCACATTACATATATAATTATAAATAAATAAATAAATAAAATATTTTTAAAAGGAAATTTGGATTTCCTGGTTGGTGGTGGGGCACACCTTTAATCCCAGCACTCAGGAGGAAGAGGCAGGAGGATCTCTCTAAGTTCGAGGCCAACCTGGTCTATAGAGTGAGTTCCAGGACATCCAGGACTGTTACACACAGAAACCCTGTCTCGAAAAGTGAGGGGTGGGGATTTGGAGACAGCAATCCATCTCTTGACTTGTCCCCTTCTCACATATAATGGAAAGCTTAACAAAAAGTTAGATCTTTAGGCAAATGTCAAGTAAAATCATTAACACTTACCAGCGTAGGCCACAACCTTACTGCCTTCAATGTTCCCTTTAATTGCAGCAGATATAGTATTTTCATTTTGAGCTGTGCTTTCATCAAACATATTTACTACTGATACGTAGACAGTCTTATCAGCAGCACGCACTATAGATCTCGCTGACAGAGAAGAGGAGGTACTAAAAATGAAATAAAGATGTCCGTAATGAATCAAACTGAAGAGTTAACACATAGTATGTAAACTTCCCTGATGTTCAAATCTCTTGACTTCTTGTCCTAGCTCCACAACTATAGATCACACATGAAGGTTCAGGCAATACAGTGTCAAATTTTCAGCCTGGTGGCTTCTATTTGACATGTATTCAGAGAAACCACAATGAGAACAATGGTCTACTAAAGGCATTTGGAGTTCTAAAGCCAGGGATTGATGAGGTATGATCTGCAACCAAAGGATCCAACCAAATTAGTTCATATGATTGATGGGGGATGTCCTTTTGTATGTTGTGAATATATATGCTTCTCTTATTGGTTGATGAATAAAGCTGTTTTGGCCAATGGACAGGCAGGATTTAGCCAGGTGGAAAATCCAAACAGGGATAGAGAAAGGTAGGAGGCAGAGAAAAGGAGACACCATGTAGCTACCAGGAAGGTAGGATACCTGGGCATCCTCTGTTAAGCCAAGACCATGTGGAGATATACAGATTAATAGAAATAGGTTAATAGTTAAGAGAGAGCTAGCCATTAAGAAGCCTGAGCCATTGGCCAAGCAGTTTATAAGTAACATAAGCCTCTGTGTGTTTATTTGGGACTAGACAGCAGTGGGATCTGGTGGGACAGAAACTTCTATCAACATATGGCGCCCAATGTGGGGCATGAACCCATGACCCTGAGATTAAGAGTCTCACACTCTACCCAATGAGATAGCCAGGCTCTTTTTTTTTTTTTTTTTTTTTTGAGAAAAGTGCTGAGAGATTGGCAAGAAGGAGCAAGCCACACCCACACCTTACCTCTTCAGCATCTAAGCAGACAAGAGAGCAAGTTCCTGTTTCTGCCTTCCTCTCTCTGCCTGGCCATCTCCTTCCTGTCTGTCTGTACAGACCTCTAGACCTTTGAGGTTAGCTAGTGGTAAGCTTCATTCTCTGACCTTCATATAGGCTCTATTTGTACAAACAATATATCACCACATATGATGGTATGGTGGCCTGGTCCATGTGAGCAAAATGCTGGGCAACCATTAACAGCTTTCCTTTTCCAGACCACATCTGCTCACTCTGGCCTGAGTCAGTATGGTATTAGAGGCATCCCTGAGGCATACAATTCCCTCAGTAGTGGTCTGGCAAGCCATATCTTCTTGTGTGTGTGTGTGTGTGTGTGTGTGCGTGTGTGTGCGTGTGTGTGTGTGCGTGCATATGGAAGCCAGAGACTGACATCAAGTGTCAGTTGCTCTCCAACTGAATATCATTACTTTAGTTGCTTGGTCAATAAGTACATTGTGTTTATGAGGGAAAAAAAAACTCATAATAGAAAACTACTTTAGCTCTTAGCAGGCTGTTCCCAAGATCTGAGAAAGCTTGCCTTGTTGGTCATTACGTTTCTTTTTTGGAGGGGAGGGGTCACTACATTTTCTTTACAATAAGTTTTATTTTATTTTATTTTTGTGTATGGGTGTTTTTCCTGGATGTATATCTATATACTGCATGCATGGCTGGTACTCACAGAGGCCAGAAGATGGTGTTAGATACCCTGGAACTGGAGTGAGCCACTATGTGGGTGCTGGGAACCAAACCTGGGTCCTTAGAAGGAACAGTCAATGCTTTTAACCACTGAGCCCCTCACTTCCTTTTAACTTCTGTCTTGGGCCTTTTCTCATGGACTGGATTCTCTTACATAGCAGCATCATGAGTTCCCTTATTCACATCCTCCTTCATGTCTGGAGTTACATTGTTTTTTACATACTGAGAGAACTTTAATTTTTTAAAAATTATGGTGTGTGTGTGTGTGTGTGTGTGTGTGTGTGTGTGTGTGTGTGTGTGTGTCTGTCTGTCTGTCTGTCTGTCCATGAGTGTTACAGAACACATATGGAGGTCAGAGCACAACTTTCTAGAATTCTGGGGACCCAACCCAGGTCATCAAGGTCATCAAGTGCCTTCTCCCACTGAGCCATCTTGCTGGCCCAACAACTGTTTCTTATGTTTTCATCTTCTTCCCTCATATAATCTGCAACATCCTGTTGCAGGATCATGACCAGGGACTCATCTGGAACTGCCATGGATGGACAAGCCTCATCCACAGCTCCTTTCTGGGCCCCAGAACTTTATTATCAGTTGCCATTTTGGCAACAAGCACCCAACAGCCAGTGAAAGCCTTAGCTGACCATCAATGCTTTCCACAATGCATTCCCTTCCAACTACCCCGACTCTCCTTTGTAGACCTTGGTCATGCCAAACCTGCTGAGAAGCCCATGGGCCAGCAACAGACAAGCCTATAGTTTTCACACAGTATCTTGGTAGCTCATGAGCACAGGCTGTTATACCCTTTCCATCCATCATAAGCAATCTGAAAGATGCTATCCCTGTCAGCTATATGAGCTGTTGTACTTGTTTTTGTCCCGGAAAACCAATCATTTCTGAGCACAGCAGCCAGCTTTACCCTTTCCTAAATTCTCTTGTTTCCTAAAGTACCCTTTGTCTTTGTGACTTTAGCAAACTCGTCCTGCAACACCATGACTCTATATAGACTTGCAGGCCTGCCAGTGAAGGGGTAGGGACAGTCCATCTTAGGACACAGTCTCACTGAATCTGGAACTCACCAATTTAGCTAGGCTGGATGGCCAATGAGCCCCAGGGATCCACCTGCCTCCACTTCTCAAGCACTGGGGAGCCTCACAAACATGGACCAGTGAGGGGAGGCTTTTTACATGGCTACTGGGGATCCAAACTTCACTACTTGTGCTTGTGGGCAAGCTCTTTACCAACTGAGTCATCTCCCCAACCTGTGACTTAACACAGGATGGCTCATGACATGGGAGCTCAAGAGAAGAGCAGAAGTGAAACAAAGATATGCTGCCTTCAAAGTAGCTCACTGGTTCAGAGCACACTTACCTCACTTTAAGAATTATAGTTTGTCCGAAACCAAAATCTGTCTTATTAAATACACCTGCAAACTGTGGAGAATAGATGCAATAACAAAGTGAAATTTTAAAAATTATATTCTAGGTTTAAACATTGCTTTCCTTCTCTATTCCCTCCCTTCCCTTTCCCTCCCTTCCCCCTTCCTCCCTCCCCTCCCTCCCCTCCCTTCCCCTCCTTCCCTTTCCGTTTCCCTCCCTCCCTCCCTCCCTCCCCTCCCTTCCCCCTTCCCTCCCTCCCCTCCCTTCCCCTCCTTCCCTTTCCGTTTCCCTTCCTCCCTCCTCCCCTCCCTCCCTCCCTCCCTCCCTCCCTCCCTTCCTTTCTTCCTTCCTGAGACAGGGTTTCATGTAGCCCAGGTTGTCCTCAAACTTACTATGTAGGCAAGGATGACCTTAAACTCCTGATCCTCCTGCCTCCACCTCTGAAATGCTGGGATTACAGGTTTGTACCACCACACCCAGATGGTACACTGCTGCAGATGAGACCTAGGAGCAAGTGTTCTACCGGCTAAGCTATGTACATATTAGGCAACTACTCTACTGCTGAGCCTTTCGTTTTACATTTATATAATATATGTATCCGTTTATTTTGTGGTTCTAGGAATTGAACCCAGGGCCCTGTACATGCTAGGCAAGTGTTATACCACTGTGCCATATGCTCAATCCAATTCTTTCTAAAATATATCAGGTTGATCAGGTTGGCCTTGAACTCACTCTTCAGTCCAGGCAAACCTTGAACTTGTGGTCCTCTTGCCCAGCCTCCCAAGTAGTTGGATCACAGGTCTATGCCCCAACCCCCAATTTATTTACAGAAATAGGAACATTGAACTTAGTATCCTAGGCACAATGCTCAGCAGAGGATCTGGAAATCTCTATGTAAAGACACCTAGCTGCATAGTAAACAGACCCTGGGAGATGTCTCATGGCTTGAGCTGGGACTGACACATAAGGTCTGTTGAGAAGGGGATGGCCTCTGCTTTCCTAATTATGCTCCAGAGACTGTCAAGGGGGTCTGAAATACCCCTTTTGGATTAAAATCTCTTTGAAACCAGGCATGGTACTTCATGCCTATAATCCCAGCATTCAAAAGGCTGAGACAGGGGGATTACCATCATTTGAGTTCATCCCCAGTTATATAGTGAGTTCCAGGCCAGTCTGGAATACAGTGTGAGACCTTTTCCCAAAACACTGAAAAGGGCCCTGAGCAGGACGCAGCAGGTCAAAGTGACCCCAAATCTGAGTTAAATCCCTAGGACCCACATTGGGTACTGGAGCTTGAGAGGTGGCTCAATGGTTAAGAGCACTGTCTGCTCTTGCAGAGGTCCTGAGTTCAATTCCTAGCAACCACAAGGGAGCTTGCAACCGTCTGTAATGGGATCTGATGCCCTCTTCTGATGTTCTGATGTTCATGAAGAGGAGTACTCAAATACATGAATAAATTAATCTTAAAAAATAAAAGATGAGTAGATGGGTACAATGGTACACATCTGTAATCCCAACATTCTTTTCTTTGTTTTTAGAGTCAGGGTTTCTCTGTGTAATAGTCCTGGATATCCTATCCTGTCCTGGGACTTGTCAGGTAGACCAGGCTGGCCTTGAGCTCACAGAGATTAGGCAGCCTCTGCTTCCCTAGTGCTGGGCCTGGAGGTATGAGCCACCACCAGTGAATCCCAGCATTATTATGGTCAGATGGGAGGCAGAGAAAGGAGGACCTCCAGAAGCTGGAGGGCCAGCTAGCCTGGAAAACGCAGTGTGGCAGAAACAAGAGGCCATGCCTCAGCAAGGTGGGGGGAGAGCCAACTCCCGCATGCGACATACCCACACTCATGCACACACATACACAAATAGCAAAACATTTTTAAAAGAGCAATAACACAAAAACCCTCTAAAACTATATAAACAAAACACTCTTTGAAGTCATAAGAATGTTTCACTATCTCCTTGGCTCCCCAGGAATACCCAGCCCTGGCTGAGCTCAGGTGTCTAAACACAGGCTGACTGGATGCTGTGGAAAGTTTCCCAAACCCAGCAACTGTGGCTCCAGAATGGCTTTCCACAGTCCATTCCTTCCCTGCCAACACACTCGCTCCCAAAATAGAAATGAAGTGACATTTTCGTCACATTTTTGAAACTGGGGAGGGGAGGCAAAGTATCAGATATAGTTCCTCTATTACAGGTAAAAATAAGCCAGATTGGTATGGAAATTTATGCAAATCTGAACATATTAAAAAAGGAATATGTTTTTGTTTTTACCACTGAGCTACATCCCCCAGTCCAAAATAATGAATTATTAAGTTGTTATGCTCTGGGGTAAAACCCTAGGACTTTCTCATGCTAGAAAAGTACTCTACCACTAAGCCATAGCCCCAGAATGCTCTGAAATAATTTAAGACACCATTAGAGAGAGCTCTTGTCTACTCAAAACCCACCAATAGCTTCTATAACAGGCAGGCCCGCAGCATGCCAACGCTGCTCTCTGGAGGCCTGGTAGGGCTGTACGGGTGCTCTCTCAGGTGCACAACTGTTCAGTGGCTCAAGAATCCCAAGGGATGGATCTACATGCCCACCAGACAGGGTACACTTCACTTTGTCAAAACAGACACAGAAGACTGACCTCCCTGCCCCTCCCCCTCCCGCCTCCAGTGAAAAGGAAGATACTTCGTGTTTGGGAAAGTGGGAAACACTTACAAAGTTGACAACGACATAGTAAAAGTTTTGATAGGCCTCAGAGTGTTCATCTTCAAAGTTAAATGACGTCTCCACTTTCATGCTGATCTCTCCAGGGAATGTCTTTCCTGAAAATCAGGCAAACCCTTTCTGAGCTATTTAATGTTAATAGGGTTCCTTAAATTTTGTGTTTAAAATGTATGCTACTTTTCTTCTTTTTTCTCTTTCTTTTCTTTTTCATTTCCCCCTTTAGACATGGTCTCCCTGTGTAGTTCTGGCTACTGGCTGAAACTCCATTTGTAGGCTAGGCTGGCCTTGAACTCACAGAGAACTGACTGCTCTGCCTCCCGAGTGCTGGAATTTAGACATGCCAACATGTCTGCCTTTTTTAATTTTTCCTTTTTTAAATTTTGAATTTAATGCTCACTATTTAAAAGAGAAGGGTTTGGGGGGATCATTTATATAGAATAGATCCCCAGAAATTAGGTTATTAGTGTCAAAAATAGAAACTTTGGGAGATATGTCTCTAACTGTTGTGAGCAACATAGAGTACACACTTCATACACCACTGACCTGCTCTAGCAAGAAAAGTCATTTCTTATTCATGAAGCAGAACAAAAAGGAATCATTTAGATCAGTGGCTTTCAACCTGTGGGAGGTGATCCCTTTGGGGGCCAAATGACCCTTTCACAGGGGTCTCCTAAAGCTATCAGAAAACACAGAGATTTACATTACGATTCTTAACAGTGACAAAATTACACCTATGAAGTAGCAACAAAAATAATTTTATGGTTGGGGGGGCCACAGTGTGAAGCACCATATTAAAGGCTGGAAGCACTGGGAAGGTTGAGAACTGCTGGTTTAGATGGGCAGCCTTCGGGCTCCACACACCTATCGGTCTAAGCCAGCTTGTACTGAGGTGTAGTCAAAGTCTATTTCTGGAGCTGTGACAGCTCAGCTCAGGGACCCAGCCTGCTACCCTCTTCTGCCTCAGTGCCCCTGGACAAGGTCTTGCCATCATTTCCAGGGGCTCTGGCAACACTTGCTCTCACTTTGTATCTAGTACATTCCAGAGCAGCAGAAGGAAGGTTCTGCCCACACCAGACCTTCAGCCTAGCTTGCTTGCAAATCTGCTTTACTCTATCCCTACTCCCCCAGGATTGGCTGGGACAAAAAGCAAGAGACTCTCACCTGCCCCCTGGCTTTCTGTCCCTTTACTATCACTTTGAGATTCCGCTAAAGCCCACTTTAGATATGGATACAGGGCTCTGCTGTGGTTAGCCCTTGTAGCTTACCTTTTACACATGACAAGTTTTGATAGTAGTTGCCTTGTGGACACAAGCAGAAGTATTCAGAATGCAGTTTAACACAAGAAGCAGCTCCACAGGGGTTAGGCTTGCAAGGATCACTGGAACCTTAGATGGAGGAGGAAGACATTACAAATCCACAAGAATTCAACAAATATCTCCCAGTGACTCATATCTGCTCTTCACACTCTCCTTCTAGACACATTTGTTTTTCTTTTGAGATATGGGCTTACTGTGTAGCCTTGGCTGTCCTGGAACTTGCTATGGAGACAAGGCTGCCCTTGAACTTACAAATATCTGCTTGCCTCTGCCTCCCAAGTGCCAGGACTAAAGGTGTGAGCCACCATATCTGGTCTCCATACCCTTTCTGTATGACAATGCATGCTTAGGAGGGCTGGGCACAGTCTGTGTTTGTGTTGGTCTCTGGTGAAGACCAAGGCTGCAGTTTCAGAGCTGAGTGCTCCCTGACAGTAAAGGTAAGAGACTGGTGGACAGAGCCCTACTTGAGAAGAAAGGCAGCTTTCTAACAGTAGGGAGTCAAGGATCTTTGGAACTCTTCAGTACTCAGGGACGTCAGTGCCCACTTTTCTGCCACTAAGTAGAGCTCCACCAACCCTTTTCAGAATAAAGCAGCTTTTTACAGAATAGTGTGGCAATCACTACACAGGGCAGGATAGCAGAAAGTTCCAAAAGGGAAACTAGGTGTCATATTCTGATGAGCAGAGCTGACACATGTTCATGAAGATAGGAAAAAAGCTAGGCATAATGGCATACTCCTTTAATCTCAGCCCTCAGGAGGTAGACACAGGATCTCTTGGAAGTTTGAAGCCAGCCTGGTCTACAGTGCAAGTTTCAGGCCAGTCAGGGCTGCAGAGCAAGACTCTGTCTCAAAAGGAAGAAAGAAATAGAGGAAGAAAGGGAACAATAAAGGACAGAAAGTGCAGATTAACCCAGTGAACTTCCTCCCATTTAAGTATGAACCAAGATCAGGTTCATTCAGGGTAGAATGGCCTGGGCAACCCAGTGAGGTTCCTAAGGGGAGGAACTAGGGTGTGCTACACCCTTGGCTCTGTGAATGAGAATGCAGAATAAAGAATATTGCAATGGCTCCTGAACTTTGACCTAGGTTCTGGGCCAGGCACACATGTCTCAGGTCCCTTTTCCAGAGAGCTGGTGAGATTGAGGAAGGGACGTTCTTTAGGTGAGCAAATGGTGATCTTGTTTGGCCTTCCTTCCCTTCCCTTGTTTTTCAGAACCAGGGATTGAAACCAGGCCTTACCTCATGCATTCTAGGCAAGTACTCTACCACTGAACTATAGCCTCAGGTTGCCATTTTCCTCATCTCCATAGATTCTGGATATTTTTCAGAGAGCTTTTCTTTTCTTTTTCTTTTTTTTTTTCTTTTCTTTCTTTCTTTTTTTTTTTTTTTTTTTTTTTTTTTTTTTGGAGACAAGGTTTCTTTGTGCATTCCTGGCTGTCCTGAAACTAGCTCTGTAGACCAGGCTGTCTTTGAACTCAGAGATCCACCTGCCTTTGCTTTCTGAGTACCGGGATTAAGGCGTGCACCATCACTGCCTGGTATTAATTACAAAGTCTTAAGTGGGTCCACTGAAGCCAAGAGAAGTCATTTGCCTTATGCTAGACGACATGAGCAGCTCACACGGAACTGCTGTGGGGGAAGCAGGAGTGACCTGGAGAAGCTCCTGATCCTGAGTCCACAACAGCTGTCCACACAACAGCTGTGACCCCTCTGCCCTTCTATGCATAGAAGATTGAGGGGAGGCAGCGTCATCGACAGGCTGAGTTCTGTTGACTTAACCATCCATTTCTTAGATCTATCAAGGAAAACTTGGGAAATGATCAAAAGGATAGGGAGACACAAACTTACTCTCTTTGGGCAGGTCACTGTTTCCTATGGGCCCCATCTTCCTTCTCTGAGATTGGCACAGTAGATGTGAACTCTAAACTCTGAAGTTTGAGGAGTCATCCCAGACCAGGTTGGTAAATTATGGCTCATAAGCTGTAACTATGCTACCCTTTATTTTTATAAATAAAATTTTATTGGGATATTGCCAAGTTCACTCATTTTTACATTGGCATGGCTGCTTTTCTGTTAAAATGTCAGAAGTTAACAGTTTTAATAGAGATCTGTGTTGTCCACAAAGCCTAAGATATGTACTGTTTGTCTGTTACCAATAAACTTTGATGACACTTTAGTAGCATTGGCTTATGGCCAATTACACACAAATGGCTGTGTTGGGCCCTGGTCAGTCAGCAACCGTTTGAGGACAGCCATTGTTTGACTTCTTAACCCTCAGGCTCAAATTCAAAGGCTTGACTCAATTTCTAAATTGTGATCTACCACCATCCTTCCTGACTGACTCCGGGGTAGAATTGACTTCTTCCTTAAAGACTAGTGTAGCTGACAAGCCAGCATTTAGTCAAACCTGGTCTTTTTGGAGAACCTGAAGCTACTTCCAACTCTCCTATAGGTATTTTTCACAAAGAACAAACTCATAAAAAATATTCCATAGCTGGCAGGTAGCCTGAGGAGCAGGAAGGAAAAGGAGATGTAACTGATTGCTCACTTGGGGGCTCTTCTGTCATGACTGAACTTTGAGGTTTTTTTCCTGGCCATTTCCCTTCCTCTCCAGAACACACTGTCACATCACACCACTCAGTGTTGTGCACCCCCCAGTGAGGAGACTTTTAGGGATCACTCTTACTTGGATTTGTTACTGAAGAGTTAGTCTGTGGAGACTGGGATGTATTGGGGGACTGAGTTGTAGCATCAGGAGACCCAGAGGTCACAGGTGACTGAGTTGTAGCATCAGGAGACCCAGAGGTCACAGGTGACTGAGTTGTAGCATCAGGAGACCCAGAGGTCACAGGCAACTGAGTTGTAGCATCAGGAGACCCAGAGGTCACAGGCATCTGAGTTGTAACATCAGGAGACGCAGAGGATACAGGCACTTCAGTTGTAACATCAGGAGACCCAGAGGATACAGGCGTCTGAGTTGTAGCATCAGGAGACCCAGAGGACACAGGCGTCTGAGTTGTAGCATCAGGAGACCCAGAGGTCACAGGCGTCTGAGTTGTAGCATCAGGAGACCCAGAGGACACAGGCGTCTGAGTTGTAGCATCAGGAGACCCAGAGGATACAGGCGTCTGAGTTGTAGTATCAGGAGACCCAGAGGATACAGGCGTCTGAGTTATAGCATCAGGAGACCCAGAGGACATAGACGACTCAGATATAACTGCATTTTTTGTCTTACTGGCAGTACTTGAGGGAGAGGCTGTCATGATTTTGGTTGAGGGAACAAAGAAGACAAGTATCAGTGCATTGGATAAATAATAGCAATTACTGTCAGTTCTAATCAGTTCTCAACTTAGGAGTTTCTGAAAAAATAAATATATATGATTATGTTAAAAGTGGAAACACAGGACAACTTCTAAACACAAACAAATAAATTAAACAGACAAAAGTGGAAAATGTTATTGAAAACTCTGACACCTAATATTGCTTAGTGATAGCTGTGGAGAACTTAGTGTAGAACTGGGGTGATATTTGTTATGAACTGTACCAAGTCAGCAGAGGTAGTATATACCTGTGGAGGCCAGCCTGGGCTACATGAGGCCATGTCTTAAAAATGAAAATAAAATAAAAAAAAATAAATAATGCTGAACTAAGTACCTGAACTTTGGGGCCAGAGGGAAGAGGCTTGCTATTTCAAGGTCATCCTTTGCTACCTATCAAGTTTGGGGATAGCCTGAGCTACATGAAACCATATCTTAATGAAAAAAGAGATAAGTACCAAGTAATAGCAAAGTTTGTATCTATAGTTAGAAAATTGTCAATCTGTGTTTAATAAATTCCCATACAATTCAGAGGAAGAAAATAGAAAATACCACAAGGTGGCACTATCGCCACCAGGAAGTAGGTTTTTTTTTTTTTATATTTTAAGGCAACTGCTCCAGTTCTTCATTGAGTGGCAGTTTTCTCTATTAATAGACGTTAGAAGGGGAATTTTAGAAGGAAGTGTTTAAAGAATAATTAGATAGATTACATAGAAATATTTCATTACATCCTGATTAAAGTTCTTCCAGGCTTTTTATTTGTATTGTTTTGTTTTGTTTTGTTTTGTTTTGTTTTGAGACCGGTCTTGCTGTACAGTCTAGCTGGCCTCAAACTCACAATCTTCCCAAGTGCTGGCCTAGGTTCTTTCTGGGAATTTCTCCACTAAAAATTGTAGACACATGTACTTTGAAAGAATAAGATAAATAAATGGCCCACATCCTAAAGACTATGGTAGATATCAAAGCTGCATTTACAGGTACTAGAAGCTCCATCCCTACTCCCCTTCCCCAGGATGCTTGGAAGAGTAACTTTTAGTGATTCATCTCCTGGAACTCCTCTTGTGTCTAAGAACTCTGATACTGACCACAGATTATACATACTAGTAAAAGAAACCCTTTGTGGTTAGGAAGCGATTCATAAAGCTCAGTGATACAAAATGCTGAAGGTTCACTCTGACTTCCCCATGGACAGAGCCTGGCTCTTCAGCTTAGATAGGACTTGGCTACCAGTGGCTCAGACTTGGCTACCAGTGGCTCAGAAGTGACAAGAAGATAAGCAATTGTTCTTCTTTCTAGGGCCAAGAAAATAAATAGTCACGAGCTGGCCATAGTCACATGTGAACATTACTGCCCCTCTTCCTCATTTATCAAGGACTTATTCTGTGCCTGATGGGATCTACGAGACCCATAAATGCCCATGTGTGAAGACCCCATCAACATGAGGTCAAGATAATTTGCCTGTATCAGGGTTTCTCCGTAACTGCCCTGTCCTGCCTCTGTAACTAGCTGTACTAGAACTCACTCTGTAGACCAGGCTGGCCTTGAACTCACACAGATCAGCCTGCCTCTTTCTCCCAAGTGCTAGAATTAAAGGCATGAGCCACCACACCTGAAATGTGTCATTGCCTTAACTACCACTTAGCCGAGGGCCTGTGGAGGAAAGAGAGTGTTGAATCCCCTGGAATTGGAGTTCCAGGTAGTTGTGGGGACTGGGAGATGAGGCTAGATCACTCTTAACCACTGAGGCATCTCTCCAACCCCAGCTTCCATCTTTTTATTCCCTCAGATCTGAGAACTGCTTTCTGACCAACACAACAAGAGTCCTACACTCACAGAGCACATACAGGATGCCAACTATTGCTTAACTGAGAAAAAAATGTTCCCTGAATGGACTCTTTTCTAGAACACTCTGCCCAGAGCATATTGTAGCTAATGCTAGCTGAGAGTCACAACAAAATGCTTCCGTCAAATAAAAGTCCTTCAATAGTAAGAGATGTTGGTTCCCACTTGATGCCATGGGAAAGAGCAGCCATAGAGCTCAGAGAAGAGCAAAACATTGGCAAATGGTGCCTGCTGAGGGGACTTTGGATGTCATCTGAGTCTTCATGGTTCAGGAAGTACTTAGGACGCTTCTAGGTGGGAAAGGTGGAAGGTGTACAAGATCCACTTCTTGCCCTTGGCTGCTAAAACCGACATGGCAGCTGCATTCACACACCAGACAACTTCTCAAGGTTCTATAGGAGTGAAAAAATTTATTTTTCAAGAGCAAAGCTGCCCACTGTAGTCTATGTGCCAGGGGATGCCAGGGCAGGTCTCACTTCCTTTCATGCATTTCTGGGTGTCATGAACATCTTACACCCAGTCTACATTACTAAAATAACTTTTAAACAAGAGCAGACACAGATGTTTAAAAATTGAATACAAGGGCAGGGCATGGTAGTGTACACCTTTGATCCCAGCACTCAGGAAATAGAGGCAGGTGGATCTTTGTGGGTTTGAGGTCAGCATGGTCTACAAAATAAGTTCCAGGATAGCCAGGGCTGTCACACATAAAAAACCTGTCTGGAAAAACGAAACAACAACAAAAATTTGGATACAAGGGCAGATATGACACTAAGTGGCAAGGTGACTATTAGCTTCCTGACATGGGCTGCAACTCTTCCGCACAGGGCTGCCTCTTCTATTATCACACAGGAAGAAACCACATCAGTCACTCACTACACAGTATTTGGATCCCTGCCTGCCTTCCTCTGAAGTGTGGACTCTACTACTGTCCTCTGCTGGGGAATTCTCTTGGGTGAAGGCTCTTTTCTACACCTAGAAGGTCTTGAGATCAATGTCAATGGATTCTCTGACCTCCAGCCACTTCCAAAAGCCCTCCCAGAAAAGCGTCCCTTCTCAGTATTCTCTTCTTATGTCTTATGGAAGGTATCTTCATGGTGACTTCCAGAAGTCATGTACCAGTTCTTACTGAGACCTGAAGGTTTGGCCATGGGGCCTTCCAGAGGCTTGGCAGGGGAGGTCGGTCTGGGGAGGTCTACCCTCCTGTTAGGATAGCTACCCACACCCAAGCTTGAAACCAGCTCTTAAAATAAAATAAAAATGAAATCTTGGGCCAGAGAAGTGTCTCGACTCAAGAGGTGAAGAAAGGAGCTTGCTGCCAAGGCTGACAGCCCGAGTTCAATCCCCCTCATACAGTGAGAGACACCATTTCTGAAAGTTGTTCACTGACCTCCACACATATGCACCCTAGGTAAGTAAATGTAGTATAAGTCTTTTTAAAAAGTCATATCTTACAGGCCACATTGGCTCATTCCTATAACCCAGCACTCCAAGGCAATTGAATCAGAAGCCGAAGTTCATCTACTATCCATAGAGATCCTGTCTCCAAAAAGAGAACAAAGCAAAACAAACGGTCCACTAAAATACTCAGTTTCTCTTCCCTCTTCCACTGTGGCAAATGCCTTATTCCTTTTCTCATTTGGCTTCTAGATCTGGAGTCCTCTTTCAAGCATGTGGGCAAATTTCTTACACACTCACACCCAAACAACTCCCCAGCCCAGAAGAAGGGTACCTGTATCAGTGCTAACCCACACTGGAATTGCTCTTTTTGGCCAATGACTTCCAATTTTCAAGCGTTTATGAAAATAAAGGTATTTCCCCTCTGGGCCTGGCTCTCTGATGATCTCAGAAACCAGAAACACACCCAGCTTGCCACTGTAGGGTATCTGACCCTTGAAACACTGAGTCACCTTTATCCAGACAAACCTCCGCCCTGCTGCATCCCAAAGTCACTCTTAGACTTCTTTTGCTACCACTGTCTTTTCAGCCACAAACAAAAATGGCAGCGTCTTTGATCTGAGCTGGACAAGAAATTTCTTTTACAGAAAACAGTCCCAAGTGGAGGCTACCAGGAGCTTCAAGAAGTGGTAGGCACAGCCTGCTGCTTCCATTTCGGAAGCCACAAAGCTGACTGAAGTAATCGGGTTACAACAACAAAGGTTTCTTACCCAAGATGACCAAAAGGAGGCTGAGAAAGAGAAGCAAGGAGCCTCTCATGGTAGCTGTTCTTGCTTGATAATCCAAGGAGGAAATGAATCCTCTCCTCAGCAGCCTGGAGTTTTAACTGTCTTTCAAGTCCAAAGTCCAGTCATTAACTGACGTCAATATAGGCAAAGGCAATTCCTTGTCAGAATCTGGTCATATACCATTGGCCTCAGAGGTAGATGACCAGGACCCAGCTTCAAGATGATTTCCTTGTCTCAAAGTCCAGAACAACTCAGGAATCCTGAGTTCTTTTCAGAAATCCTTGCAAGGTTAGATGTGGGTGCATTTAGTTAATCTCTTTATATCTTGGACACGGGTTGACCTATCACCTGTCCCTTTAAGCACTCAGCAATCTAGATGTGAACAGTTGTCTCACCCCGACCCCCTTTTAATTGTTTTAAAACCACAATTTATTTGTGTGTGTGCCCCACAGTGCTCATGTGAACATCAAAGGACAACATATAGGGTCAGTTCTTGACCCTTTGCCATGTGGGGTCAAGGGATGGGACTCAGGTCATCAGGTTTGGTCTCAAATGCTTTTGCCACTGAGTCATCTCCTCAGCCCTTACCCCCCTTTGACTGCAAGGAATTCAGTTTTCTCTGCCTGTGGTTTCAGGCATCCCTGACGATTACTTTGGTATTTCCCCAAACTATTTGTGGCTTAACTTTTGTCATCTTTGGCTGTGGACTTTCTGGGTTTGGCTGAGTTTCTCTAGATGGTCATCTCTAGAAACTTTCTAACCATGTCTTCAAGCTTCCATGGCTCTCACATGTCACTTTACCACCACAGATCCCAAACTGTCACGCTCCAGTTAGAAGCAGGCTTGAGGGTCATTGGGGGATGGGACTGTCGTCCCATTACCAGCTTGGAGTGCCATCTGAGGTGTTCCGATTTAAACAAGGGGAAAATACCACAATTGCCTCTCCTTTGAATTTAAATTCCACTTTCAAAGAGAAAACGTGGGATGTGGAAGAGGTGACAGATCTCTGTGAGTTGGAAGCCATCCTGGTCTACATAGAGAGTTTCAGGCCAGCCAGAGTTACATAGTGACATCATCTTTGAGAAAACAACAAAACGAACAAACAAACAGAAAAGCAGAACAATCACCATATGAAAGAGGAGAAAACAACATAGTCAGGTTCCCTTAATATTTAAAAAGTATCCAATGGAAGAGAGGAGCTAGAGATGTGGCTCAGTTAATAGAGGCCTTGTCTGGCACGTACAATAAACTGGGCATGGTGACTGTAATCCTAGCACTTGCAATCAGAAGTTCAAGGCTCCGTCTCTCTCATGCATACTATATATATTAATAATATATAATATATAATAATATATATATATATATATATTAAAAGCACTCCTTGCTATAAAAAAAGTGGGGGGAGGGAGGAAGGTGGTGTTGAGGCCCATTAAGGGAAGGCTGCTTCCTACTGGCAAGGCATGGCTGCTGCTGCTTCTTATGGACCATACTCTTTGTAAGGTGCCCAGCTCTGGGTTGTATCTCTAGCCCTCGGTAGAAACATGGCTTTCTGGAGAAGAAACAAGGCATACCAGCATTCCTTCTCTTAAGACTTAATCCAAATGGGGCACACCTTTAATCCCAGCACCTGAGGGGCAGAGGCAGGCGGATCTCTGTGAGTTCAAGGCCAGCCTGATCTACAGCGAGAGCTCCTGGACAGTAAGGGTTACACAGAGAACTCCGGTCTTGAACCCCCCCCCCCCCCCCCCGACAAAAATGACTTAATCTAAATGGACCTGTTGACCACCTGAGCAGGACACAGACCCGCAGGAAGGCTGTCCATCCAAATGGACAGACAAAATGAAGTCCACCTCAACATGAGTCGGTTGGACTATGGGTCCTGCGGTCCTTATCTACTGTCACCTCCCTTGATAGTAATGATGGCAATGGCCTCTGTGACTATTGTGGCCAATGTCCACTCTTCCCTGAGAGTGCTCCAGTTTCCTCAAGAATAAATTTCCCTGTCTCCTACAAGAGGCTCCATGTATCTCAGGGACAACAGGGAGCTGAGAGGAGGCTAGAGCAACACCCCGCTTAGAACATCAGATCTAGCATTTAGAGTCACAGAAGGCTGCTGGGCGACAGGTCACAGAAGAGGGAAAGACAGGCATTTGATTGCTGTAATCAGCCTGTGCTGCTCACGTGTCACCCAATCAGCTTCCTGGACCCTTTGTTCTTCTACCCCTGAGCCCCAGAGCCACTTCTGTCACCTGATTAGGTTTTCTTAACTCCACCCTTTCTTAAAGTCCAGCCCCTCCCAGAGGAAGACATACAACAATCCTCAGAATCTTTAACCTGAATCTTAACTCTGTCCTCAATTTAAAAATTACATCAACACCCAGAAGCTACCATTGTCCCCAAAGTCTCCACTTAAGAATATGACAAAGGGTTGAAGATTAAGAAAAGAACTCACTGTTTTTGCAGGTACATGACTGTCATTCTGTTCTCAGTGTGCAGGTTGGGTGGCTCACAACTGATACTGTAACTCTGGGAATCCACGCTTCTGGCCTTGGAGAACACCTGCACTCATGTGCGGGCATACATGTACACCCTTAAAAATAATAAAAAGATATTAAAAATAAAAGGAATATAAGGATAGTTGAGTCAGTAATGTGAGGACCCGAGACAAGATCCCAGAATCCATGTTAAATGGCAAACACAATGGTGCAGGTTTATAACCCCAGATTCCGACCTTTCTAGGGACCATTAAGCCAGTAGATGAAAAGGTGAGCTCCAGGTTCAATGAGAGATCCTGTTTCAACAAATAAGTAGGGGAGCCCCAGAGGATGCTCTGGACTTAATGCTGGTTGAGAGCTGCCTGACCTGGATGGATACTGGGAGCCAAACCTGGGTCCACTGGAAGAGTAGGAAGTTCCCTTAGTTGCTGAGCCCTCTCTCCAGCACTTAAAATGGTTTTTTACACCCAGGATGAGGCAAAACCATAGGGTTGAAAGTGAGGCCTGGAAAAAGCTATCTGGCAGAGAGGAAGGCTGAAGTCACCCTCTTACCCCTATCCATCTCCAGCAGGGCTGTTGTCTAGAACTTCTGGGGCCACTGGCTTAGGCACAGAGCACACTAGAGTGTCTATGGGGACCTATGACACATTACAGTACCAAAGAAATCACAGCTGTGGGTAGAGATTTGAACGCCAATCGGACATGGACGTACGAAGTTGTATGTAGAACTACATGTACCAGTGCATGTTTGAGAATCCCTGCACTATCCAGTGACCTAGATGGCCTACCTATGTTTCACAGGCTCCTATCCTTTGCACAACAGTGTGGCTGAGTGGCTAACCTTTTTCATCACACTTTCTCTGCTTCTGCTGTAACTGAGTGTTCCCGTTCAGTTCCCTGTTCGTGGACACAAGACCCAGAACTCCCAACAGGTGCCCATCAAACCCTGATAGCCACCGATATCCAAGGCTCATCATGTTGTGACAGTTATTCACAGATTGAATGGCACCAGAGTTGTTTTTTTTTTTTTTTTTTTTTTTTTGATATAATGCTGTTGGCCAGGTACTAGTTTCTTATCAGCTAGCTCTGTTTTAATTATTAACCCATTTCTATGTATTTCTATGTGGTCTTATCAGAGCGAGGCGGCTGGCAGGGCACCAGAGTTTAAAAGCATATTTTCATTCTTTTTCCATATTCTCCTTCTCCTTCTTCTCCTCCTCCTTCTTTTGGGTTTTCAAGACAGCTTTGGAGCCTGTTCTGGAACTTGCACTCGCTCTGTAGACTATCCTCAAACTCACAGAGATCCGCCTGCCTCTCCTCTGCCTCCCAAGGGCTGGGACTAAAGGTGTGTACCACTTTTTGTTTGTTTTGTTTGTTTTTGTTTGTTTTGTTCTTGTTTTCAAGACAGGGTTTCTCTGTGTAGCCCTGGCTGCTCTGAAACTCACTGTGTAGACCAGGCTGGTCTTGAACTCACAGAGAACAGCTTGCCTTTTCCTCCTGGGTGCTGGGATTTAAGATGTATACCACTACTGCCCTGCTGTCTCCTTCTTTATTTTTAATTTTATTTCTTTTTTACAGATAGACTTTATTTGGATCGACTTATAACAATAGATTCTGTGCAGGTCACTTGTACAAGGGAGAGCTGATCACTGGGTAGACATGTAAATTACGCAGATATGCAACCAAGAGACTCTGGCTCCCCTCCACCCCAAGCCCAGGCCACTGGCCCACTTCTGTCATTTGCATTTGCTGGAGTTTTACATAAATGGGATCCTACCCATGTGGTGTATTTTCCCCCTTTTGGTCTCTCAGCACACTCATTTTGAAAGTCATCTATACAGCGGGTGTCAATAGTCCCACATTTCTGTAGAGTGTTCTAGGATATGAATTCACTATGATTTCTTATTGATGAGGAGAAGCCCGAAGCCACAGTCACAGTCTTTCTTCCTTCTTGTTGGAGTAGCTTTTAGTTTGGGTTTTTTTTTTCTTTTCATTTTTAATAAATAGGATGCCCTAACTTGTATCATTTCACACTCCCACTGGCAATATAAGAGAACTACAGTTAGTCCTATCCTTGCCAACACTTGATACCATCAGTTTTTGTAGTAGACAAATAGTTTTAATTTGCATCTCCTGGTGACAAAGGATGTTGAACATTTTTTCCATGTGCTTATTAGGCATTTACTTCTCTCTAACTTATCTGTTCCAATAATTTGTCTATTTTCATTTATTTAGTACACACTATATATATATATGTGTGTGTGTGTGTGTGTGTGTGTGTGTGTGTGTGTGTGTGATAGAATCCCATGTAGCCCCAGGCTGGCCTTGAATTCTCTATTGACTTGAACTTCTGATCTTCCTACCTCTCTCTCTCTCAAGTGTTGGGGTCAAAGGCGTTTATCACCTTGCCATCACACCTAGTTTAATCCAGGGTCTGGGACTAAACCCAGTGTTTCCTGTGCACTAGCCAACTGCTCTATCAACTGAGCTATATCCCAGTCCAAATATTCCTATTTTAACTAATTGTTTCTTCTTGTTTTAGAGTCCTAAGAGTTTATTATCCATCCCTCCCTTCATCCATATGTATGTATGTATGTATGTATGTATTAGATGGATAATCTGAGTTTGAATTCTCGACATGCATGTAAAAATCTAGGCATAGCCATACATGCCTATAACCCCAGCCTTGGAAGGAGAGACAAGCGCTTGTAGCTCACCAGCCTAGGCAACACAGTAAGTATCTGGTTCAGTGAGAGACCCTGCCACAAGGGAATAAGACAGAGAGCAATAGAGGAAGAGACCCAACATTCTCCTCCCAACATTTGGCCTCTGCCTATGCCCACATGGGCACATGTACCCATAAACTCACATGCATGCAATAACATACCTATCTATATACCACGCACATATATAATATGTACACAAAATGTTTGCCTAAAAATAAAAAACAAAAATTAAAGATAAGTATTAAAAGAGAGCACACATATGATACACACACCTATATGCAAGCATTCATACACGTCAAATAAAACAGTAAATCTAAAAATAGTTTACTACAACAACAACAAGAAGACACCAAGGAGTGGTGCCTGCAGCACTACTGAACTAGAGTCTGACGCTGCCACTGTATTGCTCAGGGGGAATGCTTATTATAAACCTCTGTGACCAGGTAGGAATGGAGGACTGCCACACACCTGTCCCTGGCTCTTTCCTGACTTTATCTGGACAAACATATTCAACAAAGATATCAGGCAGGTTGGGCTTGGTGGTGCACACCTTTAATCCCAGCACTCAGGAGGCAGAGGCAGGCAGATCTTTGTAAATCGGAGGCCAGCTTGGGTTACAGAGGGAGTTCCAGGACAGCCAGGGACCTGTCAGGACTTCATGGCTTCCTCTGCTTTTCTTTTCTGTGGGGTTAATTTTCCAGAAGAAAAAGGAAGAGGGAAAGAAGAGGCACATGTGCAAGTGTGTGTGTGTGTGTGTGTGTGCATGCGTGTTCGTGCATGAGCACTGAGCATGAAGTTAACACGATGTTTACATTGATCACTCTCCACTTTATTGTGGCTGTTTCTCTCACTGAACCCGGAGTTTGCCAATTCTGGCTAGTCTAGCAAGGTTGTTGGGAGGAGGGGGTCCCTGTCTCTCCCCAGCACTTGGATTGTACATGATCACCATGACTATTGGCTTTTGCATGGACTCAGGGGCCAAAGCTTTACTCACTGAGCCACCTACCATCTCCCCACCCTCTTTTTTTTCTTTCTTTTTAAAGGTTTATTTATTTATTTTTAAGATTTATTTATTATGTGTACAGTGTTCTATCTGCATGTATGCCTGCAGGTCAGAGGAGGGCATCATATCTCATTACAGATGGTTGTGAACCACTATGTGGTTACTGGGAATTAAACTCAGGACCTATGGAAGACCAGGCAGTGCTCTTGGCAGCTAAGCCATCTCTCCAGCCCCTAAGGTTTATTTATGTTATGCAGTGTTCTGTGTCCCTGCATGCCAGAAGAGGGCACCAGATATCATTACAGATGGTTATGAGCCACCATGTGGTTGCTGGGAATTGAACTCAGGACCTCTGGAAGAACAGCCTGTACACTTAATCTCTGAGCCATCTCTCCATCTTTATGTTTAATTTGATCATTTATTTTTGCTGTGTTGTTTTGATTTTGCTATGTAGCCCAGGCTGGCCTTGAACTGGTGATGATCCCCCTGCCTTAACCTCCTGATTGTTGGGATTATAGGTGTACACCACTTTACTTGGCTCAAAAGAAGCAACTAAACAAAAATGATATTTTATTCTGTCTGTCATGCTTTTTTGTCTTCTCGTGTAATTAAAACCCAGAGCAGAAAAAGAGATGACTTTTATTAGCACAGCCTTTCTATATCTTAATTATTTATCTGTAAACCAAGAGTACAGAGTGACTTTGCCCAGAGAAAGATGTTATAGGTAGGTGACTTTGTCAGAATCATCTAACAAGATCTGTAATCTGTAATTGCCTGTAAAACAGAACTGTCCTTTGGGGAATGTCCTCTCCTATCCTCTGTGTGTGTGTGTGTGTGTGTGTGTTTTATTTTTGGAGACAGGAAGTCATGTAGCCCAGGATAGCCTTGGATTTACTGCATCTGGCCATGCATTCCTCATCTCTTCAACACTACCTTTCAAGTGCTCGGATTGCAGGCACGCGCCACATGCCTGGTTCTCAGCAGACAGTGAGAGTATCTCCATACAAGATGAAGCACTGAACAAGACAGTGAGACCTTTGCCTTCCTGGAGCTTCCATGAGCTGATGTATGTGCTAGGGACCAGCATTGCACAAGCAACGAAATGAAGTAATTTCCAAGTCCCCAGTGCTGGCAAGGAAATAAGACAGGATAGTGACATGTGGGACAGACATGCTATCCTTCATGGGTAGGTTGGCAGATCTCACCAGAACTGACAGCACACTAGACCGGCTACTCCAGAAGGCTCAGGAGAACTGCAGAGCATTCCAGGCTGATGTAATAGGCAGTGCAAAGGCCAGGAGTCTAGAGCAGATCTTCACAGTTTAAGGGGCCCTGTGGTTTAGGGGGTGGGGTGAAGGTGACGTCAGAGGCAGATTGGGCCAGATTCTGCAGGGCTTCCCAAGCTCTGGCAAGCTGAATGGACTTTGGCTTACTGCAGCATAAGCAGCCACTGGGTATCTCTGCGCAAGGGTGACAGAGGTCTTCTTTGTCGCTTTATCCAAAGGATTAGCTCTACCCAAGTGGACTCTATCCAGTAGCCTTTCCTCTTTTTTGGTTTAGTTGTCTGGGTTCCCTGTCCCATTCATCCCTGACTCCATCCCTCAGAACAGCTGGCAGGTAGGATTTGCTCAGTAAATATTTGTGAACATGAAAGAATGGGTGGATAAATGCTGTGGGCTTTGTTCTGGGTGCAGGGGGCAGGGAATGCAAAGTGAGCAAGGTCTGGAGCTGAGGCTGTGGCTCTCTGGGTGTTTGGTATTCTCCAAAAAGGGGTTACTGCACTTAAACAATTCACAAAAGAGAAAATACAATCACTGAATGAATAAATGGGAGAAAATAGCTAAATTTTTACAATTATTAAAGGTATGCAAATGCTAAAAGAAAAGAAAATATGACAATTTTTTCTTGTTATTATGTGTTCCTGTGTGTGTGTTTTACAATGTAACCTTCACTGGCCTTGAACATGTAGACTCATTGACTTCAATCTCACAATGATCTTACCCCTGTCTCTGGACTGCTGGGACTACAGGCTAGGCCCCATTAGGTGAAACCCTGTCTCAAAACAAAACAAAACAGAACAAAACAAAACAAAACAGAATAAAAAAATCACTGATGACAGCTTATGCTGGAGAGGATAGAGAGGATGTGGAGTAAGGGGAACACTCCTCCATTGCTGGTGGGAGTGCAAACTTGTACGGCTGCTTGGAAATCAGTATGGTGGTTTCTCAGAAAATTGGGAATAAATCTACCTCAAGACTTAACAATACCACTTTTGGGTATATACCCAAAGGTTGTATACTCACACCACAAGGATATTTGCTCAACTATGTTCATAACAGTATTATTTGTAATAGCCAGAACCTAGAATCAACCTAGACGTCCCTTAACCAAAGAATAGATAAAGAAAATGTGGTATATTTACACAATGGAGTACTTACTACTCAGGGATAAGAAACAATGACATCTTGAAATTTGCAGGCAAATGGATAGAACTAGAAAAAGCAATCCTGAGTGAGGTAACCCAGACCCAGGAAGGCAAATATAACATGTACTCACTCATAAGTGGATATTAGGTATAAAGCAAAGGACAACCAGCCCACAGGCCACAACCCCAGAGAACCTAGGTAACAAAGAGGACCCTAGGAGACACACATGGATCAGTCTAGGAAAGAGGAAAAAACAAGATCTCCTGAGTAAGTTGGGAGTGTGGGGGCTAAGGGAGAGAGTAGGAGGGAAGAGGGGGGGAGGGAAGGGGAGTGGGGAAAAATGTATAGCTCAATTTTTAAAAAGAGAGAAAAGCCAAAACAACAAACAAAAACAGCCATGTTTGCCAGGAAGTAGACTTCCCTTAGTGGGAGGGGCAGCCAGTGCTAGAGCAGACATGGAAAGAACATGCCAGAAGGAAACATGGACACTGAATACTGCTTGCGGAGCAGCAGGACTAGATAAGCTTGCTCATGGTGGCTTTGTCTGCTAACAGGATCTCCCTCTAAACCTGTAGGGTTTTTGTTTCCCTTTGTTGTGTTGAGACAAGAGCTTACTTTGTAGCCCAGGTTAGCCTGGAACCCAGGTTAGGGTCAAACTTGTTTGTATTATAGGTGTTGATCTGCCACATCTGGTTCAACAGATAGGGTTTATCCACTGGCTAAGTCCCCAAATTCTTTGGACTTCCAGAGGGGCAACAATTTGGACTGTAAATTTTACCTATTCACCCCATGGAGTCAGTGAGCTCTTAAATATTTTTTTTTAATCACATCATGAATAGTTTAATGCACTACTGAATTGCATTTCATTATTTATCTTCTAGAGTGGAACTTTCTAGAAGATCCATAAAGGGGCTTCCCCCAGGAAGCTGTTCGATTTTTCACTACTTCCTCTTCTACTTGCCAACTGGAATTATGAGAAGCATGACTGAGGGTAGAAGAATAAAAAAGAGGAGTATAGGAGATGAAATCCTGTCCTCAGGGTACAGCCCAATGCTGCAGGGAAGCTAGCTCACAAACGGAAGTCCCTTTGTTCTTTCCAGGGTTCCTAGGCATTCTAGTTCATTCCTGTCCACTTTCCCCAGTCCAGTCATCCTAGAAAAGTAGGCTTGGTCTGTGTGTCAGCCAGAGCTGTGTCACACTGTATTGCATACACAGTGACTTCTGTGGTTGTGATGTAAACTTTTAAAAATAGGTCATGGCTCTAGTAAGATGGCTCAGCCAGCAGAGGAGCTTGCGGCTAAACTTGATGAGCTGAGTTTGATTCCTGGAGCCAGCACGGTAGAAGAAGAGAAAAGGCTACTGAAAGTTGTCCTCTGACTTCCATACATGTGCTGTGATATGCATGCACACATACATGCATACATGCACACACACAAAATAATTAAATGTTAAAAATCACAAGATCATTCATTTAGATCTTTAAAACTGCAAGTGAATTTCAAGCAAAATATTATGTAATAGAATGTAGAGATGATTCGTAGTTTGTCAAGAATCCTGAGGTTAGCCAGACATGGTGGTACATGCCATTAATCCCAGCACTCCAGAGGCAGAGGCAGGGGAATTTCTGTGAGTTCAAAGTCAGTCAGAGCCATGAAGGGAGGCCTTGTCTCAAAAAAAATTAAAACCAGGGGCTGGAGAGATGGCTTAGGGGTTAAGAGCACTGGCTGTTCTTCCAGAGGTCCTGAGTTCAATTCCCAGCATCTATCTGACAGCTTACAACTGTCTATAATTGAGTTCCAGGAGATCTGACACCCTCCCACAAACATACATACAGGCAAAACACCAATACACATAAAATAAAAATTAAAAAATTAAACAAAACAAACCTCTAAAACCAAATAAATAATTCCAGTGATAGAACAAAGTTGCCTGAAGTTGGGAAACTCTGATACAGGGTGGCAGGGATGATGCCTTCTATTCCACAGGGAAACGACCAGAGAAAAGCACATTTAGCCCATGGAAAATGTCCCTTAGCACTAGTAAAAGAGGCAACTGCACAGGGCTGAACTGAATTTGGCTCTCCTCTCCAACCCATTTCCATGCTTAAGACCCAGCTCACAGAAGTCCTGACTACCTGCAGCCACATATCCTGGGAGAACAAAATGATACATAAAGACACTCAAAGCTTGAACCCAATTGACCATTGTCCTACTAATCCCCTTTTTAAATGTACATGGGTGTTCTGTCTGAATGTGTATCTACACACCAGAAGGTCTCAGATTCCATAGGACTAGTTACAGATAGTTGTGAACTGTCATGTAGGGGTGCTGGGAATTGAGCCCAGGACCCTTGGAAGTGCAGTCAGTGCTGTTAACCACTGAGCCATCTCTCCAGCACTCTGTTAATCTTAACAAGACCTTTTATATTGTTATTTCAAGTCATCTATGAAAAGTCTCTTCCAAGTGGAAATCTTCGATTTAATTTTCTTGGAAACCTCTTTCTTTATGGACATTTGAGCTAAATGTTGTTGCTGGCAAGGTGGCTCAGCAGGTAAAGGTGACTGCTGCTAAAACTGACTGCCTGAGTTTGATCCCCATGTCCACGTAGTGGAATAAGACAGTGGACTCCCACAGATCGTTCTCTGACCTTTACACATGCACCAGGGTGTGCATCCACCCCCCCTCCACACACACTGAATAAAAATATAGTAAAAACATTAAAAAAGAAGAAGAATGGATAAAACCTTGACAAAACTAAAGCAATTTCATGAGGAAATGAAAAAAAAAAAAAAAGAAAAAAGAAAGACAGGGGTTGGGTGGTTTGGTCTCTTCGATGGAGATACTGTAGGCTCCACCTTCTCACTCCATCCCACCCCATATCACCCCAGCAGCTTAGTGTGTTTATCACACACAGTTGAACAAGGAGATGGGTTATTGTACTGAATGAGTGATTCTCTAGAAGCTTGCTGGCCAGCTAGCCTAGCCTACGTGGTAAAGTCGTTCCAGGTCAACCAATGGGAGACCCTGTCTCAAACAAAAAAGTGGAGGTACCTGAGGCCCAACCCCTAGATTGTCCTCTAACCTCCACAAATACATGTATATGCATACCCCTACCACATGTTATCAACCCCCATCACCTCCCTACAACAAACTAACAAGCCATTTGTAGGACATACTAAATGACCCGGAAATTCCAGGGCAGAAGTTTTCATACCAGCCAGGGCTGAATTTAGACTGTTTCTCTCCTTGCAAAATCCTTCCAGAACCTAGGAGTGGAAGGTACTCTTGGGCTTGGGGGATACAGCATGAAATTAAATGCAGCATTCCTGCAACAGTAAGTTTGCCCATAATCAGAAAGCCTCACCTTGGACACTCCACAGTGGCCATTAAGCACAGTGTGTGCTCAGTGGGCATAGAACAGATAATACATAGCATATAACTGACCGGCTTTTGTGGGGACTCAAATGTTCTAGTCTCAGTTCTACCCTGTGTTGTGCCAGGAATGAGGGAGCCAGGGCTGAAGGGTGGGGTGGAGGATGGAGGGGGGTGGCATAATTGATATAAACATTTCTTTTAGAATTCTTTATACTTTATTTATGTGCATGAGTATTTTGCCTGCATGTATGAATGGATGGGTACCACATGTGCACCTGGGGCTCCAGAAGTTCAGAAAAAGGTGTCAAGATTCCTGGAACTGGAGTTTTGGGTGGTTGTGAGCCACTTAACCACTGAGCCAGGCCCCCGATACCAAAGTTTTAATGGAGAATAAACACAGTGGACAGAAACACAGTAGGTGAAGTCTCAGAAGTCCCCTTGGGGGAAATGGGTCCTTGTATGGCAGTTAAGAGCAGCCTTTTCTGCTATTTAGGGACAACTGATGCTCTACGGGGCTGGGTCCCCACGTGGACCTAGTATGGGGAAGTAAGCAGGGTAATTTCTCCACAACATTGCTTCCAAGGGAATCAAATGAAAGCTGAACCCCACTTCACAGTCACTGAACTATCTAGAAACAAGCAGAGCCTTGTCCTCTGTTGGCAAGGATGGAGGAAGGAGAACACTCACTCACAGCTAAATGAGACGGGAACACATGAAGCCAAACCTAGAAATCAAGATGGCAGCTCTTCAGTAAGGCAGAAGCATAGACTTACTCTTGGGGATGAGGGGGTGCCATAATTAAGGGATGTGAGACTCGGTGAGAGGGAGGTAGGTGGCGATGGCATTTCTGTGCCATTTAAGTCTCCTTTTACGGACATTAAAAAGAAAGATAGAAAGAGAGAGAGAGAGAGAAAGAAAGAAAGAAAGACAGAAAGGAAGAATGACCCTTGGACCCAGGAGCTCCATTTCTAGTTAGATGCTAGAGAAATGGAAGTATGACCACACAGAAACTCAAGCATGAATTCTCATGGCAGCATCATTCATGATAGGTACAAATGCAGCGCAGCCTAACGCCTCAACCCCCACTTACCCCGAGTGCTCACCGAATAGCTAATAAATAAAGCATGGTTTATCCGTCTGACAGTATTATTTATCTATGAAAAGGAGTGGAATGCTGATCACTGTACTTCCTGGCTAGCATTCACTGGCAGCTTGTTATGGCCAATCATCTGAGAGGAAATCCTACACAGAGGAATTGCCTACAGCAATCAGCCTATCTATGGGCGAGGCTGTCTTGATAATTATTTGATGCAGGAGGGAGTTCACGGCCCACTGTGGGAAGTGCTATCCCTAGGAAGATGGTCCTCAGTTGTATAAGAAAGCCAGCTAAGGGTTAGAGCAATGGCTCAGCAGTTCAGAGCCCTGACTGCTCTTCCAGACGACCCAGGTTCAATTCCCAGCACCCACATCGGGCAGTTCACAGGAGGCACACTTCTGCACACAAGATAGACAAACCTTTATCCAAACTAACCAAATAGCAGAGAGAGAACATGCAAATCAACAAAATAGGAAATAAAAAGGGGGACATATCAACAAACACTGAGGAAATCCAGAGAATTTTCAGGTCATAATTTAAAAACCTATACTCCACACAATTTGAAAATTCAAAGGAAATGAACAAATTTCTGGATAGCTATCATTTACCAAAATTAAATCAAGGACAGATAGGCAACTTAAATAGACCTATAAGCCCTAATGAAATAGAAGCAGTCATCAAAAACCTCCCAACCAAGGAAAAAAACAAAACAAAAAACAAAACAAACTAACTAACAAACAAAAAACCCGAGGGCCAGATGGCTTCAGTGCAGAATTCTACCAGAAATTCAAAGAAGAGCTAATACCAATACTCCTCAAATTGTTCCACACAATAGAAGCAGAAGGTTCATTACCAAACTCTTTTTGCAAGGCTACAATTACCTTGGTACCCAAGCCACACAAAGGCACAACTGAGAAAGAGAACTACAGACCAATATCCCTCATGAACATTGATGCAAAAATACTCAATAAAATACTGGTAAATCAAATCCGAGAAATCATCCACCATGACCAAGTAAGCTTCATCCCAGGGATGCAGGGGTGGTTTAACATATGAAAATCTATCAATGTGATCTACCATATAAACAAACTGAAAAAGAAAAACCACATGATCATCTCACTAGATGCTGAAAAAGCCTTTGACAAAACCCAATACCCTTTCATGATAAAGGTCTTGGAGAGATCAGGGATAACAGGAACATCCCTAAACATAATAAAAACAATATACAGCAAACCAACAGCCAACATCAAACTGAATGGAGAGAACTGAATGGAGAAAATCAGGAACAAGACAAGGGTGTTCACTCTCTCCATATCTCTTCAATATTGTACTTGAAGTTCTAGCTAAAGCAATAAGACAACAAAAGGAGATCTAGGGGATCCAAATTGGAAAGGAAGAAGTAAAACTGTCACTATTTGCAGATGATATGATAGTTTACATATGTGACACGAAAAACTACCAGGGAACTCCTACAGCTGATAAACACATTCAGCAAATTAGCAGGATACAAGATTAACAAAAAACAAAACAAAACAAAAACCAAATAGTTCTACTAGTATATACAGATGATATAGGGGTCTGAGAAAGAAATCAGAGAAACATCACCCTTTACAATAGCCACAAACAACATAAAATATCTTGGGGTAATGCTTACAAAACAAGTGAAAGACCTATATAGCAAGAACTTTGTGTCTTTAAATAAAAAATTAAAGAAGATACCAGAAAATGGAAAGATCTCCCATGCTGTTGGATAGGTAGGATCAACATAGTAAAAATGGAAATCTTGTCAAAAGCAATCTACAGATTCAATGCAATCCCCATTAAAATCCCAGCACAATTCTTCACAAACCTTGAAAGGATAATACTCAAGTTTATATGAAAAAAAAAAAAAAAAGACCCAGGGTAGCCAAAACAACCCTGTACAATAAAGGAACTTCAAGAGGCATCACCATCCCTGACTTCAAGCTCTACTATAGAGTTATAGTCCTGAAAACAGCTTGGTGCTGGCACAAAAATAGACAAACCAATGGAATCCAATTGAAAATCCTGATATTAACCCACACACCTACAAACACCTGATTATTGAAAAACAGCTAAAATTATATAATGGAAGGAGGAAAGTGTCTTCAACAAATGGTGCTGGCAAACTGGATGATGATGTGTAGAAGACTGCAGATAGACCCATGTCTATTACCATGCACAAAACTTAAGTCCAAATGGATCAAAGACCTCAACATAAATCCAGCCACACTGAATCTCTTACAAGAGAAAGTGGGAGGCATCTTTAAACAAATTGATACAGGAAACTGCTTCCTGAACATAACACCAGTAGCACAGACACTGAGATTGTCAATTATTAAATGGGACCTCCTGAAATTGAGAAGCTTCTGTAAGACTAAACGGCAGCCCACAGTCTGAGAAAAGATCTTCACCAACCTCACATCTGACAGAGGGCTGATCTACAAAATATACAAAGAACTCAAAAAACTAGTCACCAAAACACCAAATAACCCTATTAAAAAGTAGGGTTCAGAACTGAATAGAGAATTCTCAATAGAGGAATCCAAAATGGCTGAAAGACACTTAAAGTGCTCACCATCCTTAGCCATCATGGAAATACAAATCAAAGCAACTCTTACTCCTGTCAGAATGGCTAAAATTAGAAACACCAATGACAGCTTATGCTGGAGAGGATGTGGAGAAAGGGGAACAATCCTCCACTGCTGGTGGGAGTGCAAACTTGTATAGCCATTTTGGAGATCAGTATGGTGGTTCCTCAGGAAAATGAGAATCAGTCTACCACAGGACCCAGCAGTTCTGCTCTTAGGCATATACCCAAATGTTTCACATCCATGCAACAAAGACATCTGTTCAACTATGTTCGTAGCAGCATTATTTGTAATAGCAAGAACCTGGAAGCAACCTAGATGCCTCTTAGCTGAAGAATTGATAAAGATGTGGCACATTTACACAATGGAATAATACTCTGCAGAAAGCAAAGCAAAACAAAACAAAAACAAACAAACAAACAAAAAAATGGAATCTTGAAATTCCCAGGCAAATGGATGGAACTTGAAGAAACCATCCTGAGTGAGGTAACCCAGTGACAAAAAGAGGAACATGGTATGTACTCACTCATATATGGATTTTAGACCTAGAGCAAAAATCACTAGCCTATAACTCACACTGCCAGAGAAACTAGGATACAAAGAGGATCCTAAGAGATTCATACAAGGTTTTTCACAGAAGGGGAAATGAATAAGATCTCCTGAGCACATTGGGAGTGGGGGAGCAGTGAGTGGAGAGGGAGTTAGGAGAAAGAGAAGGGGAGAAGAGGAGAACATGAGTCAGGGGACGAATAGATGAGAGTGGAAGAAAAAGAGATACCACAATAGAGGGAGCCATTATAGGTTTGAAGAGAAAACTGACTCAATAGAGAAATGTCCAGAAACCTACAAGGATGACCCCAACTAACAATCTGAGCAACAGTGGAAAGGTTACCTTATATGCCCTTCCCTGATAATGAGATTGATAATTATATGCCATCATAGAGTCCTCATCTAATAGCTGATGGAAACAGAAGCAGACACCCACAGCTAAACACTGAGCTGAACTCCTGGAATCCAGTTGCAGAGAAGGAGGAATGATAAGAAAAGGGGTCAAGACCAGGCTACAGAAACCCAGAGACAGCTGACCTGAACAAGGGAGAGCACATGGACCCCCAGACTGATAGCTGGGAAACCAGCATTGGACCAACTCAGATCCCCTGAATGTGGGACTCAGTTAGAAGGCCTGGGCAGTCTAAGGGACCTCTGACAGTGGAACCAGGATGTATCCCTGGTGCACGAAAGGACTTTGGGAGCACATTCCCCATGGAGGGATACTCCCTTAACCTAGAAGCAGGAGGGAGGGCCTATTCCCTACCCCAAATGACTTGACAGATTTTGATGATTCCTCCTGAAAGGTATCATCTTCCCTGTGGAGTGGGGGAGGGGAGATAGGAGCAGGAAGGGAGAGGGAACTGGGATCGATATGCAAAATAAGAAAAAATAATGAAGGCATACATATAAAAGAAAATTATATCACAGTAAAGGCATAGAATAAGAGGAAGAAGAGGAGGAGAGAAAAGGATGAAGGGAGAGAGGAAGGAAGGAAAGGGAAGGATAGAGAAGAGAAGAAAAAGCGAATTTCAGGGAGGACTGTCTTGAGGCACTTTGCTCAGAAGTGGCCTCCTGGGATCTTGTACCTACTCAGTGAGCACACAAATGGACTTTAAAACATAGATGTGAAAATAATTCTTTGCATTTTCATTGAGGCCCAAAAGCAGCAGTAGGAATTGTAGCTTAATAAAATCCAACAAATGCCAAGTGGGTACAAGGAGGGAAATTTGCGTTTAACTTCTGGCTACACAGGATATTTAGAAAGCTCCTCCACATCACGTGTGAATCTTGACATAGTATAAAATCTGCACGTATGTGTTATTTTGACTTGTCATTATGAATTGTGTTTATTGTCAAGTTGTCTAGACTCAAAGAAAACTCTTCAAAATCATTGGCGTGTATTAAAGTTTATTGCTGACCCTGTTCCCGAAGTCCTCAGCTCCTTCAGGAGCCATTCTCCACCCATAACAATCATGGGCGAGTTCTAAACAAATTTCTATCCTCTGTACCCTTTGTTTTCTGGCTGCTTCAGTCAAGTATAGTTTAATAGATGTGCCCTGACATGCCCTCCTTGCTTGGCTGACACTGAGCATCTCAGAAACTTGCTTTGGTTTCAGCCCTACTTCCCCACCCTCCTCCCCTCCCCCCTCTTTTTTTTTTTTTCTTTCTTGAGACAGGTTTTCTCTGTGTCACAATCCTGGCAGTCCTGGAACTTGCTGTGTAGACCAGGTTGGCCTTGAACTCACAGAGATCTGCTTGCTGGCCTCTGCCTCCCGAGGGATGGGATTAAAGGCATGCACCATCACCGCCTGGCTCAGCCTCATTTTTATTATTTAAATTTCTGAAGGAATTCTGCTATGATGAGATAGTCTATTCCAACTGTTCTCTTTTTCAGACAGTTGTTTTCTTGTGAGTTGGGAGTATCATGCTATGTCAATATTAATGCAAGCTATTTTTCTAACCCACCCCTACACATAATACTTTGCTTCCTTGTTTAATGGAACAATTTAGCCAGGTGTGGTGGTGCACACCTTTAATCTCAGCACTTAGAGGAGGTAGAGACAAGCAGAATTCTGTGAGTCTGGCTTACGATAGTTAATTCCAAGCTAGGCAGGGCTATAGAGTAACTCCTTCTCCTCACATAGTGGTATTCATACTCCTCATCCCAAAATAATCTTAACTTAAATGTAACTTAAAAGTGAAACATTTCAATTGTATTTTTCTTCTTGTTTTGACATTATGTACTTCACTGGCAAAAAAAAAAAAAAAAAAAAAAAAAAACCAGAAAGGAACGTCCTGGTGACACCCATCGGCACGACATCTACAATGTGTTATATCCTCTCCATGTGTGGCGTGCCAAGTAGCAGGGCAGAGTGATCAGGGCATGGCATTCAGTCTGCATGTCATGCATGTCTACAGGATGCTAGCATAGCTACATACAAAAGGAACCATAAATCATACACAATTAAACCCATGGCTGTGTCCCAATTTAATGTCACTTAGAGAGGAAAATTTGGCTTCTATACAGTTTCTCATGTCTTATAGAACATGGTTCTATTTATTTGTCTATTTAAAATGTAATAATAAATCTTAATTTGTGAACCCTGCAAGAAAAGACAGCTGTTGACTGACCCCTGGATCATCACTTGTCAGCCTTTGATCTGCTAAGTTATCGGATCAATGGAGACAAATCCTCACCCTCTAGTGTGAGCCTACCCCTGCTAAAAGGCATCTTTAAGACTGGCAGAGGAGTGAGTGAGTAGCCACCATGTCTTCTAGAATGAACTAAACAACTGACATCTTCCAGATCGCTTTCCCAGTGCTGAGGTAAATATCATGATGTCTATTGTGTAAGTCAACTCTGAGAAGCAAGTTCTGTGACAGGCTTTCATAGCCACTGCCCCACAACCCAAAAAGAAAAATGGTCCTGGAAATGTAAGTAACATGATGTATGATGAAGCTGGCACTAACCACAGGTTTCCAGGGTTTTGCTTTCCTCACCACACCACACCATATCATATCTATTTCATCCAGACATTTGTCTAATATCCAACCGGGTTTTCTGGAGAATTACCAGGCCTCCTTTATGGAATTCGGCCTAATGCTGAGCTGGCTGGTCAGCCTTCCTCCTGAACTCGGTAACTCTCATGCAGTTCTGGCACATACTTTCAGAAATGACATGTGCCCTGGAAAGTGTAATAAACAGGATATTTGGACCCTGGGTCTTTCTAAAATCTCTTATAGCTATGTAACCTTGGGGTACTATCTCCACCCTGTCCCTGCTCTGATTTTCAGCATCCTTATTGGTAGAAAGGAGTTGCGGGGGAGGGGGGGGTTGAGCGATGCCATTTCCAGCTTTAGCCTCCGTGAGTCAACTGATTCCTACCATGCTTTATTACCTTTGGATTGCCACATCCCTTTCTTCATGCAAGCAGCAGGAAGTTGTATATAAGGGGCAGGAGGGCCTGGACCCTGAACCTTGCTGTGAGATATATAACACATTGTTCTATTAATAGATATTAAACACGGAAATACCAACTTGTAGACATATTCACAGGGCATCTAGCAATAATTTGTTGTAGTTTGGTCTTATTCTTTTGAGACATCTCAATATGTAGCCCAGGATGAACTTAAACACATGATCTTCATGCCTTGGTTTCTTAAGTGCTAGGACTATAGGCACACACCACCACACCAGGCTTGAGAATACCTTAGCAAGCAGAAGCCACCTGTGTGTGTTCATCCTGGGGCATTTCATACGCCACCACAAGCCACGTCCCATTGCTCTTCAGAGTGAAGGGTCGAGACATGTAGTAGAGGAGGAGAGGGTTGGATCGTTCTTTTGCTGTTGTCCAAGGTCAGTTAGGAACAAATCTTTATTGTATCAATAATTATTGATGCAGCATTGGGGGAGGGGGTACTGGGAATTGAACCTAGGCGAGCACTCTGAGTTGCATTGTGAGTATGTTCCTCTATAATGTGACTCTCTATTTGTTTCATAGCTTAGAAGGGTGTCAGGAATGTGATTTTTAAAAGGCTGGCAGTATGTAGAACGTTAATCCCACTGATCAAGAATAAGACCACTAACTACTACAGTTTAAAGTCAGATTTGAAGCAAGCTTTAAATACTGGCCAGGTTAATGAACTCTCTGGCCAGGTCCATCTCTAGTTCCCCAGAAAATGGCCCAGAGTCATGGTCTGCAAGCTTAAAAAAAGCAAAAATCCACAATTCACTGCATTTCCCATGAGGTCCAATCAGGGGCAAGCATGCATCCTGACATATTTCCTGCCCATGCACCTCCCGCCCACATGTGATCAAGCACATCAGGTGCAGATGGGTCAGACAAACTTGTTCAGGAAGTGAAAACATGGAGGCTTGTTATCTCCCACAAACAACAGCCTCCAGCATTTCAGGAACTCTGTCGTTGGGCCAGGGGCTTGCAGATCAGAGGCATTTTTGTTTCACGGATCTCTGAGGCATAGTAATTAACACTTACTTAAAACAAACTTTGACTCTCAGAGAGGCCAAGACCCATTGCTATTGTTTCACCCACAATGTCTTCACTTAGCAAATGCTTATATAGCATCTATATATGTAAAATGTGTTGCTTTTTATTGCATTTATTTATTTTGTGTGTGTGGAGGTACACATGCCATGGCTCAAAAGTGGAGGTCAGAGGACACTTTGTAGGACTGGTTCTCTTCTTCCATCATGCAAAACCAAGGGATAGAAACAATTCATAAAATACAGGCACTTCCTTTTTTGGTGGGGGAGGGTTGTTCGAGACAGGGTTTCTCTGTATTGCTTTGGAACCTGTCCTAGCACTCACTCTATAGACCAGGTTGGCCTTGAACTCAGAGAGATCTGCCTGCCTCTGTCTGATCTCTGATGAGATCAAAGGTGTGTACCACCACCCAGCTAAAATACAGGCACATCTATAATCAAACAGATAGAAGAGAAATTATCTCCTTACAACAAGATAGCATTGAAACTGATCAGTAACTTCTGCTGATACAGCTCCCTTGCTCAAGCAGGATTGCAAAATGCAGGGCTGGATGGCTTCTCTGATACTTAGGGAGAGGTGAAGAGCTGCTCATGGGATGTGTGGGCTGTGGTGATGTGTTACAGGGTTATAAAGACTACAGGAGATCCTGAGGGATTTGAAAAGGAACTGTCAAGGAAGAGATAGGAACCAACCAATCATAGTGTGAGGAACAACATACTTCATACTGGGTGTGAGCATTTAGAGAGGTAGGAAGGACACTGTTTCCTGATTAATCAATCTTCTTATCACCAGGCTAAATATAGACCAATTCCCTTGTACATTGTATGTCATGTTTCATCCTACTTTATTGAGTATGGTCATTGTATCAGAGTTACAACATCTGGGTTTTGCCCAACTATGACATAACGCAGAAGGGAACATCAGAAGAATCAACATTCTAGATTTTTCTCTTCCTTTTTGGTGGTTGGGGTGAGATTGAGACAGGGTTTCTCTGTAGCTTTGGAACCTATCCTGGAATTTTCTCAGTAGACCAGCTGGCTTTGAACTCCCAGATATCCGCCTGCCTTTGCCTCCCCAGTGCTGGGATTAAAGGTGTGTGATACCACCACCTGTCTAGATTTCTCTCTCTCTTTTAAAGGTGATTTTGTGCCTACTTTTTTTTTTTATTTTTTAAAGACTTAATTATTATTATGCATACAATGTTCTGCCTGCACAACAGAAGCAGGCACCAGATCTCATTACAGATGGTTGTGAACCACCATGTCGTTGTTGGGAATTGAACTCAGTACCTCTGGAACTGAGTGCTGGAACCTCAGTGCTCTTTACTCCTGACACATTTCTCCAGCCCCAGATTTTTCTCTTCTAAGAGACAGCTACTTTGAGCACATCTACCATGAAGCCTAATACACATCTTTTTTTTTTCAGCATTTGCTTCATCCCAGATTCAGAGTCTTACCAAATGCATTCTGTCATTTAGATTCACTTTAATTAATTAATTTATTTTTGAGGCTGAGTTCCTCTATGTAGACCAGACTCAAACTCACAAAGTTCCTCCTGCCTCTGCAGGACATTTTCAATCTTCAATTTCTAAACTAGGGAGCATCCTTTTTGTATGGTACATTGGGTGTGAGGGCTAAAGTTATGTTTTAAATTTAAATTACTGAGCTTAACAGATCTATAAAACACAAATGCCTCTAATTTTGAACTCCCCCCTTGTCCAAGGACAGATAAATCTGTAAGCCCCAAGGACAGAGAACTTCCCGGAAAGCTGCAAGCTCTTGTTCATGTACTACAACGAGCCATGCATTTTCACTTCTGTAAACAAGCTTGATTGCCCCAACTGCACAGGATATGCTTGGTCACACATAGGCAGGTTTGTAGGCAGAAAGTATGTCAGAATGTATGCTTCCCCCGACTGGACAAAGGTGCGAAGTACATGGCCTTGGGGGTTTTGTCTTTATACTGCACTGATGTAATGCATGGCCATACTCTGGGAATCCCAGAATACCTGGTCAGTATCCATTGTCCTGGCCAGTATTTAATAATGCTTGCTTCAAATTTGGCTCAAAAATTGTAGTAGTGGTCCCTAGGGATTAACACAGGAAAGGTTGGATTAGCTAAGAAATCCATTAAGATCCCAATGCTAAAACAGTATTGGTGAGGTTTAAACTGAGGTAAGTTTATTCAAAACCCCCCAAAGCTCCACATACCATGAAGTGTGTTTCTGGTTTGCTTTTGCTGTGCTGGGCCTAGTGCTGGGGGTTGAACCCAGGGCCTTGCACGTGTTAGGCAAGTACACAACCACTAAACTATATCTGCAGATCTCTTTTACTCTTTAAATTTTGAAACAGGGTTCCACTAAGTTACCTGGGACAGCCTTGAATTCCCTGTATAGCCCAGACTAACTATATAATAATGGTCCTGCCTCAGACTCCTGGGCAGAGAGGATTATAGGCCTATGCTACCAGGCCTGGCTTTTTTTTTTTTTTTTTTTTTTTTTTCCGAGACAGGGTTTCTCTGTATTGCTTTGGAGCCTGTCCTGGAACTAGCTCTGTAGACCAGGCTGGCCTCAAACTCAAAGAGATCCATCTGCCTCCTACTCCTGAGTACAGGGGTTAAAGGTGTGCATCTGGTTCCAGGCCTGGCTTTTTAATTTGAATTCTTTTGCTGTTGTTGGAAGTTTTCATTGAAACCCAGCCACCTTTGCAAAGTGCTTCTGACATTAAGCAACCTGTATTTCTTAAGTGGTCTCATGATACTATGTAACTCAGCCTGACTTTGAACTCATGGGATTCACCTGCCTCTGCCTCCCAATTGCTGGGATTAAAACTGTGTGCCACCACATCCAGCCCCACCTACTAATTCTTAAAGTGTTTTCCCAGAAGTGACACATTTCACCTTCACTCACATATCTTTAGCCAAAGCAGTCACTTCAAGGGGCTGGGGAAGGGCATGCTACCACATGACTGGAACAAAGCAATGTCCTTTCCACCCTACTGTCAATTACTCTTCTACTCTCTGTAGTTTCATCTTTTCTAGAATATACTATACATGAATCCAGTGTGTAGATTTCTATGTTCAACTTAAAATATATTTGTGTATTTTTGTGTTTGTATGCAGGAGCCCAAATGAGTTTGAAGAGAGCATCAAACCCCTTAGAACTGGAGTTACAGGTAGCTGAGAGCTGTCATGTGGGTGCTGAGAATAGGACCCGGGTCTAAGACCAGTGAGCCTTCTTGACTTCTAAGTCATGCCTTCAGCCCACCCACCTTTCTTCTCTTTTTTTTCACTTAACACAATGCTTTTGAGACTCAGCCTTGTGGCTGCATCTCTGCCTGTTATAATAGTCTGTTCTTTTTAATTGTTTGGTGATACACAAACTACACAGTTATTCCTCAACACCACAGGGTGTCCTTTGGACACTGGAATGCAATACTTCATCTACAAATGTGCTGAGCTACATCCATAGCTATCCTGGTATCCTGGGATGTGTGTCATCTGTGGATCACAGGATAGACATGTCTGGTGGTCTCTCTGTCTCTCAAAGCCTTGCTGGACATCCTTTGTCCTTTTGATTCATGATGTAGTCCAGATTGGGCTTGAACTTTCTGACATCCCTCTGCCTCAGCCTTTAGTGTGCTAGGATTATAGACATAAGCCACGACTCCTAGCCCAGGCCTTTGATTTTAAAGTGTTTTTATGATCCATGTGCCCACTAATCCATTCCTGCTTTAGTAACTGCTTACTAGCTATGGGCCAAACCCTGAGCATAGAATATCAGACAAGACTATAGTATTGTCAGTCCTCAGTTATGATTCTGAGCTAATTGGTCCCTTTATATGTGGGGGGGGGGGGAGGCAGGCTACGGAAGTGAAGGGGCCAAGCTCAAATTTCCAGGGACAGTGTACAGTGACATTCAGTGCTCCATGTTCTTCCTTCTTTTGGTGACAGGAGGTTTTTGTTCACCAGAACCAATATCCATCTCTTCTTGATAGTTCTAAAATAATTTAATAAGAGTTCTTTTAATCTTTGCAACTTCCTGAGGCAGAAATTAGCCTATGTTTCCGATCAGGATATGGGTGTTCAGACACTGAGGTTGACTCAGGCCTGCCATGGTGATTTGGGGAGAAATAGCTGGGATGTATAGAAGAATGCCTTATGCCAACTGATAGTGCTTTATAAAGTCAGTAAAAATCAGTACAGACATTTACTACTGGTATGGCTCTGTCTTTCTAATCTGAAGTTTCTGTTCACTATGCTAAGGGTTGCATGATGTCACAATGCCATTATCAGAGTTGAAAGCTGCCCTGGCCTTCACCTACCTACTACCAACACTAGGGGATTCTGTGGAGGGACGGGTGTGGTATCACCATACCATATAGCCAGGCTGCACTCCCCAAAGCTGGAAAACAGGTGACCATGAGCGCTGAAGACTCTTGGGGAACTTTCCTTCCCAGAAAATCAAACAAGTGGGCTAAACATGCAGCCCTGCTTTGAAACATATCAAAATGCAGCATTAGTCACAAAAGCCAAGATGTAGAAATAACCTAAGTATCAACTGATGAGTGGCTAAAGAAACTGGTATAGATGTATATAATGAATATTATTTAGCATTAAGAAAGGGGAGCAAGATCCTCTATTTTGAGATTGTGTGGAACTGGGGAGAACAAATCAAACATCACAGTGCACCCCTTAAAGGCATACAATTGGAGGGGAGATCTGGAATTGTTATGGTTTCCAATGTCTGGATGGGCTGAGCAGGAACTGGAAGGGACCAACTTCAAGACCCAGTTAACATCTCAGTGGGGACTGTTTCCTAGAGGCCGAGTGGAGGGAGGGGTCACAGAGAAAGATGGTACTGGCCATTCAGGAATGTTTGATGAGCTACCGCCGGATTGAGCCTTCTGACAAGATGCCCTCATGCTCCAGGCTGTAGTTAGAGGTCTTCACTAGTTCACTAGTGCCAGGGTTTTTTTCCCTTCAGAAAGTATATGAGAGGGTTCCATTGAAGCAACTAATGAGTACACTAGTAAACATTTATCTGGCCATGTAGCCACATTCCATGACCTGATCTTTAAAGTTCCACAGAATCTCAGACATGCTATTTACTATTTCATCTCCAAGACAAGAGAATTTGGCATGGAGTGGTCCAGGCAGCAGTCAGAAGCAAACGCCTAGTGTCTGACCTAGTTACACCCTCAGATTTAAAGAGAGAGGATGAGAAATCTGAATTAGGCCTCTATCGCTAGGGATGCCCATTTAGCCATCTATCTGTCTGTCTGTCTGTCTATATCTATCCACCCACCCATCCACTCACTCATCTTTAACAGTGTTTCTTCACTTCCGGTCACTGAGGATGGAGAGGTGACTCACTGCCTTGATTTGACACTCAGAAGTTCACTTCAGCTATTTAAGTGGTATGTTCATTAGAACAAAACAAAAAACAAAACAAAAAACCAAAACAAACAAACAAAAAAAACCAAAACCAAAAAAACCTTCTTACACACTTGTTTAAGAGAAAACCAATGGGAATGGTATTAATTTTATTGCATCTTGTTTTTCCTTTTTTTTCTGACTAGAACGCCAGACTTAAGAGTGGATATAAGTATAAAAATAACCAAATTCTTACAAATAATACTTTGCTGCTGCAGCACTGAATAATTAGTGGAGGTGACATTATAATACAACATTAAATAACATCCTCATGATGGGTTTCACACAATCAACCTAGATGTCAGGCTTCAAGGAGTACAGAAGAAAATCCAGGCCAATGGGGATGGAGTTCATATTGCAGCTTCATCTCCATTTAACTGGAAGGCAGGCAAACACACACGCATCTCACCAAAACTCTCAGCAACTTGTGATGAAACAGTCATCTTCGCTGTAGAACAGGCCTTGGTAATGCCCAAAGATAAGTGAGCGGGTTCACTTCCCCTGACAAACCAGTTCCGCCCCACTCCCATTCTCACCCCATCCTCAACAATTCAGGACATGGGCATCAAGCCCATCATTAAAACACGGGAGAACCCACCAGGTAGCCCCTGGCACAGTCCAGGACCTGCCTCTTTTCAGACCTAGAGGGTTCCCCCTTGGGTTTCACAGGCCATTTTGTGAGCTAAAGTTTCCATCAGACATAAAGGAGCGTAACCTCGTGGACACACTTAAGTACAAGGAATTGATTGGCATGTAATATTTTAATGTTCCTATTATTTTAACCAGTTATTTTAAAAAGTATAAAGTTACTGTCTTAACTTCATTCCTATTGTTCCTATTGTTTTCCCCCCATTGGGATTTGAGAAAAGAAAGAACACACATACAAAACGACAAACTACAAAACCATTTCTCTCTTTGAGCATGCCAACAAGCATTTGAGAATGATGCTGTGACAGGAAGAAAGGACAGGGCTGAGGTGTGATGCAGCTCCAAAGCACAGCACAACACTTGCCTGGTTCCATTCCTGGCCCTACCCTCCAGAAGCAGGAGGAGAAGGGAGAGGAAGGGGAGGAGGGAGGAGGAGGGATGAGTGCATCCTTTTCTAAAAAATAAAAAAAAAAACTGTTCAGATAGATGAATGTATGCCTGCTATTACAGGCTGTTTTAAATAAAACACTAAAACACAGAATTTTGTATTGTTCTTCCCAAGGAAGTGCTTTGGCCTTGAAAGAAAAAAAAAATATAAATTTACAACTATGGGTAAGGCCCCTAGTTTTGAGTGTATTATGTATGGGACACTCAGCCAAGGGCAAGTTGGCTGTATAGTTTTACTGCTATATGTCAAGTCCCACAGTTACAGAGACCCTGGTACCTCGCTACTGGACAAGGTGGCATAAGAAGGTACCCACTCTGGAACTTCCCACTTGAATAGACAGCATCTTTGAAGACTTTTCTCTTGGTCATCAGCCAGTCTCTTTCCAACAATGCTGCTCCCTTCTAGGGGCCAGCTTTTATGACTTCCTCTTCTAAACCATAATCGTCATTTTTGACCTCAAATGCTACCAGGCAGCTTGATTGCACCAATCACATAGCAGTTTTGTTTCAACATGACTTCGATGCTTCTAAAAATAACCTCCCCAATAAAGAAGCTCCTTCAGCATCCCAGACACTCAACTGTGTTCCTAGCTTCCACAGGTCCACACGTCTAATGTGTGGGAGCCATGCCTCCCTCTGAGAATAAAGCGGGCAGCCCTCAAGTGGGCACCTAAGCCTGGTTGTGCTTTTAAAAACCTACCTAGACCACTCCCTTACACTTCTGGCAGCTCAAGCCACGTACCATTATAGTCTTGCAAACTACAAACCTACCAATATTTTCCTTTTTGAGACAGGCGTTGTGTACTCCAGGAAACCCTTGATGTCCTGGTCCTCTGGCCTCCACCTTCTGAGGGCTGGGATTACAGGCATGTACCACTATGCCCAGTTTGTGTGGTGCTGAAGATCAAACCCAGGGCTGGTACATGCTAGGTATGTACTCTGCCATCTAAGCTACATTCCCAGTCCCCCTCTGAATGCTTACGGTAGGAACAGGTGGTGCTAAGTATCCTCCTAATTGATAAGCTCCAGTGTCATGAGCTGGCTTGTGAAGCAAAAGATAGAAAAAAAAAAAAAAAAAAAAAAAAGACCCCTTGGAGTTTACCCAGAGTTCAGGCTGGTTTGGGACATCCCCCCCCCCCTTTCTCTTTCCTGTTCCTTTCTCTTTCCTGTTCCTGAGCCCATCAGGACAGACAAGTTCTGCCTGGCCTGTCTCTTCTGCACATAAGCACCTCCTAGGTAGTGTAGCTTTCCCTCTGCCTACTTCCCTCATCATGGGACTTCAATGCAGGACTGTGACATGTCTACACACCTGAATTGTGCATTCTGGGTATGGGGACAGACTCTTGAGCACTAGTATCCAGCATGGGTTCATCCTGTCTGTCCTGTTCATGGGCTGCTGATGTCCTCCAAGCTCCATCTGGACATAACCCCAAACCAGAGAGACCCAGTCACTCCATTCCTCCCAATGGTGGGCAGAGAGTCCTAGGCAAGCCATATCTCTTTTACAAATGCTTCAAGCCTTTCTACCTCAAACTCCCTGAACCCCCGAGACAGTAGACTAAGTATAAATTCACCCTTGCTTGGAGCTCTCAGTTTTTTTCACAGTAAAAAAGAACAAAATGAAACACTCTTAATCAACTCTATTTGGACCAAACTCATGAGTCAGTGAGCATTTTTGGAATTCACAGGACACTCAGGACTTTTTTTCTGGAATTTTCACTGTGTGGGCCTTGAGCTTCTGGCCCCTAAACCAGGTTCTCACCAGCTGTGATGGCAGCAAAGGCTTTAGAAATGTGTCTGGGAACAGCTGCCACAATGGCTCTTCTCACAGCAGTAAGGCCTGGGACAAACAGGGATACTAAGGGAAGGGTTAGAACCAGGCTACCTCAAAAGGGATCTGGGCTCGGGCAAGCCAAGCACGGGAGCTCACAAAGACACAAGGAGCCATTGGTTCCACAGTGAGATAGAGGCAATACCCATGGCTTCTAGATGGCAATGCTTTGCAACTTTAAGCCAGCATTAACCAACAGTAACTCTCCCTGTACTAATGAGTACAGTTCAATGATTAAAATCCACTGCACCTGGCTAATGGTCAACATGGGACACTGCACACTTAAAACAGGATGGGAAGGAACCTTTGTAAATTTTGGAGTAACCAGAGAACCCCAAACAAACACACACAGATCCATCTCCAACAACTGCCTCATTTCCAGAAAGACATGCCATTGAATTCCCAGCTTCAGGGTGGGGACAATGCTTTGACCTCTTCACCTCATCCAAACCCAGGATAGTCCACAAACTGATAAACACGAAAGTTCCACAGGGGACAGAACCCCCCTCCCCCCAACACACTGGGAACCTGATACAACACAATAAACAAGACAGAGATCTTCCTTCCCCCAAAATAAGCTCTCAGCCCCTTAGCTGGCCAGTCTTTAGTGCTCCAAGGCCAACTTGGATCATAACTGAGTCTTGATGGGCATTGCAGAAGGACACAGACATATCGATGACCGAGTGAGAGAAATGACCAAGTTCTCTCTTCGGTGAGTAAATAGCTTTGAGTGGTTAAAAGTTTCCATGAATTTGTGGACAACATTATGGGTTTAAAGATTAGCAGGCACACACCCTTACCTGTGGCTCTCTCAGAACTCCCTATTCTTCCTTGAGGAATCCCCTCAGTTTCTCAAAAACACTGGGTGGTGCAGGAAATATGTCATATTATTCAGTCCATTCCTCTGTCACATCCTGCTGTGGGGACAACATACAGCAGGCTGCTTTTCCTTCGGGTCAAGAGGCTAACTCAGAGGTACCTCCCTCTTCTACTACATCCCTGCAGACTCTGGCTCCACACTGTACATCAGAGCCCCAGGACCCATGCCATTCCCTCATGGATTAGAGACACCCTACCACATACAGGACCAGCCTGATATTGCCTGCTGGGACTTACTAAGGTTCAGCTGGATACTTGTAATGAAATGATACCAAATGAAAGTTAGTTTGCCTCGATTCATTCTTGCTTGGAGGAGGAAAATTTATAAATTGTAAGCAAATGCATCACCCCAGCTTTACAAAATAAATGGAAGTTGTGTGCTGTCTTGCAAATGTCAAGTTCTCCTTTAGAGTGTTGGCTTGGAAATGAGCACAAACAACCTAGGAACCTTAAAATACTATGCTCCTAACTGCAGCATTGCTAGATCAAAGCGGTACATTTACCTCCATCTGTTGTTTAGCACGAGGCTGAAACAAAAGTGCCAGCACCTGGCTGCCAATCAATCACCAAACTGAGGCCTGTAGAAGTATCCTAGAAAAGGAAGGCTTTCTAGAATAGCCTGGAAATGAGTAAAAAAATGTAACCTCCCTGCCCAATCTATTAAAGTGCAAATTAAGGGGAAACTGGGCCCTGGAAATGATGCCTAGTGGTCTCTGGGGGAAGTCAGCCAGGCGTATGTGCCAGACATTCAGACTCGGTACTGGCCCACGCTCGTGTTCACAGTGATAACAGTGCAGAATGAGTGGCCTGCGGTTCCGCATCCATCTGTCCCCTTCCACTGTGGTCATGCCCTTCAAGTGTGGCTCTGACAGGTCCTAGGAGCGGCTAGCACATGGTGCTCCCTTTTGGTGCAGTCCTCCGGTCTGGGGAAATGGCTCAGAGGAACGGGCCCCTCTCTCTCCTGGACTCAGAAGTAGTCTCGCCTCCTGCTCTCATCGCTGATGAAAGATGGGTTATACTGTCCCGGGAAGATGCATGAGTGCCTGGATCCCGGCAGTCCAGTGTAGGCTGGGTAGAGTCCATTGCGTTCAAGTTCAGGGTTCCTCACGTTTGTGGGCTGGATGCCAAGGAGAAAGGAAAAATTGTTACTTATTCCCAGACTTAAATAAGATGAAAAGACCTTACATTTTTAATGAACTTAAGATGGGGCTAGCTATAAATTAAGATTGGGGCTGGCTATAAATATCAAAGCACTGGCTCACCTGGCAGCACAAATCCCATGGGTCTATTTATGTATTTGGATGGGGGTGGGGTAGGCAGAGTCATGCCATCTGTTCCTGGTGGCCTGAAACTCACAATCTCATTCTTTAAAAAAATATTTTAATCACGTTTTCTAAAGTTTATCTTGTGTATGAGTGCTTTGTATGCATGTATGTCTGTGTACCGCCTATGGGCCTGGTGCCCACAGGTGCTGGAAGAGGGCATCCAATTCCCTGGAACTGGAGTTAGACAGTTGAGAGCTGCCATGTGGGGGCTGGGACTTAATTGCTGAGCCATCTCTCTAGCTCCCCCCCCACAATCTTCTTGCGTCTTCCTACCTTGCACTGGGATTACAGGCATGTGTCACTACACCTGGCACACAAGTTAATCACTTTGTGGACGTGGGATACATTTCACTTTATTTTAAAAGGGGGTTAAGAAACATTGGTCAGGCCAGGTATCCGAAACAACAATAAAGGTGAGAAAGTGTTGAGAGCAGCATCAAAGGTCAATGCTCTTTTGGTGGAAATAAAGTACTAGGTAGTATGCACTATAAACATGATACCTATGAGAGCCCAATGTGGCACTGCCTGGACCTTTTTGTACCCACTGTGGGGGACAGTGGCACTCAGGTGATAGCGTCATGCTGTAAACTCGGGCTCTGTTTCTTAATTAGTGATTGATGGGGAAGATCTAGCTCATCATCCCTGGGCTGGTGGTCCTGGGTTCTATAAGAGAGCGGGCTGAGCAAGCCACGATGAGAGGCACCCTTCCATGGCTTCTGCATCATCTGCTTCCCGGTTCCTGCCCTGCCCGAGTTTTTGTTCTGCCCTCCTTTGGTGAGGTGGCAAGTGGAAATGTCAGCTAAATACTCCTTTTCCTCCCCACCTTGTTTTTGGTCGTGGAGTTTCGTCACTTTGATAGAAAACAGGACTAAGAGTGTTTGTCTGAGCTCCTATGTAAATTTAAGACAATGCCATGGGACTGTGCAGAGAGGTGGGGTCCCAGGACACTGCCTGCTTGTTTGTTATAATTATCACACCACACCAGGGTGGAGAAGTCCCTAGCAAAGGGTGTGGAGTTAAGATACACTTAGTACAGCATCAGTTAGGGCGCAGGAAAACATTCCTGATAGAATCGGGAAACCAACAATGCCTGTTCAGAAACAGGACGTTGAAATGGAGTTCAACCAGAGGTACACTGAAGTTGGAGTACACATCCATCTTTATTTTCTCCACCTTGCTTGTTCATCCTCCTGGTTGAAAATTTTCAAAGATCACACTGGAACAAACCGGCCCCTCCCATCCAAAGTCTGATCCTCCTAGTCCATCCCCATAGCAACCATAGGGATTATGGTTTCTATCAAGAAATATCTATCGCCATTAAGTTCCCACAGGGCAAGGTCTCTGTTTATTGCTATACAGCAAGTTGATGAGAAGTCCACTTGACAGGTGTATTTTCCTGTTCCCATACCTGCATTTGTGTCTGCTGACATGGTGTGAGCTGAGGTGAACTGAATGAAGGCAGTAAAATCTCTACTGTCTTCAGTATGGGACAAAAGAAGGCTTAAGGCAGGTGTTCTCAACTGATGGGCTGAGACCCCTGGGGTGGGTGGGTCAAACAACCCTTTCACAGGGGTCACATATCAGGTATTCTGCACATCAGATATTTGTATTATGATTCATAACAGTAGCAAAATTACTGTTATGCAGTAGCACCGAAAATAATTTTATGGTTGGGGTCACCACCACATGAGGCACTGGATTAAAGGGTCACATTAGGAAGGTTGACAACCACTGGCTTAAGGTATGCTCCCAGCTTTCCCGATGGTAGTCCAGGGCTGGATGGAGTCAATCGTTAAAGACCTACGGAGCTTCCAAAACCTCCCCGGTGAAGATGGCATTGAGTTATTCTTGCTATGTCTTTCCCAGCCCCCAGTTTTGACTGACAAACCACAGGAGGTGAGATACGAGATAGCAAACAAAAAGGAGAGGGCAAAGGGCTAAAACCACATTCTTCCTTTCTTTGAGGTTTCTGTTCCTAGTCTGAAAAGCAAGTTTAGGACTTTTGACTCCCACTCCCTAAAAGTAATTTACTCTGTGGAAGTATCCCTGATACTCAAACCAGTAAATTCGATGCAGGTAGGCCATTGTTAAACCGAACAGTCAATGAACTGATTCTAAGAGCTTTGTCATTCTCTCTGGAAGCCTGAATTGACTTCCATGCTTCCAGAACGAGCCCTGAGCTGGGTCCCCAAGGGGGCTGGTCGCAGACACCTACCGAGTAGTACACGTCTGTCATCTGCAGAAGGTTTTTGGTGCTCCCATTCTCGTGCATTTCAATGGCTTCTCGGCCCCATTCTTGTGAGCGAGGATTCTTGGGGTACTCGGCGTATGGGGACATTTGGAAGTCCCCACTTTTGAAGATGAGTTTACTTATGTCATTTTTACTCTTTCTGTGAGATTTTAAAGAAATGTGCGACAAATTCTATCAATAAGCTGTGTCAGGAAGTGGCCTCTGTGACGAGACTCATAAGTGTGTTTTGAAACATAAATTAGATTGGGAACTGCCCCCGTATTTCCATCTGGCTGCCCACTGGAAATGCTAGTATAATTTAATATTTGACTAAAAAACTAAAACTGACATTGGGTGTCCCTTCTGCCATCCCTCCGAAGGGGGGGGGATGCAAAAGACCTCCCAACTTCAAGAGCCTAAATGGAGCATGAAGACAGCCCCAAGGAGCTACTAGTGTCCTCTGGGAGCAAAGGGCACTGTGCCCTGGGGTAGCCAGGGGCACAAGAATCAGGATTCACCGGTGACGCTGGGTGGGAAAGGAGCTCAGTGGTGGCCAAACATCAGCAGTCCCAGGCAAAGCATCAACACTGTTTTTGGTTTCCAGAATGGGGAGCCAGGCCTTGTTGGTTCTGGCTCATGAAGACTTAGCCCATGGCTCACCTGCGGCTAGTAGAGACCTGGGGTGGGGTCAGCTTCTCTACTCCCCAGCCAGTGTTTTATTTATAGCTTCACAAACCACAAAGCCTTGATGGGGGCCGCCTGCAGGTGCAGAAGCCCAATTGGGAGGTTTCCCTACCTAGACATGGTCAGGGCAACTGTCTGTCTTGTGGGCAGAGGATCAGAAATATTTAATTATATTTGCTCTGAGTAAGGATATCTGAAGCCCATTGTTCCCCTGCACTTTAAGTTTCTGGGGAAGGCATGGGAATGACTCGGCGTTGTAAAAGTTCCATCGTGGCTTCAGTATCGGCCCTACTTCCAAGCTCAGAGCAGACCAGTTACTACTGTGGTGGACAGGGTGATCCCATTGCTGTGTTCCCCTTTCAGAAACCAAAAGTCCAGGCTCCCTCCAGAGGTGACTACATTGTGTGAAAGAGAATGTCACCAATGCATGGCTATGTCCTCCCAGCTGACACTCGTTATTTCTCGTCAGAATTGCTCTTAACTGGTTTATCTCACTTACACTTATCTCTGAGGGCAATATGAGAAGGAGCAATCCCATGTGGTCTACAAGCCTGAGGGAGGGAGTGCTTACAGTTAAGTTATTCATGGTGGCCTTCCTGGAGGCAGAGGATGCCTTAAAATGTCCTTACCTCATGGAGACAAAAAGATAAAGAGCTATTTTGGCAAGGTCCCTCCCCATCTATTACATACAAATAATTCTTTCCATTTGATATTGTCTAAATCAATGATTATAATTTTCCTTTACTTGAACAAGTAATTGTAGACAAGGGTAGCCTCCCCTTTCTCTTCCCTTCTCATACAAACTGCCAACATCACTATTTATCCAAAACATGGCTCTACCTTCTTTACTGCTAAAGCACTTCAGGCAGCCCCCTCCCGCCCTGCATCTTGGTCTGTGTCTCTGTATATACACGGCTCTGAGAGATGACTGACACAGCCAACCATATGATTTACTCTTTTAATGGTTTCTAACATATTCACAGTGGTGCAACCATCATCACAATTTTAAAATCGAATCATCCCCTACGCCTTAGCAGCCATCCCCCATCTTCCAACTTCTGTAACCTGACCTCTGCAGTGGCCTCCCATCAGTCCACTTTCTGTCTCTATTAGATGCAGACTACTGTCAGATGCCTTCTTTTGTTTAGAATTCGATTTTGAAGGTCTGCCCACGTGTCAGTCAATGGCTGACTGGGGTTCTGCTCTGCCACACTTGCTTTTGGATTTGTTAGCTCACAGGTACCGGGATTGTTTCCCATTTTGACTCTTAGGGAGAGAATTGCTGTGAATACACCAGGACAAGTACTTGTGTGGCTGTGTTCCCATTAGATCAGCCTTTAACTCAAGCAGATCCAGGTGGCTCTGCCTCCAGGCTGGGATTAAAGGCGTGTGTCACTAGATCCGGATGTTTTGTATTTTTAAAACAGCCTCCTCTATCCCTGACTGACCTTGCACTTGCTTTATAGCTAAGGATAACTTTGAATTATTGATTCTTCCTGCACAATGCCAGGCTTAGTTTTTTCACGGTTGGGGAATAAATGCTTCCTGCGTGCTAGGCAACCATTCTCCCAATGGAGTCATGTCCTCAGCTCTAGAGTTTGAAAGTTTTGGATTTTGACAAAGTCCAACTCACCTTTTTCCTTAGTTGGCTGTGTTATTTATTTATCTTTGGAGACAGAATTTTATTATATATCCCAGGTTTGCCTGGAACTTGCTATGAACCCAGGATTCTCATTCTCAAAGTCATATTCCTTCTGCCTTAGTCTCCCCAGCCCTAATTTAATCAAGGTTGAAAATTAACCCTTTGTATAGCACAGCTGATGAAATGGGATTTGAATTTGAATTCTCATCACTCACCTGCAGCAGGTAACAATGAGCGCGATGCCCAGGATGAGTAGAAGGCCACCTCCTGCTGCCGCTATCACCACGGTGATGAGCTGATAGGCTAAACACATCAAACAAGAGGTCATGAGTAATAAGCAGACCTCCATCTCACCCTCACGTCTGTCAACATGACCCTGGCCGCTCTCTCCCACTGCCTGGTCTCTGGCCCAGAAATCTCAAAGGCTAGAGTTCTACTGTTGATCCCCCTTCAAGGGTGGTGGCTCTGAAATTCTTCCTATAGGACATGCCTGACAATGTCAGATGTCACGGAGTCACAAAAGAGAAAGAGACAGGTAAGCATTAAATTTCCTCAAACTGTTCTGAAAGATTTCACTCCTACACTTTTCTCTCTCCCATTTAAGATGGGTGCCTAAATCGTGTGAAATTTATACATCAGGAAACTTGTTATCTTGATAGTGACAGTAAAGATAAAGATGCTTGATTCACTCTGGAGGCAGAGGTAGACAGATTTCTCTGAGTTTGAGGCCAGCCTGGTCTACAGAATAAGTTCCAGGACAGTCAGGGCTACACAGAGAAACCCAGTCTCAAAACAAAACAGCAACAACAAAATAGATGCTAGATTCAGTTTTAGGGCTTTACTTGGTAAAACAGAACTGAAACAGTTTAAACTCTTCAATTTCAGAAGAAGTATTATTGGTCTGTTAAGTCCAGGGTCAGGAGTCATTACATAAACCATGCCAGGGACCCAGGAAGCTCCTTATAATGAATTTAATTACCAGAAACTACACTGATAGAAGTATATACCATACATAATAGTGCTGGAAGGTCTAATTAATTGGGCTTCATATCTGTACATCTGTAGCAAAATTATTTCTTATAAATTATATTTAGTCTTCCATTTCTTTCTTGTAGAAATACAATTAAAATTAGTTTCTCAGGTTTCAAGATCTAGTATGAAAGGCCAATAACTAGATTTTCTTTCTTTCTTTTTAAAAAGTACTTATTTTCAAGGGCTATAGTGGCATGTGCCTTTAATCCCAGCATGAGGGAGGCAGAGGCAGTTGAAGCTCTAGAAGTTCGAGACCAGCCTGGTCTACAGAGCTAGTTCCAGGACAGTCAGGACTACACAGAGAAACCCTGTCATAAGAAAATTATCTCATTATCAATGTTTTACTCAACCAAAGGTGCCAGGAGAGGACGTCAGATCCCCTTGGACAGGAATCACAGAAGGTTGAACCGACCATGTAGGTGCTGGGAGCGGCACCCAGGTCCTCTGCAAGGGCAGACAGTGCTCTTAGCCACTGAGCCACCTCTCCAGCCCCAAATGACCAGGCGTTTGAAGTAAATTAAGACTGAAACAATGATCTGCAGTCATTTTCATAGTGCCACAGCACTCACCCTGTCTGGATGAACTCCTACATCAGGAGCTATGAGCAGAACAGGTAAATGACAAGCTATGGACCCTTTACCCAGCCTTTTACTAAATAGCAAGAAAGGCTAGACTCTTATGAAAAAGATTAGTACTGCAATATAGAGGAACCGCCAATCACATTATGTAACCCTCGTCTCCCTCGCCTCCCGATGCATGCATTCAGAGGCTCTCTCACAAGTGAGGGCAAAACAAACCTCTGGGATTGCATTCATTTTTTAAAGATATTTATTTTATGGTATGTGTATGACTGAGTATATATATATATGTGTGTGTGTGTATGTATGTATGTATGTATGTATATATGTATGTGTATATATATATGCCATATGCATGCCCACGGAGGTCAAAACAGGTTTTGGATCTCTTGGAACCGGAATGGCAAATGGCTGTTAGCCAACATATAAGTGCTGGTAGTGGAACCTGGGTCCTCTGGAAGAGCAACAAGTGCTTTTAACCACTATGGGATTTCTCCAGCCCCCCCCATATTTTTTTTTAAAGAATTAACTTTATCGTGTGTGTGTGTGTGTGTGTGTGTGTGTGTGTGTGTGTGTGTGTCCCTCATGTGTATGTGCCACAAGAGGGTGGCAGATCCCATGGAGCTGGAGCTACAGGTAGGTCTGAGCATCCCAATGTGGGTGCTGGGGACTGAACTCTGCTCTGGAAGAGCAGGTAGTGTTCTTAATCCCCGAGCCCCCTTTCCAGCTCCACATCTGTCTTCCTCACTCCTACCAGGTTTGCCCTGAGCACCTGTCATCTCTTACCTGGACAGCAAGCCTGAGAATGGTATTTCCCTGTTTTAAGAAACTTCAGTGGCTCCCTATGCTGTGCTTATTTATTCACCTACTTACCTACTTAACTTGATTTCTGAGATGAAGCCTCACGCTGCCCAGGCACCCCTTTAACTTGTTATGTAGCTAAGGGGGCCCTTGAACTGCTACTAACCTCCACACCAGAGTGCTGGGGCTATAGGTAGCCCACACTGACCTCAAAGTTAAAATAATCTTCCTGTTTGAGCCTGGGATTACAGTCATGGGCTACCAAGTCTTGTTTCTCCTGTTTGTAAAAACCAAAGTCTAAGTCAGACTTAGTGGAACACACCTTTGGTCCCAGCACTCGGAGGCAGAGACAGGCATCTCTGTGGCTCAAGGCTATCTGATCTACAAGGAAAGTTCCAGGACATCCAGGGTTACATGATGAGAACCTGTCACAAAACCCAAAAGGTTTAACTCCAATTTATCATGGAGTTCCAGCAGAACAACTGAATATCCATTATTTGACCCTCTCTGAAATAAAATTTTGTCTGAAAAACAACTACTTTGCAGGAAAATGGATGGAACTGGATAACATCATTTTAAGTAAAATAAGCCAAGCTCAGAAATATGAATATTGTCTGCTTTCTCTCATACTGAGAACTCTATATCTATCTATCTATCTATCTATCTATCTATCTATCTATCTATCTATCTATCTACCCACCCACCCCCCACCTCTCTCTCTCGGCTTAGAACTCACTATGCAGCCCAGACTGGACTCAAACTCACATTCTTCCTGCTCCGACTTTGCAAATGCTAGAATTACAAATGTGTGCCATCATACCTGGCTGGACAGCTTTTTAAATACTCAAAATTAAATCTCACTTGTTATCCCTTCTTTGCCTTTAGGGACCAACTGTAACACACTACTGTTTCTTTTTCTTGTAAAGACATTCACTGTGGACTTAGTGCAGAGACCCAGACTCAGCTATCTGGGACCTAGCATGTAGTGTTTACATGCCTGTATATGAGTGGGGTGAGCAGGAGACCATGAGAGGGGGGGAAAGAAGTTGAGGGGGGAGGCAACATGACACGGGTGTCACGAGGGAGGCGGGAGGGTACTGAGGGTGTAGGAGGATAAGAAGAATGAACATAAAGGAATTATGTTTGAAAATGCCACAGTGAAACCTGGAAATGTATATGCTAATTAAAATTTTAAATAAAGGGAAAATAATAAAAATAAACACATACCCTTTACCATCTCTACCAAGGGTCTTACTGTATCATTTTAAGTGATCTTTTGGGCACAAGTGCTAACTTCAGCTTTCTGAGACACAGCACCATGGGGCCTTTCTTCCCCAATGCCAGCCATGGTGTTTACTTCTAACTTTGCAGGCACTGCGTGAGAGTTTCAGCAGGATAGAGACAGAGACAGTGTCTGTGTCTGTCCTGTGCTCTCTAGTCTGAGGAGATGCTGCCGAGTGATGCTGGGGTCCTCGGGCCCCCTTCTGCATGACACGTGTTGATAGCTGAGTGCCTCACCAGCAGTGGCTCCCTCCCCGCCAACCTGTCAGCTTGAGGCTGTGGTTCTGCCACCAAACCAACCCACTCTGGGCCTCCCCCTTCCTCAGGAGCTCCTGGCTTTGCTTACATGGTTCTTTAGAAGAAACCCACTGTGTGTACAGCCCACCTCCTCTGGGAACTATTCACTCCCTCGACTGCAGTGGGGATGGTCACTCATGTTGACACCCTTGGCCACAGCTGATGAGGAATGAATACATGACCCAAACTCAAGTGGAAAATAAGAGAGAGCTTTCTCTCACACACACTCTGTTTGGGGACTCTGTATGGGTACTCTGTTTGCCATCACATGGTCTGGGAAGGGAGGACAGCCATGCTAAGTAAAAGCAGAGAGGAGGGGGAAGTCACACTTGGATATGCTCTGAGATCCCTGACCTCAGCGGCCAGAGGAGCCCACTCCAGCGATTCCTGCCATGCCTGACACTCGGGTCCCAGGACAAGTCCTTCCAATCAATTTTGCTTAAGCTCCAGCCTTTCACTCCACAAGAACTTTCTTTAAAACTGTGCAACAGAGCAGCCCTATTGGTTTTCTTCTAAAATCCATTCAGTACTTAATCACATAAGGCTGGAGCTTTGCCTTTTAAGCCTCCCCATCCTCTTACATCTCTGCTCAAGGTTTTCCTTTTCTTTCTGTGGCGTTCCCAATTTCCATGTCTTCAGGTTATGTGTAAACCTACCCAGTGCCTACTGCCCTCCATTCCAATAATGTTTATGTGTTCCTTCCACTTCACCGGGGCATGGGGAAATCACATGCAGACTAGTGTTCTCACTCCCGAGCCATGCTTCCCCCTGCTCTGACGGCAAAGGAAGCCAGTTGAGGCAGCATGGTGACTGTGTGCTCTGACTTCCGGGTGATTATCGATCGCTCCTTCCTCCTAAGTACTTCAGGTCTTCTAGACAAGAGTGCCCAGCAACCCCTGGATCTCCAGGCAGCCCCACGCGATGACAGTGAGAGCAAAATGGAAAGTTCTTTGTATACCAGGTTGTGGGTGGGAGGAAGACAGCGGGGATATCATTACGTGGAATGCTCTAGTTCACGGAAGAGACTGTACATAGAAAGATGGCTCTAAAAGCCACACTTTGAACCCATTAGGAAAAGACCTCCATCGAGCCAGAGGCTTTGAAGAAAAGGGCATGTGGAATGGGCACGAGAGAGGGATGGACAAAAATCTGACCATGGTAAGAAGAAACTAATCTGGAACAACAGTGAGTTCTATAGTCATGAAGTGACAATGGCCATAAGCCAGAGAAATGTCTTAGAAGATGAGCCCATAAAAAGGTCACCAGGGATGCACTTACGTGTACTCTGGCATAGAGTAGTATGACACGATTGAAAGTGACATAATAAGAGTGTAGAGATGAAAACACAGCAGTTATGAATGGTTTGCAGGGCTGGAAAGACGGCTGCTCTTCCAGAGGACCTGGGTTCAATTCCCAACACCCACATGGTGGCTCACAACCATCTGTAACTATAGTTCTAGAGCATCCCATGACTTCTGGCTTCTGTGAGCACCAAGTATCCACTGTACATGTGGGGAAAATGCTTATTCTTATAAAATATAATCTTAATTTCAAACATTTAGAAAAATAGGTTACAAAATAGTATATTCAGTGAAGTCCAATTCCTAGAGATGCACATTCACACAGATGAGGCCTGTGTTCTTCAAGCTATAGGATATATGCATGGCAGCATGTAAGCAAGTTGATGAGTCTGTTAAATTTCCAGATTCTGATTTCATAGGTACGGAACAAGGAGGTGTGACACTGTGCCTAGTAGGTGCTTGGTAACAGGGGCTACTGGTCCTCACACAGATGGTGTGTGGTGTATAATGGGTAATGGGTAATGTACATTCCCTCTTTCCCTGGTAACTGGGGCTGCTGGGCTGTTGTTCCTCACACAGTGTGTGACATATAATGGGTGATGGATAATGTACATCCTCCTTTTTCCCTGGTAACTGGGACTACTGGTCCTCACACAGATGGTGTAGGGCATATAATATCTATTGGTGATGGATGGTGCACATGCCCCTCTTTCCTTACTTTACACCTATATTCTAATTGATTTGGGGGTTTGAAAAGGGAAAGTCAATGGTTTTACATTATTCTATGCTTTGACAAGTTAAAAAATTTAAAAAGAGAACAAAATGGCTGGCATGGTAGCACATGCCTGTAATCCCAGCACTTGGAAGGCTGAGGCAGGAGTACTGAGAGCTTGAGGGTATCTTAGGCCACAAAGTAAGTTTTAGGCTAGTATGGGAGATATGTTAGACCCTAACCTAATAAACAGATGTATACATAGACACGTACATATGAACATACATGCATACATATAAACACATGCTCGCATACATACACATATGCACATACACACATGTACATACACCCACACATACACATACATACATACATACACACATACATTACTACCTGCATACATACAAACACACATGAATGAGAGGGCAAAAGGTGAAACAACTCAAAGCTGTGCAGAGGACACAACATAAAGTTCAAGTGATAAAGGAGATGTGCAAGTCTGAGAGAGCAGCAGAGGACAAGGGACAGTCTGGTCACACATTTAGGAAAGAATTCTGCACAACGGGAGAAGAAGACACAATTGTGGGGTATAAATAAAACAAATGTTCCATGGAAAGAAGAGAAAAGGGTCAAGACAGTAGAAGCCCTGTGCCTTGGGTGTGGGCGACCGGCATGCCTTTGGGAACTAAAGCCTTGAGAAAGACTCATCCCATCCTTTGAAGAATATTTTCTGTGAGAAGCAAGGAGTGGAACCTGACCAGAACTATAAAGTCAGCAAGAACCTTTAAAAAGGCAGAGCACAGACTGTGCCTATGCCTAGAGTATACTGGGATTGGATGACAGCCAGGAATGTAAGGATTTCAAGGTCACACATGTGGCTGGGAAAAGCTGGCTTATTTGTCCCATTGGACTTAAGAACAGAATGTGCCAAGAATATCGAGGGACATTTCCTGCCTACAGAAAAATCAATAGACTAGCATGGTAGAGAACACTTGTAACCCCAGCACTCAAGAGATGAAGGCAGGAGGGTAGTGAGCTTGAGGCTAACCTGGGCTATAGATAGTAAGATCACATCTCAAAACTAAGAGAGGAAAACAAAAATCAGGTTGAGCGGCAGCCCCCAGGATGGGTGGTATAAAAGACCGAATGATGAGTCATGCCCTCCTCAGGGGCTTTCATCACCAACGGGGATACGCCCAGGTGCCCCCAACGACATAACCAACATCCAGGGCTGGGCCCAGACCTCAGATAAAGAGCCAGGTGATGAATGTCCCTCAGTGTGTGCTGCTGAAGCATGTACAATAAGTGTCACTGCACATGTTATCACGGTCATAACATTTTTATTAGCCACCATAAAATGCTTTATAATACTAACTTGAAGTAGATATCAAAGTCACTACAGTTTAATGGTAAACTGCCAGTATCTACTCCTGAAGCAGGCTGGGGACAATATTCCAGGCAAGTGTCTGCTGGACATAATCATGGCTACATAGATAAATGGGGAGGGAAAAGTGGTCTCAGGCACCCAAGAGAAATTATGGTTATTTTTAGGACTCCCACAAACAAATAGACTTGACTATTTTCTCACCATAAGAGCTTAGAGAATAAACGGGTTCAGGGTATGCATTTCCTAAGCAGTAGCAATGACCATTCATAAAACAACAACAAAAACCACCAGATGGCATATAACCCAGAACATGACTATGCAATACTACCTTCCAGAATACAAAAGCAGAAAGACCTAGAATCTAACACTCAGGAGGCAGAGGCAGGAGGATCACTGTGAGTTCAAGACCAAGGCCAGCCTGGTCTATAGAGTGAGTTTCAGGGCTACATAGAAAGACCTTGTCTCAAAAAAAAAAAAAAAAAGTAAGCAAGAAAGAAAAGAGGAAAAAGTGTAAAAACAAAGAGGGTAGGGGAGAAAGGCTAAGCTAAACTTGATGTGCTCACTAAAGTCATAAAAAGTGGGCCATACAGTAGGAAAAATAGCAACTGGGAATAACACAAGGAATAAAATCATGTCTACTTCCAACCTGGCAAACAGATATTTACCATTCACACATTTACCTGTACAACAGGGGCAAAGCTACCTGGAAAACTGTCTTGATTGCTATTATTATTTTTATACTCTACCATATTCTGTATCGCAAATTTTGTTTCCTAATTTTGAAGATAACTTTCATCTCGAAACATGCCAGGGCAAGCAAATCTAAAATGGCTCAAACTGCTCTTCAGAAGGGACTGGATCACGCCTGCCACACCATCAGCGGCATTGAGCACCTTGAGCTTTACAAGTGTTAAGACTCTCCTAATAGCAGGTGCCTTCCAAGGCTGGTCCTTGTCCCTAGTTGGCACCACACTGGAAGTCTCCTGACTTACACTGTCTCTTGTTCACTGCAGTCTCAATGGCTTCCCCTGATCATCTAACTCTCCTGTGCTGAGATCGCTAGCTTCCTAGCAGTTACTGATTGCAGCCTAGGAACACACTTGTCCAATAGCTCACTTCTACGTTCTTTGCAAACCTAATGTTGGACTTTCCTCTTTTTTTTCCCTTCAATAATTTGGACACGCCCACTTACAAACAAACTATTCCTAAAACACCATGGATCTGTGGCTTCTCCAAGACTCTAAGTGGGCCCTAAATGATTCCTTCCCCTCTACTCCATCACCCCTCTATTTGCAGTCTTTCTAAACCTCCCTCCGATTCCAGTATTTCCTAGAAACACTCCTGAGTGTCTTGGATTCTCCTTGTGTGGGCTATGCCGGTGCCTCCCACAGCATGCTCATGGCACAGGCAGAGCTCTGCACAGGTGTTTATTTCTTCCCCTAGAATTTGAGATTGGGAAAGTACTATGCAGGGCTTACTCTCTGTTTTTCTCACACAGCCAGCCAGGCCTTAAGCACACAGTGGAGAGGGGAGGAGGCTGTCGGCAGGCCGGGCCCCACCCAACCACTATTCTCCACTTTGGGATACTTACGGTTTCCACAGTTGAGACCACCTAAGCCAAATGGGCAACTGTAAATCAAGAAAGACAAAACAAGACTCAGGTTCAAATCTCAAAAGCTATAACAGAGCGATGCATGGGATAAATCTCTTTCTTTAGGATAGGTTCTTTATTAGGATGATCTGTCTTTTGTTTGTTTGTTTGTTTTGTTTTTCTGTGTTGCCCAGGACATCCTGGAACTCACTCTGTAGACCAGGCTGACCTAGAACTCAGGAATCCACCTGCCTCTGCCTCCCTCCACCTCCCGCTGTCTCCTACATGCTGGGATTAAAGGAGTACACCACCACTATCTGCCTGGATGCTCTGTCTTTTTGGGTAGTTTTTAAAAACCATTTGTAACAACTTCGTCAGAAAAAGTGAATAGGGAACCCACCTCATACAGGTTTCATTTTCTAACCTATATCCATCTTCACACGCTGAAAGAGAAAAGGAAAAAGCCATGAGCCGCCACAGCACCAGAACTCACATTTGTTAAACACCAGTCACCTGGAAGCCCACAGGAATATTCTAAAAGCAAAAAGGTTTTAAGTTATCTATACCCTGACCTGGATACTTGTCGTCCTCGCAACTCTTTAAGTGATCAACTTTTCTTGACCTCAGTGCTGTTCAGTTTTCCATCAGTAAAAAGAGGATTATGAGAGAATAGTAATAATACTGGTTTCTTAGAGGAGGTGATACAGCTTAGCCCTCTTCCATGAAGAGGAGGAAGTTGTGGGTGACACCCTCTGGAACCCAGTCCTGGTCAATGCCCAGGTTTTCATAAGCGAATGTTTACCCTATAATTTGTGCCAGGGAGTCTAGACATTTTTAGAGGTGCCTAATTTTCACCTGGCTTTGACCCCCTCTGGGTTTACTAAATAGGCTATGGTCCAGCTCTTCGCCTAGCTCAGCAACTCTCAAGCTCCTCTGATCACAGGATACTTTCAAAGTTACAATAACTCAACTAAACACCAGGAATTGTAACGAATGCCCGGATGAAAGCAACGAAAAATGGCCCCTGCACACAAATTCCTTGATGCAAGGGATGATAAAAATCCAATTCATGTTAATGCCTCATAGACACTGCATAAGAGATCAACCCCCTCCCCCCAATCACAGAATGTAGAGCTGCCAACAGGGAGTAGACAGTAGAGACACCGTAGGGGAGAGCTGTGAGTGGCAAGGGCAAGCATGGGCTGGAGATGGGATGGCAGGTCACAACACACCCTGCAGGCTGGGACAGGAGGTTTCCATGTTCTGCCATGAAGTTGTGCATAATAGTGTCATTTGTGTAGAAGTGCCTAATACTTTTTTCCTTTATGTTTTAATGCTAGAAGCTAAATATTTCTAGCATTCATTTTACTGTCATACATCATTTATTAACTGCAATAGTTTTGTGGAATACAGTTTGAAAAACACTGTTCCAAATCACCTGAAATTAGTCTCATCACAGATCATTAAAGAGCTGTGAACACTGACAGGCTCTGTAGACTCATTTCCTGAGCTACAGTCCCACACACTCCGGGCTGTTTACCTTAAGCAGCAGCCACAAGAGATTCCCCACGGCAAAAATCTATTGCAGGATGCCATGGACCACACTGTTATGCAATGCCACAGTAACATCCTGGTGAGCACACCCAGAGAAACTTCTTGTGGGCCTCAATGCCTAAAAGATAGGAGTATCCTGGACCGCTAGTGTGCTTTGCTTTATGGGCTCTGCATCCTTTCAAAGTCACGATCTTGCTGGTTCCGAGTTAGTATCCAAGCTTAGACCTTCAATGTATGGCTTACCTTAGCACATACACTCTTTAGCTTTCTACACATTCACTTTCCTTCCAGCCTCAACAAAGTAGCCACTTTCCCCTTCAATCTGACTTATTCCTTAAACATGTGCATTTGCTGTTTTTCAACTCACAATTCTTCTGCTACAGTTTCTCAGAGCTGAGGTCAAGGGCATGTGACACTATGACCATCGCCTTTCTTCTCCGCCCCCACCCATGCCATACCTAACCAGCTAAATCTGTGATTTTTATAATAATAATAATAATAACAACAACAACAACAATAATCACTTTAGCAGGTTGTGATGGTGCACGCTTTAATCCCAGGATTCTGGAGGCACAAGCATGTCTTTGTGAGTTTGAGGGCAGCCTGAACTATAGGGAGTTGTTCCAGGCCAGCCAGAGCTACATAGTGAGACCCTATCTCGAAAAGAAAATCACTTTATTATAATGAACTCACAAACGAAAACATCGCTTATCTACCCCCTCACAAATACATAATTCTCCTGTCCCAAATTCTATACGTTTCAGCAAACTTCTATATAGTTAGGATGACTATAGTAAGCCATAGAGCTTCATTTAGGGTTTTTGTTGTTTTGCTTGTTTGAGACAGGTTTTCTCTCTGTAGTCCATGTTGGTCTTGAACTCACAGAGATCCACCTGCCTCTGCCTCCCAAGTGCTGGGATTAGAGGCATGTGCTGTCACCACCTGGCTTCCCTCAGGGTGTCACACTTTAGCTATCGATTGCATTTTTTATTCTGTTATCCACCACAAAAAGGAAAAAAAATAGCAACACAGTTGAAACTAGAAAAATAATTAGCTTTATATTCTTTTTTCAAGACTCATGTCCCTTTGCCTTCATTCAGACCTCTTCATTACTAAGTCTCCTTTCTAAATGTTACTCTATGCCCACACTTGCAGCTGTGTGCATGTATGCATGTCTACATTATAGGCCAGGGTCTGCATATGAGGGAGAACATGTGGTTTTGTTTTCTTTTCTTTCAGAACTCAGGTGAGCTTGCTTAATGTTATCTATCCACCTTCTGGTTCCCCGTATTTTCTGAAAATTTCATGCTCTCATATTTATTTATAGCTGAATAATATTTCATTTCATTCTGTATATGTGCCACAATTTTATTATCTATCTGTTGATGGACAACAAGGTTGGTTTCGTTTTCTTGCTATCATATACAGAGCAGCAATAAATGTGGTATGCAAATATCTCTCCGGTAGGGCATGGGATGGGGCTTTCTGGGTAGATGCCCGAGATGAAACAGCTGACTCATGTAGTCCTATTTTTAATCTTTTAAGAAACTTCCAAACTGACTCCCATACCGATGTATTGATTTGTGCCCCCATCAGCAGTGAATAGGGGCTCCTGCCTCCCTTCCTCTCTAACACTTGCTGTCAGATCTGTTGACGTGAGCCATTCCAAGTGGGGTGCAGCCCTATCTCAAAAATAGCTTTGATTTGCTTTTCCCTGTTGACCACTCTTAAAAATAGTTACTGCTCAGCAGGGCGATGGTGGTACACGCCTCTAATCCCAGCACTCGGGAGGCAGAGGCAGGCAGATCTCTGTGAGTTCGAGGCCAGTGTGGTCTACAGAGCTAGTTCCAGGACAGTCTCCAAAACAATACAGAAACCCTGTCTCAACAAACAAACAAAAAAGAAAAAAAAGTTACTGCTTTTTGTGTTTCTTCTTTGGTAAATTTCTTGTTAATTTCATTCTCCCTGCCCAGTCAGTGTGCTTTCAAGTATTTATTTATCTATTTACTTTTTAACTTATGTATGTGTGCATGTATGTGTGGGGCATAGGTAGAGGTCAAAGAACAAGTCTCAGAAGTCAGCTCTTTTCTGGTATTTTTGGGGCCCATGAATCTGCCCACTGAGCCATCCTGCTAGCCCCCATTAATATTTAAAAATTTTGTTTCTTTATATATGAGTTTTATTTTCTTTCTTTCTTTCTTCTTGAGACAGGATTTCTCTGTGTAGCCCTGGCTATCCTGGAACTCACTCTGTAGACTAAGCTGGCCTAGAACTCAGAGATGCACCTGCTAGGATTAACTGACATGGGCTGATGTCTCCAGTGCATGCTATTCTGAACACTTCCTTCTGAAAACATCTTTATGTCCATCTGCACACCCCACCCTCATCTGTTGGGTGGGGGCTCTCCACGCCTCACTGTCACCCAGCCGTGTGCAAGGGCCATCTGCTGTCCTGCCTGTGAGCTCCAGCTGGCGGCGTGGGCTATTTTCATTTAGCATCAAAAGTACCCTGACTCCCTAATGTAACAAATCTCTCCAATCAAAAGGGCATGAGCAGGTGAGGTTTCTCAGGGGTAAAGAAAGACGCTTGCCACCAAGCACGATGACCTGGAACCCACGGTGGGAAGGAAAGAGACTCCATCAAGTTGTCCTCTGATCACCACATGTACTCACAACAAACACAAATGAACAAACATATACACAAAGTATTTTTTTTAAAGGGCGTATCCACCATTTGTCAAAGGCTGAGTGTTCCTGTGTGCCTGGTGTTGCTCTTGGGACTCTTAGGGAAAACCTTGTTGGTAAAGACACTCCCTGTTCCTCACATACCCCAGAGGGACTCTGACCCCAGAGCACTAGAGACAGAACAAATGAAGCAAGAATTTGCATATATGGCCTCACTGGGTTTCTCCTACTATTAAGGGTTCAAAATCAAGTTTAAAGTACATGGCAGAGGCTTAACCCTTTGTAGACACTGAGTCGAGACATGCTGATCCCGAGACACATTTGTTACCCCATGGTCACTGCAATAGACATCATGCTAAGCCCTATCCTAGATACAGGTTTCCCCCCTAAAGTGCTTGTCATCAAAGAGATGAAGACTGTTAGAATCTGGGCTGCAGAGATGGCTCAGTGACTAAGAGCACTGCTGCGTCAAGAGACAGGTGTTTGGCTCTCAACCACCTGTAACTCCCACTTTGGAGGATATGATGCCCTCTACTGGACTCCTAGGGTGCATGCACATGCGTAGCACATAAAATTAAAATAAAATTTTAGCTGGCAGTGGTAGCACACAGCTCTAATTCCAGCACCTGGGAGGCAGAGGCAGACAGATCTCTGTGGGTTTGAGGCCAGCCTGGTCTACAGAGTGAGTTCCAGGACAGGTTCCAGAGAAACCATGTCTCTCAAAAACACCCCCCAAACCAAACTAATAACAAAATCAATCAATCAATCAATCAATCAATAAATAAATAAATAATTTTCCAGATGTAATGGTGTATGCCCTTAATCCCAGCAGTAAGGGGGCAGAGGCAGGAGGGTCTCCGTTCAAGGCCAGCTAGGACTGCAGAGTGACACACTGTTTTAAAAAACAAAGCACTCCCTTCCCTCCTCCCCCCCAAAAACCAAACCTTTAAAAACACTAGTTTCAATCTGGTCAGAGGGGGGAAATAAGTTCCTAGAACGGATGCCTGTCTGATGGAAGGAAACAGAAAAGCCCAGGAAGGATACATATTTTAACTTTAAATGTCTGTGCTAGCACAAATGGCCAGAAGATGTCACTACTAATCCATCTGACAGAGCTAGATTCCACAAAACTCTAGTATTCATTTGTTAGAGGCCCATGACCACTGCTTGAGGCAGGGCCTCCCAGGTGTTCAACAAGGCTAGTCAGGGTCTTCCCAGGCTGTTTCTTGGTCATTACTGGGTAAACATAAGGTTTGTGGCACCTGCGTCTCCTAAAGCACACTTGAAAATGATATCCTGAAAAAGGATCATGGTGACATATGCTTGGAACCCTTGGGAAGCTGAGACGGGAAAACTGTGAGCTCGCTCGAGGACAGCGGAGCTACCTAAAATGCTGTAATTTAAGCTGTCCATTGCCAAGTTTTTATGTAGCATACACACATGCCTCTTGCTGCCTCACACAGACATCACTATACTGTCTTGGCCATACTTTCAGAGCTATATATAAAATTAAAGCAGATGACCTTCTTATAGAGGCTTACACAATGCCACCTCTGACCAAGGTTGCCTGCAAGACACGGTTAGGACATTGCTGACTTGGAGCAGAAAGAAGTGGCCCAAGCCAGTCAGGAACAAGGGTGGCAGGCAGGGCCATGCTTGAAGCACTGTGCATGAGGCTAGCTCCTCTGCACGCTCCCAGTCCTGCTCACCTTTGTCACAAGCTCCATAGCACACAGCGAATTACCACAACACACACTGACATCAGCGCCATCACTTTCCCTCATGCAGCTGAGCTCCAGCCCCTACTTCTAACAAGGGCAGGAAAGCAGATAGAAAGGGGTTAGGAGCATTGTCTTGAAGGCGAAGCAATGGTCCGGCATGGCCATGAGATTCTGGGGACCAATCACACCAGGCCTGAAGCCCAACTCGGAAAGTAGGTGTTCCTATCACAGGTTGCATGTGGAAGGCTGACCTGGGACCTCAATAGAATTTTCTATCTAAACATAACACCAACAGAAAGTCTAAGGTTCAAGATGAAAGTGCTGCCCAAAAGATATTTCTATATTCTCTTGATGAAATGAGTCCTTTAAGGGGCAGTCCTGACCCAAGTGGCATGCCACCTTGCCCTTGTGTGATTTTTCTCTAGGATCCCAGCTCATCTGTCACAAGCAAGGTGTTGACTGAGTAGGAAATCTGTGCCGTTACGTTGTGACTGTGAAAAAGTAGCCTCTATATCGCCAGCCCTGCTGATCATCTTGGGAGCCGGGAACATGGCACTCTGGATCACAATAAAACTTTTATTTCAAGGCAAACTTTTTGGATCACACTCATTGAGTGTGGACTTCATCTCAGATGGAGTAAATTTCTTCAGCGTCTAAAAGACTGGCAGAATGGGGCTGGAGAGATGGCTCAGAGGTGAAGAGCACTGGATGCTCTTCCAGAGATCCTGAATTCAATCCCCAGCAACTACATGGTGGCTCACAGCCATCCACAGTGGGATCTGATGCCCTCTGCTGGAATGCAGGTATACACGCAGGGCACTCATACATAAAATACAAATAAACATAAAAAAAGGTTGGCAGAATTAGATTTCTTCTCTCCAACATACCAAGAAATCTTAAATAATAACCCATCAAATCAACAACGACCTAGACAAATACAAGAGCAAGTCCCCAGAGTTACAAAGCACAGCTTTAGACACAGCTTTCTGTCATTCTCAGGGTGAAGTGTCACCACATTCATTTCAAGGAAGAGGAAACTGAGGCTCAGAGAAGTCAAGTGCCTGCTTGAGATGAAATCTAACTGATGAGGCTGAATGTGGCTCTGACCCAGTATCCTGGGCATCAGTGAGTACACTCACTACTGAGTCACAGTGGCCCTGAAAAACCCAGGCCCTCTCTGCATCTGCATTTTCACCTTTGGTGGTTAACAAGCAACACACAAAGCTTTGGGGATAAAGACATTTTTTCTAACTTCTTCCAACTGGAAGGGAGGGGAAGGGGACCCTTGTGATAGTTTTCATTCTCCTTCCTTTGAATAGGGAGATACATTCAAGGAAATACTTACTGTATCCACTCCTGCTGCAAGCCAAATAGCAAGGACCAGCTACCCCCTATTTAGAAGTGTCCCCCAGAGCAGAGACTACCAGCATGGCATGCATGGCACCTGCCTATCTCAGGAAGGCATTCAGAACTGCTGGGACCCATGGCTACCTCGGCAAGAGTGATCCATCTTGTTGAACTGAAAGTAGCCCGACTTGCACTGACACAGCGCGACGCCATCCAGGTCCGTGCAGATAGAGGTCTCTCTGTCACATTCTGGACTCTTCCGCTTGCACAAGCTGCCCGCTGGGATGTGAAAACAAGACAGTGAAACCAAACCAAACCAAACCTCTTCCTCACACCTTACGGTGTATGAACTTGTTATTTCAAGAGGCTAAGAGTCTCCATGAAGCCATATTTCTCCTCTGCCACTTGCTTCTGGGTCACAAGCATTCCCTCTGGAGAAACCAAGCTGAAGAGGGAAAGGTCTCTGCCCACCTACAAATGCAGCCTCACTGTGGTATATTCTGTACCTTCACATTAAAGGCCTGGATGATGGGGCAGGGAGGGGGGCTGGAACAGACCCAGGAAATGTGACCATGTTCTTAGAGAGTTAAGAGCTTGGACCAAAACCAACCAGTTCGGGCCAGACCAGTCTCAAATGGAAGCAGTCTGGGCCCTGTGTGTCCTCAGGGGCCCCAGGACCAGGCCTTGTGGTAGGGCAGCTTGCTTTGTCCCCAGTGTGCTGTCTTTGTAGGATTTATTACAGAGACAGGTTTGAATGGTAGTCTGGTTCCCCGGGGTTGCAGGAAGCCGTTTGTCTGGCTGTCTTCTCACTACAGGGGTGATTTCTTGAGGTTTATTCAGCACTGGTTCTTCAGCGCAGAGACCAGCAAGTGAGCATGTGCGGGGTAGAAGGGGGTAGAAGGGGTGCGGGGAGTCATGCTGCCCAGTAGTCACCACACCATCCCCAGGAGAACCAGAAGCAAGCAAGGAAGGAACTTTAAGGCCACTTGCTTGTTCATTTGTGGACTTTATTCACCGTATGGATGATGAAGAAACAGTTTAATAGTACCAAAAGTATTCATTGATGGGCGCCTCCTTTGTGAGTTTTTATACAGCAAACAAAATGAAGGATATGGTTTACCACCCAAGACAGGGAAAGAGGCACATGTAAATGGGTGCACAGAAAAAACAGAATTATGAAACCAACTCAATAGTGACTAGTAATTTATTACCCATGCACAAGGTAAAGTAAGGCGGTTGTGTGTTGTGGCTGTTGGGAGTCAACAGCAGGTTCAGCAGGGGAGGAGACCTGCAATGGGATGGGCAGTGTGTGCCTTGTACGATGAAAGGTGGCTGTCAATTTGTAGGTATAGTCTCCCCTCTTCCATCTCAAAGAAAAGACCTGAGCTCTACAGAAGGTTTCAGTAAATATCACTGCAAGATTCTGGGCAAGTTCTAGTGATGGGAGCTGATGTCAGGGCTTCACAGCCCTTGTGGAATTCCCAGCATCCACTCCTGTGAGAGTCCTGAGAACTGAGGCTGGGAGATGGTCTGGTCCCAGTGGGGTGAGTTAGGGCCCAGCTTTAATTCTCAGTGCTGGATTTCCTGCCTTTATTATTGGAAACTGACGTATTAAATCTGAGTTCCTTTGTTCATTGTAAAAAGCTTGTATTTAAGGGGAGACTTTTAAACAGAAAAAAAAAAAAAAAATCCCACCCAGCAAACTCTATAGAACTGGCACCAGGGAGGACCTCAGCTTCCCAACCTCTCATCCGGCCTCTTTGAAGGCTCTTCCAGTCAACAGTTAACAGAAAGCAACACCTCTTGATAAAGCGATGTCCAGGCAATCCTAGCCTGGGAAATGCCTGGTCTCAGTAGATATTTTCTAGACATCAATGTTAAGCTTTCCTTCCATCCTGTCTACTGATCTAGGCTGCTAGCAAAAATATTCATTGCCATGCCAAAGCAACCATTTCCTGCCCAGCATCAGATTCCTATTTGAACAGGGAGGACAGGTCCTACCCCTGCCATGAGGAGCCACTTTTCTCAGCCTTCTCAAAGAACATTTTTCATAAAGCCACCCAAAAGGGCCATGCAGAATCTCACTTAAATCGGTCCCTGGAGATGTGAGTCTTCGGCATTCACAATTCCCATGGTTTTTCCTGGCCATAGCTAGCATCCATCAAAATAGACAATGGGCACACGCATGAGTCTAAGGCTGAGGCCTTCCATAGTCCCTAAACTTCAGGAGACCATGAGAACTAAAGTGCTTTGAAAGGAGGGAGGCGGACATTCAGTGAACTGAAGGGAGAAAACCATGTTTGCCAATGCCAATGCCCAGAGCAGCCTCGATGCCCAGATGCTGGATATCCAGTATATTGTACCTGCTGGTCTAGCCTACCTCTCTAGCTCCAGAAAAATTACCAAGAACAGAGCTGGACTTCTTAACCAAACCTAGAGAAGGTCTGGAGGAAAAACAGGGATGGGAACCCAATTTTGGCCCATATGCATGGCTGCCTTTATCCTCAAGGGATTGGAAAGGAGCAGTGAGGATTGGTGCAAGGTATCAGGAGTGTTCCCATAAACCACACGGGGGCAGTCCAGACAAGGCAGCTGACTGAGTAGGCACAGCTAAGAACAGGCTCTTACAAATCCACATAATCCAGCCACTTGATCTGCAGGACACAGATGCATGTGCTGGCAACAGAAAGTACCCTGGCTCCATGCTGACCACACAAAGTGCAGTCCAGAAATGGTTAGCAAACTGAAGGGTACCTACCTCAGTGGCAGGAAAAAAAAAATGGTGCCCTTGAGTTCTTGGCAAGAGGAACAAAAACATAAAACCAGAGTGCCTCAAAGTTTCCAGTACACTATAGCAGGGCATGAACTGTGAAACAAGACACCCCGACTCGACTATGTTTAATCCATTTCCCCCACTTACTAAGCAGCCAACCCCCAAGAGCTCATCTAACAATGGAAGGATAAGTGCCAACTCCCAAGCTCTGCAGTGCACTTGCTCATGCAAGGAAAGCCCCTGGACCAGCAGTTACAAAATCCTGACCTACTGGGAATATCCTAGACCAACCAGCGGATATAGCATCAAAACCCGATACCTTCAGTTTATGTCTAACATCTGGATGCCAGATGGGGAGGCTTAGCCTCGGCTCTCCTTCCTTTGCCAGCCCTCATCCAGTGGTACAGCAAACTAACCAGAGTCCACTTTGATCACTTACAATGCGGCAGCAGGGACTAGCTCTCTTTGCCTAGAGGCACTTCTGATTCCAGCAGGTTTTCCTCTCCCAGATGTAAAATTATCCCCACAAGACACAAGTGTGCCTTCCAGAATTGCCTTTAATCACCTTCTTCATTGGCCTTACCATAACACAAGGCAAGAGCCTCTGACAAAAAAGAACTAAGGAAGGGAGACCCTCATCATTATGGCATCCTGGGAGCATCCTGCTGTGCACTCTTGGATCATCATGTTTTAATGATAGGGAGCAAACAAAAGACAGGTAACACCACACAGGGGTCTTTGTTTTTTCTTAGTAATCACCATATGAAGGTTGATGGGTCATTGGTAAGCCTGCACACTGTATTTGTCACTTTCTGTTTCCCTAGGAAACAGGAGTAAGCTCCCGTAGCATCTTCTCACCCCAGCACTGTACAGAAGAAACAGAAGGAGCCGATGCCAAGGACTAGATGCCGAAAGGCCATGCGCAGACAGATCTGTGTGCATCTGAGTATCATGAAGGCCTGCGTGTCAGATCTTCTAAAGTATGCTCTGTGAAAGAGCTTGCCTGAACCCTGAACACGTGCCATGTCTTCCCATTCTATGTGAGTCCTAGAGGAATCTCTCCTTACCTCTGAAGATTCGTCTCTGAGACCCCAAGATCTGGCAGACTTCGGCAGAGGACCTGCAGGAATTGACATATTTCTGGATTCCGTCAGCCAGGTCAAATAGTGTCACATTGGAGGCCAGGGCAAAGGTGGACTGCAGTGAGATCGCCAGTGTACTAGGCTCTCTGTGGACAAAGTTGGTAAGTGAGGCCTTAACTGACCAAAGGTGACATGTGGGCCCCAGGCAGTTTACAAGTAAATGTTACTGCCATTCTCCTGTGAAAGGAGAGCACACAGGTCCAGTGACCTTGGCCTTGGGTTACCCAGTGGAGTGGTAATAAAACAGGGACTGCCTTCATTTTGATCACCCATGTGGGAATGGCCCCCCTATTCCACTGACTGGTTCACAAGCAAAAGAAATTCTGTTTCTTACCTAGACACACCTACTGTAGATCGGATATACCCAGGCAACGTTGAAAAACACAAGTTTAACTGAAACAAAGAACAGGGCTGTCAAATAAAATCCCTGAACCAAGAACCAATTTCCTATTTTCAGGATAAAATAGGTAGTTTCTAGCCATCAAGTTATCAGCAGGCAGCTTTACCCAAAGCAATGTAGCCTGTGTTCCCCTCCTGAATATCTTTCTGTTGTTCCCCGAGAACAAAGGGAGTAGGGCAGATAGTGAGGGAATCTCGGCAGGAAAGGATGTTCAGAGAAACAAAACATCTTCAAAGGAGACAATCCCATCTAAGACCCAGGGTTTCAAAAGACCTAGGCAACTGTTTATTTGGATTCTGCATAGCGAGCAAGCTCTCTGGAAAGGCCCCCAGCTCCTCTCAGCTCCCCCAGGTCTGATGGGCCCCACAGGCTCCTCAATGAGCTGACCTCACTCAAAGATAGGTCTTCCTCAGAAAGGCTCTCTGTGGGAAGTTACATGATGTGGGTCAAGAGCTCTTTTGTTGAGAACAAATTAAGAGCTATGTGTTTGCCGTGTGCCCCAGAGAGAACAGAAAGACCTCATCCACATAAAGCATTGTACCTGCCTCCTTGGCAGCCTCCACAGGCAAGCTGGGCCTCCCTAGCAGCCTCCACAGCCAAGCTGGGCCTCCCTAGCAGCCCTCCCCAGCCTGGAGATCCCTTTTATGGAGCAGAGTGTCTCAATAATCTCATCCCAGACAGACCCACCTGTCTTCAAAGGCTATGTTCCAGAGCCCCTTGACTTAGATGGGATGTTATCAAGCATGGGATGCTACCAAATGGTTTGCAGCTTTGTATGTTATTACTTTATATTCTAAGAGCAATGGCTTATCATTGTTGCTTTATTAGTAACCTTTTCTCCAGGTAAGGACAGAATGCCGTTTTTGGGAAAGCTCACACTAGTGATGTTCCCAATGGCTGTTTAATTCTTTATGTTAGTTGGGGTTAGGTGTGTCATGGCTCAGTGTTTTATATGGTGATATTTGGCCAAACAAACAAGAAATATTTAGGCAAGTTGCTTAGTACAGTGTAACATGAAGGACTATACTTTTGCCCAGGGCGCTAATCCTCTACACTATGTAATAAGAGAATGTCTACCTATGAGACAACCAGGAAGCAGCAATGGTAGAACAATGAATCTTCTTTTGGTGAGAGAGGTCATGCCTCTGCCCTTGCAAGGCAGTTTCTAAGCCTCACAGTGGCCTTCTTGATACTAACGATTTACAGAGCTGGGACTCTGGTGCCATGCCAGAGTGTCCGGCATAGTCCCTATCGCTAGCCATGCGAACAATGGAGGGAACTCTGGGTCTAGGGACTGAAGTCAGTCATATGGGGAGTCAACCACGTTTATATATGGCAAAGCTCAAATAAATGTTTCAGACACCACCAGACACAGGTGAGCACTGTGGTTGGCAGTACTCCATATAGTTGCCAGGAGATACCAACAATGTCAGTAACACCACAGGGACAGAGCAGCTAGAAGCACTGCATTTGGGATCCCCAGACTCTGCCCCAAGCACATCACCCAGTGGGCAATTTTAATTTAAGTCCCTTTAGTGCAATTAACCACACATATGAGGATACTGGCCTCCAATATGTGGGTCTTCCTAGTAAATTAGTGAAATTTAGAGTGCTCTTAGAAAGATCCAAACTTGCAGTTAGTGCGAGTAATACAGGTGACCTAGGGGTTGCTTTCAACTCGCTTCTACTTGGTGTGGACTCAGACAATGCCAACTTCTACAGCCTCCCAGTCTTCCATCTGAAAATGTGTCACCTACCCTCTTACAGGACTGAGCATTTGACATAGTCCCCGTCACACATTAAATGCTCACTAGACATAGAAATGGAATTAAAATACAAATACAACCCACAGACCTATTCCTGGCTAATATATGAACTCCAATTTAATGTAATAGCAAGTTCAATTTAATTTAATTTCATCTCTAACTTAGTACAATGACAAATTTCAGTTCCCAAACACCAAATCTTTGAGTTGGGCAGCAGTGGAGAACAAAATATATTGAGTTTCGTTTTATTTCTTTTTCTCCATTTTTTTCTTTTTAGAAATAATAGCAAAGGGGAAAGAACAACATCTAAGGCCCTGATAATTTTCACTGTGAGCTCATAAGCCCAGCTAATGGAATTAGTAGCAGGCCACTAGTATCTTTCAAGGAGAAAGAGTGACCTTTCTAAGCTCTGAAAACAGGGAGAGAAGGTCAATAGGGTGACAACAGTGGATGGGACATGAGAGTTTTCTGGATCTTTCCACATTACCATGTCTGTTAACTATGCACTTGCATGTGAAAAAGAAAGCCTAGCAGATAGGGACTATGTATCTGAAGCATCATTCTTCCCGGACACCGCAAATCCCACCACCTTCTATTTCCAGGATACTTCTCACTTTGAACTTTCTCTTCTAAGAACAAAACCAAGTCTGGGGGATATAGATGACCCTGACTGGTGTCCATTTCTGAACAAAATCTGGTCTAGAAAACAAAGGGTGAGCGTGAAGAGTCCTTTCGGGAGACTTACTGTTTGAGCGAGCTCGTTTTCAACCTCGTGAATGTCGGAATGGTTTTCCACAGTAGTATTGAGAAAAGCCTTCTTTAATTTAAACTCAGTCACGAAGGTTCTAACTGAAGAGGAAAATGTTGCCTGTTAAGCCATACAATAGAGAGACCCAACACAAGCTGTGCAAACCTCTGGGATGGCCAGCTTTATTCCCATATAGGATATCTGTATGAATCTTCTTGGGGGTGAAGACCACACCTTCCTCTTCTAAAAGGTAACCAAGGAGCAGGGCAAACATTTGTAGTAGATGTAGACCCCAAGGTGCTAAAGATTCTACAATTAGCAACCACACAGTGAAAACAACCCACATTTGAAACACCGCTGGGTCCAGAAATGGGGCAAGCATTCCCATTTTTAAGGTCCATTTCACTCATAAAACAAAATTCTAGTGCTGATTGGCTCTGAGGGGAATGGGACCTGAAAATGGGCAGACAATCAAAAATTAGTACTGGTGGACTCATTTAAACCCTGCCTTCACAGCCTGTTTTTAGACCTGGCTCTTATCTTTCATTATATTAAATTCATATCTTTCCCTCTGGATGGAAGAAAAGTAACCCAAAACACAGAGCCTGCATGCTGAATTAAGAGGAAAGGCCAGCAAATGAGCCAGGGAAAACATCTAACATCTTAGAGTTAACTGTCTAAAGCCCCTAATCCTTATTTAACATCCTTTTGCTTATTCTACAGTTCAGTGAAGCCAGCTGCTTAGGACTCTTTCTGAACAGCAGGCAGCTCTTTGAAAACACTCTTGGCCAAGGGAAGGCATTTCAGCATGCTCTAATTTGCATGTTCCTGTGATGTTTATGAACAATGAAGCCAAATAACTTGAAAAGGGAAAGATGGCTTTGGCACAATTGAACCTCATTCCTCCCATCTGTGCTACCTGTGGGAAACTCTGAACACAAGCTTTCAGGACAGTCACCTGACCCAGTCATCTCCACGGTTCACATGCCCAGGTTCAAATCCAGACTTGCCATATAGAAATATGCACAGGATAAGGGATAGACACACAGAAGTTTCTGAATGTGCCTTCGGGGAGAAATTGCCTGCTCCCAAACCCTGGCCTCTTTCTGAGAAGGAATTTGCTGAAGGCATTTATTTATTTAGGTTTTTTGAGACAGGGGTTCTCTGTGGGTTTCTCTGTGGAGGCCTGGCTGTCCTGGAACTCACTCTGTAGACCGGGCTGGCCTTGAACTTTAGATCTGCTTTCCTGTCTCCCAAGTGCTGGGATTAAAGGTGTGTATGTACCACCACCATACACACACACACACACACACACACACACACACACACACACACACCACACACACACACACACACAGAGATAGATGTGTGTGTGATCTCAGAGTTAATATTAGTAATTAAATTTGCAATAAAAAGAATCTATGCTTGCCAATGGCCAGTTATCAAGGGAAATCAGAATAACTTGGCAGATTATAGCAAATGAAATTGAAGTAGCCTGTGAATTTATTGTTACTCAATAAATTCTGACATTGTAGAAAGACACAGATGTGTCTGTGTTTCTAATACAGTCCATGTATTCAAGCCAGCTTCCATGGCTGCAGTCACATCATCTAGCTTTAAGACAGGTATTTTAAAAAATTATTACATTTATTTACTTTGAGTGTGCTTTGTGTATGTGTGTGTGCATGTGTATGTATTCATGTGCCAGAGTACCAGTGTGAAAATGAGAACAGCTTGCAGGAACTGGTTCTCTCTCTCTATCATGCAGGCCCCAGGACTCAAATTCAGGTGGTCAAATTTGTCAGCAGGTGCCTTCACCTGCTGAACCCTCTCACTGGCCTAAGACAGATTTCTAATCTCAGTTTAACTGCTGATTTCACTAGTGACCTATAACTACTAGTCTGCACTGAGGGCAGTTTGTTGTCCTAGCGTCCCATCTGGTGAATGCTGCCTCCCATCTGGATGGCTCTTTACCACACTCAGCGCTTGCTCAAACAGATCATTTTATTGGACAATCCCAAAACCTCCAGTGAGAAGTGGAGCAGACTGTAATCTGATTTTACAGATGAGGAAACAGAGGTCCTGGCTGTGTGTTGCAGGTGGTGGCTGAGAGCCTGAAGCCAGGCGTTTGAAACCTGCTGCCAATTGTACTTCCCACGCACCGGGCTTCACAACACAAAGAGAACTGAAAATATTCTCATCTCCTTCATCCTTCCAACTGCACAGTCTCTCTAGTTCCTCATAGGGCGTGGCTACAAGAGACACGTTACCCAAATGCATGTAAACTATGACAATAAGAGGAATTCTTGATTTTGACTCATGGCTAGATCTGTAGAATTTTTTTCTTTCTAAAATAACGCCAAATTCTTGTATTTCAAAGAGTTTTCAAAATTCTTACTTTAGGAAAGTGCCAGCCTTAAGAAGCCCCTTCTGCTTATGGGTAATAGGAATTCATGCAGACAGTACTTGCAGAAAACACAGACATTTGTTCTTTCAAAAATATGGACTGAGCAGGTGTGCCTAAGGCGTGACACCAACAAACTGAGGCCAATGGTTTCCTTTCCACAGCTTTGAAACAGTATTTCTCATTCTCGTTCCTTCAGCAAGTAAGGTATTAAATTCAGCAACCTAACAAGGGCCACGCCCTGTGTACAGGAATGCTCTTACAACGCACACCCTCTTTAGAAAGAACTGCGGGCTGGGGACCAGGACTCATCAGCGGTGACCCAAGCCTGGCTGCTGAGCCTCTCTAAAGAGCCTTAGTTCTCACTGGGTTTGCTGATTTGCTTTTTAACCTATAAGATGAAGAATGAATTTGAAATGAGGAACAAAATATGACCAATATGGTAGCCAGATCCTGGTAGCAGCTGCGTCAACATATATCTATCTGTCTGTGGCTAACAACTTGATGACTTTGATGGTCACTTTTTAAAACAAGAAGAATGTGTGCACACAGATGGCAGTCAGAATTTTACTCTTTTCTCAGTTTAAAATTACAAAACATCTATGTCATCAGAATATCCTTTTGGGTTTTTTTTTCCACCTTAACTACAGGGTAGAATGGTTGAACAAGTAAATGTTGTGCATAAATAAGCATATTTTGCAGGCATTACAGTATTTGAACTGTTTAATAAGAGGGATATACTTATGGATATATCTTGAATTTAAACAGAACATTTAAACAATTTAAACAAATTGTGAAGCAAAGTATTGTGTCTTCAAGTGTTAGAATAATAGGCACTGTGTTTCACTTCCTTCCATTGTCCTGAATTTTATATCTCAGAAAAAAAAAAAGATTGGCTTTGATTAGGAAGAAAAGCAGTCAATAAGTTCTAAGACAGACTTAGCTCTCTTACCCAGATTGCATATTCCTTTCTCCAGCTGATACCCGACTGGGCATCTGCAGGTGAATGATCCCTGAGTATTGTTGCACATGGCTAGGGGAGGACAGGGGCTGGAGAGGCATTCGTCCACATCTGCAGAGGAGGACAAACAAGAGCACGTTGATGGGATGGCAGACAAAGAGTGACAATCCAATGTGTCCTAAGAACCCAGTGGAACTCTGGGGAGTGTGGTATAAAAGGAGCAGGAAACCACCGTTGTCCTCAAGGGGATGACTACCTGTCAGGGCAGAGGCAGCCATATGAAGAGTTAACTAGAATACAAGGCAGGGTTTGAATGTGCAGAGCTGTACACAGATCTAGTTTGTTGTTGGCTTTTGTTGTTATTGTTTTGAGACAGGGTCCCATCCTTTTATCCCTGGCTGGCCTGGAACTCACCATGTAGACCAGGGTGGTCTTGAACTCACACAGAACCCACTATTTCTGGCTCCTGGGTGCTGGGATTAAAGACATGCCTAGCAGAAATAATAGATTTTGATGTAGGGGTGAATTAAATACTATTTAAATATAAATAAGACTAAAGGGATGTCAACAAGCAGATCTTTGGGAGGAGGCTGTGCTCCAAGTTGAGGAACCAGCAGAGTGAATGCCTGGGGCAGGAGAGTGTAGGCATCTTTAGGGAGCTGTAGATGGCCCAGTGTTACAGGGGTTCAGAGAGGCCATGGAGTAGAACCAGGCCTGTATCATGCTGTGGTCCTTCATATCACCACATACAACAGACCAGCATGCCAACACTCAAGCAAGACTATGAAACTAAAAACCTTACCCTTGCACACTCTAGAAGAAAAAGGTTCTTTTAAAAATGATTGGTTTTTAATTATGTGTATGTGTGTGAACACACGAATGCAGATGCCTGCAGAGGCCAGAGGTGTCCAATTCGACTGCAGCTAAAATGACAGGTAGTTGTGAACTGCCTGATACGGGTGACAGTACCCAAACTTTGGTCCTCTGCAAGTATGTGCTGTCAACCCCACAAAAAGGATCTTATTGAATAGCCAGACAACCCAAGGTAACATGATAATAAATGTTTCCGTCTCTCTTACCCACACTGCAGTTGTCCCCTTGCCAGGCAGGTGGGCATACACATCGATACCCGTGACCAGTGAGGTCCACGATGCATTCACCAGCATGAAGACAAGGGTTCACAGTACAGCTGTTGACTGAACACACGGCGGGAATAACACAGGCAATGTCAGAGCAACCCTGGGAAACATCTCATTCTCACAGCTGATATTTGGTTCTCGCCTATGTTTGTTTGCTTGCCCTGGAAAATCACACTCCTAAAATAGAACAGGGTCCCAAGAGGTGCGAAGACAGAGGTGATGAAACTGGGCACTGATACTAGCTTGTGTTCATATTTCTAGATGACTAGGTCCCCAAATACAAGCATGGATATTAATGCTTCTTACAGGCCACTCTATTCAGGACTGATACTTAGAAAATTCTACCAGACTCAGTGAATGTCAACTTAAAGCATATTTTAAGGTGGAAAGACTCCCTAGTCAATGTATCCTGCTTGCTCCAAGATTCACTCTATGTGTAGACAAATACACATATATGAATGGCTTACTTTTTTTTCCTGGATTTTATCCAAACTACAGAAACCTTTATCTGAAAATCTTGAAACATACATACTTGTAGTTGCTATGCTTTTTGTTGTTTTGTTTTATTTTGAGATGGTCTCATATAGCCCAGGCTGGCCTCCAAATTAATTATATAGCCCAGGATTATACACACTCACCACCATGTTCAGCTTCCTCACGTCTTGAAATTTAACCTGGCCTTCACAGATTGTATGCCATTGAGAATATTATCAGTTTAACACTGCAACACCTTCTCCTTTTCCTTTACTTTTTGAGTCAGGGTCTCATGTAGCTCATGTTGGTCTCAAACTCCTAGGTAGACTGGGATGGCAGTGAACTGATACTCTTGTCTCTGCCTCCCAAGTGCTAAGATTACAGGGTCACATGGTCAGCCCTTTCTCTCCCTATACATAAACGGGCCCCATCTGATGTCATGAGGGCCTTTATGGGTAAACTTGAATGTTGCCTTGGCACCTTACTCATTCTATGTTGCAGGATGCTCACCCTGTTTGACTGTATATAATTAGAATGGTCACATTCCAATTGTGAAATGCCTGTTTCATACGGGGGTTTTGAAACACTCTCAGAAAAGCCTGAAGTCTACAAAACAGCATCATCATTTGCAGGGAGGAAACCACTGGGAACAAGGGAAAGGGAATAGAGCTAGGGCCTTCAAAAGAATAATCTGAAACAGGTGGGCCGCTCTAAACATGGCAACCTTACTCTTCACAGCTATTGTTGAAACTTATTCTGAAATTATATGCGTGTGGGGGGATGGGTATGAGTACATGGGTGCACTGCTTATAGAGGCCAGGAGGAGGCAGTGCATCTCCTGGAGCTCGACTTGCTTCATGTGGGTGCTGGGAACCAAAGTCAGGGGCACTACAAGAACAGTGTGCACTCTAGGCAGAAATACTCCAGCCCTATACTTCAAGTGTTACCTAGCATCACCTGTATGAGCAGAGCATCTGTATAGTTAAACATGGTGTCCATTATATAATTCTATAGTCTCCAGTGACTGACTATGCTGCAAACACTCACCCACAGGGACTGTATCAGCTTTAACGGAGTCTGCTGAACCTGGTATTGAACCAGTGGAAATGACTTTTCTGGAGATGCAATCATCTTTTCCTTCCCAGACACACTCAGGTTGCTGAGAAGGGAGCACTGAAGACTATCAGTAGAGGTGGGTTATGGCCCTGACCCTCCCCAGGTTCATCTTCACTGACAAACTGAAATTGTACCACTAACTGAGACCACTGCTGTACCACAGCATTTCCCTCTCACTTAAGATGGCATCTGCCTCGCCTTCTTCATCAGCAGTTCTTCCTTACTGAGTCTGGGTCAACTACAGGTACATTGTGAGCACCACACCCTGCTGTGCCTGTACCTTTCTTTGCCCTGGGCTGGCTTTCTTTTCCTTAGACAGGCACCTTCAATACAGCCATACAGATAACTTTATGCACAAGGTAAAGAAACTCTGGTCAAACGGCCACTAGGAAGAGGTTTGCTGAGCATCCTTTGGTTTACATGTCCCCTGGTTACCAACTAGCATCATGGAGACAAAGAACTCTGGGCCTCCCTGCATGGAGAGCAGCTGGAGAGTAGGCATTCAGCCCAGCCCTACCTCTAACAGACCACCTAAGGCTTTCTTTGGTAGAAAACTTGCTGGAGACTATGCACATGTTAGGCAAGCGCTCTGCCCCCTTTCTGCATCCTAGCCCTGATAACACTGCTTTTGCAGTTCCCCCATTGTCCAAACCCACATCTATGCCTAGCTCTGACCTGAGATGAGTCAAAGGCATGCTTGCAAAGCTTGGACAATAACAGGGCATGAAAGGCTACAGTTATATCTTCTATGCATGTCACACAGGACCAAAGTGTCCTCCTTCGCTTTCTTCAGAAAGGGTCATGTGACTTGGGAGGGGGTTATTAGGAGACCATTAGGCTCACACTGCTCACATTTCATGCTTTGTATTTCAACGGGAGTCATTCTAGACCATCCAACAGACACTTTCAAGCACCGACACATTCGCATAGACCCAGGCTGGATGGGGCTGTAGCAGTTGATGTGTGTTTTTAAGGTGCACTTACCTGGGGTCGGAGGGGACAATGCTGCTGGTGACTCTGGGGTGCTCTGAGCAGCAAAGGTGGTGTATTTGGAAGTCAATATTTCAGCTGTAGAAACATCTGGAGTTTGAGGTGAAGATGTTCTGAGAAAATGTGAAACTGGGCTGGCCTCTTCTGCCTGGCTGAGCTTTGTGGTCACTTCTGCTGATGTGGGTGTAGTGGTCAGAGGGATAGAGGGAGTGGTGGGGTCCACATGCACCTGGTTCCCTTCTGTGGTGACGACCCCTTCCGGTGAGGTTGGTGGCACTAGAATGTCAGGGTTGGTTGGTTGGTGCTGTTTCTCAGGGGTCGTGTGCACGACGACAGTGCCTGAGGTCAAAGTTTCCATGCTTGGGGTGTTGGGACTGGTCACAGGAGCGTGAGTAGTGTGGGAAACAGAAGATGTCAAAGCTGGAGACATCCGGGCTAAGGTGGTGCTTGTGTCTGAAAGGGCTGGCTCTGTGGGGAACCCCATGAAGGCTGGGGACCAGGGGGTCCCTGCAGGGAGGCTCATTGTTACTGCTTTGGCGGGGTCTGTGGGCAGAGGCACCAGGCTTGGCGACTTGGCTTCTGTGATGGTTTTCTCTTGCTGTGGGGTGCTCTGGTTCTTGGGGTCTGCTGTTTGGTTGCCGGGGAACACTGCAATGGCTGATTCCACTGTTGACATCTGGACTGACGTTACACGTGGTTCCCTTGCCCTGTGTGGGACTAGGGTAGATGATGAACGTGGGAAGTCTGTTTGTGAGACAGAGTGTGGGGCAAGGGTTGACACCATCAAGGAGATGGGCAAAGGTGACAGTGAGGATGACGAAGGCGTGGCTGTCTCGGAGGTAGACTTTAGCTGCTGCATAGGAGACCGAGTTGACGGTAAGGTTGATAAAAACTGGTGGGGCTGCGGCGCTGACGGGAGAGGTGATGGGACTCCTGAATCAGATGGGTCCTCAATTGACTTAGTACTGGCATCAAGAACCAAGTTGTTTGACCCATTAACAGTGGATGTATAGGATGGAAGGCTGGATGTATGCAGAACCAGGGACTCGGTGGAAGACTGAACAGGTTCGCCATCATAGGAGGACACGTTACTTCCTTTAGCCTGAGATGAAGAAAAGTCTACGTATGGAGAGTCTGAGGTCTTAATGGAAGAGGTTGAGCTCTCGCTGGTGTCTGAGGAGGAAGAGTTTTCTGTAATGGACAGTAACGCCCGTTCTCCTTTGGTGAAAGCAGATGAAACATAGGCGTGGTCTGTGTGGCCACTGGAGGTCCTCTGTTCATCATCTGAGCCGCGCTCTTGACCATAGCTAAGTCCAGGGACTACAAAGAGAAAAGACAAAGTTGGGTCAAGTAAACAAGAAATCTTTGAGATGGGCACTGGAAAATATTTGCCATGACTTATCCTTGAACTTAAGTGAGGGAGACACTGTCTCTGAGAGGTGATTTTTCCTGAGAAGCACTCTCAGTGAGGATGATCCCAGAAGGCTAAAACAGGGGTGGCTCAGAGAGGACCCCTCCTGTGAGGAGCAGCTATAGTAACATAAGTGGGAATAACGGAGAAGCGAGGAGCCTAAAAACAGGGAGCATTTCCAAAGCCTTTCCTCATGCCCTTTTTTAATAAAAGCAAATTGCCATGGAAAAGCTCCCAAGATCCTAAACAGTAATTGCCATTATCGAATGGAAAAATGGAAAATGCTCCCAACTTTCCACACTGTAATGAGGTATTTCTTCCCAGGAGATGACTTTAACCACAGTTACCACTCTGCTTTATTTTAAACCTTTCAGGCAGACATCAACCCTCATACCTCAAGCAAGCACAAGGCGATGGGGGTGGGAGTGCTTCCTGCGGTGGAGAACCTAGAAGGTTCTTTTCCTAATGAGCAGTAAGCTACTTTTTGGGTTGCCAGCCAACACAACCATCCCGGGACTGAGAAGCGATCTACAGGGAATGCGGCAGTGGGAAGACACACCTCCAAGGGTAGGTGCCTGGGACAGCAGGCCCGAGTGCTCTGTCACATTCCCACGCTGAGTGGGGTGCACAGGGCGGGTTGCAGTGCGCGGGATGTCAAGGGACCGCAGGGTGCGCTCCCCACTCCGGGTGAGCATTGCAGACGTGTGGGTGTGCAGGGCTCGTGCCTCAGAAGTGCTCTCTGCCAGGTCTGAGCTGTCACTCAGCAGCGCACCATCTTCTGGAGCTGCAGGAAAGAGAGGTAAATGCAGGGACAGGGCTTTTAGCTTCACATCCCAGGCCACTGGGGCCCAGAGGCTTCCTTAGGGCTCTTTACCTGTGACCACAGGGCTGACACCTCTCTGTTCGGGTGTCCTGAACTCACCATAAGGAGTGTTACTCCAGCCAAAGGAGCCAGAATACTGGATTTCTGCTCAGTGATACAATATAAGAATCAGGGGAAGTTCTATCAGGGAAGTTGGTAGCAAGTTCAGGGCTTGGCCTGTGGAGCATCAGTTACCATGGGTCAAAAAAAAAAAAAAAAAAAAAAAAAAAAAAAGCATGGATGTTGGGCAGTGGTGGTGCACACCTTTAATACCAGGCAGAGGCAGGCAGATTATTATTAGGAGTTTAAGGTCAGCCTGGTGTACAAAGTGAGTTCTAGGGCAGCCAAGGCTACACAGAGAAACCCTGCCTCGAAAACAAACCAATGACAACAACAACAACATAGCATGGAGGCTGAGGGTGGGCTTGGTTGGTGTTGTTTATTCCTTATTCTATATTTCTATATTTATGTGGGGAGTGCACCTGCCACAGCGGGAGTGGGAAACTTAAGAGATTTTGTGGAGTCCATTCTCTCCTTCCACTGTTTGGGCTCTGGGGATGGAATTCATATCATTCGGCTTGACGCCAAGTACCTCTACCCATGGAGCCATCCTGCTGGCCCTGTTTTATTTTCATTTACGTGTTTATCTGGTTTTTGTTTGTTTGTTTTCGAGACAGGGTTTTTCTGTGTAGCCTTGGCTGTTTCAGAACTCACTCTGTAGACCAGGCTGGCTTCAAAGTCACAGAGATCTGCCAGCCTCTGTATCCCCATTGCTGGGATTAAAGGTATCACTACCAACTCCAAGTCCTGTTTTTATTTTTAATGTTGTTCTATTTTATTGGAATTGGGAAGGTACCACATAAATACATACCCTTTCTCTCCTTTGGAAGCGTATATGTTGTATGCTAAATTTAGAAATAGCTTATATTATTAGATTACCAAGTAAATCCTTTTCAGAAATGATAAACACACGTCCAAACTCATGTGGCTATGTACAAATACACATGAATAAAATAAATCCTTTAAAAACCCTATTTATTTAAATGTTTATGTTTTAAATTTTATGGTGGTCAGGCTCCATCTAGACAGCTGAAGATCTTAGAGTCACAGTGATGGGGCCCGGCACACCACCCAGCATTGCCAGCGGGCCACTTGAGTGCACACACTCACTCTTGGGCAGCCTACAGAGACCCCATTGGCTTGGAAATGATCCGTACGGCTTGTGCCTCCATTCAGGTTCTCAAGCCCCAGGCCTGGCTTCCTGGTGCACAGATTCAGCACCCCTCTGCAACTGCTGTTTTAGTTTCTGAAAAGTGGGAAGCCTTGGAACTCCTGGCAGTGGACATGGTGAGAGCTGGGCATAGCAGCAGACTGCCTGCTGATCCCACCTGTCTGTGGGATCCCACCTGCCAGTCAGTGGGAACAGATTCTTGTGCCTGAGTAATTCCGGCAGCACCCAGCACCCAGTTCCTACAAGGTGCCCCCGATTGCACCCAGGCTTCCCACCCACGATTCTGACAGGGGTAGGCACCTGGAGCAGAGTGGCCGGAGCAAGGAGAAGAGAAGCAGAGAGCACAAAAGAGAACGAGGAACTAATAAAAGTTGTAAAGAGCCAATGAAGAGGCTCTGAAGGCTCTGGACACCAAATTTCTGGAAAGAGAGTCATGCCTTCAAGGTTAAGACCCTCAGAACCCAGGCTGAGAGCTGTTACAAGGGTCATCACCAAGGGTCCCGATGCGTGGGGCCTGCCCTGGGCCTGGGACATTACAGGGTCCTGTTTGTCACTGTTTGACACTATCAAACACCAAGAGAAACAGAAGCTGCTAGAGACCTGGTTTGAAGAGACCTGGTTTGAAGAGCTCTGGCTTCCCCAGGCTTCCTATCCTGGCCCAGAAAAGAACCTTCACTTGGAAATGAGCACTCAGACAGTTCCAGAGCAACAGTGAGCCAGGAACCACAAAGGTGGCCTAAGGCATACTGAAGGACTTGGGAGACACCTGGGTGCCCAGTCATCTAGCATAGATGTAAGTGTCCCAACCTCTGAAATAATTTTGTGAGCAAAAGGAAAAGATATTGGCTGAGAGATCTTATATACTCTACAAGTGAAACTGAGGCAGGCAAACAATCACATCAGGGTTATAGGCCCAACAGAGGGATGGATCATAGCCTGAAACAGCTGAATCTGAACCATGAATTGGGCAGACTGAGAGTTATCCAAGGCAGGTGTCATAATTAGTCAGCTTTGGGCTGATTCAGAGGCAAAGAGAGAAAGCAGTATACTAATCCATACTGAGTTAATTTCAGGTGTGAGGCTACTCCTTATCTAGCTTTAAAAGAGAACTTAAAAATTTAAATTATGTGTATGTGCATGTGTGCATATGTACATATGGGTGCAGGTGTCCATAGAGGCCAGGAGATGGCAGCAGATACTTTGGAGTTGGGATTATATGAGGTTGGAAGTTGCCTTATGTGGGTGCTAGGAACCAAATTAAGGTCCTCTGCAAAAAGCAGCAAGTGCTCTTAATGGTTGACCCATCTCCCTCCACCCCTTCAGCCTCATTAAAGTCTGATCACAATGAAATCACATTTTCCACATGGATCAATGCAACATTACCTGCGGAGAGGTGTACTGAGAGATGTAAAAGGGAAAAGCTATAGAACCAAAGACCGTGCTAGGGACTCAGCACAGCTTTAGCATGTGTTGCCTAGTGTGCACAATGCCCTCAATTCAAGCCTCACAACTCTGGGTGGCCCTGGGAGAAGAACTATGGTCTCACTTTGAGAAGGTAAAAATCCTGGGCCAGTAGTGCTGAGGGTGGAAAACGGTACTTCCCAGGCAAGAAATAAAAGACCGGACATTTTCTCCTCACACATTTGCTCTTTCTTTTTTCCCTTTCTTTTCTCTGTGTAGCCCTGGATGTCCTATTGCTCTGTAGACTAGGCAGGCCTTGATCTCAGAAATCCACCTGCCTCTGCCCCAAGTCTGGATTTACAAGGCATGTACCACCACACCAGGCTCACACATGTGCTCGATTCTTTCATGCTCAGACACTTTTGCATGTTACAGGTGTAATAATAAGCTGTGATTTGCCTTCATCGATGAGGATTCTCATATGGAGGAAATGGGGAGTTATTAGCAGCTGGGTAGGTAAGAATTTAAATCTGTCAGAAATGTCTTAACAAGCATGCTTGCTTTAACTAGCACCTACTTTATGATGATAAAAGGCACTGGGAACTGTTTACAAAATTTACTCAAAATCACTATTTAAAGAAAATAAAACAACAACAAAGGCCCACAAAACAAATGCCAAATGTTCTAAAATGTTCGTATTAGACTTCACCAAAGTTAAAAACATTCATTCTCCAATAATATCATCATAAAGTAAGAATGACAGGCTAGAGAGATGGCTCAGCAGTTAAGAGCACTGGCTGCTCCTCCAGCTCCCACATGGCAGCCCACAACTGTTGTAACTTCAGCTCCAGGCCATCTGACACTCTCACATAAACACAAATCCAGGCATAACCCAAATGCACATAAAGTAAAAATAAATACTTTAAAAAGTACAAACTTACAAATCACAAAATGGGAGAAAGTGGCCACAAATTACACAAATCAAAAGGAATTAGAGTCCAGAATATACAAAACAAACAAACAAAACTCCAAAACCCTTTATACTCAATGAGCAAAATGATAGCTTAATTTTTAAACAGTCAAAATATTCAAATAGGTATCTTCAAAGAAGATATACACGTGGAAGGATTGTATGAATAGATGTTCATTATTACTAGGATAATGAACTGGGAAATGCACATTTATACCATCATCTACACATATGTGCACACACACACACACACACTTTGGAAAATAGTTTGGGAGTTTCTCAAAAGCTTAAAAAGGATACTACTAGCCAGGCAATGGTCGTGGCTCATACCTTTAAACCCAGCACTAAGAAGGCAGAGGCAGGTGGATCACTGTGAGTTGGAGGCCAGCCTGGGCTACAGAGCAAGTTCAGGACAGGGAAGGCTGTTACACAGAGGAAACACTGTCTTGAAAAACAAGATACTACTGTATAACTTGTAACTATTGTAATTCCCGTGTAATTCCAAGACAGAATAAAATGTGTTCCTGAACAATCATAGGGACACTATTAATAATAGTGGATCCCTGATGGAACATCATTCAGAAAGACAAATGCATGCTTGGTGAATCTTGAGGCCATGTAAAGTTAAATACACAAAAAGTCCATATATGATAAGATTGCTTCCACAGGAAATGTCCAGAAGTTCTGTGACGAGGAGGTATCGGGGTTTGGGGCAGGCTATACACCATGAGAGGGCATGGACACAGAAGCCCCCCCACCATTCTATATGAGGAAGGGGAGGTGAGGTGGCATCAAAAGCTTTGCTGTGCAAGTATGAGACTGGAGTTCAAATCCTTAACACTCAATTAAAAAGCTGAGCATGGCCACAAGTACCTGTAAGCTCCAGGACATGGGGGCAGCCTTATTTAATTAGTGAGCCCCAAATCTAAGTGAGAGACTTGTCTAAAGAATGAAGCGGATAGCTTCTGAAGTACATACCGGAGGCTGACCGATGGCCTCCATTTGCATGTGTGCCCTTGCACACCTGCACACACATTTACGCATATGCATGCACCCTAGAGAGAGAGTTGGGATGTACCAAAAAGGATGGGACATGTAGGCATACTTGTATTAACCAGCTAAAAGAATGGCCTGGGACCAGTACAATTACTTTCCTAATGCAGGCTTTAGAAGGTCATAGGAGCAGACACACCCTAAGTCCCTGTGGTATACTTCCACGAGGTAAGAACTCACTTGAATGTCCTTCATGTGGTGCTGAGGAATCCAGACTTTCCGAGGAAGATGTAGATGAAGGCTCTGAGTAACTCTTCCCACCCAACCCCGAGCCACCATTTCGGGGCTGTTGTGCAGTGTGTGCGAACTGTGTCAAACCCCGCGTGCTCCCAACGTCTGGATGCAAATCGGAGCTCTCTGCTGTATCTGTAGATGTTTTGCTCTCACTGGGGAACCACTGTCCTGTGCTCTCTCCACCACCAATGGAGGGGACTGACCTAAACGCCGTCTCAGTCAGAGGTATGGCACTTCCATTTCCCAGTTCCCAGCTGCTGGCAAGCTGATGTCCTCCAAAGGCTGTAAGATATTGGGGGGGAGGGGAGGCCATTAGTGGACCCAGAAAAGATGCTTAACAACTAAGATGGAGTCCCTCTAAGGCAAGCTTCCCTCAGCCAAGTGTTTATATGGGCCACCCTGTAAGCTTCACCATGTTCTAAATTTTTCTAAAATTATTGGATGTCTTCATTATAGAAATATTGAAAATAAAAGTTATGGACAGGAGACTTGAGAACAGCATGAGCAAACAGTAATTTATAGGCTTGAGTGTTTCTCTATCCCTTGAAAAGTAGTTCAAGGGAGCAGTCATTACATCCAGCAAGTTCAATGTGCATAAATACTGTAGGCAGAGTGTTTTCCTAAAAACCAACTGGAACATTGATAAACATTCTTCTACTTCTGATGTATAATAAAATAAACTATAAGGAGTAAGCCAAGCTATGCATTTGGGAAATATATTTATGTCTGACAACTTATTTATAAAGATGATCTATACATAAAATCACTGAAGCCACCAGCTGTGAGGAGCAGGTCAGGGTCTCACTTTAAAGATGACATTATAGAATGAAGACGGATCAAACTGAGAGAGAGTCCCGAGGCTGAGGTCTCCACTCTCCTGAGAAAGCTGTGTTTGCTTTACTTAAGCCCTCCACATCTTGGTGTTCTCATCTTAGGCCTGGCATTTGTTCACAACCAAAGATAAAAATACAATCTTGGGATAGAGCAGACAAGGATCTGATGTCATCAGGGACACTTTTCTTCAGACTGCAAATGGTCTCAAGGAGACTCCCTAAGAACGCCCAATTATATAAAATGCCCACAATTCAAATAAAGGTGAACTACTTACTGGGGGAATCACTTTGCCAGTGTATGGATGGAAGTCCAAGTCCATTTTCTGTAGATGGCTCAATGCCTTCTCCATCTCCTAGACTCTCAGTCAGTCTGCTGTCTGTCCTTGAGTCAACCACAGAGGGTGAAGAATGGACTGAGGCTGAAGTTATGGCAATTCTGGAATGCTCATGGAAACTCTCTCTCTCGTTTATAGGTTCCACACTGACAGTCAAAGACCGGAGCATTCTTGGGACACCATTAGCGAATGTGTTGGTGACATGTGTAATCTTTGTCTGGGTGACTGATGGGCTTTGGGGATCGGTGGAGTTGTTAACATTCTTTATACTTCCAGATGCTAAAACAGAAGAAAATGTGCTTCAAAACTACTTGAATGGCTAATGTAGGTACAAATATACTTATTATGTTTGATGTGTATCTGAATTCAGATGTGTATCTGAATACCATGGATATGATACAAAGTAGACTCTTGTAACATGATGATACAAGTAAGTGCAACTAGGAGACCCTCCTTCATTTTCTCCTCACCAGTTCTAAGTCTCAGAGCTGGCTAGAGACACAGTTAGTTCACTCACCATACACGAGCTAAGCTTTCTATGCAAGCTAAAAGGAAGACAGGAGAAACCCAAAGAAATAATCTATCTTGTTTTCTATAGAGGAACTGCATTCCACAGTTGCTGTAGGAATTCTACAACACAGGCCACCGTGATAAGGCTACTGCTGCCGGTTTGCTTTAAGCACTGTAACCCTTTTGTTCAAATGCTATTTGAACCCAGTCCATACTGTGAACCAATTTTGAGCCCGTAGAGGGTGTGCAGTCCCTCAGTCAGCACTGGGGCTGGCAGAACACAGTCAAGACACAGCCTAGGACAGTAGTTCCCAATGGTCACCCCCAAAGCCTCCTTACTAGTTCCTAAATCGTGGCCACCATAAATAAAGCTTATGCTTTGAAAAGCCATCCAACTACATTCATTGACAGAACTACTAACCAACAGGAGAATGCATTACTGCTCCAGGGATTTTACTTAATTTCACCTAGAAGCTCACAGACTTCATTATTGTTACTTCATCTCACTAAGCTTTAGAGTGATGTCTTCAAACCAGTGTAATACTTGAGCAGGCACTCCAGGAGAACAAAGACTCTAGGCTGGGAACCTTTTTTTTTTCCCTGATCCATGAAACAGGTGGCTGCCCTCAGATAACTGTCAGAGCCTCAAAGATTCAGATATATACCATAGGTTAGAACACATGGTCTGCTCATAGATGTCTGGCTGAGAGCTTCCTTCCATTGGGAAACTTTCCAGAGGTACTTAAGACCTGACCTCTAGAAGCTACCTTAAAGCTCCACACTGAGGATGCAGCTCAGTGGTAGAAAACTCACTTAACAAGCATGAGGCCCTGAGTTCAAATACCAGCTCCATGAAATAGTTCTTGGCAAGAACTAAGTGCAGGAAAGCCTGGGGAACAAAATGAAGGGGCAAGGAAAGAAGGTGCATTGTTTTCTTTTCCACCTGAAGCCAACAGCAGTAAAGAGCTGTGTGGGCCTATATCATGACAGCTTCCAGCTGTCAATCATGGGCTCCAAAAAGGGAAAAAAAGGAATCTGCTGTTATAAAACGTTCTCTGAATACCATTCTTGTGTGCAGTTGTGGCCAAAAGCACAAATAGACTTTAGACATAGTCAGAGAGAAAGAAAAGGAAAGAGAAGTTTCCTTTTATTCTCCTGCAAAACCACAGACCCCCTGACACCAGGAGCACAATCTGCTGTTCTGGTGACTGGACCTTAATGAAAACAGATGCAGGCAAAGGTGCAGGCTATCCATAGAGACAAGGGACTAGAAAGATGTGGATGCAAAGGCATCCAGCCTTGCTGCAACACAAACAAAAAACAAAAGAACAAGACTCAGTCTCAAAACTCAACCCAATTGTGGCTGGAGAGATGGCTCAGCACTTAAGAGCACTGTCTGTTCTTCCAGGAAACCCAGGTTCAATTCCCAGTATCCACATAGCAGCTCACAGCTATCTGTAACGCCAGGGCTTCTCCACACCCTCTCACAGACATACATGCAGGCAAAACATCAATGAACATTAAATAAGTCAATAAATTATTTAAAAAACCCAACTAAACAGAACAAAGCAGCTACCCTGAAGTGAGCAGCTGCAATGCCTTAGGCATTGTGTTGAGTGCCTTATACACACATCTCACTTTGTCCTCACAGTTAATACTTCTGCAAAGCAGTGCCTTGAATGAAAAGGGAATGCAGAAGAAGAGGAACATGGTATGCACTCACTCATATAAGGATTGTAGATATAGAGCAAAGGATCACCAGCCTATTATTCACACTGCCAGAGAAGCTAGGATACAGGAAGGAACCTAAGAGATTCTTACAAGGTCCCTCACAGAAGGCGAAAGGAACAAGATCTCCTGAGCATATTGGGGGGGGGGGAGCAGTGAGTGAAGAAGGAGTTAGGAGAAAGAGAAGGGGAGGAGAGGAGAACATGTGGGACCAGGAAAATTGAGTCGAAGGATGGATAGATGAGAGAGAGAGAGAGAGAGAGAGAGAGAGAGAAGATATACCATAATACAGGGAACTGTTATGGGTCTGAAGAGAAAACTGACTCTAGAGAAATGTCCAGAGACCTACAAGGATGACCCCCAACTAACAATCTGAGCAACAGTGGAAAGGTTACCTTATATGTCCTTCCCTGATGATGAGATTGATAACTAACTTATATACCACCATAGAGCCCTCATCAAGTAGCTGATGGAAACAGAAACAATAGCTAAACACTGAGCTGATCTCCTGGAATCCAGCTGCAGAGGGAGGAATGATTTAAAAAAAGGGGGGGGTCAAGGCAGACTACAGGAACCCACAGAGACAGCTGACGTGAACAAGGGGGAGCTCATGAACCCCCCAGACTGATAGCTGGGAAACAAGCATTGGACCAACTCAGACCTCTGAACATGGTTCTCAGTTAGAAGGCCTAAGGGCCCTCTGACAGTGGAACCAGGATGTATCCCTGGTGCACGAAATGACTTTGGGAACACATTCCCCATGAAGGGATACTCCCTTAGCCTAGAGACAGGAGGGAGGGCCTAGTCCCTACTCCAAATGACTTCACAGATTTTGATGATCCCTCCTGGAAGGCATCACCCTCACCATGAAGTGGGGGGGTATGAAAGGAGGGTCAGGGAGCATGGGAGGGAGAGAGGGGAGAGAGGGAGAAGGAACTGGGATCGATATGTAAAATAAGAAAAATTATATATATGAAAAAGGGAATGCTTGTCTAACTAATTCATGTGTGTGATCCCACATGGGCATCTGCTGCACAAGCTAGGAAGAAACTCACTACACTTCTAATCAGTGAGCTGGCATTTGTGATCGTTCTTGGGTGGCCACCCTGAAGCAGTCATTCACAAAAGGGAAACCTGAGTCTGAACCAGAAAAAAGGGAGAGAGAAGGGGACGGGGGAGAGGGAAAGGGGAGGAAGGAAAACCCAGCTGGTGAGATAGCTCAGCTAGTAAAGACACTTGCCATCAAACCTGACAAGGTTTGTCCTATGTGATGGAAAGAGAAGAACAGACTCCTACACGTGGTTCTCTGGCCCCAACACACTATAGTGCATGCACTCCTCTACACAACAGATAAATATAAATAAATAAATCTAATAAAAAATTAAATAAAATGTCAACAATGGAGTACCACCCACCGGGACAAGGCCTGAGTAAAGTTCCTAGTCTTTGTAACAGGCCATGTGTCACTCTCCAGTCACAGGACAAGACCTCAGAGCCTCAGGTACCATCCATCCATCACATTGCTTGCCCTTGACTGTTATCCAGAACTTCCCAGAAGCATTGCTGAGGCAGCTGGTGTTAGAACAAGACAGACTAAATCCACAATTTTTCAAGTTACTAATGTTCTCTCACTTCACAAAGTGAAATCACCACAAAGCAATTTACCTGGACCACATCAGCTCAGCTGCCCACAGGAAAGACTTCTGTAAGTCAAGACCCATTATTGCAGAGCTCTTACTGAGGCTCTGCAAATGTCACCTTCAAAGAACATTAGTGCAAGTCTCACAAACCGGCAATGGAAAGCATTCCTTATATAAATATCCCTCTTGGAATTACTTACTACCCCCGAAACATTCATGCCTATGGATTAAACTGGATGCTTACTTCGTCCGACAACAATCGCATGCCCCACCCGGTTCCCTTTGTACCCCATTTCCAGGAAGCTCATACTAAATTTAGTGCTCAATTGTGGTCGCTCTCACACAATTCAACATACACATTTCTGCCTTCAGAAGAGCTTCCTCTCCTCCTCACCCAGGCCAAGTGTTGCTTTGCTGATGGCCCCGCCCCCACCCCATGATCAAACAGCAGTGTATGATCATCAAAGAGACTATGGGAAGTCTAGAGAGGCGGAAGCTGGAGAGGGTGAATGAAGAGCAATGCATTCTGGACTTTCTTGTAACCCCTGGCTCATCTCCCTGGGCCTGCTCCAATGCTGAAAGATAGAGTCTCTATTCAGAAACAGATTAACTCCTGGCTGCCCAGGGTGTGGAAGAGGCTGAACTGAACAGGGTGTTGTAGTTTGTGTTCTATTGCTATAATAACATAACGGCCAAAGCAATTTATTTTATCATCACTGAGGCTAGAACTGAAATAGAACCACGGAGGAGTGCTGCTTACTGGCTTGCTCCTCATGGCTGGCTTAGCCTGCTTTCTTATAGAACCCAGGACCACCAGTCCAGGGATGGCACCATCAGCAATGGGTTGGTCCCTTCTACATCAATCATTTTTTAAAAAAATGCCCTACAGATTTGCCTACAGGCCAATATGATGGAGGCATTTTCTCAGTTGAGGTTCCCTCTTCCCAGATAACACTAGTTTGTGTCAGGTTCACAGAAACCCAACCAGCACCACATGCATGTGTAGCTAGGTGGCAGTAAAGGAGGGTCCAGATGACAAGATGAGTGTGTATGGGCCACCAAACGCTGCCACCTTTCAGATCATCTGATTCCTTGCCTGGATGCCCTTAGCTGGTCACCTATGTGCACACCCTGTGAGGGGTATCACTAACCTTCTTGGTCTGAGTATTGGGCTATTGATAGCTGATGGTTGCTTGGGGAGGAGGGTCAGTTTTCTTTAAGAGGGATGTATGGTCTGTTGTGGGTTGACTGTGCTCCAATGAATGGGCACACACCCATGCATTTATGGACAGCAAGCCTTGATCCATAGGGAAGAAGGGATGGATGGATGGATGGACAGATGGATGGATGGATGGATGGAAGGAAGGAAGGAAAGAGGGAGGAAGGGAGGGAGGGAAGATAGGCATGGTTATGAAATAGTGGTGATCTGAGGAGCCTGGAGAGCTGGATGGTGGTTATAGGAGGGGGCAAACATGATAGAAATATACTGTATGCATGCATGAAATTCTCAAAGAATAATTAAATGCTATATTTATTTTAAAAAATAAAAACAAAACAAAACAAAAACTCCTCTGACTTAAAAGGATTTGAAAGTGCAAATCCTGCCACTCTGTCATGCTTGCCATAGCCCAAGGCTAAAAACAACCTGAACAGCCTGCAGAGGGCCCAGATGAGCCTCCTGGGGGAATCTGGGCACACGCCCTCAGTTCTTAGCTACTGAACATTGTTCTAGAAGAGTCCTCAAGAGGATGAACTGCAACGACAAATGGGTGGCATAGAGGTCTACAATGAAGAAACACTTGTGGAGCAGAATCGCTTAGTTGAGGCTAGTGTGTACGAAACAGCATGGCAGAATGGCCAGGGCAGCTCTCCACAGCCACAGTGCCTAACCAACGCCATGCAAACACTTGAACTGTGCAGGCTATTTCATTCGAAACAATGCCAGGAAAATATTACGAACCTATTTTCTCTGCCATTAAAGAAATTGCCTTTGCAAAAATAAACAAACAAAACTCAAGCTGCTAATCAAAAGGTATAACGGTGTCTGGCTGGCATTTCATTCAAGTGCCCTGGCACATGCTCTCCTGTAAGCACGCATTAGTCACACTTAATCTTTGTTGCATGTGTGTACAGAGGAGGGGAGGAAAAGAGAAGGGGGAGACAGGAGGAGGGGAACACAGGAGCCACCAGACTGGCTGACATTTTCCTTCATATACAGTTAAAACGTGTTTTGAGCATGAACCTCAATATTAAGATAAACTACACAGATGCACTTCCACCCAAAGCACGTGGCATGGGAGGAATGGATTTTAAATCTTCCTTTGCTTCCCCTCTTAGCCTGACACATTCTTAACCAGCTAATCATTTTGGGATTATTTTGGAATTGGAGGGATGGCCTGGGGACAGGAGTACTCACATGAGGAATGGTCTGAGGGAGGTGGTCGGCTCTGGGTCCAAGAGAATTGTTGCCTGGAGTGCTCCTGGCCTGATGAACTTCTCTTCGGGGAGAGCATGGTTGACTCCCCAAGTTCCAAAGCAGGAAGGGAGGCTTGGCTGGAGACCCAAGTGCCAGCCACTTGCGTGTGCACAGTCCCTTCTCCTGGGTGCTCCCTCACCCTCTCCAGCAAGCCCGGAAATATTCCACTCTGTATTTGAGAAGAGCTGATTCTTCCTTCTGACCTGGAACTGCTGGGTGACTGGGAAAGGCTCTCCAAGGCTGAAAGCCAGACAACAACAATTAAAATCCCACCAGTGGACTTCCAAATGCCTCATTATCTCTATTGGGTCCAACTTCAGCCTCCATGATATACACAGATGTGAGGAGAAGGCAGGAAGAGTAATTCATTCTAGGAAAAATGAACTGCAAAAGAAATCAGCAGCCAAAGACCTTTTTACCCCACCAATGGCCCTCCTGTAAGGATTCAGGCATTATGCTGGCCTGCCCCTGTCACCTGGTAGAATGCACTCAGGCAGTGCCACGGTCAGCCCAGGGTTCCATGATTGTGTTGTCTGCATGCAGGTGCAAAGGACCCTTTAAAAGAAAGACTCCGCCCACTTACGCTCTCTTTTCCAGCTCTCTTCCCACTGTCTTTGCCACTCTCTTCCCCGTGATTGCCTTTGGGTAGACAGGACTTTTCCTGTCTCCCTCTTCTCTTCTGTCCTCTCTCTGTGTCTCTTTACCTCTTTTCTTTTACCCCCTCTCCCCCTTTCTAATAAAACTTCTCACTTAAGCTCCGTCTGCCTGTCCCTCCGCCTCAGTCACCCTCGCCTGCCATGGCATCGGCAAAGTTCCCTTGGAGCTTTATCATAATACCTCCTTAGGGGAGGAACTATCAGCAACGAAGCACGCCAGTGCTAAGCCTTAGCTGGTCTAGAATTAGAGATCAATGTTGGACTATGAAGACTTATCCTGACATTCTGCAAAGGGCCCCAGAATGGCCCAGAATTCAATGTATGCAGAATTCCCAAACCAGAGAGTATCATGTGCAGGGGTATTGAGCTCTGCAACCTCATTCATAGACAGAACTGAGTGCCTCTAGTCAGACCTGTCACAAGGGTATGAAACCAGGAAGTCATCTTCAATGGCTTCCGCCTCTACTGTGAGGTCCTCACTAACCTTCCTTCTGTTGATATGGATTTTTTTTTTTTTTTTTTTTTTTTTTTGGAGATAGGGTCTCACCATGTAGACTAGGCTGGCTGGCCTTGAATTCACTTTTTTGATTTTAATTTTTGAGGTGGGTTCTCATACTTAAGGATGACTTTTAACAATTTTTTTAAAGATATATTTTTAGGTGTATGTGTGTGCACGTGCACACATGCACGCCTATGGTAGCCAGAAGAACACTGAATCCCTTGGAGCCAGAGTACTGGTGGCTGTGAGCCACCCAATGTGGGTGCTGTAAGTTGGGTCTGGTAGAGAAGTCATTTTAGTGGCTGAGCTTGAACTTCTGATCCTCCTGCCTCCACCTTCTGAACGCTGGTGTGGTTTATATGGTGCCAGGGACTGAATCCAGGGCTTGTGCCCATTTGGGTTGGTCCCAGCCCCTCCTGTGTTAACTCTTTGCTGACTGATTCCTCAGCACCTTCACCTGCCTCCTGGCTGTCCATCTGAATGGTCCAGCTCACTTCGGGTCCCCTTTGCTCCCATATTAGACATCTCTTAGGCTGGCTGCCAGATGGATCCTCTCTCACTCTGTCTTAACACTATCACTCTGTTGTGCAAAACCCTTCAGTGAGTCTTCCCACCACACCAAGTAGAAACTGCCTGGCTTGCAAAGTATTCCATCATTGTTCCTACGCTCTCCATAGAGCTAGCCGTCCTGCCCACTGCTCTGTAACTCTCCCAGGGAGGACTCGGGCACTGATACCCCACAGGAAGCCACATGTTTCTCTCTCCCTTTTCTCTTCACTCACACTGGGCACCCCATTCCCGAGCTGTCATGCCCACTCACTCAACACAGACTTCAGCTCTCCTCACTTGGGAACCTGTTGCCTGCTCTCCACATACTGGGTTAATTAGTCTCCGAGCTTCAGTTTCCAAAACCTTAAATAGAGAACAACGTGGCCTCCGAGGGCTGCTGGAAGGCTAGAGAGAGCAGGCTTGTTGCTATGTAGGTGTGTGCCTAATTAGCACTACTTTGCTTTGTCTTCGTCCTCAGGTTGAGCTGTACTTACAGAATTGCTGCCTCTTTTTGAAGCCTTTTGCTGGAAATACTAAGTTACCAACTGTGCAGACGGGGCAGCAAGAACCAGTCAAATTCCATCGACACAAACAAAGCCTCGCCATCCTTCCCAGCCCTTGGGATGCATGACTGCATGACAGGAGCGAGGGAGCAGGGAGGTGGCATGAATTTAGACTGCCAGGGAGCACAGATATCAAAGGACACATCGGGATGCTGAGCAAATCAGCACCCTCCCTGGTCTGACTTTACAAGCATGGCTCTGGGGGGGGGCGGGACTTGCCTGGTCCACCCCATGCAGAACCTCTAAATGGACACCGCTGCTGTGAATGTGGGGGTGGGGTGGGAAGGGGGCAGAAGGTTTGTTTTCTAGGATAGGGTGTATATAAATGAGCATCATGACACACACTCACACAAGGAGCTGCCGTGGGCGGCCAGGGCCATGGTGACCTCAGGCGAGCATCCAGCCTGCAGAGCAGTGATGCCAGGTCTGCTGGAAGACTTGCCCCTCCCCTCAGCACTTGACTCAGGTAGGAAGGAGGGGCTTTCTGGGGCTCCCGAAGAGCTGTGGCTCACTCTGCCAGTCTGCGCTGCCGTCCCCTTTCTGGAACCTGAATCGTCCTCTTGACTCGGATAAAAGGGGGTGTTTCCTATATGGGGTTCGGTGTTGTTACTTTCTGTCCAATGGCTCCTCGCAGTGGCTGCAATGGCAAGCGAATGCACCAGTGAGGACTCAATGGTCTCTGAAAAGTACACACGAAGGAAGTTTTAGCACCCCAAATGGAACTTTGGAGGTTGTTGCCAGCTTCTTAAAAGCTCCATTTGGGGGGGGGGGAGGTGGCTCCACAGTTAAGAACACTCGATGCTCTTGTGCAGAGTACTGGAGTCCACCCCAGCATCCACAATGAGGGGCTCACAAATCCTAGCTCTCTCACTTCAGGGACTCTGACGCCCTCTTCTGGCCTCTGAGGGCACCTGCACACACATGTATTACACATCCACACACATGTGCACACGTATTAATTGAAAATTTAAATCTTTATAACCCCCTATTTTTATTTTCCTGATTTGAGAATATTTCTCTTTGTGCTCAGGACTGGAGCCTGGGGAAGCATGGAAAATTCTCAGTGGGAAGTAAATGAAGTCATTTCTATCTTTATAAGCCAAGGCAAAAATGTCAAACCATCTGATAAGCAGAGCCCGCAGGCAGGCAGAACTATCATTTGTATCTAAATATACCAAACAAGCAAAAAGAACAAGTTATCTTTTAGATTAGTACTGCCCACAGAATTAAGTGAGATAAAGCCACAATTTGTAAAATTAACTTTGGTAGCCACTTTAAAACACATATGTGAAATATTTTATTTTATTCAACATATTGAAAATATCATTTCAATATGACCTTGATATAAGAAGTATCAAGATAGTAATTACACTTTTGTAGTAAACAAACAGTTAAGTCCAGTTAATATTTTATTGCCCCCTTCTTCATGTGTGTGGGTTTTGCCTGCACGTGTGTCTGTATGTCACTTTCGTGTCTGTACCCTTGGAGGCCAGAAGAAGCATAGGATCCCCTGGGACCTGAGTTACAGATGGTTGTGAGCTGCTATGTGGGTGCTGGGAATCAAACCCATGTCTCCTGGAAAAATGGCCAATTGCTCAGCTTTTTCAGGTGGGTAGGGCGATTACACAAATTGTCCTATGAGATTCTGAGAATTTTCTAATGGAGTTAGTTATTTCCTCTGCCAATTCCTTGAGAATTACTGTTCATGACCTGATTCTCTTTCCTGGAGGTGATAATTAACAGAGGCCTCCTGCAGGAGAGGGCACATGGGCTCCTTTGGGGACCCAGCCTGCCAGGCAAGGCCCATAGTAAGATACAAGTTGGCTGCGGGAGGGTGTTGCCAGAGGTAGGCAGACAGTCCCTAAGGTTATGAATGGCAGTGGCCCACAGGGTATGCTTGTCTTATTCTTGCTCTGCTACAGAGGCTTCCCCCAGAAAAGGCGAAGGGACCGAGGCATAAAGGTGCTTTCTCGACCCTCTTGATTAATTGGACACAGTAACAAAAATTAGTCTCAAAGGAAATGAGAAAAAAGGAGTTGCAGAAAGACAGAAGGATGCCCCAAAGGCTAGGAGGACAGGAACAAAAGGAAGATAATAAATTTAGCTCCATCAGAACCTAAAAAAAAAAAAAAAAAAAAGGCAGAGGCCCAGTCACTGGAAAGTGTGGCTGGCCTCAGAGAAGGTAGTCATAGCCCCTTCTTGGGAGGATAGGCGTGGAAATCCCAGACTCTAAGCAGCTGAAGGAGTTCCACTGTAGGAAAAGAGTGGCCACAGGCAGACAGAACACTGCTCACACTGAATCATGCTATCTCCCTGAAAGCAGACTAAAGAAAGATGTAAGAATGGAAAAATAGACGCTATAAATAAAACCACAAGGCTGACAATAGTCCCCTGCAGTGTCCTCAATAATCCTGCCATGATCAACAGCTAAAAATGCTGATATATACATATACATATACATACATACATACATACATACATACATACATAAATTCCTAAATGTACTTCCAAGCTGGTAAATAAGGAAATCAGACCAAGAGCAGAGAAAAGTGTGTAAAGACTAACGGTGACACTTCTTCAACATCTGTAACCTTAACCTTCTGCTGGCCACAGGGCTGCAGGAGGTAGACAGTGCAAACTCACCAGGGGTCTAAAGGGAAACCACAGTGCAGCCTTGGAATCAGAAGGACTAGACCCTGGACAAAAGCCAAATAGAGACTAACCCACAGAGGGACAGCCAGGAAACCTGGCCCTTCAAGCTTGGTTTAAGATGAAAGCTAAAAGCAATCACAATCCAAAGTCTATAAGCCCAAAGCCAACCTTCCGAGGGTGTGCAGCACGACTTCCAACCCCTACATGATCCAAACCTCAAGAGTGGTCTTGTGGAGACACTAAAAAAGACTGTTTTTAAAAAGTGATTTAAAGAGGTATGCAGCCCCCCTCCATGTACCCGTGAACAATGGGGAGCTGAGGAGCGACCCTCCCAGTGCCTTGAGGGTCCTGGCAAAACTATGCAAACACTCTCAGCACGAACATACTTTCAGATCAATTTCTGTCATTTATTAACAAAAACACTTATTAGTAAGACATAGCAGTAAGACAAGAAAACCTCAAACATACCAGAATAAGCAAGCCATTCATGAACAAACGTCAGCAAGTCAAATAAGATTTCAAATACTAGAATCATCGAAGAAGATATGTACGACTAAACATACTCCTGCAGAGACACATGGGCACACAGCTAATTAAATTTAAAAAAAAAAAAAAAAGATAAGAGAATGTTAAGAATCAGGTAAAAAGACAGAAATTAATTATAGACAAAAATTGAGCAAATTAGAAAAAAAAAAGCCAAAGCTGGGCAGTGGTGGCACACACCTTTAATAGAAGTACTTGGGAGGCAAAGGCAGGCAGAGCTCTGTGAGTTCAAGGCCAGCCTGGACTATAATTCGAGTTCCAGGATAGCCAAGGTTACACAGAGAAACCCTATCTCAAAAAAATCCAAAAATAAATTAAATGAAGAAGAACCCGAACACATATCTAACTGGAGTTTTATTTTTAAATTATTTTTCATTTGTGTGGGGGTGGGCGTGCATAGTATACCCTGGAGCTAGAGTTACAGGTAGCTATGAGTCGCTTATCATAGGTACTGGGGACCAAACTTAGGTCCCCTGAAAGATCAGCAATCTCTCTTAATGTATGAGCCATGTCTCCAATCCCTAATTAGAGTTCTAGAAGAAGAAAAGGAAAGGTCAAAGGTCAATATTCACAAAGATAACGGCTGAGAATTTTCCAGAACCAATGGAAAGCATAAATCTTCAAGCTAAGGAATTGTAACAAAATTCTAGAGTATCTCTCTCTCTCTCTTTCTGTCTCTCCCTCTCTCTCTGTGTATGTGCATGTGTGTGTGTGAGTTAGTTGATATATATTGCTATCATAGTAAACCAGCAAAAATCCACAGAAGCTTTTAACTAAAACGCACCCAGAAAAAAACAAAAACAAAAAAACTCAGAACATTATCTACCAGAAGAAATAATAAAAAAAAAAAAAAAAAAAAAAACAAACCCACCACAACAAAGGAAACCAACAAAAAGACAGCAGACCAGCTTTTGCAATGTGCTGAGAGAAAACAATCGGAATTGCATACGTGGCAAAATAATCAGGTGAAATGACTTTCACTCAAAAGTGAGTTAACTGATCTCCCTCCTGAATGAAAGAAATAAAAAGGAGGACATGACTGCTCCTAAGAGTTGAGGCTTTATTATAGATATAAAGGAGAGGACCGGCAGAGACATCTGGGAGAGTCCATAGTGAACACAGCCTCCCTGAGCTCCATCATGTGAGGAGGGGGGGGAAGCAAGACAGGAGCTGCTCACCAGGAGGCCAAGAGGGGTGGCCTCAGCCAAGAGACTGACCAAGAGGTAAAATGCCCCCCAAAACGGGTGACCAAAATGACTGGATTATAGAGGGAAGGGCAGCTGGGCTGAAGAGTTCAGGTAGAGGCGGGGTGTGCGCCTGCCATAGCCTATAAGAGATAGGAACTGAGGGATGGTGGGAGAACCTGGCGGCCAGCCAGCTTCAGCTTTCATCTGCAATCTACTAACAGGCATCTCAGCTTTTGTCTTAGGTTCGAGACCTAACACCTCCACTAAAAGAAATTATAGGGTTTGATTTCAAACAAGAAAGCAATCCTAGACACCAGATTCAAGGAGAACCAACATACAAGGTAAAGGTGGGTGTACATCTTAAGAAACTGAATTTTTTAAAAATGTCTTTTTTTTTTTTTTTTTAATTAATGGGATTGCTAAGGTAGAACAAATCCCAGCTAACAAGAGCATGCTGGGCATGATCAGTCATTGGTGCAGAAGGGTAACTCCACTGACCGTACCTAAAGCTAACCCTAAGCAGTTAGACTGTGTTGTGTCCAGCCTGGTGGACATAAAATTTACATAGAGAGAAATTAGTGGGCATCATTCAAAACCAAAATAATACAGATAGATACGGACAAAAATTATAAACGGGATCAACTAGAAGGGGTAAAAGAGATCAGAAGTTCTGCTCCAGCTTTGTGAAATCCATTTAATCATTAAACTATACGTAGGCTTAATAAAAATAAAAGCATGTGAGTGGTTTGTGACTCCATGGCCAAAGGTCTCATGAGATTACTTGATTTGGGGATGCTCAGTCCCCGGATGCCCAGTCTCTGTCGGAGCCACCTGTGGACATAACAAGTGGCCCAGGCAAAGAGATGAGGCCAGTGAACATCTCTCCAAGGCATCCAGAGACAAGACACACCCTGGGTGAGCATTGCTGCACAGTGGCCTGAGACCTGCTGGCCGTGTCTGCTCTCCACCTTTAATAGGTGTCCTGCCTAGATTTGTAGGAAGTCAGTTAGAGTCTCTTTGTGTCTTGGGTTCTAGCTTTTTCCCACTTTAGGGTCAGAGGAAGCCTCCAGGAAGCTTGGCCAAAGCTGTCCCATTCGCCTTGCTGGCTCAGATTTCTTGTGTCAGAGACAATCATCCAACCCCCCTTCAGGCCCATGACTTCTGAGTCACACCAAGCACCAAGGCTGGCATGTCTGGACTCAGCCATCCTTGAACAAAGATTCTATCCCTTCTGTGCTCAGCCACCTGTGTCAGGCCAGAATTTCCCCCGGCCCATGAATGGAGTTAAAATTAACAAGAGAGTTATACTGCTTTGCTTGGATATTTTCCCTTCAAGTTGACAACTCCCACTTCTGTAGCATCTTAATGTTCTAAAACATCTGTTTAGGAACCAGCATTCACGAGGGACACTGGCACAGCCTGGAATCGGATTTCCTAATTAGCAACTGCTTCAGCATTGACTCTTCCTATTCACACCCCCACCCCCACCTCCCATCCCCCATCCCAGTGAATGAACGTGTGTGTGTGTGCGCGCGCGTGTGTTTGTGTGTGTGTGTGCGCGCACACACACACGTTCAGCTGGTGTTGTTCCTGAGCAATGATAGAGCTGTGTCACTTCCTCCTGGAGGTCTCACCCCTACCCTCACCATCCAGCCTCACAGAAAGCCAAAATGTCAAGCATAGTCTGGTACCAGCTTGTGTTTGGGGACCAGAGCTGAAGAATGAGCCCTTTATTTCCCCATCTCTCCAATTCCAATTTCACTAGCTTCAGTCCAACACTGTTGTGTGTTAGATATTTTCACTTTCATCGCCTCATATAAGGATGGGGACAGCCTGGCAGGTAGTTGTTATCATCCTTGTTGGCACATGGGGCAAGCAGGAAGCAAAAGATGAAGTGATTGGTCCGTTAGCTGCAGATATGATCTGAACCTAAGCTCTCATGTCCCACCAGCTTATTCCATAAGGCTTCAGGTCACAGGCTGGTAGAGCTAAAAGAAAAAGCAAAAACAAAACAAAAACAAAATCCCCCTAGCCTTCAAACCAGGCTCAACTCAGCCGACCTTGCTTCTCCCTAAGAGGAGTGAAATGCTGCCTGGTGCATGGGCTTTGAAACCAGACTCCGACAGCTGACATTATTCTCTGGAATACTGAGCAAGAGGATGTCCAAATCAGCTTCCAGCAGAGATGATGTCTATGCTGCTAGAATGGCAATAAAGAGAGTGGAGTGGCCACGGAGACCGAGCTTCAGGGGAACAAGAAAAGTCTGCTTTCCTAAGACATGAAGTTGGGGTGCTGTTGGGGACTTCCAACGGCAACATCTGGTTAATGTCTAGGACTGTTGACGAGGAAGAAGGACGTATGATAGGATATGAGGGTGTAATTGAGGACCAGGGTCTGATGGATTTCAATCTGCCGGGAGGAGCAGAGCCAGTGACAGGGACACGGACACAAGAGAAAGACAGGATGAAATTAAAAACAGGCCGATGAAGAGGAAGGTGGTGTATGCTAAAGGGACGCCAGTGGCCACTGGCACCGGTCCCACAGAAAGGCCATTCAGTTACCTACTGGTAAAGGTCACATGGCCAGGGCTGAGGCCCAAGAGCGTCTGCAGCAATACCACCCTCATCCCTAGCCACAGAACTCCCCATCCTGGAGTCTGGAGCTTTCCCCAGATCCTGAACTCGAAAAGCCCCCCTTTGAGCTGTGGGTTTGACACTTTGCCCCTAATTAGTATAGATTCCAGCAATGGGGTCTCATGCTTATGAGTTCTTTGTAATTTTAATGGTTTTCCTAAAATTCTATTGCTCACATAGGGAAGAGAGAAAAGTGTGTGTGTGGGGGGGGCTTTCTTTTTCCCTTCCTTTGGTTCCTTTAGTGTGTGGACTGCCACAGACTGAAGAGGAGAACACAGCTCACAGACACTTCCCACAAGAATAAAGTTATGATTCTATCCTGAGAGAGCCAATTATGAATCCCACACATTTCCCTACCCACAACGCACTTTTTACAGAAGAATCTAAGGGCCCTAAATTATCCTTTTAGATTCCAGCAGTCTGAGTAGGCAGGCATAAGGGCAATTCTTCCCTCTTTGATGGAAGAGGAAACCGAGGTACAGTACGGAAGTCACCAGCCAGATTAACTCAGAAAAAGGTGGCAGAGCAGAGACCAAACCAGCTCTTTCGCCTGATACCTTTCTCAGTGAATCGCAGAGAAATCCAGCTAGCTCCTCCTGAACTAATTCACAGCCTGTGGCCAATCACTTGCTACACCAAGGCTTTGCACAATTCCTGCTGGCCAATGGTGGCTGGGTTGTCATCGACTCCTCCCATTCCTCTCCAAAGGTGACCAGGTCCTTTAGGGATCATAATAACTAATTAAGTCTTAGCCTTGGATGACAGGACAGAGGCTCAGGAGAGAGACTTACAGCTACAAACCTACTATCTAGCCAGTGAGTTCAAATAATGTACTATCATACCCATGAGGATGGCTACTATTTAAAATAAGGAAGGGAGGGAGAGAGAGAAGGAGTGTGGAAGGAAGGAAGGAAGGGAGGCAGACAGACGAGGGCCTGTGAGGATGTATGAAGCCTAGAATTCAGAACTGGTTCAGGCACCATGGGAACAGTGTGGCAGTCCCCCGAAACGTAAATGTAGAGGTCCCATATGATCCAGCAACCCCTCATCTGGGTATGTAGCTCACAGGACTGACAGCAGAGCCTGGAGCGAAACCTTTCACACACTTTCATGGCATCAGCATTCCCGGCAGACGGATGGTGAAAGCAACCAGTGGATGGCTGGTTAACAAGATGTGGGGTATGCAGGCAACGGGAGAGTATACCGCTACCAATAGGAAGCGGCCCTGGAAATGTGAGTCAAGCCAGACACAACAAAAGGACAAAGGGCATGAGCCCACTCTTGAAGTCCTTGGAATAAAGTGGACCAGAGGTTACTGGGGACTTGAGGTCAGGGAGTTATTACTTAAGAGTTTTTATTTGGGATAAAAAGTTTCTGGCGATGACTGTGATCGTTGCTATAACATTGTGATCATTGAATGGCACTTAGAAACAGTAAAAATGGCAACCTTTATGTTAGGTATTTTTAGCCACATTAAAAACCAGAACATATATTTTTACTGAGCACTAGCCATAGGCAAGACAATGAGGGCTGCAAGGGTGACTCAAATAGAGATGTTGCCTCAGGGGCTGAGCTGTGTCAATAAACCAGCTGGTCCCTCTGGGGTGTGAGGAGCTGCCCAGAGCAGCCAAGCCCGTGCCCTGGGAGTCTGAGAGGCAAAACTGGGGCTGGAAAGTCTTCCTTCCACCCAGAGCTGCTGGGCTCTCCCTCAGAATGGGGGTCACAGCCTTCACCCTCCCAGGAACCCTCCAAATAAGGGGTATTTCAGACCGGATGGCCAGGGGTGGGATATTCCAGGGGCAGGCAGGAACCTGGGGTGTATGGCAGGGGAAGGTAGCTCAATCTCCCCAGAAAGATGGTCCCTGCCCTGCTCAGCCACTCCAGGCTGTGTTTTGAACTGCTGTTGCGGATGTAATGATTTTGGGTGGAGGACGTTTAGGAGCCAAATGAGTTTGTGTGAACAAAAGACTGGGCCGGCAATGCGGACAGTCCAGGGCTCTAGGGGACTTTCGCTTCCTTCCTTGTTCTTATCCTAAAAGGAGGAGCCCTTAGAAAAACCATACAAAGCCTTTGGATGTAAGGTCTGAGGATGACATAAAAAAAAAAAAAAAAAAAAAAAAAAAAAGAGTCCCTTGGGCCAGGCTCTAGTGACTGAAGTGTCAAGTTGACAAGGCACACCTCCCTCTGCCCAGGAGAGACAGCTTTTGTCAGCTGTTCACTGAAGCTTCCTTTCCTGTCAGGAAGAGGCAGCAGGTCTGAGCTCAGCTAGGCAACAACAAGGGCTAGCCCAGAGTCCTAAGGCTGGGGTCAGCCTCCCAGAAACATAGTGGGCCATAAGCACCACTATGGAGGGATGCAGCCCACCCAGGCAGAAGGAAAAACTAGCAAACCTTGATGCTACCTCAGGCTCTCTGTTTTAAAAGTAACTCACTGAGCGTTTTAAATATTTATTTATTTATTTCCTTGGTGGGGGGGAGTCTCAGGGTCAAGGGGCAGAAGATTCCCACTCAGTTGAATAAATATACACGATGCTTTCTGCAATGGGAGTCTACCTTGGTTTTTTTTTTTTTTTTTTTTTTTTTTTGTTTTGTTTTTGGTGGGGGAGTGGGTGTACCTAACTTTGCAGCCTGTTTTTTCTTGGCCTCTCTCATCCTTTGAAAAACAAGTAAGAAGGTTGCAGAGGAGGCTCCTCAGCTGAGGGGGACCTCTGGAAGGAAGCTGACACTGGCAGGCCATGCCATGCCTGGCCCAGAGCGGAGGAGGGCACAGGGCAGGCACAGGCCTCCAGCTCCTGCAGCTCCTGAATGCTCAGTGCTCGCTCACACCCAGAGAGGAAGCTGTGGCAGAGCTCCACCAAAGGAGACCTGCCAGGTTAGTGAAACAATAAAGAGGCAAGGAAAAACATCCTGGTTCCGAGGAGGAAGGGGGAGAGCAGGCTGAGAAGGGGCAGGAAGAGACCGCCTGGGCCTGAGGGTGTGAGCAGGACCTGGGACTTGAGCTTCAAACATTTACACAGCCCTGTGGGGAACTGTTATAAGTTCTGCAGCTAATTTATTCCTAGACTTCTGTAAAATGGACCTGGCCTCAAGGGAATCATAGAAATATAATTTGTTTACTCCTGTTGGAAAGTGAATGTGGCAGATTCTGGAGGGCACAGGGCCGAGGCAGGAGGAGGGGAGCAGGGTCAGCGGATCTCCCTGGGTGGGTATCACTGTGGGGATCCTGTGAGTTACAAGAGTTACAAGAGAGAAAAAGGGTTGCCAAGAAGCTTTTTCTTTTTAGACAAGGTTTTTCTACGAAGCCCTGTCTGTTCCTGGAACTCACTATGTAGACCAGGCTGGCCTTGAACTCACAGCGATCCTTCTGCTTTTACCTACCTGCCTAGTGCTGGGATTAAATGCATATGCCATGATGCATTGCTTACTAAGAAGTTTCTTTAAAAGGTGTTCATTCCTTTCTAAAAGCAACAGTCTTCCCCTAAGTGGGCTCCAAGGACAGCTTACCAAGGACAGGGATCCAGACAGGTTTTATAGCACAAAGGAGGATGCTACCTCTTGCTGCCCTACGTAGCCCACGGCTGAGAGGAGCCTTGGGGCTCTGCTGGGACTTGGAAGGAAGGGAGAATGCCAGCAAAGAGGGAGGAAGAGTTGGCAGATGAGAAGAGTCAAGAGCAGAAATAAGGGAGGTGTAGTGTGGACGGGAGAGGAAGGGCCATCAAGCGCGAAAGGAGAGCAGAGAAGGGTTACCATGCTGCATCTGTAACTGCTACACATGACCATCTGACCGACAGCACAAGGAACTGGGCTGAGCTGCTGAGAGGAGCAAAGAACCTCCAGGAATCATCCACTCCAGAAGAGGCAGGTGAGGCCAAGCTGGCTTCCTGCCATACCTCTGTCCTATAGGACTGTAGGCCTGTAGAATCTTCCCCCCCCACCCAGCATGTCCTATTTCCTTTCCTCCAGTCGTCTAGCAAAACCTAGTTGTTTCTTAGAACCAGTGTAGAAACTAACCAGCTCTCCCTGTCCTCGGACCCCTCAAGAGACAACACCAGCCATGTTCAGAAAGGAAACTCTCCCTTAGGACTCCAGGTTTGCCTTCTGCAGCATGCAACTTTTTTTTTTTTTTTTTTTTTTTTTTTTTTTTGGTCTACTTGATCAATTCTTACTGTCTGGCCACATTCCTGTGTCTCTTCTGAGAGGCTAGCTCACAGGAGGTACTGTACAAGCAACCCCTGGGCTGAGCTGGAAACCTAAGACTGAGGGAGCTGTGAAGAGTGTTTCTCTTAGAGGGAGAGAAGGGATGGGAAGACTGGTCACATTAGCCCAGCCAGAGACAAGTCAAAGGACAAAGAGACAGAGGGTTGAAAAAAGCCACTGATGATAACTATAAATGCCATGCTTTTCTACTCTTCCTCTCCAAAATGCTCTCCATCCTACCTTCAAGAAGACTAGCAGGCCAACGTAGAGCATTAGTAATAAACATAGCATGTACATGTTTATAAAGCACATCCATGTGGCTTTATATCATGCCTACAACCATGAAATCAACAAGACTGGTCCTATTCTCTCTGGGTTACAGATTGGGGACAGGTCCAGTACAATTGCTATGCCCGAGGTCTTACTGCACTGTATTATGACTAAAATCACTTACTATGTTTACGGGTCCCTTCACAGTCACAATTGTTAAGAAGCAAGGGGAGGCATCAATAGCCCCATTTTTTTTTTTAACAAAATCCCCCAACTCTAGGAAGCATCCCCCTGCCACATAGCTACAAGTAGAAGAAACTAAGACCAAAAGTTCTCTGGCCCACATCAGAGCTGAGCCATCATTGGCATCAACATCCCTTTGCCATAACTCTACCAGACAGCAGTCCTCCATAACCACAAGGCCAGACTATACTATAAATAATTCCCACCAAACCACAGACCTCACCTATGAAAGTGTGCACTCTTCAAAGAGGTCCCACTGGGACAATGCTCCTCCAATCCCGATGTTCTTACTCAAACTGCTTTCTCAAGTCTGCTGATGTTTAATGCATGCACATGCCCACACAGACGTGCACATACACACATAATTAAACCAAGCCTTCTTAAAAAGGACCCCCAGAGGTTTTGACCTGAGGAGAATGCTCACTGCACAGACGTGCAAAGCTGCCCTTATCACTTTGAAGTCGCGCCTTCCATTACTTTCGTCCTCTCACAGGCGCTTAGCATGGGGTCATGGAGTCTAAATGATCACAGGCAAGGGTGGCCACATTGAGCTCTTCTGACTTTCAGTCTGGCTCTTTTGCTCCATTTAAAGCTAAGGATGGATAAGGACAGCAGGGCTCCGGCAGGGAGGAAGGCCAGGTAGCAGAGGTCTCTAGAATGCAGCCATGAGCTCCTTGCTTTTAGAACTGCTACCCTGTCCAATAAAGCACCCTGAAGACAGGTGTGTCCATGGCAGGGTGTTAACACAGTGACTGTGCTGTTTTTACTTATTTATTTATTTATTTAATCAGCCTGGCATAAACCTAAACATATCTTAGAGAAAGAAATTGCAAAACAACAACAAAAAAGCCAAACAAATAAACAAACAAACAAAAACAAAAAAAACCCGGCCTCTATCAGACTAGTTGGCTATGGGCAAGTCTGGTGGGTGTGGCAGTCTAGCTTACTGTGGGCAGTGCCACCCATGCGCTGGTGATCCTAGGTTCTATAGGAAAGCAGGCTGAGCAAGCCCAGGGGAGCAAGCCAGTGAGCAGCATCCCGCCACAGCCTCTGCTTCAGTTCCTGCCTCCAGGTTCTGCCCTGACTTCCCTCAGTGATGGACCATTGACTGTAAAATGAAATAGACCTGTCTCCCTAGTTTGGTTTAGACCCCCAGTGACAGAAACCCAACAGATACCCAGCGGGCAAATGGAAGTGACAGGGCTTGAACCCCAACTGGGGTCTGTGTCAGTCAAGACAGCGGGGCCACACACTGGCAAGGCATGATTTCCACAAAAGTCTTGCCCCATGGCAACAATAAATGTCATGGTGGTCCCAGAGGCTGTAAGAATGAAACCCACTGCCCATTGGAAGCTACTCTGTCACCTCCCAGGGAGAGAAAACGGTGGCTTTCAACACTGGTTAAGGGACAATGACCAGTCACCCTTGCTCAAGGGTCACCCCTCCAGGTGACAACCCAGCATTTCTCTCCTTTGTGCTTACTCCTTCCTGAAACCTGGATGCCTCCAAGAATGGAGGTGGCCAGATGCCTGGGAGAGCCTAGTCTCTATCCATCTTCCTTCTTGGCCTTTACCTCCTAACTTACCAGAAACACAGAGAAGAAACATGCAAGCTCACCACAGCCACCCCACCACCTCCCGAAGGCCAACCCTTTCCTCATTTCTGAGCCATAACAGAGCCTCTCTCACACCCTGCTCCCCCCAACAGCTCCAGGAGGGAGAAACACAGGGCCATGTATGCTTTCCCCAAAACCCTACATGATAAAGGGTAACAATGCTATGAAGTTCAAGTACCCCAGAGGTAAAATGTAAAGCAGAGAGGACGCATCTGTTTTTAGGAGCCTCTGTAGACTTAGCAGATGGTCTTTCAGCTCCCAAGGGATCTGGTAGCCACAGCCCCACATCATGTGATACGGCCCCTGCTATGGTTCCTCTAGGGCCTTCTTCCAGTTTTCCTTCCCCTTCGGTGTCCAGTCCCCACAGCCAGCCAGTGTGCCTTCCTTCCTATCCCAAGGCAGGTGAGCTTGTTCCTGCATGACACTTGTAATGGCTATCCCCTCTGCATGGAGAGCTCTTTCTGTTATAGGCAGAGGGTCCTTATGTCAAGCCTCTAAGACAGCAGTAAATTCAGCACACATGCATGCATACACACATGTGCACACATACATGCGTGCATACACACACACACACACACACACACACACACACACACACACACAAACACCTGGCTGTGGTTGTGCTCATCTGTAATCCCAGTACTTGGGAGGTTAAGGAATCGGGATCTCAATCAAGTTCAAGGCCAGTCTGGGCTACACAGTGGAAACCTGCCTCAAAAACAAAGCAAAACAAAACACTGTCTGCTTTGAGTAGCAAGCAGGATTGGAGTAAGCGTCTGTCTACAAAGGTGGTAGTGTCGGCCCCACAGAGCTTAGAGGTTTTAAGGGTGACCTGAATCACATCTTAAGATTACGGTGGCTTTTCTGAGCATTGATTAGCAGGAAAGAATGGATGAGGTGAACAGAAAAGAGCAAGGAAGATGCAGAGAGCAGACTCCTTGATTTTGGAAGCAAAACCAAGCTGAATTGCTCTCCCCCAAGGGATGTAGAGGTGAAGGATGGAGAGAGGTGGGAGGCGGCATCCAGACTTCTGGGTTAAGTAGGTGCACCCTGCTCTGTGGCCCTGACATGGAAAGAACTTGGGGTGGATGAAAGGTTTGGAGGGAAGAGTCAGGGATGTGGGATCCCCGATTTTCTTTCTCCATGTCACTGACCAATTCTGCTGCACACAGGCTCCTTCCCCCTGTTCTGCACCCAGGCCCCACTACAAACACAGCGGCATTCCTCGGCCTCGGCCTCCCCAGTCTCCCTGTTCTCATTAACCTGGATAGCTGACTATCACAGGAAGACCGAAGGCTGCCGGGTTCGTGGGTAAACTGGGGACCGTATTCAGGTCTTCTGATCCACAGCTAGCCTTCAAAGCAGCCCACCTCCCACTGCGCCTCCACGCCCTAGCTGGCGCCTAGGCCACTGTCTCTACTTTCTTCCAGACTGGACACTCTCCACCCAGGCAGGACTAGTTTCCTTTTCCCATGCAGGGCTGAACTTGACCCTGGCCTCTCTAGGTCAGGCCCCAACTATCAAAGAACTGCAGAGTTCATCCACTGGGACCTGCTGAGGGTCCTTACAGTGAAGAGCTACAGAAGTGACACCTCCTTAAGAGCAGATGACTCTTCCTTCTCCACAGCCTTCCCTTCCCTCTCCTCCCCACAGGTCCCTTCCCTTCCCTTTCCTTCCATAACCCCTCTCACCCATCCCCTCCCCTCCCCTCCCCTGCCCGTCCCTCCCTAATCCATAGCCTCTCTTCCCTCCCCTCCCAGCATCTCCTTGGCTGGCAGCCTCTTGTAGTCCTCTAAAAGGCCTTTGTAGCTCTCACCCTCCAATCCCCACAGCCTCTACTCCAGCTCATGCCCCGTTTTCAGTCTTTTCCTCCAAACTCACGGTTTTAATACTTGTCAGTCTTCCACAAGTTCCAAAATACCTTCTGGGCTGGGGTGAGGCAGACCTGCCAGAGTTCATCCACAAGCCCCACCCCCCATGCACCAGGCACAAATGAGTATGAACACACAAAGACAACGCTCTCTCCTCCAGTGCCACACGGGGCATTATGTGGACAGGACAAGACAAATAACATGAGTCTAAGGCCCTCTGTAAAGGGCCATCATCCCCTTTGCAGGCTATGCTCAATGACTAATTATTCTCAATCCCAATTTAACTCCCAAGTCTCCTCCTCTGGCCTTCTTGGTTGTTAACCACATCTATACGGAAAGTCTTGAGCTAACAGAACCAGCCCAGACAGCTGTCAATATATGAAGAGATTAAAGAAAACGTGCATAAGTTAACTTTTATTCAGCCACAATGAATGAATGAAATTATGCCAGGGAAATGCATGGACCTGGACATCATACAGAGTGAAGTAAGCCAGACTCAGAAAGACAAAGGCTGCATGTTTTCTCTCATGTGTACGTACCTATGTACATACATACAAAGACATACACAAACACACACACAGACACACACACACAGAGACACACATACAGAGACACACAGACACAGACACAGACACACAGAAACACACACAGACACACAGACACACACACACACAGACACACACACAGAGACACACACAGAGACACACACACAAACACACATACAGAGACACACACAGAGACACACACAAAGAGACAGACACACAGAGACACACACACAGAGAGACACATACACTCAGAGACACACACACAGACACATACACACAAAGAACAGACACACACAGGGGGTGGGGGACATGAAAATAGAATAAGGACTAGCTAAAGGTAGAAAGGGGACCAGTGGTAGGGGAACAAGGAGGTAGCATGAGCAATGTATAATAACATACATGTATGAAAATGTCACAGTGGAACCCATCATTTTATACACTAAAACTGAGGCCGACAGCATAAACAAGAGACCAGTCTTGAGCTTTTTCAACATGTGGGTTTCTGCTGATGCCAAAGGCCTCCCCACATCTATTTGTCTGCATCCCCATCAGCCTCCCAAAGCCCAATCCACTCCCTCCTTCCTCACTCTCCAGTCCCTACACTATCCACTTCCCCACCACAGCTGGCTCTCTCCAGGTCATTCCTTCAGTCGGTACCACTTTGGGTCTTTCCTAGGTTATGGTCATTACTGTGTCATTGTACCACATTTTACGTCTTTAACAAGTGTGCTCCAGCAAGATAACCCCTGGGGGTCGGGTGTTAAAGTGCCTATGACCTCCTCGACAGCTGACACAGCTCTTCACACATGCTAAGGCTTCAGTAAATAGTTTGTGATTTATTAACCAACCCAATAAGACATGGATTGCTTTTTCTCGCCTTTTCACAAGATTGGTGACCATGATTAGAATGAGGTGGTAATCAAGATGCTGACGACCTTCAGAGAATTAAAAAAAAAAAAACAATAATTGTAAAATTAGTTATTTTTTGGTGTGTGTGTGTGTGTGTGTGTGTGTGTGTGTGTGTGTTTTTTCTCATAAGTACAGGTGACTGTGGAGGCCAGAGGCATCAGGTCCTCTGGAACGGGGGGTTACAGACAGCTGTGAGCTGCCCAGTGAGGTTCTGGGAACTGAACCCAGGTCTTCTAAAGAGCAGTATGCCCTCTGAATCACTGAGCCATTCTCCAGCCCTGACAGGGTAGATTTTAAGATTATTTTAGGATTGGGAAAAGGGGACAGGACAGGAATCCCTTTGTTTACATCTATGGGAAAATGAAAAGTGAGTGGCCAGAGGGAGCAGAGACATTAAAATGAAAGTGATTTGACAACTGCTGAATGCTTTTCCATTTAACAGAACAGGTACTGATAGCAACTGACAAACGCCACATTAGTCACTGTCCCGTCCATGCTCCGGGCCAAGAGCCCACAGAAAGTCAGCAGTTCATTTCAGTTTGGTTGGTAATGAATGTAGCTACTTCAGGAGCCTGTAACCTCTGGGTTGGCATATACATGTGTGTGTCACACGTCATAATAATATATTCTACACATGTGTAGACGTAAGTCCTTTTATGGGCAACACCCCACCCCAACCCTCCTCATCCCACTCCTAAAAAATAACTTTTATTCTCAAGACAGGGTCCCTGGGAGCTGTGCTAGAACTTACTATGTACAGCAGGCTGGCCTCGAACTCAGAGATCTACCTGCCTCTGCCTCCCTAATGCTGGGATTAAAGGCATGCACCACTAACTCTTGGCTCTAAAACTAATCTTAAAAATTACCTTCTTGGAGCTAGGGAGATGGTTTCAGAGGTTCAGTGTATATAATGTTCTTTTAGAGGACCGGAGCTCTGTTCTCAGAACCTACAACCTACACCAGGCAGTTTACAACTACCTATAACTCTAGTTCCAGAACTGATACATTTGGTCTGCATAGACACCTGCTCTCATGTGCAAACATACACACCTGTACAGAACTCTCTCTCTCTCTCTCTCTCTCCCTCTCTCTCACACACATACAAATAATGAAAACAAATAATTTTTAGATTATCTTTTTAAAAATAATCTCTCCTGTCACCATTCTGATGGCCGCTCCATATTCCCCAATCTTAGGCAAAGGCAAGAGCAAGAACGGTATGCTGGAACAGCTCTAAAGATCTATAACAAGGTTGCCCCATCCAACAGGTAACAAATACACCTTGTAACATGGTGGGAATTTGGTTGAAATCAGCTCAAATCCAGCCTCCTTCCTTTCCCTTGCAACCTAACCTTGCTAGGCTTCATTTCCCATAAAGGGAAAATAAATGGGAAGCAATACCCCTGGCAGGACTGTTTGGAGGGTAAAATGGGATAAGAAATGCACAGACCCCACCTAGGTGCTCCAAGCATAAGAGTTAGTTAGTCTCTTTCCCTGTTGGCTCCTTAGGATTCTTCAAAGAAAGGCATTGATTACAGCTCAAACATCCTGCTCATACAGAGAAGATGCCAGGCAGAGGGAAGATGCTGAGGGAGACAGTACATAGCTAAGGACACAGCAACTGTCAACGGTTGTTCCGACTCTGAGTAAGAATACTCTCAGACTGCTGGTCAGTGCCAATGGAAAGCAGAGAGAGACCACTGGGAAGGCAGGGTCCCATCCTTGTTCTTGGGCTTAGTAGGCAGTAACTGCTCTGCTGGCATGCCCACACGAGTCCACACAAGCTGGTGTGCAGAAAACACAAGGTCAGCATCTGCAAGCAGCAGGAGAGAGGTTAAAAGGCCAAAAAAGGATGTGGCTTTTCGGCACCTCTGTGAACATATGACAACCTCTGTCAAAGAAGCAGGCTTTTTGATGCCTGGAACCACCTCTTACTCAGCATCTGCCAGGAGGGTCACATTCCTGGGGGAAAGACACTCTCCTGTCCCTGAGAGCGCCTCTTCCCCAGGCAGCCTTCATACTACCTTGCAACAGTGCCCGTGGCAGCCAAGCTAAATGGTGAAGCTGGGCCAGAAGGTTTAGAGAGATTTGGGAACAGCCATTTAACAGCTCACAAGGGGCTGGGCTCATAGCCCTTCCTTCAGGGAGCCACATTTTTCTAGGATTAGTATTCCTTGGACTGGTTACTTAAGTCCTTAGCATCTTCCCCCCTTTGGTGGGAAAACCCTTCCCTTCTGCAGCGGTTGTCATGATGAGTCCAGGCTCCGTTCCCACCTTCCTGCCTCCTCCACCATCAGCAGATCTCACAAGAGCATGGCCTGTGGACTGCAAAGTCAGACACAGGACTAGGCTCAGAGCTGTGGCGCTCGGGCATAGGTCACAGGAACAGAGACAGAAAGGAAACATCTAGCTCTCAGCCCCCTTTCACTGATGGCTGAAGCAACAAACACAGCAGAACAGGGTGACAGGTGGGCACGAAAGGCAAACAATAGCTATCCAAATGGGGGGGGGCTGCTCTCCTTGGAGGACAGAGTCACATAGGCAAACAGCCCACAAATGGAATGCAAACAGCCACCCAGCCGTGAGAACCTTGAACTCTGTGGGAAGAGAAGAGCTAGAGTGACCCACTAGGAAGTAAAAAAAAAAAAATCTCTAGTCCCTGCTGCTCACAGGGAAATAATTATATTTGGAAGCCCAGACCACGATGGCCAGGCACTTGTCACCAGCACCCCAGAAGCAGCTCAGGGCAGTTTCCCCCACTATGAGATTAAGTGCATTATTTGTGTGACTCAAGGCCAAAAGGAACCCCCACCTCCCCCACAAACCGAGTGGACACGGAGCATGGATGACATCTGTCCCAGTACCAGGGAGGCTGGATGTCTGTGGAGGACTCCAGAATTTCTGCAGATGTGAGGTCTTGCTTAGTCTTCTTACAGAGTGGCGTGTGGTGCCCATTCGGAAAAATCTTCAGACGTTGCTGTAAAAAGCTGGCTCACCGAATCAGTAATGGATTGCCACTGTGTTGTTTTTGTTTGCTTGTTGTTTCCTTTTTCTCCAAAGTGACATCGTTTGAGGCATTAGTAGAAACCAGACAGAAGCCATGCCTGGATCCTCAGCCACACTGATAACTTTTAGCAGTTTTCAACAGGTCATGGATTTCACCTCTTCTAATCTTACTCTTCAAACATCCCTGACCCAGGTTGGGCTTAGGACAACAGAGGGTGGGCATCACATGGACAATGGTCTACTGGGGCACCAGGAGATCAGGAGACCGCCTCAGGAAAATCTGGATTATTCCAGTTCCTCTCTAGGTTCCTCCTCTCCCTGAAGCCTCTATCTTGCTCATCCCCGAAACAAACAGAGAAGGCTGCAAAGCCAAGGCCATGGCAACAAGGGAAGCATGAAAGCATGGCCCTTTAAAGCCTCAGTTCTTACCTTATTTCTCCCCATTCAGTTGCCACTAGAGCCCCTTTGCTATACTCACCTGCACGTGAGCCAGGGAGATTCCTGCCTTAGGAAGGAGAGCCCTGTGTCAGCCTCCTCAAGCTGGACCTCCCAAGACAGCACCCTCACAAGATGGAGCCCTCAGCATGAGCACTAGCTACTGACACCGGCCTTGGGTTCATGAGTGGCCCTCTGAGTTATCAGTTCTCTACATACCACTGTATCTAGAACATTCTACAAAATGCCCTACAGGATCTGCCAGTTACTTTTCTACACTGAGAAAGCCAGCAAATGTCTTCTAAGCTCTTGATTCTTTTCTCTGGAAGTCAATTAAACAGGGGGCTGCACAGCACACGTCTGAATGGCCCTTCAGAGCTGCTCCCCGTCTTTGGCTCACAGTGCCTCAGTTTCCCTGTCTTGAGCCAGTGACCCAGAAGTTCACAAGGACTAGGCAGTCTGAGAAGGCAAGAGTACCACTGAACTTGCACTTGAGATTTTATGAGGGTAGAAAACTCTTACTCAATTCTAGGAAATATCTCTATGTTCCAAGGATGACCAAGTTGGAGGAAAGTTTGTGAAACATGTAAAATAGACAAGGGTACTGAAAAGTGGACAAAATCTTGCCAATCCCAGCCCTGTAGCAACAACAGAGCCCAGCGTGTGTCCTGCACCTCCCGTGGGAAGTTGAAACGCTAACAGTACCTAGACACTGTTCCCAGCACTTTCTATTATTTTCACTTTCATTTTGTCACATCATCACCAGAAGGCTAGGAGGAACTGGGTCCTTCCATTTCACAGATGGGTAAACTGAGATCCAAAGACAGGACACTGCCGAGGTTATAAGGGCATTACTTTAGAATCCCACCCAGGCCATGACATTTTCTTTCACCAGAAAAAGGAACTAGAAACAAAGAGAGCAGGGACAGGAGCTGGGCTCCCATTCTGTGACAAGACAAGCAGTGCCTGCCTGCAGAGCAGCTGGCTGGGGAGGGAAGGGCTGGGGACAGTCCCTAGTGTCTTATAGGAGTTCAATCTCTCAGCCCCCACCCCCCCACTCCAAGTACCCCCCCCCCCCGCTCTTAAGGTTGACTAGGTTTTGTTTTAAAGTGCACCCTTTGTCCTTTACCATATCTTAAGTGCTAGAAGCCTTTCAAACTCCGAAATCCGTTATTTACTTATACTGGAAAGTCAGGCTCTGGACCTGGAGAGACCAGTTCTCCATCTATCCAGGGAGAAAAGGGTGGAACCGAAGGACAGTAGCCAGAAGTTGCCACCCCGCGAGGTGCGAGAGGAACTTTGGGGGTCTTTTTGTTTTGTTTGTAAAAGGGACATGGCTGTGGGCTATCCCATGAGAGAGTTTTCTTCCAAAGCTCGTGACAAATGCATGAGTACACCTTAGTCCAGTGGCCAGGGACAGCATCTCTCCCTCCCGGACACTCTCACAGTTCCACCCGCAGGGGTCCACGGAGCCACACTCCGGTGGGTTATCCCCGGAGCGCCCACGCCCCCCTGCCCCACGCTAGTGGCTCTCACTCACCCGCTCTCACGCCTCTGGGGACCCGACCAGAACGTCCCCGCCGGGTGGTGACGCCGGGCCCGGGGGCCGTGTGTCCGAGGCCAGGCGGCGAAGGCGGCCCCGCGGCCGGGAGGAGAGCGCGGTTGGCCGGGAAGAGAAGGGGGCCCCGCGCCCCGGGGGTGGCGGGCGGTGGCAGCAGCAGCAGTAGCAGCAGCAGCAGCAGCGGCGGCGGCGGTGGTGGTGGCCACCGCGGGGCGCGCGGCGAGGCCATGGTGGCGGCGGCCGCCCGCGCTCACATGCCGGGCGGAGGGCGGTGGCGAGAGGAGCGGGGTACGAGCGCTCTCCCAGCCGCAAAAGTTGTGTGAGCCGCGGGAGGGCAGAGGCGGCCCCGGCGCCACCACACACGCCAATCAACTCGGGCGGGTCGCGGGGCGGGCGGCTCCTCCTCGGTTGACATCACCCGCCCGCGCGGGGGCCCGGGGGCGGGGAGAGGGCAGGAAGAGGGCGGGGGCGGCCTGGGTCCCCCGGGTGAGCGCACGGAACCCCCGGGTGAGCTCATGGAGCCCCTGCACAACTTTTGTTATGGGCCCACGCCCTGGAGCATCGCTTTGGATTTTAGAGGAATGGAATCGGGTAGGAGGTGGGGCCACTTTCGCAGCTCCTTGGCCACACAGTAGGTCTGTGAAAAGTAGGTCCTGGTAATGTAATTGATACCAGGTGAGTATACAGCATGCGTTCAGAGAACAGAGAAGTGGAGCTTTGACCCTGCTGGGCACCATGCGCCCACCAGCATTGCCCTTAAAGATCTGAAGAGGCCCTACCCACTTCTGCCTTTTGGGTCCCCAGTGCTAGTGATAAGCTTGTGTCAGCCACATTAGGTGCTGAGGAGGGAACCCTCATCTTCTTTAGGGTTCATAAGCCTGATTCCCTTCCCATGTTGTTACTGTCTTTGGCTTACACCAGAGTTCTGTGGAGATGTCGCTGCTGGGACACTCAAACAGGCCACAGGGAAAAGAAAACTGTGAACTGAAGCTGGGGGAAGGACAAACACATAGCTAGGAAAAAGACAGCAATTTGCAAATTAAAAATGTTACACAGCTTAGACTGAAGTTAAAATGAAACCTTTAGGGAAGATGTTCCAGGACTGGGTGTCAATAAATTTGCTTGGTAAGTAGAGTTCTGTGTGTGTATTTGCCCCCAGAAGACAAATGATACAATGTCCAAAATTTGGGACCCAAATTTTGCCAAAGGGCAGCTTAAAATGGGGGTAACAACTTGCTTTAAGACTGTAGAAGAACCCACCAATTAAAGGGTTTCTCACTGAATGACCATGTTTGGAGTTGTCAATAATTCAATGTCTCAACCAAAATGAAAACCACAGCTCCCTTAGGATGCTCTGGGGTCCTTTGTCTGTTTACCAAATGCACAGGAAAATGGGCATGTCTCTTTCCCCATTTCCCTGCCTCCATGACCCACCTCCAGGGAACCTAGCAGATCATAATGTCCAGGGCGGCTGCAGATGGGCCTAGACCCATTTCTGGTGACTCAGTACAAGTGAGTCATTTGGCAGAAAACAAAGGATGCTCCATATAAACGAGCTTGCCTTATACACATGAGCCACAAAAGAAACCTAAGTTTCATGAAGTGTTCAGACCTCTCAATCAATCAGTCAGTCAGTCAGTCAGTCAGTCAGTCAGTCAGTTCAAGCATGGACCGAACTCAACATCTCTGGGCACAGCTCTTGTTAAAAGGCAGCAGCCCAGGCCCAGCTAGACAAGCTCCAACAGGCCAGTACACTGTCCTCAGGGGCTCCGGTCACTGCAGCTCCCTCCCTTCAACAGAAAGAAAGACTAGGCAAAGACCAAGTCACCCTTTCAGGCAGGCAGGCAGGTTTAAGGGGTTAAAAGACTGTCCAGGCTTCTCGAGTGCATTCAGACAACTAACTCACTTGGGAATCTTCCCTTTCCTGCCAAAGACCCAGGGCATTGTACCTGCCACCTGCCTCTCCCCTAAGCATCAGGTTTATCTCTCAAATCTCTCTACCATCTAAGTCAATGAACATTCAGAGTAACTGCCAGCTTAGCCAGTGGATAAAGGGGAGACATGGGAGAAACCTGCAAAGGTTGACCACCATGTAGATGGGTCCTAGAACTTTTTCATCTCCACCCTGAGGACAGAAACTTGCAAACAGTAGTCAGCCTGGTCTTAGAAACTGCTTCTTTTCCTGATTTTTACCACTGTTCAGCTAACCTGTGCCATACTTCATCTATAAAACAGATTATCCTAGATGATTGCTAAGAAGTGTCCTGTCCCCCATGCTTTAAGGTACAGGGGCAAAGCTGTTGAAACAGGTGCCTGAGGCCTGAGAAGTGGGGGCACAGTCGAGCCACCAAACCGGACCATTCTGTGGGTGCAGCTGAAAGAAAGGTGTATTGTACATGTGAAAGAAAGAATAACCAGAGGTATTCGGGGAGTCCAAAGCAGCCATGGCTGCCTCTCGGGGATGCAGGGGTGAAGGAAGAGAACACTGGCCTTGGGAGCAGAGGGGGGAAGTGGGAAAGAAGATCAGGGAGAGAAGCAAGAGTGGGAAAAGCTCGCCAAGGACAGGAAGCTGCAGGGTGGGAGGAGAGCATGGTGGAGGGGGAGGTGAGCAGGGCCAGAAGGCTAGTGTGGGGGCGGGCTTTGATATTCATAACAGGGACCTGTTGCTAGGGACTAGAGAAGCCTGGAGGTTAGTGTTGACTCAGGTATATAACCAAAGCTCTACACCAAGGGAATTGGCCCTTCCTGGCAGGCAGGTATCTGAAGAATGCCACCAGCAATCCTTCTAGTCGCTGCCTTTTGTGACAACAATACAGACAAGAGTCCCCATCATCTCAGATGACTTAGAAGAGTGTCTCTCTGGAGCCAGGAGTATAAGAAGATGGCTTCACAGATGTAGTTCAGTGTTGGGAGTCTGTTTATTGATCCAGAATGAAACATCTCAGGCCAAATCCGAGGGAACTATGGGCTAGGGCTGCGGAAGGAGGTGTGAGGGCACACCATGTGGCTGCCAGGGAAGACAGCAGGAATCCGGTGCCTCTATCTCTGGACACTACATGGAGTCAAAGAGTTTACAGAAGCATTCACGCCTTGGTTTGCAGTAACAAATAGGACTCCCTCATTCGGCAGTGTAACCCCATGATGTTTCATTCATGTTCACCCAAAAGCCTTTCACACTGATGTTAGGTCTACCAGGTGGCTCTTTCTCGCAGTCTTTTAGGGATGTGCAATCGCCTTTCTACAATCCATGGCTTCCAACTCTGCTTTGGGATTCAGTGTTCCCATGAGCCAGAGGTGAAAAGAACATTGAGGTAAGCAGGAGAAACTCTGAGGAGCCAGGCCTGGGAGGGGCATGCCCCACTTCCTCTTACTCCACTAGGGAGAACACGACAATGGGCTTCACCCAGCTGGGAAGGAAGCTGGGGAATCTAGCCTAGACACAGAGGCAAAGAGGAGAGGAGGGGTCTGGGTAGATTGCTAACAGTGTCTACCACATGGAAGCGGGTACATGGAAGGGAAGGCAGCAGAAAAGTTTCCTTCTGTGTACAAAAAGGGGAGTGAATCAGGTATCTCAGCAGCTTAGCTACTTGAACATTCTATAGTTGCGAAAGATGCTCCAAAATGGATAAGCAGGACAGGCTCCAGAGCAGCATGCCCTCTGTCCATTGGTCAGACCTTAGGTTTTCTCCAAGTTCTCTGTCCCTAAGCTGTTCCCATCCCTCAGCCAAGTCAAGTGATTGCTATTGACTTCCGTGTCCCCAGTTGTTCATCGAGAAGCAACCTATTACCTTTCAATGCTTCCCTAGGGCTGGTCTAAGGATATGATGGGGTCTTCTGAACACCACCATGCTCTCCACACAACGCTCTTACCTGCAGGGCCTCTCAAGTGTGCCCACTCTGCTCCTGAGCATAGTGTCAGTATGGGTCAGCATTGCCGTGGCTGGGACCCAGTGGTGACTGCATGACAGACCATTCCCAGGATGCCAAGATTCTGGTGACTTGGGGTTCCAAAGGTTGGCAAGCTGGTCAACAGACACCCAAACTGAGCTTAGCCTGGAGTAGGCGCTAACCTTAGGCAACACTGGAAGGCTGGCCAGTTTCTCATGCTAAGCCATCCTGGGTCTTGTTTATTTGTCCTCCCATCTGTTTGTCTCTCCTCCCACTCAATTTATGAGCTGCTTTCTTGGAACTTCTGCACTTTACTCATCTTTTACCAATAGAACTCAACACAATGTCTTCTTTCATTTAGTCATTCAGTAAGTATTTCTGCTGGGACTACCCTGTGCCTGGCTCTGTGCTGGGGGTGGGACAGGTCTCTGGATGCAGAACTTAAGGGTTTGAAGGAGACAGCCATCAAAAGGACATCACTATAAACCTGGGTCTATGGGAGGGCCCCGAAGGAGACCACTTGGGAGATCATGCCATCTCCCTGTAAAATGAGGTTGAGCTATGACCTAGCAGATCTAGGTTGTTAGACAGATCCAAAGAGAGTTGGAAGAATATGTATGAGCCTGAAGGTAGGAAGACTTGGAATAAGGTAAGTGTAAAAGAAAAAAGCAAACCAGGAGCTGGAGAAATGGCTCGGAAATTAAGAGCACTGGCTGCTCTTCCAGAGGACCTGGGTTCAGTTCCCATCATCCACCTGGCAGTTCAAACTGTCTGTAACTCCAGTTCCAGAAGATCTGACGCCCTCTTCTGGCCTCACAGGCACTTCATGGCTGTGATGCACAGACATAAATGCAGGTGAGATACACAATTACCTAAAATAAGAATTTAAAAAAAGTGAAAAGAGTGAGAGAAGAAATCCAGGATGGCTGGAGCCCAGCAAATGAAGAGGAGCAGGGATGTGACCCGGCCCAAAGACTGAGACTACTTATACCCAGGGATGTCCAGCAGCACATAAAAGAACCTGCTTTAAGAGATTAGGAAGTCACTACCAGATTCTAGCTCAGAGCCAGTGGATGGAGAAGGGTAAGGGTGACATGATGTACAATTGGGCATCACCATTCAGTGATGGGAGGGATGATCCAGAAATGAGAGCTGGTATGTAGACTTCAGGAATTCAAGTGAGGAAATGACAGTTCTCAGACAAGAGTGGCAGCAGAGAGTCCCAAGGTTGCTATGCATTTGAGAGGTCATAGGAAGTAAAACTCCACAAGCAATGTTGACCAAGGCGTCCTGAGTCTCTGGCTTGTATGGTTGGACAGGTGTTGGTACCATTCACAAGGAAGAGAGGGCAATGGATAAGTAGTAAGTCTTAGATGTTGAGACCATGTGGCAGTATCAGGTATGCCTCTGAGCCTGCGGACTTGGAACTGAGAGAAGTCCAAGTCCAAGGTCTCAATCTAAGTAGAGATAAGCTCACCTAGGGAAAAGACAACTGTAGTCAAAGAGCCCCAAACATGAGCTCTAGACGGCCCCCTATGACATGCCCCAGAGAGAAGGCCCTGCCAGAAATGAGACTGGAAAGGACCCGTGGAGAGGGTGTAGGAGAGCAGGGGTAGAGGGTGTGGTTTTGTTGAGTGGGTGGTGGTAGTGTCATCAGAGTCAAGGGAAGGAGGGTGTGGTCAACAGTGTATGACCCCAAAGAAGGTCAAGTAAGAATCCATGGCTTTGGCAATATTTGTGACCAGGGATCATAACAAGAATAGTGACTGAAACAGAAGCCACATGGTAGGCATGCAGAAGAGTGAGAGGTGACACCCAGCTGGCTGAGAGAATGTCTCAAGAGGGTTGGATTCAGTGGACAGAGCAAGTTAGACCTGCAACTCCAGGGGTGAGGACTGAGGGAGCTGTGCTGTTTTTGGTGCACAATTTGGGCAGGGAAGGAATCTACTTGGAAGGGAGAAGGATAACGGTGCAGGAGAAGAGGTGGTGATGGCAAGGCAGAGTGTGCAGGAGAAGATGTAGGAAGGGATGCCGACTGCAGCTGATGCAACAACTGGAAGGGAGGATGGAGCAGGAGAGCAGCATCCAGCCAAGGGTCTGAATCTCCAAGTAAGGCAGGAGATGAGGCTATCCGTGAGATGAAAGAACTCAAGTGTTTCTGGAGGAGTGTGAGCCTGTGTAGACACACAGCTGGTTTCCTACCAAGGTACCACCAATGTGGGGGCTCTTAGGACAGCAATCTGTCCTCTAACACAATTCTAACTGACAGGCATAAGGCAGGAGCCATTCTCTCCTCTTCCTAGCAATCCTTGGTTTGCAGTCTGTGCCTCTGGCATGACATGGGCAACTTCCCTCTCTATGCAGTATGGCCTTCTTTTGAGGACCTGGGCAGTGGGTCTTTTTTAACTTGATTACATCAACAAAAACTATTTTCAAGTAAGATCACATTCACATATTCTAGGAGTTAGAACACAAGGGATACTATTCTGTCCAATCTAAAAATAGTTGTTGTAATGACATGACTTAGACTTGTCAGGGATCAGACTGGAGTGGTGGGGTCATGGAAGAGTGTCCTGCTACTCAGTGGTTACCCAATTTGTTCCCCAGCTGGTCAGCAGCTGTTCTTGAGGCAGCTCAATGCTACCCACCACAAAGAGCCTTCCTTCCCTCCCACTAGGGACAAAGACTTCTGGCCTCTCTTGTCTACCCCTCCCTTCCCATCCCAGGCTGAGTCTCTGCATGCCTTTTGACACCTTCCTCTGTCCAAAGATCTACTGTTCAAAAGGCCCACTGCAGGCCAGCTGCAGAGCTGACCCAACCTCCAAGGAACTGAATGAGAAGAGGCAGAACCCCAGCCTCTCATGGAACACATGCTGCTTCTATGCTGTTTTGCTCAGAGTTCCAGGAAATAGAGGGCCTTGGGGATTCTGACCGAAGAACTGAAGGAATAAACCCCCTTCTGTATTTTTAATCCCAAGGAGAAGCCTTATTGTCCCCTTTCTGGAATGTCAGGAATGGTCTGCTTTTGTCCAGACAGAGTTAAGCTATGGCTAGAGAGACTTTCCCTGCTGTTTCTTGCAGATCAGTGCTAGGCTTAGAGCTTTCGCCCTTCAGAGCCAAGGTGAGAATGTAAACACCCAGTCCCTCTGGAAACTGGCTGGGACCTTCTCCAGGGAGGAAGGGTTGCTCATGGTTTGGCCATGGTCCCAAGCCTTATGTACAGCAATGCTGAGTACCAACTTGCAGAGCTTGGGGTGGATCCTCAAGTGACCTTCCGTTTCTCCTCTACCCATTGGAGAAGGCCATTCCACTCCAAACAACATTCCTCCGATAAAATCAGTTACACACTGTAAACGTCAAGGAGCCTGGAACATTTTCCTCTGGTGCAATAGGATTCTGATAAACCTCTATTTTGCAAAACCTTGCAGCATGAAACATCCTCCCTGGAACAGCAGGGAAATTCCTGGGATGCCTGGACACTGGGCAAAGTGGCCAGGGCCCCAGGGAAGGAGCAGAAAGTCCAGAGTCCCATTGTGGGCAGAGAGATTAGAGTGTTCAGCCATCAACAATAGTCGTGTGCTTCTCAAGAGAGAGATCAGGCACCAGTCTCCAAAGCTGCAAAAAAAAAAAAAAAAAAAAAAAAAAAAAAAAAAAAGAAAGAAAGAAAGAAAGAAAGAAAGAAAGAAAAAGATAAACTGCATTTACAACACTTTCTCTGCTCGCTTGGTCCAGGTTCACATTAGTGCTACACATTCACCTTCCAGCAGCCCATGTCTGCCACTCCCCTGGCCTCTCTTCTCCATCCCACTTAACATAAGTCTGGAAGTTTCCATCCTCCCCAAATCCTGCTGGACCCTAGCCAAGTCTTGCTAACTGTTCATAGGTGTCTTGTCTGCAGGTCAGTTTCTGGGTGTTTCAGCTTCTCTTTTTGTTCAAGTGCCGCTGGACCATCCTCTTTGTTACCTCCTCCTCAGCTTCTTTTCCTCTGTTTATGTCTTCTTTCCAACCAAGTCCCCAATATTTCACCCCTTCCCTTTCTAGTTCTGCTTAACTGCTGGTTGACACAGAACCAAATGCATCTCTCCTGGATCTGAGGAACATGCTTCCACAGGCTCTGCTGTGTGGCCTGATGACAGAGAGTCATTCATGAAGGCTCCAAGGATAAGCCACATGTACAGGAGTGTTCTGGGGAAGAACTGCAAGGAAGCTCCTTAAGCATGAAGGTAAACAATTAAAACCAGCTTCAAGAAGTCTCTGAAACTGACCAGATTCACTAGGCCTCTTCCCAACAGAGTAAGCAATAAAGATTGCATGAGAGTCCCCCTGGGATAAGCCAAGCTGAAAAGAACACTCAGCCCAGGCCATCTGCCTGGAAGAAGCAGAAACCAGCTGAGCTTCCCGGAAGAGGTTTAGATCAACTGAGTCACTTGGAAAGGACACTGTCCCACCTGTGGAGCTGCCTGCAGGCTGTGCAGTGCGCTCCAGGTTCCCAGCTTTGTGAGCTGTCACCCATGCTATGGATGAGCTTTGGTGTTGCAGCTGTCTTTGAGTCGTTTCTGCTCCTGTAAGTGACCCCTCACCCATATTCATGTAAGTAACCTCAATAAACTCCTTGGTTCACCAAATTGGACTTTGGTGCTGTCTGTACTGTGGTGGGATCCCTGTCTGGGGTGAGTAGATGTATGTGTAGTCTCTCCCCAGGAAAATTTTATAATACAACACCACCACATACACATAACAAGAAAAAAATACTTAAAATTATACATTGTGGTAATTTTCAACAAGGCAAAAGAAAACCAATTTATACACAAATAAATGACAGCATGTAAACTAAAGTTACAAAGTCAATCACATAACTCGATTTACCGAAATCCTTCTGTTTAAATGAAAGGCATTCCTTCAAAATCAGTACCTTGGGATGCTGTGTAGTCATTCCAGCAACATTGTCAAGCCTCAAAATGTGCTGAATCTGCTTCATTTTTTTCCCCCATACTCAAAGACAATTTAGCTTGGTGAATCCATTTATGCCCAGATTAGTCTCCATGTATTTGTTTGGGAGGTAGGTAGTGGGCTCCCCCAAACGCCAATTATAGGCCTTCCATGCCTCAGCTGAGAACTGGCAACTATTTCTGCTGATCAGTTTTCCTGAAGGAGCCCAAGTGTGTTTTAAGATGAGGGTGTGCTGGCAGCCTTAGTGAGATGTCTTTGATTCCCCTGCCTCTGGAGGAGTGAGGACAGCATGGAGAAACTCCAGGACAGGCCACCACTACACCAAGCCTCTCCTCTCAGGCACCTGTGAACTCCAAGGAGACAAGGCTAGAAGAGGCTAAGGCAGGCCAGGAGATGGTGCTTGCTTTGGAATCCACCCTGGTTTAGAAGAATGAGAAAGAAAAATTCTCAAGGCTCTAGGCAGATCAGAGAGAAGGCCGAGAGAGGTATGTAGAAGACAGGGAAGGGACCAGAAGAACTTGACAGGCCAGAGACAGAGTAAGGGCAGAGCTTTGTGGTTCTCTCTGCTCTGACTTGGACATGCCCCAGATCTGCTGTTGGCTGGAGAAGGTGTCCTGCTAGGTCTGTGGCTCACAAAATGCCACATGGTCTCCTGAAGCAGCAGGGCTCCTCTTGGCTCTGAAATTCCAGGCTAGTTAGTGCCAAGAAGCATTGCCGTTTGTGTGAGGTTTTTATTCTTCCTGTGCTGCCCACGGTAACTGATATGATTATTGGGGGTGGCTCTTAACGCTACTACCCACTCCCCCATCTTTGTCTCCTCAAAAAAAATTTTTTTTAAAAATAAAGGTCTCATTTTATTTATTACTCGGAACTCCATGGACTAGTTGGTAGGAATTCCATTCCCATTTCACAGAGATAAGTGACAAAAAGCATGTCCAAGGTTACAAAGCTAGTAATTGTACTAGAGCCAGGGCAACATCAAGTTTGCATTAGTAAACTCACCTAGAAGAAAGAGGTAGACCAGTAAGTCCATCTAAAAGAAAGAGGTAGACTAGTTGGTAGACTGAAGTGAGTCTGTTGTTTCTAACTGGCATCTCATTTATTCCTATGCACCTTGTTCCTTGGTTCAAAAGTCTTTTTGTATCTTCTTTTCTGTTTTAAGGTTTATATATTCTTTTTCTAAATTTTTATTTAAATTAACAACAATCTTACTTTACATACCAATCCCAGTTTCCTGTTTCTCCTCCCATTCTCCCACACATTCTATTGTTTAAAATTTAAACTTTATGTGTGTGGTGTATATGTACATGGTTGATACACATATGTGTGTGCATACTTCTATGCATGTGTGAGACTTTACCTGGCTTTTATGTGTGTGGGATTTGAACTCTGGTCCTCATGCTTGCACAGCAAGCCCTCTTACACACTAAGCCATCTTCTCAGTCTTTCTTCCCATATCTTCTAACAAACATGGTTTCAAATTCACTTCAGAATCTGGGTTCCTGCCTCCCTTGTCTCCCCAGCAACCCTGAGGTTCTCTTGCAGCAATGGTCATGGCTGCCTGCTGGGCGTCTTGGATATACATTCAGCCATTTGCTAAGTGAAGCCTTATTCTCCTCTGCAACTGAACCTGTCAGACATGGTAGGTAAAGGATATCCTCAAAGACGGCTGTACCCTCATACCAAGAACCCGTGGATATGTGACTGACACAGCAAAGGGACCTGGATGGGGAGATTGTGCTGGGTTACTAGCTGGTCCAGAATAATCACAAGAGTCCCTAAAAGCAGAAGGAGGAGGCAGGAGAGTCAGAAAAGCAGCTGTGATGGAGGGTGTGCTTGCTGGTGGCTAGGGTAAGGTGGAAGGCACAAGAGCAAGGAATAAAGGCAGCTCCTAGAAGCTGGAGGAACCAAGCAACTCAGTTCCTCTAGAACCTCTGGAGCAGTGGGTCTCGCCTTCCTAATGCTGGGACCCTTTAATACAGTTCCTCGTGTCGTGGTGACCCCCTACCATAAAACTGTTTTTGTTGCTACTTTATAACTGTAATTTTCCTACTATTATGAATCGTAAAGCAAATATTTTTGGAGGTAGAGGTTTGCCAAAGGGATCAAGACTCACAGGTTGAGAACCCTGCCCTAGAGACTATGGCTCTGTCTGTACCATCATTTTATTTCAAGACTCTTTTCGGGCTTCTGACCTCTATAGAGATGTCTGTAAGAGAGCATGTGTTTCTTGTTTCAAGCCACTGAGTTTTTTTTGCAACAGCAATAAGAAGTTGGACTGTGTTGGAAGAGTGCTTGCCTAACCTGCATGAGGCCTTGGGTTCAATTAGTTCATCAGTCAATAGTCCCCACACTCTTAGTTCATTAGTTCGCTAAGTTAAAAGGCAAGGAATGTGAAGTTGTCACCCCTTTTTTCACATGCTACTGGTGACAAGCCAGGCTGGGCCTTGGCTCTGCTTCCTCATGGAAGGGACTGTGGGGTCAGCACTTACACTCAGGAGAAAAGATATTAGACACCAGGGGCCTTGATTCAAACTGCTGATGTCAGTTGCATTTATCAGCTACAGATGCCAGCAGGAGCTTTATACACCCTCAGAGAATTAATCTAGAAACTGGGCTGGAGAGGTGGCTCAGTGGCTAAGAGAGCTACTCCACTCTTGCAGAGGACCTCAGTTCAAGTCCCAGCACCCATATCAGGCAACTCACAGCTGCCTCTAACCCCATTTGATACTTTGACATCTCTCTGACCTCCTTGCATACATGCACAGGCACACACATACAAATGAACAATATTTAATACATAAAGTGGCACCTTGTGTCCCATCTTTAAACTCTGGGTCAGAAACCTGAAGGGAATGATTGACTCCTGAGCCTCAGACTCCACAACAATTTAAATTGTTTATGTATGATGCATCTAATTATGTTAATCAGAGGGCGGATTATCATGGCCTTTGGAGACACTTGAGGAAGTAACCCTGTTCTGGTTTCCAGCCTTGAATTCTACAATGCTCCAGGGGACCTGGGCTGGGACTGGAAGGATGGCTGAGAGGTTAAGATCACTGGCAGCTCTTCCAGAGGACGGGGTTCAATTCCCAGCTCACAACTATCTGTAATCCTAGCCTCAGGGGATCAGACGTCCTCTTCTGGCCTCCATAGGCACCAAGCCTGCATGTGGTCTACAGACATACATGTAAGTAAAACATTCATACACATAACATACTTTTAAAACCTTTAAAAAACAAAAGAATGCTCTGGGGTTGGGCTGTACACACACCAGGCCAAGGGTGGGAGCTGAGGAGAGGAGTTCTTTGAATGACCTGTGATTGTATCTTTACCTGAGAGAGTTCTACACTTGCCTGGATCAGGTGAGGTGAGGTGGGTGCCAAGCTCTGTATATGAAGCTCTGATCTTAGATGTTGGAAGGATTGGCTGTCAGATGGGTTGACAGAGGAGTTAACGGGTAAGTAGACAGGTGAATTACTAGGTGAGTCAATCAGTGAATGGCTTAAGGGAGGAACTCATTCCTGGTCCCAGAAGGTCAAACAATCATCTTCATTCAGACATTTTCTCCTACACCTGTGGGCTGGTTGGCGAAATTTTGATTGAGGCATCTGCATGTGATGCCACATATACTAATGGGGCTGACAATTAAGAATATCCTTTAGGCCTCTTGTGGTGGTGCACATCTTTAATTCTAGCACTGGGGAAGCAGAGTCAGATGCTCTTTAAGTTCAAGGCCAGCCTGGTCTACAGAGTTAGTTCCAGGACAGTCAGAGCTACAGAGAGAAACCCTGTCTGGAAAAAAAGAGGAAGGGAGGGAAGGAGGAAGGGAGAATATTTTTTAGGATTACATGATAGCTAATCTTTGTTATTAGTCACATCTGGAATCAACTAAGCCCCAAGCAAGCAGTTGAGCACATTTTTTTTTTTTTTTTTTTTTAAAAGACTGGATCTATTGAGGTAAGAAGATCTACCCTAAATCTACACCTTCTGTTGGTAGCCGACATAAATTACATGAAAGAAGGAAGCTTTTGCTTTTTGCCTGCTTACTCTGATTTTCATTGGCAAGTTCATCTACCCTGCTGCCAAGGCATTCCTTCAATGGTATTAGAAGTTACTTCTGTGGGACTCCCATGTAGACAGAAGACCTGGTGAGACGCCCAGACTCACGGATGGAACAACTACCAGATCTGGGCCTTTCCATCAGGAGACAGCCAATGTTGGACTGGCTGGACCACAGCCTATGAGGTACTGAATCTCTCCTCTCTCTCCCTCCCTCTCTCTCTCTCTCTCTCTCTCTCTCTCTCTCTCTCTCTCTCTCTCACACACACACACACACACACACACACACACACACACTCAGTTCTGTTCCTCTAGAGAACCCTGACTAATGTACACATAACCCTTGTCTGAGTCTTTGACAGGCATATCTAGTCGGTGTAGTGAACTACAACATATGGGTTCTATATGGCACTTGTTAATGTGCCCTCAGGTGCCACCTGCACCACCTGTCTCTGGTCAGGCTACTGGTTCCATCTCAGCTGGGCTGACCCCTTCCAAGTGGACTGCAGTCAGGTTCTCTCCATGAAATACTGTTAGGCAATCACACACATGCGCATTACAAGTGCAGGTGGCTGGCTAATGTCTCCCAGGCTCCCCCTTTAGTTTGGGGAAATAAGAACCAGGAGTTAAATTCTGACTTCTCCATCTGGAAAAACCAGTCTCTGCACATGAGTGCAGAGAACCTTCCAAAGGAGACATCCAGAGGCCATGTCCTTCTATGAGGCTGTGAATCCATCTTCATTGCCTTGGACCTCTCTCCTCTCACTTTGCTTCTTCTGACTTAAGAGGTAGCTTGTAAACATTTACTTTCCAAGGAACCTAGGTTGAACCTATGATCACAGCTATGTGATCTAGCTGGGGTTAAATACAAGAACTTCGGATCCTATTAGAGGTTTGTCCTACTTACCACCTGCCCCCTGCCCCACAACACTGGGCTATTCATTTTGTTGTCCCCGGCACGGAGTGTACAGCTTCTGATTTTCATAGTGACCCAGTCCTCTTATTCTTCTCTGTAAGATGAATCCCATTGGAGGATGCCTTTCTTGTTGGAGGATGCTCTTCTTGTTGGAGGATGCTCTTCTTATTGGAGGATGCCCTTCCTGAGTCTTCTGTATATTAGTTTTGGCCTTGGTATCATCTTATTCAAGCTCTGTGGATATTCCAGCTCACTGCCTTCTTCTGAGTGGTTGCTCTTTTAGCCTTGTGTGCAGAATTCAAAAATCAAAAGCAGATGCAGATAAAGTCTTCTGTGCTGGGCAGAAAATGGTCCCAAAGACGCCTATGTCCTGTTCCTCAGGTCCTGCCAATACCTCCTCACTTTAAAATAAATGTATTTGCAAATGTGATTAAATTAAGGCTCCTGAGCCGTGGCTCAGGCTAGGTTATCTTGAGCCTCAGTATAATCGCATGCCTCCTTAGATGATAAAAATGAAGATGGACTTCACATGTCCCCAGAAGGCAATGCATGGATGGTAGCTGTGACCTGTGGTATTGGCTTTGAATTGCAGTGATGTGGTCACAAATCCAGGGATGCTGGCAGCCAACAAAGCTAGAGAAGGCACAAAATAAATTCAACCAGAGTTTGTGGGGGAATTCAGTTTTGTTTCTTGGCCTTAGTTTTTGACTCAGTAAGACTGATTTGAGATTTCTGTACTCCATGGGGGGGGGGGGGAGATAAAAAAGTACTTCTACTGTTTTAAAGGCATCTGGTCTGTGTGATTAAAACTTCATGAATATAGGTTCTTATTTAAAAGGACCTTCAGATATGGTAGCTGAAGCCAGAGAACTACAAGTTCAAGGCTAGCCTGGGCTACAGAGTGAATTCCAGGCCAGCCTGAACCACATTAAGACCCTGTCAGCAAAACAAAAACAAAACAGGTCCCCAGGGATCACTGCCCTTGGCTTTACATGAATATTTGACTTCATTTCACCATCCTCCTGCCTCGGCCTCCTAAGTGATGTTATTAAACCATGCCCAGCTCAGTCTGTCCTTTTTGTACTTTGTTTTGTGTGTATTGATGTTTGCCTGCATACTACATTCTCTGGTGCCACCAGAGGCTAGGAGAGGGTCTCTGATCTCCTAGAATTGGAGTTACAGACAGTTGCAGGCCACCACATAGGTCCAGGAAATTGATCCCCAGTCTCCTGGAAAAGTAAGAAGTGTTCTTAACCACTGAACCATCTCTCCAGCCTGTGTCCTTTAAAAAATGTCTTAAAATTTTATGTGAGTATGCCTAAATGAGGTTATGTGTGTTGCATACATGCTCATGTGTGGTGTAAATCAGAGCACATCTGTGGAGGTTAGAGGACAACTTGTAGGAGTTGGTTCTCCCCTTCTACCATGTGGATTCTAGGACTAGAACTCCAGTGGTCAGGCTTGGCAGCAAGTGCCCTTCCTGGAACATCTTGTTGGCTCTTTTTGTGGTGTTTCTATTCTTATGTTTTTTTCCAACCCAAAGTCCACATTCTTTAAAAATACCTAAAGAAGATTGCACATTTGTTCTTTAAGCACAGGTAGGTATTGTTCCCAGACACCAAGAATCAGGTCTTGTTTTGCAGAAGAGAAGGTTCTAAGCTGAGTCCTCAGGCTTTTCTCAGCTCTCACCTACTCTAAGCTTTTCCAACTAACATACAAGTGTTCAATATCTCAGGAAAACGTGCAGAAGAGTCGAAAGAGACCCAGCATCTCACCCCTCCATGCTCAGTGGTGAAACTGGAGCCTGGGCCAGGAGCTGAACTTACCAGGAAGCCGGTCCCCAGTGCTGGGTGCTCATGATGAGTGCCAGGCCCAGCTCACAGAGGAACCAAGAGTCCTGTCACCTCATGCTATTCATGTCACAAAACAGAAGCACTGGTGCCAGGGAGTCAGGGACTACACATATTTTTGATAACACTAGTCACTATTAGGCAATTCATAATAATTTATTTCCTTCTCTTCTCCCCATCCATATTGATAAAGGGTCTTGTTGTTCAGCCTAGATTGTCTTCAAACTTTTGATCCTCCAGTCTCATCTCTTGAGTCCTGGGATTCCAGGTGACTACCATGCCTGGCCAGATATTTGTCTCAGTAACTAAAAAGCACGTCTCCCAACAGTAACAGCTTACACATGCACATCCCCACTGATCCTGCACTCTCCTACTGAGAACTTATCTGCAGGGATGCTCCACGGCTGTGTATACAAACATAATGACTCATTGCAGAAGTGTATCAAAATGCTGTTATCATGAGACTGATAAAATAAATTGTGGCACACTCAGACATTGAGACATAATGAGGAAACTGTGAAAGCACCATCACGGAAATGCTTCCAAGGCAGATCAAGGGAGAAGGCAAGACGCTGTGGAATGTGTGTATACAGAGCTGCATTTGTGGACAAGAAGGTATAAGAACCCCCTTTCCTATTTGTAAAGAGATGGTTGGGGTATGTGTGACAAGTGGTAGCTCTGTGGTGGGGATGGGCACCAGGCCGATGAGGACCAAGGAGGAGAAGGAGGCTTTTGCCCTGCATATAATTACATTTTGTGACTTGGAACCATGTGAGTATAATACGTAAAGTGTTTATTGTGGTCCTTACAATAAGAAATCTGGTTTTGGTTCTCTACATCTGATTGTCTTAGTGTCACCTGATCACCCTGGTGGCCTGTGGGATGTTCAGATTGAGTACATGTGGAAGCCATGGACACACCGAGTGTCTGGTTAGACATGCCACTTCAGACCAGAATATGATTTCTGGCATCCAAGGCTGTGGTGGGAAGACCAGTGTTGGGATTTCACATTGGTAGAAGCAGTTTTCAAAGGTTCTGAGGTTTGGGTCCCCCATCTCCAAGGCAGCTTCTAGAAAGAAGTCCAGCAAGGCTCTAGAAGGGAGGCATCAGCTGTTCCCGACTTACGAGGGAGGAATGGTGATAGCGATCTCGGGTGGCAAAGTCTGTGTTCTCCTGGGTAAGCTGAGTCATTGCCATGTCAACCTTGGCTGGGGATGGTGCCAAGACGATCTGCTCCCGGTTGGACCTCAGGCTCCTTCAGTGAGAGACATAGGAAACGGTGAAGGGAATGGAGATGAACGTGGCAACCAGTCTTCCCTGGATAGAGACACTGTGCAAATGCCAGCTGTCCTAACTGTAGCCTGTATTTAAAAGCTTAAAACACAACTGCTGAGAACTACAACAGTCTGTGAACGCAAAGTACCAGGAACAGTGTCAAGGAATGTGACGAGAGAACATTAACTGTTCTCACGTGGAACAGTAGAAAACTGTACTCTAACAAGAGACGCCCACACTCAAGACAGTGTTGTGAGGGTTCTGTAACTTTTCTTTGTTCCCCTGTCAAATGAGACAATGCAATGGCAAATCTACAGAATGGAGAAGAGTGGATAGAGAAACTGCTTTGATTCATTAGAAAGTTAAGTTGAGGTGTTACACAGGCTGCCTAGGAGAAAAGCTATCAATGGTATCCCTACAGCCAGTCTTGCTTACTATAATACCACCTTTCATGGCAAGATGTGCCTATGGCTGCAGTAGTGGCAGGAAGGTTGTGGGTGTAACCAACTACTTTTGGATTGGATTGGAGGCCTGATCCATAGAAAGGAATTAAGGCTTAGAACCATAAACCTGCTCAAAAGCCATGGCTTAGGAGGTTACAGGACCCAGGGAGGAACCTACTACTGTTGCTTTGCTAAAGAACATGATGTCAAACTGCCTTCTAAGTTTATTGCTTATATACAATAAACAGATTAGTGCTGCCTTCAACCTTAGCCAGAGAAGCTTCTCTCTGTAGTGGGCATCAGTTAACACAAAGGCTCATAACTGGTCAACGTGCTGAGAATAAGTGTCTATTGGGCACTAAGCCCTAAATGAGACATCTCAGCCCAAGGCTGAGAGAACATAAGGAAGAGGGGCAGAATGAAGGAGCCAGGGAAGGGAGAGGTGCTGCCAAAAGCTGTCCTTTGGACATGGCATGGCCACGGCACTCACGAACTCATTGTAGCTGGGATTACTCACACACAATTAAGTCAACCAGATCAATTCCAGCAGGCAGCATTTACAGGGCTCAGTGTTATCACATACAAAAAGGGAGAGGACATGAAATGGGAAGGGGGATTGCTGCAGGTGCCTGGGACTTGGTGCACAAGATCACGATGCATTGATTACACGTATAAAGTTATCAAATGATAAACAAACAAGAGATATTCTATAAGAAAGAAGGAGGGGAAGGAAGGAGGGAGGGAGGGAAGGAAGAAAGGAAGGAAGCTGAGTGAGTAGTTGCCAGGGCACCAAGCAAGCAGTGGATGTAACAGGCCCAGGATCTGGGTACCAAAGCAGTAAAGACAAAGAGAAGCCCAGGTTTAGTCTACTGGCGCCAGCCTCTGCAGATGCAGGTGGAGACACTCGTGAAGGTCATGCACCAGGCTGGTTCCAGAGGAAGGTATTAGAGGCTGGAGAAGATATTGCTGCCCCTAGCCCTGGCCCTCTTCAGTAGTGGCCTCAGGGTGCCTCCGTCCCCACAGGTCTCTGTTTTCTCTCCTCCATGGCCCGTCCTGGTCCAGAGCCTATCAGGTCGTTGAGTTCTCCCAGAGACACAGATTTCCTCTGAACATCTTCCCCACAACAGATTCAGCTGCTTTACTTAGAGTAACATTCAAGTGCTCAAATCAGGAATGTAAAGCAAGACAAAGAGGGATGCAAAAAGATAGAAGTCTAAGGATGGGAGTCTGTAGAACGTCAGCAGCAGTGTCAGCTGACCCCGGAAAGTGTTTGATCACATGACCCGGGCACTACAGACATTTGTTGAGAATGTACCTAAATTAGTTCTGTTAAGACTTCCTGAAAACTGAATTTGCTTCTGTAAGGCTGGAATCTGCAAACAGAAGTGGCCAAAATGCCACAGTAGACAATCATAGATGTTTTGTCAATATTTATTTATTTATTTATTTATTTATTTATTTTGAGCAGGTAAAAGCCACACAGTTTCCCAGAACTGCTTGCAGACCCTCATCAGGACAGTTGCTAGGGCTCCAGGGAGGAAAGTCTTCTAAAGGTCAGGGTTAACCTCACAGAGTAACTGTGAGATATAGGTACTACAGAGGTCAGAACATAGCAAACCCTTCCACCCAAGCATACTTAACCGTGATTTGCCCTTGGTTTTGAAGGACATTTTGGGAAAAGTCAAAACTACAAAGCAGAAAGCAAGGCTACCAATTTCTATTTTTAAGCCACTTCTTGGCCCTTCCCTCCTCTAAATCATCACAAAACACACCCAGGAGCTGTGGTGAGGCCAGCAAGTTTGATGCTGACTTGGCCAAGGCTCCTCAACCCTCTTCGCTAGTCCAGAGCCATGCACTGAGAGAGGAGCTGTGTGGATTAACTTCTTTTCCTAGGTCCTAACACCTTGTAGGTGACATCCCAGAAATTCGGAGTACACCCTGTGGAGGTGAACCCTGTAGCCAGTTTTTAGGATTTCAAACCAGAAATGACTAAATATATTCTTGTAAATCAGATTATACCAAATATCCCCACCCACACATTTGAAGCTCAAAATTTTGTGGGCAGCTTCTATACCAAACCTATTTCCACTTAATCTACTTTCTCTCAGGACTAGGTGATGGGAGAAAGAGATCTGTGTAGGTGTGCTGCGACCTCATGCCTCAGACAGGAAGAGGGGCAGAGGTTACCCCACATCAGCACAGCTCCAGGGAGAACATAAAACAACCAGGAAATGCAGCCGATAGAGTTGTCATTCTGTTCACACGCTCTGCTCCAGGGCCCTCACTTCTTATGCCAACTTGAACAGATTGGCAGTATTTCCAGAGAGCTATTGCAAAAAGGATGATAGGATAGGGGCTGGAGAGATGGCTCAGTGGTTAAGAAAAGCACTGTTCCTACAGAGGACCGAGTTCTGTTCCCAGCACTCAAATTGGGCAGTGTATAACTACTTGTAACTCCAACTCCAGAGGAACCTAATAACTCTAGCCTGCTAAGGAACCTACACTCATGTGCATATATATGCTCCCCTTTCCAATACACATAATCAGAACAACAACAAAGAATGCTTTGGAATGCAGAGAGATGGTTCAATGTCCATGGAGATGAGTGGTGATGATGGCTATATGACAGTATGATTGTATTTAAAACCATGAATATGCACTTACAGATGATTAAGATGATAAATTTTACGTTATGTGTTTAACACCACACACGCACACGCGCATGCACACACACACACACACACACACACACACACACACACACACACACAGCTAAGAAGGAAACACAAAGAGAGAAAAAGGATTCTACCCTTACATCTGGAATCAATGGAAACAGGTCCTAAACTTCATTAGCAATGTCTGGGCATGGAAGGTGCAGATATTGACAAACACAAATCACACATCCAGAGTTTCAAAATCAAACCACCAAAATGAAACCAAATAAGCCCTGGGCTGCAATCTGCTTGGACTTGCCTGGCCTGCATCTGATATTGAAAGGGGGCGCAAGGCAGAAGTAGTTCCCAGAACCCTGAGGCCATAAGGATAAGGAAGTTTGGGTTTCCTGCTAGGGTGGGAAGAAGCCAGAGAGAAGGGGTAGCAGGGGACATTCCCTTCAAGATAAGTCCCCCCACTGCCCTCTGTGTGAGTGTGTGTGTGTGTGAGTGTGTGTGTGTGTGAGTGTGAGTGTGTGTGAGAGAGTGTGTGTGAGTGTGAGTGTGAGAGTGTGAGTGTGTGAGAGAGTGTGAGTGTGTGTGAGTGTGTGGATGTGTGTGTGCGTGACAGGGAGGTGTGTGTGAGAGAGGAATGTGTGAGTGTGTGAGAGAGAGTGAGAATGTGTGTGGATGTGTGTGTGTGTGAGAGAGAGAGAGAGAGAGAGAGCATGGCAGACTCACAGCAGTCCTTCACAGCCTCTCATCTGTCTATACTTGGCTTACAGAGTGTCAGTCACAAGTAGAGTGACACCAACTACCTTTGGCCTAGATGAGAAACATGAGACCCAATTTCACTTTTCCTTAGGCTTTGATCTTGAGCACAATTAAGTATTGGTGGGAATGTGATGTAAACTGAGAATCTGTTGAGATCAGCTCCAGTGACCTGTCAGCCAGACTGAGGGCATGAAGGGAAGAGGACATGAGCCTGAAGGAGGTACTGACGAGCTCAGTCCAGGAAAGAGGAGTGGAGGGCAGTGAGGATGAGTGTGAGCACTGAGTGTGAGTGTGAGTATGAGTGTGAGCACTGAGTGTGAGTGTGAGGATGAGTGTGGGTGCTGAGTATGAGGACGGTGAGGATGAGTGTGAGCACTGAGTGTGAGGACAGTGAGGATGAGTGTGGGTGCTGAGTGTGAGGACAGTGAGGATGAGTGTGAGCACTGAGTGTGAGTGTGAGGATGAGTGTGAGCACTGAGTGTGAGTGTGAGGATGAGTGTGGGTGCTGAGTGTGAGGACAATGAGAATGAGTGTGAGCACTGAGTGTGAGGACAGTGAGGATGAGTGTGGGTACTGAGTGTGAGGACAGTGAGGATGAGTGTGAGTACTGAGTGTGAGGACAGTGAGGATGAGTGTGGGTACTGAGTGTGAGTGTGAGGATGAGTGTGAGCACTGAGTGTGAGGACAGTGAGCATGAGTGTGAGCACTGAGTGTGAGGGTGAGTGTGGGTGCTGAGTGTGAGTGTGAGGATGAGTGTGGGTGCTGAGTGTGAGGACAGTGAGGATGAGTGTGCGTGCTGAGTGTGAGGACAGTGAGCATGAGTGTGAGCACTGAGTGTGAGGGTGAGTGTGGGTACTGAGTGTGAGGGTGAGTGTGGGTGCTGAGTGTGAGTGTGAGTATGAGTGTGGGTACTGAGTGTGAGGACAGTGAGGATGAGTGTGGGTGCTGAGTGTGAGGACAGTGAGGATGAGTGTGAGCACTGAGTGTGAGGACAGTGAGGATGAGTGTGAGCACTGAGTGTGAGGACAGTGAGGATGAGTGTGAGCACTGAGTGTGAGGACAGTGAGGATGAGTGTGGGTGCTGAGTGTGAGTGTGAGGAGGAGGATTTGGTACTGAGTGTGAGGACTCTGAGGATGAGTGTGAGCACTGAGTATGAGTGTGAGGATGAGTATGGGTGCTGAGTGTGAGTGTGAGGATGAGTGTGGGTGCTGAGTGTGAGTGTGAGGAGGAGGACTTGGTACTGAGTGTGAGGACTCTGAGGATGAGTGTGAGCACTGAGTATGAGTGTGAGGATGAGTGTGGGTGCTGAGTGTGAGTGTGAGGAGGAGGACTTGGTACTGAGTGTGAGGACTCTGAGGATGAGTGTGAGCACTGAGTATGAGTGTGAGGATGAGTATGGGTGCTGAGTGTGAGTGTGAGGATGAGTGTGAGAGGAAGAGGACTTGGTACTGAGTGTGAGTGTGAGTGTGAGGATGAGTGTGGGTGCTGAGTGTGAGTGTGAGGAGGAGGACTTGGTACTGAGTGTGAGGACTCTGAGGATGAGTGTGAGCACTGAGTGTGAGTGTGAGGATGAGTGTGGGTGCTGAGTATGAGTGTGAGGAGGAGGACAGTAAGGTGCGAACATCGGCCTCATGGAGCTTCTCCATTGCTGAGTTCTGCACCACACACATCCAGGCCCACACACATCCAGGAACAAGACCCCCAAGGCACCTCCCAAGCCTGGGACACTCATCCATCCTTGCACCAGCCCCAGTGGGCACCGACCTGCAGGAGGCGTCAGGAGGGACTTCATCCATCGGAAAAAGCTGAAGTTTGAGGCTGATCCTGTGAGGAAGAGGAGATGGGCATAGACGTTGAGGATTTTTCCATAGACATCTTGAACCCCAGCTTCATAGGGGCTTACACACCCCTTAAAACACCCACATACACCTTTCATATGTGTGCACATATACAGAATGAGCACACTTTCCCACTCAAACCAAAGAGTCACACAGCCTGCCAGCAGCCTGCCTCATGCTCATGGACAGCTCTCAAAAATACATTTCTATGCTCCCCATCCCTTCAGAGGAGACTGGGTGGAGCCTGCTGTAAAGAAAGGGGAAGGACACTTGCTGCTTTTGCCTTAGGGATGTGTGTGCTGAATGCATCCCTCCACCAGGACCACATACTCTGAGAAAGGGAACATGACTTTTTTGTCCTCATAACCTGATAGGATCTGGCACTTAGATAGTTTCTAACAGGTATTAAGTGAACAACACAGTTCAGTGTGCAGAATTGTTTGAAGTGAGGCATTTGTTTGTTTTTTGTATTAGCCAGATAACCTTTATGTATGACACATTGATCTGAGTAAAGTTCAACCTTAAATACACATATGTAGTAAAATATATATTTATAAAACATATGTTTATTATTCACATAACACACTATATAAATTTATGTATAAAATATGTTTATATATCGTTTATAATATCAATATATTATTGCATATAATTACTATGCAATATAAATTATATATTAAATAATATAATCATTATTATTACTTAATTATATAACATATAAATATTTATGACTAACCTACTCATATGATTATATTACATAATTATTATTCTATAACATGTTATTATATTATATGTAATACATGTTATATATTATGCATTATATATATATATATTTATTATTGACTATATATATTGAATTTTAGGTCAGTACAAGCTACTGAGAAAGACCCCATCTCAATTAAATGAATAATAACACCTTATCTGGGCTGGCTGTGATAATAAACACATCTTGTCCCAGCATTTGGGAGGTAGAGGCAGGCAGATTTCTATGAGTTTGAGGCCAACCTAGTCTACATAGAGAACTCTAGGCCAGCCTGGTACATAGTAAGGTCTTGTCTAGAACAACAACAACAAATCCCTTTGTTGATGATCTGTCTTAGTTACTTTTCTGTTGCTGTCATGTGACCAAGACAACTTACAGAAGGAAGGATTTATTTGGGTTTATGGTTCCAGGGGTGAGAGTCTGTCACCATCACTGCAGGGAAACGTGACAGCAGATGGGGCATCTGGAACAGAGGCTGAGTGCTCACATCTTAAACCACAATCAGGAAGCCAGGAAATCAAACCGGGACCAGCAGGTGACTTCCAAACCTTCTGTGGTTTTTGAATCTCAGAGCACACGCCTACTGACATATTCCCCCAGCAAGGCTATACCTCCCAAGGCTATCAGAACAGCACCACCAGGTGGGAACCCAATTCAGATGCCCAAGACTATGAGGAACATTTCCTTCAAACCACCACAACCTTGGCATGGCGTTACGTATAACCCTCCCACCCAAGGCAGGGGTTCACTCTAGTCCAGGCTGGCCTTGAACTTAAAGGTCTTCCTTTCTCGGCATTCCAAGTGCTAGAATTATAGGCACACACTACCCTGCCCAGCTCAAATTATATATGACTTTGGAAAATTAATCAATCAAAAATTTAGAAAAGACATTCCTCAATTACATGAGCAGACACAGCTGAAATAGACTAGTGAGACCATGTTTAATGCATGATCAAGAAATCAGCAGTGTTTTAAGATGCTTATGTTCAAATCTTGGTATCTTGTAAGGCTTCTGTGGTAAAGCAGAGCAAACATTATAGATCTGCAATAGTATATGTTACTGCAGAGAGGAGAATCCTAATATATCCAGGTAATCAATATGTATTCTATAGAAGATACAAAATAAAAGAGTTATTAATTGCCCTTTCTTATATGTGATCATTTAAATTCTAAATTATCTAAATTATAGACACTGGCCTGAAATTTTATTTCATACTTGCCTGTGATTGGATTTCTGGGAAAATATTTAGATTTCCTATGATGAAGCAATCATTGATGTAATCATTATGTTAATTAAAATATATTCTATCTGTAAAATTAGATGATATAGGATCTTTCATAGCATTACTGTTTTTCTAAGACATTATATTTAGTACATATTTTCACTTTAAATTTCTGTAAAAATATATATAGCAAACTGCTGTAATTCTAAAGATCTTTTTTTCTGGTATGTCCAGATTGTTCTTCTCCATCTGATTTAGCTAGGACATGATAGTAATTACTTTCTGTTTTTGAGACAGGGTCTCACTGTGTGGCTCTATCTGGCATAGAACTCACTATGTAGACTAGACTGACCCTGAACTCAGAGATCTACCCGTCTCTGCCTCCTGGGTGTCCTGCACCTAGTGATATTAATTGCTTTATTTTAAATTGGAGCATCATAGAGTTTTCTGAAAAGCCCCCCCACCCCAGTGTGTGTGCGTGTGTGCATGTGCACGCATGCTGCATGCATGCATGTGGTGCTAGGGATTAACTAAGGCCCTTGGGTATGCTATGCCAGCACTCCACCACTCAGTTACATCTGTAGCCCTCCACCTCATCTTTTAAGAAATATTTTGTTTTGTTTTTAACTGTCTATGTGTGTGGGTATGTTCATATGATTTCAGCCTAGAAGAGGACATTGAATGCCCTGGAACTGGAAATGGAGGTTGTGAACCATCCCATGTGGGTTCTGGGAGATGAATAATCTGAGTTCTCTGAAAGCACTGAAGGTGCTTTAAACTACTGGGCCATCTCTCCAGTCCTCCTTCAATGTATCTTTTAAAAATAATATTTTATTCACTATTTGAGAGCTTCAGGCAATGAATTTTATCATTTCACCTCTCTCTCTGTGTCTCTCTCTCCTCTTTTCAGATCCACATCCCTACCCATCAGACTTCCAATTTTCTTTTTTAAACCCATTGAGTCCAATTTGTGTTTCCCAGCTTCTCTTGGGAGTGGGACAACCCTGGAGTGTGGTTAACCTACTAGACTTCACACCAATACAGGACACTGACTCTCACACTGGGCATGGTGGTGCATGCCTCTAATACCCAGAACTTGGGAAGCAGAGGCAGGCACATCTCTGTGAATTCAAGGCCAGTCTTGTCTAAGATGTGAGTTCCAGGTCAGCCAGGGCTACACAGTGAGACCCTGTCTCAAAGAAAAAAAGAAACAAAAAATAAAATGGACTTTCCCTCTCCCAGTAGCTTTTGAATGCCAACATCTCCTCATTTAGTAGTGAGATTTTGTTTCTACCTCCCTCTCTCCATGTTTGGATTTTGTCTGGCTTGAGATTGCAACAAGTCTTGTGCATAGCCACAATCATTGTGAGTACATACGTGTGGCTGCCCTGTCATATCTGGAAAAGACTATTTCCTTGACGTTCTCTGCCACCTCTTTTACAATCTTCCTGCTCCTATTTGGAGAAGATCATGAGTCTTGGGGTGAGGAATGTGGTATGTATGGCCCTTTTAGGGGTAAGCACTCCACAGTCTCTTCATCCTTAGATGTTGATCAGTTGAATATCTGTGTTCATTGCCACCTACTGATAGGGGATGGCCTTCTGTATATATGTTTCTCTTATTGGTCGAATAAAACACTGATTGGCCAGGCAGAAAGATAGGCGGGGCTAGGAGATGAGGAGAAGGCTGGGGAGAGAGGGCTCCAGGGAGAGACACCATGCTGCCCAAGGATTGTGGGTAAGCCACAGCCTCATGGCAATACATAGATTAGTAGTTATTGGTTCATAATTAAGAGGAAGATAGACAGTAAGAAGCCCTAACCATTGGCCAACAGTTTTATAACTAATATAGTGTCCATGTTTATTTGGGGATGAAGGGTGGCAGGACCTGGCGGAAAGAAAAACCAGAAACAATTTACTTCAAGAAAAAGTTTCTCTGATGAGGGCTAATAGGTACACTGAGTGTAGCAATAGTTCATTGGGAGCTGTTTTCATGGTATGTCTATTTAGCAGTATTAGGTTCTCTCTTGGGGCTTATGACCTATTTATCCACAGGTTCTTGGCCACATATGGGTTCCATCTCATGGAATGGATTTTAGATCAATCAGAAAGTGGTTGGTTACTCCCATAACACTTGTGCCATTATTGCACTAGTGACATATCCTGCCAGGTCACTCATTTATTGTGGCTCATAGTGCTCCCGGCTGGGTGGGACCGATGATTACTTTTCTCCTCCAGTAGAATGCATAGCACCTTCCAGCACCATGAAAGCTAGCCAAATTCTAGAGGGTAACCAAAAATTGTGGAAATCACCTGTAATGTTTGGTGGTTTCTACATGGAACCTCACTGGTCAAGGACTCAAAAAGAGGCAACCCATTCTGATTCTTGGGTTTCTATTTGCTAGCATGTGGTATCTTGTTAGAGTATTGTACCCCCATTGTAACTCCATTTTAAACTATTTTTATATGTTTATATGTATATTTTGTGAAGCTTCTACAGTAATAAGAATGGCTTTTTCAAAAGTGTAAGTAATCCCTCCCCATATTCCCTCTTCTACCATGCCCTCCCACTCCATTTACTCTTCCTCGTTCCATTATTCTCTCTTCCTCCATTATATTGCTGTATTCTATGTCCCTTCTATTAAAAGCATACTCCCAATGGTCCCTTACTACTTTCCTAATCTCTGGGGTATTCCAAATGAACCATACATATCTAACTATTCCAAGCTAACATCCACATATAAGAGAAAACATGCAACATTTGTAAGGTAACATGAGTCTGTGTTACCTTACTTACAATGACTATCTTCATTCATTACCTTTGCATTCCATAATTTCATCTTTAATAGCTGACTAATATTCTATTGTGTAAATGTACAATAGCCAGGAGATGGAAACAGCCTAGATGTTCATCAACTGATGAATAGGTAATGAAAATTCAATGAATTTACACAATGGACTGTTATTCAGCTGTTAATACATCTTTAAGATTGCTTTATTATTGAGGAAAAATATAAATTATGTGCTGTGGTTTGAATGTGTTCCCCAAAGTTCTTGGGTGGGAACTTTATCTTTAGTGTAAGTGTTGAAAGGCAGGATCCTGAGATGGATGGTCCAGTCATGGTGGCTCTGTTCTCTTAACTGGAGTGATGCTCTATCCTGAGAGTGGCTGAGTTATCTAGGGAGTGGGTTAGTTATCTAGGGAGTGGATTAGTTATCTAGAAAGAGTGTTATTTATCTAGGGAGCTGGTTAGTTATCTAGGGAGTAGACTCCTGATAAAAAGATCATTTCATCTCTCTTCCTCTCTCTTCCTTCTCTTTTCTGCTTCTATGAAGGGGGATGTCCTTTTGTATATGTTTCTCTTATTGGTTGATGAATAAAACACTGTTGGGCCAATGGCCAATGAGGCAGTAAGATAGGTGGGACTAGGAGAGGAGACTGGGGAAAGTAGTCAAGAGAGCCTGCCACAACAGGCAAAGGAGTTGCAGGTCTGGCATTCTCCAGTAAGCCAAGACCACGTGGAAACACATAGATAAGTAGTTATAGGTTAATAGTTAAGATAGAGCTAGCCAATAAGAAGCACTAGCCAGTGGCCAATAATTAATATAGCATCCATGTGTTCATTAGGGGCTCAAGGGCAGTGGGACCCTAGCCCAGACAAAGAAAACTTGTTACACCCCCTAGTTCCATATCTGCCATGGGATGTCTTTCTCTGTGTTATAATGTATCAATTAGGCCTTAACCTAAGTACCCTCTGGTCCTATGCTTCTCAGTCTCCAGAACCCTTAGCTGAATAATTTTTTGTTGTTTATAAGTTGTTCAGTTTATGGTATTCTGCCTTATTATTAGGAAGGAGACATTTTCTATTTTCTGTATTGTTTGTTTAGACAGGGCTTTATTATGTTGCCCTGGCTAGCCTATACAACTTGCTATGTAGTCCAGGCTTGCAGAGTCTTAGCCCAAACACAGAAGGTTGAGCTAGGTCCAAGGAAGGGTAAGTGCACAGCTTGCCTGTTCTCCCAGGATCCTGGAGACAATCAGACACAGCAGGGAGTCTAGTCAAGCAGGAACTTGTTTATTGCCCCATAGCAAGCATCTTTTAAAGCATAAATAAATAAATCATAGGGCAGGAAAACAGCCAACCAATGGTTTTAAAAGTTAACCTATTATGTGCCTAGGTGCCCTATGCTTTACCTAGTGAACACAAGCCATTCATGCAGTGACCTTATCTGGTTCAATCTTGGTAACCAATTACCCTTTTTTGTAAACATCTCAGGACTCACCTTCCTGACTGGCTCGTGTGCCCTTCACAGGCTGGCCTTGAATTCACAGAGATCTGCCTACCTCTGTTTCTTGAGTGCTGGGATTAAAGGTATGCAACATCATACTTGGCTATTTTCTTTTTCATATGTGTAGGTTGTCCACTGATATAATCTCTTTTATTCCTGGTTTTGGTCATTTGCATCTTTTCTTATTCTGATTGGTCTGCCCAGAAGCCTACTGATTTTACTGACCTTCTGACAAGAATGTCCTCCATACACACAAGCGTTTAAACACTGGGGACTCAGAGGGTGGCACTGTTTGGCGAAGTTTAGGAAATGTGGCCTTGCTGGAGGGGGTGTGTCACTAGGGGAAGGCTTTGGGGTTTTAAAGCCTCTCTTCATTCTTGGTGTTCTTTCTGCTTTGTACTTGTTGTTCAAGATGTGAATTCTCAGCATTCAGTTCCTGGCTCCCTGCCTACTGCTTGCTGCCATGATGGACTCTTTTTCCTTTGGAACCCTGAGCCCAAATAAACCCTTCCTTTTGTAAACTGCCTTGGTCAAATGATACTATCGCATTAACTCACAGCATAGGAAATGTACAACATTATACTACATTAGTATACTTTATTTCAATACATTATTTTATCCTTGCCTCTTTCGCCATTGTTATCATCCATTTTAGTTCTACAGGTCTTGTAAGTCTCAAATTATTTGCCAGTGTAATTCATTTATAGTTATTTATGTGCATGTCATATTTAACACGAAATTCTTCAATGGAAACTAGAAAATATAAGGGAAATAGTAGCACAATGACTTAGCCACTTACCTAGGTAAAGACTTGGACTGGACTGGCCAATGTAGAAATACACAATGACAGCAACACCCATGCTAAGTAGGGTATAGACCCACTGAATCACAAACATGATGAGAAGGGATGCAATGGCCTACAGAAATAGATAGGAAGAGTAAGTCACCTAATGGTTTTACATAGGGTAATCAAAATACAGGACTATGTAAGGCCTTAGGAGACAGTGATCTCTCTGAGCTCTGAACAATTAAAGTTTGCTTATAATAAAAGTAAGTAAATAATAGTAGTAAATAAAAATACTTATAATAAAAGTCTGAATAAAGTTTAATTACATGAAATAAATAATAAAGTTTACTTACTAGGGTAGGTGGGGTTTTTTTGTTTGTTTGTTTGTTTATTTCTTTCTTTTCTTTTTGTCACTTGTACTTTTGACAACTTGTACTAGGGCCATCTGGGAATAGGGAACCCAGTTGAGAACATGCCCCCTTCAGATTGGCCTCTAGGCATTTTTAAAAATATTGTTAATTGATGGGGAAGGACCCATTCAACTGCGGGTGGTACCATCACTGGGCAGGTGGTTCTAGAGGGTATAAGAAAGCAGGCTGAGCAAGCCATGAGGAGCAAGCCAGTAAGCATGATCTCTGCTTTAGCTCCTGCATCCCGTTTCCTGCCCTGACTTCTTGCCCTGACTTCTTTTCATGGTGGACTATAAGCTGTAAGATGAAATAAAGCTCTTCTTGCCAAGATGCCTTTGGTCAATGTTTATCACATCCATGGAAAGCCAACTAAGACAGGTGGTTAGTGTTGGCTGCTAACTTTATAGGATCTAGAATTACCCAGGAAGCAAACCTCTGGGCATATCTGTGAGAAATTTATTTAGATTATATTAGTCCCTGGATGTGACTGTGAGAGGTGGTTTTGGTTAGATTAATTGAGGTGTTAAGACCTAAGGTGACACCATCCCCTGAGCTTGAGTCCTAGACTTCATGAAAAGGAGGAAATACAGGCATTACAGGGAAGTACAAGCTGAGCACAGGCATTTATCTTTCTCTGCTCTCTGACTATGGGTGGATACAATGTGACTAGATACTTCAAGCTCCTGCTGCAAGGACTCCCTGGTAATGATGGACTGACCGTTAAACAATGAGCCAAAATAAGTCCCAACTACAACAGAAAACTGGTACCAGAAGTTGGGTTGTTGCTGTGACGAACCTGACCACATGGCTCTTAGTACTCTGGAACTGGTTTTGCAGGCAGAATGTAGAAGAACTTTGTGATGCTAAAGCCTTCTGGTACAGCACATAAAGTTTAGTGGGCCACTCTGTTTTGAATTGGGAAGACAAGAATGCCAATAGGAATGCAGACAGTGGAGACATAGCTCCTGAAATTCCCAATGGGAACAAGGACTCTGTCACAAACTGGGCTAGAAGGCATTCATGTGACATTTTGGACAATACTGTGTGGCTCCATTCTGCCCATGTCTTAAGGACTTAAGTAAGTGAAATTGAATGTAAAGATGATAGATTAATTTGTTTGGTAGAAGAATTACAAAACAGGAGAGAATCCAGGCTATGGTATGATGACTTTCTTCTGCACTTTTTTGGTCTACGGTGAAAAGGTGTAAAAAGTTGAGCATGAAGGTAGAAATTAAAGTGTGGTTTGCCAAGGATAAGAGTTTAGCAAGTTAAACTATGAGACCAAGGAGCATGCTGAAAAAGAGGCTATAACTGTTAAAGAGAAGCATTCTGCTTTGTAATGGGACAACAAGAAAGATGTCCCCCAGGCAAGACCTTACCCATGAAAGGGTCCACTTTTCAAAAAAAAAAAAAATACAAAAAACAAAAGCAAACAAACAAACCACAAATTCTTTGGAAAGGAGAGAGTCAAAATCGAATTACAGAATGTCACTGGAGGGGGTTCCCTATTCCTCAGAAGCACCTGCTTAGAGACACATTTTCCTAGGATCAGCACACAAAAACTGATTCAGCTGTGGTCCAAGGAGACTAGGCTGCATCCATAGCTAGCCACAGGACTGAGGGTGTTGTGACATCTTGAACCACAGTTTTCAGAGAGACATTGAGGTCTGCCAATATACTGCAAGATTGGAGCCCCCATAAGGAGGCCTTGAGAGGCCATGGTGTGAAACTGTGTGGTGAAGTCTACGTTACTATACGTACTATGCGTTACTATAAAGATTCCAGGATATCTGCTGAGGAAAGCTACAGCCATAAAGGACAGCAGGCCCAAGAAAAAAAGACTCCACAGGCAGAGGAGCAATCAGGGTAGGCTATCCAAACCTTTTTGATCCCATATGATTCCACAGCCCCAAGATGGTAGGTGTGAAGCTGTAGGAATTGATGTTTACTGAGTTTTGGGTTTGCTTTGTTCTGATCTTCTTTGCTATTCCCCCATTCCTCCTTTTTAGAGTGAGAATATGTATTCTGTGCCATTGCATACTGCAAGTATGCTAACTTGTTTTAATTGTGTGGGAGTTCATGTTTAAGAGACTGCCTTGCATCTTAGATGCGACTTTAACGTTGGGCTTTGAATGCTGTTGAAACTGTTAAAGGATATAGGGGCCTCAAAGTAAACTAAACACATAATGCATTATGAAACGGCCATGAGCATGAGGACAAGGGGTAAAGAGTTATGGCTTAAAAGTTAATGGTTTGGTTGTTAAACTGACAAGAGGTAGAACTGTGGTCGGTTAGTGTAAATTGTCAACTTTAAAATTGGGATCTAGAATCCTGATTTTGGGTTCTGGAATGAAAAGAGTAACTATACACTTACTCAAGCAAGTTTTGTGGGGAAAACACTCTTTGAGGATAACCCCTGAATCAAAGCCACCAGCAAGAAGGCACTCTGTCTTAGTTACTTTTCCTGTTGCTGTGTTATGCTATCCTGACAAAAGCCACTCAAGGGAGAAAGGGTCTATTTTGCCTCAGTCAGAGGCTCACAGCCATGGCCCGTCATAGTGGGAAGTCACAGCAGTGAGGATTTGAGGCAGCCCGTCACATTGCACTGACAGTGCATAGCTCACTCTCTCAGTTCAGGTCCCAGCCTAAGGAATGGTGTCACCCACACTGGGCAGCCCTATAGGCACTCCCCAAAGCCTGTCTCCAGTCCACTCCACATCTCACCAAGCTGACATTGAGATTAACTACCACACTATTTTACACTCCTCCCTACAATCAGCAAATTTGCATGAAATTAGTAACCCAGGGTGATCAGATACGATTATTTAAATGATAGATAATAGATTAAAATGAGTGGTTGATTAAATGTAAATCTTGTCATAATGGTTCATCTGAATTCTAATAAAACAAGCAATTTAATCATGTTGATGCTAATTACTACCTTTTCTTCCCTTACATCTGTCTCATACACACACACCTTCACCTAAATCTTTTCTTAAGGACACTGAGATCAAGAAGAAATTACTCACCCCAAACAGGGAGACCCATGGGTTACACATGCAAGTATAGGAAGCACTTGGTCTCCTCTGGACCTCTTGCTCCTGAAGTCGGCATTTCATAAAGAAATCTAAAAAATGAATTGGCCAAATACTTCATTACTGACTTACAACCAATCCCTCTCTAACTTTATAAGTATATATCTACAAGCTCATAAGCCCTGATTTTGCAATTTAGCCTAGAACAAGCTCCAAGCACTTGCTCATGGAGAAGGAAGGAGGAAGGACTTACGGCACAGATCTGAAAAGAATAGGCAGAATGGCCAGAGTAGAAGTGGAAGCTTCCCCAAGCCCGCTGCACATTTGTCCCTCTCTGTCGTCTGGGGGCACCCAAAGCCCCTTTCTTCCCTGTCTTTCAGATGGAGGGGTCAGAAGCCAGGAGCTGGACCCTGGGGTTTGGGTTCCCATGTGGCCACTGGAACTGTTGGGCCAGGCTGGCTTTTGTCTACAATGGGATAGATTTTGCCACCGTCTAACAGCTGGGCATTTAACCTGGTCTCAGATACACATCAGAAGCTGACAAAGGAGATGGGGAGGGGGGAGCCCTCCCCGGATTCCTTCCTCTGGCTGTTGAAGAGGCCGAGGGGACCAAAGATCTGAGCACAGCAAACTGGTCCCACTCCCTTCGCCACGGACTTCCGGCACATGGGAGCGTCCGGAGTTGCATGTTTGTTAGTTAGCTCTATGCCTTCTCAGTTTACATGACTCCAGACATGCCCATTTAACCGTGAACATGCGTATAGATCGATTCACTGTGTGTCCTAATCATCGTGAACCCTCTGGGCGAGGTGATTCAAACAACTGGTAATGCTGGATTAACCTTGCTGTGTGTTTGTGCCTCATTTTGACACTAAACTTCTCAGGAAATGTTTCAACCCCTTAACCTTCACTTCCCAGCATCAAGTCGTTCTTCAGCTAAAATACCCGAGTGTGCCAGCCCCTCTCCTGGTCCTTTGCTCCACGTCTTGATCCTGTCTCACTCCCAATTTTCCTGTTTCCTTGGACTGCTTCTCATGGACCCTGTCTCTTTGCTTGCCTGTCATCTACCCCTCAGGTCACAGTCCCTATCACTGCCTCACAAAAGTTCACCCTGCCACAACAATCTAATTCCTCACAGTGTTCGCATTCCTTTGTGCCACCTCCTTTCTGTCACAGAATTTGCTATCATTGCATCTGCGGTCCTATATACTTATTTATATCTTTCTGTGCCCCCTGGAGTACATGTGTCTTGGGGGCAGGATCCAGGTCCATCTTGAGGCTAAGGCTTACAGCTGGCAATCGACACGCATTTCAGTTCAAGTCTGCTATTTTCTCTGGACCCCGTGCCTTTTAGAACTAGTCCCTCTGGACCACAGTGGTGGTGCAATCTGTAATCTCAGTGCTCAAGAATCTAAGGCAGAAAGAAGGATCACAAATTCTAGGCCAACCGGGGCTACACAAAGGGACTGTGATTTAAAAGCAGAAACTAAACCAAAACAGACCTAGCTCCTCCAAATTATGTCAGATTAAATAGATTATATCACACCTTGTTATAATACCGGAGGCCTACTGTTGCCTGTTGACAGATTTTCAGGGAAGCAACTGGATCGTGAAAGCTATGGTGTCATAAATGGATGCCCCCTGATGATTTAATAACTTGGTAACATTATTAGGAGGTGAGAGAACCATTAGAACTGGTTCTTGGTGAGAGGAAGGCGGTCACTCGGGTAGGGGTGTGCCTCTGAGAGGTGTGTGGTGTCCATTACGAGGTGAGCAGGCTACCCTCTGCCCCCATGACATCCTGCAACACCACAGGCCCAGAGGCAACAGACCAGACACCTACAGACTGAAAGCCAAAAAAATGCAGCAAAGAGTAAAGACTGACTCCTCCCTTCAAGTCACTGCCCCCGGTGTTTGTAACAGCACAGGAAGTCCAACAGTTCGCCCTTTGTCGTGTAGTCTTTTACCACCTTCCTGGTTATGTCTTGCATTTCTCTGGGTAAAGATTTCAGCCCGTGCCCTGCCATCTTCCACTGTCAGCACTGTCTGCCGTCATACTCGGTAACTTCTGCATGAGCAACACATTCAACTCCCTTCCCTCTCAGTTCCGTGAAAGCTTCGCTCCAGCACTCACTCACTTTGATTTCTCCTCCCTTAGCCACACTTGAGGGCTGTCATCACAGGTAACCTAACATTTTACACACACACACACACACACACACACACACGAGAGAGAGAGAGAGAGAGAGAGAGAGAGAGAGAGAGAGAGAGACTCTGTATCATACATACACTTTTTTCAGTTTATTTTTTTCTGCCATCTTTCGCTCCTGGTCCATACAGGGACCCTGGGATATTTCTGTTTTCCATTTCTCATTTCCTGTTTTCACTACTATCCTTCCTAGCCCAGGTGTGGCTATAGTTTAGACACTTAGTGCCCCCAAAGCATCAGGAGGAGGAGTCTAGTGCAAGGTCTTTTGTCAGTGAGGCATGTTCTTTAAAGGGACCCTGGCCTCCTCCTCCTCTGTGGCCTGGCCATGATGTGAGTGCTTATGTTCCAACACAAACTCCTGCCATGAAGTGTTGTTATCTTGACACAGCCTTCAAACAAGGGGCTAACTGGTTACAAGAGAAAATTTCCCAAACTGTCAGCCAAAATGAACCTTTTCTCTTTTTAAGTCTGTTGTGTCGGGTGTTACAGCAGTGCAGGTGTTAATGCAAGTTACAGTAATGCGGTGTAGTGTGGGTGTCAGAGTATGTGGGCGTTACAGTAATGCTGTATTATAGTAATGCAGCACCGACTAACACGGTGACTCGGTCTAAGACAGCCAGGGCTCCCTAGCACACACATCTGTGCCCATGTTAGTCTTCTCAGCGAACTTGTGTCCACTCAACTCACTCTCCTAAGTGCTAACATAGCAAACAGAACTTTCATCCCTCCGATCCCCGTATCTTCGGCCTGCCTGTGCTGCACCCTCTGCTCCAATGTTCCTCCTCTACAGCACATGCTCAGTCCCTTTCCTACCCCAGACACATGCCCCCCCTCACCTGCACCCTGGATCTGGTGCTTTTGGTCTGCTCTGAACTTTGTTCTCACATTGCCAATTTATCTATTCCCTCCTGAACCAGTCCTATTGCCTACAACCCCAGAGCCTTTTCTCTCACCTAAACAACGATTTCCAGGTTACTCAGTAGCTACTCTGAGTCTGTATCATCTTTAAACTTAGGTTTTCCATTTCTAATTGCCTCGTCAGTACTTCTCTTGGGTAGGTTGCTAAGCACCCCAAACTTAGCATAGCTGAATCAGAAATCTATCCTTCCCAAGACTCTTTGAAGACCAAGTCAATGATATGATTTCTGCAAACGGCTAGTATTCGTGCTGACTTCTCTTTCTTACACTTCTACCTCTAGCTCATCTGTAAGTCCAGTTGACTGTGACTATGACCATTCCTTGCCACCTCTGTGGCTGCCTTCCTGATCTAAGACACTTGTGTTTTCATCTGCTGACCACAGTGGGTCCTGTGCCAGATATCACAGCTACCTATTGCTAAGGGTTTCTTGCAGTTACATGGCCATATGACCAAGATCTCACCAATAGAGGGTAACCCTGGAGAGTGTCACTTCTGAGCCAAGGCCTTTGCCTCTTTTGTTTCTCCTCTGCCTGAGATCTGAATGTGTAACTCAGCCATGACATCAGCATGGCAAGGTCCTTGGGTCTGTGTGTCTTCAGCTCTTCAAAGGACCTTGGTTCCCTGAAGCAGTGCATTGAAGAGAACCAACCTCTCCCAGACCTGGAACACCCTTCTTAGATTGTTAATGCAAGTGAGAAACAACCTTCTGTCGTGTGCAAACCACTGTGCTTTTATTTCATTAGAACAGTTTAGCCTGTTTGCCTCCCAACAAGATCTTTTCTGATAAATGCATGTGACACACCACATCTTCCTGCCAGGGATGGTTAGTGTTTGTTACCAACTTGACAGAATCTAGAATCTCTTTAAGTGCAAAGGCCCACCCTAAAAGTGGACGGCACTCTTCTTTGAACTTGAATATTAGACTACAGGAAAATGCAAAACTAATTGAGAACTGATATCATCACTCTCTGTTGCTTGACTGTGGGTTGAGGTGACGAGCTGCCTCCTCAAGCTCCTGCCACCACCGTGGACTCCACCCTTGAACCGTAAGCCAGAATAAGCCCCTTTCCCCATAAGTTGTTCTTGTAAGGTGTCTTTGTCTCTGCAAGATGTAAAGTAACTGATAAGCCACCCCAGTCTACATCCCAGGATGCAGACTGTGTTTTAAACTCTTTATCATATTTACCACTTACATTCCAATGTATGTTTGCTAATCGCACCTCTTCCCTCACAAGAAAGAAAGATCCATGACACCAAAACCTTCCTGTATCTGTTCAGCATGTTCTTCCAACACTTAAAACAAACCATGGAATGGGGATGTTCCATACATGTGGTTGTACAAATAAGCCATTCACCCCCAAAGACATCATCTTCATGCTCTCAGATCCCATTTGATTTCATTGTGTGCTTATAAGTACTATACTTGAGTTCTACACATCCAAATTTGAATGACAAATAGCCTGTTTTAAAATCTTGCAAGCCGCATGGGGACAGGAGGACTTCCGGATGCATTCTTGGAAGCAGGAACCTGCTGGTGTTCACCAGTCTATGTTGTGAGTTATTTCTCCCTGAATAAACATCTGTTCGGCCTAATTGTCTATCCTGATCCTTATTAAACTGCAATATTTGTGCATAAGAAGTACATTTATACAATACAGTACTACTCAGCAGGGGGGAAAAAACAATGAATTCTTGAAATTTACAGGCAAATGGATAGAACTAGAAGACACCATCCTAAGTGAGGTAACCCAGGCACAAAAAGACAAACATGGTATGTACTCACTCATATATGGATATTAGACATAGAGCAAAGGTTTACCAAATTACACTCCACATCTCCAGAAAAGCTAGTAAACAAGGAGGACCATAAGAGAGACATACACTGTCCCCCGGTGAAGGGGAAAGGGACAAGAGCTCCTGGACAAATTGGGAGCATGGGGGAGAGGGGAGGGAGGGAGGAGAAAGAGGAGGGGGAGAAGAAAGGGAAAACATGAGGGATCAGGAAGATTGAGTGGGGAGATGAACAGAGGAGAGCAAGAAAAGAGACATATCAATAGAAGGAGCTGTTATAGGTTTAAAGAGAAATGTGGCATTAGAAAATTGTACAGAGATCCACAGGATGACCCCAACTAGGAATCTAAGCAATAGTGGAGAGGCTACCTTAAATGCTCTTCCCCTATAATGAGAATGATGATTACCTTAAATGCCATCCTAGAGCCTTCATCCAGTAATTGATGGAAGCAGAAGCAGAGATTTACAGCTAAACACTGAGCCAAACTCCTGGAAATCAGTTTCAGAGAGGGAGGAGAGATGAACAAAGGGGTCAAGACCATGCTAGAAAAACCCACAGAAACAGCTGACCTGAGCAAGCAGGAACTCATGGACCCCAGTCTGACAGCTGGGGAACCAAACATAGGACCAAACCAGACTCCATGAACGTGGGTATTAGCAAGGAGAACTGGGCAGTCTATGGGGCCTCTGGCAGTGGAACCAGGATGTATCCCTAGTGCATGAACAGACTTTGGGAGCCTATTCCCCATGGAGGGATACTCTCTTAGCCTATATACATGGGGGAGGGCCTAGGCCCTACCCCAAATAACTTGGCAGATTCAGATGATCTCTCATGGAAGGCCTCACTGTCCTGGGGAGTGGATGGGAGATGGGATGGGGGTGTCAGTGGGGGGCATGGGAGGATGGGAAGGAGAGGAAACTGGGATTGATATGTAATAAAATAAGATGATTTTTAATAAAATATAAAAAAATAGAAAAAAAGGTACTCAATAAGTCTCCTAATTGTGGATTAAACAAACTTTGTTAAGAGTTATCATTGCTTTGAATGGATGGCTTTCTTGCTTTTTCTTTTCGAGATAGATTCTAGCTATGAAAGCCAGGTTGGCCTGGACCTCCGAATCCTCTTGCCTCAGCCTCCTGCAGGGGTTCAGGTATGAGTCATCAGGCCTGGCTCCATTACTTTTTTATTTTTTTTAAAGAAGGACTCTGGTTATAAGTGCTATGACTTAAGATGTGTAATTTTAACATGTCATTGCATGAGTCATTCTTTTCAATCACAGGCTTAATGAAATACAGTGGCCTTTTCAGTTCAGAAGAAACAATATTGGCCAAGAATGCAAATGTCTGCCTCTCTGAGATGTGTCAGATGCTAAGTGCTGTCTTTCCCAATACTTGATCTTGTAGAACCTCAATTACATAATTAGTCCCTGACTCCAGAAGTGATGATATACATCCAATGGAAACTGGGCTTATTTGGGGGAGTTTCGGTCTTTGGTTCAGCATGAATCTCTCTTGTCCTACAGTGAACTGGAGCTTTCATCCAATCCCATGATCATGAAGGGAAACAACAGACAGTTAAAAGGCCTGGGCTCAGTCAGTATTCAGTAGTTTGGGTGTGTTCCAAGCATTTTCCACCTACCATATCTTTAAGTTACTAAGGGTTTATCAGGACACACCTCTACAGCTAGCCAAAAGAAGCAACAGTATTGTTCCTAAAGGAAGTCTGTGTGGGTGCGTATGTGTGTGGGTGCGGATATGTGTGGATGTGGATGTGTGTGGGTGTGTATGTATGTGGGTGTGTATGTGTGTGGATGTGTATGTATGGGGGGTGTGTATGTATGTGTGTGTGTATGTGTGGATGTGTATGTATGTGGGTGTGTATGTGTGTGGATGTATATGTATGGGGGTGTGTATGTGTGTGGATGTGTATTATGGGGGTGTGTTATGTATGGGGGTGTGGATGTGTGTGGATTTATATTATGGGGGTGTGTATGTATGTGGGTGTGTATGTGTGTGGATGTGTATGTATGGGGGTGTGTATGTATGGGGGTGTGTATGTGTGTGTGTGTGTGGATGTGTGTGTATGTGTGTGTGTGTGTATGTATGTGGGTGTGTATGTGGATGTATATGTGTGTGGATGTGTATGTATGGGGGTGTGGATGTGTGTGGATGTGTATTATGGGGGTGTGTATGTGTGTGGGTGTGTATGTGTGTGTGTGTGTATGTGTGTGTGGGGGTGTATATGTGTGTGGGTGTGTATGTGTTTAGGTATGTATGCATGTGGGGTATGTGAGGTGGGAGGGGGTCCAAGAACATGAGGAGGAGAAGGAGGGGGTTTATTTCCTTGGTAAGTAGACAGTCTTGCTTTGATTTTGTTAGAGATAAAAATCTCACATAGCACAGGCTGACTTCAAAGTCACTGATTAACCATGACTGGCCTTCAGCTTATGAGCTTCCTGTCTCTCCCTCCCAAGAGCTGGAATAGAGGTGTGCATCACACTGTCCCTGTATTCATCAGCCATAGAAGGGACAATTCACAGCAGACTTCTCAATGACTGTGCACAAGTGTAACAAAACAAGCAGTCACTCATAACTCTAAATGACCAGGTCCATTTATAAACTGACTACAGACTTGACTGTAAGAAGCAAATCTTACAAACACTTGAGGGGGGAGAGGATAATTGCTCTTGTCAGAAATTCTAGGGAGTAATAACCAGGAAGGCAGCTGTACTGTGCTGAGCTTACAGTTGGAAAGCAACAAGTAAGCAAAGTGGAGTACCATACATGTTAATAGTCGCAAAGCCATAAACAATACATAGTACTGACAAAATCTAGTGGTATGCCTATGGAAGCCATGCACATACAAATATTTTAAGCAGATGGGAACCCAACTGTGTCCATTTTTCAGCAAGAATTTAAGTAATTTATAGAAATGACTTAAAATCTCTACTAAACCATCTCTGAAAATTGACTCCTTTCCCACTCTCTCTCCTCCTTTTTGTGATTATGGGGACCAAATCCAGGGCCTGTGTGTGATGAGCAAGCACTCTACAACTAAGATAAACCACCACTCCCTCTCTGTCTCTTTATCAGAATACATAAACACAGGATCCTAAGCAGCATATAGAAACCAAAGATTTAAGCTGTTATGGTCTGCACAGAATTGTATATAAGATCTGCCTGGTATTTTTGTTATATTGATATTACAGTCTGCTCAGCTACTTTGCAAATGCTGAACATTTATTTCTAATTTGTCATCGATACAAACAATGTTGTCCTAACAATTGTGAACACAATTTTTTGGTTTGCTGATTGGGTTGGGTTGTTTCCCTGATACACACTTCCCCAGATTTTTCCAAACCAGGTCAATTATAGAATTTTCCAATTCTTGTTACATCTTCAAAGACCACTTTCCATGATCAGAGAACCTGAGGGACTTTTGGCTATGACAATATGAAGAGACCAGTGAGTCTTCCTCCTCTAAAATCAGTGTAAAATACAAAAAACAAAACAAAAAAACCAACTACCCCAGAGCACCAGGCCCTTACCAAATGAGGAAGACGATTGAAAAGCATTCATTTGTCAAAACCCATTGGGGTGTAGGGCTCTGTCGTATAGCAGAGTATAGTCTCATGTACTCAGGAGACCAAGGCAGGAGGATTGCAAGTTCAAAGCCAGTATGAGCAATTTAGTGAGCCCCTGTCTCAAAACAAAAAGCAAAAACAACGCTGAGGCTGTTATTCAGTGGTAGAGTGTTTGCCTGGGATATCCAGGGTCCTGTGTTCTATCCCAAGTACCAAAGGAAACCAAAAACCAAACCAAAAATTTGCTGGGTATGATCAAGACATACTGTGCATTTAAAGACAAAAAAAACAATTGCTGTAGCTTAGGGTGTTGACAGTGGCTCTGTGGCCTTCCTGCCAGCTGCAAGCTCACACAAGGAACAAAGAACTTGGATCAGGGAGAAGAGCTAGCTGTTTAAGCTAAATATGATGAGCAATGGAAAAACAAATGGGGCATTCTGTCACTCCTTCATTTTGCTAATGCGAGGATGTAGACTCAGTCAGGCTGAACAATAGCCTAGAAACTCAATGGGAGAGCCGGGAAAGGAATGAAATGTCACTGCCGGGCCAGGTAACTCCCATGTTCCCATCAATGACTGGGAAGCCCTGATGTCCAGGAAAATGTAAAAGCCAAAGGAGACTGTCCCAAACTAATTGTGATTCCCAGCCCCTGCACAAGTCCATCTGCAGGTGGCAGAAGTCTACGGACTTTGTAGACACAGAAGCCACCTTCCGGGAGAGGGGAGCAGGCTTCAAAAGTCAAAAATTAAAACTATAACATAAAGCCAACTAAAGACATCAGCAGCAGCAGGGCTGGAGAGATGGCACAGTAGTTAAGAGCACTGGCTGCTCTTCCAGAGGTCCCCGGTTCAAATCCCAGCACTCACATGGCAGCTCACAACTGTCTGTAACTGCAATCCCAGGGGATCTGACAACCCTCACACAGACACGCATGCAGACAAAACACCAATACACATTAAAAAAAGAAAAAGAAAAAAGACACTAGCAGCAGCCACATACAGCCTCAGTGACCTGAGGGACAATGACAGGGACCAAAGACATGCAAGGCAAGTTCCACGAAGACAAGAGAAACCCAGTGCTGGAGAAAACACTTGAAATAATGGTCAACAGGTTCTTGAATTTGATGAGAAAACAAAACCTTAAAATCAATGGGTCCAAGAAAAATGAAATAACTGATGTGGTTAACGGGCATGTACCTTGTCTTTAAATTGTTTGACACTAATAGATATGTCCTGGTTTGTTTGAGACAGTGTCTCACTGTGCATGCCAAGCTAGCCTGGAGCTCACTAAGTAGCCCAGGCTGGCTTCACATTCCTAGTAATCTTCCTGCATTTTCCTGCATGCTGAGATTACAGGTGTAGTGGGATGACAGGCATGGGCAAGCACACACAGCTGCAGTGACATCTAAAAAGTTATTTAGGTTGTATTCATTTAATCAGCACCACACATACTAGCTCGTAACAGGTACCTCAGCAAGTAGCATGCACTTTTGTATTGTGCATTTTTAAATGTATGTGTATGTGTGCATGCATTTGTGTGTACCACAAGCATGCAGGTGCCTGCAGAGGCACCAGAGTCCTCAAAACTGGAGTTACAGGTGGTTCTGAGCTGCCATGTAGGTGCTGGGAATAGAACCTGGGTCCTCTGGAAGAGCAATCAGTTCTCTAAGCCACTGAGCTTTGTTGTGTGCTTTTGAAGTCAGGCAAGCCTTTGCTCATACCCTGAAGTGCCCAGCTTCTCCAAGCTTCAGTTTTATCATCCATTGGGATGAAACAATTCATATTAAAGGCTTCTTGCTGTGAAGTCTCAGAGGACACACCCAACAAGATTGCTAATTTTAGGTACTGGCAATATATACCTAAGAATAAAACTCTGAGTCGGGCAGTGGTAGTGCGCACCTTTAGTTCCAGGACTTGGGAGGCAGAAGCAGATGGATCTGAGTTCAAGGACAGCCTGGTCTATAGAGTGAGTTCCAAGACAGCCAGGGCTACACAGAGAAACCCTGTCTCAATAAAAGAAAATAAAAGAATAAAACTCCGTTGAATGGACATGAATGAATCTGGGCACCAAACTTGCCCAATGTAAACTGTGTGTTCGTGTCTCCTGACCTGAGAAGACTGGGGCCTGACCTTCCTGTTTTTAAAGATAATACACTCTAGGTTTGCTTTTATCAGTTGTGTTTGGCAGGATAATTGTTCCCTTCTGTGACACTGTGTTGTACAAATGTTTTTTATTTCTAGTTAATCAGCTTCTTTTTTTCTTTGATGATGAAAGTCAGAAGTATCTCTCTTGCCCAGCTGGTATAAATAAGGACTCTGTGTATGTAAGGTATAAAATATACTCCCAAGTTATCTTTGACTCATGCTGTCAAGAATATTTGACTCTGATTCATTCTTACCATTTGATGGCATTTGGCTTATTAAAGACTGCATTTGTCTAACAGTTTAACTCTTCTTGCCTAGTTTACTGACCAGGGTTTCAATTGTTCAACTGCTCATCCATTTAACTAAACCTGACCAAATGTTTGCTTCATCCCCTGGACCGAGAGGGAACACAGTGATGGATACAAATGTAAAAAGGCCCAATGTGCAATCCAGGGGTGTAGCAAGGTCATGGTGGAGAAAGAAAATGAATGTTTGTTTTCCTTAAGACAAGCAGATGAATGGGGAACAATATGACTGGGAACAAACCTGATATAAATGTCTAACATAATGTGATAAGGACTTAGGCGTCTCCTAGAAATCAAGCATTCTCGCTTGCAGTGGAAAAATTCTCCAAGTCCTCAAAAGAGGTGAACGTCTTTAAAAAGCCAGATGGATTTTAAACGTCAGAGTTTTCCAAATAGAGAAAGGAGGGGGAGGTGAAAGTCTGAGGGACAGCACAGGCTAGGAAAGGCAGGATGGAGTGCAATGAGAATGGGATGGATTTAGGGCCCTAGCGTGGGCTCAGCTGCTCCATCCTTGGGTGGGCTGTGCCTATGACACAAAGCTGGACTTCTGACCGAAGGCCTGGGACTCCACAGAGGCTTCTAAGAAATAGGGAAAAGTCATTCCATGGGCAGTTCAAGGAGGAGGAGGAGGGGGCAGAGTCTGGAGGTGGGACACTACTTTGGGGACTTGGCAAAAGTCCAAGAATGAGATGAGGAGTGGCTGCGCCAAGGAAAAGGTAGCAGGGAGGGAGACAGAGGGAACAGTCAACCAAGGCCGTGGCATTGCGAAGCCTGGACAGCTGGGGTAGTGCCCATTAAAAATCACAGGCTGGCCCAGTGAGATGGCTCAGCAGGAAAGGGCATCTGCTGCCAAGCCTGATGACCTGAGTTCAATCCCTCCTGCAGATTGTCCTTTGACCTCTGCACCTGCATGTGCCAAATGAGCACACACACATAAACAGAGAGATAAGAGATAAATACAAATTTGTTTAAACTCACAGACTGACCATGTCTGTCTGGAAAACCCAAACAGAGACACAAAGGTACGGAAACAAGTGTAAACCCCAAACAGAGGGCGGAGTGTGGAGACAGAAGTCGTTGAAGGTGAAGGCACAGTGACAGTAGCCTATGTGCAGCAGAAGAGGTGAACTCTGGGCCCCACAGATGGCTGGCAAGAGACGCCATTCCCCCAGGAGGACCTCAGAAGACCTCAGGCCAGCTGGCTGATGATAGACCGCCTCCACCTCCACCATGGACTAAGACCCTCCTCTGCCCAGCAAGCTGAGGACCAACCTCTGCTTTTGCAATTCCCATCCTCTGAAAAAATCCAGCCATTGTGTATGTGCTTGACACAGAGGAACCACAAAGAGGGGAGATCTGAAGGTCTGGGTTTGCCAAATCCCTTGTCTCAGTAGACTTCCAGAATGCAAGCGGCCATCTGTGTCTCCCACCCCCTCCATCCCCAGATTATACCCAAAAGGAATAAAAGAGGCTTAGAGAAAGCCTTTGGCTGTTCACATTGGAGCCAATGAAGAGGCCAGCTTGTTCCCAGCCATTCTGCAGTAAGGTTCCCGAAGCTCCCAAATGGCTCTTAGGACAGTTGTCTGTCCCCACTGTGTCTTGTTTCAGGATGCCCATAGATACCAAAATTCACATCCCGCATATGAAATGCAGTGTTTTCATAGAACCTGCACATTCTCTAACATGGTAAGTTATGTCTACATTACTTACAGTGCCTAATGCAATGAATGCTGCATAACTAGTTATTAAACTGATTATTTTGTGAGTAAGGCTTAAAAAAGAATAATAAAGTTTGATTACTAAATACAAGGCAGGACAGTGGCAACTTAACTTTTTTTCCCCAAATACTTTTCTTTTGTATTTGAGTAAATCTACAGATGTAGACCATGGATATAGAAGGCCAAGCATATGTTAGTTGTAACCATGAAAAGAAAAACAGGTGATCTAGTAAAATCTTGGTAATACACCTGGGAACTCTAGAACAAGCAGAAGAAATGACAACCAAAACAAGAAGACAGCAAGGAATAAGCAAACTTAGGACTGAAATCAATAAAACAGGAACAAACAAATGAAAAGGATCAATGAAAGAATCAAGGGTTCTTAGAGGAAATCAATAAGGTTGATAAGCCCTTATTCAAATTAACTAAAGGGCAGGGATAGAATATACAAATTAACAAAATCAGAAATGAAAAGGACATCCAGAGAATCATATGGCCATACTTTGAAAATCTGTGTTTCAAAAGAAAGTAAAAATAAAAATAAAATCTGTATTTCATCAAATTGGAAATCTAAAAGAAATGGGTAATTTTCTTGATATGTACCACTTACCAAAGTTAACTCAAGGTCAGATAAACAACTTAAACAGAGCTACAAGCCCCAGTGACATAGAAGCAGTCATTAAAAATCTCCTAACCAAAAAAGCCCAGGGCCAGATGGTTTTAGCACAGAATTCCACCAGACTTTCAAGGAAGAGTTAATGCCAATACTCTTCAAATTAGCCACAAGATAGAAACAAAAGGAACATTGTCCAATTCATTCTATGAGGATACAGTTACCCTGAAACAAAACCACATAAAGACACAACAAATAAAGAAAATTACTAATTTGCCATATGAACATAGATACAAAAATTCTCAATAAAATCCTTGCAAATCAAATCTACGAACACATCAAAAAGGCTTCTTCCCAGAGACGTGGGGACAGTTCAACATAACTAAATCAATAAATGTCATCCACCATATAAACAGACTGAAAGACAAAAACCACATGATCATCTTATTAGATTCAGAAAAGGCCTTTGACAAAATCAAACACTCCTCCATGATAAAAGTCCTGGAGAGACCAGAGGTACAAGAGACATAACTCAACATAATAAAGGCAATTTACAGTAGGTCCATAGCCAACATCAAATTCAAAGCATTTCCTCTAAAATCAGGTACAAGAAAAGGTTGTCCACTCTCTCCATATTTATTCAGCATGGTCCTTAAAGTCTTAACTAGAGCAATAAGATAATTGAAGGCTATCAAAGGGATCACGAATTGAAAAGGAAGAAGTCAAAGTATCTTTAGTTGCAGATGGTATGATAGAATACATAATAGGCCCTACAAATTTCTACCAGAAAACTTCTACAGCTGATAAACACTTTCAGCAAGGTAGCAAGATACAAAATTAACACACAAAAATTTAGTAGCCTTCATATACACAAATGAGAGAGAAAGAAATCAGGAAAACAATGCCTTTTACAATAGCCTCTCTATTTCTGTGTGTCTCTGTCTGTCTGTCATATATATACTGACCGGGGCAACTCTAACCAGGCAAGTGAAAGGTAAGTGAAACATTTGTAAGCTAAACACTTACAGACATTGGAGAAACTGAGGAAGATATCAGAAGATGGAAAGATCCCCCATGCTCATGGATCTACAGCAGGATTCATATAGTAACATTGCCGTCCTACCAAAAGCAATGTACAGATTCAAACCATCCCCTTCAAAATTCCAATACAAGTAGTCTCAGAAAATGGAAGGACAATTTTCAGCTTCTTATATAACTAACACACACACACACACACACACACACACACACCAAACAAACAAAAACAGAACAACTAAAACAATCCTGAATAATCAGAGAACTGTTAGAAGTAACACCATTCCCAGTCTATAATGCTATAATAATTAAAGCAGCATGCTATTGACACAGAACAGACATGCTGATCGATGGAATTGAATTAAAGACCCTATAGACACCTGGTTTTTGACAAAGAAGCCAGAAATACTCATTGGGGGGGGGGGGGGGAGGCGCAAGGGGGAAAGAATAGCATTTACAACAAACGGTGCTGGTCAAACTGGATGGCTGCCAAGTAGAAGAATGCAAATTGATCTATATTTATCATCCTGCACAAAACTTTATCCAAATGGATAAAGGATCTCAATATAAGGCCTTAAGCATTTCTGAATCTGGTAGCAAAGAAAGTCTTAGCTCACTAGCATGGGAAAAGACTTTCTACATGGAACACCAATAGTGCAGACACTAGAACCTCATAAACCTAAAAATCTTCTGTCTGACAAAGGACACCATCATTCAGACAAAGCAGCAGGCTATAGAATGGGAAAAGATCTTTACCAATTATACTTCTAATAGAAAGTTAATGTCTAAAATATATAAAGGATTAAAAAAAACCTAACAAAACAAAAACCTGTACATCAAGAAACAACCCACCAGGTTGTGGTGGTCCACACTTTTAATCCCAGCACCCCAGCAGCCAGGAGGCAGAGGCAGGTGGATCTCTGAGTTTGAGGTCAGCCTGGTCTATAGAGTGAGTTCCAGGACCACCAGGGTTAAACAGATAAGCCCTGTGTTGAAAAATGAAACAACAAAAACAAACAACCCACATTAAAATGGGGCATGGGGGACTGAGGGGATGGCTCAGAAGTTAAGAGCACTGGTTGCCCTTCCAGAGGTCCTGAGTTCAATTCCCAGAAACCACATGGTGGCTCACAACCATCTATAACAACAGTCACATGAGATCTGATGCTTTCTTCTATTGTGAAAATATACATACAGACAAAACACCCATACACATAAAGTACCTAAATAAACAAATCTTTCTTTTAAAATAGGGTACAGAACTAATAGAGAGTTCTCAGAAAAAATGAAACACAATGATTAAGAAACACTCAAAGAAGTGTTTAACATTCTTACTCATCAGGGAAACACAAATCAAAACAACTTTGAGGTTTCATATTCCACCAGCAAGAATGGACAAGATCAATAAAATAAATGACAGCTCATGCTGTAGAGAATGTGGGGTATCTTAGTTAAGTTTCTTTCTTTTTCTTTCTTTATTTTTTCTTTTTGTTTTGTTTTTTGCTTTTTTGAGACAGAGTTTCTCTGTAGCTTTGGAGCCTGTCCTGGAACTAGCTTTGTAGACCAGGCTGACCTCAAACTCACAAAGATCCACCTGCCTCTGCCTCCCAAGGGCTGGGATCAAAGGCTTAGTTAATGTTTCTATTGCTGTGAAGAGACACCATGACCACAGCAATGCTTACAAAGGAAAACATTTAATTGAGGTAGTAGCTTACAGTTTCAGAGGTTTTGGTCCATTATCATCATGGTGGGGAGCATGGTGGTGTGTAGGCAGACATGATGCTGGCTACATCTTGATCAGAAGGCAACAGGAAGTGGACTGGGTGTCACACTGAGCATGGCTTGAGGATAGAGGAGTCTTCAGAGCCCACCTCCACAGTGACACACTTCTTCCAACAAGACTATACCTCCACTCCTTCGGGGGCCATTTTCTTTCAAACCACAACATGGGGTAAGGGGAGCATTCATCCACTGTTGGTGGGAGTGCAAACTTGCACAGCTGCTGTGGAAATCAGTGTGGCAGTTCCTCAGGAAGCTGAGATCATATCTACCTCAAGATCCAGCTGTTCCACTCTTAGTTACCCCCAAGACTCAACTACAGAGACTCTTGCTCATCCATGTTCACTGCTGCTTTACTCATAATAGCTAGGAATTGGGAATAATCTAGGTGTCTATCAACAGACGAATAGATAAAGAAAATGTGCTACATTTATACAATGGAATATTATCCAGCTTCTAAAAATTGGAATAGAAAATAGAAAACAGCCATCCTGAGTGAGGTAACACAGACCCCAAAGACAAATATGGTATGTATTCTCTTATATGTTGAATGCTAGATTTTAAGCCTTTGATAGAATTGCTACTATCTACATAACAACCGAGGTTAAGTATAGAGTAAGGGAATAGGCAGGGTGAAATGAACCCTTAATATATGGGAAATAGAATATATAGTTATAGAGAGACCAGAACAGGAGGATTATTAATTGGAGAGAGGTAGCCAAAAAGGGAGTAAGGGAGGGAACATATGGAGAGGCAGTAACACTAAGGGCCATTTGAGGAAACCTGCTACAGTAGGAGCTCAGGCACACCCGGGCACACACACAGGGGTACACACACACACGGGTGCACACACACACACACACACGCTCTCACCACCAAGTAAAACATTCAGTGCTAGGAATTGGTCACACTTCATTAAGTCATTGGCCAAGGCTATTGCTGTTCTCCACAAACTGACCGTAAGGCCCTGTTGCTGAAGACAACACCTGTGTAACACATTAAATGCAGATAAGTCAAGCTGGTACCTAAGTGGAGCCTTAATCCCTACTGACTAGTGTTTATGGTCCTGGATAGCATTTTGCACACCACCAAAGGAGAAAGCTGAACAACAATCCCATTCCTAACCCTATGGTAACCTGTCTGCATATTATGATGGTTCAATAGTGGCACACAAGTCACAAAAGTAACCAACCATTACGTATTGATTTGATCTGACCCACTGCGTGAGACAGAACTTATTCCTGATAACACTTGGGGGGTCCAAGAACTTGAGCCTAGGTAAGCCATGGACCTAGGGGGAAATCGAGTACTATTGTTTCACTAAAGGAACATGGCAATAAAATGACTCCTAATGACATTCTGCTATACCTATAGATCAGTGTCTTGCTCATCCATCATCAGAGAAGCTTCCTTCTTCAGGAGATGGGAACTAATGCAGAGACCCCACAACAGGACACTGAACAGAGAGTAAGAGGCCTTGGAACACTTAGTCTTCATCAAGCCTCTTTCTCTCCTTAGGACTCAGGGGACCATGCAAAAGAGGAGGCAGAAAGATTGTAAGGTCCAGTGGGAATGGAAGACACCAAGAAAACCGTTCTCTTCAGACACAGAAGGATTGATGCACACATAAACTCACACAGACTGTGGCAACATGCACAGGGCCTACACAGGTCCAAGCCAGATGGGGTCACAGCACAGAGAAGGGAAACAGACATGAGCCTCCACCCTTAACCCAGAAGCTATCTCCAACTGATAACAGCTTGCAAAGGAAAGTTTCCTTTTCTTCAATAGAGCCATAGAGCTACACTGGATATACAAACCACATTTGGGGGGGGGGGCGGGCAGGACCTGCAATAGACGGATGACACAAAACAGACTCGGGGCATTTTTGTTTCTTAATGGTTTGTCTGAGCATTTTTCCTGGTTTGTTTGTTGCTTACCTATTATGGTTCCCAGTTTTGCGGGGTGTGTGTGTGTGTGTGTGTGTGTGTGTGTGTGTGTGTGTGTTTCTCATGCTTTTTCTTCACACCCCTTTCCCTTGTTTGTTTGCTTTGTTTTATTCTAGTTTGGTTTTTTTTATTGGCCATTTGTCCTCTAGAGAGAGAAAGGAAAATGTGTGGAGTTGGATGGGTGAGGAGGGGGAACACTTCGGAGGAGATAATGGACAGAAAACTGTGATAGGAATGTGATATATTTAAAAAAAAAAAAACTATGTTTTGAAAATGTCTTTGCAATAAAAGAGAGAAGGATGGAAGGAGGGAGAGGAGGAAGGAGGGAGAGGGAGAAAAGGAAGAGAGGGAGGGGAGAGGGAGGGAGGGGAGAGGATGGTTGGGGATACCAAAGGAAAAGAATCTAGACAAAATAGGAACAAATTCCAGAGCAGGAATATTTTTACAGGGAAAAAGGAATGATATATGTCAAGGATACAATAGAACCAGTTATATCCATAAAACAAACAATGGAAAATATTCAAAGTAAGAAAAAATGAAGATAAAGACAAGTCAGGTTAACTGGAATGTTTGGAAATTTAAAAAAGACCAACGTAGCCCAGACTGGTGGTTTCCACCTCACCCCCTTCCTGGTGAAGAACTCAAAAGCCAAGCATCATTCTATAAGCAGCAATACACTGGGTGAAAAAGGCATCTGTTAGCCCGCCTCGCAGGCTGTATCAGCCACATCATGTGACTAAATACCAACATGGGAGGCAGAACAGGCTTTCGAGGAAGGCCTCATGTGACACAGTTTGGAGGCTTGTCTTTTGTGCCTCTTCCTTTCTTTCTTGTACAGCCTGGATGTGATGTAAGGGCAAGGCTCCAGCAGCTCCACCTTGTATCACAAGACAATCTGCAAAGTGTGGGTGGCAAAGAAAAAAGGAATCCGAGCCACTCAGGGCTGTGGAGTTGCTGCATCCACCTCGGGCTCTTTTTGTAGGAGGCTGGTTAAATCACTACTCTCTTGTGACTTTGTTACTGGTAATCAAGCCTCATTATGACTGACACAGCAAGCAACATTTAAAACCCAAGTCACCAGAAAAACTGGGAAAGAAATTTGTGACATGTTCCAGAAAAGAGAACACGATGACAAGAAACCAGGGCACTGATTAACAAGGTGGGGGGGGGGGGGATGGCAGAGCTGCGGAAAATTATCAAGGAAATCCATGAACAGCAGCAGCAGCAGGAGGCTTGGCTGGGCCAAGTCTGTGTGTGCAGCACCCTGGGAAGTGAGCTGGCTCACGTGTCTTATGTAGTTTTAGCTCTGTCAAGAACAGAAAAAACAGTTTCCCAGCAAAAGAAAGTTGGAAAGTAAACTAAAGAAATAAACATAATATACTTGAAAATGCTGTGGAATAAAGAAAAATATATACAATATCAGCATGATGGATGATGGAGAGAGGAGGAAATCTCCAAAGAGATAAAGGTGTTGTTGGGTATACAACTCCAATCCCAGCACTGGGAAGCCCAGCTGAATTTAAAGCCAGCCTTGGATATATAATAATTGTAAAACCAATGTGGGTTATATAGTGAGACCCTGGGATCTCAAAGCACGGAAACATAACCTAAAAAGATAGAAAGGACTTGTCCTTAGGGAACCGGAGACATTGAGAAATTAGTGAGAGGATTCATCAGGTTTGTTTTAAATAAGGAGCTCCTCAGCCTCAGCCCTCTAAATCTGAAGTCAAGAGCACCCCTGCACATCCCCATTTCAGTCTCCAGGTTAAAGAACATGAGAATGTTCTTTATATTTCCTGAATAAAAAATCTGACTAAGAGGCTGTAGGAGGAAATGTCCTAAAACTTCAGAGATGGCAAACTGGGACTAGTCATTGTTCTTGCTTTTTATTGCTGTGAGAAACACTAGGACCAAAGGCAACTTGGGGAGGAAAGAATTTGTTTCATCTTACAGCTTACTGTTCATCTTGAAGGGAATCCAGAGCAGGAACTCGAGTCAGGAACCTGGGGGCAGGCACTGACGCAGAGGCCGTGGAGGAGAGTTGACCACTGGCTTCTTCCTGTAGCTTTCTCAGCCTGCTTTCTTAAACAACTCAGGGCCACCTGCCCAGGGGTGACACCACACCCAAATGAACTCTCCCACAACAATTATTAACTAATCTATAGGACAATCTGCTGGAGGCATTTTCTCCATTGAGGGCTCTTCCCAAGTGACTTAGCTTGTGTCCATTTAACAAAAACATTGTTGCTGCTGTTGTTTTGAGAAAAGGTTTTCCTGTGAAGCCCTGGCTGTCCTACAACTCATTCTGTAGACCAGGTGGCCTCGAACTCAGAGATCTGAGTCAATGTAAGACAAGGATGTAGGCTCAGCAGCATATGTTGCCCAACACTGAGCTCACTGAAAGAGAATGCCAGCTGTTGATTTATGGATGTGGTTTCAGTTTTATCAGAAGGGAATGACAATGGTAGTAGCTATCTAACTAAAACATGAATATACTTAATAACACTAACCTGTATGCTAAAAATGGCTCAGATAGTAATTATTATATATTGAGTGCATTTTAACTAAGATTTTTTTTTAATGCATCTCTGAAAACATCTGGGAAGGCTAGAGAGTGAGGTCAGGACTCGGGAGCCAGTCTCATTGACATTAAAGATGGTATGTATCTGGGGAATACTGCTGCTGTGCTCTGAATTCCCTTCATGATGAACAGTAAGCTGTGGGCACCTTCCAGCATTATTTCCAGAGAGTTCCCTGGTGTCTTTATTTCCTCAACTCTCCAGTTCCCAGTCTGAGGAGGGTTTTTGAGATTGCCATGTCCTCTGTCTTATGCCTGAACTCTAGCTGCAGCTGATGCCATACAACTGTGTATTTGGCACCTGTGGTTTTGAGTGTGAAAGTCCTCCTGCCTACCCCCAAAATTCATAATGCTGGAAATTCTTCACACACACATCGCTAGCTCTGATGTGTGGAAAAGGGATTGTTTATAATCTACTGGGCATAGTAGCATACAACTTTTAATCCCAAGAGCCCAGGGATCAGAGACAGGGGATTTCTGTGAGTGTTAGGCCAGCCTGGTCTACAAGTTCTAAGCTAGCCTGGGCTACACAGTGAGACTCTGACTCATAAAACAAACAAACAAAAAAGGGGCAATACAAATATATTATCTAATCACAGAAAGGCTAACAGATGAAGAAACTTTTCAGCTGTGTCTTAAGTTCTTCAGTGGGAGTGTGGGGCTGGGGGTTGTGAAGAATAAAGGAGGACAGTATGAGAATATGGGAACCACTGTTTCTGACAGTGTGACTTTTAATGCCATTTGACTTATTAAACTATACACTTATGATTTTGATCAAAATAAAATAACGCTTTATGTTTTAATAACACTCCTACCACTCAAAGTGTTACACCAAGTTAGAAGAAGGAAAAGCTAGTTGGTAGGGGAACACAATGCTCTTTTTTAGATGTCTCTTTCTATGACCTCTGTCTCATCCTCTGCCCATGCCTATCTGTACAGAGATGGCATAACGCAAAGTATGTAGGCATCAAACACACACAGTCACCTGGAGATCACGTGATATCAAATTGTGCAAAGAGTCTGCTCAAACTTGTCTATGACTTCACTGGAAGTCTTCATTTGTGAATAGGAAGATGCTGGTATCTATTATACTACATGAAGTGATAGACATGTATGAGTCAGGTTCTGTTGCTGTAACAAACACAAGAGATGGTTGACTCAATCAATTATGATCTGAATAGGAAGTGTCCTCCTAAAAGCCTTATCTGCTGAGGGCTTGGCCCAGCCAGGCAGAGCTACTGGCAGGGGGTGGGGGTGGGGTGGAGGTGGGGGGGTGACTGAATCAATTAATTCATTGATGAGTCTGTACTGAATAGGCCCTTAGGAAGTGGGGTCTGACTGGACAGTGTGTTACTAGGTTATATCCTGTCCCTGGTTCTCTTCTGTTCTCCTCTCTGTTTCCTGACTGCTGAGAGGTGAGCAGCCTTCTCCTGCTGTGCCTTTCTGCTGTGACACCTCATCCTTGCCACAGGCAATGGTGTCAACTGATATGGACAGAACCCTCTGAAATGGTGCCCAAATAAAATTTTCCCCGTTAAGCCGTTTTCTCGGGCATGTTGTCATCATGATAGAAAGTTAGTTAATTGACCAGCTTTTAAAGCAAAAAGGTTTGTTTTGGCCCAGGGTTTTGGAGGTGTCAGCTCATGACTAGCTGGCCCCACTGCTTTGGGCCTGTAGCAGAGTTATCCTACCATGTTGGGAACGTGTGATAGAATAAAACTTGCTTATATCATGGGCCAAAGAGCTAAGGAGAACAAAGAGAGCACCAGCGCCCCAGATGGCCTTGAGCAGCATACCACCGACGACCTGAAGACCTCCCATTAGGACCCTCCCCTTAAAGGCTCTAATAATACTATTGCACCATCCCGGGGACATGCATCTAACATGGACCTTTGGACAACATTCTGGATCAAAACTATAGCAAGATATACAGCACTAGGCTATGACAGGTCCTCAAAGGTGATGTTTTCTCTTTCCCTCGGGATGTCTCATGTTCTATAATTACTTTCTCTGTGACACTGTCCTTGTAGGTTTAAGAAATGCTAGACTCTTTTTTACTACCACCCCCTCATCCCTGCTGCCTGTGTTAAGAGAGTCCTCTTCTGCCGACAAAACCCAGTGAGTCCTTGCATTCAGAAGGGTCCCCGGCAAAGGATAACTTAGTCTGATTCGCGGCGTTTAAGCTTCAGCTGAATTTTAACTAAAAGGAAAATGACACTCAGTTTCTAACTACGGCCCCTAGCTATTATACATGCAAATAGAAATTGTGTCTAAAATGAGCTAGTGTATAAATAACAGGGTAGAATTATAAATAATTTAACTGGCACCTAAATTCTAACATTTTGAAATAAATATTAAAATTGCCAAAAGTTACGGAAACTGGGGTATAATAACTGGGCTACGGGAAGCAAATAGTGGTCACCCCAAAATAGGAGTCCCCAGCACAATTCCAAAGCACTTACCTTCTCCATTCCCTCTAGGCTGGTTGCACGGATCTGGGACAAGTTGGTCATGTGATTCACTCCTAGAAGCCTGCTGGTTGTGATGGGACTCCTGCTCCTCCCAGGAGGCAGCAGGCAACCCGCCAGAGGCTCCTGCAGGAAAGGACAGAGACCCCAAGTCCAAGAGGAAGCTATCTCGCAGGGTTCGCTTGGCGGCTTTCTTGCTTTTCCCCTTCTGCCTCTTCGGGACCCAGTTTCCCTGTCTTGACCCAAGCTGACAACTGTCATGCCTCTCTGTGGGCTGGAGCAGCTGATCCATGTCCTTGGTGAACTCTAGCAGGGTACCCTCGGAGAGGCTCCCAGCAGGGGTGCCGGAGCCGTAGCTGGGAGCCCTGTCCTGGAGCAGGTGCTCAGAGCAGGGCAGAGCATCTGGACCTTCTCTGGGCACCGCTTCAGGAGACTGGGGGAGACTGCAGGGAGTCATGGAGAGGGCGAAGAAGGAATAGTCCACCGCGATGTAGGTCAGCATGAAGTTGATGGTGACAACTGGCGCCAGAACATTCACCTGACCCACAAGGACAAAGGCCATGGTCACCAAGCTGGTCAGGCAGATGGCTGCTACCGGTGTTTTATTTGGCCCTTTCTACAAGAACAACAACAAAAATACAGAATTATGAAATCTCAGATAGAAAGCTTCAGAAATGTTACAAGTAAATGACAAAATAAAAAAATTAAATGTAATGTCTCAGGAACCTCTCAGCACATTAAATTGGAAAAGAGATATCCAACTCAAGGGGTGAATGGGAGACCTGAGCTAATGCATGCAGATGCAAACCCAGCACAGTCCTAAACACTAGAGGCACGGGCCACCTTACTATTGACGTGGTCCTGACCATACAACTTTGGAAGTCTTGGTGTTTCAACTCCCCCAAATAGGAGGCCCCCATTTGATTAAAAAACACTGACCTCCCGCTCACCAGGCTGAGGGACAGCTCAGGGACTAGCTGTGCAAGTGCACCCAGAACATACAGCAGATTCTGCTAACATATGTGTGCATATGCTCATGCACACACACATGTGTCTGGCATTCATGGAGGAGGGCATGGATGTGGGAAGATGTTTTAACTGTCTTTCCTGGAAACTATCACAGTCACTTGTGGTTCAGGAGCCAAAGCTGCATTCATCTCTCGGTCCTTTGTTCTTCACCTGAGGAAATTCATTTGACCCAGCTGCCCTCCCCTCTGTGTGTGACTCTTCACCTGCCTTCTCTCCATTTGCCACCACCTCCACCAGCTGCTCCCTCTGTCTTCCTAACCCACTCCCCAAGCCTCAGAGACTGCATCCAAAGTGGTCCCATGCCTTGTCCTCCAGACCACTCCCTTTTCTCCACCTAGACTCACTCACTAGGCTCTTTGCCCAGTTCATGGCTTTAGTCATCAACTTTATGTATGCAGCTCCCAGCTTTGAACTTACAGCCTAAAACATTCCCAGGACCCCCTCTGAAACCAGCCGAGGCTTCTAAGCTGTGAATCAGAGCCATACTGAACTAAGACTCCCTCCCCAGAACAGTCCTTAAAAAGGAGAGAAGGGGAAAGGGGGACAGGGGGAGAGGAGGAGAGGAAGGAGGAAGCAAAAGTTTTTATAATGTTTGAGAACTAGTTTGAGGGAGCATTTATTAACAGATTCTAACAATAAAATGACTGCAAATAAACTAAGTCCTTAGAAACACATAACGAAGTTTCCGATAAAAAGGTATGGAAAATAGACAGTGAATCCCTACGACATAATTGGAAACAGACAGACAGGGAAGGTGCAGTGGCTCAGCAGGTAAAGATGCCTGTTTTCCAAATTCCCATGAGAATGGCAGATGTGAAAATACAGAGGATTCGATGCCTCAGCATCTCTACAGCAGCACTGATTAGTACAAGGACCCAGGGAAAGGGTCGGGTGTTACTCAGGATGTGAAGACAGACAGGTAAGAAATTTCAGTAATAGAAGCTGGAGGTGGTGGTGCACACCCTTAATCCCAGCACTCAGGAGTCAGAGGCAGGCAAATCTCTGAGTTCAAGGCCAGCGTGATCTACAGAACAAATTCCAGGATGGCCAATGCTATACAGAAAAACCCTGTCTTAAAAAAACCAAAAAAATAAATAAATATACAAATAAATAAATTCTGATAACAGGAATGCAAGTTTGGGGTTGGCCTAAATTTACATCCAGAACAAGGCTCATCCATAAAACCTCCCAATAATAAGATGCTTCTACAGAGGAAGAGCTCAGAAACATGAGGATGAGGGAAGGAGTGTAGCATAGAAGGACACACGGACGGACGGACACACACACACACTCATTCACATGTGCATAATTCCACGTATAGACTGCATATCCTCAGTATAAGGGTTCTGTATCTGAAATGATGAAAATTCTACAAAGTCTGTATTTGATTTGTACGGAAATTTAATTGAGAAATCCCAGACCATGAAACTTTGTTTCATGCCTAAAATTTCTAAAAATGCTGTTTATAATTACCTTCAGGCTATGTGGCTAGGTGTACATGAAACATAAATGAGTTGGGTGTTTATACTTGGCCCCAAAGATACTGCATTATAAATACAGAAGTATCCCAAACCCCCACACCTGAAAAGCCCTGGCCCCGGACAATAAAGACAAGGAATGCTTCACCTGAATTTGAAGGTCTCAGAGTCAGGCAAGCTGTTTAGAGATGTATATGGAGGGAACACACTTGTAAGCCGAAGTCCCTGGGCCAAATCCCAGGGACCGTTTATGCCATGAGCTACAAAGTAGCTTTGCATTTTTTAAACAACTGGAGGAAAATCAAAAGAATAATGTTTTGTTTCATGAATCACATAAAATTTAGATTTGTTTTCATCCATTAACAAAAACAAATTTAGATTTGTGGCCTTGGTCAAGTGTTGGGTACTCTGTGGCAGTTTATGAGCTTCAATGGCTAACAAAGCACAGGTGGCTAAGGTCATGGATCTTGCAATGTCTAAGGTATGTGCTCTTTGACACTTGAGAAAACCCTGCCGACCCCTGAGAAAAGCCATACACAGGGCAAGGAAGTGCTTATCCCAGAAGTCAGGGGTTTTGGAGTGAAAGGGAAGGGCCTCACTGGGGAGGTAGGCAGGGAGGGAGTCAGGCTTGCAGGGCTCATGGGTGGAAGCTACAAGGTGCTTGCCTCGTGGTTATTCTTAAGGCTGTTGACAATGATCTCATGACATTTTCTATTATGTTCACTATAACTCAAAGATGTGTTTAAGTTTCTAATGTTCTGTATTAAGAAAAGTAAAAATAACCCAATCATATATGAAGAAGGTTTTAGGAGATGAGGGAAGCTTCCAATGTTAAAAGACATGTGACAAGCTGGGAGAAATATCCCTAATACAGATCACACCCAGTTAACCTTCCTAACAAAGAGCTTCTAGAAATTGAAAATAACCCTAATGATGGGGGGGGGACCGAAACAGCTAGATAATCAACTTCATTCATAATAAAGGGAACAGAAATCTTGGTATCCTGAGGGGCCATTTCTACTGTACACTGGCAAAACATTTCACTTAACCATGAGCCATAGAAGTTGGGCAGTGATGGCACATGCCTTTAATTCTAGCACTTGAGAGGCAGAGGCAGAGGCAGGCTGATCTGTGAGCTTGAGGCCAGCCTTGTCTACAGAGTAAATTCTAGGACAGCCAGAGCTACACAGAGAAACCCTGTCTCAAAAAAACAATGAGTCATAGACATGCTCCTTGCTAGCACTGTCCTTGTCACTCAAGGCAACAGCGCAAATGAAGTTCATACACACTGTGTTTAAATATTTACAAATGCAAACAAAGCTAAAACACAAATATGAGTGGATATGTCTAGGCTTCTTCCTTGGCAGGCATACCTACAAGATAATGAGGAAGGTCAGGTTTCAGTTTTGTTTGTTTGAGACAGGGTTTCTCTGTGTAGCGTTGACTATCCTGGAACTCTGTAAGACCAGGTTGGCCTCAAACTCAGAGATCCGCCTGCCTCTGCCTCCCAAGTGCTGGGATTAAAGGTGTGTGCCACCACCTCCAACCAGCCTTCCTCATTAATGCATGCATAGCTTCCAGGTCAGGGCCTACCCCCATCTCTTTGTAGACCACACTTGGGGAGGGGGGCACTCACACTTGTACGTGGATTCTCACCCCATGCCTTGACTCTGTCTAGATGGTAAGAGGCCTTTGCACACTGTGGAGGTAGGTGGTGGTGGTGGCATCTGGGCAGGGAATGTTATAGGGCATCTTCCTGGCCACAGTGTGGAGGAAGGTGCCTGGGACCTAGGTAGGAATGTTTCTACAGCCTCATCAATGTTCTACATCCAACAGCTGGAGCAGAATCCGATCTTGATTGTCAATTTGATTGGGTTGAGAGACACCTAGGGCATCAATAAAGTGTACTTCTGAATGTCTGTGATATGAGTTGACCATCAGGCTGGTCTAATCACTAGTATTCATGTGATGAGGTCAATTTTCTTTTTGTTTTCTTTCTTTCTTTCTTTGAGTATGTGTGTGTGCACATATTAGCCATAAGAGAAATATAATTAATACAACTTCTGAGATTCTACCTCACCCAGTCAGAAACCAAGAAAACAAACAGTAAATGCTGTGAGGATGGGGAAAGGGGAAATGCTTACTCTCTGTTGGTAGAAATGTAAACTGGTGCAGCTACTATGGAAATGAGTGCCAAGGTTCCTCAAAAAACTAAAAATAGAACCACACATGATGCAATCCATACCTAACCCCTGTGCATATACCCGAAAGACTCTATCTTTTTTACAGGAGTATCAGCACATGTTCATTGCTGCTATTTATAACAGCTAGGAAACAGAATCAGCCTAGATGTCCAACAACAGATGAATGGATAGTGAAAACGTGGTGCATAAACACCGTGGAATTTTATTCAGATGTTGAGAAAAATGAAGTTACGAAATTTGCAGGAAAAATGGATGGAACTGGAAAATATCACACCAATGAGATCACTCAGGCCCTGGAAATGCAACATGTTTTCTCTCGTGTGGATCCTAGCTTCAAACTTGGAAATTTGTGTGTATAATTTGGTGCATCTATATAAGCCAGGAAGCTAGAAGGGCCCTATGAGAGTTGAAAGCCAAGGAGCTTTAAGGGTTAGAGGATAGTAGAACACATGGTTTGAGGGAGCCAGGTGTGATGGCTTCATCCCAGCACTCAGGAGGTAGAGGCAGGCGAATCTCTGAGAGTTTGAGGCCAGCCTGGTCTACAGAGTGAGTTCCAGGACAGCCAGGGCTGCTACACAGAGAAACTCTGTCTCAAAAAAAAAAGGGGGGGGTAGGAGAAAGACAGGAAGGAAGGAAGGAAGGAAGGCAGGAAGGCAGGAAGGAAGGAAAGAAGACAGGAAGGAAGGGAGGAAGGAAGGGAGACAGGAAGGAAGGAAGGGAGACAGGAAGACAAGAAGGAGGAAGAGGAAATAAAGGAGGTAAAAGGGCAGAGGAGAAGAGAAGGTAAGGGGGGAGGTTAACCAAAACTAAGGATGTATGAAAACCCATTATGGAGACCACTACTTTATAAGCTAACTTAAATATATGTTTTTTGAAGAAAGAGCTTGAACACAAGTAACGCATGTCCATGCTGCATGGATGGATAATAATTTCCCTAGAAGGCATGGGTTATTAAACAAAAAAAAATGTAAACAAATATAAGTTCCTTCTACCTTAAGTTGATTTTGGTCATGGTATTTTATTATAGGAACAGAAAAGTAACTAAAAGATACTTCCCATTTGGGTTTCAGGACATAGAGAATAAAGCTGGAACTGAGCTCAGAACTTCCTCCCTGGTAGCATAGTTCCAAAAGGTGTTATGCAGGTTGCTGGGAGAGAAAACTGGCTATGGAGGTTGTCAGCCACTTTCTGATTGAATCTGAGGAGTGCTCCACATAAAAGAATTCAAGTCTGTTACTTTGAACCAGTCAAAAGTCCATGGCTGGGGAGGTAATAGGTTCTAAGGGGAGAAACTACTACTGTTGTTTTGCCAAACAGACATGTTATCAAACTGCTTTCTAATTTATTATTAGGTATTAGTGCTGCTCTTAATCTTAGAGAAGTTTCATTCTATAGTGGGCAGCAGTTAATGTGGAGACACATAAACATATGTGACTATTGAGTGCTCAGCCCTAAATGGGATGTTTCCACCAACCAAAACAAAGCGAAGAGAACACCTTGGAAAAGGAGGAAAGGATGTAAGAGTCAGAGGATGGGAGGAGGACTGTGTAATGCTGTCCTCTGGACTGGCATGGCTGTTGCACTCACAAACCGTAACTAAGGTTACCTGCACAAGAGTAAGCCAAAAAGACCAGCCAACATTCCAGCAGGAAGAACTGGACTCAGTGGGTTACAAATAAGAGGAAAGGACAAGAAAATGGGAGATGGGGAGGGGAGAGAAAGAGAGATTTGGATGTGGCTATGAGCAAGATACATTGCATACATGTATGAAATTGCCAAAAAATAAAGAAAAAATTATCATACAGGAAAAGGTTTATTTAAAACATTTGCCAATACAGATGTCAATTATAGAGATACAGTTGTAGTAGTAGAAAGAATTATCCACTACAACACTGTTTCTGGAAGCCAATCACATGAGTATCAATCAATAGGGAACTGATTAAACAAACTATGTCATGTCAACACAAAGGAAAGAGAATGAGGAAATCTTTACATTAATATAAAAGATGGCTTTCTAAACAATATGAAATTTTTAAAAAAATGCAAGTTATAAAATAACAGAACTGTCAGTTGTGTAAAAATAGAAGAATTCATTTGGAAACCAGGTGGGGAGCCTGGGGAGAGACAGTTCAGTTGGTGAATGCCTGCCACATAATTAATTATGAGGGCCCGTGTAAACTGGGCACGGAGGCTTGTACCTGTAACCCAACATGGGCTGGTGGTAGCACAGAGATAGGATTCCTAGAGCTCACTGGCCAGCTACCCTACAATAAATAAATAAATAAATAAATAAATAAATAAATAAATAAATAAATAAAGTGATGTGCCTAGAGAGATAGCTCAGTGGTTAGAAGTGCTTGGTCCTCTTCCAGAGGATGTGGGTTCAGTTCCCAGCACCCATATGACAGCCAGGTGATCTGATCTGACATCCTCTGGTGGCCTTCACAGATACTGCATGCAAGTAGCACACAGACATACACACAGACACAACACTTGCATGTATGTATTTTAACAATTTTTAAAATAAAAATATAGCTGGGCATGGTGGTCCATGCCTTTAATCCCAGCACTCAGAAGGCAGAAGCAGGTGGATCTCTGTGAATTTGAAGCCAGCCTGGTCTACAGAGTGAGTTACATGGAGAAATCCTGTCTCAACAAACAAAAAAAATACAGCTTATAAACCACATTACAGAGAAGTGGGATTCCTAGTGTCTATTTCAACTGTTTTTAAGGAAAGTCTCTTTTGACCATCCTAGCCCTCACTTAATCGTGCTTGTTAATCAGTATCTGTTACAGTTTGGTCCATGATAACTCATAGAGAGGCCTTAGCCCATAGTGTGGAGCTTCTGCTGCCACCACCACCCCCTTCATCACTGCCATCACCACCACCATCACCACCACTACCATCATTACCGCCATCATCGTCACCACCATCACTACCATCAACATTACCGCCCAGAAAAAGCAGAGCTTGCGCTTCTCCTAAACAAGGGATTCTTTTATGCTAAACTTGGAGGGTCCTGGGTCTGTTTCTATTGAAAGAGAGGGTTCTGCTCCCTGCTGCTCAGAGTCAGGAAGCTATGCAGCTATGATATGGAAGATGCTTTATCTAAGTAACTAGCCAACTCACCCAGGGATAGGGCTGAAGGATATGGCCTCTGCACTCCACTCTGTCCCCACCCCCAGAGACCAGATACACTGATCAAAAAGTCTAATAAGAAAAGCTAATGGGGGGCAGAGAGGGAGGAAGGGAGAAAGAGGAAGATAGAGAGGGAGAGAGAGTGCATGCAAACAAAATGAGCCACTCACCCCTTGCCCCAGAAAGGCCAGTACAGGAACCACTTTCTCCTGGGCGATGCACTGCAGGATCCGGGGGGCTCCATAGAGTCCCCCCATACAGGAAGCCAAGGATGAGATGTACAAGCCCAACAGGAAGAGGAAGCCAACCAGAGACACCTGTGTGAGACAGATGCTCCGTTACCACAGGCTGACCCTGGATGTCCTGTAGCAGCCTCTGTGCTAACCCTTATCCTCACCCCACCCCAGGGTGCCACCTACTCAATAGTACTGGACTGTTGAAAGCAGGGTCTGGTGGGAGGGAGTTCTTTAGGTGAGGGGGTGTGTCCTTGAAGGGGATGGTGGGGTCTCAGGCTCTTCCCTTTTTGATTTTGAGAAGACAGTTTTGCCATGCTACACGCTTGCAGCCATTACCACTGTAGCCATTGGCATCCCTACAAGAGGCTCAAGTGCCGCACCCATGCAGCTAGAGTACCAAGCTGGCGGAGGGTGTCGGGATTGAAACACTTAACAGACCACCACGAGAAGTGAAGAGGAAGCTGCTGCCATTTATTAAAGAGAGTAATGGGCTTATATACCCAAGCCAGGGGATGGGCTAAGCACAGGAGGAAGTCATGCACCACCCACACCTGGGGTCAAGGTACAGGCACTGCACACCGGAAAGTGATGAGAATAACCTTGTTTGATCAACCTTGAGAGCACGGGAGTTCTACAGCTGGGCGGGGAGGAGGAGAGCTGTAACAGACAAGTACTCAAATTTCCTAACATTCAAGACAATGGGTCATGGAATGAGACCCCCAAACCAAAGCTAAGTAAGACTTTTATTACTTTATTTACTTAGGGTGGAGGTGTGTGGGTGCATTCCACAACATGCATGTAGAAAACGGAGAACAACTTGTGAACATTGGTTCTCTCCTTCCACTATGTGGGTCCTGGGGATCAAACTGAAACCACCTGGCTTGACTGCAAGTGTCTTTTTACCTGCTGAGCCATCTCATTGACCCTAACTTTTCTCTTTATAAATTAATTATCTCAGGCATTGTATGATAGGGACTGGAAAGTGAGTAATACAATTATTCAATGACCAACACGGGCTTTTTTTTTTAACTACAAATAGTTACTACTTATTTGGGGGTGCGCTGTACCCCTGTACACCTTGCAGATCAGATGATCCAGAACATCAGCCCTCACTGTACACTTTGAGGCAGGGTCTCTCTTTCTTGCCCTGCACTGCATATTCTAGGTTAGATGATTTGCAAGCTCCCGGGGGATTCTCTTTCCTCCACCTCCCGTCTTGCTGTAGAAATTCTGGGATTATGGTCTGTGACAATCCATCTGGCTTTTTACATGGATTCTGGGGATTCCAAATCAAGCCATCAGGACTGCAGAGTCAGAGCAAGCATCTGAACGTTCCCAGGGCCTAACCCTGGCATTTGCTAATTTTGTTGATTTGTTTTGTCTGCTGAGACAGAGTCTTGCTGTAAGTCCAGGTTGTCCTTAATTCACAGAACTCCTTACCTCCAACTCCCTGGTTCTGGGATTACAGGCATGCTATGCTGGTCAGACCAAGCCTTGACCCTTTGCACTCCCCTGGTGCACCTTCCCGCTGCCCAGCTATTTCTCAGCCTCAGAGCTATATTCCCCTGCTATTTCTGGTTAGTTCATATCCTATATGGACTATATACTAGTTCTCAAATTGGGCAGGCATTAGATTCATCTCAGTGTCTCTAGAACCACTGGTTTCTGGGCCCTGGTCTTAGCATTTCAGATTCAGGGAGTATTGACAGGGGCCTAAGAATGTGGATTTCCTGAAGGTTCCAAGGTAACATTGATGTCAATGGCTAGAAACCGCACTTTGAGAATTGGTGACTACGATTCCAGTCAGGCTGTTGCATTTTCTGAGTGATGCCCAAGACCCTGACAGAGTGACAAACTTAACCCTGATCCTAAAGCAGCAGTGACGACTCCTCTGTTGGTTGATAAGCGGACCCTGCACAGTCCACGACTCCCCTAGCCCCACACCCTGCACAACACTCACTGTTGGGATCCTCTGTCCACACTAGCTAATGTGCTCATTGTCCAACACTGGGCATCAAGAAGCAGCACAAGGCGGCTGGAAAGATGGCTCAGTGGTTAAGAGTGCTTACTGCTCCTGCAGAGAACCTGAGTTCAGACCTGGGCACCCCACATCAGGCAGCTTATTACAGCCTATAACTCCCATACCAGGGCATCTAGTGCCCTCTGGCCTCCACAGGCCTATGCATGCACACACACACAAACTCATTTGGGTACATACATTAAAAAAACAAAAGGTGCAGTACAAACCCATCTCCTCTGTGAGACATCTTACTTCTCTACCAGGGGTTTCCCCAGTGTCATGAGGCTGAGGATAGGAGAGGCCTATCACAGTCTCCTCTACCAACCTGTTGATTTCAATCAGACCCCATGCTTCCAGTATTCTCAGTGCCCAGCAGAGGTAAATAAATGGTGAATTAATTAATAAGTTAATTAATTGATGTAATCCGCAACCCATACATCTCACAGATGTAAAGAGAGAGAGCAAGAGAGAACAAAGCTGTTCCCCTTGGTGCCAACTGGCAAGGGACCAGTGCAGTTGTCCACGCACTAGGTGAGCCTTGAACTCACCTCATGAATCCTCACCTGGACCTTGGGAAGCCCCTCTTTTTTGATGACTGGCCGCCCCGTCTCCATACTGCCTTACTCCAGACATGGTGACTTGAAATGTGCCCTTCAAGAGCTCATTTGCATAAATCTGACAGATGGTTAGATGTAATTTTCACCTTGTCACGTACAGCCTTCTTGATGAAGGTTCACCATCTCCCATTGTCCTAGTTAGCTTCATGTGTCAACTTGACATAATCCAGGGTTATCTAAGGAAGTCTCAAGTAGGGGCTGCCTAGATTAGTTTGGCCATATCTGAGACATTTTTGTAATTGCTAGTTGATGTAAGAGGACCAAGCCTGCCGTGGGCATCCCTAGGCAGCTGAGTCTGAGCTGCCTAAGAGAGCGAGCTAGGAGGAGGAAGCCTATAAGCTCTGTTCCTTTGCTGGTTTCTGTTTCAAGCCTCTGACTTGGCTTTGCTTTGATAATTGGAATGAACCCTGTAGGCAAATTTTCTCCCCAACTTGCTTTTGGTCAGGGTTTTATCATAGCAGTAAAGAACTATGTCTTATTTCCTTGCTTGAACAATGGGCTAAGTCCACATGGTCAAGTCATACTGAACCCAAGGCCCTGGATAACCTATTTCCTGTATCTCAACTTATCACTAAAATAATCTGACTGATAAGTCCTGTACCAATCAGGCTGCTTGATTTGAAGGCACACAAACAACAGGGCTGGTGAGATGCCTCCACAGGTAAAGGCACCTGCTGCAAGCCCAGCAATCCGAATTTGATCTCTGGGGCCCACACGTTGTCCTCTGCCCTCTGTGCATGTGACCCCTCCAGAAGTAAATTGAAAAGAAATGAGTGTATCTGGAGGTTCAGACTCCTCACTTGGAACAGTTCAGCCAGAGCATAACCAGTGCCCTCCACCCTGCACATGACCCTGACCATCTCTCTATCATTGCATCATGCACTGCTCTTGAAGAATTCATCCACCCCACCTCAGTCATGTGACCTGTTAGGGCTGCAAAGGGGTGTCAGGAAAGGGTCTGGTCCTTCAAACTTTTGAATATTAAACGGGGACCTCATAACCTGCAAAATGTGAGGAAGGGGTCAGAGGCTGGACAGAGGCAGCGGGGTCCCTGCACAGCCATGCTGTCCTTCATTCCACATGGACTGCTTTCCCCACAGGCGCCAGATCAACCCAGGTGGATCTCATCTGCATCTCGTTTCAATGCCAGGCGTTCCTCAGGCTTGTCCTCCCCTTCTCTTACTGCTTTAATTATTAGAAATCACTGTTATCGATGTTTCCCATCATGTCTTGTGCTCTACCAGCATTTTGTGATTCTCTCCCCTGTGGAAGCGTTAATCAGGCTCGTGGTTTCCCTCACCCATGCGCCCTGCACTCCTTAGGAACACAGCAGAATCACTCTCGGCCTTCACCCACAGCAGAGGCTGGAATCAGTGAAACCTGGGCACTTTACATGATCCGAGTCCTGGCTATTTCCCACAATTCCTAGGAAAACTGCCTCTGTGAGATCCCCCATGCATCCTGAGAGGAACCATCTGTAATCTTTCTTTGCATCTTCTCTACCAAATGCATCCTATGTTGATGACTTAAAAAAAAGAAAGAGGAAAAAAAAAAAAAAAAAAAACAACAAGACTGAGATGAAACTTTATCAAAAAGCATTTTGAAGTTCTAACTTGGTGATTCTCTTCTCAGCCCTTATCTAAGAATCACCCTGGAGGTTCTGACTCAATGGGTGCTTGGCGGGACATGTGTACCCATTGTAAAAAGTCTCCCAGGTAATCCTAGCATATAGTCAGTGTGAATAGCTGGGCACAGGATAGTGCACCCTTTACACTCACTCCTAGAAAACATGTTTCAGAAAGACAGGAATGGATCGTCCTTCAGAAATCTGACTGCTTCTTAGCCAAGAGCTAGGAAATCATCCGTTCGTGTGGATGGAGGATGGGTTCTAGAACACCAAGGGTATCTAAATCTATTGCTCAGGTACCTGGTATAAAATGGCATTATATCTAGCTATAATTTACCTACATCCTCCTATATACTCACTCATCTCTAGATGACTACACATAGTATCTAATGCACACATGTGAGCATATGCATGCACACATGTGTAACTTTTTATTTTCATTTAAAGCATGTCCATCCACTGGAATGAGACTCCCTAGTCTGCATCTCTCCAGTGCTGGCTGAACCCCAGGAACCTTGTCAGCGTCTGGCTCTGTGATCTCTGTGACTGGTGATGACTAGTGACTTCATCTTGGGCTGCCTTCCACAGATACACCCTGGGACTCCTCCAGAACCCTTGGGCTGGGGTCAGAGTGGAGATCACCCACAAGTTCAGGCGAATTAAGAGGTCAATGCCTCCACCTCACAGCTTCCTCTCAACTCATATTTCCAGAAATATGTTTCCCAAAAATTCCTTTACGCTGATCCCAGCCAAATCTGGCCTTCGATTGATAGCCAGTTCCCACAAGGAGGCAAAGTCCACTTAGTCTCTGAGAGGCGGTACTGCCTGTGATGTGAGCAGAGGCCCCCAGCCACTCACCAGCCATGCAATGGGGAAACAGTCATGGGCTTTCAGAGTCCCTCCTGGGTACATGAAGCTAATGGATTAGGATTGACTCTGGGGGGGATTTCCATCTGTAACAAAGACCCTTTGTCATCCTCTTCCTACTTTACTTGCTCTTATCTTGTGAACTGGCATGTCTTAGGATTCTTGGTCCTCTCAGCCTGTTATAAATACCCACTTCCTAGAGTGTGTCCAGTTTACATAATCTATTCCATAAATATTGTTCTCTAGGCGGGTCCTCTATCACAGAGAATAGTGGGATTGACCGCTTTCTTACTGAATTAAACATGGAGGGCGCAAAGGGGGGCAAAGCGTCCCTAAGATAAATGTCTCCACCTATGAAGATGTCCCTGTGAGGAGTGTGAAGAGGTTAAAATTTAATAACCTCCTGCCATGTGTCACACGGTGATTTCAAAGGCTATTTCACAACTGCCACATACAGTAAAATATTTGAAGAAAGCATAAGTCAGGGGAAGTTCCTCTGGTGTGGAAAAACTGGGTTGGGGAGACAAAGAATCAGAAATAGATCAGAGAAGCTGCAGGGAACCTCAGCAGACACAGATCAGCTGACCAGGCACCCATGGTAAAGGACTGAGGACAACCAACAGCCATCCAAGAACAGCACTGGGAGGGGCATGCAAGCCACCAGCACCAGAGCATTCCAGAGCCAGCAGCTCTGTGTCTAAGGTGACATTGGGGAACTCCAATAGATGCAGCCCAGCCTAGAACCAAGACCTAGCTGAGATGTGAGCCTGGGCTGAATGGCAGTAAAACTACATGAGGACAATGGGCCATCAAAGTGAAGACACCTCTACAAGCCAAACTTCTCTAGGCTCTGGGGTAAGGTCACACGGTCCAACCAACTGTCTGAATGTAGTGCTTGCCACTGCAATAGGGTCAGACCTTTGTCTGCAGCTGTGTGGATGGGGGGAGCTAGGGCAGAGGGGAGAAGTCTGGGAAAAGATCTTGGACGATTTGGGGGGCTACTCTTGGAGTTTTCCCTGCTGGTCCATCCCTGTCCACTCGTGCACCGTATCCTCCAAGAACCAAGGTCATTTGCTTTTCTTCATGGGCCTTACAGTTGCCTGTTCCAGGAAATGGTCTCTTGGGTACCCTCCAAAGCCCATGGTTCACCTTTCACATGTATATACGTGCATCCCCACATACCATAGCCAAGCTTGCCAAGCCAAGCCAATTGGCCTCACCCACTTGTCTCACCGTCCAAGACATGTGGCATTCCTAAGAACATTCCCTCTGTTGACAGGTTTACTGAGTGAGGACCTTCCACCCACAGGCTATGGAGGCTGTAGTCTGTATGTCTGGAGATGTTTTTAACCTGTCCTGTGATGTTCTTCCTTAGTTACAAGGTCTCTTCCATGTCCATGCTGAGATTTCCCTCCAAAGAGCCACACCCCAGCGGGAAATCTGCCTCCTCTCTCCAGACAGTCTCTAACAGGTGAGGGGAGTACCAGGCAGGTAGCTGCTGGAGAGGAAGCTGCTCTCCAGGCCAGCAGAGCCTGCCCCGCCCCCACCGCCCCCTCCCCACCACACAGCTGCTGACAAAGGGCAAGCAGGGATCCCCAGGGAAGTGCTCCTTCTTGGCTCCAATGGCTTTCTGAGGCTTTCAGTTTCTCACTTGTAACCACACTCTCACCCCCACCGAGAAGAGGTCCATGAAGGTCAGACTCCAGGTGAACCCGTGTGTGTGTGTGTGTGTGTGTGTGTGTGTGTGTGTGTGTGTGTGTGTGTGTGTGTGTGTGTGTGTCTGTGTGTGTGTCTGTGTGTGTGTGTCTGTGACTGTGTGTGTGTCTGTGTGTGTGTCTCTGTGTGTGTGTGTGTCTGTATGTGTGTGTGTGTGTGACTGTGTGTGTGTCTGTGTGAGTCTGTGTGTGTGTGTCTGTGTGTGTGTCTCTGTCTGTGTGTGTCTGTGTGTGTCTGTGTGTCTGTGTGTCTGTGTGTCTGTGACTGTGTGTGTGTCTGTGTGTGTCTATGTGTGTGTGTGTGACTGTGTGTGTGTCTGTGTGAGTCTGTGTGTGTGTGTCTGTGTGTGTGTCTCTGTCTGTGTGTGTCTGTGTGTGTGTCTGTGTGTGTGTCTGTGTGTGTGTCTGTGTGTCTGTGTGTCTGTGTGTCTGTGACTGTGTGTGTGTCTGTGTGTGTCTATGTGTGTGTGTGTGACTGTGTGTGTGTCTGTGTGAGTCTGTGTGTGTGTCTGTGTCTGTGTGTGTCTGTGTGTGTGTCTGTGTGTGTGTGTGTGTGTGTGTGTGTGTGTGTGTGTGTCTGTGACTGTGTGTCTGTGACTGTGTGTGAGTAAATGAGAGAGAATATAACTGGGGACAAACATTCCAACATTCCTCCCCTGAGATTTGGGGCTCTGGGCCAGCTCTCTCATGACCTGAGTGATCTCTTCTCCCTTCCCATCCTGCCTTTGTGCTGAGGTCATGACCTCTAAAAACAAGTACACCTGTACTGGAGTCTGTGCACTGCTGTGGGATATTGTATGCTGTTCAGTATTTGTTTTAATAATCTAAATATGTGTGCATTCTTTTATGTTGTGTTTGTTTAACTCTATGAAGTTGTGTTACTTTATCTGCCTAAAATGCCTGATTGGTCTAACAAAGAGCTGAATGGCCATTAGCTGGGCAGCAGAGAGAAATAGGTGGGGGACTGTCAGGCAGAGAGAATAAATAATAGGAGAAATCAAGTCTAGAGGAGAGAGAAAAAGGGAAAGCAGAAGATACCCAGCCAGACTTGGAATAAGAAGGAAAGATATACAAAAATAGAGAAAAGTAAAAGTCCAGAAGCAAAAGGTAGATGGGATAATTTAAATTAAAAAAAAAAAAAATCTAACTAAACAAGCCAAGCTAAGGCTAGGCATTCATAAGAAAGAATAAGCCTTCTTATATTTATTTGGGGGCTGGATGGTAGGCCCCCAAAGAGCAAAGAAAGAATAAACCTCTCTCTCTCCCTCTCCCTCTCTCTCTCTCTCCCTCCCTCTCTCTCTCTCTCTCTCTCTCTCTCTCTCTAAAAAGAGACCCTCATGAGTGTGGAGACCAAACCCAAGTACACTTTTAAAAAGCCAGCTCCATCTCCTGTGTCAGTCAGGTTTCTGCCATCACTGGTGCTCTGTGCAGATATATTGGCTCCACACCAAGAAACCCTCCCTAACTGACAGAGACCTCCCTAACTAACAGAGACCCTCCCTAACTGACACCCTTCCTAAGTGACTGAGACCCTCCCTAACTGACTGACTGAGACCCTTCCTAAGTGACTGAGACCCTCCCTAAGTGACTGAGACCTTCCCTAAGTGACTGAGACCCTCCCTAATTGACTGAGACCCTCCCTAACTGACTGACTGAGACCCTCCCTAATTGACTGAGACCTTCCTTAACTGACTGAGACCTTCCTTAACTGACTGAGACCCTAACTGACTGAGACCCTCCCTAACTGACTGACTGACTGACTGAGACCCTCCCTAAGTGACTGAGACCTTCCCTAAGTGACTGAGACCCTCCCTAACTGACTGAGACCCTCCCTAACTGACTGAGACCTTCCCTAAGTGACTGAGACCCTCCCTAATTGACTGAGACCCTCCCTAACTAACTGACTGAGACCCTCCCTAATTGACTGAGACCCTTCCTAACTGACTGAGACTTTCCCTAACTGACTGAGACCCTCCCTAACTGACTGAGACCCTCCCTAACTGACTGAGACCCTCCCTAACTGACTGAGACCCTCCCTAACTGAGACCTTCCCTAACTGACTGAGACCCTCCCTAACTGACTGAGACCCTCCCTAACTGACTGAGACCCTCCCTAACTGACTGAGACCCTCCTTAACTGACTGAGACCTTCCCTAAGTGACTGAGACCCTCCCTAACTGACTGAGACCCTCCCTAACTGACTGAGACCCTCCCTAACTGAGACCTTCCCTAACTGACTGAGACCCTCCCTAAGTGACTGAGACCCTTCCTAACTGACTGAGACCCTCCCTAAGTGACTGAGACCCTCCCTAACTGACTGACTGACTGACTGAGACCCTCCCTAAGTGACTGAGACCCTCCCTAATTGGCCACCATTCTCTGGAAATGGTGGGAATTTCAGAGTCTGCTTTTCCTCTGTGAATTTGAGGCACAATGGGAGTTTTAGGGAATTTTTCAGACAATCTGATTCTTGTGAGTTTAATCGATGCCAAATAAGTGTCCTTGGTGTCACATGATGCCCAACTTGTAAAGGAAGTGATGAAACTCAAGGAATTCACTAATCCAGACCAACCCAAAGTTTCTGTGATTCTTAGGAGAGCCTGCCGCCATGTACCCTCCCCTCCTCCACCTCCCTGCTCTTATGAGCAGCATTTCCTGGTGGCAGCTGAAGCTACCAACAAAAATGTAAAGACTGAGGAGACAGGAATTCAAAGTACCGGATTCTTCTGTCAGCTCTGATATCTCCTGAACCCCACCTCCCCCCATGTGTCTCTGTCTCCCCCTCTGCCGACACCCCCCTACCATCCGTCTGCATGTTTGATCAAGTACATGTGAGTAAATGGAGGGCAGAGGTCAACCTTGGGTGCTGACCTTGAAGGGACCAGACCCTCACCCAGCCCCTTGCTTTGGCAGCCATGACAGGATGCAGAAAAGACCCAGCAAGATGTGGGCCTCTGACTCAGCAACATGGGCTGAGCTCCTGACCTTCCTTAATTACTGGGAATAAACTGTCAGATACCCTCCATGTGGCAAGGAACCAATCAGAAGTTGGCAGGCTCTGGATGTGCTTTATGGTAACGGTGGCATGCAGAGCATAGCAACTGCCCTGGGAGGGCCTCCAGTCATAGCAACCTTCCTGTAGCTGCAGCTGACCAATCAACACAGGACAGGCCTCCCAAGCCCAGACATGCACCAATCCTGAGACTGTTACTATACAACTAGCAGACTCCCCCAGACACTCCCCTTGCTCTACCAATGCTCCCCTGCCCCACTGCTGTTCAAGGTCCTCTCCTGCCCCTGCCTTCTTCACCTGCTGTCCCGCTGTGTAGGATGGGGGTAGGAGGGGGGCAAATCTTTGCTTTTGCATCAGATCTTGGGTCTCTTGGTGATTTGGGGATGGTTCAGAGTTTGGGCACAGCAGACATTAGCTGCCCACTTGTTTTTCATGTTTTGTTTTTTACTTACATTGTGTGTGTGTGTGTGTGTGTGTGTGTGTGTGTGTGTGTGTTTGCTTGCGTATACATGTGCATCATGAATCATGCCACAGTAAATGTGTGGTAAGAGAACAAATTTCCAGTTTTCTCCTTTCATCGTGTGACTTAGGAGATGCAACTTAGGTCATCAAGCTTGGCAGAAAGGACCTTAGCCTGCTGAGCCATCTTTCTAGCCCTTCTCCTTGTTTTCTGAGACTGGGTCTCTCACTGAGACCTGGTGTCATTAAGTAGGCTAGGCTGGCTTGTCAGAGAGCCCCAGAGATCTTCCTGTGTCCCCTCCCCAGTGCTAGAATTGCAAGTATTTTACATGGGTCCTAGGGGAACAACTTGGGGCCTCATGCTTGCACAGCAAACATTTTACCAACAGAGCTGCCTACCTGCCACCCTGTGTCTTGATCTCTTTACATGAAAGATGAACCTATTATCTGTTCATGCCAGTCTCTGGATGCTGGAACCTGAGGACCATGCTAAGGATCCACGGACAGATGCTGCACATTTCCCACATGCCTGTCCCCTAAGCCCTCATTGGTCCTGGGCTGAGCAAGATACAGATTCCCAGGGCTACAAGGGGAGGCATTTGTGTGTTCAAGGAACAAGTAAGCCCTACAGATTGAGCCCTTTGTGGGGCACAGGGCACACCCACCTTTTCAGCTATCAGGAAGTCAGAGTGGAGGGCCTCTCGGGTACAGATGGCACCAAGCAGGAAGGCAAAGACGATGTACAGAAACCACCTGCAAAACCCAAGAGAGTGAGCTGCCACCCAGCCCAGCCCCACCCCACCGAGCCTCAGGTTTCCTTGGGAACCTGTGTCATGAAAGGCCAGCCATGACGCCAAGGAGCTAGCCTGGGAAGCTGCATTTTGTACTTTCTCCTCTGGGACCAAGGTAGCAGTGTTTTCATAAAGAAGGGTACTGAGGGGGCGAAGTGGGAAGCCCAGCTGCCAGGTCTTGGCCAGGGTTGACCTGCCGTCCCACAGCCCATCCAACTTCCTCCAAGCAGAAGAGCTGTGTATGCAGTCATCTCCTGGGCCTCTGGTCTCTAGACCACAGATAACAGGTACTGAGAATTTTGTCACCTTGGCACAAGCTAGTGTCAACTGAGAAAATGTCTGTAAGGTTGACCTGTGGCCTGTAGGCAAGTGTGGGAGGCTTTTTTTTTTTTTTTTTTTGGATTAATGATTGATGGGGGAGGGTCCAGCCACTGTGAGTGCTGCCATCCCTGGGCAGGTTGAGCAAACCATGTGGAGCAAGCCACTGAGCATCATTCCTCCATCCATCATCTCTGTTTCTGTTCCTGCCTCCAAACTGACTTCCCTCCATAAACTGTAAGCGGAAATAAACCCTTTCCTCTCCAAGGTCATGGCATTGTATCACAGCAACAGAAAGCAAATTAATACATAGAGGAGAGAATTAAAAGGCAGAGCCATAGCCTGCCTCTACCACCAAGCTGCAGCCCGTGTAAGAGAATAAGTCACATGATCCCAAGGTCTGCCCATTCCCATCTGGGCAATAATGACAGGATATACCAGCCTCTGACTTGCAGCTGGCTGTGTCTAAAGCAGGGCTGGCTGCTCATATGGAACCTTCTTCCTCTTTCTCCCAACACTAGGCTCTCCCTGTTTCTTCATTTCTTACCAATGGTGTTGCCTCATTTTGCACACATGGCCATGGAGGGCTGGGGTACCTGACTGGCAGCAATGGAGGCACTGCAGTGTGTGTTTGCAGGTGGGTATTTCAACAACTTAAAGTATTGTGTTATGCAGGCTTCTCACACAATGAAGGCAGAGATGCATCCTTCTGCCCACACAAGGGAGACAGCAGAAGATTCTAGAGGGTCAGAAACAGACCCTAGGTCATGTCACAGTCTGCTGGTGAGAGCAGCACAATGGGAACTAAAACTCCAAAACTAGCAACCCTAGGGCAGCAGAAGGGGAAGGAAGACCCATCTCTGAGCTTCTGCTACTCACCCTCCAACGCAGCATCTCCCTCCACCCATAAGGTGCACACATGTAGACACACCCACACATACGCTCACATTCACACACTCACACTTGCATGTACACACACACACACACACACACACACACACACACACACATTATATACACCCAGAAAGCTGACGAACAGGATGCAGACAGTAGTCTGTGATTGCAACATACTTCATTTCCATGTTCCCACCACAACCCTGGGAACTTAGTGGTTAAAAAAAAAAAAAATCCCCTAGTTAAAAATGAGGGTGGAGAGGAGGCAGGGTGGTTGAGGGGGTGGGGTAAGGGAAGGATTTGGTTTGCATTCATGACCTTTCTCCTCCTGAAGCATTCTCAGGCAGAGGGTGTGAAAGGACAGGGTCTGAACCCGGCAGACGTGAATTTTCCAGCCCACCGAGTGTAAAAAGGAGGATTGGAATACAAAATAGGTTGGTCACAGCCAGGGCACTCTTGGAACAATGGGGGAGTCCCCTCTTCTGCCTGGGGTTTTCTCTCCCATTCTCCAGCTCACACTGATTGCTAAGAAGGGAACTTACGAGATGCCAACAGCTGCTAGGGAGCCTAGAGGTATGCTGGTAGCAGGCTCCCTCAGGTCTCCTCCCATGTTGAAGCCAGCCATGACGCCTGAAAGACACCCAGACAAGGGATGGAGTGAGGCGGGTACTCTGAAGCAAATAGCTCTTCCCAGGGTGGTCCCTTCCTGTCCTCTGGGTCCTTTCCTGGAAGCTGCCATCTGCAACAGTGCAAGCAGGCCACTGCCTCATCTCCCCTGGCAACTGGGGAGGCATCTGCGGGGCAGTGAAAGGGACCTTTGTGGATTGTGCTGTGCTCAGGAGGAAATCCCTCCCAGCTCTGAAAGCATCTTACAACTCTGGAAAGTATCAAGGATGAGGGAGGTGTGCTCACAGCCACAACGGTCCTGATGCCCCATGCTGAGCTCTGCCTGCTTAGCTAGGACAACCCAAAGTAGCTCCTAGAACAAAAAGCCTGTAGATTTATTCTGCTGCCAGCTATTTTATTGAGGGTTCAAGTACACTCGGGGTCAGGTATCACCCAGTAGCCAGGACAAAGTGCCATGCTCAGAGCTCCTGACCTACCAAAGGGCTCCAAATGACAAAAATCTGCCGAGACCACTGTGTCAGTCTCTTATTACCTTCAGTCCCCAAGAACACCAATGAAGCATTTGATAGGTAGAGGCAAGTGGATGTCTGTAAGTTCAAGACCAGCCTCCTCTGTATGGAAAGTTCTAGGACAGCCAGAGCTACATAGTAAAACCCTGTCTCAAAAATTAATCCCCTCCCTGCACACAAGAAAAAAATAATGAAAATTAATTCATCTATCATGGTAGGGGACCAATAGCATGGATGGGAGGAGGGAGGTACTTCCTCTCTCTAGACATACTCAACAGGACAATGTGTTTTGAAGTGAGATGAGGGCCCAGCCCATGAGTGCTCTATCAACTCAGAGTGAAGGGAAATATCACCATGAAACTCTTGACACAGCAGGTAGAGATGGCAGCGCCAGGAACGTGGCCCTGATGGAGCTTTAGTGGACTCAGGGATGACATGGGTCTGATACCACCATCGTAGACTGACACTCAGCCTGCCTGGCTGGGTAAGCGCTTTGTGCAGATTTTCTTTCTGTTTAACCTTTACCACAACCATTCCAGAAAAGGAGAATTATTCCCTTGTTTTATAGGAAAGCTCTAGAAAAGTTGACTGAAATAGCCTAAAGGCTTACATTTGGTAACTGGCAAAGCCAGGCTTCAGCCTGGCTATCTGGCTCTGACAGTCCCATTCCTAATGGTCTCTGCTGTGATGCCTCAGGGAGCCTGGGAGGAGCAGAGTCAAGAGAGAGTTTGGGGCCAGGAAGCTATGGGGCGGGGCTAGTTTAAAAGAACCCTGGATATTGCACCAAGAATTGGCTCTACACACATTTTTGTCCTGGTTATTCTACCCACAAGAATTTACCCAATAGCCAAGGGCACTGTGCTGGGCCGTCAACTGAGAGTCACTGGGAGGAGGGACCCTCAGTTGAAGAACTGTCTGGATCAGATTGGCCTGTGGACATGTCTGTGAGGAATTATCCTGATTGAAGATTGATGTGGGAGGGCCTAGCCCACTGTGGGAAGCATGTTCCCTATGCAGATGGGTCCTGGGCTAAGTAACAAAGCCAGGAAGCAACATTCCTCCATGGTTTCTGATTCAGTTTCTCCCTCCAGGTTCTTTCCTCATGTTCCCTCAGTAATGGACTGTTACTAGCAAGTATAACCCAAATGTACTGGTCAGGTTTCTGTTAACTTGACACAAGCTAGAGTCATCTGAGAGGAGAAACCTCAAGTAAGAAAATGCCTCCATAAGATCAGGCTATAGGCAAGCTGATTGATGGGAGAAGGCCTAGCCCATTGTGGGTGGGGCCGCCTCTGGTGTCCTGGGTTCTATAAGAAAGCAGGCTGAACAAGCCATGGGGAGCAAGCCAGTAAGCAGCACCCCTCCATGGCCTCTGCATCAGCTCCTGCCTCCAGGTTCCTTCCATGTTTGAGTTCCAGTCCTTCTTTCGATGATAAATAGTGATACAGAAGTGTAAGCCAAATAAACACTTCCCTCTCCAACTTGCGCTTTGGTCGTGCTATTTTGTCAGAACAATAGAAATCCTAACTAGGACATCAAATAAACCCTTTTGTCTTCTGAATTTCTTTTGGTCAGACTGTTCTATCACAGCAACAGAAAAGCAAATCAGAACACCTATGAATGAAGGTGTAACCAACAGGTTCATAAATGTGGTGATATTTTGTTTGTGATCTAATAAAGCTCCCGTGAGAGCAGACCGGATGGCCCCTTACAGTCTGAGGTGGAGTTAAGAGCTAGTGGCTGGCCACGTTGCTCTTCTGATCTTCAGGCCAGCTTTATTTGTTAGATTACAAACAACATCTCACTACATACAAATACTTATTTAAGCAGTGAAAATTACAGGCTATATCATGCCTAAAGCTAGAGAGTTAGTTAGCTAAGAAAATGATGATGATATGCCTTCAATAAATACTAGGCCTCAGATTCAGTGTGGGATATGCTGTGACACAGAAGGGCAGGTAAAGCTATTGTCTAAAGAGGTTTAGCAGAAACAGAACATATGGCATATTCCCACTGTTACCAGAGAGAGAGAGAGAGAGAAAGAGGCTCAGTTCATGAAGTGCTTGCCACACAAAGAATAGGACCTGAGTTCGAGGCCCTCACCCACATAAATAGAAAATGGTAGCATATGCCTGAGATCCAGCCCTGGGGAGGTCAAGACAGCACCCCTGGGGCTTGTGGCCAGACAGTTTAGCTGAATCGGCAAGCTCCAGGTTCAGTGAGGAGACCTCATCTTAGAAAACAGGATGGAGAATGACAGAGGAAGACACACACGCATACACACACATACACACACACACACACACACACACACACGCACACACACACAAGGAACTAGAACAAGTTTACAAATATTCATCATATTTCTACATGATGGAAGAACATTTGTTTTTTCAATTTGTTTATATTTTCCCAGTGTTTTACAGTGATCATTTTTTAGCTTTGTTTATGACAGGCTGACCTTGGACTCTATGTACCTCCCAAGGGCCAGGATGACAGGTTAGTGTATTCAGAGCTGATGCTCCAATCCCCTCCCTGCTCCCCTCCCCCTATACAAGGCAAACACTGTCAATTGAGCTACATCTAAGCTCAAGGCAATTTTCCACTATGGGGGAAATAAGGTTGGAAATGACCTGGCAGGTCATTCCTATTATCTTTCTATTCATTCTTCTTCTCCTTAAAGGAACTAGTAAAGGTGCTGGTGGGATTAACTGGTGCCTCTGCAGAGAGAATGCATCTATTCTAAGACAAAACTGTTTGGGACACAGAGACAATTAAAAACAACAACATGACAGAAATGGAAAGGGCAGCTTTGGAAGGTTCCTGGGGATTCTCAGTACATGGCCTGAGGGCTGCCAGGCTGCCTATGTGGATGCTGCACCTCAATGAAGCCCTGCCTGTGAATCAGCCAGGCACACAGACTGTGCTTACCCTCCCATCCAGCAGGAAAACAGTACTGAACAACCTATAGCACAAGAACCCACACAACAACCAGAGCTCACCAGCTGAGGGTTGAGAACCACAACCAATAAACAAAAACCTGAATAAGTATGGAGCAACCCCAATAGAAGAAACACATAAATCATTGCTGAGAGAACTTTGAAGAAAAACACTAATTAGTAGCTTCGGATACATCCAAGAGGAATATCCTTCCAGCAAAATAAAATGCAGAGGAAAAAATTCCAAAAAGAAAGGATAATTATAAGTTAAATTGTGATCATTAGAGTTAAATATGCCATAGATCTGGGCTGGTGAGATGGTCTGTGGGTTAAGGCATTTGCCACTACATTTGACAACCTGAGTTTGATCCCTGAGGCCCTCATGGGGGTACATACAATTAACTAATAAACTAATTTTATAACTTATTTATATTAAGTTGTAAATGCCATAGATCTGGAAAATAAAATTAAGTGTATATGCCCAAGCATGTAGGATAGAAATAGAAAGGGGTAGGAAAGTTCAGGAAGTCAGAGAGAAACTTGAGATTGTAGTAGGCAGAGAACACAGAGAAAATAGAAACAGAGAAGATAAAAGAAAACTCTAGGTTAAGAGATAGAAGTTTCTCCAAATGAAGAAGACCCATGTCTTCATTCCCACTACTTCCCAGCACCTAAACACATCACTGTGCTATTTCCAGAGAAATCCAATGCTGCCAAGGATAAAAACAAGCAAGCAAACAAACAAACAAACAAACAAAAAACCCTGAACATTAACATGAGAACTAAAAGCTGACCAGCATCAGGCTTCTCATCAACACTGAATTCTAAAAACACTAATTTTGAAATTTGTAGGGAAGATTGTTTTTAGACTAGAGTTTTGGATAGGTGATCAATTAAGGGGAAGTAAAGTTAAGCCAACAACAAGACCTCAGAAACTTCCTATAAAATTTCTGAGAAAGTTGCTAAAGTATGTACTCCAACAAAATGAAAATGTCAGTTGCAAAGGGGAAAAAGTAGCGGTAATAACTCAGGAGTGACGTGAAGCTCCAAGATAAAAGGAGAGAGGAGCCGAGGCTGAAGTTTACAAGGACAGGGGCCCTGGGTAGGAAATGTATGAAGCAATAGTGGCAATGCATGGTCACACACAATTACTTTTAAGATTTTTGAAAATCTAGGAAAAGCAGCAAAAATTTCAAGGTCTAAATAGGACAGGGATAACCCCAGAGGACATCATGGGTCCTCTCCTACAGGGTTCTCTCTTGAGTGTTTGAGAAGCAATGGGGCTCACTGCTTACCATCTGGGTGAAGGACAGTAGACCTCAAGTAAAGATCTAGGTTACATGGAACCTAAACTTGTAGAAGTAGATGTATATAAGGTTATGAATATGAAACTAGGGTGGGGCCTTAGTAGGAATTCGTGGCTTCATTGACTTCCTGGAAGGGGCCGCAGCATTTCTCCAAAGCTTGGAAACTGAAGTGAAAGGTTCATGTTAGCTGAGCACGGTGGTGCCCTTCTGTAAGGGCAAAGGCAGGAAGATCAGCTACACAGCAAATTCTTGGATAACCTGGGCTATGTTGTATGTGTGTGTGTGTGGGGGGGGTTGTGTTCATGGCATTTGGAAATGGAACTTTTGAGAGGTAACTAGGATAAGAAGTCATAAGAATGGGACCACATGGTGACACTGGTGGTTTTATAAGAAGAAAACACTAAGTGTGGGCCGATGGTAAAGCACTGTCTTATTTAACATGTTCGAGACCCTGGGCTCCACTCTTGGCATCCTATACCACTAAGAACAGCAAAGCCCAACTGCCTAGCCCAGCCCAGTGGCACCTGCCTATAATTCCGGTGGGAGGTGTAGAGAAAATCTGAGCTAGCATGCTTTGCTATGTCTCACCATGTGACATCCTCCAGCAGGTTCTTACAAGTCACTAGGCTTTTACCAGATGCCTCCAGAATCATGAGTTGGATAAACTTCTATTCTTTATAAATTACCCAGTCTCAGGTATTTTGTGATAGCAATAGAAAATAGACTAAGGTGACACCCCTGTTTCTCATAGACCCAGGGAGGGTTTAAGTGAAAGACTTGTGTCAAGAGCTCAGCACAGTGTGTTGCAAAATCGGCTATGACAATAACAATTACACTTATAATAGTTTGATAAAAATTATAACATCTATAAAATTATCAACCACCTTTCCTGCCCAAATTCCATCAGAATAAAGTGGCATCTGCCCCATCCCTTCTAACCCTAACCCTAACCCTAACCAGCCCTCTCTAGTCCTTAAGCCTGGAGTCCCCCCTCTACCCCAGCAGGTGCTTGTCCTCATTCATGACAGACAACATTGGAGGGGCTAGGGGAATAGCTTGGGGGATGGATGACTAGTAGGGTCAGCACTAATAGCCAGGGGTAGGGGGAGTGACTGGGCCATAAGCAAGGGGCAACCAGGATGTAGGTCCTGCAGGCAGACAGCTTCCCAGGGTACGTGTGTATAAACAGGAAGTCGGGCTCAAGAGTCAAGGGCATCACAGAAATAGACCTTGACAAAGAAGATGGCTATGGACATTCTGGTAAAAGCTGTTGGTTTCCCACCAAGTTCTTTATGCTGGGTGTGGTCAACCACAGCCCTGAGTGCTGACTGTGGCCAAAGAGCCTCTATCCTTTCCAGTAAGAGTTCAGGATTTGAGGACAAGGCTTCAGTGACTTCATCCTACTGGTATTATCCTCAGCTGTCTCTTCCATGAACTGTGGTCCTGGGTTCCTGGAGTGGCTGCCTCTGTAAGGGCGTGTTTGGGAAAACCCTGTAGGGAGGGATGTTTGGGGTTGGAGAGTTTGGTGGTGCCGCTTGGAGAAGGAAACTGCCCCTATTCCCACCCCTGCAACCCCTTCCACAGGGCGAGGTGCAGCCAGCTTGGTGGGAACAGAGGTCAGGCCTCATAAATGCAGTGGGGCCACCACACCTAATGCTCTGCTGCTCCTCTGAAGTCACCCCCCCACCACCTCGGATAAAGTATCTAGGTTACACACGGCTCTGGGGGTGGGGACACAGCAAAAATGTTTGTTCTTCAAAACTCCCTCTCCACAGCCAGGAAGAGGATGGTGTGGGAGGGAGCCCCAGCCACCACTCACTCACAGCTAATCCCCGCAAATCTGTCACCATGGAAACTGCCAATCATCCATGCTTTTCATAGCTCAACCAAACATCTGCCAGGGCAAAACAAGTGGTGCGAATGAATGTTCACCCTGCCTCCATGTTTACTTTGGGGCCCTAGTAAACAGAGCCGGGGGCGCAGTCTGGCCCCCTCTCTGCTTCCTAATTAGCTATATGGTCTTCATGGGGTCCTTCTCAAGTCTTTATGCACCCCTCCTTACCCAGCCAGGAAAACAAACCCAGATCAGAGGTTCTCAGCCCAGTTGAGCTGCCGAGGCTCAGAAAACCCAGGCCCCAAGGTGGCACAGAGAAGCCCGTGTGGTGGCCATTCTATTCAGTGTGACAGTTTTACATGTGGACTGTTACAAAATAATACATAGAAGCACAAAAGATAGATCTGTGTTTGTAAACGTGTCTGTGCTGGGGAGTGGATCCTTGTTTGTGTGTGAGGTGTGGCCGTGTGTTCCATGGTACACGTGGCAGGCAACCTCACCCTGGCACCTTGTGTGAGCTAGAGTCCCTGCATGAAACAGGTTAGCAGGCTTGTGCCTTCTAGCAGGCTCGCTGGGACTGGAGATGCTTGCACTCCTGCGACAGGCTTTGATGTGAGTTTCAGTGATCAGAACCCAGGTTGGCAGGCTTGCTTGGCAAGCACTCTACCCAATGAGCCACCTCCTCCACCTTAGAAAACACATCTCGACCAGTGTTCTCAGCCTTCTCAAAGAAATACAAGGACAGTCTGGGAGAAGAGCAGCATGGGCAGCCACAGGGAGGTGCGCCTCCTGCCCAGGCACAGCTGCTACCCTGGCCTCTCTGGTTCAGGGTCTTCACCTGGCGGGAACTCCCTGTTAGGCCCAGGAAAGTCATGGGACCTCTTGGCTGTGTGCTCATTAGGGTCTCAGAGGGGCAGGGCAGGAGGGACGGGTGAGCAATTTTAAATGTTAAACTTTTTTTTCTTCTTCTTTTTCTCCTCTTTCCCCTTATCCTTTTCTGTCCATTCAAGAGGAAGCTCAGCTAGATTTGATTGATGGCTTTGGGGAGATGTGCAGAATTTTCCCGATTTGTTTCTCCACAGCCTCGGTCCTTATGTTTCACAGATTCAAAGCAGTGGAAGGAATCTGGCAGATGGCTAGTGACAGCATGGGGAACCAGAACAGGAACTACATCATTCATAGGGACCAATTAAATAAAACTACAGGAGTCCCTTGTTCTAAATCAATGAAACATTTTAGCTAAAGCAAAGCATTATACCAAGAGGAGGCCCTTCTCTAAGTGGGAGTCGGTGTGAATGTGCTGGTCACACCTAGGGCAGATGAACCTGAGCAGATGAACTCCCCATCCCATTCACATAGAAGACTGGCCCGAGGGTTAGGAATAGGGAAAGGTAGGCCCACAGTATCTGAGACAATAAGGACCCAGGACCCACTCCCTGGCAGTATTGGCAGGACCACAGAGTACCGAGGGTCTGGCAAATGCTTAGGCCCTAAATGCAGAGCTCTCAAATTCAGCAGGTCTCCCCAAGCAGCTTAAAGACAGCAGAAATCCAAAGGCCCTGCAGAGAGGTCCTGGGACCTCTGTACACAGATGCACAACAGCAAGACCACCTAAGGTGCCTTGGCACTGGTTAAGAGCCCCAAAAGCTGGACCTGATGGAACCATGGCAGTACCGGGTAGTGGCATCCTCAATGACTGACACTGGCTTTGAGTCATCGGGATAGGGGTGAATCGTAAGTCGTCCCGCTGGGAGGAAGCTTGAGTCAGAGACAGACTCTCTTTTCAATTTATAAAAATGAAAGAGGTACATTGTTCTGACCAATCTGAACCTGCAGGTCAGGATTCTACCTACTCAGCCCTAGTTTCAGGCTCATTCCCAAGGTTGGGGATGGTATGGGGGTGTGCAATGATCTAAGCGAGGGGTGTATCTCAGAACAGGGTGGTCAGGTGGCAGAGGTGAGAGGAAGTGAAGAGAATCCAGTGCTTTTAGAAGGTAAACTTGTCAGGAGTTTTAGGAGAAAGATGGGAGGAGGAAGGCTAAGTCCCTGCTCCCGGGTACCATCCCTGAGATCAGGAAGGAGGGAAGAAAACCGTTTGGTTCTGAACTCATTGAGTCTAAAGCATCCCAGGTGTTATACAAGCCACTTAAGAAACTACGGGATGTGTTGAGGAGAAGCCTGGGCTAGCGGGCAAGCGAGTGAAGGAATCCTCAGCTTTGTGGGTGATCACTAAATAAGAGGATTTGGAAAGATTAAGAAAACAGGGTTGGGGGAAGTGGTAAAGTGCTTGCCTGACCCCGTCTCTAAAACCATGTGACAAAACCCGGTGTGGCCCATGTGCTTGTCGTCCCAGTACTGCAGAGTCAGGGGCAAGCAGGTCCCTGGAACTCACTGGCCAGCCAGCCTGACCATCTTGGCAAGGTCTAAGCTGGCAAGAGACCTTGTCTTAGCAACCAAGATGTCTGGAACCTGGGGAATGCCACCCGAGGCTGCCCTCCATATGCACACCCATCCGTACACAGGCACTCAAAGAGAGAAAGACGAGAAGGGCTGGGTAGCTTGAGAAAGACAAACATCTGACAGACAGGGGAGAAACGGGTGAGAGCAGGGGACAGGGAAGGCACTGGAGGTGTGCGACAGGCACTCAAAAGGAAGAGGAAGCAGTGGCTGCTGGGAGGTCACAGAAAGCAGGAAATCAGACATGCTCACTGCTCAGTACCACGGAAGTCACCGAGGGCCATGAAGGGTCCCTGTCATTTGGGGAGACACTAGGGAGAGTGGGGTGGAGTTGAACAGGGGACAGTAGCAAATACAGACAAAAGCCACCTCACCTTGGGCCCTTACCAGCAAGGTGATTAAGTGTTTCTTTCACTTAAGCAGCTTTATTCTAGCATAACTCAGACTCAGTAAATGACATGCTTTCAACAAGACAGATGCACCACCCTGAAGCCACCAGCATAACCCAGAATGTATTCTTCATCTGGAAGCATCCTGTCCCCAGCAGGCCCTCCCTCTAATCCCCCCCCCATCTCCATCCCCAGGCAGCCTCCTGCTGTCTGCAAACTAAAGTTTGTTTCTTCTAGAATGCTATATAAATAGGGTTTATGTGATTTTACATTTTCAGTGTTTTGTATCTTTTTCTGTCTGACTTGCTCAGCATAATTATTTTGAGGCTCATGTATATTTTCTGCATATATCAATAATGCCTTCCTTTTAAACTGCTACACCACAATTTACCTACTCACCTGTTGATGAGCATTCCAGAAATTTCCACTCTATAAATTAAGCTGCTCTGAATATTTTAAGTGTGTGTGTGTGTGTGTGTGTGTGTGTGTGTGCTGAGTGCAGTGCCTGTAGAGATCAGAAGAGGGATTACAGGTAGTTGTAAACCATGTAGGAATTGGGAGCCAAAACCTCATCTTTTGTAAGAGCAATAGTTGTTCTTAACCACTGAGCCATCTCTCTAGCTCACCTTAAGTTGCTTTGAATTTTCACATACAAGCT